>NC_133163.1:122530810-123826524 GCF_040802235.1 Manis javanica
TCCGGAAGGTCTCCATGCGCCGTCGTTGCCCGTAGCGCGGGGACTCGGGCTTTGCCACGGGGCCGCTTCAGCCCTGAGGCTGCATTGCTGCCGGTCGTGCCGGGCTGGGGCCAGCAGGGGTAGCGGTGCGGGAGAGGCGCGTACGCGGGCTGGCGCGCGGGGACGGCGCAATCCTCGTCTCCCACTCCCTTCCAGAGGGCGCAGCTCTGCTCGGGGATCTGTGCTCCGCGCCTTTAGCGGATGCTCCGCCTTGGAGCCTGAAGCCCCGCCTCTACCTCCAGGCCCCGCCCCCAGCCCGGCCCGGCCCTCGGAGAGAGTCAAGGTCCTTACCTACCCGCGCGTGGGAGAGGCGCGCAGCGTGGGGCCCCATGGTAGTGTCGAGGGGTGACTTGTCAGAAGTTCCCCTATAATATAATCGCCACTGGCTCTCACTGAGACAACCCTCATAAACGGGCAGCCTAAATAAAAACTGCGTTTGCGGTGCCAACGCCGCTCCAGGCTGAGTCCCCGAGCCCTTCCGGGTTCCAACTGAACACCATCGCTTGTCCCCTCCCAAGGAGAGATTTCCAAATGACCTGCTTCGGGCCTCTTCCCCCGACTCCTCAGGGGACACCCCCACCGGGGGCCCCGCCACATCCGTCCTTTCCGCTGCGGAGCCGGTGTCCCAGCTTCAAGGTCGGCCTGCGCGCGGTCATCGGGACGCGGGAGGCGCTGGCTCCGGCGGCACTGCTCCGGGCGGTGCTCTCCGGGTAGCCGGAGACCCCGGTCTCAGCCTCGCTGCGCCGCGGAAGCTGGAGGCTCCCAGGCCGCCGTGCACCCCTGGGGTGCGGGGAGCGAGGCTTTGGGCCAGGCTATTCCCCGAGGTGAACGCGAAGAGAATAAGGAGCCCCCTTCTCGAGGGGAGTTAAACTCCCTCCCCCCATGCCTGACAGCCCATTACTAGCGCAGCACGCTTTACGGTAAGGCGGGCGTTGTTCCCGCTAAGGTGTACCCCCCTTCTTCCCAGGCTGGATTCGGTGTCAGTTAGCCATGGCCCCCTGAGACCCAGTGGGGTCCTTTTCCAGAAAGGAGACTAGATGAAGGCAGGATTTGAGAGGAGAAGGGAAGAAGGTGAGAAGCTGACGCCTCAGGGTCATTGTGAGTCGACTGGGTGCCCCTTTCCGGGAACTTCACAGGACCAAGAGCGGCCCCGATCTCCTGCCGCCAGAGATGAACAATGTAGAGGTAAGGTGGGGTCGAAGGAGCGCTGGTGGGAGGGCGGGAGCTCGAGGAGAAGGCTGACCCTCCCTAGAGCTGCTCTGGGGCCTCGTCCGTTATCCTTCCACCCCTTCACGCCCACGCAGCCGGAGAGGGAGAGTGGGGCGCACCTGACCCGGGGGCTTTGCCACGGCCCGGCCTGGCGGGGAGGCGAGCGAGCCGGGAAACGCCGGGAGTGCCTGGGGGCGTGACAGTGCCGGGGGCCGCTGCGGGCTCCCTCCCCGTCCGCACGGCTGTCCTCGCCTCTTCCGCAGCTCGCACCTCCGAGCCTTCAGGCCCTGTTCTGCGGAGCGCGTCACCGCCCCCCAGGAGGAGTGAGCAGGTGGACCTTTGCGTCACGATGCATGGGTGACGGACCCGCTCCCGGATCTGCTCGCACGTTGGGGTCAGGGGCCCTCAGGAGGAAGTCCCGCTCCAAACCTGGACCTCCGCCCCGCCCCAGCTCCCGCGGGGCCCACGGGGCACAGTCGGAATCACAGCAGCTTTGAGGCACAGAAACTGCAGCGTATGGCGGGGCCTGGGAAACCGCAGACCCGGGCAGCTGTGGGACTTCCAGGGCAGCAGTTTCGACTAGGCCCGAGAAAATGCCCCGCAGCGGCTGGAATCTAAGTTAGAACGGGCTGATCAGGAAGGGCGAGCTCTCCATCCGCAGGGGCGTGCCAGCCGGGGCCGAACGTTCACTTGGAAGGGATGTAGGCAGGGGCCGCACGTTGGAGCCAAGGGGCCTCCGAACCCCGCATTTGCGAAGGGCGAAGATGGGGCTGTTCTGCGACCCCTCGAAGGCGCTGGCCCCCCAACCTCACTGCACTGTCGGCAGCCATAGACGACTCCGACTTATTCGCTCGCGTCAGTGAAGGAAGAGCGCGGAAAGGCCCGCATCCCTTCGCGTCAGGTCCCTCCTTCTCCCCGGCTCCCCCTGCAGCACTTAACCTGTAAATGTACACGGTGATTAGCCGCCAGGCCGCTAATTACGGCTCAAGCCGTTCTTTACGGTGTCAGCGCGCATCGTGCCAGGCGGGCTGCGCGCTGCAGCGGGGCCGCGAACTGGCAGGGCTGGGGGCGGGGGTGGAAGGACTGGAGGGGGTTGGGGGGAGCTATGAGGGTGGCGAAGTTGGCAGGGGTGGCAGGAGAGCGGCCTGTGCCGGTGATCAAACGGGGTGGGAGGTGTGGTCCTAGGGCACGTCGGGGAGAGGGGATGCAGACGGAGCGAGGATGGGGGTACGGGGTCGAAGGGTGGGAGAAAAGAGGAATGGGGAGCAGAGCGAAGGAAGGAAATGCCGGGAGGCGGGGAGGAACCGGGGTGGGGGAAGAGGGGCGGGTGCGGTTGGGAGGGGAGGGAAGTAGCGCTCAGCTCTGGGAAGGCGGGTAAGTAACTCTGAGCATCGTGGCGCACACGCCGCAAGGGACAGAAACACAGTCAAGTGTAACACAGTCAAGACTGTCCAAAGAGCCGGGCGCCCGCTACACACGCAGTAAAAACCACAAGCCCTTTAAAAAAAGGGGGTGGTGGGACCTATTTGTATATTTATAGATGTAAATTTACTTTGAAAACTTTGAAATTTACTTTGAAAATTTACTTTGAAAACAGGGATCTATTTATTCCCTGATTTAATCTTCATAATCTTTCTTTCTTCCATTGTGGAAACTCAGGCACAGAGAGGTTAAGTAACTTGCCGAATGTACCACAGCTAGAATGCACACTGCGTCTGTTACCTCTGAGGCCGCATCTAATTTTGGTGGTAGCACCACCAAATATGAATACAAAATTAAGCAATGAGTCTCTGAAGAGCCCGCGTTAAGTGAGGGACTGTCCTTGAAGCCTGAGCTTCTTTAACTTCTCTATGCCCCTGTGTGACCTTGGGCAATTTACTTAACCCCCGTGCCTTGATTTTCACAGCTGTAAAATGGGACTGACTTAGGAACCTGCCATATAAAGTGGTTGTGAGAAAGTCTTGCCAGTGGGTTTCAGCCCCGGGCAAGGTCGCTATGGATTCAATGTGACCAAAGAAAATTACAGCAAACGTTCTTGGGGTGAAAGGGTTTATTACCCGGCTTGTTCTCCCGGCAGGAGGTGGAGCACTAGCGTCTCTGCCCCGCCCAGAGCACTGGGCCGAGCTCTCTATGTAGTGCAATAATAGCTGATTGCCTAAAGGTGTGGAAGCGGTAGCCTAGCAACAGACCAGTTACATCATCAGGTGGTTTAAGTTCAGTGAGGATCCTGGCCATAGGAACCCCACCTCCCCACAGAGACGCACATATACAGTTTAAAAACCTTGGCTAGTAAATTATCATGAAGTGCTGGCTGATATTATTTTTCATATATTACTTGTGATAAATTTTTTAAAAATTTAAAGGGAGATGAAGGGAGAAGAAAGCTGGTGAAAAGGAAAGGAAATGGGTAAAGCCTTGGCAGTCGCAGTTTTCCTAATTTGGTGAGGACTAGTGAATGGGAAATTAGACCCCTTTGCCCTCAGAGGGGTGGTGGGGTGGCTAGGCTTCAGCCCAGGCCTAGCCAGTGCAGCACCAGCCCCTGCCCTGCAAAGGCACCTTTCCAGCAGTACATCCCACCTCTTGTGGACTCACTGCAAGCCTGGAAGAAAATCCCTAGTGCAGGGCAGGTATCCTCTGTCTCTGAGGGCAGGAAGAGGGTAGGGATCTCCTAAAGCTCCTGGTCCTGGCCTCTCTGGGCAGGCGCTTGGGAACATGCAAAAGAGTGAAGAACTGGAAAGTTACAGGGGGTCAGAGGGAGAACCTACCAAGTGCCCAGCATTGGGCCAGGTATTCTTACAGATCTATTTATTCCCTGATTTAATCTTCATAATCTTTCTTTCTTCCATTGTGGAAACTCAGGCACAGAGAGGTTAAGTAACTTGCCGAATGTACCACAGCTAGAAAGCAGCTATTTGAACACAGGTGCTCTGACTCACTTTACTACCTCACCTGAGTATAAGAAAAAAAAAAATGATTTGAATTGCCCATTAATGGAATGAGTTAGTTTTGGGGAGACAGGGGGTTCCTATAGTGGGGAAGATGTTTGTTATCTATTGCTATGTAAAAAATTATCCCTAAACTCAGCAACTTGGAACAAAAATATTCATTATTTTACACAGTTTCTGAGGGTTAGAAATCCAAGAGCAGCTTATGGGGTGGTTCCAGCTCAGGGCCTCTCCAAAGGTTACGGTCATGAGGTTGGCTGGGGCTGGAGGATCTTCTGCCAAGCTTTCTCCACATCAGAGAGAGGCCTTGGCTCCTTGTCACGTGAATCTATCTCGCCATAGATCTACTCAAGACAGAACAGCTGGCTTCTCCCAGAGCAAGGGATCAAAGAGAGAGAGAGAGAATAAGCAGGAAACAGTGCTGCAACTTAGGGGAGAGAAAATTCCGGGGCAAAAAACCTAGCTGAAACTGAAATCAGTTAAAGGGAGAAATAAAGTTTAAAACTTGCTTATTGCTTACAAAAAAGCCATCCGACATCTTTCTCTCCTGCCGCTGCAAAAGCAAGTGAAATCCTCCTCCCAACATCTCAGGTTCAGATAAGACTTCCGTTGCCCAGGTAATTACCCACTGATATTGGAGATGAGCTGAACTACTCTCTACCCCTTAGAAACACCTGTTGATATGGAGACACAGTAACGCCAGGCAAGAATTCTGGAAATACTGCAGTTTTACTCACAGGCCACCCCTCTGGAAATCTTGCCTAGAAAACTGGAGGATTGTAACCAGACTAATGACATACAGTAGCAACAGCAATAAAATCATGATAAATCTCAAACTGGAGGATTAAGCTAGGTTCAAAGTCCTACGCAGATCAAGTCCACAGTTGCCCACTCCACAGGCAGGCAGTAGCTGAAGAGGTGGAGGGTTCAGAGCAATCATCACGTGGCAGCTGTAGCCAGGGGGTACATCCAGGCCACAAGGACTGTAGAAGAAAATATCTTAAGGGCAATAAGACACATGTTTTAATGACACTAGCATAGGCAAATCTTGTTCATCAGGAAAAGCAACCAATAGTCCAGTAGCCATGTCCACACAAGTCATGGCACACCGATATCCTTCTACTATGGGCAGAGGCCCAATACAGTCTATCTGCCGCCTGACAAGGGGTATTGGCCCCTTTGTTGCTGTCCCATGTTGCTGTGGGTCTCAGTGTAAGTCCCTCTTAGAGCTCACAAGGCACTCCTTCTGGGCTCGGCTGATTTCCTCAACAGTCAATGGCAAACCCCGCCGACGGGATACAGCCTGCATTGCCTTTTCCTGTGTGTGCAACAAATGCTAATGTAACTGTTGGGCAACATCAGAGGTAGGGTTTCCTTCTAGCCAGCACACGTGGGCCAATGTGTCTGCTTCGTCATTCCCTGGGGATGCCAAAGGCAAATGGCCAGTCACATGATATATGGTAACAGTCTTAGTCTGACCAGAGGCCCATAGGTCTTGCCACAGCTCTTGCCCCCAAAGGGGCTGGTGACCAACCATCCAGTTGGCATGGTACCAGGTTGGTAGCCACAGGGTCAAGCACCAATAGACGGCCCAGCTATGAGACAGACAACTATAGGGGAGGGCTCCTGGGTGATCACGAGCCATCCTGTCTGCAACTCAGCCCATTGGTGGCTCTTCTGCTCTCCGTCCTCCATCCATATTGTCTCAGTCTTAGGATGGAAGGCCACAGCCCTCCACTTTGGGGGCTGCCCATGACTGGAGCTGTCTGTGTACCAAGCATCTTAAGGTATAGGGGCTTTCCCTCCTGATAAGGACTTTCAGCTACTAATGGCTCAAAAGCAAGTTCTTGCTTTCCACTGGTATAGGTCACTGACCCCAATAAGTTTGGAGTTCTCCACTTCTTAAGGGCTAGTAGAGAGGGTGCTACACTGCTGTAAATATGCACCACATTTGGCCTGAGTAGGCATTTGTGCCACGCCACTCTGTGGCCTTTGAGTCTAGTCTTGCAAACACCCTGTGATGGGATAGGTGGTTATTACCTTAGTCGGAGCTGTTCTGGCGATGGGCTCTGTAGCCAGCACGG
Organism: Manis javanica; assembly: GCF_040802235.1. Lineage (NCBI taxonomy): Eukaryota > Metazoa > Chordata > Mammalia > Pholidota > Manidae > Manis > Manis javanica. The sequence goes on from NC_133163.1 coordinate 122,537,088, forward strand.
CATGGTACACAGCAGCCAGTTGCTTCTCTATCAAGCTGTACTGGATTTCTGCTTCTTTGCATAGTGGGACCAGAATCCAAAAGGTTGGTGTGTTCATTCAAGCCACTGCCAAAGGCCCCATCCATAACCATCTTCAGTTACATGAACACCTAGCTCACAGGGCCTTGATGAGTCCATTACACTCAAGGCCTGTACGGCCTTGACTGCCCGCTTGGCAGCAGTAAAAGCAGTTGCACATGTCTCATTCTAGTCCCACCTGATGCCCTTTAGTACCAACTGGTATAAGGGCTTCAGAATTTATGCCAAGTGCTAGATAAACACTCTCCAGTAGCCCAAAAGACCTAAAAACTTTTGTAATACTGCCACCGTGGTAAGGGTAGGGAAAACCTGGACCTTGTCTATGACTGTTTCAGGAATATCTTTAGTTTTACCCAACCAGACAACCCCCAAGAATTTTACAGACAAACCAGGTCCCTTAACCTTGGTGCTGTTCACAGCCCATCCTTTCTCCTGTAGATGTTGCAGCAGTCTAGGAACTGCCCCTTCTAAATCTGAAAGATAATCACGTGTGAGCATAATATCATCAATGTAGTGATACAACCACACTGTTTGTGGTTTCCTCCATGTGGCCAAGTTCTGGGCTCCAAGTCCACAACAGATGGTAGGTCTGTGGAGGTATCCCTGTGGAAGGACAGTAAATGCCCATTGCTGGCCTTCCCATGTGAAGGCAAACTGTTCTTGACTTTCCTGTGCTATGTCAATAGAGAAGAAAGCAAGGTCTACAACATAATGGTATGTGCCCAGTTCATGACTGTGTCCAGAATTGCGGCTATAGAGGTGACAGCAGCACGCAATAGGCATGCAACTGAATTGACTTTATTCAATTCCTTGTAATCCACGGTCATACGCCAGGAGCCATCTGGCTTTTTCACTGGCCACACTGGGGAATTAAAAGGACTATGAACGGGCTTTATGATGCCCACCTTCTCTAACTCCTGTAGAGTTTCTCCAATTTCCTTGTGCCCTCCAAGCAATTTATACTGCTTAGTATTTGTCACCCACCAAGGTACAGGCAGAGCTACATGTGGGTGCTTAGCATGTCCCCTCAGAACTGCCTTAATCACACATACGTTCAGCCTGAACTCACCTGCAGTGGTCTGTAACCACAGGCCCTGCAGGAATCTACTCCCAAAATCTATTCAGGGAGGGATAAATGTACACAGTACACTCCTTTGGGGGTAAACGCCCTATCCCCAATGAGATTTGGGCTCTCTTCACTCTAACTGCCTTCCCTCCATAGCCATCTATCACATCAGGGGTCCTGGAAAATCACTCAGGGTTGCCATGAATCAGAGAACACTCAGCTCCTGTGTCCACCACCTCCAGGACACATTGTACATTCACAGGGGATTTATGAATTGCTATTCTACATGTGGCCTCTGGTCCCCACCATGTCCCCCAAGGTGGGGACTTGACCCCTCTCAGTCAAACCGTGAGGCCCAATCGTCCTCCTGTGGGGGTGACGGCCGGGCGAATCCTGAGTACTCTCCCCCAGGAAGTTTTGCAGGGACACAGGCCAGGCATGAGGCCTTGACTCTGGTTTCCATGTCCTGGACCTCAGCAGCTGTAACTGCTTCTCTGGATTTAATCGTGTCACAGTTCTAACAATATTCTATTGGGCTGCCCATCAAGTTTTTCTTTGACTACCCCGGCCTTTATCAAATCAACCCACATCTGGATCCCCGAGACCTTCATGGGGCCTTTTGCACTTCTCCTTTCAGTCATAGCCCGTACTTCCTTCCAAGCCCTTATTTTTTCAACCTCTCCCAGATCTGCTAAAGTACGAGTAGCCTCACTTATGGGGTGCCCTAGGTGGGGGGCAAGAGTCTCCACTAGGGGCCCACAGAGAGATGTGGGAGCTATATGCAGCACCAGGTTTCTCATTCCTATGGTGTCCATATTATATGCAATATTTTCATGCCTAATTTCCACAATACCTGTTGGAGCTCTGCATACGTTTTCTAGCTAGTGGGTAAATATGGTAAATCACCCTGATTAGGCAAAACTGCCCTGATGGCAGCTGTCAGCCATTCCAGAAGTGTCTGATTTCCTGAGGCATGAGGGGCACTTTGGAAACCCTGGGGGAGGGAAGGGTGAGTCATTAGGGAAGTCAGTCTACTCATCTCACTACTCAACATAACAGTGTTTTCCGCCCCCATATCCCAGAGACCTAAAAGCCATGTAGGCAGAGATTCCGATGGCCTCTGCCTATACCGGACACTCATGTCCACCAGCTCATCCTGGGTATAGGGGTGTAGCATGGAGTGCTCCACAAACTGGGGAGGGAGTGGCTCCTCGCCCTGGGGAGCCTGGGGGTGTTCTGTTTTTATTTTTTTAATTACAGCCTGGAGGGCTTTTAATACAGGAGAGGCTGGTACCTCGGGCGGTGGCCTTGGCGGCAGATCGGTCCGTGTCCCTGCCTCTTCATCTTCTCCCCCGCTCCTCCACCATTTCCAGGGCTGAAGGCACCACTCTTTCTTCTTCCTCCCCCACAGCCTCCTGCAACACAGCTTCTCCTGCTGTCCCCCACCACCACTGCTAAGGAATCTTCCAGGAATGCGATCCATTTTCTCAATAACTGTCTCTCTTCTTTGATGGCATCCCATAGGTTATCACCCAGCTCCTCCAAGCGATGCCAAAGTGTGTCTCTTTCCTGCCGAAGTCCCTCTCTTTCCTTGATAACCCTCTCAATAACTCTCTCTCTCTCCTTGATAGCTCTCTCTCTCTCCTGTATAACCCTCTCTCTCCTTGATAACATTTTCCACTATCTTGAGGAAAAGAGACCCTATAATGCCAGCTGCTACATGGTCACTCAGGGTCTCTAAGCAGTCTTCTGTCTCATGGAGGGCTAATTCTGCAGCTTCTGGTGTCTCCACCCTTCCCCAGTTCTGGGGAAGGCTCCACCCCTCTAGGAGGTGCTTTACCCTAGATCAATTCCCCACTAGGGGCTTCTAAATTGGAAGCTCCACAGATTTGGGGCTCCTAGGTGAAGCTGCACCTTCTGCTGCTGCATCCACTGGGGCCTCCCCAGTATTCATGGGGGGTGGGGTGGGGAGGTTCTGGGCATCTCCTCATCATTTCTAGGGGCAGCCCACCCAAAGGTCACACCCATTTAGACAGATTTCGGGTTCAGAGGTCCTGCTAACTACGCCAGATGTAACTCCAGGGAGAGGAAATTCTGGGGCAAAATACCTAGCTGAAACAAATCAGTCAAAGGGAGAAATAAAGTTTAAAACTAATTTATAGCTTACAGAAAAGCTGTCTGATATCTCTCCTGCCACGGCAGAATCAAGTGAAATCCTCCTCCCAACCTCTCAGGTTCAGATAAACCTTCAGTTGCCCAGGTAATTACCCACTGATATGGAGATGGACTACTTCTCTCTACCCCTTAGAAACACCTGTTGATAAGGAGATGCACTAAAGCCAGGCGAGAGATTCTGGAAATACTGCAATTTTACTCATAAGTATCTTTTATGGCCCAGCCTCCTACAAAGGGGAATTAGGTTCCACTTATTGAAGGGAGCAATATCAGAGAATCTGTATACATTTCAAAATCCCAACAAGAAGGTCAGTGTTTGGGAGGCAAATTTAGGAGGAGATGGAATCAGGAATCAATATACTGAAGCAAATATGTGGAAAGACCTTGCGTCAGGAAAGCTGTATTTATTTTCTGGTGTACAGCAAGCACTTTGTAAATGTTAAATGGATGCACGAGTGACAGCTTTTCTGAGATTGTTTTCAAGTGTTTGGTCATTGTCACAAGAGCAGTCTCCACTTTACAGGGCTCTCCTGAAGGTTGAGTGGGATTGTGGTTATCAGAACTCTTTGTAAATTTAATACTGCTAGGCAATGATGCCTGGAGGGAGAGAGCGAGAGAGCTCCACCGTACAAGAGTCCCTGCCCAGGTCCGGTGCCTCTTTTTCTTAGACTGAGTCCCAGGCTCTGTAGCTGTGCTCTGATTCCTGCTTCCTGTCTCTGTCTTCACCCCAGTCCAGCTTCGTTACCATATCTCACCTCCAGTTATTGCTTTTCCCCTCAGGCCAGCCAGGACAGGAGCTAGGAGTCCAACAGCAGCCAAGCCCTCTGCCTTCTGGTTGCTGCTCCCCCTGTGATGGCTCTGGCCCCACAGATGGGGAGTAGGGGTTTGCATTGCAGATCCAGTGAGTGGTGCCATTTGGAGACAAGAGCCATTAACCTTGCATGGAATTCAGTTGCTTTCCTAGCAGATGAGCCAAATCACCTGACTTCTGGGAGAGAGAGAGAAGGAGAGGGGAGGTATGAGTGAGGAGAGGTGTCTGTAAAGGGGGAAGTAAGGCAAAAGAAGCCATTGGGATTCCTTCTCCCTCTCCCCTTGAGGCTGGGTGCTGCCACCTCCTTCCAGACTCCAGAGGCAAGTGCAGTAAAAAGCTACCCACCTGGGCAAGGTTAGAGGTCCCAGGAGAGCACTTGTCTGTCCCCAAAAGACTTCCCAAGAGCCTTTTGTGATATCTGAGATTCCCCCATTATTGCTTCCACCTTTGTCCTCTGAAGATAAGGTTATATTCCTAGTTCTATGGTGGGAATTGATCAAAAACAAAAGAATTAGGATGTCTGAGAATCTTAAGGTAGGAGGAAGGTATAGAGCTGATAAGGTGAGTGAACAGTTTCCAATTATAGGTGATATTTTACTTAGTTCTTACACTGGACTATTCACTTAGATGTATTAACTTACTTAATACAACAAGCACTGGGTGGTAGCTGCTACCCATTTCATAAGTGAGGTAGGGCCGAATCCAAAGTCAGACAGTCCGGCTCCGTTCTCGGTCACGGCGCTGGACTACCTGCAAGAGGAGGGGGAGGCAGGGCAGAAGCCCTCGGCAATAGGCCTCTCCGGCTACCCGCAGTGAAGGTCCTGGGACTCCAGGGTAGAGGTCCGTCTGCTCCTCCAAGTGCTGCCTGGATGGGGGGGGTACCAGGGCTGCTCCTCCTACTCCAGCTCTGACCTGGGCACAGCTAGGGTGCTTAGTTCATGCCTTCCCAGAATTACAATTATCCTCCATGGAGGCACTCAGTTTCTACAGCTTACGAAACGCTTGCCCACCTAACATTCAGAAGCAGCTAGTGGGGTGATTAAGAGTATGGACTCTGGAGCCCAACTGCATGGGTTTGAACCCAGCTCTGCCACTTGCTAGCTGCGCCCTTGGTCAAGCTATGGAACCTCTCTGTGCCTCAGTTTCCTCTCTTGTAAAATGGAAATAATGATAGTACTTATCTCTTGAATTGTCTCAGGTCATCCACCTAGTATTTCTTTGGGATCATGACTCGCGTTTTTCAGAGGTAGGCTGAATCTTCTACCCAGAAACTTGGTTATTGAGCAGTAAAACCTATAGGCAAGTATGGAGAGCAGGAAAAAAAAGAGAGATGGGCAGAGCAGGCTGTCAGTTTCCATGGGCAGCCAGAACTGTTGGGCCCAGCTGTTTGTTGACAGCAGGAATGCAGACCTGGTGGTTTTATTTTGCTTGTGTGTGACTTAATGTTTTCTGCTTCATTTCAATGGGGAGTACCTATATCAGCTTTTCTGAATGAAAAATATAGAGAGACCTTCTCCTATCATCTCTCATTGGGGTCAGGCTTAAGACAAACATTATAATTTTGTTGCTATAGAGGCCCATAGGGTCTAGGGGACTGGGAAGAAGCCAGGAGATAGTTTCCTCTTTCCTGGGTCACCTCTCTTCCTGGCAATTGCTCCTTCCCCACCTCTCCGTGGTGGGGAGAGTAGAAACAGCTCTTTTCACATAACACCCCTGTCACCTCCAGCCCTCAGCCCACCAGCCCAGAGCAAAGCCCCAAAACAAGTTGGATGAACTGGGGTTCCTAAGGAAGCTACTTGGTCAGATCCCTTTTATGGCCATGAGGGTTTCTTGTCACCAGCAGGCAATTAATTATGTCTTCCCTTCTCTTGAGCAAAAGGTGAAGTTAACCAAGCATGCCTGTCTTCTATAGTTCTGACGCAAATCACAAGGTGCCCTGTACATACTAGCCCAGAAGATAAATTTTATATGTTTCAGCAAGAGATAAGAGCATATTTTGTTTGCAAAACTCCTGGAAGAATTCTTTCTCTGGCCAGAAATTATGCATACTTACTGATTAATGACCTGCCCAGTGAACCTGCCTCGGAAAGATAACTGAGTGATGATTGGGTATCACCAGCTCTATCATTTCTGTACCCCAGAAGTCACGGGAACGGGCAGAATTCCTCTCCTCTCTGAAGTAGGTGTTTTATTGTAAGGAAAAACCAATGAAAGTACTTTTTGTGAGAATCAATTGGCTATATGGAATTTATAATAAAGAGTACTGTATATTTTATTATGTGTAGGTTGTATGTTATAAGTCCTTTGTACCAGTAAAATTATATATATATATATATATATATATATATATATATATATATATATATATTTATGAATACATTTTTCCCTGAAAAGCTGGTTGTCTCACTAAGATCTTCTTTCCCCAAGACTGGCAGTGGGACGATGGTGAGCAATACAGATGCGCACCTGCTCCCTCCCCACTGCCCCTGATCTCACAGTCTCATAGAGAACCAGGCACTTACATAACAACGCAGCACTGGGAGGCATGGAGGGAGGGTGCTGAGCGCCAAGCAGAGACATTTAGTCCAGGGCGGTATCCAGAGGATGTGAAACTCATGCGGGCACTCAGAGGACGCGTAGGAGTCAGCCAGCCAGAGGAACGAAGAGCAGTGCTCAGGTGTTGACAGAAACAATAGGGACCGAGAGCAGGAAGTTGAAGGACGCAAGGCATGGTATGTCTGCAGGCAAGAGAGAAACCAGCTGGCCACAGGTTGCTCCTCCTGGCTATGTGGTTGCTGGAAGATGGGGAAAGAGCAGCTTTTACTTGAGAGAGTCTTCCGGACCCCAGTCCTAGATGAGTAAGATTTTCTGGGCAAAAGAACAGGGATGGGAGTCAGGTGCAGGGAAAGGAGGATAGAAGAGCATGTGCAAAAGCAAGGGGTGAAGGGGAATCTGAATTCTTATACTGACAAGCAGTTCTGGGGGGCTGGAGTGCTTGTAGAGGAGGGTGTGCAAAATGAGGCTGGGTAAGTGGCCAGGGGGAGGTCAGGAGGGCTATGAGCCTGGCCAGAGGGGGCGTATGTGCCCACAGCAGTGGGGAGCCTTTGGAAGGTCCTAAGGAGGAGAGAGGCATGGTTAAAGTCTCTGTGGCTGCTTGGAGAAGAATAGCTTAGAGGATGTCTGGTGGGGAAAACTGGAGGATGGTACCTTTGGGGGACACTACTGCAGAGATGATACAACAGGGTAGTGGGCATGGGTGTACAAACAGGATAACTGATTCTGAAGATACAGGGAAGCAGAATGGACAGGACTTATATTCCGGGGGTCTGACCTGGTGGCTGAGGGTTGGCACAATTATTTCTGAAGAGTACTGGTCAGTTGTTTTGTAGAATGTCCCTCAGTTTGGGTTTGTCTGGTGTTTACTCATGAGCAGATTGAGGTTATGCATTTTTTGGCATGAATATCACAGAAATCAGTGAATCATATTAGGAGATACATGATGTCAACATGTCTTGTTACTTACGATAGGGCTGTTTTTGGAGGCAGGATCACTGGAGGAACAAATATAAGGAAAATATCTGGGTTTCAGCCCCTTCTTGGATGGGGCTGGAGTGCAGAAGAGAATTCAGACCAGACAGAGCTCTGGGAGTGCCAGGCACCTAGAGGTAGCTGAGTACTTCAGAGGGGCAAGATTGCCAGGGAGAAAGGTCAGGCTGCAGAGGGGGAAGGGAGACAGTGGAGGTAAAAGCAAGGCTGGCTTTGCAATATATCTAAATCGTCAGGCAGGTGAGACCTGGAACATGTCCTTTGGATTTGGCATCCAGGGGCTCAGCCAGTGCCCAAGATCAGTGCTTGCCAGGCCCAGGCCTAGGTGGGACTTGTAAAGGGCATTTTTTTCCTCTAGGCATTAAGTAGGAGCAGTTGGTGGGGCACTCCTGCTCTAACTCAAGTGAGCAGTGGGCACTGATTGTGCAGAGCTGCTGGCTAGGCTGCAAGAGATAGTGGTGATGAAGATGAACTGTGTGCAGGCCAGCAGACTACCCAGAGGCCAGCACTTCTAGCTGCCAGCAACACAGCTGGTGGAGGACTGCCTAGCTCTGCAAGTGTCAATCACTACAGGCTTCGGTGCCCCCAAGCGGTCTATTGGAGGCACTGAAGAAGGGAAGCAGCACCTTGGTGGCTCTTGACGGGACTTCACATTCAGGCAAGAGGCTGGAGGTCAGGAATCATCCCTGTTCCCTAGACTCAAGCAGCCCAGGTGACCCCCATTTCTTTGAAAGCTAACAGTAATTTATTGAGTTGTAATTTATATGCAATCAAATGCACAGAACTCAAGTTTTCAGTTTGATAGGTTTTGAAAGTTTTATATTCCTTGCAATTACCACTCAAAACAAGATTTAGAGTATTTCCATCGCCCCATAAATTTCTTTTCTGCCCCTTTCTACCCCCATCCCCAACCAGCAACTACTAGTCTGGTTTCTATGACATTGATTTTCTTGTTCTTGAACTTCATATAAGTGGAATCATATACTATGTAATTTTTGGTCTGGAATATTTTAGATACATCCATTTTGTTGTATGTATCTGCTGTTCATTCATTTTTATCATCGAATCATATTACATTGCTTGAATATACAACAATTTGTTTATACCTTTTCTTGTTGATGGCTGTTTCTGGTTTTTAGCTACTGTGAATAAAACTGCAATGAATTTGTCAGTCTTCTGTGAACATATATTTTTATTTCTCTTGAGTATATACCTAGGAGTCAAATTGCTAGGTCAAATGATAACTTTATGTTTAACTTTAAGGAACTGCCAGACTGTTTTCCCAAATGGCTGCACCATCTTACATTCATTTACATGTAAATGTATGAGCAGTATATGAGGGTTCCAATTTCTCCACATCCTCTCCAATACTTGCCATTATCTGTCTTCTTGATTATAGTCATTCTAGTGGATGTGAAATGGTATCTCACTGTGGTTTTGATTTGCATTTCCCTGATGATTAATGATGTTGAGCATGTTTTCATGTGCCTATCGGCCATCTGGATACCTTCTTTGGAGGAATTTCTATTGGGATCTTTTGCTCATTTTTAAAATGGGCTGTTTATCTTTTTATTATTGAATTGTAAGAATTCTTCACGTAGTCTAGTTCAAAGTCTCTTATCAGATATATGATTTACAAATAATTTCTCCCATTCTGTGGGTTGCCTTGGGGACGCTCCAGTGTGGCTGGGGAGAGAACACAAACACAGGAAGTGGGGTGGTGGGGAGGAGGTGGGGATGGGAGAAGCTCGTATAGGGAGGTCTAGGGTGAACTCTCTGAGCTTCAGGTTGCCCACATGAGTAGTAGTGTGTGGACTGGACAGGCTGCTCTGATATGGCCATGGCTCTGTAGGCAAAAATGCGTGTTATTGTGTCCTCAGTGCTGTGTGATCAGACATACATGCTAAGTGTCAGGGACTTGGCATCTTACAAGACCAGGAGTGGGATGCAGGGTCTTAAGAAAGGAGACTCCCCATGACAAACTTCCAAAGAACTAATGGATTATCTTGGAGGCAGCATGATGTGGCTTGAGAGCCAGACAAAACTGGATATAGATCTTGGTTGTAGTAGATGTTGCTTACATAAGTGCCTTCCTCATAACCCCTTAGTCATTCCTGATGGCTTCTTATTGCAAGCCCCTGGGATTTTCTGCCTGAGGGCTTTCTCTGCTCAGAAGGCTCGCTGGGAAGTCTGGAAGTGCCAGGGGCATCCTCATTCCTTTGGTGGGACAAATGCATCGTACTCTGCACTGTGTCCCAGGGGTCCCCAGTAGGATGGACACCCTCCCCACCATTGCCCACAGTGGCAACCTGCTTATTCTTGTATCCTGAACTGGTCTCCTTTAATTTCCTTGTTTCAACTTCCTCCACTTCTCTAATATTGCTTCCTGGGATAATCTCCCCAATAGACCATTTATACTCACATCCTTATCTCAGTGTCTGCTTCCTGGGAAACCCAACCTAAAGATACTGATTCTCCCATTTATTAGATATATCCATTCTATGTCCTTGGGCAGATCACTTTACCTCTCTGAACCCCACTTGCCTCATTTAATGGGGATAATAGCACATACTTCATAGAATAGCCATGAGGCTTACTCAGCGTCTCACTCAAGTATATTGTGGATTCAGTAAATGATAGTCCTCTTTTCTTTTTGGTTGCTCACTGGCCTGTAACGTAGATATTCTCCTGGAGACCCTTGGGTGGATATGCTTCATTCAGCCACAGCTGGGCAGGAAAAGACGAGCAACCTGCAGCTGGCCCTGTGAGTGACTAGACTATTGTCCCCAGTTACTTGCTCCTTTCCTGCAATGGGATTAAACATCCCCACTGTTTGCCATGCCCTGCATTCTCTATGGGGACCATGTCTTCCTGTCCCTCACACATCAATGATATGACGCGCTTTGGTCAATGACATGTAAGCAGATGTGACATTCAACACATCTGAGAAGATGCTTTGACTGTCACTGGATGGTTCGGCTCAGGCTCTTTCACTCCTGCCCTCCACCATGAGAAAGACATGTCCCCAGTACCTGGCACTCAGCATGCATGAAGTATCACTGACTAAACACTAGGTACGAGGTACTGTCCCATGTGTTACGTGTGCTACACCACCTTATCATCATAGGAACCCTAAAACACAGGTCCTATTTTCATCACCCTTATTTTACACCTGGGGAAAACGAATGTTCAAAACGGATAAGTACCTTGATCAAGCTTACACACTGGGAGGGGTCAGGCAGTCTGCCTTCTAGGTCCATATTCTTAGCCAGTGCACTATGTTGTTATAGGTATATAATAGGTGATCAGCAAATACTTGAATAAAAGTTTGTTTAAATGTCTGGCATTACTGACAACATTGCCCCTTTCTGTTTACCCAAATTCTGAAGGTGCAATCCACTGGGACAAAGATGGGCTTCTGACTTTGGACCTGGACACTTCGTGCCTCAGTTGTTAGCCAAATAGGAGGGCCTTCTGATTCTCCTGAATAGAAAAAAAAATCATCAGAGGGGACCCCAAACATTTCTCCTCTAGGACCCACATGAACCACAAGATATCTCCTGTGCATTCCATGTGGATCTCATCTCCCCTCTAAACAGCTCCCCTGTAAACTTCAATGCAGATCTCAGACCCTCTGTGAAGGGTCAAGTGAACCCCTATATCTTTCCTGAGGCCTACATGGACTCCCTATATGTCTCCTGTTCAGAGCCATGCTTGATAACTTCCTCAAGTTCCTATTCATCTTCTCATTGGCTCTTCCCCACAGTTATGTAAATCAGCTCAAGTTTAAATTATAGCAGTGGCCATGAGGATGAACCAGAGACAGGACCAACTGGGCCAGCAGAACCCTGTTGTCCTGCCCTGTAGCCTATGGCTCTTTTTTCCATCTGACCTGGTGGCTAGATTATGCTTCCTGCTCAATCCTCCACAGCTCCTGAGGCTCCCTCCTTTCCCTTCCCTCTCCTTCACTATTTCTTGTTTGCCTTTCTTCACTCCTGCCTCCTTCTATCCCGGCTATGAGAGTGAGGCCCGCTCCCAGCAGGCTGGAGCCAGACAATGGGGCTTTATTCTGGGCAAAGAATCCCAGCAGTGTCTACCATGCACTGAGGCCCTCTCCCAAGCCCAGGACAGTGTGGGCGGAGGGCACTGTGGAGGGCAGGAGCCATTGGCTGGCAGGACAGAAGGTGGGCCTGGCTGTAGAGATCCCACAGGTTTATAATGTAAACACCACTCACAATAAAAGCCTTTCACTCTCCTCTTTCTGTGACTGGGTCTCTCTCAACCATCATTAGTTATGGGTTTTTAAACATTTACCCTGATCGGTGGTACTCTTTAGGTGTTCATCTCTGCATACCACAGTGACTTTAGTTCTTTTTTCTGTGTCTCTTCCTCTTTCCAAGCCTCTCTTGCAACTTGTGTGTCCCTGTGTCTTGTCTCTTTCTCACTTCATCATTCTATCTTCTCTTACCATGTCTTTTTTCTCTCCAGATCTTAATTTCTCCATGTCTCTATATTTCTGTCTTTCCATGTTTCTGTGTCTTTATGGAAGACATAGACATTGTCTTTTTATGTCTATCTTTCCGTGGACCCATTCTCTTTTCGTCTCATTTCTGTCTTTTCCTGTCTCATTTCTGATTTTCCATCCTCCATCCCCTCTCTGTGAGTTTGGGCCTGTGGATCGGAAGGAAACACTAGTCACCTGCTCTCCTGCTCACCAAGCTTTCTCACCCCTTTCTGGCCCTGGGACCAGCATGGGAGGTCATTCTCCCTAGTTTGCAGATGCGGAAGCTGAGGCTCTGGCTGCGGGTACCAGGCTCCCAGCTCTGGGTCTCTTCCTCCAGGTCCTGTCCCCGCGGCGCGCGCCGACCACTTCACCAGGCCGCGGCCCCGGAACTTAGCACCTCGGACAGCGCCGGCAAGGCGCTGGGTCGGCCAGGCCTTCCTTCTCGCGAGCGCAGGAGCAGCGGCCTCAGCGGTGGCGCGGAAGTCTCGCGAGAGCGGCTGCTGCAGGCTCGGGCGGTGCGGGCGTGCGAGGAGCCGGCTCAGGCGCGCGCGCGCTCCCCGCCCCCAGCCCCGAGCGGCTTACCGCCCGCTCCGCGCCGCATAACCGGGTGCAGCGAAGCGCAGCGTGGCGCGGTGGTCTTCCCGCAGCTGAGCCTCAGCAGCGGGTGAGTCCCGGGTCTGAAGGCCTGGAGAAGGGCTTTGCGGGAAAGCTGGGCTCAGGGCTAGAGGGGCTCAACTCCTCTCCGGGTTTGTACTCCCTTTGCATCACCTTTGGATGCAGGGGCAGGCCGAGCTGCTAGAGAGATGGGGAGTCGAGGTGACCTTCCTTGCTTGGGGCGGTGGAGGGGCGCCTCGGGTGCTCCAGGTCCCCCAGCCCCCACCGTGCCCATTCCCGGCTTCCCCCGCAGAGGGAACCCGGGTCTTGGGTGACGTCAGACCCCAGGATTCTGGATCCTGAGCCTTGGGCCCTGCATCCCCCAAAGCCACCACCTGGCGTTCCCTGGAAACCGGCCTCCTCCTGGGATGGCTCACGCGGCAGAGGATGGGGGCGACTGGAGGCGGGGTGACTGTGGCCTCCTTTGGGTCCTTCCTCCCAAGAGGCGTCTGCGGATGGACCGAGGCTGTATCCCCGCCCGCCTTCTCCTGGCGGCCCGACCTTTGGTCGGCGGGGGATGGGTGCACTGGCTTGAGCCTGTGCTTCATCCGTACGCTGGGGTGGTGAGCTGGAAGCGCGGGATGCAGCTTTTTCCAGTGCTGGCAGGAGTTGGTCATGAGGGTGGGGGTGAGGTGTTTGGGAATCCATCCTTGTCCCTGCCCTAGGGAGCTCCTGGTCTGGTGGTTGGGGGAACCAGAAACTTGGACTGAGGATTTGCCTTCTCAGGCGGTTCGAACTGGTAATGCCCCAGCTCCGGGATGGGGAGATAAGCTAGGGCCGGGCCGACTTTACCACGCACAGAAAGAGAAAAGGAGGCAAGAGCCAGTGATAGACTTGCCGGAAAAGGGGACATTTGGGTGGGAGGAGAGGCAAGAGAGGGCATCCCCTGGGAGTGGTGCAGGCAGAGGGTAAGGGTGGGAACTCAGCACAGCTGTGGGGGAGCCTGGCCCCTGAGCCCAGCCAGGTGACTGTGCCTGTGGGGTGGGAGAGTCTGGAGAACTTTGCAGCCTGTGCCCTGTCTGTTCTGCCTCCACTGGGCAGGACTCTGAAGGAGAGCGATGGTTCCTGCAGGGACATGACTGGCAGATAGATTTTGTTTGGGGCTAACACAAGTCTTGCTAGTTTAAATCTGACCTGGGCTTGCTTGGTGAGCCTGAAGACAAAGTTCCCAGAGTTGAGAGAGGACTACCTCTAGTGAACGGGCCACAGAAAGAGGGTCTTCTTAGGTTTAGCAAAACCAGAGGGGAGTTAGTGGGGTACCAAGAGGGAAGCCCTGGAGAGGGCCCTTAGGCTGTGTTTCTTTAACCCTTTCTCTGGTTGGCTAACTACCTCCTAACAAGTTGCTTCTCCTCTCATGCATCTCTCTGCCAGCACCTTTCTCGAGGAAGAAATAGTAGGACTAAGTTCTGACCTCCCTCGAGGAAGGTGCTTGTTCTAGTTTGCAGCTCCCTCCCCGTTCTTCCTTTTCCTTTTTCTTTCCAAACTCCTGCCGCCGCCTCCCTCTCCCTGCTCCTGCCCCAAGCCTCACAGCATTTCCTCTGCAGGCTGCACTTCCTTCCCTGATGGCACCCAGGGACCCGGAGGGATCCCTGGAGGAAGTGTGGTATGGCAGGGTTGACAGAGTGATGGGCTTAGCCTAATTGGGGGAGGGCATCTGTTGCTTCACTGCCACACCCCCTGAGAGTGTGTCCAGGTGTTATGAACATGGACCTACCATGCTCTGTGTCCTGTCCTGGGCTGTGTCTCTCCTGGAAGCCTAGTCCATGAGAAGGGAGTGAGAAAGAGATTGGATGAGAATGAGTGAGCACTTGGCACACAATAACTGGTTTGGAGTTTAAGCAGTGGGATGCACAGCAGAGATGTCTGCAAAGGCTTCCCAGAAGAGGCTGTGAGAAAACAGTAGGATTTAGAGGAGCTGACAAGGCTCTGGTTTAGGGTCATTGTAAGTAGAGGGGGGTAGGTAGACACAATCTCCTGCCTGACGCTGGGTTGTGTGGGAAGCACGTCAGCCTGTGGTAGAGAAGTAAAGGGTGGCAGGGTAGGAGACCTGACACAAGGCCTTGAAGTCAGGCATAGGATCAGTAGGGGCTCCTGAAGAGCCAGTTACAGGACAGTCATAGCAAGGCCAGGAGATTGCTGTTTGCTGAGGATGAGTCATGACTCTAGGACTCCAGGGCTTGGGATGGGATAAGGGGACCAGAGGTGGAGCAAGAAGGGGAAACTTCCATCTTGTTAGATAGGCTCTGGGCAAAAAGGAAGAAAATGACTGTTACTGTGCCAAGGATGAGGGACTCTTGCTGGGGAGAAGGGAAGGCTGGTGATCAGGGAGCCCTGGAACTAGCCCCAGATTTCTGGCCTGATCGGAGGCAGGCTGGACCCCCTTCTGTCTGCCATGGACCTCACTCTCTCCACTGTGGGAGCTTCACAGTAAGAAATGGAATCACTTATAGCCTGAGTTCTTTGGACAAAATCCAGGTAATATTTGCTATTTTATTAGTAACTAAGGAGGTGTTTCCTTAGTTCTACATCTTTGGGAGTATATGTAGCACCCCCAACCCTCCCTGCAACATTATGAAAGACTCCCAGTTGAGAAGCAAATTGCTGTTTCTCCCATTTTGCAGTGTGAGGCCAGTGATGACTGCATCTCTGACACACACACACACACACACACACACACACACACACACACACACGCGCGCGCGCTAGCCCTGAAATAAGGGCAGAGGCACCCAGAGCCTTCCATTCCTGTGACCTCACCCTCCTACAAACCTCCCAAGCTTTAATTCTTTTTGGGCTCATCTTCATATACAAATGAGGCAGCCTTGCCCTGTGTTCTGGTCCTGGAACTCTGGCTTCTGAACTGGGTCATCCATCCTTAGCTACAGTGACTTCTCTGTAACCATTGGCACACCTTTGGGAGACAGCCTAGGACCAGGATTGGGGTTTTTTATCTATTTCCTCCTTTCAGATTCTACTCCTTGCCTCTCTTCCTTGTTTTTCTGGAGGACGATAGTGCTGGACCAGTCTTCCCGTCCATATCCATTGTCTCATAGGACAAGCAATCAGTCACCCTTTCTGTCAGCCACACCTGAGTCCGGTCATCATTGGCCTGTGACCTCCTCTGAAGTCATAAACTTCAGTCTCCTGCATCTTCTTTACCTACTTCATGACCTCCAGGAGACCTGTAGTTCTCCCAACACCTCCATTTTTTTCTATCCCATGAGCAGCACACCTTCCATATCTTTCCCTGTGGTCTAGGATTTTAACCATACTCTGGACCATGCCCTCAGCTATCCTGCCACTTTGCCTGTGTGTCCCACCCCAGCAGCAGATCCCCCCAAATTCTGGGCTTTACCCTCAGAATGTGGAAAGCTTCTTGGGGGCCATCACATACCCACATGTGCACATCACATACTCTTACTAATCCTTCAGGATTCAGCTCCATTATTGCTTCCTCTATGAAGCCCTCCTTGGTCCAGCCTGGAGGAGCCAGGCTGGGTATGTTATGCTTGGTTCGCTTCCATGCAGGGTCTCCACCCGCAGCTGCCTCTGTCACTCCTAGAAACCCTTTCCCTCTTCCCATCAGTTCTCCATTCCATTCCATGAGAGGGGTCTTCCAGACCGGACTACTCTCCCGAAGCCCTGTACTCACAGAGAGGGTGGTTGGGGGTGTGTATGGGAGGTGAAACCACACCCATGTTTCCCCACTTCTCAGATCTCTGCAGATGGAGGGCTCCTAGTCTAAGGCGCCCACTCTGTGCTAAGGATACTGGCCCTTCCTGTCTCCTGAGATCCCAGTGTCCACCATGTATTTTCTCCTTTACCGTATCTTCAGCCTTTCCACTGTTTTCTGTAAAACCTTCCTCCCATCTTACAGATATGCTCAAGTCTATCTGGGAACCTTTCTAACCCTATGTCTTCCTCTAGCTGTTGCCATTTTAAACCTATGACATTGTCTTACTACAAAAGTGGTATATGACCATTGTAGAAATTTTGGAAAAGAAAGATAAAAAGAAAGAAAACAATTCACAATCTCACAACCAAGAGATGACTGCGATACTACTATTTGTCCCCTGGTGTATGGTGTTTCATTGTTGCCGCTGATATTCTTTGTGTCTGTGTGTGCACACTTGCACGTGCATTAAAATTTCAGCCAAGTTTTTTGGAAGACCAACTTGCTAAACTTGTCCGTTTCCACTCCCTCATGTTTTCATCATTTCTTGGCAGCTGGCCCCTGCCCCTCCACTTCCTGGAGCTGTGACCTCCTAACTGCCAAAATAGCCCATGTCACACTTGGCTGCTCTGTGGCCAGGGATGCTGTTGCCCAGCTGACCAGTCATTAAAGATATTGAGATAACCTGTATTTGTTGACATGAAAAAATTTCAAGTGGAAATGATTAGGTTATAAAATGGCATGTATAAAATGATCTCATTTTTGTCATATATGCTTATGTATACATCAAAAATAAAAAAACAAAACTTAAAGTTCTAGAGGGGTGGCCTCTGAGAAGGTGGATTTGGAAGAACTTTTATTTTCTACTTTATGCACTTTGATTTTTTTTTTAACTTGCAGCTATTTTTGTACATAGCTAAAAAGCAATGTATTTCCAATTTATTAAAAAAAGACTTGGAGGCTATATTTTTTAAAAGAAGAAAAAGTCTTTCAGTGGCGTGCAAGAGTCTGAGGAGAAAGCCCAAATCCTGCCCGAGGCCTTTACGGCCAGGATGACCTGGCCTCTCTCCCCGCTCAATGTGGTTTTGTCTTTTCTTCCCTCCCTCCATGTTGAGCTGCATCCTGGCTCTACCCCTTCTGTTCCTCGACTGTGCTGTGCTGTTGCTCTCCTGACTCTTTTCCTGGCCAGCTCTTACTAATCCTTCAGGACGCAGCTCCATTATTGCTTCCTCTATGAAGCCCTCCTCGGTCCAGCCTGGAGGAGCCAGGGAGGGGCTCCTCTGTGTGCCTACGGCTTTTTGTTCTTGATCTTCCAGAGCACATTCTCAGGTTGTGTTATTGCCACTGGACTCAGCTGAGTCCTCTGCTCTTACCTCCTCCCTCTCAACTCCAACAGAGAAAACTGAGCAGGTACTTGGGACTCTCACTGTCCTTCCCAAGGCCTCAGACCTACATTTACTTGCATCACTCTTCCCACCAGTTAGGATCAAGGCTTGTCGTACCCTCTTGCACTGGACCCTGTGTTTCTCCCCTTTATAGGGGCTTGCTCCATTGGGTAACCTCTGTCTCTTTTATAATTGCAGCTTTTTCCCTGGACCCTTCACATCTTTACCTGATTTCCATCTTTAACAGCCCTCAGCCACAATCCTTCCTGAATCCCATGTCCCACCGAAAGGTAGTGCCCTGTCTTTATTTTCTTCCTAGGCAGTCGGCTTCAAAGAGCTGTCTACACCTGCCCAGCCTACCTGTTCAACTAGCTCTAATTTGGCTGCTACTTCTGTCCATCCCCCCACTCCTCTATTAAATAACCATTAAATAAACCTTGCTGGGGTCCCAGGTAATTTGACGAACACTTCAGTGTTCAGGTCTTTTCATGCTGGGCTCCCCAATGGCACGTCACATTTATCCGCTGTCTCCTGGCTTTGAAGACTCCAAGCTCTTCTGCATTGCTCATTGGTTGCTCTTTCTCATTCTCTGCTAGCTCATCCTCTTCTGCCTTTTTTTTTTCATTATTTTTTTGAATTTTATTTTCTTGAATTTACATGACTCATAATTCAAAAAGATGTCCCAAATTTAATAAATTCTCAGATGACCATTTAGATATTTCTGAAAACATTTTAATGTCTGTATCTTAAAATTTTTGGCATCTTACAATCGTAAGTTGGCAGTGTATTTTCTTCCTTTTGCTAAATAAAATAATGATCTGTCTTAAAACTGATGGTGTCTTGGATTAGCTGGTATACAGATACATAGTAAAAATTCTTCCTCCCACCTGTTCTACATCTATTCAGTTTCTCTGTCCCCCAGTGAGCCACAGTTATTATTTTTTAATACCCTACTAGAGATTCTTTGTGCATATATTACCAAATATATATATTAATCCCGCCCCCTTTTTATTTTGGAAGTTTTCAAAGCTACAAAAAAGATTAAAGATAACAGTGCAATGAACACCTGTACTAGGGTACTTAACCTGGATTCGCCAATTGTTAACATTTTGCAACATTTGCTTAATCTATCTACCTACCTGCGTACTGTGTTTTTCATTTTTTTTGCAGAACCATTTGAAAGTAAGTTGCAGACGCAACACTGTATCTCTAAATACTTAAGCATGTATCTCCCAACAGAAGATATTTTACTGCATAACCACAATGCCTAAGGAGTGTAACATTGAAAGATATGAACTGTGCAGTCTATATTCAAATTTCCCTACTTGTCCTAAAAAATGTCCTTTGTAGCTGTGATTTAAGAATCCAGGATCCACTAAAGGGTCACTCATTGCATTTGGTTGCATGTCTCTTTAGTGTCCTGTAATTTAGCTGGGTCTTCCTACCAATTTTTTTGTCTTTCACCACATTAGCCTTTGTCTTAGAGAATTTCCCACAATCTGGATTTGTCAGATTGTTTTTTTCATAATTTTTTTCAGGTTTAACACTTTGGCAACAATACTACATAGATGATTTTGTGTCCCATGTGAGTCACATCAGGAGGCCCATAATGTCCTTTCATCTCATTATCAGAAATGCTAAGTTTGGTCACTTGGCCTGAAGGGTCTTTCATCATAGAAGTACCTTTTCTCTATAGTGATGAATAAGTAATCTGAGGGGTGACATTCAGACTGTGTGACTCTTTTCTAGCTACCTTCACCCAGTTGTTTTAGCCGTCATTGAAGATCTTTGCCTGTATCAGTTGCAAAGTAGTGATTTAAAAAATTACCATTCCTTGTATATTTATTAGAAGAACTTTCCCCTTCCCTTCCCTTTGTTTTGTGTATCACCACGGACCTGTGACTTTTTTCATTCAGTATGCTATAATCCATTACTGACATTCATATTTTTCTCCAATTTTTCAGTTTGAAAAATTTTATACTAAATTAAAATTGAAAGAATAGTATAAGGAACACTCATATAGTTTCACCCCAATTCCCCAATTGTTAACGATTGCCACATTTGCTTTGATTCCGTCTTTCTCTATCCATCCATCATTTCTTATTTTCTGAATTGAAGCAAGTCTCAGACATCATGACATGTCGGCCCTGAACACTTGAGCACATATTTGCTAAGAATAAGGACATTATCCTATACAACCTCAACACCATGGTCACACTCAAGAAATGTAACATTTCAGTCACTAATGTTGTCTAGTTTAGAGTCCATAGTAAGGCTTCCTCTGTTATCCCAGTGATGTCCTTTACACTGTTTCCCCCTCGAACCAGGGGCCAATCAAGGTTTACAACATTGGTTTTTGTTGTCCTTTACCTTTAGTCTCCATTAGTTTAGATAATCCCTTATTTTATTTTTTCATCTCTCAGGATGATGGCATCTCTATTTATTTATTTATTTTTATTTTTTTATTTTGGTATCATTAATCTACAATTACATGAGGAACATTATGTTTACTAGACTTCTTCAAGTCCCCCCCACATATCCCATTACAGTCACTGTCCATCAGCGTAGTGAGATGCTATAGAATCACTACTTGTCTTCTCTGTGTTGTACAGCCCTCCCCGTGCCCCCCACTACATTATGTCTGCTAATAGTAATGCCCCTTTTTTTTCCCCCTTATCCCTCCCTTCCCACCCATCCTCCCCAGTCCCTTTCCCTTTGGTACCTGTTAGTCCATTCTTGGGTTCTGTGAGTCTGCTGCTGTTTTGTTCCTTCAGTTTTTCCTTTGTTCTTTTACTCCACAGATGAGTGAAATCACTTGGTACTTGTCTTTCTCCACCTGGCTTATTTCACTGAGCATAATACCCTCTAGCTCCATCCATGTTGTTGCAAATGGTAGGATTTGTTTTCTTCTCATGGCTGAATAATATTCCCTTGTGTATATGTACCACATCTTTATCCATTCATCTACTGATGGACACTTAGGTTGCTTCCATTTCCTGGCTATTGTAAATAGTGCTGCCATAAACATAGGGATGCATATGTCTTTTTGAAACTGGGATCCTGCATTCTTAGGGTAAATTCTTAGGAGTGGAATTCCTGGGTCAAATGCTATTTCCATTTTTAGTTTTTTGAGGAACCTCCATACTGCTTTCCACAATGGTTGACCTAGTTTACATTCCCACCAGCACAGTGTAGGAGGGTTCCCCTTTTCCACAACCTCGCCAACATTTGTTGTTTGTGTTTTGGATGGTGGCCATCCTTACTGGTGTGAGGTGATACCTCATGGTGGTTTTACTTTGCATTTCTCTGATGATTAGCGATGTGGAGCATCTTTTCATGTGTCTATTGGCCATCTGAATTTCTTCTTTGGAGAAGTGTCTGTTCAGATCCTGTGCCCATTTTTTAATTGGATATTTGCTTTTTGTTTTTTGTGTGTGAGCTCTTTATATATTTTGGATGTCAACCCTTTATCAGATATGTCGTTTATGAATATATTCTCCCATACTGTAGGATGCCTTATTGTTCTATTGATGGTGTCCTTTGCAGTACAGAAGCTTTTCAGCTTGATATAGTCCCACTTGTTCATTTTTGCTTTTGTT
Source organism: Manis javanica (assembly GCF_040802235.1). NCBI lineage: Eukaryota > Metazoa > Chordata > Mammalia > Pholidota > Manidae > Manis > Manis javanica. Next base: position 122,558,579 of record NC_133163.1, read on the forward strand.
TTCCTTGCCCGGGGAGATATGTTCATGAAGAAGTTACTCATGTTTACGTCCAAGAGATTTTTGCCTATGTTTTTTTCTACGGGTTTTATGGTTTCATGACTTACATTCAGGTCTTTGACCATTTCAAATTTACTTTTGTGTATGGGGTTAGACAGTAATCCAGTTTCATTCTCTTACATGTAGCTGCCCAGTTTTGCCAACACCAGCTGTTGAAGAGACTGTCATTTCCCCATTGGATGTCCATGGCTCCTTTATGATATATTAATTGACCATATATGTTTGGGTTAATAACTAGGGTCTTTATTCTGTTCGACTGGTCTGTGGCTCTGTTCTTGTGCCAGTACCAAATGTCTTGATTACTGTGGCTTTGTAGTAGAGCTTGAAGTTGGGAAGCGAGATCCCCCCTGCTTTATTCTTCCTTCTCAGGATTGCTTTGGCTATTCGGGGTCTTTCGTGGTTCTATATGAATTTTTGAACTATTTGGTCCAGTTCATTAAAGAATGCTGTTGGTATTTTGATAGGGATTGCATTAAATCTGTAGATTGCTTTAGGCAGGATGGCCATTTTGACAATATTAATTCTTCCTACCCAAGAGCATGGGATGAATTTCCATTTGTTAGTGTCCTCTTTAATTTCTCGAGAGTATCTTATAGTTTTCAGGGTATAGGTATTTCACTTCCTTGGTTAGGTTTATTCCTAGATATTTTATTCTTTTTGATGCAATTCTAAATGGAGTTGTTTTCCTGATTTCTCTTTCTGCTAGTTCATTGTTAGTGTAGAGGAAAGCCACAGATTTCTGTGTATTAATTTTGTATCCTGCAACTTTGCTGAATTCACATATTAGATCTAGTAGTTTTGGAGTGGAGTCTTTAGGGTTTTTTATGTACAATATCATGGGATGACAGCATCTTTCAGTGGTGCAGGCCAGTTTATATTTTAGAATGCTCCACAACTTGGTTTGTCTAATTGTTTGTCACACTTAGATTCAGTGTAAACATTTTCATGCACAATACTATATAGGTGATGTGTGCCCCACTTGTACATCACATTGAAGGCCATAATATCCATTGTCTTGTTATTAGTGAGGTTGAAGTTGATCACCTGGTTAAGGTGGCGCCTGCCAGCTTTCTTTACAGTAGAAGTGACCATTCCCCTTTGTAATTAATAACTCACCTTTGGGCTGGCACTTTGAGACTCTCTCTTCTCCCCAAAGATCTTCCACCCAGTGGTTTTAGCAGCCATTGATGATCCTTGCCTGCATCAGCTATTACATTAGTAATTGCAGAATCAGGAGTTTTTCCAATTCTGTCACTCATACATTTACAGCTAGCATCATCCTTCTGCAAAGAGGAATTTTTCTCTTGCCTTTTCTCTCTTTTTTATAATAAGAGCATCACTTTGGACTCATGGATTATTTTTTAAATTCAAGATGTCATATACATTACTGTCATAACTATTTTTGATACTCTTATTGCCCCAGATTTGGCTGGTGGTAGCCCTTTCAAATTGGTGTCTTTTTGACATACCCCCATTATTTGAATACCTGTTTGTTGCTGGCACCACAAGGTGTTCTCAGTTATGCTTCTATTTCCTTGTCCTGGCATGGGTCCAGCCATATATATATATATATATATTTTAAGTCATGAGTTTATACTGGTTTCTCCAAATCAAATCCAACAGTACAGGGCTCTTTTTTACTTTCCCACATTGCGTATTCAATCTGCATTCTGTTAACAGCGACAATCTAGGATCCAGCAACATGAACACATTTACTCATACGTTCTCTCCCACAGTACACCTGCCAAAGTTTCAGAATCACCATGTTACTACCAGTAGTAGCAGTAAACCTGCTAATATTTAAGATATCTTTCGAGTTGTTTCTGTCCTTGAGAGAGACCCTTTTAAGAGAACACAGAGTACTGTGATGAAGTTACTTGGCCAGTTCTTTTTTCTGTGTAGTTGTGTTTTCAATTTGCTGTACAGTTAGCTTCATTTGGTTTTGTTTATTTCAATTTTAGGGTTTGCTTTTCTTTCTGGTGTAAGTTTTTGACTATGTAAGGCATTACAGGTACAAAAGTATGTAAAAATTTCACGCTGGGAAGTCTCACTTCTCATCCTAGCCTTTCCATCAGGTAGGTGACCATTTTATTATTGTCTGGTTTACTCTTCCTGCATTTCATTTGCAAAATGAACAAACACATATGCATGTTCTTATTTTTCCTTCTTTTTCACATGAAAGGTAACATACCATTTATATTTGTATTTTGTTTTTTTTTTACTGAACTGTAGGTATGTCCTGAAATCATTCTATAGCAATTTATAGAGATCGTCTTCATTCTTTCTTACATCTGTGTAATACTCCATTGAGGAATGTACCATAGTTTATTCAGACAGTTACATTTAGGTCACTTCCAACATTTTGCTATTGCAAAATAGTGTCATGCTGAATAACATATGTATTTGCTATTTTTTATTCATATGTAAATAACCTGAAGTAGAATTACTGGGCCAAAAGGAAAAAATATTTTTATTTTCCGCTACCCTCTTTTTTTTTTATATGAAAGGTAGCATGTTGTACAGACTATTCTAAATCTTGCATTTTTTCAGCGACTAGTAACTGTAGAGATCTTTCCATATTAGTGTTTTTTTAAAAAATAGTTGCAGAGCATTTAAAAAAATAGCTACAGAGCAATCCATTGTATGACTGTACCATTTATTTACTCAGTCCTCTATTGGTATTGATGGACATGCAGAATGTTTCCAGTCTTTCATATTACAAGCAATACAACAGTTAATGCAACTGTGTAAACGTACCAGTTCATGTGGGCCTCTCTCATGCCTGTCTTTTTGCTTTTGTGGTAGGTGTTAGTTTTGTATATCTATTTGATTTCATATCACAGAGGGGCCACAGAAGATTATAATTGCCCAAACTTTTAGTTGGATCCAGAGGAATTTGACTGGAACTCTAGGAAGGTTTTTTTTTTTTTTAAGAAAATATTTAATTTAAGTATAACATAGGAAAGTGCACAAATCATAATTGTATGCTTGCTCTGTTTTCTTGAAGGTAACACCTCCGCGTTACCAGCACCCAGATCCAGGAACAGACCATTACCAGTGTTCCAGCCTTGCTCCCTCAAGGGTAATACTATCCTGACTTCTAACACCACAGATTTATTTTGTCTGTTTTAAACTTTAGAGAAATCTCTGCCCAACTTTTATACTTGGTCATAGACCATTTTCTGATTTTGATTTATATATACCTCCGACAAATTTCCATTCTGTAGCAAACTCACTGCTCGTTTTCTGCCTTGGCCTTAGCCTGACAGTCGTCACTTGCGTGTCAACGTGTAGGCCTCCCTCCCGCTGAACTCCCAGCCAGGATATTCCCAGGGCCTACGAGGCAGCCCCGCTGGGGGTTCTCACGGACCCCGGGACTCAGCCTGGCTCTGCGTCAGGTTCTTGTCTTCCCTCCAACCCTGTGCCTCTTCTCGGGCGCTTCCTGGGACGGGGCGGTCGGTCAACAGCCCTACCATCTGCTCAGGGCTTTAGGCAGGCAGGGATTGTTCTGGACGGCCTCCCCCGCCCCGCCTCAAACTCGCCCCCTAAGGTGCCCAGGAATCACTTCCTGTCCCCCGCCTCTCCAGCCTCGCCCCTGCTGCTTCCTGGTTTGCGCTCTGCGTTGGCCGCCCCCCACCCCGGCCTGCTGTCCCCTTACTGCAGAGCGTGAGGCGTCCTCCCCCATCAGGGTCTGGCATGCGTTCTGCCCTCTCGAAGGCCGCCCCGTCCTGGCCAAGGCCTCTGTGTTGGATTACTGCTTGCATTTAATTCCCCTGACTCCCCAGACCAGGTCGGATCACCTTGCGACAGGCTGTGCAGTTTTCATCGCTGCCATCCTTCCGTTTTATATTACTTACTGCAGACATTATTGACTGTTTGAGGTAGAGGGCAGGGACCACAGCTATTTCACTCATGCCGGGCAGATTACAGACCCCTAATGAGTGAACAAATGACTGGAGACAAAGGTGGGCTAGAGGGGGGCCCAGCCGGTGACTGAGGTCAGGGTTCTGCCGTGTTTAGGAGTGAGGAATAGATTTCCTTTTTCAGAGATCTCTGGTCCCCTCAGACCTTCTCTGTCATTTGCCTTTCCCCGCATGGGGTCCCCTGCGGGGCTCCTTTCCCACCCTTGGGTGAGGTTTTTTGAGGACAGACTTTGTGCCTTGAAGCAAATGGCAGGAGTGCCCGGAAGGAGATAGCTGGGGGAAGCTGTCTTTGCTGGGTTCATCCCACCGTGGGAACCTTGCAGCCCGCCTGGTCCGAGAGAGGGACTGGGTTGGGCTGGGCCACGACCTCATCCCTCTCTGGCTTTTCTTTCCCTCCAGTTCAGCACTAAAAGACGTGGGCAGGCCTCTGGGCTCGCTGGTGCGATCATGGCGGGTAAGGAGAGGGTGAGCCTGTGGGGAGGACGTGGATGTGATCACAGGGTGGGGCAGGCCCATTTCCTGGTCCCCTCATCCCTCCTAGGCTTGGGAGGTCAGGTTCTTGCAGTGCTTTTGTCCCCAGGTTTTCCGTGGTTCCCCACTGAGGCCTATTTATCTAAGACCTGAACCTGACAGGGTCTAGCCTTCTATCAGGCCTCTGACCCTGAAGACCAGGGATCGAGCATCCAAGTGTCCCAGTGCTCCTGGCCATCTGACTGATGAGCGGCATGGGTGGCTCAGTTGCCATCCCCTCTGTTGTCTCTGCTCTCTAATACTCTGAGATTTTCCTTCTGGTTGCTGAGTTGTTGGTTTCCAAAGGCTCAGGTACAGAATGCCAGAACTGGAGTGACCTTTTGGTACTATCTGGCTCAACCCCCACCCTACTGAGTAAGCTGAGAGCCACAGAGGGGTGGTCATTTGTCCAAGAGCATGCATATTGGAGTGGAGGCTGGAACCCTTATCTCCAGAGCCACCCATCCTGCTCCATCTGTCTGCAGCTGGCTCCCTGTTGGGGGTGCTGTACCCCAGACAGATAGTGTTAATTGTTTTTCTTCTGAGAGTGAGTGATGCTGCCTCAGGGCCTGTGGTTACTTTGGGAACCTCACGGCAGACCCACCCGAGGAGGCAGGGATGGCTGGGTGAGACAGCAAAGTGGTCTGTAGCCACAGGGACCAAGGGAGTAGCCTTGGCCAGGGAAAAATGATCTGACAGGTGGTCATGTCGGATCGTTGGGGAGCAGAACTTCAAGGTGATGTCATGTGATGTGCCTTGCTCACAGAGAAGGTGAACAACTTCCCACCGTTGCCGAAATTCATCCCGCTGAAGCCATGTTTCTACCAAGACTTTGAGGCAGACATCCCTCCCCAGCATCTCAGCATGACCAAGCGCCTCTACTACCTCTGGATGTGTGAGTGTTGTGGGGTGCTGTGGGCCACGGCAGGACAGGGAGGAGGGCTGGCGCGCGCTGGGCACTGGGGTGGGTGGTCCTTCAGCCCCACTCAGGGCATCTGCGTGGGCTGAGGAGCCTTTTCCCGCCTGACACCCAGCAGGCTCCTCTCATGGGCCCGCTCCCCAGTTGCGCCTTAGTGTCTCTCAGCCTCTCATCTGGGCCTCTCCTCCCTTCTCTCTCCCTAACTCCCATTCACCGAGCGCCTGGACGGGGGTCTCTGTCTGCTGTGTAATTCCTCTTCTTGCTGACCCTACCCTTTCCCACTGGAGTTTTCCAAGTAAACTGGAAGCTGCCAGGACCTCAGATTCTAGATTAAGAAAAAAATCTGTCCCTCAAAGCCTTCTTGTTTTCTCTGAAAAACTGCTCGCAGAAAGGAGCATTCAGCTAGGAGGTAAGAGATGTAGGGGCAAGCTGGGCTGGTCCCCCACTTCCCAAGTAGCAGGTTCCTCTCCTACAGACAGCGCTGACTCAGTGATCGCTGTGGTTCCATGTAGATGTGTTGTGCGGTCTGTAATTCTAATCTAGAGTTCTGACATTAAGATTTCAAGGTTGAGAGTTTAAAGGCCCCACTTTCTGATGGCCTGTGGCAGGTTGGTGGAAAAGGTGTCATCTCAGGGGGCTAGGGCTTAGCTATGCCCAGGCTCTCAAAGGTACCTCTTAAGAATGTGCAAGGAGGGCAGGCTGGCCGTCCTGTCTTGGGTACCAGCCCCGAGGAATCCCGGATACTTGCAGTGTAACTGCAGCCAAAGACTGTCATCTGTAATGTTGCCTTGAGTGAAGCCTGCCCTCGGCTGCTTACCTGGGGAGATGATTGATTGTGTCAGGAAGGTGGGAGGGGAAGACCGTGTAGCACAGAGAAGACAAGTAGTGCCTCTGTGGCATCTTACTGCACTGATGCGCAGTGACTGCAATGGGGCATGTGGGGTACTTGATAATATGGTGAATGTAGTAACCACAATGTTTTCCATGTGAAACCTTCATAAGTGTGTATATCAGTGATACCTTAATAATAATAAAAAAAGAAGTTGGTAAAGAATGCTGCCATTGCAGCAGGTCTGTTATGGAGTGGTGTAAAGAGTACGGGGGTACACAGACTCAGCTTCACATCCTTTGTTCATTGAATATGACACATCTTTGTTCATCGAATATGACGTAGAAGTGGGGATGGGAGCTTCGAGGAGAGTGGGATTAGAATGGGAGCGTGGAACAAGCATCCACCGAGCTGGCCACTCTCTGTCTCTAGCCATCAGCTTTTTTCTGTCTTCACGTTTCTCTCTGTGCCACTTAGATTCCATCATTCATTACACCCATCTTCTTATGCCACCCCTTGTTCTGTCTTCTGGTGACACACTCCCTAGACGAGCACGACTCCCATCTGGACCTGAGCTGAGTGTTGCTGGGCAGAAAGGAGTCCCATAGAGAAGCCTGGGAGGACTAAACTCGCGGCAGCCAACCTCACATGGACCTTCGATGTGACCCAGAAATCTCACAGGCCATGTTCCTTTGGATAGTGTCCTCAGCCTCTGTCCACAGCACGCTCTCATTCTAATCCGGCTCTTCTCAAAGCTCCCTCCCCACTTCTACGTCATATTCGATGCACAGAGATGGAGGCCATCAGAGGCTACTTCCTCGTTCTCTCCCCCTCCCCCATCCTCATTTGCAGACCTACTCACACCTGCCCCGTCCCTTCCTTCTCTGTTACAGGGGGGAAGATCCCTTCTCCATCCAAGGGCCACGTGGGATGTGAAGCTGAGTCTGTGTGCCCCCATACTCTTTCCACCACTCCAAAAAGGACCTGCTGCAATGGCAGCATTCTTTACCACCTTCTTCTTTTTTTTAAATTTTTTTATTAAGCTATCATTGATATACACACTTATGAAGGTTTCACATGAAAAACATTGTGGTTACTATATTCACCCATATTATCAAAGAGGGAGTAGAGTAATTGTCGTAGAGGCATTAGATCAAGTGATCTGGAGAGAGGTGGGGCTGGGAAGAGAGATGCAAACCAATATAAAAACAGGTTAATGTCTATTCTATGTAAAGAGCAAATAAATCAGTAACACTAAGGTTCCTGGAAACTAGGGGGCAATAAACAACACCTGGAGGAAATACAGCTGAAACAGGAAGAAATGTTCACCCTTGGTATGAGGGCCCTGAGGTAGGTGTACCTGCACAGGTGACTGCGTTGTCAGGCCAGACTTGGGGAGGACCCCACCTGACCCTGGACTCTGGGAACTCTGCCCTTCAGAAGGTCTCATGCAGGAGCTGGATTTAAGGGTTATAAATATCTTGTTAAGCTCTCACAGTGCTCACTCGATGATTTACTTCTAAGGAAATGTGCGTGTGTACATTGGAGGTGGTGGGGGAGTCCCACCCCCGCCGTCCCCCTGCCACAGTACCAAGCAATACCAAGCAACTCTCGGATATCAACAGGGTGTTAAGACTAACCCCTCCACCCAACCTCTTTAGATGTGTCACAAGCCCCAGGCTGGTATCTGCTTCTGACCAACTGGCTTTAGATTGAAGATTCCATTGACCTCTTTAGATTGGATTAATTTGCTAGAGTGGCTTAGCGAAACATGTTTACCAGTTTCTTAAAGGATATGATATAGGATACAAATCAATTGCCAGATGAAGAGGTACATAGAGCAAAATCCTGAAAAAAAACTTCCATCCTCACGCCTGGAACCTGCCTTAGTGGCACAGAGATGCATTCTAGTTCCCTAAGTGTGGAAGCTCTCAGAAAAAGGGGTAGAGGAAAGGGGACAAATAGCTGTTCTCTTGGGTTTTTATGGAGGCTTCATTACATAGTCATGATTGACTGAGTCATTGGCTGATTTCAACCACCAGCCCCAAGGTGGGTGGGTGGGACTGAAACCCTCTAATCACAGGGTTGGTCCCCTGGCCACCAGCCCCCACCCTTGAGTGGGGTCCAAAAGTCTCCTCATTAGCATAACAAGACATCCATTTCACTTTTATGACCCTGAAGTATTTTCAGGAACTGTGGATGAACACCAAATATATCTAGGGAATATATTTTGGTCATCCAAATGACCAAACATATTTCTTATAAATCATTGTATCTCAGGGTTCTATTCAGAAGCTAAGACCATAGATGCCTGGCTTTTAGAGGCCAAGGTTGAGCTCACCTTCCTTTATTCAGCAGGTCTTTGTGGAGACTTAAAAGAAGGGAGCCTAATGTTCAAGGAAGGGAACGCCTTGGTGTCAAGACCTGGGTGTGTGTTAGTGCCAGCATCAGACAAGCAGTCACCTGCTCCCCATGACGCAGTGATGCTGTGATTTCAAGGCTCAGCTTGTGAGGGTGCCAAGGAGTGGGAGCCTGGGTTTCTGCTCTTGAAGAACTTCTAGTCTGGTTGATGGGCTGGGATTTGTACTTAGGGAAACCCGACAGCAGCCCAGGTCTGCAGAAGGTCGGAGGGATGGGTCATGAATGAGGTGCAGTAGTGAGGGAAGCCTTAGAGGAGGTACCGTGACACTTGTCTAAGAAATGGATTGGGGACTGAGATTCCAGCCACTGCCGCCTGCTCCGCTTAAGTGCAGAGCGGGTGGTACAATGGCCCAGAGATGTTTCTCCGAGGTCTTTTGTTTTCCCCTTTCCATGCCCCCTGCAAGAGAAGATGTAAGGTGGGTTTCCTGTGCCTCACGCGTAGTGACTGCTATGGTTCTGGGAGGACCAGGGGCTGGGCGATTCTTAGAAGAAGAGCATTTCACCCTGAGGCTTTGGGGCTCTTCAGTGGGGCTTGGGGTGGGTGGTTCTGAGGCTCTAGGTTCCTGCTCTGGAGACTCTTTGTTCTCTGGGTTTCTAAAATCCCCAGGGGCAGGTGTGGGGAGGAGAATTTATCTGAGCTCCCAGCTTTCTTTCTTACAGTCTGTACTCCCTCTTTGCATGCATGTGTCATGTATCTGTGTGTGTTCACTGATGTGGGTTATGGGTGTGAGTGTGTGTCAATGCGGTCTGTGTGTGTGTCTGTATCATCTCTCTGTGCCTGTGCTATTTACGTGTTTGATGGTGGGTCTCTGTTTATGGGTGTGTGTGTCTATGTCTGGGTGCTTATGTATCTCTGCATGGGCCTGGGTGTCTGTGTGTGTGTCTGGTGTTTATTTCTGAGTGTGTATGTGTTCCTGGGTCTGCAGTGAACAGCGTCACGCTGGCCGTGAACCTGGTGGGCTGTCTCGCGTGGCTGATCGGAGGTGGGGGAGCCACCAACTTTGGCCTCGCCTTTCTCTGGCTCATCCTCTTCACACCCTGCTCCTACGTTTGCTGGTTTCGGCCCATTTACAAGGCCTTCAAGTAAGTGGTTGGTGCTGACCCCAGCCCCTAACCCTGTCTCTTTACCCATCTGCCTTGTCTCTTCTCTCCATATTTTCTCACTTTTTTATTTGCTGTCCCAAAAACTCTCTTGTTTATCCTCCGCTCAGACTGCAAGGGAGAACTTGGGCTTCCTGGGAGCTCTAGGCCGGGCTGAGAGGCCCAGGAGGCCGCACCTTCCTCTCGATTCCTTACTCACTCTCCCCTTGGGTGGGATCAACATAGAGACCAGGCCTGTTTTTGTTTTGCCTTTGCTGGGCATCTGCATGTTAAATTGTGCCCATGGAGCCACCTGTCTTGGTGGGGCTAGCTGATTTCATGCCACGTGGACCATCTATTCGTGTGCCAATGGAACCAGCCATACATGTACTACTGACACTGTTTATGTGCTAATGACGTGATCCCACTCTGCCAAAGGGACCACCATGCCTGTATTGGGGGGGCTAGCTGTCGTGGTGCCAGTAGAGGATCTGTCTCAGTGCCCCTGGGGCCTCAAATGTCTTTGCCAATCAGACCGTCCATCTGTATGCCAGATAGGTCACTATCTCGGTGCCAATAGGGTGTCCATTCTTGTGCCACTGGGACTTTCTGTCTCTCAGCTTAGGGGACCATCCAATGATGTACCAGTGGAGCTAGATAGCTTGGTGCCAGTAAGGGTAGTCCATCCCCTTGCATTGGGGTTATTTATTCCTGCCACAGTGGACCCATCTATTTCTGTGCCAGTGGAGGAAACCATCTATGTACTGTGAGTGGTCCATTCATGAGGAGATCTCTCCCTGTGTAATGTTGCACACACAAGCCTAACACACGGAAACTTGCAAAGATCCGTGGGTAAATGCTGTCCTATTTTGGCTTCTCAGTTAAGGCCTTTAAATGTCTTTTGTGCATTGTATACTCACTTAAACTTGGAAGGACTTGGGGGTCTTGAAGGCAGGGGAGCCCTGGCTTCCTGCCCAGGTGACGGGAGCCACCTTCTCTGCCGCAGGACTGACAGCTCCTTCAGCTTCATGGCATTCTTCTTCACTTTCATGGCCCAGCTGGCCATCAGCGTCATCCAAGCCGTGGGCATCCCAGGCTGGGGCGTCTGGTAAGAGACTGGAGTCTGGGGCTGACCCAGGGCTGGCATGGGTGGTACCTTGGGTGTGTCCTTTGCCTACCTCTGTATGCTAAGCTGCCTAGCCTGTGGGACACCATGAGTTCGTGTAAGTGTGAGAAGATTCAGGGTAGTGTCGTAGACAAAGCCGTAGATTCAGAAGGGAAGGAGAAACTTGCAGTGGTTTTTGGGAGTGCCGAGGGGTGTCAAGCATCATGGGAGAACCCGAGAGAAGGAAGCCTTATTTCTGAGGGGCTCATCATCTCCTGCGCCATGGGGAAGGGTGCTTCCTGAACCACTGACGTGGGCCCTTTGGATCTCAGTAGTTCCTTTGCACTCAGTGAGGTGGTCCCTTGCTCTCGTGGGGTGGCTACCGGGTACTCCTCACCATGTTGGACAGTCTCACAGCTGACCTCTCCCTGCAGTGGCTGGATCGCCACCATCTCCTTCTTTGGAACAAATGTTGGCTCAGCGGTGGTGATGCTTATTCCCACTGTCATGTTCACGGTCATGGCTGTTTTTTCCTTCATCGCCCTCAGCATGGTATGTGGCCACCTCAAGGGTGAAAGGGTGGCTTTGGGAAGCGGGTGCGATCTGTAGCGAGCCCACCTCCAAGTTACGGGAGGACCCAGAGCCCTTCCAAGGGACTCACTCTGGAGTGGCCTGGTGGGCTTCGCTCCTAGTGCACCGGGCAAGCGTGGGGAGGGAGGACTGCTTTTCTAGGGACTTGTCTCTGGCTCCCTTGTCCTTCCTGGAGGGGCTTCCTCTTCCCTTTGACTAACCCTTTCTTGTGCTCTTCCTCCTACAGGTTCATAGATTCTACCGAGGCAGTGGGGGAAGTTTCAGCAAAGCTCAGGAGGAGTGGACCACGGGGGCATGGAAGAACCCGCACGTGCAGCAGGCAGCCCAGAATGCAGCCATGGGGGCGGCCCAGGGTGCCATGAATCAGCCTCAGACTCAGTATTCCGCTACCCCCAACTACACATACTCCAATGAGATGTGAGCCAGCTAAGCCTATGGGAGGCAGGGCTGGGGGCCCGTTGGATGGGGGCTCGAGCCACATCGTCTGTTGGGATGACCAAGCAGGGTTTCCCCTTCCCTTTTCTCCTCCCCAACTTTGTACAAAGAATCAGAGTTATATATATGTGTGCGTGTGTGTGTGTGTGTGTGTGTGTGTATGTATATATATATGTATGTATGTATGTATATGTGTATGTGTATTTCCACCCCCGTCACCCGCTTGGATTCTGCTCTCGGCCCTTTCGAGAGCCAGGGGCTGCACGTGGCGCTGTCTGTGTCCCCCTGTGGAGTAGTATATGCAGTGGAGGTCTCTGTTGTTGTGGTGCTAGGTGTCCATTTAGAACTAAACCAGCCCCCCACCCTCCTCTAGGCTGCCCCTCTGACCTTGGCCCGGGACCCCTCATGGGCTAGGGGGAGGCACAGAGGAGAGCCTCGCCCCCTTCCCAGGGTTATGAGCTGAATGAAACTTTCCACTCTTGGTTTTAGTGGGAAGAAACAGTATTTAGCACTCATGGGAGTGGTAGGTGAGAGGGTGGGCACAGGCAGGGGGTCTTCCCTTGCTCGTGGTCCAGGCCTCCTCCCCAGCCCCTCCTCCCTTCCTCTCTGTCTGCTGTCAGATTCCCTGTGGTCTCTTCTCCTGCCCAGGATCCCTCTCTTCCCCATGTGGCTCTTCTTTGTCTTTCCCAAGGCTGCGTGTCCCTCTTGTATCTGCTCCTGAGACTGAGCCCATTCCCAGATCGAGGAAGCAAACAGGAAGCAGAGCCTTAGCCGTGATGTGGAAGGGCACAGCCAGAGCCCCAGAGCCCATGTGGGTACCTGACTCCCAGGGAATGGAAATGCAGGGTCCTCTCCTTGACTCTCAGAGCTTGGCCTGCAGGGGCAGGCTCCTCTCTTCCCTGACCTGCTTCTCCCCAGAGCGCCCTTGAGCCCCTCTGCCTGTGTCCCTCTCCATACCCTCAATTGCTGTGGCCTGATTTCCTCTACCCTACTGCCACATCTAGGTGGCATCTGCCATCCGTGAGGGCAGATTCTACTGCCTTTTCTGAAGAGCTAGATGGTGTCCTAGGCAATTTTCAGATATAAAGTTACCACTGGAGCAGAGGATATTTAAATAATTATTGGTCCCTGGTTGAGATCTGGCTGGCCCAAGCCCACAGGGCAATTACTAGGTATCTGAATGACCGTTGGATTCCTGGGAGCAGTAGATGTCCTGCTGGGTCCCGTACAAGGGGCAGGATCAGAGGCTGGGCCTAGAGGAAAGATCAGAGAAGGCGTGCAGGGCCTCCTGATCCAGGAGCATGTCTCCTCCCACCCCAGCTCGTTCTTGGTCACAGGAAAGTTCTGGGCACTTGAACTCCGGGCCCAGGAAGAAACACAGATCTAATCCTATCCACAAGCACAATGGCTGGAATGGGATTTCAGGTTAGGCAGGTGGGAGGGGAGCCTCTCTGGCTTTTGTATTTTTTTCAAATCAAGATTACTTGTTTGCTTCTGCCTACCAGGCTTGGTTCTTGGCCCTTCTTTGCCTCGTCAGAACCCCCTTTCTCTTCTAGGACAGTGACTTCAGGCCTGTGGGGCTGTTCTGCTCCGAGCAGTGTGAGAATGTGGCTGGTGGAGGCCCGGCTCTCTGAAACCTGAAGGGGGTGGGTTCTCACCAAAAGAGCAGCTACCTATTTCCCATTCTCCCTTCTCCTGCCTGGGCTATTTGGCTGAAAAACCAAACATCACTTGGCCACTCAGGGCTAGTTCCAGCTTGGAACCTGACCCCTGGGCTTACAAGTACCATCCTGACCTTTGAGCTCCAGGTACTTAATTTTCCTGTAAGGGGAGCCAGGCCTCTGGAAAGTCCTTTTACTAATGGTCCCTTAAGCTTGGGCCAGAGTGTGACTGGTTCTGTCCTCTCTCTCTTCAGAAAGTAGCTGTCACAGCCCCTAGTACCTGAAAAGACACCCTAGGTCTAGGCTTTTCCTCCCCTTCCCTCTCAACCACCACAGACCTCCGGCCCCCTTTCTCTTAGTTTCTCTGGTAGCACCAGGAGGCGTATGGTCTAGCTGCCAGCTCGACATCCACGACCTGTTGGATGCCACCTCCTGTCAATTTCCTGTCCTACTTGCCTTTCCTCCTTCCCGGCTCAGGCCTATATGGCCATGCCCTGGCTCTGTCCCTGGGAAGGCCTGCTACTTAGGTGTGACCCAGCTTGTCCCAGGCCCTGGGATGCTGCATCTCCAGGCAACTATGCACTTTCCTGGAGAGGGAATCCATTAGAGAAGTGGGGACTGAGCCCAGGTTCATCTCTGCTGGAAGGTCTGGCTTGGGTGTGGGTGGCTGAAGGCCCAAATCAGTTCTGGGAATTCCCAGGTCTGCAGCCAGCCAGTGACCTGCTTTTGCATTCTGCTGGGGCGCATTGCTCCTTGTTTCTGGGACACACACAGACTATTCTCCAAATGGCAGTTTGACCTGCCTCAGCCAATGTGTCTGTCTGTGGTAACTGAGTGAACCATAATAAAGGGGAAAATATGGCCCTCTGTGTCCTGCTGTGTCATGTGTCTTCCTGTAGGCCTGTGTGGAGCGTCACCGTGGGCTGTGGGGCATGGAGGCAGGGTGGGTCAAAAGGGTCTGTGGCCTGTCCTCCCCACTGGCCCCAAATCACACACTTCTGTGCAGTTCTTCTCAGAGGTTCCTTTGAGATTGCCACAGAGGCCTCCTGCCTGTTAGAAGGAGGAGTCCTAGGTTCCCTGAGGAGAAAGTAAAAGGCTGGATTAGTGGGGGAGGCGCAGTTTGGTTCAGATGGTCACTGCTGGAAAGAGCATGCATGGGCAGAGCAGAGAAGGCCTCACCTCAGCTGGCACCAATGGAAACTGAAAACCGACCGAGCAGCCTTAATAATCACAAGGTGTTCTAGGGCCCTGTGGATGCTGCAGATGGAAGGCAGTGGGGCGCACCCAGCATGCTTCCTGCTTCCCCTTGCCCGTGCTGGGCCCTCCATCTGGATTGCTGCTCTGGCACTCAGTCTAAGCTGCTGGTCATCCTACAAGATTCACCTTGAGTGTCTCTGCAAGTCCCGGACAGAGGAAATCCCGGGGCAAAATACCTCTAAAGCCGAAATCAGTCAAAGGGAAAAATAAAGTTTAAAATCCGTTTATTGCTCACAAACTGCAGTCCGGGACCTTCTCTTTTTCCTGCACCAGCAGAAGCAAAACCGGCCCCACCCCCCCACCCCTCTCAGGCACAGATAAGCCCTCCGTTGCCCAGGTAATTACCCACTGATACGGAGATAAACTTCTCTCCACCCCTGAGCAATGATGAAAATGTACTAAAGCCATACTTCTCTCCACCTCTGAAAACCTATTGATATGCAGATGTACTAAAGCCAGGCGAGATATTCTGGAATTTCACCCACAGACTCCTGAGAGGCCCTCTAGTTGTTTCCTAGGCTTCTCTGCTTCCTCATGGAGGACCTTATTCTGGAATTTTCTGTGGCCCTCCTTATCTCAAAAGCCAGGAGTAGTCAATCTTTATTCTGTGTACTTAAAACATTGAAGAGGCTCAGTAAATATTCAGTGTTAAGTGCCCCAGTGATGAGCAGTAACTGTGGGATGGGATGTGAAGTGAGGCGGTTGGGCGATTAGACCAGGCCCAGTAGTCCCAGTAGTCCGCGCCCAAAATACCAAGAACAGGGAGCTTCGGTTCCTTGCCAGGATTCCCCCGAATGGACCACAACTCCCAGAAGGCTGCGCGATAACGTAGGCTGCCACGTGCTTTCGTGAGCCTGCGTGCTAGCTAGGACCAGCGGCGGGCAAGGAGGGGGAGGGGAGACGGCCACGATATCGCGATATTTGGGACCTGTCCCGAAAAGCTCCTGGCGCCGGTGAGGAGTCATGGGGGCCAGAGGCCGGGGTGTTTCAGCGGGGCAGAAGGGAGGTCTCTGTTTCGGAAGAGACTGTGGCTGTGTGTGTGTGGGGGGGAAGGGGGGTGGAGAAAGGGCTCACTTTCCTTTTTGTGCATGTGACGCTCTGCTCACTGGTTTTACGCTGTGTCTGTAGGGACTGTGGAGCCCGCCTGCTCGTGGGGCCAGAGCCTTAGGGACCCCGGATAGGGACCCCTTCCCGGTTCGGCCCTGGAGTAGGGGGTTTGTATCCGTGCGCTACCATCCCCGCTTTGTGCTGCACACTGCGAACGTTGTGTGCCATTTAAGTTTAAAAGGTCGGGGAAAAGACTCCCCACATTTAACAGATTACTTAAAAAAAAAATCATGGGCCTACTTCCAAAAAGGACTAGGGCTGCTCAAAGTACAAACTGTATTTTAAAAATTGGTAAAATAGAAATAAAAGAAGCCTTGGTATGTTGGAATTATCCCCTAGATATGTCCAAAGTGCTGAATGGCATTTATAAACTAGAATGAGGCCAAATTTTGCCAGAGAAAAACTTCATGCTGTCCTTGGAAGTATTTGGAGGCCTGTGCCAGATGGTGAGCCAGAGAGATCCCCAAGATAGGGAAGTGGTGGATTTCTCGGGAGCAGGGTTTATTTTCCACATCTCTCCCAGTGGCTATAATTGTCTTGTTAGTAGCTCGTGTGTGTGTGTGTGAATATAATATAGAGTATATGAATTAATGTAAATATATATTAAAATATGTGTAGTATAGTATATAATATACCCCCAACATGGGGTCTTCAGGAGAGATGCATAGATGGGAGTCAAGCATGCCTGCCTCTAGTTTGAGGGAAGAACAGTCTTAGCAGAATGCAAGACCTTGAGCTCTCCCTAAAGAGTTCCTTACCTTTCCTTGGGGGCAGGGGTTTAAAGTGCCCCTGTGGCCAGGAGGCTTCTTTTAATGCCTCTAAGTTTTGAGGGAGGGTGACACTTTGGGGAGCTACAAGTTGTTCATTATTACTGGGGCAGAGAGTAGTGTGTTCACTGGTGGGAGATGAGGCCAGAGCAGGAGCTTGGAGCCAGTACTGAGAGGCTTTGACATCAATGTAAAAGGTGCGAGCTCTTGAGGGATCCTGGATCCCTGCTCCTGGACCCCATCCTCCACATTTGGTTCTGCTTTGTCGAAGCCTCTAGCCCCTCGTTCCTGTTTTGGGTTGGGCTTATACCCCGCCTGGCCCCTTTTTAGCTCTATTTCTGCACAGGTTGCACATGTGCCTGTGTTGTGACGAGCCTTGAAACCTTTGCTTCAAACTCTGAAACTATCCCTGAAACCTTTACTTAACTGTGCCCTAATTAAACTCATCAGAGGAGACTTACATATCATGAGCCTGCCACAAGCCAAGGCTCTTTACTCTGGCCCTGTCTTTCTAAAGGACAGAGGACCTGCCATTTTTCTGGCTGTGGCTTACTGCCAGTGGATGGTGCCTTGGGAGCTTGCAGCTCAGTAATCACAGCCTTAAGCCCTGTAATCTCTGTGCTTGTGAACTCTGCTGCTCAGGAGTTCCTTTCAGCTCAGCAGAGCCCAAGAAAATGAGGTGCTATCTGCAGCTACCTTGATTGTGCAAATAGATGGTTCTAACAGGAACTGGATAGAGTCACAGACTTACTGGTTTGGCATTTGGTGTTTTATGAGAGTATATGTAAAGAACTCTTGCCAGCTGTTACCCTCCATGAAACTATCAGATTGAACCAATTTGACCTTGCTTTCAAATGTTGGTTAAATTTTCTACTTTCCATTCCTTTTCTAGAAAGGTAGGTAGGCTTTGATTCTTAACAGAGCTTGCTCAGCAGGCTAAGTAGTAAATCTTAGGCTGTACCACCTACTGTGTGGAAGGAGTTGAAGTCACTAACATGGATTCCTGCCCCAAGTTGAACTGATAGCTTTCAGGAACCTGTTCCTTAGGTTTGGTATCAGTTTGATGTGATGGAGGTTCAGGGGCTGCAGAGATTGGATTTAGCTTCTGGTTTTGCAAGAACCTCCCTGCCCTAGCACCAGCTGGCTGGAACAGGACAGGGTCAAGGTTTGTGATCTGGTAGGTAGGTTTCCCCAGAAAGTCAAGGGTGGGCCTCCATTGCCTACTGTGGCTGCTAATCAGCAAGCTAGGAGGACGCTGGTCGATAGGCCCCCTAGACCTTGCCAGTTGCCAACAGAGCTCCTCAGAGTAGACTCAGTTCTGCTCTGGGCAAGCTTGGCCCTTTTTGAAGCCCTGACGTAGAGCAGAGATTGAGATCACTGGCAGATGGAACTTTGGGAACTGGGATGTGCTTAACTCCTGCTGAGAAGCATCTGAGCCTCAGAGACCCTTCCAGATAGGAGTGTGGTAATGGACCCGAGCGTGATCTTTAGCTCATGTGTGTAGGCCTGAGTCTTGAAGGCAGATATTGGGCAAAGGAGCCCTAGGGAGCCAAGGGGCCTGTGGAGTAAAGAGGAGGCCTCTGTAGGTGCACAGCCATGGAGGTGTGCAGCCATAGGGACCACTCACAGGCACTTCCTCCTTGGGGTCTACCTTGGTGTCCTTTTTCCCTGCTGGTTCTGCCCACTTTGAATTCATCTTCCGGGATCTTCTTGTACAGAGAGCCCTTACCGTAGTTTTTCATGCATTGACTCAGGTTTTTGCTGAAGGAGCTTCAGAGATCACCTGGTCCTACCTTGCATTTTCTGGGTGAAGAGACAAGACCAGGGAGCCAAGTACCCTGGGCCAGCGCCACACCACGTCAGGAGCACAACCAGGGACAGGGCCCAGGGTCAGGGCCCGGGGCTCCTGCTTCACAGGCCAGGGTTCTGCCCGCTGCTACACCTTGCTTTAGAGTTTCAGGACTTCCCAGATGCCTGGTGGTTGGTGATTAGACCTGGTCACACATTCGGGGAGCAGCAGTGGGGTGGTGAAGTGGAGAGGGAGAGGTAAGAAAACTGATGACCAGATTGAATCAGTGATCACCAGACAGGTGCATCCCAGAGAAGGACCCATCTCAGTTGATGCCAGGTGTCACTCTTGTCTTCTCAAATCATCTACAGACTCCCTGAAGGCAGCAACTGTGTCTTCCTTGGGTGCTTGCCCAGTGCTGGATATAGTTGGTCCTCAGTTATTGTTCCTGATGGAGTGAGTCCATTTTGCTGGTCCAGCATATACAATGTAGGTTTTGCCCAAATTTGCCACCCTTCTTCAGGCCTTCTCACCTTTGTAAGATTGTTCCATCTTGCAAAGTTACTTCCTTTCTCTGGAAAACTTACTTGTCCTTCAGGACTCAATCTGAATGTCACTTTTTTGGTCTCTGACTTCCTTGAACAGTTACTCCTGGGCAGCCTCAGCACTGGTCACATTACATTGGAACTGACCTGTGTGTGGCAAGGGTGTCTGACCTTGCCAGACTGTGTGCTCCCATAGCTGGGACTGCTGACCTCTCAGGAACCCCAGCATCTGGCCCAGGGTCTAACACAGGATGCCCAATACATTTTGGTGGAATCTATGAATGAAGTGGGTGCCCCTTATTCCGCTTTTAGATCCTAAATCCTGACAGAGCGTCATGGAGCCCAGTCCTGGCCGACTCCCAGAACTTGAAGCCACCAGACCCCACATGGAACCAAGGGCCTCCTGTGCAGCTGCTGTCCCCTTGGTGGGGAGACAGTTCCATGTTCTCGTGGGTGTCACTGGGAGTGTTGCAGCCCTGAAGTTGCCTCTTCTGGTGTCAAGGCTTTTGGAAATTCCTGGTGTAAGTATCCTTACTAGGCAAGCACGGCACGGCAGCTGCTGACATTA
This sequence comes from Manis javanica, assembly GCF_040802235.1. Taxonomy (NCBI): domain Eukaryota; kingdom Metazoa; phylum Chordata; class Mammalia; order Pholidota; family Manidae; genus Manis; species Manis javanica. Next base: position 122,578,143 of record NC_133163.1, read on the forward strand.
GGGAGCTGCTGCTCCTGTGGCCAGACCATTTTTGTGCTGTGCATGGAGTTTTCTATTTCTTAATTGTTGTGTCTGTGGAAGTCCTCTGTGTGCGTCGGTATGTGGGAGATCCAGGAGACAGGGAGCAGTGTGATAGTGTACCAGGGGCTAGATACACTTAGTCTGGACAGAGTGTGAGGGAAGACTAGGAAAGGAGTGCTCTGGTGAGGGGAGGGTGTGGGTTCCCCTATGAAGATCCTGAGATTCCCTGAGGTCCTGGCGTGGGAGGAGGCTAGCTGGAGAAATGCAGCAAGCTCTCAGTGCCCCCTTGCTGCCTTGGGCTCTCTGCCCCCACCTTCACTCCCTCTTGAACACTGCAGCTGTACTCTCCCTCCTTGTTAGATGCGGTGGCTGTGCTGTCAGTCCAAATGCACTGGAACCTCAGGGGCTTCCCATTGCCCACAGCTCTCATTTCAAACTTCACTCCTTCAAGTGTTCATAGATGCCTGGGGGCAACCACAGTGTGTAGGGGGTAAGGAGTTCAGCCCCTGCCACTGGCCAGACCACCTTACTTTGATCAGAGTTTCGTATATTTAGGTTCTGGGGAAGATTTTCCTGTGGGAAAAGTTCAAGGTTTTAAACAGTGTGAGAGCCAGCGGTGATGACCCCACTCCCTCGTCTGATACCAAAGGCCCTTAGATTGGTGCATCCATCTCCCACTGCCCCACCCTCTACCCAGATGGCATTTACTTGGGCCTGGGCCCTGCCAGGCTGTGCTGCCCTCCCCGCTCCTCTCTGTCTTCCCAAGTTCTGCACAAACACTTTACACAAAAGCTTTCCTGGCCCGCCTCAGCCCATGTGGTTTTGCTCCCTTCCTTTTAAAACTCTTGATGTATTAAAAACCAGAGCTGGGCAGTAAAATGGTGAAAACATATTTTATTCAGGAAAAACTGTTGCAGTAAAGGAAAAGAGACCTCAGTATAGGACTGGGTTGAATTCTGAATACCAGGAAAAGTCAGGACTTATAGCCCAGGAGCAGGTGGGGGTCAGTGGAAGTGACCTCATGGGTAAGAAGGATTCTGGCTAACCCAGCCTGATAGTATTCTTACTGAAGGCATGCCAAGTGATCGACATCGTCTGGGGGAGGTTGGGAGGCTGAATTGCCTGATGGTCCTGGCGTGGGAGGAGGCTAGCTGGAGAAATGCAGCAAGTTCTCAGCATCCAGGCTGATCAGATATTGTGGGTAGGGGATTCTGGCGAAACCAACTTAGCCTGAGTCTTGCTCTTGAGGACAGGGCCCAAGGATGCCTAGTTGAAAAACTGGCTCAGAAGAGCCTGGCTAGAATTTGACCAAGATGTGGAGCCGTAAGTGGCCTTTAACACTGCTTGTGCTGTTGGACACTAGTTCAGTGGGTGTTGTTAGGCCGCTGGGGCCCCTGCTGTGTCTTCCTTGCTGGTATCCACGCAGCACCTAATGCAGGTGGATATACCCGGCCCTTCCAGCAGGGGGCAGTGCTCACTTGCAGATGGCTCTCCGGCTGCACGCAGGGGCCGGAAATCTTTTCATTTTTTTTTTTTTTGTTAACTTTCCACAAACTTCTACCCAGAAGAAAGTCACCCCCGCACCCCTCCCCACCAGCCTGGGACAAGCAGTGTAGCAGGCTGCCAGGGATGCCAGCCGGGCCAGAAGGGGGAAGGGAGGAGAGACTCGTGGTTGCTCTGAGGTTGGGCACCGGTGCTGCTGGGGCAGGACAGGACAGCCTGGGGCCTGCCACTCCCCATCGCCGTCCCCCTGGTCCTCCCATGTGCCCAGGACCATCGGTCGCTGCTGGCCGGCTAGAGCTGTGAGGGAGCTAGAGTGGGAGGCCTGCAGGGGTTGCAACGGTGACAGGCTCTGCCACTGCCCCCTGGAGAGGGAGGGAGCCCTGCGGTGCCTTTTCCCACAGCCCCAGAGCAAGTGAGTTTCCGGCCTCGGGGTGGGTGGGGGCAGGGAGTCCTATCCCAGGAAACAGATGGGCAGCGTCAGAGTGCAGGGAAGTGGCAGCCCCACCACTTCCTCCATCCCACGCAGCCAGCCTTTACAGGGGTGTGAGGAAAGGGTTGCTGAGCAGGCGGGCTCTCCAGCCCAGCCTGGACCTGTCAGCCTGGCCTGCTGGGAGGGCAGGCCGCGTGTGCAACGGGACTCGGAGCTCCCTCTCTGGCTGGAGCCAAGGCTGGAAGCCAGGCCGCCAGAAGGGCCCTGGCCCAGCCACCTGGACCCTGCCTTTCTCATTTTAAAATGAAGGTGGTGGAGGGGAAGAAAGCCTTCACGGGGCCACTGAAAGATCTTGCCGTGCAGCAGATTGTGCAGCTCGTGGAAACTCAATAAAAATTATTTTCCAGTGGGAAAAGTAAAATAAAGTAAAGGTAATTACTGCCACCCATTCCCTCAGGCTCCCATCAGGGCTCGGGGAGAGAGACACACATGAAGCAGTTTGTCATCTTGTGCCAACAACTCAGCACAGCTCCTGGCACACGGAAGTGCATGACTTTCCTGTCCTTCACCCTGTCCTTTCCCCTTGTCGTGTCCTTGGGGCTAGCCACATGGTGTGGGGTGGTAGGGTTGGCAAGACAGCCCATGTGGGAAGGGCTGTGGGGGCCACAGTGCATCTGCTCATGTTGAGGGGCCTGCGTCCCTGTCCCCTGCTGGCCCTCTCATTCTGCGGGGGACAGCTCTCCAAAGAACTCCGATGGGTCGTGGTGAGGTGTTGGTAGCCAGGGGGCATCCCTACTTGCCGTGTATTAGCCCCAAGGCAGTGACCTCCCCCAATCCCCTGCACTCTGATAGCACTGATCTCATTGCCCCCTTTCTGGGTCCCCCCCCGAAGCAGTTTTTGTCCCTTGGAACCGTCCTCAGCTCTTGCCTAAGTCAAGGGTTCACATGCTCAAGGTTTCCTGAGTTCCCTTAGGCACTCCTGGATTTTGACTAGCAAATGAACAGCTGGGGTGTGGGCTGCAGGCAACTGGGTGATGCTGCAGACATGGCTCCTAACTGCTGATTTGTCAGTATGTCCACACAACCCAGGAGAGCCACTGACCTAGAGCAAGCCCAGGGATACTGAGGGAGTGATGGAGAGGATAAATTTGGTTTCAGGTCTCACACATGAGCAGTCTTAGGGAGTGGTCACTGGCAAAGCCGGGGACCCTTTATGTGAGGAAGGGGGCGTTGGATAGTGGGGGCCAGCCCTACCTCAAGAGAGGCAGGGAGCATAGAAGATTTCTAGTGCAGGGACACTGGGCAAGTCAGGTCTTCTTCTTTTTTATTTTGGTATCATTAATCTACAATTACATGAGGAATATTACATTTACTAGGCTCCCCCCTTCACCAAGTCCCCCCCACAAACCCCATTACAGTCACTGTCCACCAGTATAGTAAGATGCTGTAGAGTCACTCTTGTCTTCTCTGTGTTGCACAGCCCTCCCCGTGTCCCTCCACCATTATACATGCTAATCATAATGCCCCCTTTCTTACCCCCACCCCCCTTACCCCTCCTTTCCCACCCCTCCTCCCCAGTCCCTTTCCCTTTAGTAACTGTTAGTCCATTCTTGGGTTCTGTGATTCTGCGACTGTTTTGTTCCTACAGTTTTTTCCTTGTTGTTATACTCCACAGATGAGTGAAATTATTTGGTACTTGTCTTTCTCTGCCTGGCTTATTTCACTGAGCATAATACCCTCTAGCTCCATCCATGTTGTTGCAAATGGTAGGATTTGTTTCCTTCTTATGGCTGAATAATACTCCATTGTGAATATGTACCACATCTTCTTTATCCATTCATCTACTGATGGACACTTAGGTTGCTTCCACATCTTGGCTATTGTAAATAGTGCTGTAATTAAACATAGGGGTGCACCTGTCTTTTCCAAACTGGGCTGCTGTATTCCTAGGGTAAATTCCTATAAGTGGAATTCCTGGGTAAATGGTATGTCTATTTTGAGCATTTTGAGGAACCTCCATACTGCTTTCCACAATGGTTGAACTAATTTACATTGCCACCAGCAGTGTAGGAGGGTCCCCTTTCTCCACAGCCTCGCCAACATTTGTTGTTGTTTGTCTTTTGTATGGTGGCCATCCTTACTGGTGTGAGGTGATATCTCATTGTGGTTTTAATTTGAATTTCTCTGATGATTAGCAATGTGGAGCATCTTTTCATGTGTCTGTTGGCCATCTGAATTTCTTCTTTGGAGAACTGTCTGTTCAGCTCCTATGCCCATTTTTTAATTGGATTATTTGCTCTTTGTTTGTTGAGGTACATGAGCTCTTTATATATTTTGGATGTCAACCCTTTATCGGATCTGTCATTTATGAATATATTCTCCCATACTGTAGGGTACCTTTTTGTTCTATTGATGGTGTCCTTTGCTGTACAGAAGCTTTTCAGCTTGATATAGTCCCACTTGTTCATTTTTGGTTTCGTTTCCCTTGCCCAGGGAGATATGTTCAAGAAGAGGTCACTCATGTTTATGTCCAAGAGATTAATTTTTAATTTTTAATTTTTTAATTTTATTTTTTTTTGGTATCATTAATCTACAATTACATGAAGAACATTATGTTCACTAAGTTCCCCCCTTCACCAAGTCCCCCCCACATACCCCTTCACAGTCACTGTCTATCAGAGTAGTAAGATGCTGTAAAATCACTACTTCTCTGTGTTGCACAGCCCTCCCTGTGCCCCCCCAACACTATACATGCTAATCGTAATGCCCCCTTTCTTTTTCCCTGCCCTTATCCTTCCCTTCCCACCCATCCTCCCCAGTCCCTTTCCCTTTGGTAACTATTAGTCCATTCTTGGATTCTGTGATTCTGCTGCTGTTTTGTTCCTTCAGTTTTCCTTTGTTTTTATACTCCACATATGAGTGAAATCATTTGGTGCTTGTCTTTCTCTGCCTGGCTTATTTCACTGAGCATAATACCCTCCAGCTCCATCCTTGTTGTTGCAAATGGTAGGATCTGTTTTTTTCTTATGGCTGAATAATATTCCATTGTGTATATGTACCACATCTTCTTTGTCCATTCATCTACTGATGGACACTTAGGTTGCTTCCACATCTTGGCTATTGTAAATAGTGCAGCGATAAACATAGGGGTACATCTGTCTTTTTCAGACTGGAGTGCTACATTCTTAGGGTAAATTCCTAGAAGTGGAATTCCTGTGTCAAATGGTATTTCTATTTTGAGCATTTTGAGGAACCTCCATATTGCTTTCCACAATGGTTGAACTAATTTACATTGCCACCAGCAGTGTAGGAGGGTTCCCCTTTCTCCACATCCTTGCCAGCATTTGTTGTTGTTTGTCTTTTCGATGATGGTGATCCTTACTGGTGTGAGGTGATATCTCATTGTGGTTTTAATTTGCATTTCTCTGATGACAAGCAATGTGGAGCATCTTTTCATGTGTCTGTTGGCCATCTGAATTTCTTCTTTGGAGAACTGTCTATTCAGCTCCTCTGCCGATTTTTTAATTGGATTATTTGCTTTTTGTTTGTTGAGGTGTGTCAGCTTTATATATTTTGGATGTCAATGCTTTATCAGATCTGTCATTTATGAATATATTCTCCCATACTGTAGGATGCCTTTTTGCTCTATTGATGGTGTCCTTTGCTGTACAGAAGCTTTTCAGCTTGATATAGTCCCACATGTTCATTTTTGCTTTTGTTTCCCTTGCCCGGGGAGATATGTTCATGAAGAAGTCACTCATGTTTATGGCCAAGAGATTTTTGCCTGTTTTTTTCTAAGAGTTTAATGGTTTCATGACTTACATTCAGGTCTTTGGTCCATTTTGAATTTACTTTTGTGTATGGGGTTAGATAGTGATTCATTTTCACTCTCTTTCATGTAGCTGTCCAGTTTTGCCAACACCAGCTGTTGATGAGGCTGTCATCTCCCCATTGTATGTCCATGGCTACTTTATCATATATTAATTTTCCATATATGTTTGGGTTAATGTCTGGAGTTTCTATTCTGTTCCACTGGTCTGTGGGTCTGTTCTTGTGGCAGTATCAAATTGTCTTGATTACTGTGGCTTTTTAGTAGAGCTTGAAGTTGGCAAGTGAAATCTCCCCACTTTATTCTTCCTTCTCAGGATTGCATTGGCTATTTGGGGTCTTTGGTGTTTCCATATGAATTTTTGAACTATTTGTTCCAGTTCGTTGAAGAATGCTATTGGTAATTTGATAGGGATTGCATTGAATCTGTAGATTGCTTTAGGCAGGATGGCCATTTTGACAATATTAATTCTTCCTACCCAAGAGCATGGGATGAGTTTCCATTTGTTAGTGTCGTCTTTAATTTCCCTTAAGACTGTCTTGTAGTTTTCAGGGTATATGTCTTTCACTTCCTTGGTTAGGTTTATTCCTAGGTATTTTATTCTTTTTGATGCAGTTGTGAATGGAATTGTTTTCCTGATTTCTCTTTCTGTTAGTTCATTGTTAGTGTATAGGAAAGCAACAGATTTCTGTGTATTAATTTTCTATCCTGCAACTTTGCTGAATTCACATATTAGATCTAGTATTTTTAGAGTGGATTCTTTAGGGTTTTTTATGTACAATATCATGTCATCTGCAAATGGTGACAGTTTGACTTCTTCTTTACCAATCTGGATTCCTTGTATTTCTTTGTTTTGTCTAATTGCCATGGCTAGGACGTCCAGTACTACGTTGAATAACAGTGGGGAGAGTGGGCATCCCTGTCTTGTTCCTGATCTTAGAGGAAAAGCTTTCAGCTTCTTGCTGTTCAGGATGATGTTGCCTGTGGGTTTGTCATATATGGCCTTTATTATGTTGAGGTACTTGCCTTCTATACTCATTTTGTTGAGAGTTTTTATTATGAATGGATGTTGAATTTTGTCAAATACTTTTTCAGCGTCTATGGAGATGATCATATGGTTTTTGTCCTTTTTGTTGATGTGGTGGATGACGTTGATGGATTTTCGAATGTTGTACCATCCTTGCATCCCGGGGATGAATCCCACTTGATCATGGTGTACGATCCTCTTGATGTATTTTTGAATTCGGTTTGCTAATATTTTGTTGAGTATTTTTGCGTCTATGTTCATCAGGGATATTGGTCTGTAATTTTCTTTTTTGGTGGGGTCTTTGCCTGGTTTTCGTATTAGAGTGATGCTAGCTTCATAGAATGAGTTGGGGAGTATTCCCTCCTCTTGTATTTTTTGGAAAACTTTAAGGAGAATGGGTATTATGTCTTCTCTGTACATCTGATAAAATTCCATGGTAAATCCATCTGGCCCGGCAGTTTTGCTCTTAGGTAGTTTTTTGATTACTGCTTCAATTTCTTTGCTGGTAATTGGTCTGTTTAGATTTTCCGTTTCTTCCTTGGTCCGTCTTGGAAGGTTGTATTTTTCTAGGAAGTTGTCCATTTCTTCTAGGTTTTCAGCTTGTTGGCATATAGGTTTTCATAATATTCTCTAATAATTTGTATTTCTGTGGGGTCCATCTTGATTTTTCCTTTCTCATTTCTGATTCTGTTGATGTGTGTTGATTCTCTTTTTCTCTTAATAAGTCTGGCTATAGGCTTATCTAATTTGTTTATTTTCTCAAAAACATTCATTGATTTTTTCTATTGTTTTATTCTTCTCAATTTTATTGATTTCTTCTCTGATCTTTATTATGTCCCTCTTTTACTGACTTTAGGACTCATTTGTTCTTCCTTTTCCAATTTCGATAATTGTGACTCTAGACTGTTCATTTGGGATTGTTCTTCCTTCTTTAAATATGCCTGGATAGCTATATACTTTCTTCTTAAAACTGCTTGCGCTGCATCCCACAGAAGTTGGGGCTTTGTGTTGTTGTTGTCGTTTGTTTCCATGTATTGCTTGATCTCTATTTTAATTTGGTCATTGATCCATTGATTATTTAGGAGCGTGTTGTTAAGCCCCCATGTGTTTGTGAGCCTTTTTGCTTTCTTTGTACAATTTATTTCTAGTTTTGTACCTTTGTGGTCTTAGAAGTTGGTTGGTAGAATTTTAATCTTTTTGAATTTACTGAGGCTCTTTTTGTGGCCTAGTATGTGGTCTATTCTGGAGAATGTTCCATGTGCACTTGGGAAGAATGTGTATCCTGCTGCTTTTGGGTGTAGAGTTCTGTAGATGTCTGTTAGGTCCATCTGTTCTAGTGTGTTGTTCAGTGCCTCTGTGTCCTTACTTATTTTCTGTCTGGTGGATCTGTCCTTTGGAGTGAGTGGTGTCTTGAAGTCTCCTAAAATGAATGCATTGCATTCTATTTCCTCCTTTAATTCTGTTAGTATTTGTTTCACATATGTTGGTGCTCCTGTATTGGGTATATATATATATTTGTAATGGTTATATCCTCTTGCTGGACTGAGCCCTTTATCATTATGTAATGTCCTTGTTTATCTCTTATTACTTTCTTTGTTTTGAAGTCTATTTGTCTGATACTAGTACTGCAACACCTGCCTTTTTCTCCTTGTTGTTTGCATGAAATATCTTTTCCATCCCTTGAAGTCAGGTCTTCTTTATGGTGTCAGTTTTCTTATGCCTGCAATGGAGCTGGTGGGGAGCACTCACATGATCCATCTCCAAGGCCTCCTCTGGTACTAGAGTAGAAGGTTCTAGATGTGGGGCAAAAAGGACTGGAACTCAAAGCAGCCTAAGAGAAGCCCTGGGATGCAGTCGCATGGTGTCATGCAGTTGGGTGGCTGGCCGGGCTGTCTGCTCAGCCCGGCTCTGCCTTTCGGTTGGCACCCTTCTGACTTGGGAAGGGAGGACAGACACCTCCCCACGTTTTGCCGGTGGGGGGGGTGCTAGCAGGGCTGAGGGCCAGAAGGGAGTCTCTGATGGTGGAGAACAGCTTCTACTTGGGGTGTTGGCAGGCCTTAGGCTTAGAGAAAGGTAAGCTTCTGGAATGCCTGTCAGGTCATTCAGGGATGTCAAGGGCAAGGGAAAGAGGGCCCACACGTATGCAGTATGGAGTGAATTCTCTGGAGGACCATTTGGCAGTATCTGAAGGAATCAGAAATGTTCACAGCCCTTGATTCACCCACACGATTGAACCCACTTTTATATCATATAAGGATGTTCATTGTAGCATTAGTTATCATTTGAAAGCAAAACCAAAACAAAACGTCCAACAATAGGGAGCTGTGGTGCATTACCATGCAGTCTCAAATGGATTCCAAGGCAGCAGTTCAGAAGAATGGGTGGGTCTGTGTGCTGCTGTGGGACAGTCCTCAAGATGCAAGTGAAATGAGCAAGGTGCTGGAGCCGGCAAACCGTTGCCCATGGGCCAAATCTGGTTTTGTTCCTTGTGTTTGTGTAGCCTGCAATCTAAGAATGGTTTTTATGTTTTAAAATGGTTTAAGAAAAATCAAAAGAAGAGTATATTGTGACACATAAAATTGTATGAAATTCAAATTGCAGTGGCTGTACATTTTTTGGAGCACAGCCACACTCATTCATTTTTTCCCCCTTGTGAAGCCATAAGAACAGGAGGGGAGGCTTGCTTGTATATTGTATCATTCTGTTCAGTTTTAATTTTCTAATCTCTGTGTATTTATTTTGTTTTATTTTTAAAGTCAAAAGGGCTTTTTTGTGGGGATATTATGTAACATTCTTTGTAACTGTATGCTTTCTTTCTTCTCTTTTCTTTTCTAATGCTTACTAAGGAAAGGAGAGCAGGAGAATAAGGCCTGTTTGGGGTTTTTCTTTCTTTCCAGGTGGGGGCTATTTGCCTGCTCTGTTGTCCTGCTGTGGAAACTGGTCTGTTCAGCCGTAGTGCTCTGAGACATTCATCTGGGCCTCTCCTGGCTTGACTGGCCCCTTCCTTCCCTGGACTCTTCCTCTAGGGGGTGAGTTCTGCAGGCTGCTGGTCAGAGGCAGCCAGCCCCTGGCTGAGGGGTCCTGCACCCTCGGGTCCTTCCCTGACACCCCAGAGCAATATCCTCATGGAGGCCCTCCACAGTCGGCCTCTCTAGCTATACTGAGAGTTTTCTCTTTTTGGGGAAGGTCAAAGAGGGACTGGAAGTTTGGTCCTGGTCCGATGGCAGGAAGGACTGCTCTGACCCGAACGCTAGCTCCCCCATGAGACCTATTTGGAGGCAGGGGCGAGAAGACCTTTATCAGCAGAGCCTGGTTGGAAAGGACAGGGGTCACAGAGGGCTGGGATGGCACAGTGAGCTACAGTGAGCTGCATGAGACCTTGGAGGGCATGTGCTCCAGATAGTTCTGGCTCAGAAGGGGAAACCTGGGCCAGAAAAGGGATTCACCTGAGCCCCCCCGCCTGTGAGCTAGCAGAACTGGGTCCGGAGGCCAGGTTTCCTGACTCCTGACAGCAGGTGAACTTGAGGAGCTCGGATACGGAGCATGGCATTCTCCGCTTAAGCTACCGCGGCCATGAGGATGACAGTCCCCAGGACATTGTGGAGTCTCACCTGGTCTGCTTTCCATATGGTCAGGGGTCAAAGATACCCCACTCCCTTGTCAGACTGAGCACTTACTGAGGACAGAGCTTGTATCTTACTGGTTCTGGCTCCCAGGCATTTAGTAGGCTCAGTAAATGTTTGTGGAGTTAAGACATCATGAGCCGAGACATTATGAGTTGGGACACCCACTTAGCCAGCCGGAACTCCCTCGGGGATTTGTTAATGAGGCCACTTCCTCTGTAGCTCCCCAGCCATGTGTCAACTGCCCTGGGCACCAAGAGTCCTTTTTCCTAGAGTCTGCCTGCCTCCCTCACGCTCAGGTTCCTGTCAGCTCCTTGGCTGGCCCCCAGGTCCTGGGCACTGCCTGTGTCAACACAGGCTGGCCCAGTGTCAGGGGCCTCTGCCGTGTGTGCCAGCCCCGAGGCCCGAGCCACCAAGGCTCTGGGTGCGTTGCCTTGCGGCAGCTTAAGTCACGGCTGGTGCTTCCTTTTTAGAATCCTTATCGGTCTCCTGTAGAGCCGTCGCCACATGCTCTACCAGAAACACTTGCTCTTTTTTGCCAGTCAGCTGGGGTTCCAGCTGGGGCCCTTTACTTGTATGTACCAGAGCTGTGCTATCTAATATGGTAGCTATTGGCCACATTCAAATTTAAATTTTAATTGTTAAAATTAAATAAAACCAAAAATTCAGTTTATCAGTCACACCAGCTACAGCTCAGATGCTCCATGGACATATGTGGCCAGGTGGCTGGCTTACTGAGCAGCACAGGTGTGACAGGTTTTCATCACTGCCGAGTTCTGGATAATTTCGTGGAGGAGTAGTCTCAGCTGGGGCGGTTTTGCCTCCCAGGGGATGTTGGACAATGTCCAGAGACATTTTTGGTTGTCATAACTTGGGGAGGGTGGTTACTGGCTCATGGTTCTTCGAGAGATGGAGTTCAAGGAGGAAATTCAGGTCATGGGATTCGTCTCATCCTGTGGCTGTGGAAGGCTTTCTCCCCAGGTCCCTTTGATAGAAATCTGCCCCAAAAGCAGCCTGGGCCAGAATAGGGGCCTAAAAGTAGGAGTGGACTTATCACCCCAAATTCTGTTTCCATTTCCCCTCCCTGCCCCTCCAGAACCCCGAGATGGAATTGCTAATATATCTTCAGCAGAGAAAAGGAAACCAGACCTGCCAACTTCCTTTCAGGAAGGAATTGCTATAAATGCTGGGCAAAAGATAGGCAGCTTATGTAATAGGACCTAGCCAAACCTTGGTCATGTTACACAAAGAGGTTCAGATTTAAAGTACTAGATATAAAAACTGGCAGGGGTCTCACCAGGGGATCAAGCACAGAGCTGCCCTTCAGGAACTCTGTAGTGGGTGGAGATTGTTTTGGTGCCCAGCCCTGCTGCTGCCAGGACCTAAGAGGGTGAAAGAGAAAGCCAAGGAGGGTTCTTGATCTCAGGAGTTCCTTGTCCTGCCAGGCGTTTGCTGGGGGGAGGTCAAGGAAAATGAGCAGAGAGTCTGAGTTACTCAGTATCTCAGGTGGTAACATAGTATGCTTTTTTTTTTTCTTTTTTAATAATGCACAAACGCAGGGCCCAGCCCTTGGCTCCCAGGATCTTTTGGCAGAGTGAATGAAAATGGAAGAACAAAGCCCATAGGGCTGATGAATCAGATCAAGTGACATCCCTCTAAAACCAGAAAAACTGGCCTGGGCTTGCTGGGCAGCACTGGGCAGCAGTCAGAGTCGCTGCCAAGGAGGTGGCGGCTTCAGTGTGGTTGGGGAAGGGATGTCGGGAAGGGCCTCACTCATCACATACTCTTCAGGTAAAGACATTGACCCCAGAAAGCTCCCTAACAGGGACTGTAACCTCGAGGGGCAGCCGGAGAGGGACCCACTGAGAGACTGGGTGGGGAGCTTGGGAGGAATATCCTGAACAGAGGCTAGAGTCCAGGGTGGTAGGCCTTCTGGACCCCTGGGTGGGACTTACCAGGGCGAGGGGGAGGCGTATGAAAGCTCTGACTCGGTGAAGGGGACATAGAGGAGAAAAAGGGTACAGCTGAGAGGGAGGAGGGCGCCCCTGAACTGGACCATTACCAAATGGGGAATGTTTCTGAAGGTCGGCCTAGGCATAGATCTCACTTGGAGAGCTGGCACACAGTTGGGAGTTAGGGGGAATAAGGGAATTAGATCTTCAGGAAGCAGCTTTCAGAAAAGAGAGAGGATGAGCTGGGATGCTCTTAAGTGGTAGATAGTTCAGGATGGTTGGGAAGCCCTTAGAAATGACAGAGAGTGGCCCCCTGAAGAAAAGAAGGCAATGATGGAAACTGATATGGCTTCCTAGGAAGCCTCCTGTTGAAGGAGATTGGAAAGGAGGACATGTAGCCAAAGATGAAGGTAGAACGTGATCCAGAGGCCACAGAGCAAGCTGCAGTTTGCAGTGGAACTCAGGGGGACCAAGGAGGCTCTTACATATATTTGGGAAAAGAACAAGGAAACAGTGCCTTGTCCTGGAGGCTAGTGGTGTAACATTAAGAGGGGACAGAAATAAATAAGTCCCATTTTGTTTCCATCTTCTTTTGAGCTTGAAAAAGTAGGACAAATGGTGATAGAAGGGACTTGAACCCAAGATGGGTGATTCTTCTCCTGACCTGGGCAGTTTCTGTCCCGGGGGCTGAGGTTGTGGTTGGTGACCTACAGGGCGTGTGGGGAACAGCAGCGGGAGTGGAGGGCTAGAGACGACTGATGTCCATTTATCAAGAAGGCAAAGGAGGTGGGCTCCACACATTAGTATAGGGGAGGATTGCAGACACTTAGAAAGCACTTAGGAAATGGTTGTCATTGGGCTCACTGGAATCAGGTTGATCAGTTTAGTCATTTTTTTGGATATTAGACAAAGTATTTTTGTATTTAGGTGAGGCCTTTGACACCCCACCCAGACCACCTGGTGATGTTATCAGCGTGTTTATAACCAGGGAGAGACCCTATGTGGAAAGGGTTCCTTGTTGGTTCCCAGCCTCCACGACGGACCTTGTGGAAGGGCTCTGCTCTTGAGCTTGTTGGGCTGGTAATGTGGCTTCATGTGTCAGGGGGCTGGTGATGGTAGTGCTGGCTGAGAGCAGACCAGGAAGAGCGGGATTGAGATCCGAGAAGCTCTCCATAGAGCAAGCAAACAGCGGCCAACTCTGCAAGGGTGGAATTTACCAGGGCGATGTGAGGGGCCAGAAAAGTGACTGTGCAGGTACAGTGTGGGGCTTGTGGCTCAGTAGCGTCATGGGAGAGAAGAACTCTTGAGTTTCTGCTGGTTGCAAACCCTAAATACATCGGGAGGAGGATGTGGCTTCCAGAAGAGCTGATGTGGGCTCAGGCGTCATGGGCGGAACTCAGGTGCCAGGGATGCTCCATGTTCCCTGAGCCTTAACGATGTGACGCCTTCTCGAACCCCGAAGTGCAGAAGAGATGGCTCCTACCTCTGAATTCGTCAGTTCTGGGAACTTTAGTCTCATTTCTTTCATAATTTTCTTGACTGGATTTTTCTGTTCTCTTTCTAAAACTCATTATTAGTCAGATTTTGGGCCTCTTGAGCTGATCTTGGTTTTTTTTTCACCCTTTTTTCTAATATTATATATCTCTTCATCTCTCTGCTCTACCTTCTGAAAGGTTTCTTCTATACTTTTATTGAGTTTTTTATTTTACTATTTATAATTTTAATTTCCAAGAGTTCTTTTTTGTTGTCTGAATGTTCATAAAAAAAAAAAAGCATCTGATCTTGTCTGATATGATCTGATCTGCTAATGCCTCCTACTGCCATCTTCCAAAACTGTGTTTACCTATCTTAAGTGATGTTTTTTTGTTTTGTTTTGATTTTCTCTTTGTTCTTGGTGATTCCTACCTTAAAAAAAAAATCCCTTTCTTTTTATTTCAGTAGACTTTTGGGAGGGAATAGAGTTTATCTTATTTAACTGAAAGTTTATTGTTTTATTTAACTTTTATATATCCCTTTGTTTTGAATGTGTCTTTTTAGACACAGTTTGAGGTGGTTTGTGGATTTCAAAACATTCAGTGTTGGAGTCTGAATTTTGATCAGGGAGTTTAGACCATTATATATTTACTATAATTATTACCATGTTAGGACTTACTTCTCCTATCTTATTTAATGCTTTCTACTTACCATATGTTCTCTCTGCTTCTTCCCCCCGCCTTCCTTTGTATAGATTGAATTTTCTTCTGCTGTGTCAAAGTCATATATTCTTCTCGTGTCTGACTTCCCATGCCCCCTGTCTTACCTTATTGCTGTCTTGCATCCCAGGGGTGTCAGCACCATCCTGACTTCACCCTCTGTTCTCCCGGCCTGCGCTGGACCCGTGGATCCTCCAGGGCTGGGTTCTGTGGAGGGAGGGCAGCCCTGTTCACTTGCCATCTTGTTCAGAACTGGACAAGGCTTTTACAGGGTTATCCTAGAGGGGTCTCCAGTGCTCAGTGGGAGTTCTGTTTAAATAACCTACAGAAAGGTCCCTGAGGTTTTGTGCAAGGTCTTTCGGTGGCAGATTCTAACGGGGAGGGAGAGAGACAACAGGCAAGTCTGAGCTCTCTGGTAGAGCTGGGAGTGCCGGACCTTCTGAAGTTCTTCCACAGTCTGCCTCTCTGAGACTTCTGCTCCCTGGCGCCAGCTTTGCTACTAGGTGCTGTGCCGAACACTGTCCTGCGACAGGCCAGAAACAGATGAGGAGAGAGGGAGACCACAGTGAGGCGATAGGGGACCGGGTTGGATTGGCACAGGTATGTCCCATCCAAAGAGGCAGCTGCTACTCAATACCACCAAGTCATTATCAAGTAGGAATACGGGCCCAGCAATGCCAGAGCTTTCAGTTTTTCAAGAGAGGCCAGGAAATTGGATTTTCTATGTGAAGTCTCCCGGTTTGTATATATTGGCTTAAAAATGTTTATAATTTCATGCAGGCCAAATAGCATGTCTGCAGGCTGTATCTGGCCCAGACATTGCTACCCAGACATTGCTCTGGTTAGTCGCTGATTCTGTCCTTGTCCCCCTTGACTCTTTTCCTTCCTGGACAAGCATCTGTTGAAGATGTGATTTCCTCCACCCTTTCCCTCCCGCCACCTCGGTTGGGCCCCTTTATTCTGCCAGCTTGTTACTCTAACGTCTCATTTTGCAAATGATGGCAGCTGGTCTGGTGTGGCTCAAACTACCGAGTGCTGTTTCTCACAGCCACTTACTTCGTTCAGCCCCTTAACCACCCCTTTGTGTACATCATTCATTTATCTAGTAAATGAGGAGTGTGAAGATGACTTCATTCTTGCTCCCTGAGTGTGGGGTGCACAGGTCTGTTTCACTGGAGACTGTCTGCAGCTGGAGCCCATGAGGCTGTGTTACCAGAAGTACAAGAAAGGACCTTGCCTGCTGTCTCGCTCGGGCATGGGTGCAGACACCACAGGCGGGGCCCCAGCCTCCCAGTGCTGTGGCCTGCGGGGGGCAGGGCTGCGGGTGGCCCAGACCACAGGACCAGTGAGCCTCTTGGGGTGGCCCCCGTGCCCTGAGCTCACCTCGCTCTGCAGCTTTATATACACTGGGCACTTGGTAACTCCTTCCTCAGCAGCCCCGCAGATAGGGAAGTGAAACGGCTGCATCTGGTGGGGCCTGACCTTTGGGTGACAGCGGAAATAGCTATGCAAACATAGGACTTGCTGCCATGGAGGGAGAAGTCCTCTACCCAGCCAGGCTAGGAGGAAAGCACTTGCTTGGCCTGGCCTCCTATGGCCTTCAGGCTGGTGGCTCTGGCAACAATTTCTCTCCCCTGTCCACTTTTTCTTGGTGACAGCTGGAAGTAGCCGTGGTCACAACTGAGAGAGCCAAACATTTCTACAGCCCACAGGATGTTCCTGTCACCCTGTACAGCGACGCCGATGAATGGGAGGTCAGTGCTGGGGGCCCCAGGGCTGAGTTCCATTGTGTTTTTACCAACAGGACAGGACTGTCTTCCCTGCATCTTACGGGCATGATGGCTGGAGCAGGCAGGCCAGGCTCCAGTCAGCGGTCAGGGCCCTCTGGACACAGGCAACGAGGAAAACATCTGTGTAGTTTCTGGCTTGTGGGAGGCCCACAGGCTCCTCCCACCCCAGGCAGAGCTCAGCTTTGGCCCTGAGCCTGAGGTCTGTCCTTGTACTTATCTGGGTTGATGAAACCACAGAGGAGCTCTGTTCCCACCACCCCTGTCCACGTGGCTCTCAGTGTCAGGCCTGTTGAGAGCGCCTCACTTCCCACGGCCACTGGGCTCTGCTTCTGCTCTCCTGCAGAGGGGCGGGCACTGCCAGTTCACCAGACATCGAGTGTGGGCCTCACCAGGGTGCCCTGCCAGGCGTTTTTAAACATTCTCAGCCTAGAACATTTCTGGCTGGCCGTCCTCCCCACCCCACCCCCTCCATTTCTCACCGCCCCAGAGCGCTTCCACTGGCTCAGACAACCCAGGCATCCGCCTCTAGCAGACAGGCCAGGAGTTCCCTGCCAGATGTCAGTTCTCTTGAAAACCAAACCATAAAGGGAATAGCTTGGAGAGACAGGGGGTGTTTGTTTCCTTGGGCCTGGTTTCTCTCAGGCTGTGGCTGCACGGCCGATGCTCAGCAGCCATGCTGCGGGAGGAGTGGCACTGGCGTCGGGCAGGGGTTGCTCAGGTGGTCTCCTCGGGGTCCTGACTCTGTGTGCCTGGTCTGCGTTGGCCCACCCCCTCCCCCTACACACTGAGAGGGCGATCTGCCCTGCGACCCCATTTCTTTTCATCCTCCAGATGTGGAAGCACCGGTCTGACCCAGTTCTCCACATTGACCTACGGAGGTGGGCAGACCTCATGCTGGTGGCTCCTCTTGATGCCAACACCCTGGGGAAGGTAGCCAGTGGCATCTGTGACAACTTGCTTGTGAGTGACTCCCTGTGCCCCCCTCCCTCCCTGGGCCTCATTCTCAGTGTGCTGAGCTGCCGGACTGCCTTTATGCAAGGTTTCTGCTTCGGAATCCTTTTGGGGTAGGCTGGTTTGCTACAGTCCCCCTGGCCCCTCCCCACCATACCCTGGTCTCACCTGTCCTCTGGTAACGTGGGCGGAACACCTAGGCCTGATAGGCTGACTCCCTGAGGGTGTCCACGCCTCCCTGTTCCCTGGCATCAGTTCCTCTCCCTTCGTCCTCTGTGACAGGCTGCCCTCAGAGTGCCGTTCCCTTGGCCTCCCTGCCCAGACCCACTGCCGGCCCCTTCGCCCAGCTTTGCCTTCTCCCCAGGACTTGAATACCCACACGGGCAGTGTGATAGTGTGTCACTTCCTCATGGATCTTTCATGAACGCTTATCTCTCCTATAGCTTTAGCCACAGACAGATATGGTTTTCCTGGATATTATGGAAAGCTTAGAGAGAGAAGGACAAGGTGAGGGGCGCGAGCTAACGGACGGTGGAGGAGAGGACACAAGTCCAGCCGCATGAAGCGGGGATTGTCTTAGGCCCGCGGGACCTCCAGGAATCTGCTGTCCTAAAGAGCCTTTGTTTATTTGGTCATCCTGGGAAAAGTTAGTGTGATGTCTCCCCTCCTTCCCTCCCCCTTATTATCGCTCTGCCCTCAGGAGTTGAGCTTTTACCAACAGTGAACCAGGATGGGGGATGCACTGGACACAGGGTGCTCAGAATCTGGAAGGAGAGGACTTTTAGTTGCCAATACAGGGAAGAAGGGACTATGCTCTGGTGTGTGATGCAATCTTACACGGCCCCAGTCAGTCCCTTGACAACGGCGCACCACCTTGCATAGTGCAGGGTGTATAGCAAGTGCTCAATAAGCGCTTATTATCTATGTGAGGTGATTAGTGATTTTACTTGGCAAAGAGCCAGGGGTTTCCCAGAGTTTAATATGGTGAAGAAGTGAATCATGAAGCTGGGTCAAGATTTTTTGAGGTAAGACAGGAGGTTAGTCTCCTTGTATGCTTACTGAACGGCACTTAATACATTTTTCAAAGAATCTACTGGTAATTGAAGCATCATTTGAATAAGAGCTCAGAGGGGCCAGAAGATGAGCGCCATGCGGATGACGCGGCCAGGAGCGGAGGTGTGGGAGAGGGGTGAGCCGGGCGGCCGCGTTAGCAAGAAGGCTCCCAGGGGCTGGAGCCGGGGCTCAGGGAGCAGCTGGAGTAGGTGAGGCTCCTGGCCACCTTCACCCACGTGGGTCCGAGGCGTGCGTGACCAGCGCCATCTCACCGGCTCTTCCCGCGATCTGGCCAGCAGCCAGCTGAGAGGGGAAGCACACGCGGGGGAGTTAAGCCTGGGCCTCGGCCAGCTCTCTGAGGGCCCTTCCTTCCTCATGAGAGCCCTGCCTGCCCCGTCTCCCAAGTCTGTGGGGTTTCAGAAATCCTTCTGCATTGGCTGAGCAGTGGAATATGTTCCCAAGACCAGACCCTAGGCCATCTGTCTCAAAGGGCTTCACTGCAAGTCTCACCTTTTTAAAGAAATTAGAAATCCTACGAAGTTTAAACTGTCAGCATCCTTGGTCTGTGGCTCTGTTCTCTCTCAAAAGGTGTCTTTTCCTTCTACCCCTGAACAGCAGCTCATCCTGCTGCCTACTTCCTCAGACTTCTTCCCTTTCTAGCGCCCGGAACTCGGGGTGCTGTTGGAGCAGCGTGCTGGGTGGGGTCCTGGGCCCTCAGCCTCGTGGCTCTGGGCCTGAGTGACGTGCATCTCCATCTGCCCTCTGGCCTGCTCAGGCTCTGGGTCCTTCTTTGCGCTAAATAGCCAAGCAGACCCAGAAAGGGGAGGTGCCTTCTCTGGGTCCCCAGCCTAGCCAGGAGCTGGTCTCCTGGCCTGGATCTAGGCCTTCTCTCTGTCCAAGTGGGTTTCCAGGGGCAGAGCCTGATGGGCCGAACCACACCACTGGCCAAACAGAAGGGACTTGGGAACTGATCTCTCTTCTCATCCCTCCTGCTGCCGGCGGGTTCGGACGTGCTCTGGTCTGTCCAGGAAGCACTGAGCTCCAAGATGAGGCGGAAGAAGTTGGAGGGTGTGCGCCCTGGGGTTACTAGGTCTCTGCTTTGGTTGCTGTGCTTTGCTCGGAGGACACTCAGAAACCTCAGCCTAGCCCCCATCCCACCCCATGCGCACTCAGGAGGCTCTTGTAGGTGTGTTCATGACTTCTGCAGCAGCAGCAGCTGGCCCAGGGCCAAGAGGAAGTGTGACTGAAACTGTCCACTCATTGCCCGGGTGCCGAGAGGAGTTGGTGGGAAACAAGCGCTGGGGTGGGACTGCGCAAGCATCCAGGTCCTGAGGCTGTGTGCTGCCGTGTCCTTCCTGTGCCCAGGAGAGGGCAGGAGCTCTGAGGGCAGGCACCGACCCTAGCCTGTCAGGGCACTGTTCTCTGGACTCTTCACTCTTTCCCCAGATGGGCTTCACTTTAAAAAAGGGGTGTGCAGCCACTGTCTCCCTGAAGGGCCCACAGCTGGGGAAGAGGTACGTGGAGCAGTCAGAGCACAGGAGAGCTCACACCTGGGGTCCCCAGAGTTCATTTCTCCCCCAGGCAGCCTGTGGCCTAGGGAGCCTGAGCCTTTAATGATAACAGGAGCCACCATTTCTGGAGCCTATACTTGGTGGCAGGCCCTGTGCAAAGAACTTCCAGCATTTTCAGCTTCCGCCCTCACAGCCCCCCAGTGAGGAGGCTTTTGCAGACAGAAAGCTGACTCCTGACACTGAGTTGTCTTGAATTCTGCTGGCCCGTAATAGTAGATAGCACAGAGGCATCTGAACGCAGGCTCCGATTTCACAGCCCGTAGCACCGAGGACTGTGAGCTGATGTGCCCCTTTCACTGCTGCTCTGCCCTGAAACTGGTGGGATGGCCTGGAGTGGGCACTGGTAAGGCTGCGCGGTGCACTTGAGGATTGCGTGGGCCGCACGAGGCCTCGTGCCCTGCATCCTTGTCTCTGTGTGACCTTGGGTGGTCTTTCACCTCTGGGGAGTTCAGCTTCCCCATCCGGGAAACAGGGCAGCACCTTCTTCACAGAGTCACAGTGAGAGTTCAGGCAGTGCTATATGTGAAAGGATTTTTGTCATGTACAAGATACTGTTTTCATTACCAGGCTTTATTGGCCTTAGAGTAGGGCTGGTATGGGGCAGGTGGGCCCCGCCTGATGAGCAGTCTGGTCCTTAGCTTTATGGGTCACTACACAGCTTGCCTTCTGCCCCCCAGAGTTGCTTCTGTCTGTGAGGGGTGGCCTGCTGTGGAGAGGCATCACACTTGGGCTCAGGAAGACCTTTCTGCTCACGAGTGAGGTCTGCTCGAGTGTCTGGACTACTGCAAGTGCTGGTGGGGGACGTCCTGTGTGTAGGGCCCCAGGCCAGGGGAGGTGGGAAAGCAAAGAGGGGTGAGGAGATGTGGCCCCACCCGCTAAGGGACATGAGGCAGCTCCCTGCAGACAGGCAACACCTAGTCATCCCAAGCCCACAGTTGGCTGTGACTCAGGGGACAGTGGGTAGGATGTGGAAGGGCTGGGGAGTGTTGGCAGGCAGAGCTACAGCATGCCCCCCACCCCGACCTTGGCCCCTCTCCACAGACCTGTGTCATCCGGGCCTGGGACCCCAGCAAGCCCCTGCTCTTCTGCCCTGCGATGAACACCACCATGTGGGAGCACCCCGTCACTGCACGGCAGGTGGACCAGCTCAAGGCCTTTGGCTACGTTGAGATCCAGTGTGTGGCCAAGAAGCTGGTGTGTGGAGACCAAGGTGAGCATCTGGCCAGGCTTGCGGCCTGGGGCTGAGGAAGGGCTCCGCTTGGGGATTAGCTCTGCTTTTAGATCCCAGCCCTTTGTGGTCTTGGGCAAAACTGTCCTTAAGCTCAGCTTTCTCATCTGGGGAATGGAAATCATGATGTCTCCCTCTTAGATTAAATGAAATGGTATATGCAAGGTGCCCGGTATCGTCCGTGCCACACAAGCATGGTACTCATGATGGCTGCTGCAACTCTTCCTGGGAGCTGGGGGCATTTTAGAAGGGATTTGATGAGTCTGGCGCAGGCCGAGGTGGTCTTGGCCTCCTCAGGTATTGGGCTCTGGGTGGAGCACTTGGGAGCACTGTGCAGGGTTGGGGTGGAGGTGGGGGCTGGGCCCCTGCCTCATTCTACAGGCCACAACAGAACCTTGCTCCCCAGGTCTGGGGGCCATGGCTGAGGTGAGCACCATTGTGGACAAAGTGAAAGAAGTCCTTTCCTGGCACTGCGGCTCCCAGAAGAGTTGAACTGGGATTTCTGTCACATGCATCTGTCTGTACTCAGCGTGTTTCAGGCCGAGTTGGTGAAGAAGGTGGACATTGGCAAAATCCGGTGAAGACTCCTACATTTGCTGAGTAGGGGTCTGGCCTGGGTCTGCTTTGGACCCTCCCCAGGGGCTTGACTTGCCCCAGGTTGAATTAGACCAAATCCAGACTTCTTTCCAACTAGAAGACACATGCTTTCTGGAGCTCCTTCTTGGGGTGGGCACGGGCAGCCGGAGGAGTCAGCCTCTGTGTCGCCCTGTGCTCTTGGAAGGGGCCTGAGAAGTGACTGAGAAACCTTGATTCTGCATCATTCCCGGGAGCTGCTTTCAGAAACAGTCGCTGTGGAGACCCCCAGGGTGGTGGGCCTTGGCCAGGCCTTTGGAGCTTCAGCCCCTTATGGGGTGCCCAGGTCCCACACGGAATAAGTTAAGCCTGCTCACACGTGGGTGAATTGGCACGACCCTTAGATTTGCCCAGACCATGCTGTGAGATTGGGGGTACTGGGGAATAAAGAAAAGTGACCTTTGGGGGACTGTCCTTCCTTTACAGCCGGTCTGTGGTCTCAGAGATGAGGGCGTTGTAGGTGTGGCTGGGGAAGGGTCTGGGCTGACGACTGACCGGCGCTTCTTCATCCCCGTACTAGTGTGATTAAAGGCTTTGAAGCCAGCTAGCCCCTAGTTCGAATCCCAGCTCCGCCATACTAGCAGTGGGAACTTGGCTCAGAGCTCAGCCTTTCTGACCCTCACTTTTCTCATCTGTGTTATCCCACCCTTGTGGAGTTGTTGGGAAGGTTAAATGTGATAGTGTCTGCAGAATACCTGATCCACTGCCTTTTACATACTAAATGTCAAATAAATAGAAGTTAAATCTAGGTATGTATTCATACCAGGGAGCTTTTCTAACATTTATTGAAATAGAGCATCTAACATTCTTATTTTCGGAGAAATAAAATCCTCGACCACAAGCAGACATGGCATTTATGCAAGTGACAGGAATATAGCCAGCGGGGTTGGCACCTGCCCTGGACCCCAGGCCCCTTGCTTCCTGGTATCGTCCTCATCAGCTTTACGTTACCGAGACCAGGGCCTGGTGGCCGTGCCTCTTCCTAACCCCCCCCCCCCCACGCCGCCTTGTCACGGCACACAGGAACGAGGGGAGCAGACTCCACAGAGAAACATGCTCTGCTCTTGAAACCCTTGTCCCCTTGCCTTTGACCTAATTGCTGTTTGGTGGCTGCAGTGGGGAGGGGCTTGTTTGCCTATTTGGAGCTGCTGTTTGGGCTGGCTTCCTGCCCTCCAGGCGGGGAGAGTGGGCACCCTGTGCGCGCCTTCGGGCCACTGAGTGTAGAGGTTCCTTCAGGGAACACCAGGCCTGTTGGCCATAAGCAAGACGTCCAGTGGCCTCTAAGAGCTTTGTCTCTATAGACTTGACTTAACCAAGGGACCCTTTGGGATTAAATTCCCTTAGGGCACTAAAGAAAATACAACCCAGATGATAGCATCAAGAACCACCCTCTCTGGGTGTTGGGGCGCAGGGAGGGCCTGGACAATTGAAATCCAGAGGCAATCCCAAAGTTCGACTTAAATGGTTTCCAGATTCGCCCCTCCTGTCCACATTGCTCTTCCTTTCCCTCAGCAAGCTGCTCATAAATGGTGAGGCTTTCCAGTTTTAACAGAAACTGCTCACGTACTGAGTGCTTACAGTGTACAAGACTCTGTATTGGGCACTTCAGGGAAGACAGTTGCCCAGGAGACCCGCTATAAAATGCCTGTCTTAAAAGACCACAGGAGCAGAGAAGTTGATAGGCTTCTGCCTGCTACCTCTGAAAATAGCTTTGGCTGCTCAGACCAACATAGCCTTGCTGGCTGGAAGGACAGAGATGTCCCGTGGATGGGACTAGCTGGAGGCCCCATCCCTGTTGCGCATTTTGAATCGGGGTCTGGGTGAATGGACGTGGGCTGAAACTGAAGAGCCCAGCTGTTCGCTGAGCCCGGCTGGAGCTAAGAGGAGAGGGTTAGTGTCCAGGCTGCATTTTCCTGGCCCTACTTGCCAGAAGAGGGCTGAAGTAGGAGTGATGCCACAACTTTCACCACCCAAGAGTCCAAGCTCTTGAAGTTGTCATCTTGGGTAGAAATCTCAGAGAAGATGCTAGTTTCCCTGATGATTTTTATAGAATTCTGGAAGTTCGACAGAGTAGAACATTTGGGTGTGAAATTCGCAGTCTTGTTTGGCAGGCTGCAGCCTCTCTCGGCTTCTGTGGCTGCTGCTGGACAGGAGGCAGAAGCCGCCAAGCCAGGGCCCAGTGTCTGCACTGTCTGCATTTCTTTTGTGCCCCTCTGCTGCCTCCCTGCTGCCTCCGGGGAAGGCCTTGGATTCTGGGCAGTGTACCCTGGACCCTCTGTGATCTGTTCCCTGCCCACCTTTCTAGCTCCACCCCTCGCCACCTGTCAGCCCCGCAGAGCTCCCTGTCCTCCCGCCAGGCTGGACCACCTGGACAGAGCCCCACCGCTTTGTGTTCTTCGTTTGCACATGCCGCCACTTTACTGGAACGCCATTCTTCACCTGGCTGACTCCTGCTCGTGCTTGTGGGGCACCTGGGTGCCAACTCCTGTGTAAAGCCTGCCCTGGCCAACTCAGGCTGGATTAGGTGGTCCTTGCCCAGGTTGCCATTGTGCCCCCCTTCTATTTATTATAACATGGAATGCAAATGTCCCCCTGAAATTCAGGGCTCCTGGAGGGCAGTAGTTGTCTTGTCCTTGCAACACCTGGTAAGTCATTCCAAGCGTCTTGTACTAACAAATAAAACCAGGTGTGTGTGGAGGGCGGGGCTGGGGGTCCTGCAAGGCATACAGCCTAGGAGCCGTCAAAGAAGACTGAGAAATCTGACTACAGGGAAACAATTTATCCTAGGCAAGGTCAAAAGACAACAAAGTCAGAAAATTACAAGCAGCTCATATAACAAAGGGCTAATTCCTCTAATATGTAAAGAGCTCCTATACATGAATTGGAAAAAGACCAAGAACATAAAAGAAAAGTAAGCAGAGGATAAAAACAGGGTCCCCATCCCACAGCCCTTAAACAAAACGGTGCTCACCCACATTCGTGAAGAGACAAACTTCACTGAAACAAGTTTTCACCTAGTAGATTGGTGAGGGTGTGGAGAACTGGCACTCTCATAAATTGCTGGTAGGAGTGTAAATTTTCACAACTTCTTTGGAGAACAATTTGGAAATATTTATCAAAACGATATATATGCCTTACCCTTTGACCCAGCAATTCCACTTCCGGGATTTGTTCCACAGATACACTCACCTATATTTCATTATGTCTGAACAAGGCTGTTCATTGCAGCCTTGTACATGGTAGTAAAAGACTGGAAATACCCTCCCCATCTAACAGATGGAGATTGGTTAAATAAATTGGGTCATTCCCCCACTGGAACATTACACAGCCATGAGACAAAGTGTGAGGACACTGCCTAGTTGCTGATACAGAATGATGCCTGAGATAAACTGCTGAACAGAAGGTGCAAGATGCTGAACACTGTAATCACATGCTAGCTTGTGGGTAAAAAAAGTAGGGGGAGAAAAGGAGGACGTATTCATAGTGGCTTATAAATGCATCGAATACCGATTGAAAAACAAACAGGAAAACATTTTTTTTGCCTTCTGGGAGGGGGACTGGGTGGTTGAGAAACAAAGATGGAAGACTAATTTCATTTTAAGTTTTGAGCCAGAAGAATGTATTCTCTACCATGAAAGCAGTAAATACATATATTTTAGAAAAGGGTTCCTTCTTCCCTTTATCCAGAAGTTCTCAAAAATTACTTGACAGGGAGTTAATGCAAGAGACTCGGCAGAAGGCATCTGGGGATTTCCGTCAAGGCCTTTGGAGTAGGAACGGGTCTTTCTTCTTGTCATGAGCTAACAGAGGAAGATGACCTGAGCACTACTGGGGGCTTCTTATCCCAGGGAGCTCATGGTCTTATGGGAAAAAGACTTCAAAGCTATGAAACAACACAAATGACAGTGAAAATCAAAAGTGCGACAGTGGAGTGCAGTGGTTCAGAGCCAGAAGTAGTCAGGGGGGCCTTGTGGAGCGAGCAGAGCTGGGGCTCGTGCTCACTGGGGGGCCGGCCAGCCTGTTAAAAGTGGATCCAAAGCGTGGAAACGTGCTGCCTCATGCTCGGTGTGGGGTGCCTAAGACTCCACATGCTAGCGAGTTGAGAGCTTCGGCAGGGGAGCATGGGGAGCGAGGAGTGCGGCGAGGATCGGCTGTGTGGTGTGCGGGTCAGATTGGACAATTGAGAATCTGGGGTCAGGAAGGAAGCCAGCTGCTACGGAGGGAAAGCAAGGGTGTGCCGAAGCTGCACCTGTGCTTCTGGAAATGGAGGGGGTGTGGAAGTGAGGGACAATGCGAAGGACAGTCAGCATGATTAAAAAGTGTAAAAAACTACCCTGTGGTTAGTGGGGAAGGGAACTTAATGACAGTTGTGTGTGTGTTGGTGCAAGATTTAACAACAGTCCATAGTGCCACCCACTAAAAAGAATTTTGCTTTGCTTACTACAGTTTTTTTCTCTCAGGATTGTCCAGTCTGCCTTCATGGTTCTTGGGCATTGTGTGGAAGTAGAAAAAATGATTGAGATACTGAACTGAGAAGATGGGAAGGGGAAGGGAGTCTTACCTTTTTAGGTTGCATCTCCTTTGTGTGGTAGATTCTGGTGATGAGTAAAGGTGGAGAGAAAGTAAGGAGCAGAGACTCGATTACTCCATAATAAAGAGCTGAAAGGGGCCTGAGTGGAGAGGGTGGCAGCAGAGCCATGCAGGCCTGCCAGCAGTTGGGGTACAGTTTGGGGGTTGTCCTAATAGTGTCTCCAAGCCAGTAGAAGGTACAAGAAGATGGGGGGATAAAGGGACTTTTGGGGAATGTTCCAGAGGATTGTGAGTTGGATATACTTTAATGTTCTTTAGTACAACCAAGTAAAGATTGGAGTCCCTTTAAATCCCTTTGTCAGTGTGTGCTTCTCTGAGTGTGACTTGGCAGGATTGAGCCATATGGAGCCCAGATTGTATTCAAGTCATTCACATGTGTCACATGTTCTCTGCACCGCTAACAGTTGCCTTGATCTCTTTTCACCCTCCAATAGAGCAGCTTCGTGATAGAGTTAACTAGTAATAATTCCATTTTATAGATGGGAAAGTCAGGGTCCCCCAGCCATTCTTTCTGCTCTACAGCGACCCCCAAACAGTCTGCTCCTGCGAACTCATGAGCATTTATCTCCCTGAGTCTGCTGAAACCTCCTTCCACCACCACCACCACCACTGCCGCCACCAGGTACCTGTTTTTTCATCCTAATATAGCAGCTGCTTCATTACCTTTTTCTTTCTGTACCTTCCTTCATACTTATGTTGTGGTTTCTAGGGCAGCACAAAAATCCAAAATGTCACGCAACTGCCTCTGAACAAAGAACCCTGGAATCAGATCCCAGTGACTGACAGGTTGTTTACACCGAGAGCTTCCTGGTGGAACCAAATATTCTGCGATATTCAAGGCAGGTTTGGTACTACCTGGGGCAAAGCAACAGGAAGGGTCAGGCCAGAAGGACTGCCAGTTGCCTAATAGCAAAGGAATGTTGGGAGTAGATAGGTGTGAGCGCAAGAGGCAGATGGGAGATTTCAGCTTCACAGCCCTCATGAGGCCGTGCTGCTAATTCAGGTGTGATCTGGGAGCATGTCATCTCCGCGCTGCAACAGGCTGGCCTCATG
Organism: Manis javanica; assembly: GCF_040802235.1. Taxonomy (NCBI): domain Eukaryota; kingdom Metazoa; phylum Chordata; class Mammalia; order Pholidota; family Manidae; genus Manis; species Manis javanica. The sequence continues at coordinate 122,605,589 of NC_133163.1, forward strand.
GTGGCTTCATCTGCTGACATTACGTGGTTACCCTATGCCTGCTGGCCCAGATAGCAGGTCCTTGGGGATTGAAGGCCCGGCAGACTCCCTTTTGGGCCTCTGGATTCTTGGAAGAGGGAGCAGAGCTCCAAGGTGCCTTCTGCTGCGGTGGGCTAGGTGGGTGAGGGCTGAAAGGTTTGCAGCTGTAGCAGTGGGCCTGGAAGCAGCTGGCAGTGGCAGAATCACGTGGGTGCATGTATGAAGGGGAGGCTGGGCTGTCCCTCAAAGCCTGCAGTGGCACTTGGGGGTGGAAGTAAAGATCATTTCTTGCTCTCAGGAGAGATCATGGCTTGGGAGCTCACATGTTAACCAGGAATTGCTGAAAATCACTCTCTTGGTCGGGGAGAAGTTGAGCTCAGAGCCCCACTCCAGGGGGAAATTGAGAGAATGGTACCAGCAAGAGAAAGCCACGGCAGGAACGCATAGTTACTCGGCATCTGGCAAAGCACCTGATGTATGCTTTGCATGCCTTATCTCATTTAATCTTCCTAATCATCCTTCAAGATAGTCATTGTTATCCCCATTGAAGAAAAAAAAAAGAACCTGAGGCTCACAGACGTGGGTGTAAAAATTGTCCTAACTACCAACCAAGATGTGGCCTCAAGAGGGGAGAGTAGAAACGGGTGGTGGTGCTCACACAGGCTCATCTGAGTTGGGGATGGAAAGAGGTACAGTAGGCTGACCATGTGTTTTGTTGTCTTAAGTGGGCACTTCTGAGAGTCAAAAGGGCTAATAAAACACACTAAGACAAAAGATATCCCCTAGGACTGTCCTGGACAAACCCGGTTGCGTGGTCACCCTGTATACAGAGCACCAGAAGGAGGTGCTGCTCTGAAGCAGCAGCCCCCATTTATGATCCTTATAGCAATCCCTAAGGTGGCTATTGTTATCCCCATTGGACAGATGAGCGAAAAGACTTAGAGATTTTTTTCAGGGTCCCACAGCTTTTAAGTGGCAGAGGTTCTGGCCGGCTTCAGGCCCCTGCCGCCCAGGCCCAGGGCCTTTGGAGGAAGATCAGAGGAAGAGACCCGCTGGAGAAACAGAGCTATAGGAGGTTCAGGTTTGGCGTGGGAAGGGTCATTTAGCAGGCTGTCTCTACAGTCACTGTGTGGCCTCTCCCAGGATTGGCACGTGAGTAGTGGCTGGAAAAAGTGAGTGAGTGTGCTGTGGGGGTCTGGGGCAGGGCAGAGTCCTCAAAGGCTTCTGTAGCCTTCCCTGACCTACGTGGACCTCCAGAGGGCAGTGGTCAAGGCAGGGAATTTCTAAGAAAAAATGTCCACATAATTGTCCCATTTCTATGCCTGGTGAACAGGAATACTGGGAAATCAAACGACAAGTATTGTGGAGCCAGGACTATTCTGGTCTACAGATCCTCCCTGGCACCAGTTCAGTCCTGCTGGGATTCCCAGAGAGAATGTGGCCTGAGATACATGGATACTGTAGGTTAGTGGCAGAAAGTGCAAGGTAGTGCATGCATGGAGGGTTTGTGAACGTCAGGGCTAGTTTCTGCTATGTTCTTTAGCCAGCCTGACCTTGCAGGAGTGGGTCAGCAGCTGTAGTACAGACAACAGAGGGCCCAGTGCAAAGCTCAGATGTCCTTTGCAGGCCCCTTGACTTGCCGCATCACAGATGGATGGTCAGGGAATTGGCCGCTGGTCATCTATCCAGCAAGACCACACCACCTGTGTGTACTCGGGCCTGGGCAGGTTACAGGCTGTCAGGGCGGTCAAGGCAAGGGAAGTCCCTGCCCTCAGGGTGACCAGTCTGCCTGGGATACCTTAAACAGGCACAGCAACATGAAGCCTCTGCAGGCCAATAATCGGGGCTGATCATGCTTCTTCTTTCCTCCATGCATGTAGACTTTGTTTTTTTTAGAGCAGTTTTAGGTTTACAGCAAAATTGAGTGGAAAGTACAGAGAGTTCCCATATACCCCCATGCCCACACATGTACAGCCTCCCTGTATTCATCCATGTTTTAAACTCTGTGTCCAGTGTCCTGGACCAAAGCCGTACCCTGTCCTCAAGGCACTTCCAGTTCAGTGAAATGAAAGAATAGATAGACCAGCCCTGGGAGGGGGTAAGAGGTGGCGGTAAGCAAGCCTAGGGTGCCAAGGGAGCCCTGCAGGACAGCCTACTCAGCTGTAGGGGGTCTGAGGAATGAGGGCTTCTACCTAGGCTGAATTCTAAAGGAGGTGTAGATATTAGCAAAGATGGCAGGGAGGGCAGGAGTGGGGTGCAATGTGTGCAAAAGCCTGGGGCGCGATAGCCCATCCGACTCAGGTTCTGCATCTGGCTGTGAGGTGGGTGGAGGCAGGAGGAGCCCCATCCCGCAGAGCTTAAAGCTCAGGTGGGCCAGAGCGGGCAGGAGGGGCTTATGGGTGTGAATGGTGCCAGCACTAACCCTTGGGAGAATCTGGGAAAGCTGAGGTACTGGGTTGTGCGATTTGTGGCTTTAAATGTGTTCTGAAAATGATCAAGACTTTGATGCTTCAAGTGCCAGCCCCTTGAGGATAGGGTCATTTTTGTGATGGCCCGGGGGCTGGTGCCCACTTCCCTTCTGCACAGATATAACTTTGACCAACAGTCACATCTTACAAAGAAGAAGATAAGGCCCACTTGGTGCAAGTCTGTGTCTAGAAGGGCTTCTTGGATCATGTCAGATTTTCTCCATTTATTCATCCCTGGTGGTGTTTCCAGGAAAAAGGTACATGAGAAAAAGGAACCCCTTTCTAATAGACTGGGCTAACCAAGGCACAGGGAGGGCAAGGACTTGGACCCCTTTCCCCAAGCAAGCCTAAGGCACAACCAGAGTCACCTGGCCCCCTTGGGCCCCCATGAGGGGCAACAGCCAGGCCTGGAGTATGCCAGGGCCCCCCATGGAGCCAGGCCTCGGGGCCTCGGCTTGCTCATTCAGAAAATGGAAGTAGTAAACTATGCCCTTTCCCTGTGGCTCTGAAAGAGGAACAAGGATGAAGGGGCTCTAATGCCATCTGAGGGCAAAGGTGGTCCCGTCCTTGATTAAAGAGTTCCCAGAGAAGCCCTCCTTCCTGGCCTGTGCTCTGGGCCTGCAGCAGTGGGGCCCCGTCCAGGTGACAAGGACCTGTCAGAGGTTGTGGGATGCCCCTCTCGCCAGTGTCCTGGAAAGGAGACTCGCATATTCTGAGCATTAGGTCCAGGCCCTCTACATACAAAACTATGTCACCTGCCATCCTGGGAGGTGGGTATTATTACCATCCCAGCTTCACTGACGAGTGAAGGTGTGGAGAGAGGAAGTGACACACCAAGGGCACCAGCTGGTAGGTGGCAGTGCTGGAGTCCGGCCCGCGTGCCCTACTGCATCCTCTTGCTCCGTCTCAGTGGGGCGGGGCGCTGTGGCAATTGAAGTGTTCTGCCTGAGCAGGTAGGATGACAGTGTGCCTCATTCATTCATTCATTTACTTGATCCACCTTATTGTACGTACACCTCATGTCGGGCAGTAATGGCTGTTGGGAATGTAGTGGAGGAGTAGAAGCAGTGTGTTCTCTGCCCTCAGGGGCTAACTATCTAGTGGGAGAGGCAGACCTTTATTGAATAAGGAAAAAGAGACACTCTGATAAGCATCATGAAAGAAAAGTACAGGGTGTTATGAGAGGGATAACTGAGGGCTTAATTTAGTGAGGGCAAGAAGGGAGCTTCAGGGAAGACTTCCTGGAGGAAGTGAGCAGAAGAAAGGTGAGTGGTGAGGAGTTAGCCAGGACATTCTAGGCCAAGGATACTGTATGTACAAAGGTGGGAAGGAGTAGGCTAGCAGGGAACTGAAAGGGTTGTGAACAGGGCAGAGGGTAATGGGTGAAGGGGTATAGGATGGACAGAAGCCCAGTGGGGCAGCGTCTGGGGATGTGGGGAGCAGTAAGAGGCTGTAGGAAACCAAAGCAGATGACTGTGAAATGAGAGCTTTCTCTCTTTCCCATGAGCTAAATGAGAAAACACAACAATATATATAGCTTTCCCAAAAGTTTGGGCCTCATTAATAGTAGCATAGCATTCAGGCCAAAGGAGGTGATTTTTCCTCCTTTTTGGCTCAGACTGTACCTGAAGGGTTGTGATCTTGTCAGGGCTTCCACTGCCCAACATCTGCAGGAGAAGAGCCAGAATGCAGAAAGGGTACACAAAAACTGGGCTGGATGAGCAGAGAGGGGCAGCCTCAGGGGATAGGGGTGTGTCCCAGATCACTGAGGAATCTCCTGGAGGCAAAATTCAACCCATAGAGGGAAAAACTTCCTTGTAGCAAGGGCTTTTGAAAACTAAAGTGAGCTGCTGTGAGGGAGTGAGCCTCCTGCTCTGGAGATATCTGAGCAGGATATTTCAGGACCAGATTGGGAGAAGGCACCTGCTTAGCTTAATGGGTGTTCTAGATTCAGGCCTTTCATATGGGGCACTGGCTATAGCATGGAGCTGGCTAAGCTCCCATCCTGGGCCCAGAGATCCCTGGCTTGAGCACCCACCAAAGCAAGTTCAGAGAGCTGAAGGAATGGGGCCTTTGAAGGGAGGAGCCTTTGAATTCGGATGCCTGATGCAGAATGCTCTGAGGGAGGTCTGAGCACACAGATTCTCACTCGGATGCCAGGAGTTCCCTGGCCGGCTGGCTGCCCTTGTTGGGAGAGTGTCCCTTACTTCTTGGTTCATTGCTTTTCTTGGGAGATGGTATGCCTAAGGAAACAGAGCCTTGGCCTGGGCTTGAACAGAAAAATGGGGCAGCAGGAAGGAGTTGGAGGGAGGTGGGAAGGCAGGGTAGCGTGGGTATGTGGTACATGAAGCCCGACAGCTGTCCTGGAAACCATATCTCCAGGGTGTTTGGGAGATTGAAGTTGCACTCTTTGCTCTAAGACACAGCCCTCCAGTTCTTTGAGGAGCATAGAGGGATTTCTTTTCTGGGGTCCAGATGCCAATTATTATGGAGGGTCTTCCCCTTGGGTGGGCTCTAAGCCACTCAGACCATATTGCTCCTGCCTCCTTTCATCTCTTTGACTGTAACAAATAGGGCTCCTACCCAAGGCTTGGGGACACTGGGCAAGCATTTGCTTTTACATCGTGTCTATTATTTCAGGGTTCATTGCAGAGCATGGATCACAGATCCACCTGACACCAAAATTTGTCTTGTTAACCACTCTAAGACAGCATGGTGGCAAAGTGTTATTAGGGATGGCCTGTCCTTCCATGACATGTACAGATATGACCATGAGCACGTGAAATCAAATAGGAAAAGGTGAGAGAAGGAAGAGAAGTGCACATCAGATGGTCAGGATCGACTCAAATACCCTAGATCAACTTCTGAATGGGGAAGGCTGGGATGTCAGCATTTCCTGAGTGTCTGTTTTGTGCAAGTCACTTGCCTTTGTGTGATCTGAGAGGGTGTATTATTATCCTTATTTTGCTAAGAGGGAAACTGATGCTCAGGGGATTCACCCAATTAGTGTGAAAAGCAGGAAGACGTGGACATGGGCTTTGAGCCAGGTATGTCCAGTTCCAAGGCCGGCTCCCCTCTCTCCCGTGGAAAGTGATCTCCAGGTGCCATGAGCATGATTTCAGGTTGGGATGTATTAACCCCAAAACAAAAAGTCAATCTCCAGACGTTTGAGGGAAGTCTTCAACATGTAGGAGAAGCTAAAACAACATAAGAAAGGAACTCAGAAACAAAGGTGCTGCAAAGAACAGAAGAAAACTTCAAAGAAACTACTACTGATAATTTCAGGAAGACTGAAAGAGATCTTTGTGTCCTGAAACAAGAGCAAGATGACACAAAAAGGGGAACAGGCAGAGAACAAGTAAAACACAATGTAGTAACAGTGCTAGAAAGATAATCAAGGAAACCTTTCAGAAAGTTCAGCAGAAACAGTTGGATAAAAGAGATAAGAAAATGAGATCAATCTGAGATTCAACATCTGACTGATTCAGTTTCCTGAGAGAGAACAGCGAGGAGAAAGACGTTTTTTAAAAAACATGCAATAAAACATTTTAAGAAAAGACAAAGATTTCTAAGTAAGAGTCCACAATGCATGAATGTAAAAGTGAAACCTCTCACCCAGGCTCATCATTCTGAAATCTTAGAACACCAGGATTAAAGAGAGATTAGGAAGATGATTCCTGAAATGGTGACATGAGCAGTTCTGCAGATACTCTCCCCAGCTAAAAAGCATAACTGATGAGGTGCACTTAAACATGTAAATTCTCTGGAAATTTTCCTAAAGGCATAGAGCAAATCAAGAAATATTTATTCAAGAAAACCTACTAAATCTTGGTAAGAAGAGTGAGAGGCTACAGCATTTGCACTGTGATCCACCCCTCCCTCCCTCTTCCAGCTGTTTGTGACCGTGTGGGCAGGTACAGCCAAGAGCACAGGCTTCTCTCTACACCCCCCTCCCATTTCAGGGTGTCTTGCCGATGGGTTTCAGCCCCGGGCATGTTCGCTATGGATTCAGTGTGACCAAAGAAATCGACAGCAAAACGTTCTTGAGTGAAAGGGTTACACCCAACTTTATTTCCAGGTGGCAGGTCAGTCACTGAAATCCCACTCACTCAGAGCGAGTCTGCGTGCAGCAAGCCGGTCTCTGCCTCTGGGCCCCTCTGCCTGCACAGCCGTCCCCAGGGCCTCTGTCCTCGGCGCTGCCACCACTCCAGCCTCTGCTCTGCTCTCCTGCAGCCTTGCAGCCCTGCCACCATGTCGCACGTGGAGCACTGGGCGGAGGTCTTTTTATAGAGTCAACAGCCATGTATTGCCCACAGGTGTGCAGTGAGCTGGTCAACCAGGGTCAGGTGAGAATCCCAGCCACAGGAACTCTCACTCTATCCACACTCCACCCCTCCAGGACTCTCTCCTCTCACTTTATGTGCCCTGAGTCCTCTGCACTGGTCCCTGTGCAAGGAAGCTGGAATATTGTTCTCCAGCCTCTCCAGCAAAAAGTCCTGCAGACACACACAAGCCGGACGCGTGGCTCTGTCTCTGACCTCCGCCTCTTTGGTCTTAATGGCTGGACCTGCTGCTCTGGTTTCAGCTGCTGCCATAGCTCCAGGAAGATCCTATTTGGCTTCCTGTCTAATTTCCTTTCATCTGCTCCTGCCCGTATCAAATCAACCCACATCTGGGTCCTCGTAACCCTCACGAGGCCCCTCAAATTCCTCCTGTAACAGGTCTTATTTCTTTCCGGTTCTCATTGCTTCAGCTACTGTACGTGTCACCTCGCATTTTGTAATCGCTGCCTCAAGGCGGGCTGCACTGTCAGGGAAGACAGCTCTCCCATCTCTGATCCCGACAGAACAATCCCATCCACCCCTAAGTCCCACAGCCACCAGCTCAGCCTGAGTGTAGGGGTGCACCATAGAAAGCTCCACAACCTGGGGAGGGGCTGCTCCTCTCCTGGGGGAACTCTCAGCTGCTGGGTCTTTATTTTTTACAACCCCTGGGCGTGCTTTCAATACAGGAGGGGCCAGTGCCTCCGGCACCACCCCTTCATCCTTCCCCAGCTCCTCTACTTCCTGGGCTGACGGCACCTTTCTCTCCCCTCCCCCGAGCGCCTGTCTGCTGCAATCTTTACCTTTTCTCCTGTGCCTCGCAGCAATGCCGGCTCAGTCTCCAGAAGGTCTCTTACCTTCAGCTCAATGCTTCACAGCTGATGTTCTCGTGCCACCTCCGCCTGTGCTTCCCTCAGGAGTTTGTCCTTTTCCTTGATGGCCTCTTCCTCCTTCAGGACACCTGGCAGCGCTGCTGTCTCCTCTCCAATGGCTCCTTGCTCCCTGCGCTCTCGTGCTGCCTCCTCCCGCATCCAGGCCATCTCCCTCCTCAGGGCATCCACAGAAGTCTGCAGCTCGTGTTCTCGTGCCGCCATTCCTTGGGTCTCCTCTGTAGACCTTTTTAAGACTGTGAGAAGCAGCCAACCCACAGTCCCCGCTGCCTCCCGGGCACTCCGCTTCTCAAAGGATCCGCTGACTATACCAAGGGCCACCCCTGCTGCCTCAGGGGTCACCTCCCCTTGCCTCCAGTCCTGGGGTGGGGCCCAGCCCTCTAGGAGGCAGTCACCTCAGACCACATACCCATTGGGGGACGATCCACTGGCTCCCCATTCACAGGGGCAGCCCGCTGAAGCACCCCTCCCATAAGGGCAGCCTGTCTTTTTCCTTGGTCAACAGTGAACCCTGCCGACTTTTGTCAGTTGTCTTGCCAATGGGTTTCAGCCCTGGGCAAGTTCGCTATGGATTCACTGTGACCAAAGAAATCGACAGCAAAATGTTCTTGGGGTGAAAGGGTTATACCCAACTTTATTTCCAGGTGGCAAGTCAGTCACTAAAATCCCATTCACTCAGAGTGAGTCTGCAGGCAGCAAGCTGGTCTCTGCCTCTGGGCCCCTCTGCACAGCCATCCCACACAGTTATCCTCCAAGCCTCTCTGCACAGCCGTCCTCTGGGCCTCTGTCCTCGGCGCTGCCACCACTCCAGCCTCTGCTCTCCTGCAGCCTTGCAGCCCTGCCACAGTGTCGTGCCCAGAGCACTGGACGGAGCTCTTCATATAGAGTCAACAGCCATGAATTGCCCACAGGTGTACAGTGAGCTAGTCAGCCAGGGCCAGGTGAGAATCCTGGCCACAGGAACTCTCATTTTATCCACAGAGAGCTACTGTATCTCCCTGGAACTGCCAGACCCACCAGCATTTCTCATCTCCCCCACCTCCATTCTGCAGAAGATGTATTCAGGTAACAGTAGGTGAGAAGCCTGGAGCTTTCTTTCTCATCTCTCTTTCTCTAACTCATAGATGGAACAGGCATGGCAGGCTGAGAAATCTGGTACCCTGACCACCCTCACCCCAATTCACTCAGAGCAGATGTTCCATGCTGGGAGAAGCCAGTTTACAAGATGAGAGGCTACTGCCCTGTGGATAAAGTGAAGGTTCCCATGGCCAGGACTCTCACCTGGCTCTGGTTGGCTAGCTCGCTATACACGAGTGGGCAATATGTTGTTAGTGACTTTATATAAAGAGCTCCGCCCAGTGCTCTGAGAGACATGGTGGCAGGGCTGCAAGGCTGCAGGAGAGCAGAGACGAGACTGGAGTGGTAACACTGAGGACAGAGACTGAGATGGCTGTGTGGGCAGAGAGGCCCAGAGACAGAGACCGGCTTGCAGCATGCAGACTCGCTCTGAATGGACAGGCTTCTAGTGATTGACCTGCCACCGTGGAAATAAAGTTGAGTATAAACGCTTTCACCCCAAGAATGTTCTACTGTCATTTCTTTGGTCACATTGAATCCATACTGAACTTGCCAGGGGCTGAAACCCGTTGGCAAGACACGCCCCAACCCAGCATCTTGTAAAGCAAGGTGTGCCATTCCAAGCTTCAGAGCAGGGGCACAAAGGTTTTGTACAGGGAAAGGAGTGTCATGAGAACAGAGCTCTGACACGCTTTCCAGGGAAACTGACTTTATTTGTAATAGAGTGATCTACAGGTGATTTCAAAAGCAATGGAGATACTGGTGGTAAGAAATTTTAAAAAGTCTGTTAACTCTGTGAGAAAAATAAGCTAAACATAAGAACAACTAGAATTTACCAGAGAGAAGCAGGGTAAGAGACAGCTGAGAAGAGCCCTCCTGGGGTCAGAACAAACCACAAAGACTGGCCTCAAAGACTGTCTCTGAAGGAGCGTACTTTAACTGGATCAGGCTGTGAAGCAATTTATGCCCCAGGGTATCGTTGAAAACAATAGAGCGATCAGTCGGCAATTAGCGGGGGCTAACAGCTGGGTGTGACACCAATAAAGACAACCGATCAAGGAAAGGGGCAGAGCGCTCTTAAAACCACAGTCAGCCCAGGGTGACATCCCAAGGCTTTGGCTCCTAGGAGTGACATCAGAGACCGCACACTGAAGAGGAAATAAACTTCGAAGCTGTCCAGCCAGGTCAAAAATAAACGAACAGCAAGAAGCAGCAGCTGTGTGTGTGGATCGTGGCTAGTGTTCAGAGTCGCTGTGATATATTACCTAAAATCTTCATGTATTTTTGTATCACACATATATATAAATGAAATATAATTTCAGCAAAAAAAAATTATGAGGCATGAAAAGAAACAGGAAAGTGTGACCAATGTGCAAGAAAAAAAGCAGGCAACAGAGCTGCCTCTGAGAGGGCGAGTGTGCCGGACACAGGAGGCGGAGACCGCGCGGCTGCCAGTAAAAGTGTGTTCAGAGACCAAAGGAAACCGTGTGTAAAGAAAGAAAGGCAAATATGATGATAACATCTTGTCAAATAGATAATATCAATAAAGAGACATTTTAAGCAAGAACCAAATGGAAATTCTGGAAAGTACAAGAACTCAAATGAAAACCCACTAGAGAGACTCAACACTGAAGAACAAAGAGAAAGAAGAATGAAAAAAAAAAAATGAACAGAGCTTTAGAGAAAAGTGAGATACTATTAAGTGCACCAACATAAGTATAATAGGAGTACCAGAGGGGAAAAGAGAAAAGAACATAAAAAATATTTGAAGAACTAATGGCTGAAAAACTTCCCAAATTTGATGAAAAGCATTAATTATACATCGAAGAAGCTTAATGAACTCCAAGTAGGATACATGTGGAGATGCACACCCAGACACATTGTAGTAAAGTCAAACACAGAGAAAATCTTGAAAACAGTAAGAGAAAAATGACATCATCTCAAAGGAAACCTTAATAAAAATAACAGCTGCCTTCTCATCAGAAACAATGAAGGCAGAGGGATGATACATTAAAAATGCTGAAAGAAAAAAGCTTAAGAGTTTTATATTCAGCAAAATAAGCTTTCAAAAGTAAAAGTGAAATACAGACAGACCCAAACAAAACGTGAGAGAATTTGTTGCTAGCAACCCTACCTTACACAATATGCTAAAAGTTCTTCATGCTGAAAGCAAGTGATACCAGACTATAATTTGAAACCAGATGAGAAAACAGAATGCTGGTAAGCTGTATAGTTACAAAAGACACTGTACATGTATATTTCTGTTTCTTTGTTCTCTTAACTGATTTAAAAAACAACTATTTAAAACAATGTTTATAGTTGTATTTTTGGGCCTATAATATATAAAAATGTAATATATTTGACAATAACAGCACAAAGGAAGTGGATGGAAACGAAGCTGTATTGGAGTAAGGAAATGATAACTGATCATAAATTGGATCAATGGGAACAAGTGAAGAGAACCAGAATTGGTAAATAAGAAACTCTATAAATATGTGCTTGCTCTCCTTTCTTCCCTCAGCTTCTTTAAAAGACATACTAATATATAAAAGTGATAATTATAACAGGGTGTTATTGGATTTGTGACTTATATAGACCTATAAATAGTAATACATAATAACTACATATAATATATAATAACCAAATAGCCGAAAGATGAGGGAATAAAGCTGTATGGCAGTAACATTTTATATCTTACTGCAATTAAACTAGGATAAATCTTAACTACATTCTGATAAATTAAGATGTGTATGATAGATCCTAGGGTAACCATTAAGAAAATAACTCAAAAAAAGTGAAAATATAGTGAAAAATTATTAAAGAAATTAAAATGTTATACTAGTGTGTATTAGTGAAAAACAAAGCAGTAAAAGAGGAATAAGGAACAAAAAAGATACAAAATTTATAATAGAAAACAAAAGGTAAAATAGCAGACATAAATCCAACTATTTCAATATAACACTATATGTGAATGGATTACACAATCTGGTCACAAGACAGAGGTGGTGATATTGGACAAAAACAACACAACACAACACAACACACACACACACACACAACACACACACTCCCCCAAGATCTAACTCTATGCTGTCTGCCAGAGACCCAGTTCAGATGAAAAAATACTAATAGATTGAAAGTAAAAGTATGGATAAAGATCTGTTATGTAAAACAAAACAAAACAAAAAATAACAAAGAAAAGAAAGCTGGATTGGCTATACTAATATCAAAGACTTAAAATATGTAAGTAGAGATAAAGAGGAGCATATCATAGTGATAAAAGGGCCAAACCATATGGAAGACATAACAATTTCAGAACATATATCCATCTGAAAACAGAACACCAACATACATTCAATAAAAACTAACGTAATTGAAGGGATAAATAGACAATTCAGTACTAATAGTTGGACTTCAATATCCTGCTCTAAGTAACGGGTGGAACGACCAGGCAGATTAACAAGTAAATGTAAGAGTTGGACAGCGCTGTGAACCAAATAGGCCTAAGAAATATCCAGGAGACTCTCAAAGAAAACAATATATATTCTTCTCAACTGCACATGGAGTATTCTCTGATATAAACCATATGGTAGCCATAAAACAACCCTCATTAGATGTAAAAGGACTGAAATTATACAAAGTATGTTCTCAGGTCACTATGGAACACAATTAGAAATCAGTAACAAATTTGAGAACTTCACAAGTAAGGGGAAGATAAGAATATACTCCTAAAAAAACCAATGAAGCAAAGAAGAAATTACAAGGGAAATTATAAAATACTTTGAAGTGAATAAGAATAAAGACAACATATCAAAACTGATGGGATGCAGTTAAAGTAGTGCTTTGAGGGAAAGATAGTTTTAAATGCCTCTATTAAAAAACAAAATTTCACAAATCCGTAATCCCACTTTCTGTCTTAAGACACTGGAAAAAGGAGAACAAACTAAACCTAAATCAAGCAGAGGGAAGGAAATAATAAATATTAGAGTGGAAATTAATGAACTAAAGAGTAGAAAAACAAAGAGAAAAATCAATGCAACAAAAAAAATCAATTCTTTGAAAAGCAGACAAAATTTGAACAAACTTTCAGCTAGACTGACAAAGAAAAAAGAGAAGACTCAAAATACTGAAATCAGGAATGAAAGAGAAAACATCACTGCTGACCTTAGAAACATAAAGAGAATTATAAATCAATACTATGAACAACTGTACACCAACAAATTAGATACTTAGATGAAGTGGGCAAATTCCTAGAAAGACAAAAACTACTGAAACTGATAAAAGAAGAAATAGAAAATATTAATAGCCTATGAGGAGTAAAGAGACTGAATTAATAATTTTAAAGTTCCCACAAAAGTAGCCCAGATTTCCCTAGTGAATTTTACCAAACATTGAAGAACAATTTACACCAATTCTTTACAAACTCTTCCAAAAAATGGAAGAGGGAAAACTTCCCAACTCATTCTGTAAGGCCAGTATTACTTTGATATCAAAACCAGACAAAACAAGAAAATATAATTACAAACCAATATCTCTTATGATAGAGATGCAAAAAATAATCATCAAAATACTAGCAAACTAAGCCTAACAGCATGAAAAGGACTTTATACCATGACCGACTAGAAGTTTTCCCAGGGATGCAGGTTGGTTCAACAAAAAATTCAATCAATGTGATATACCAAATTAATGAATAAGGGACAAAAACCACACAATCATTTCAGTAGATGCAGAAGAAACATTCGAAAAAACCCAATACCCTTTCATGATAAAAAAAAAACTAAACTAGGAATAGAGTGAAACTACCTTACAGAAGAAACATTCGAAAAAACCCAATACCCTTTCATGATAAAAAAAAAACTAAACTAGGAATAGAGTGAAACTACCTTACCTTGATATAAAGCATCTATGAAAACACTACTGCTACATACTTAGTGGTAAAAGACTGAAAACTTTCTCCTATGATCAAGAATGTCCACTCTCACCACTTCTATTCAACATAGTACTGGTTTTAGCCAGGACAATTAGCCAAGAAAGAGAAATAAAAGTCATTGAAATTGGAAAGGAACTTCTACTTGCAGAGGACAATAATCTTGAATATTGAAAATCTTAAGGAATATACTAAAACTGCTGGAACTAATAAGCAAGTTCAGGAAGTTTTCAGATTATAATATCAATATACAAAGTTCAACTGAATTTTTATGAATGGACATTAGAATGAACAGTGTAAAATGAACATTAAGAAAACAATTCCATTTAACAACAAAAAGAATAAAACATTTAGAAGTAAATTTTTTTAAAGAAGTACAAAACTTATATCTGAAAACTCAAACATTGTTAAGATAAATGAAAGATGACCTAAGTAGAAAGACATCCAGTGTTTAAGAACTGATAGGGTTAAGATAGCAATATTCCCCAAACTGATGTACAAATTTAATATGATCTGTAATAAAATCTTAGTTGGCTTCTTTATAGAAATTGGCAAGCTGGTTATCATATGGAAATTCAAGGAATCAAGAATAGCCAATCTTGAAAAAAGGGAGCAAAGTTGGGGGACTCATACTTCTGGATTTCAAAACTTACTACAAATCAATGATAATCAAGACAGTGTGGTACTGGCACAAGAATAGAAATATGGATCAAGGGGACAGAATCGACAGTCCCAAAATAAACCATACATCTATGGTCAATTGGTTTTCAACAAGGGTGACAAGACCATCCAGTGGGGAAAGAATGGTCTTTTCAATAAATGGTTCTGGGGCAACTGGATATCTACATGTGAAGAATGAAGTTGAATCCTTACCTCACATCATATATACAAAATTAACTCAAAATGGATCAAACACCTAAGTGTAAGAGATAAAGCTAAAAAACCCTCAGAAGAAAATATAGGGTAAACTTTCATGATTGTGCATTTGGTAAAGTATTCTTAGACATGACACCAAAAGCATGAGCAACAAAGTAAAAAAAAACAGATAACATTAGACTTCATCAATATTAAATCCTTTGTGCACCAAAGGACTGTTTTGTGTTAGTTTCAGCCTATTGATAGTGATGTTATTGGCTGGAAATGCCTACGATACTCACCTGGGCCCATTATACTTTTGGCAAACTTCCACAGACATTTCCCCAGCTGGAGCCAGTGTTGAGGCTGGCCTGGCCCTTGTGGTTCGTATTTTGATTGCAAGACACATCTTAGCAACAACCATTAGAGAACTTAGATAAAACAAGGTTTTTTACTTACAAGTCCTAGATAGAGGGTACACAGCATCCCCTAAGGTCACACAGAAAGGCTTTCAGTTAGAGAGAGATTGAGAAACGCATGCCTGGGTTGAGGGTGGAGTGCCTAGTGTTTCATGGGTTCACTATTGGCAAATTCAAAACACATTCGGGCGTGGGAAGGGAATCAGGGCAGTCAGTCAAGTGGTTAGTTATCTAGGTTACCTTGCTTTTTCTGAAAGCAGAAATTCATGGGTGGGGGAAGCCTGGCTCCTTATCTAGTTGTTTATCTAGTAGCTATGTCATATAGCTTGCAATATGTTTTTTCAAGATGGATATCTTTGAAATTGATGCCTCAACAATCAAAAGCTTAATGTCAGGCACTTATACTACAAGGACACTGTATTAATTTCCTAGGGCTGCTGTAACAAAGTACCACAAACCGTGTAGCTTAGGATAACTGAAATTTATTGTCTCACACTTCTACGGGCTAGAAGTGTGAAAGTGTTGACAGAGCCATTCCCTCTGAAACCGGCAGGAGGGAATCTGTGCCACTTCCTAGCTTCTGGTGTGGTAGTTATCAATCCTTGGCATTCCTTGGCTTGCAGCTACATAATTCCAATCTCTGCCTCTGTCATAACAGGGTGTTCTCTTGCATCACAGTAACTGCAAATGGATACAAGGGTTTCCATGTATGTCTTCACATCATCTTCTTATAAGGACATCAGTTATACTGGATTAAGGCCTGCTATTCCAGTTTGACCTTAGCTTAACTAATTATATCTGCAGTGACTCTATTCCAAATAAGTTCACATTCTAAGATCCTGGAGAGTTAGGACTTCAACATATATTTTCAGAGAGCACAATGCCACCCATAACAGATACTATCAAGAATGCCAAAGAGGGAGGAGCCAAGATGGTGTGAGTAGTTCAGTGGAAATCTCCTCCCAAAAACATACATATTTTTGAATACAACAAATACAACTATTCCTAAAAGAGACACCAGTGGATACAGTACAATAGCCAGGCTACATATACATCTGCAAGAACTCAGCATCACACAAAGGGGGTAAGATACAAGCCGTGGCCCGGTGGGACCCAAGCATCCCCCCTACCCCAGCCCCCTGGCAGGGAGAAAGGAGTCGGAGTGGGGAGGGAGTGAAAGCCCAGGA
Source organism: Manis javanica (assembly GCF_040802235.1). Taxonomy (NCBI): domain Eukaryota; kingdom Metazoa; phylum Chordata; class Mammalia; order Pholidota; family Manidae; genus Manis; species Manis javanica. The sequence goes on from NC_133163.1 coordinate 122,621,752, forward strand.
CTGCTAAACAACCAACTCTAGTAATCCACACCGGGAGCACAGACACATGGTGCACAGTGTGCTGGATAGCAGAGAAACAGAAAAGCAAAACCTGTGAGTGGGTCCCTGCAACGGGCGCCCCTGGGACAAAAGAAAAGCAAGTGCTTTTTGCAAGTCTTAAAGGGGCAGGGACCTCACAGCAGGACGAAGTCATCCGGGCACACTCAGCCCAGCACCTGGGAATCCTGGGGAACTCTACACGACCTAAGCCCCTGGGCAGCAGCGCAGCTCTGAAGCCTCTCACAGCGATAAACAGCCTGCCAGTCATTCCCCCAACTGGTGTGGACCCCAACACACCAGCCCAGTAGCGGGACAGTGGCCATGCACGCCGGCGGTGGTGGCACCAAAGGGGCCCAGGAGAGGCCCAAGAGAGCCTGCTGCGGTGGCGCCAGAGGGGCCTGGGAGCGCATGCACAAGCCTGCAGTGGTGGAGGCCGGGTGACCTGGGACCAGCTCATGTGAACTGGTGGCGGTAGCAGCGGAGCGGCCCGTGTGAGCCCGTGGCTGCGGGGGCTGAGTGACCCGCGTGCGCCAGCGGTGATGGCATTAGAGGGGACTGGGGGCGGCCCGTGCGAGCCCGCAGCAGTGGCAGAGGAGCAGCCCAGGAGTAGCCGCACCCCCAGTGGCCACCCAGAATCTCAGCCCGGCACACAGCTGCCTGGGCCAGACCCAAAGGCCGCCACCAGCACACAGCTGCCCAGGGGGGGCACCACTTTCACAGGAGAGCACACCTGGTGTCCCTGCCACTCCCTGCAGGGCTCTGTGCTACCCTGACAGAGACCCCGCACACAGAGACCTAACCTGGAGGCTGCTCCAGGTGTGCGGGTAACTGACACAGGTAGCGGAGGAGGGCAAAGGGACCAGCAAGCAGGAAGGGACTTTGTTCTCCCAGCTGACACATGCGCTGCCTGCCTACAGCTACCTCTATCACCATGACAAGGCAGAAGAATTTGGTCCAGTCCAGAATCACCCAGACAACCCCCGAGAGACGGCCTGGGGAGATAGACTTAACCAGTCTCCCTGAAAAAGAATTCAAAATAAAGGTCATAACCATGCTGATGGATCTGCAGAGAAATATGCAAGAGCTAAAGGAACAAGTACAGAGGGAGACGACAGAAGTAAAACAATCTCTGGAAGGACTTAAGAGCAGACTGGATGAGGTGCAAGAGCTGTTACAGAGGGGCCTTGAACCAAGAATACTGAATCCAACATGATTATCATTTAGATATGAAGGAGGGATTTAAAAATTCCCAGACAAGCAAAAGTTGAGGGAATTTGGCTCCCACAAACCACCTCTACAGGGTATTTTAGAGGGACTGCTCTAGATGGAAGAAATAGATGTCACCAGAGAAAATAAAATCACAGCAAAGAAGACCAACCAAATACTAACTAAAGGCACAAAAATAAAATCAACTACTCACAAAAGGAGTCAAAGGAAACACAAAAGAACACAGAATAAAACACCTAACATATAAAGATTGGAGGAGGAGAAATAAGAAGGCAGGGAAAGAATCATCAGACTGTGCTTACAATAGCTAAATAAGTGACTTGAGTTAGACAGTTAGATAGTAAAGAAGCTAACCTTGAACCTTTGGTAACTACAAATCTAAAGCCTGCAATGGGAATAAGTACATATCTCTCAATAATCACCCTAAATGTAATGGACTGAATGCACCAATCAAAAGACACAGAGTACCAGAATGGATAAAAAAGCAAGACCCATCTATATGCTGCTTAAAAGAGACCTCAAACCCAGAGACATACACAGACTAAAAGTCAAGGGATGAAAAAAGATATTTCATGCAAGCAATAGGGAGAAAAAAGCAGGTGTAGCAGTACTGGTATCAGACAAAATAGACTTCAAAACAAAGAAAGTAACAAGGGATAAAGAAGGACATTACATAATGATAAAGGGGTCAGTCCAACAAGAGGATATAACCATTCTAAATATATATGCACCCAATACAGGAGCACCAGCATATGGGAAACAAATACTAACAGAAGTAAAGGAGGAAATAGAATGCAATGCATTTGTTCTAGGAGATTTGAACACACCACTCACTCCAAAGGACAGATCCAGCAGACAGAAAATAAGTAGGGACACAGAGGCACTGAACAACACACTAGAACAGATGGATCTAATAGACATCTATAGAACTCAACACCCAAAAGCAGCAGGGTACACATTCTTCTCAAGTGCACATGGAACATTCTCCAGAATAGATCACATACTAGGCCACAAAAAGAGCCTCAGTAAATTAAAAAAGATTGAAATTCTACTAACCAACTTCTCAGACCACAAAGGCATAGAACTAGAAATAAATTGTACAAAGAAAGCAAAAAGGCTCACAAACACATGGAGGCTGAACAGCATGCTTCTAAATAACCAATGGATCAATGACCAAATTAAACAGAGATCAAGCAATATAGAGACAAATGACACTGAAAGCATAAAGCCCCAACTTCTGTGGGACACAGCAAAGGCAGTTCTAAGGGGAAAATACATAGCAATCCAGGCCAGGCCTATCTAAAGAAGGAAGAACATTCCCAAATGAATAGTCTAAAGTCACAATTACTGAAACTGGAAAAAGAAAAAATGAAGCCCAAAGTCAGCAGAAGGAGGGACATAATAAAGATCAGAGAGGAAATAAAATTGAGAAGAATAAAATACTAGAAAAAAATCAATGAAGCCAAGAGCTGGTTCTTTGAAAAAATAAACAAAATAGATGAGCCCCTAGCCAGACTTATTAAGAGAAAAAGAGAATCTGCACATATCAACAGAATCAGAAATGAGAAGGGAAAAATCATGACGGACCCCACAGAAATACAAAGAATTATTAGAGAATACAATGAAAATCTGTATGCTAACAAACTAGAAAACCTAGAAGAAATGGACAACTTCCTAGAAAAATACAACCTTCCAAGACTGACCAAGGAAGAAACAGAAAATCTAAACAGACCAATTACCAGCAAAGAAATTGAAGCGGTAATCAAAAAACTACCCAAGAACAAAACCCCTGGGCCAGATAGATTCACCACTGAATTTTATCAGATATATAGAGAAGGCATAATACCCATTCTCCTTAAAGTTTTCCAAAAAATAGAAGAGGAGGGAATACTCCCAAACTCATTCTATGAAGCCAGCATCACCCTAATACCAGGCAAAGACACCACCAAAAAAGAAAATTACAGACCAATAACCCTGTTGAACATAGATGCAAAAATACTCAATAAAATATTAGCAAACCGAGTTCAAAAATACATCAAGAGGATCATACACCATGATCAAGTGGAATTCATCTCAGGAATGCAAGGATGGTACAATATTTGAAAATCCATCAACATCATCCACCACATCAACAAAAAGAAGGATAGAAGCCACATGATCATCTCCATAGATGCTGTAAAAGCATTTGAAAATATTCAACATCCATTCATGATAAAAACTCTCGACAAAATGGGCATAGAGGGCAAGTACCTCAACATAATAAAGGCCATATATGATAAACCCACAGCCAACATCATGCTTAACAGCGAGAAGCTGAAAGCTTTTCCTCTAAGATTGGGAACCAGACAGGGATGCCCACTCTCCCCACTGTTATTCAACAGAGTACTGGAGGTCCTAGCCATGGCAATGAGACAAAACAAAGAAATACAAGGCATCCAGATTAGTAAAGAGGAAGTTAAACTGTCATTATTTGCAAATGACATGATATTGTACATAAAAAACCCTAAAGAGTCCATTCCAAAACTACTAGGACTAATCTGAATTCAGCAAAGTTGCAGGATACAAAATTAATACACAGAAATCTGTGGCTTTCCTATACACTAACAATGAATTAACAGAAAGAAAAATCAGGAAAACAATTCCATTCACAATTGCATCAAAAAGAATAAAATACCTAGGAATAAACCTAACCAAGGAAGTGAAAGACCTATACCCTGAAAACTACAAGACACTCTTAAGAGAAATTAAAGAGGTCACTAACACATGGAAACTCATCCCATGCTCCTGGCTAGGAGGAATTAATATTGTCAAAATGGCCATCCTGCCTAAAGCAATCTACAGATTCAATGCAATGCCTATCAAAATACCAACAACACTCTTCAATGAACTGTAACAAATAGTTCAAAAATTCATATGGAACCACAAAAGACCCTGATAGCCAAAGCAATCCTGAGAAAGAAGAATAAAGCAGGGGGGATCTCACTTCCCAACTTAAAGCTGTACTACAAAGCCACAGTAATCAAGACAATTTGGTACTGGCACAAGAACAGACCCACAGACCAGTGGAATAGAATAGAGACTCCAGGTATTAACCCAAACATACACAGTCAATTAATATATGATAAAGGAGCCATGGACATACAATAGGGAAATTACAGCCTCTTCAACAGCTGGTGTTGGCAAAACTGGACAGCTACATGCAAGAGAATGAAACTGGACCTTTGTCTAACCCCATACACAAAAGTAAATTTGAAATGGATCAAAGACCTGAATGTAAGTCATGAAACCATAAAACTCTTAGAAAAAAACATAGGCAAAAATCTCTTGGACATAAACATGAGCAACTTCTTCATGAACATATCTCCCTGGGCAAGGGAAACAAAACCAAAAATGAACAAGTGGGACTATATCAAGCTGAAAAGCTTCTGTATAGCAAAGGACACCATCAATAGAACAAAAAGGCATCCTACAGTATGGGAGAATATATTCATAAATGACAGATCCAATAAAGGGTTGACATCCAATATATATAAAGAGCTCACACACCTCAACAAACAAAAAGCAAATAATCCAATTAAAAAATGGGCAGAGGAGCTGAACAGACAGTTGTCCAAAGAAGAAATTCAGATGGCCAACAGACACATGAAAAGATGCTCCACATCGCTAGTTATCAGAGAAATGCAACTTAGAACCACAATGAGATATCACCGCACACCAGTAAGGATGGCCACCATCCAAAAGACAAACAACAACAAATGTTGGTGAGGTTGTGGAGAAAGGGGAACCCTCCTACACTGCTGGTGGGAATGTAAACTAGTTCAACCACTGTGGAAAGCAGTATGGAGGTTCCTCAAAAAGCTCAAAATAGAAATTGCATTTGACACAGGAATTCCACTTCTAGGAATTTACCCTAAGAATACAGCAGCCCAGTTTGAAAAAGACAGATGCACCCCTATGTTTATTGCAGCACTATTTACAATAGCCAAGAAATGGAAGCAACCTAAGTGTCCATCTGTAGATGAATGGATAAAGAAGATGTGGTACATATACACAATGGAATATTATTCAGCCATAAGAAGGAAACAAATCCTACCATTTGCAACAACATGGATGGAGCTGGAGGGTATTATGCTCTGTGAAATAAGCCTGGCAGAGAAAGACAAATAGCAAATGATTTCACTCATCTGTGGAGTATAAGAACAAAGAAAAAACTGAAGGAACAAAACAGCAGCAGAATCACAGAACCCAAGAATGGACTAACAGTTACCACAGGGAAAGGGAATGGGGACCATGGGTGGGAAGGGAGGGATAAGGGCGGGGACAAAAGAAAGAGGGCATTACGATTAGCATGTACAGTGCGTGGGGGACATGGGGAGGGCTGCGCAACACAGAGGAGACAAGTAGTAATTCTACAGCATCTTACTATGCTGATGGACAGTGACTGTAATGGGGTTGTGGGGGGACTTAGTGATGGGGGAAGCTTTGTAAACATAATGTTCCTCATGTAACTGTAGATTAATTATACAAAAAAAAAAAAACAGAATGCCAAAAGAGAACCCAAAGAATGGGAGAAAGCAGCTGCACGTTGTGTATCTGATAAGGGTCTTGTATCTAGAATATATGAAGATCTCTTACAACCCAAAAATAAAAAGACAAACTTTACCCAATTTAAAATGGGCAGAGGAGATGAATAGATTGTTCTCCCAAGAAGATATGCAATTGACTAGTAAATACATGAAAACAAGCTCAACATCATTAACCATTAAGAAAGTGCACATTAAAATCATGCCGACATGCCACAACACATCCACAATAATAAAAAAGACAGATAATAACAAGTATTGGCAAGGATGTGAGAAATTGGAACCGTTATATATTGCTGGTGGGAAAGCAAAATGGTGCATTTGCTATAGAAAACAGTCTGGCTGCTCCTTCAAGGATTAAACAAGAGTTACCTTATAAGCCATAAATCCCACTCCTAGGTATGTACCCCAGAGTAATGAAAACATAAGTCCACACAAAAACTTGTGCAGGAATAATTAGAGAAGCCTTATTTACAGTAGCCAAAGAGCTGAAAAACCAAATGTCCACCAACTGACAGATGGATAAACAAAATAAGGCATATCCATACAATGCAATATTATTCAGACATAAAATGGCATGAAGTAGGTGCATGATACAACATGAATGATCCTTGAAGACATGCTAAGTGAAAGTAGTCAGGCACAAAAGACATTTCATTCCTCATTACATTATTTCATTTATATGAATGTCCCCAGAAGGCAAATCTATATATAGAGAGAATGATAGTCGTTGCCGAAGGCTGGGTGCTTTGGGAGGGGTGGGGAGTAACTGGTAGTGGATACAAAGTGTTCTACGGATGTTGAAGATATTCTGAAATCAATTGTCATGATAGATGTACAACTCTGAATGCATTAGAAACCATTGAATTGCACACTTTATGTGGGTGAATTGTAGGGTATGTGAATTGTACCTCAGTAAAGCTGCTTTTTGTAATTATTATTTTTTATTATCAAATGTACATCACAGTGTTTCAACAGCCCCCCTCCCTCTGCCCCTGCCCGTTCTCCTCCCGCTGGGTAACCACTAGTCACTTCTCAGTGTCTATGAGTCTAATGCTGACTAAAGCTGTTTTTAAAAAATGGAGAGAAATACAGCACTAAACTATGTTTTCTACCTTTATCTTGCATCTACCTACCACTTCAGCATTTTATTAAAAATAAAAATAATAATAATAATAGAAGGAGAAAAATGGGATCAACATATAAATCAAGTACAAAAATCAAACGAATATTCATATTTGACCTGATTGTTTATAGGTCATAATGCTTGATCAAAACCGAAAGTTTCTGTGATGAATGCCCTTGTACTGTTCACCATGTAAGAACTTATTCACTATGTAAGAATTCGTTCACCATGTAAGAACTTGTTCGTTATGCTTCAGAAGATTGGAGACTGACGAGAATTAGGCTTGAGATGGATTAATGATTGTACATTGAGCGTTGACCCCCCTATACTGAATTTTATTGTTGTTAACAACCATTTGATCAATAAATATGAGAGATGCCCTCTCAAAAAAAAAAAAAAAAACACACACACAAAAAAAATGGAGAGAAAATCCTAGAAGACTGCAGAGAGTGACATTGAATATTATTCAAAGCATCAGGGGTCCAATCGTCTTCAGATCTCTCAATAGCAACATTAAAATCTAGTCGTCTGTGAAGCAATGCCTTAAAGATTCTGAGGGAAAATTATTTTCAACTGAGACTTCTATACCTAGAAAAACTATCACTACAGTGTGAGAGTAGAATGTAAACATTTTCAGTTATGCAAGACTTGAAAAAATTTATATCCCATGCAAATTTCCTCAGGAAGTTATTGGAGGTCATGATCCAGCCATAGATGGGCATAAACCAAGAAAGAAGAAATAGAATCTGGGGAAGCCAGAGATCCATTAAGGAAAGAGAAGAAAAATAGTTTCAGGATGTTGACGAAGAGAAGTTTAAGGATGAGGGCCATGATCTATCAGTTCAGATGGAGGCAGGAGAACCGAATTCTTTTTCAGAGGAAAAAAAAAATTTAAAAAGATCTGGAACTGTTAGTGAAAATATATGTTGAGAATTGCTTTTTAGGACTTTTGCAGGATGTGGAAGGTTTAACTATGGTTCAAAAGAAAAAAAGCAAATGGAAAAAAATGAGTCAGTGATTAAATCTGGAGAAAAGAAGTTTACAAAGGGAAGGTAATGAGAGCATATTTGTTGGTTCAGCTCTAAACACTATTTACTGATTGTGAATGTAATGAAGAAATATGGTCTTTTGATATTGAAAGGTGAAGAGAAAGGGTGTAAGTGAACCTCATCTGTCATGATAGAGACAGTATCTAAATTGGACCTCTCTGGAGATAGCAATGATAGCAATAAATACTTTATTTAGGGGATAAAAACCAGAATAACTAAATGAGTTGAAGTGGTTGCTTTTGGAGAACAGGATGGAATGGGGTAGGAGAGTGCTGTTTTTGTTATAACCCTTTAGCACTGTTTGATTCTGCATGTATTACTTTGGGAAAATAAAAATTAATGAAGGATATATGAGGGGAAACCATGACAGTAAGGGTCTTCCCTTTTGAGATTTTCCTGTCCTCTGAAGCAATTCCCCTTTTAAAACTGAGCAAACAACCCTCTCCATTTTTTAAGATGTCTTGTAAAGTGCATCCTCACCCTTAAAAGGAGCCCCAGGAGGCAGACATCATGGGGTCAAAAGAGATGGTGCTCTGTAAAATATGAAGCTGCATGTTTATCAAGGAAGACAGACGTAAATACCCCCATTTCATATACTAGAAAACAGAGACCCCCAAAAGGGAACTAACCCCCCAAATCACAGCCAGGTGGTGGCTGAGCTGGGATGATGGCTCCCTGTCCTCTTTGCACTCGGCTGGCATCAGGCCCAGGTGCCTCTTAGCACTCATGCTGCCGCATCTCCCCTCTCCCCCATCTGACCCCACCTTGCCTGCAGACACTTTCCACAACTTCCCTGGCTCTGAGCCCCACCTGGCGGTGATCCTTAATGTGAGGGCCCTTGATGTTGTCACCCATCAAGCTCTCATCCTGGTCATAGGCTGAGCCCAGATGCTGGTCAAAGACTGAGCCCCTATCCCTTGCCACTAACTCCCTTAATAAAGTTTACAATTGAGCATAAGTTGGGCCTGGGGTAGAAGACATGGGTGGATGGGTTCTGTCCCTCTCCAGTGCTGTCTCAAGGGCAGAGATGTGTAGCTGTGTCCTGGCCAGACTCTCTTATGGCTCCACTCCATCCTGGCCACAGCCTGTGAATCCATGTCGGTGCCCTCACACTGCTCCTCTTTGTGTGGGTGGAGGACTGTGAGACCCATGGTACACTTTGAGCAAAGATCGTCTGTGATGAGTCATTCTTGCTCAAAACAAGGAAGTCTGGTATGGGCAGCATTCTTTCTGGCTTCTCAGTTTCAAGAGAGTAACCTCATCAATCAAGAACGACTATGAATTGGTTGTTTCCCACCCTGGAATCTTTACTCCCATCTCTCACCAGGGAAGCATTTCTCCACCGTGATTTCCAGGAGTCGCCAGAATGCTGGCTTGTTACAGTTGCTGCCCTGCTGTTAGTGACAGGCACCTCCTCCAGGCAGTCCTCTAGGGTCAGTTGGAAGGCTGATTTCTAACCATTCTCATCTCTTAGGCCCAGGAGAAGGTGGAAGGTCAAGGGAGGGGCAGGGGCAGATACTGGGTCTGGGCAACCTGAAGGGGAGAAGACAAGGGGGCAGGCACAGGATCATGGTCTTGATACACCACTGAGTGATAAAATACTAGGACTGTCAGGAAGCTCAAAGCCCTCCTTTCCTGACTCCACATCAGACAGATGGAGATATAGGTCCCTGGTGAAGGAATTTCCCAAGATCCCACAGTGACTCGGGAACTGAATGGGGGCCCAAAGTGTGGATTTTTGGTGATGACGATAAGCCTTGGGCAGGCCAGAAGAGGACTCCTGGAGAAGGCTCAGGGAGACAGAAAGAGGTTCCGGGGAAGGAAGGCCTTAACTATCTGAGTTGCCCAGCCCCGGCAGCTCTAGTGGAGGGCACGGAGGGTCATAGTTCCTCATTATCAGATGCATGGCTAGGATTGGTTGGATCACAGTATGGGGCTGTATCCAGTCTTCCAGGGGAGAGCTCACTCGCTCTCTTGGCCATGTTTCCCTTTCTGGGATTGGAACCCAGCTGTGTTCCCCACAATTGTGGGATTCCTCTGCTTAACCTAAGGGTCTTCTTTCACTTCTGAGTCCTCCACATTGAGAGCAGCTCCCTTGAGTGGCTGCCCAGCCCTCCAGTTACCCGTGGGTGGCCCCGAGGCACTGGAGATGCAAGAGACTTCCGGACCCACAGTGAGAGTATGTGTTTGAAAAGGGAAGTTGGGAGAGGGTCACCCTGGTGGAGGCGGCCTGTGGGAGCAGACTTGGTTGGAGAAGATCATGGTAGACAGGTGGGAGCCCTACCCCTCCTCCAAGCCAAGGGGCTGGGCTGCAGCTTCAGGGTGGAAAGAGGCCCTTGGGCTGTTGCCCCAGTGGCCTTCCCAGTACCACCCCAAATCCTCCCAGCCTGCATCCCAATGCTGTTTTTTGGGCCTCTGGTGGCCTTGTCGCCCTAGGCCCATTGTCTCCCCGCTGTGGCTGGTCATGCAGCTCTCTGCCACTAGGCTGGCAGCTCTCTGAAAGTCAAGCGCTGCGGAGTGGGCCCTCCAGGAAGCAGACACTGGCTTGAAGCTCAGCGTGCTGGATGTTTTTAGGGGGAGCTCTTGACGTGAACCCTGTGGAAGGGGGTGGAAGAGGCAAAACTGGGCAGAAGGAGAAGTCAAGCTGCAATGCAGGCCCAGCCTCGGCGCCTCACCGGGAGCTCTGGAGCGGGAACGGCCTGTCACAGTCCCATACTGGGTTACAATAGCCGGGCCCTTTTGCCACACCTGGGTTAGTCTTTGGACGTAGATCTCTTAGAGAAGGGCATGACCTCTGGTGAGGCAAGCATCTGCAGCTGAGGGACTCCTTGGAGGAGCTGACAGCTGCGGCACTCCTGCTGCCAGGCAAGAAGTCCTTCCCCGAAGGGGAGCAGGGCATCGCATCTCTATGCCTACTCTCCTGGGTTTTAGTGAGCTTTTCAAGAATGCTTTTTGAATGAATGACTGAATGAATGAATAAACAGATGACCTTGAAAGAAGCCCCTAAGGCATTTGGCCTCACTCTCCCCATCTATTAAATAGATCTTCTACACTTCTACACTCATGCTGTGAAAGGCAAAGCTCACTATCAGCACCATGTCCCGTGGATGTATGAAGCCTCCCCAGTTCTCTTTGAGTGGGCACCTTGTGGTTGGGGCTAGCACACTGAGGGGTGCAGTGGGTAGTGGAGGACAGGTGGGGCGGGCTTGACAATTTGTGGCTGCTGCTTTAGGGGAAAACACAGCTGCCTCTTCCTCAGAGCGGTCAGTGAGGCCAAGGGGACGGGAGGAGCGCTTGCTGGGTGGGCCATGGGCACTTGGTCACTGTCCAGAGGAAAACCACAGCTTCAAGAGCCCGAAGACCCAAGGAAAGGTGGCGGGTGAGCCGGGTGAGAGCCGGCACTCGGGAGCGGGCATGTGGACAGCCTGTCACCTCACAGGCCAGCACTGCTCCATCTTGCAGGGCAGCACCTGTTGGATGTCGTGAGAAATACTGACTCCTGGGTCTCTGTGCAAGAAACAGGGTGGAGCTGGTAAGCCCTGGGGAAAGACCCTCGCTGGTCTCCCCACTTTCCTGGGAAGATGGGGGCAATTCTTGAATTTGAAAAAATTCATCTAGGATATCCTTATCTGTAGACTCATAGTCAGCAACTTTGCTTGTGCAGTAATTTCACCATCATCATGATAGTCTAGAGGGCTGCTGTCTTGCACTGCATTCACCTACTGATGCTTCCAGTAACTGAAATGTCTTCCTCTGTCAGTTTTCTTCCCTTTCCTCATTGTAAGAAAATGAGATATTCTGAATTCTCATCCGTGTGCAATGAAAGCTAAAAAAAAACCAAAGGTGACATCTCCAGACGTCTTTTATGCCTTCTTGAAAGGTGGCCGTACTTTGGACAAAGTAGTAAGAAAACTGAAGGATGGTGTAATAACGATTCATATCACTGCTGAATTGTCCTGCCAGGCAATTCCATCATTTTTATGTTTAAGCATATTGGGAATAGTTGGTGAGTATGACGGAATAGTTCCTAGGAAGGTGAAATACTAAATATTTTTTTAGGAAAAATAAGATCAGTAAAATCTTATGATGTACCTTAGATTTATAAAGGATCCAATGGATCTAAGAGAGTAAGTTTCATTCTACTAAAAACTGATTGAAATTTCTCTTTGATTTTTGGAAACCCTCTGTGACAGAATAAAAGTAATAAAATATCAATCCTTACAAATATTTAGAACTGTTCAAAAAAGAAACTAAAAAATTTAAATTGGGTCTAATGGGTCCTGATGGTATACTTAGAGTTAAAATGAAATTCCTCAAGGGGATTTGACTAAAGGTGTACTTCTTCTGTACCCAAACAGGGAGAAATAAGTAGAATTTCTAATCTGTGAGTCTGACATAAAATGAGACCCCATGCAAATGACAAATGACATGCAAAAAGATGTAAATACATGAGGACAGTAGCCAGGGCCCCGGTGCTCCTGATGGACGGGGGACACTGGCTTCCTCTGGGTGGAGGGTAGTGCCAACAGAGCTGCCCTGACCTCCTCCCAGGTTTTCCCCAGGGTCCCTCTGGATGGGAGACCCAGGCCCAAGGGCTGCTTTTGCTTCCCTGTGTCTTCTTTCAGCCACCCACAGGGGCCTCTATGGCCTACCGGAGCCCTGAGGCTTGACATTCTGCACCTCCACCTCTGCTCAGATGCTCTGCTCTCCCTGCTGCATGGACTTTGAGGCTGGAGTGTGGCATTGGTTGGAGGGCACTACTGGGTCAGGACGTCAGGGCATAGTGGATGGTCCTTTGGCACATCTTGACTTCCTTCAGGGTCTCTTCTCACAGCCTGTACCATATGTCTGCCTTTTCTCTTTCCTGCAGCTCCTGTAAGTTCATCTTTTCTACTTTTTCATCTTTTAGTTTGCTGGGCATGACCTCCAAGTCCAGACATAGCTCCATGGTCTCTTTGACACTCACCCTCTCAACTTACTCAGCCCCAACCTCTCAAATCCCCAACCAGGAAGGAACTTCCAGCCTTAACAGAATCACTGGATTTAGGTTGAACCTTCCACGGTAAACAACTATAAATGCTAAGCAAAATATATACAACCGTTTTCAGGCACTAGACATCAGCCAATGCAGGTCTATGATCTTTGACAGATAGAGGGCCCATGAGGCGAGCCCCACATTTACCCACTTTCTCCCCGAGGCCATTTTCCAAGCTGAGGTGTGGGAAGCGGGACCAAGCTGGAATTAATAGTCTCACGGAGTCAAGAAAATGGATATCTGCTATTGGATTTAGAGTGTAGGATACAAAAATCTTTGTTAAAAATTCCCCTTCATTCCTTGGCCAACAACTAACCTGCGCATGTTCAGGGTGAGACTCTGAGAGATCCTGCAGACAGTAGCCATTGAGAAGCTGGATTGCTGAACAGACTTCAGAGGCCAAACAGTCCTGGAATCCAGATCCAGGCGGAAGAGGGAGATCTTGGTGAATGCCCCGGAGATTCAGTTGGAATTCCAGAAAGGCTATGCTCTAGGAGAAAGGGCAAAACAGAAAAGACCTATCCTAACAAAGCCTCTACGAATGAAGGTGATCCAGTAGTAATTTAAGCGCTTACCAGAATAAAACCTAATACTTTTTGGAGGATGATAATATCATGCACAGGTTCTAAAATATACCAACTACAATCAAGAATTACTGGATAGTGTGAAGAAGCAGGAAAAAGTGGCACAAAAATCAAAAGACAAAAGAGGTAATAAAAACAGATAGAGATGGTTCAGATATTGGATTTAGCAAGCAAGGGCTTTTAAATAAGTAAGATTAATATGTAAAAGAGAATAGAGCAAAAAATGGGTAAAATGGTTGAAAAGTCTGAGTAAACAGAAAATTTGAATCTATAAAAACGAAAATAATTGGTACTCAAGATTGCAAAATATAGTATCTGAACTTAAGAACTCACTGGATGGTATTAACAAGAGACTGTTTAAAAGTAGAAGACAGGAATAGAGACCAGTCAATAGAAATTATCCAATTGAAGCACAGAGTGAAAAACAATAGAGGAATAAACAGAACTGAGCATAAGGAATGTGTGGGAAATGCTCAAAGTATCTATCATATGTATTTGGAGTTTCACAAGGAGAGAAGAGATGGTGCCAAGAATATTTTCTCGCACAAGAGAGAATAGGACAAAAGCAATATTTGAAGAAATAATGACTGAGAATTTTGCAAAAATGATAAGGCATCAAGACACAGATTCAAGAATGTCAATATGCTCCAAGCAGGGTTAGTATAAAGAAAACTACACCTAGGCCCGTCAGGGTTAAATTCCTGAAAATCTAAGACAAAGCAGAAAATCTCAGAAGCAAATACATTTTTAAAAAGAGAGAGAGAGAAGGGAAGGATAAGGGGGGAAAGGGGGGGCATTACTATTAGCAGACATAATGTAGGGGGGCATGGGGAGGGCTGTATAACACAGAGAAGACAAGTAGTGACTCTATAGCATCCTACTATGCTGATGGACAGTGACTGTGATGGGGTATGCGGGGGGCCTTGGTGATGGGGGGAGTCTAGTAACCATAATGTTCCTCATGTAATTGTAGATTAATGATACCAAAATAAAATTTAAAAAAATAACAAAAAAAAAGAGAGAGAGAGAGAGGATATCAAGAATATAATTGATGGCTGATTGTGGAAGCCAGAAGACAATGAAATGATATCTTTAAAATGCTAAAAGAAAAAAAGAACCCTGCCAATCTAGAATTCGATGCCCAGCAAAATACCCTTCAAAATGGGAAGCAATATAAATGTGTTCAGACAGACAACATTCAAAAGAATTCTACTTGTCACTATTAGACATCCGCACTACAGGAAATTATCTTAGAGTTCTATAGGCTGAAGGAAAATAACCCCTGATGGAACTGCAGGGAGGAACAGCACAACAAAGGGGGAAAATGTATGTAATTGTAGGTGAATATTGACTATTTAAAATAATAATATCTCATAAGATTTTTAACATAAAAATAAACATATGATGACAATAGTCCAGAAATGGGAGGAGACTAAATGAAATTAGCTATTCCAGGGTTGTTGCATTGCTTAAATACTATCTCTGTAAAAGTACTGATTTGAAGTAAGTTGAAGTAAATCAATGATGCATATTCTAATCTCTAGGGTGCCCACTAAAATGACAATAAAAGAATATACAGTTTGAATGCAAATAGTAGAACAAAATTATATAATAATAAAAAACATGATTAACCCAAAGGAAAATGGAAAAGGAGAAATAAAAGTACAAAGGATAAGTAGAAAACAAATAGCAAGATAACCCAACAGTATGAGTAATTACAAGTAATGTACATAGTATAAATATGCTATTAAAAGAGAAGCATCCAAGTGAAACTGAACTCATCAATCTTCCTGAGATTTCAAAAAAAAGAAAAGGATCCAATTTGATAAAAAACAAGATCCAACCCTGCTGTTTACAAAAGGTTCACTTTAATTAGAAGGACACAGAAAGGTCAAAGTGAAAGGTTAGAAAGCAATATGTCATGTAAACACTAACCAAAAGAAAGCTGATATGGATACCTTCATATTAGAAATGTAGACTTTAAGTTCAGAAGTATTCTGAGAGAAAAAGAGGAATTTTTATAATAATAAAATCCCTAAGTCATTGTCTATTTGGCCCAATTCATAGAGTAGACCAGGTTCCAGGTCTTTACTAGCTACGGACTGGCCGCCCTTGCCTATCCCCAGGATGTACTGGCTCCTGACTGGTGGCTTGGCCTCTTCCTGTCACCACTGGAGAGGCAGGTCTTTGTCCCCGACTTGTTGGACAAGCTCGATAGGACCTGCAGCTCCCCAATAGGCCACAATTCATGGCTGATAGACCTTAGGTTACCGTCACTTTATTTCTGTGGTCTCCCTCTTCTGTGCCACAGAGAAAGAAGTGATACAGGCTGGGTCACACTGTGTCTGGGTCTCTCTGTGGCCCTAGTCTGGCCCCTGCCTCAATTGGGAGCTCTGATCTCTAGAACTTTCCTCCTTCAGACACCATTCCATCTCTCCAGCTCCACCTGCTCTTGCCGCATTGTTGGAATCTCTCCCTCTGAAAGAGGAGAACTTTTTTCTCCATCTCTGGCTCCTTTTCCTCCCCATTCTACTGCTCTTCAAGGCCTTGCCCACATGGTTTAACAAGCCTCAGCCACAGCTCTTCCTGGCCAGCCCTAAGCCCTTCTCACCTGGGTGGATTCTGACCCACTTCAGGTCATGACCTGGGCTAGTTTGGGTATAGCCACCACTTGTATTCACCTTGCCCTCAGGAGTCATTGTCTGTCCTGCTGGAGTCTAATGTTCTCTGTCAGACATTATCAGCTGTGGCAGGTGCATGGCACATGATGATCGTGATGAAAGATACTAACTGGTTTTAACTTCAGTGTGCTATGGGGTTGAAGAGAATGAGATCTGCAGACAGGCCTGGGTGCGAATGCCATCTCTGTGATTCTGGACTTGTGAGTTAACGTCTTTCAACATGAACTTCTTCATCTGTAAAATGGGTTAATATTTATTTCCTAGGGGTGTTGTGAGGAGTAAATAAGATGTATGTGAAGTGCTTAGCACAATGCCTGGTACACAGATAATGCTTAATAACACAGACGATAGATTTTTATTTTTGAGGAGCTCAACTATGTTACAAATGTTTTTTTAATTGATGTATAAAGGACATTAACATAATATTAGGCTCAGATGCATAACATAATGATTTGATAATTGTATATATTGTAAAATGATTACCAAATAAGTCTAGTTAACATCTATAACCATACATAGTTACAAAATTTTTTAATCTTGTGGTGAGAACTCTTAAGATCTACTCTTTTGGCAACTTTCGAATACACAATACAATTTAATTAAGTATAGTCATCATGCAATACATTACATTCTTATGACTTATTTATAAGTGGAAGATTGCATCTTCTGACCCATTTTGCCCACCCCCAACCCCTGCCTCTGGCAAACAGCAATCTGTTCTCTGTTTTTTTTTTGTTTTAGATTCCACCTATAAGTGAGATCATATGGTATTTGTATTTCTCTAATTTATTTCACTAGCATAACACCCTCAAGTTTCATCCATGTTGTCACAAATGGCAACATTTCCTTCTTTTTTATGGCTGAATAATATCCCATTGTGTTTCTGTATTGCATGTGTGTGTGTGTGTGTGTGTGTGTGTGTGTGTGTGTGTGTGTGTGTATACACACACACATTTTCTTTATCCATTCATCCATCAATGGGCACTTAGGTTGCTTCCATATCTTGGTTATTATAAATAATGCAGTGAACATGAGGCTGTACACATCTTTTTGAGTTACTGTTTTTTTATTTCAGATAAATACCCAGAAGTGGAATTGCTGGATCATAGGGTATTTCTATTTAAAAATTTTTAAGGAACCTCCGTAATGTTTTCCCCTTACTGGCTGCACCAATTTACATTCCCACCAACAGTGTGTGAGGGCTCCGTTTCTTCACATCCTTGCTGAAACTTGTTATTTCTTGTTGTTTTGATAATAGCCATTCTAACAGTTGTGAATTGATATCTCTTTGTGTTTCTGATTTGCATTTCTCTGATGATCAGATATTAAGCATCTTTTCATTTATCTGTTGGCCATCTGTATGATTTCTTTGGAAAAATGTCTATTCAGATCCTCTGCCCACTTACAAGTACAGAGACTATGTTTCCAGTTTGCTGTGGTTAGGTTTTTCTATGTTTTTATTTTTAACATTTTGGAATATATCATATATACAAAAGTATGCCTTATATAACATATATGTACAGCCTAAATAATAACAATATAACAATAAAATGAACACTTGTACATCTATTTCCCAACTAAAAAATAAACTCCTCAAGCTTCCTGGTATCCTCCTTAATCACATCTCCTCTCTCCACTCCCCAGGTTCCTACTATCCTGAATCATCTGATGTAAGTAGAAGCCATACGGGGAGCGGTAAGGAGACATACCTACCCCAACAGCCAGGGAGGTAGCAGTGGAGGTCTTGTAGGAGCCAGAACTGCCATGCCCTCTCTGCAGTGTCGAGCAGTACCCCCATCTCAAGAGTTGATGGATGTTATAAACTGAATTTTGTTCCCTCAAATCATAAACTAAAGCTCTCCCCCACCAATGTGATTGTATTTGGAGATAAGACCTTTAAACAGGTAGTTAAGGTTACATGAGGGCATAAGCATGGGACCCTAAAAAGTCCCCAGGACTAGTGTCCTTATAAGAAAAGGAAGAGATACCAGGGATGTGCCCACAGAGAAAAGGCCATGTGAGGACAAAGCGAGAAAGCCATTGTCTGCAAGACAAGGAGGGAAGCCAATCAGAAACCAACCCTGCCGACACCTTGATCTTGGACTTCCAGCCTCCAGAACTGTGAGAGAATGCATTTCTGTTGTTTAAACTCTACCTGACTAATTCAGAGGCTGAGTGGGAGACCTGAACTTCTTTTTTTCTTTTAAATTGAAGTATAGTTGATACACAATATTATATTGGTTTCAGGTGTACAAATAGTGATTCAATAATCACATACGTTATATAATGCTCAACACAGTAAGTGTAGTTACTGTTACCATACAAAGTTATTACAATATTATTGGCTATATTCCCTATGATGTACTTTTCATTCTCATGATCTATTTATTTTGTAATCGGAAGGTTGTACCTCTTTATTCCCTCCACCTATCTTCTCTGTCTCCTCACACACTTCTCCTATGGCAACCACCAGTTTAGGGGACCGAGACTTCTAACCCCACCTTATAGTAATGAGGTGGCACCTCCCCTCCTCTGCTGGAGCAGTGTCAGAGGAAGCCAGGTAAAACAGAAGGTATAAGTAAGATCCAGAATCTTATAACATAATACCTAAGATGCGCAGGTTTCAGTAAAAAATCACTTGCCCTACTAAGAACCAGGAAGATCTCACACTGAATGAAAAAAGACAACAAATTGATCCTAACCTCAGAATGACAGAGGTGTTAGAATTAACTGAACATTTTAAAGCAGCTGTCATAAAATGCTTTAATAAGCAATTATGAACACACTTGAGACAAAGGGAAAAAAGAGAAAGTCTCAGCAAAGAAAAAGAAGGTATAAAGAAGAACCAAATAGATATTTTAGAACCAAAAAATACGATAACCAGAATGAAAAAACCCAGTGGATGTGCTCAACAGGAGAATGGAGGGTGACAGAGGGGAGAATCTCCTTCAGAAGAAAGAACTGGAAGAAATTATATTGGTTTTAAAGAAACCCAAATCTGAATAACAGAGAGATGATAGACTAAAAAAAAGTGAACAGAGCTTCAGGGATCTGTAGGACTGTAACAAAAGATCTACTATTTGTGTCGGTGCCTAAGAAGGAAGGAAGAACATACGGTACGGGATGTATTGTGGTGGCCATGTTTGGGACATATAATGGGCTACATCCTCATTGAGCATGGAGTTTTCTGTTTTACTATACTATTCTATTGTGTGATTGAACTACAATATATTCACTCTACTGCAATGGACATTTGGCTGTTTCCTTTTTTTTTTTTTTGCTATTATAAACAGAGCTCTGTGAATATTCTGTTCATGTCTCCAGGAGTGGAGCTGATGGGTCTTTGGGTATGTGAATGTTCACCCTCACTAAATAATGCAAAATTGTTCTTCAAAATGAGTGTAATAATTTTTAGTCCCACATCAGTTTGGTGCATCTCACCAGCATTTTGCCAGTCTTTTAATTTTTTCCAAACCAGTGGGCATGAAATAGTAATTTGTGGTTTTACTTGCATTTCCGTTTTTACTAATAAAGTTGAGTGTAAATTTAATGACCCATTTGTGTTTTCTCTTCTGTGAAATGCCTGCTCATGTTTTTGAAAATTTTTTCTATTGTACTGTCTTCCTAATGCATTAATGGACCTGGCTACAAATATTATTATTATTATTTTTATGTGTGAAAAATTCTGTTAGGATTTGGTTGGAATAAGTAATAAGCTATAGATAAATTGAGGAGAAATAACAACTTTATAGTACTGAATCTTTCTATCTGTGAACATCATGTTGCTCTCCGTTTGGTTTCTTGTTGTCTTCCAGTAAGGTGCTCTATATAATCTTCTACATAAAGGTCCTGCACATCTTGTGTTAGATTTATTTTCAACTATCATATTTTTCATTGTTATTGTAAATGTTCAAATTGCATTTCCTAACTTTATTGCTAATGTTTGTAAATCGTCTAGACCTGTATTTATAGGATATTTTAGATTTATTCCCAGGCTATGGATTGCCTTTTAATTTTGTGAAGAGTGTCTTTTGAAGATCACTGTTTTTAAGCAATTTGAATATGGTGCACCATGCTGTAGTTTTCTTCATGTTTCTTCTGTTTGGGGTTCATTGAGCTTTTTTGTAATCATTGGTAATTTTTATAAATTTGGGAAATTTATGCCATTAATTCTTCAAATCTTTTCCTGTCCTTCCCTCTCTCCCTTCTAGAACCTTAATTACATGCTGTGGGGAAGTTGGGGCTCCTCTGGCCAGGATCCTCACTGAACTTAAACCACCTGATGGTGTAACTGGCCTGTTGCTGGGCTGCCGCTTCCACGCCTTTAGGCAATAAGCTATTATTGTGCTATACGGAGAGCTCGGCCCAGTGCTCTGGGCGGGGACAGAGACGCTAGTGCTCAACCTACCACCGGGAGAACAAGCCGGGTAACAAACCCTTTTACCCCAAAGAATGTTTTGCTGTGAATTTCTTTGGTCACACTGAATCCATAGTGAACTTGTCCGGGGCTGAAACCCACTGGCAAGACAATTGACCAAAGTCGGCAGGGTTCATTGTTGACCAAGGAAAAAGACAGGCTGCCCTTATGGGAGGGGTGCTTCAGCGGGCTGCCCCTGTGAATGGGGAGACAGTGGATCGTCCCCCAATGGGTATGTGGTCTGAGGTGACTGCCTCCTAGAGGGCTGGGCCCCACCCCAGGACTGGAGTCAAGGGGAGGTGACCCCTGAGGCAGCAGGGGTGGCCCTTGGTATAGTCAGCGGATCCTTTGAGAAGCGGAGTGCCCGGGAGGCAGCGGGGACTGTGGGTTGGCTGCTTCTCACAGTTTTAAAAAGGTCTACAGAGGAGACCCAAGGAATGGCGGCACGAGAACATGAGCTGCAGACTTCTGTGGATGCCCTGAGGAAGGAGATGGCCTGGATGTGGGAGGAAGCGGCACGAGAGCGCAGGGAGCAAGGAGCCATTGGAGACGAGACAGCAGCGCTGCCAGGTGTCCTGAAGGAGGAAGAGGCCATCAAGGAAACGGACAAACTCCTGAGGGAAGCACAGGCGGAGGTGGCATGAGAACATCAGCTGTGAGGCATTGAGCTGAAGGTAAGAGACCTGGAGACTGAGCCGGCATTGCTGCGAGGCACAGGAGAAAAGGTAAAGATTGCAGCAGACAGGTGCTCGGGGGAGGGGAGAGAAAGTTGCCATCAGCCCCAGAAGTAGAGGAGCTGGGGAAGGATGAAGGGGTGGTGCCGGAGGCACTGGCCCCTCCTGTATTGAAAGCACGCCCAGTGGTTGTAAAAAATAAAGACCCAGCAGCTGAGAGTTCCCCAAGGAGAGGAGCAGCCCCTCCCCAGGTCGGGGAGCACTCTATGGTGCACCCCTATTCTCAGGCTGAGCTGGTGGCTGTGGGACTTAGGGGTGGATGGGATAGTTCTGTCGGGATCCGAGATGGGAAAGCTGTCTTCCCTGGCAGTGCAGCCCGCCTTGAGGCAGTGATTACAAAATGCAAGGTGACACATACAGTAGCTGAAGCAACGAGAACCCAGAAAGAAATAAGACCTGTTACAGGAGGAATTTGAGGGGCCTCATGAGGGTTACGAGGACCCAGATGTGGGTTGATTTGATACGGGCAGGAGTAGATGAAAGGAAATTAGATGGGAAGCCAAATAGGATCTTCCTGAAGCTATGGCAGCAGCTGAAACCAGAGCAGCAGGTCCAGCCATTAAGACCAAAGAGGCGGAGGTCAGAGACAGAGCCACGCGTCCGGCTTGTGTGTCTGCAGGACTTTTTGCTGGAGAGGCTGGAGAACAATATTCCAGCTTCCTTGCACAGGGACCAGTGCAGAGGACTCAGGGCACATAGAGTGAGAGGAGAGAGTCCTGGAGGGGTGGAGTGTGGATAGAGTGAGAGTTCCTGTGGCCGGGATTCTCACCTGACCCTGGTTGACCAGCTCACTGCACACCTGTGGGCAATACATGGCTGTTGACTCTATAAAAAGAGCTCTGCCCAGTGCTCCACGTGCGACACGATGGCAGGGCTGCAAGGCTGCAGGGGAGCAGAGCAGAGGCTGGAGTGGTGGCAGCGCCGAGGACAGAGGCCCTGGGGACGGCTGTGCAGACAGAGGTGCCCAGAGGCAGAGACCGGCTGGCTGCAATGCAGACTCACTCTGAGTGAATGGGAGTCTAGTGACTGACCTGCCATCTGGAAATAAAGTTAGGTATAAATAACCCTTTTACCCAAAGAATATTTGCTGTCAATTTCTTTCGTCACATTGAATCCATAGCGAACTTGCCTGGGGCTGAAACCCATTGGCAAGACATTCATATGTCTGGTACTTTTTTTTTTCTTGAAAGTATGTCAGATTTATTATTAAGTTGTTAGCAAGGTACCAGCCGGATGACCAAAGTCTGCTGCTTCAGAGAGGGTGTGAGAAGGGGTGCGGGCGTGCGGACACAGATACTTGCTTAAGCAGAACACTGTGTATTCAGGAAAGAATACAGTTCTTTTGGCAAGATCATAGGAACATTACGTCTGTGTCATTTTATCAGTTGTCATGGAGAAACCCTTCATGGCAGGTGGCCTGTCATCAGGAGCAGAAACACATGATCAGGATACAGTTGTATGTGAATTGGAACCATAAGGCTCATTTCCCAGGTGTGTCTTACCGATTAGCAGAAGGCAGGAACTGGTATCATCTCAGACCGGCAGCTGTCTCAGAGCAGCACAGGGGGATTGTAAACAGGCGCAGGCTGCCTCCAGTGCTTTTTCTCAACCTGAGTTGCAGCATATTGCAGGCTGCCCATCCCTCAGTTTGCAGACAGATTTTCCTGGGTAACTTCACTTCTTAGTGGGAATTCCTAGCTGCACATCAGCTAGTGTGGTGTGGACTCCCACAGTGCCAGGACCCCATGTGTTTCCTCCAGTGGTCCCGTCTGCCCATCCTTAGGCCCAGCTAGGACAGAAGTCTCTCCAGGGGTATCTATGGGTTCTTGGGAGAGGTCCCCCTGAGTGCTGCACAAGTGTGCCCCTTTCTGTGCACCTCCCACCCCCACCGCACTCACACTTTGGAGTCCACACCACCAGGAAGGCAGTAAGGATACACCAGGAGAGATGCTGAATCTGGGCTGGAGCCAGACTTGGAGGAAGCTTTACTGCCATCATCCTGAAGTGGCTGTGGACCACAGAGGGCTACCAGCAAGAGGGCCACATCGAGCCGCAACCAGTGAGTGCATCAGATGCCTGTCACCCTTGTTACAAGTTAGAATGCCTGGGGACCACTGGCTGGCAGGCTCCAGGGCATAGTACCTGCCGTTTATCCATTCATCCATTAACAGCCACCTGATTTTCTTCCATGTTTTAGCTACTTCAAATAATGATGCTATGAACATGGAGGTACAAAATTCTCTTTGAGACCCTACTTTCAAATTTTTTGGGTATATACCCAGAAGTGGAATTGCTGGATCATATGATAGTTCTACTCATTTTTCTGAGGAACCACCGTAACTATTTTCCACAGTGGCTATGCCATTTTATATTCCCACCAACAGTACATAAAGGCTCCAGTTTCTCCATGTCTTTGTCAACATTATTATTTAAAAAAAAAATACTAGCCACCCTAATGGATATGAGGTGGTATCACATTGTAGTTTTAATTTTCATTTCCTTAATGATTAGTGATGTTGAGCGTCTTTTCATGTGCTTATAGGCCAAATATATATGTTCTTTGGAGAAATGTCTATTCAGGTCCTTTGCCCACTTTTTGTCAAGTTGGTGTTTTGGTTGTTGAGTTTTAGTTCTCTGTACTCAGTTAACCCTTTAATAACATAGGTTATAACTGTACAGGTCCACTTATACATGCAATTTTTTCAATAGTTATATTGGGAAATTTTTTGCAGATTTGCAAAACTTTGAAAAAACATTTTCTTCTAGCTTGCTTTACTCTAAGGATGCAATATATAATATGTATAACACAAAATATGTAGTAGCTGTTTATGTTATTGGTAAGGCGTCTGGTCAACAGTAAGCTATTAGTAAACTTTGGGAGAGTCAAAAGTTACATGCAGATTTTTTACTACACAGGGAATTGACACCCCTAATTTCCGTGTTGCTCAAGGATCAACTGTATTTTGGATATTAATCCCTTATCAGGTATATAATTTGCAAATATTTTCTCCTGTTTTGTGGATAGTGTCTTTTTTTTTTTTTTCAAGGTAGGAGAGCCAGGGCAGAAGTTTTTATTTAGAAATAAAGTGAGAGGACAGAGCTCCTGGCTCACACCAGAAGGGGACAAGAGAGCCCTGATAGTGTCTTTTAATGCACAAAATTTTTAAATTTTCATGAAGTCCAATTTGTCTATTTTTTCTTTTGTGTATCTGTGACTTTGATGTCATATGCAAGGACTCATTGCCAAATCAAATGTCATAAAGCTTCTGTTCCTAAGTTTTCTCATAAGAGTTTAACTGTTTTAGGTCCCACATTTAGGTCCTTGATCCATTTTGAGTTAATTTTTATATAAAATATTAGATAAGGGTCTTTTGGATGTAGAGTTTTCCCAACACCATTTGTTGGAAAGACTGTCCTTTCACCCACTGAATGGTCTTAGCAACTTCATCAAAAAAATCATTTGACCATCCATGTGAGGGTTTATTTCTAGGCTCCCTACTCTATTCCACTGATCTATCTGTCAGTCTTTATGCCATATGGTATTTGATTACCATATCTTTGTAGTAAGTTTTGAAACTTACCTGTGATGCATAGGATAGGTTTTTCTCTTTTTGCAAAAAAATTAGGATTTTGATAGGCTTCTTGTGAATCCATGGATCACTTTGGGTAGTACTAACATCTTCATAATATCAAACCTCTAATCCACAAACATGGGATGTGTTTCCATTTTTGAAGTGTCTTTTTAAGTATCCTTCAGAAACATTTTGTAGTTTTCATTGTACAAGTAATTTACACCTTGATTAAGTTAATATCTAAGTATTTATTTTATTTTTGATGCCATTGCAAATGGAATTGTTTTTATTATTTAATTTTCATATTTTTTCACTGTACTTAGAAATGCAACTGATTTTTGTTAGTTGACTTTTTAATTCATTTGCTACTTTGATGAATTCATTTATTAGCTTTAACACATTTTTTTAATTTTTTTATTATTTTATTTTATTTTATTTATTTTATTTTTTGAGAGGGCATCTCTCATATTTATTGATCAAATGGTTGTTAACAACAATAAAATTCAGTATAGGGGGGTCAATGCTCAATGTACAATCATTAATCCACCCCAAGCCTAATTCTCGTCAGTCTCCAATCTTCTGAAGCGTAACAAACAAGTTCTTACATGGTGAACGAATTCTTACATAGTGAATAAATTCTTACATGGTGAACAGTGCAAGGGCATTCATCACAGAAACTTTCGGTTTTGATCACACATCATGAACTATAAACAATCAGGTCAAATATGAATATTCATTTGATTTTTGTACTTGATTTATATGTTGATCCCACATTTCTCCCTCTATTATTATTATTATTATTTTTATTTTTAATAAAATGCTGAAGTGGTAGGTAGATGCAAGATAAAGGTAGAAAACATAGTTTAGTGCTGTAAGAGGGCAAATGTAGATGATCAGATGATCAGGTGTGTGCCTATGGACTACATTTTAACACATTTTTATGTAGAATCTTTAGGGTTTTCAAAATATATTATCTGCAAGCAGAGATAATTGAGTACTTCTTCCTTTCCAATTTGGATGCCTTTAAGTTCTCTTTCTTATTTAATTGCTTTGGCTAGAACTCCAGTACACTGTTGAACAGAAATGGTGAAAGTAGACATCCTTGCCTAGTTCCTGACCTTAGAGGTAATGCTTTCAGTTTTTCACCACTGAATATGATGTTCACTGAGGGTTTTCCATATATGGCTTTTATCATGCAGAGATCGTTTCTGTTTACTCCTATTTTGTTGAGTTTTTATCATTAAAGGGTTTTGAATTTTGTCAAATGATTTTTCTGCATCAGTTGAGGTTATAATGTGTTTTTTACCATTTATTTTGCTGATGTGGAGTATTGATCAATTTTATTATGTTGAACCATCCTTGCATTCCAGTAATAAATATATTGGAGTACAGTCTTGGGGTCTTGGGGTATCCTTTTAATCTGTTCCTGAACTCTGTATGCAAGTATTTTCTTGAGGATTTTTACATCAGTGTTCATAAAGGATATTGGTCTGTAGTTATCTTTTCTTGTAGTGTCTTTGTCTGGCTTTAGTATTAGGCTTATGTTTGTCTCATAAAATGAGTTTAGAAGTATTTCCTACTCTTCAATTTTCTGGAAAAGTTTGAGAAGTAAAATAAATTACACAAAGAAAATGAAAAAGCCCACAAACACATGTAGGATTAATAACATGCTCCTAAATAATCAATCGGTCAATGACTAAATAAAAACAGAGATCAAGCAATATATGGAGACAAATGACAACAATAATTCAACAACACAAAATCTGTGTCATGCAGTGAAGGCCGTGCTAAGAAGGAAATATATTGCAATACAGGCCTAGCTCAGGAAAGAAGAACAATCCCAAATGAACAGTCTAAAATCACAATTAATGAAACTAGAAAAGGAAGAACAACTGAGGCCCAAAGTCAGTAGAAGGAGGGACACAATGAATATTAAAGCAGAAACAAATAAAATTGAGAAGAATAAAACAATAGGAAGAATCAATGAAAGCAGTAGATGGTTCTTTGAGAAAATAAACAAAATAGATAAACCCCTAGCCAGACTTATCAAGAAAAAAAGAGACTCTGCACACATCAACAGAATCAGAAATGAGAAAGGAAAAATCATTAAGGACACCACAGAAATACAAAGAATTATGAGAGAATACTATGAAAAATTATATGCTAAAAAACTGGATAACCTAGAAGAAATGGACAACTTTCTAGAAAAATAAAACGTTCCAAGGCTGACCCAGGAAGAAACAGAAACACTGAATAGACCAATTACCAGCAAAGAAATTGAATTCATACTCACAAAACTACCTAAGAATGAAACCCCTGGACCAGATGGTTTCACTGCTGAATTTTATCAAACATTTAGTGAAGACCTAATACCCATCCTCAAAGTTTTCCAAAAAGTAGGAGAGGAGGGTACACTCCCAAACTCATTCTATGAAGCCAACATCACTCTAATACCAAAACCAGGCAGACACCACAAAAAAATAAAATTACAGACCAATATCCCTGATGAACATAGATGCAAAAATACTCAACAAAATATTAGCAAACCAAATTCAAAAATACATTAAAAAATCACCCATCATGATCAAGTGGGATTCATCCCAGGGGTGCAAGGGTGGTACAAAATTTGAAAATCTGTCAATAGCATCCACTACATCAACAAAAAGAAGGACAAAAACCACATGATCATCTCCATAGGTACTGAAAAAGCATTTGACAAAATTCAACACCCATTAATGGTAAGAACTCTCAATAAAATAGGTATAGAGGGCAAGTACCTCAACATAATAAAGACCATATATGAAAAACCACAGCCAACATCATACTTAACAGCAAGCAGCTGAAAGCTTTTCCATTAAGATCATAAGCAAGACAAGGATGCCCACTCTCCCCACTTCTATTCAACATAGTTCTGCAGGTCCTAGCCACAGCAATCAGACAACACAAAGAAATAAAAGGCATCCAGATTGGCAAGGAAGAAGTCAAACTGTCCCTGTTTGCAGATGACATGATATTGTACATAAAAAACTCTAAGGACTCTACTCCAAAACTACTACATCTAATATTGGAATTTAACAAAGTTGCAGGATACAGAATTAACACACAGAAATCTGTTGCATTACTATACACTAACAATGAACTAGCAGAAAGAGAAATCAGGAAAACAATTCCATTCACGATTATATCAAAAAGAATAAAATAACTAGGAATAAACCTAACCAAGGAAGTGAAAGACCTATGCCCTGAAAACTACAAGACACTCTTAAGAGAAATTAAAGAGGACACTAATAAATGGAAACTCATCCCATGCTCTTGGGTAGGAAGAATTAATATTGTCAAAATGGCCATCCTGCCTAAAGCAATCTACAGATTCAATGCAATGCCTATCAAAATACCAACAGCATTCTTCAATGAACTAGAGCAAATAGTTCTAAAATTCATATGGAATGAGAAAAGACCATGAATAGCCAAAGCAATCCTGAGAAGGAAGAATAAAGCAGGGGGAATTATTCTCCCTGGCTTCAAGCTCTACTGCGAAGCCACAGTAATCAAGACAATTTGGTACTGGCACAAGAACAGACTTATAGACCAATGGAACAGACTAGAGAGCCTAGATATAAAACCCAAGCATATATGGTCAATTAATATACAAAAAGGAGCCATGGATATACAGTGGGAAAATGACAGCCTCTTTAACACCTGGTGTTGGCAAAACTGGACAGCTACATGTAATAGAAATAAACTGGATTATTGTCTAATCCCATACACAAAAGTAAACTCAAAATGGATTAAAGACTTGAATGTAAGTCATGAAACCATAAAACTCTTAGGAAAAAACAGGCAAAAATCTCTTGGACATAAACATGAGCAACTTCTTCATGAACATATCTCCCCGGCAAGGGAAACAAAGGCAAAAATGAACAAGTGGGACTATAGCAAACCAAAAAGCTTCTGTACAGCAAAGAACACCATCAATAGAACAAAAAGACATCCTACAGTATGGGAGAATATATTCATAAATGACTTATCCAATAAGGGGTTGGCATCCAAAATATATAAAGAGCTCATGCACCTCAACAAACAAAAAGCAAATAATCCAATTAAAAAATGGGCAGAGGAACTGAACAGACAGTTCTCTAAAAAAGAAATTCAGATGGCCAAGAGACACATGAAAAGATGCTCCACATCGCTAATTATCAGAGAAATGCAAATTAAAACTACAATGAGATATCACCTCACACCAGTAAGGATAGCTGCCATCCAAAAGACAAACAACAACAAATGTTGGCGAGGCTGTGGAGAAAGGGGAACCCTCCTACACTGCTGGTGGGAATGTAAATTAGTTCAACCATTGTGGAAAGCAGTTTGGAGGTTCATCAAAATGCTCAAAACAGACTTACCATTTGACCCAGGAATTCCACTCCTAGGAATTTACCCTAAGAACGCAGCAATCAAGTTTGAGAAAGACAGATGCACCCCTATGTTTATCGCAGCACTATTTACAATAGCCAAGAATTGGAAGCAACCTAAATGTCCACTGGTAGATGAATGGATAAAGAAGATGTGGTACATATACACAATGGAATACTACTCAGCCATAAGAAGTGGAAAAATCCAACCATTTGCAGCAACATGGATGGAGCTGGAGAGTATTATGCTCAGTGAAATAAGCCAAGCGGAGAAAGAGAAATACCAAATGACTTCACTCATCTGAGGAGTATAAGAACAAAGGAAAAACTGAAGGAACAAAACAGCAGCGGAATTACAGAACCCAAGAATGTACTAACAGGTACCAAAGGGAAAGGGACTGGGGAGGATGGGTGGGCAGGGAGGGATAAGGGGGGGGAAGAAAGGGGGTATTAAGATTAGCATGCATGGGGTGGGGAGAAAGGGGAGGGTGGGCTGCACAACACAGAGAGGACAAGTAGTGATTCTACAACATTTTGCTATGCTGATGGAGAGTAACTGTAATGTGGTTGTTAGGGGGGACCTGATATAGGGGAGACAATAGTAAACATAGTACTCTTCATGTAAGTGTAGATTAGATTTAAAAAAAAAAGAAAAAGAAAGAAAGAAAAGGGGGATTACTCCTTGATAGGATAAAACTATTGGTAAATCAAAGATCAACGCATGCCTTAAATATCCTTAATGTTGATCCCTTAAAGGGTGTCAGATGATCAGCTATGGAGGCACTCTTTTCTGATAATATTCCTTTCTCTTAATAAAAAAAAAAAAAGCAGTTCCTGTGTGCTGACCTCCAATGAGTTCTGCACAGTGGTATAGAGGGCATGTCAAAGTGTGGGCAAAGGGTCTGTTTGTTTCTATGCAAAGATCAAGGCCTAGCTTGGATACCCAGAAAATGAACTAAGATACGATATGAGGAGGAGCTTCCGGCATCAGCACTCTCTGGAGGACTCGTGCCGGGGGATGATCATCAAAAAGCCTCCACAGGGATCCGGGCGATGCTGTGATTGTGGCTGCGTCCACCCCACCATTTCCTGGACTTGCCATTGGAATGAGGAGGGAGATGTCTAGGCTGGCATGTGCATACAGTGAGACAACGAATTTGACCGGATCTGTACTGTTGGAACTCAATCAGGAGTTGGGAGGGGTGCAAGTTGTAGCGCTCCAAAATCTTACAACTATAGACTATCTACGGTTAAAAAAACATATGGGATGTGAACAGATCCCAGAAATGGGCTGCTTTAATTTGTCTGATTTTTCTCAGACTGTTCAAGTACAGTAGGAAAATATCCATCATATCATAGACAAATTTTCACAAATGCCTAGGGTGCCTAAATGGTTTTCTTGGCTTCACTGGAGATGGATGGTAATTATAGATTTGCTTTGTTTATGTCACCGTATTCCTATTATGTTAATATGTGTGTGCAAATTAGTAGTTTAAAACCTATACATACTTAAGGTACTCTACAAGAAGATATGTCAAAGAAATAATCAATCCTCCCATGTTTTCTTCCATATGCTACCTCTATAGCTTTTCTTCTTCATTCCTAATTACAACCCTTAAATAGAATTCGTGCCTCATATCGAATTCACCGAGTATCATAATTCCTCCAAGTGGTAAAGATACATCAAGACAAATGCTGGGCATAGAAGCCACAGGGCATAAATCTGCAAAGAAGTAAAAAGCTAACCTTTTCAAACAATAAGGCTTCTCTCTCACTTACCAACTTTACATTTCCCTGTATGGCCCCGGAAGATGACTGGTTAGCCAGAGACGGGTAAGATTCCTCAAGGGAGGAACAACCTAAGACAGGCACAGTCACAGGGGGGGCCATCAGGTGAGAATTTGGGGATCAACAGAGGTGAGGCTCAGAACCTCACCCCCCCCTGCTTTGAGAGAAATCTTCTGCATCCGTGGATGTTTTGTTGCCCTTGTCTAGCTTGAATTAATACTTAGTCCATAGGCACACACCTGATCATCTACATTTGCCCTCTTACAGCACTAAACTATGTTTTCTACCTTTATCTTGCATCTACCTACCACTTCAGCATTTTATTAAAAATAAAAATAATAATAATAATAAGGGGAGAAATGTGGGGTCCACATATAAATCAAGTATAAAAATCAAATGAATATTCATATTTGACCTGATTGTTTATAGTTCATAATGCGTGATCAAAACCGAAAGTTTCTGTGATGACTGCCCTTGTACTGTTCACCATGTAAGAATTTATTCACTATGTAAGAATTCGTTCACCATGTAAGAACTTGTTCGTTATGCTTCAGAAGATTGGAGACTGATGAGAATTAGGCTTGAGATGGATTAATGATTGTACATTGAGCATTGACCCCCCTATACTGAATTTTATTGTTGTTAACAACCATTTGATCAATAAATATGAGAGTTGCCCTTTCAAAAAAAAAAATGGGCAGAGGATATGAACAGATACTTCTCCAAAGAAGAAATTCAGATAGCCAAGAGGCATATGAAAAGATGCTCCACATCAGAGAAATGCAAATTAAAACCACAATGAGATATCACCTCACACCAGTTAGGATGGCCACCATACAAAAGACAAACAACAACAAATGTTGGCAAGGTTGTGGAGAAAGGGGAACCCTCCTACACTGCTGGTGGCAATGTAAATTAGTTCAACCATTGTGGAAAGCAGTATGGAGGTTCCTCAAAAAACTAAAAATGGAAATACCATTTGACCCAGGAATTCCACTCCTAGGAATTTACCCTAAGAATGCAGCAGCCCAGTCTCAAAAACACATATGCACCACTGTTTATCACAACAGCACTATTTACAATAGCCAAGAAATGGAAGCAACCTAAGTGTCCATCAGTAGATGAATGGATAAAGAAGATGTGGTACATGTACAGAATGGAATATTATTCAGCCATAAGAAGAAAAGAAATCCTACCATTTGCAGCAACATGGATGGAGCTGGAGGGTATTATGCTCAGTGAAATAAGCCAGACAGAGAAAGACAAGTATCAAATGTTTTCACTAATCTGTGGAGTATAAGAACCAAGGAAAAACTGAAGGAACAAAACAGCAGCA
The DNA here is from genome assembly GCF_040802235.1 of Manis javanica. Lineage (NCBI taxonomy): Eukaryota > Metazoa > Chordata > Mammalia > Pholidota > Manidae > Manis > Manis javanica. The sequence continues at coordinate 122,654,332 of NC_133163.1, forward strand.
GACACAGAACCCAAGAATGGACTAACAGTTACCAAAGGGAAAGGGACTGGGGAGGATGGGTGGGAAGGGAGGGATAAGGGGGAAAAAGGGGCATTATGATTAGCACACATAATGTAGTTGGGGGGGACATGGGAAAGGCAGTATATACAGAGAAGACAAGTAATGATTGTATCGCATCTTACTATGCTGATGGACAGTGACTGTAATTAGGTATGTAGGGGGGACTTGATAATATGGGGAGTCTAGTAACCGAGTCTTGTTGTTCAAGTAATTGTAAATTAACGATACTAAAAAACAAAAAAAGTTTGAGTAGTATTGGTATTAGTTCTTTAAATTTTTGGTAAAATTTTTCAGTAGAGCCGTGGGGTCCAGGGTCTTTCTTTGTTCGGAGATTCTGAGTACTGATTCAGTCTCATTGTTAGTTTTAGGTCTATTCAGATTTGCTATTCATGATTTAGTCTTGGAAGGTTCTGTATGTCTAGAAATTTTTCCATTTCATATACATTATCCACTTTATTAGTGTACAATTTTCATAGTACTCTCTTACTCTTATATAATATTTTTTATTTCTGTAGAATCATTAGAAATGTCCTTGCTTTCATTTCTGATTTTAGTAATTTGAGTCTTGTCTTTTTTTTAATTTAGTCTGTTTATCTAAAGGTTTGTCAATTTTGTTGATCTTTTCGAAGAACCAACTTTTGATTTCATTGATTTTCTCTGTTGTTTTTCTATTCTTTATTTCAATTATGTTAGCTCTAATTTTTACTTTTCCTTCATATTGCTAACATTGGGCTTAGTTTGTTCTTCTTTTTCTATTTCTTTAAGTTGTAAACTTAAGTGTTGATCTGAGATATTTCTTGTTTTTTAATATGTGCATTTATAGCTATAAAATCCCCCTCAGCTTCATTTTCACTGCATCCCATAAGTTTTGATATATTGTCTTTTTGTTTCCATTTTATCTAAGTATTTTCTAATATCCCCTGTGATTTCTTCTTTGATCTACTCAATTAAAAATGTTTAATTTTTCCAGTTTTGTGAATTTCCCAATTTTCCTTTTGTTACTTATTTCTGTCTTTTTCCTATTCTGATCAGGGAAGACATTATGTAAGATACTTTTTCTTTTAAATCTATTGAGACTTAGTCTGTAGCCTAAAATATGGTATATCCTGGAAAATGTCCTATGTATACTTAAGAAGAATGTGTGTTATGTGTCGAGTAGAGTGTTCTGTATATATCTGTTAAATCTAGTTCCTTTGTGTTAAGTCCTCTATTTCCTAACTTACCTTCTGTCTGGCTGTTCTATCCATCATTATGAATAAGTATTGAAGCCTCCAACTATTATTGTGACTGACTATTTTTCCCTTCAATTTTGTCATTTTTTGCTTCATATGTTTTAATGGTTTGACATTAGGTACATAAATGTTTATAACTCTTATATCTTCTTGATACATTGAATGTTTTATTAATATATACTATCCTTCTTTGTCTCTTATAATCTTTGATTTAAACCCTATTTTGTTTAATATTAGTATCACCAACCTTATTCTCTTTTGATTACTATTTTCATGCAGTATCTTTTTCCATCCCCTCAATTTCAACCTGTTTGTGTCTTTGGATCTCAAGTGAGTGTCTCATAGACAGCATGTAGATGGATTATGTATTTTTATCCATTCTGCTAATCTCTGTCTTTTGTTTGGAGAGTTTAATCCATTTACATTTAAAGTAATTACTGGTAAGGAGGCACTAATTTATGTCCTTTACTATTTGTTTTCTAAATACCTTTTTTTTGGTGTCATTAATATACAATTACATGAGCAATACTGTGGTTACTAGATTTCCCCTCATTATCAATTCCGCACCACATACCCCATTACAGTCACTGTCCATCAGCGTAGTAAGATGCTATAGAGTCACTACTTGTCTTCTCTGTGCTGTACTGCCTTCCCCGTGACCCCCACTACATTATGTGTGCTAATCATAATGCCCCTTATTGCCCTTCTCCCTCCCTTCACACTCCCCCTACCCCCAGTCCCTTTCCCTTTGGTAACTGTTAGTCCTTTCTTGGGTTCTGTGATTCTGCTGCTGTTTTGTTCCTTCAGTTTTTCTTTGTTTTTATACTCCTTACTTAACTTTCTTATTAAGCTATTATAAACATAGTCTGATGGTTCTTTATTTCTCTCCCTTCTTATTCCTCTTCCTCCATTCTGTATATGTTAGGTGTTTTATTTTATACTCTTTTGTGTTTTCTTTGACTGCTTTTGTAAGTAGTTGATTTTATTTTTTGTCTTTAGTTAGTATTTGTTTGGTCTGCTTTCTTTGTTGTGATTTTATTTTTTCTTTTGCTATCTATTTAGCCTTAGGAGTGCTTCCATCTTGAGCAGTCCCTTTAAAATATTCTGTAGAGGTGGTTTGTGGGGGGCAAATTCCCTCAATTTTTGCTTATCTGTAAATTGTTTAATCCACCCTTCATATTTAAATGATAATCATGCCAGCTATAGCATTCTTGGTTCAAGGCCCTTCTGTTCCATTGCATTAAATATATCATGCCATTCTCTTCTGGCCTGTAAGGTTTCTGCTGAGAAGTCTGATGATAGCCTGATGGGTTTTCCTTTGTACGTGACCGTTTCTCTCTCTGGCTGCCTTTAATACTCTGTCCTTGTCTTTGATCTTTGCCATTTTAATTATTATATGTCTTGGTGTTGTCCTTCTTGGGTCCCTTGTGTTGGGGGTTCTGTTGGCTTCCATGGTCTGTGAGATTATTTCCTCCTCCAGTTTGGGGAAGTTTTCAGCAATTATTTCTTCAAAGACACTTGTTATATCCCTTTTTCTCTCTCTTCTTCTTCTTGCACTCCTATAATGCAAATATTGTTCTGTTTGGATTGGTCACACAGTTCTCTTAATATTCTTTCATTCCTAGAGATCCTTTTATCTCTCTCTACCTCAGCTTCTCTGTTTTCCTATTCTCTCATTTCTATTCCATTAATGGTCTGTTGCTCCTCATCCAGTCTGCTCTTAAGTCCTTCCAGAGATTGTTTTATTACTGTATTCTCCCTCCTGACTTGATCCTTCAGCTCTTGCGTACTTCTCTGCAGGTCCATCAGCATGGTTATGACCTTTATTTTGAATTCTTTTTCAGGAAGATTGGTTAAATCTATCTCCCCAGGCCCTTTCTCAGGAGTTGTCTGTGTAATTCTGGACTGGACCAAATTCTTTTGCCTTTTCATTGTTACAGAGGTAGTTGTAGGTGGGTAGCACATGTGTCAGCTGGGAGAACGCAGTCCCTTCCTGCTTGCTCGTCACCTTGCCCTTCTCTGCTGCCTGTGTCAGTTACCCACACTCCTGGAGCAGCCTCTGGAATAATCCCCTGAACTGCTGTGGGCGGGATTGCCATCAGGGTCCCCCAGAGCCCTGTGTGGAGTGGCAGGCCTGCAAGGTGTGCTCTCCTGTGAGAATGGCACCCCTTCATGCCTTGCCCATGCTTCCTCTGCCAGCGCCATGCAGCTGCACACCGGCTACGACCTTTGTGTCTGGCCTGGGCGACTGCGCACCGGGAGGAGACTCTGGGCGTTTGCTATGGGTGTGGCCACTCTCTGGTTGCTCTGCTGCTCTGGGTGCACGTGACTGGCCTCCAGCTGCCTGGCCACTGTGACGGCTCCATGCCGGCTTCTTATTGCCACCTAGGGGCCTGGGGCACCTGAAGTTCCTCTGGATTTCCAACCGGCTCGCTGGGGTGACTGTGCCTGGACACTTCCATCCAGCTGTGATTCCTCTGCCCTGATAAGACTTTCAAAAAGCACTAGCTTGTCTTTTGTCCCAGGGGAGCCAGCTGTGGGGACCTGCTCGCAGATTTAATTGTCCATTTCCCTCATGTCCAGCATACCATGCAATGTGTGTCTGCGCTCCCGGTGTGGAGCAGTCCTGTGCTTCCACTCCCTCCCTGCTCTGACTCCTCTCCTCCCACTGGGAGCTGGGGTGGGGGGTGTGCTCAGGTCCTACCAGGCTGTGGCTTGTATCTTACCCCCTTTGTGAGATGCCGAGTTCTCGCAGATGTAGTTGTAGCCTGGCTGTTGTACTGCATCCACTGGTATCTCTTTTAGGAATAGTTGTATTTGTTGTATTTTCCAAAATATATATGGTTTTGGGAGGATATTTCTGCTGCCCTACTCACGCTGCCATCTTGGCTCATCCTCCATCTCTATATATATTTTAATTAATTTTATTTATTTATGTACCTCTCTTTTTTTAATTTAGCTATCATTAATGTACAATTACATGAAAAACATTATGGTTGCTGGACTCCCCCTATTATCAAGTCCCCACCACATACCCCATTACAGTCACTGTTCATGAGTGTAGTAAGGTGCTATAGAATCACTACTTGTCTTTTCTGTGTTATACTGCCTTCCCCGTGTCCCCCCCTACATTATATGTGCTAATTGTAATGTCTCTTTTTCCCCCTTATCCCTCCCTTCCCACCCATCCTTCCCAATCCATTTCCCTTTCATAACTGTTAGCCCATTCTTGGGTTCTGCAAGTCTGCTGCTGTTTTGTTTCTTCAGTTTTTTTCTTTGTTCTTTGCATTCTTGAGAGATATTGGTCTACAGTTTTTTTTCTTGTAATATCTTTGTCTAGTTCTGGTATCAGAGTAATATTGTTCTCATAGAATGAGTTTGGAAGTGTTCCTTCCTCCTCTAATGTTTTGAAAGTTTATGGAGAATTGGTATTAATTATTCTTCACATATTTGATAGAATTCATCAGTGAGTTCATCTGTACTTCAGCTTTTCTTTGTGGGAAGTATTTTTTTTTAATGTATATTTGTCTTACATACTGTGACCCTATTAAACTTACTTATTAGTTCTAGTTTTTAAAGTATATTGCTTAGAATTATCTACACACAGAATCATGTCCTCTGTGATTAAAGACATTTTTATTTTTTATTTTCCAATCTACGTACCTTTAATTTCTTTTTCTTCTCTTATTGGATTGGCTAGAACCCCCAGTACAATATTGAATAGAAATATGAGAGGAAATATCTTTACCTAATTCCAGATCTTAGGGGGAAAACATTCAGATTGCAACATGAAGTATTAAGTTAACTGTAGGTTTTTTGTAAATGGTATGTTTTGATGTCCTCTCTTTCATTGCTGATTTTGATAATTTGTGTATTCCCTCCTTTTTTTCTTGGTCATATCAGTAAGCTTTATCAACTTTGTTGATCTTTTTAAAGAACCAACCTCTGGGTTCATTGATTTTCTGTATTATTATTATTATTATTTCTATTTTATTGATTTCTGCTTTAATTTTATTATTCTCTCCCTTCTTACTTTGAGTTTGCTTTTCTTTTCTTTTTCAAACTCTTGGAGGCAAAGCTTACAGTATTATTTGATTTTCTTCCTTTCTAATACAAGGCTTTAAAACCAGGAATTTCTCTCTAAGCACTGTTTTGACAACATCCAATACACATTAATATGCTGTGCTTAAATCTTCTTTCAGTTCAGTTTATTCTCTAATTTCCCTTTTGTTTTTTTAACTGATGGGTCATTAAGAAAATGCCTAGTTTAATTTCCAAATATTTGATGATTTCTCAATTTTCTCTTTTTGATTTCTAATTTAATTATTTTATGTATGGAGAACATACTTTGTATGATCTAAGTCATTTAAAATTTATTGAGTCTTGTTTGATGGCCTAGTATATTGTCTCTCTTTGAGAATGTTACAGGTTTGCTTGAAAATAATGTGTATTCTACTGTTATTGGTTTGAGTTTTCTTAAAAGTTAGGTCAAGGTTGTTGGTAGTGTTGTTCAATATTCTATATTCTTAATGATTTTGTGACTAGTTGTTCTAATACCCAGAGAGGCATACTGAAATCTCCTACCATAATTGTTGAATCATCTATTTCTTCTTTTAATTGTCAGTTTTTGAGTCATTAATGTTGGGGTTCTGTTATTAACTGCATACTTATTTATTTGCATATTTACTTACTTATTTATAATTATTTTTTCTTCCTGATATATTGATTCTTTTATCATTATGGAGTCTCTCTTTATAGTAATGTTTCTGGTCTTAAAGTCTAATTTTATCTGCTATCAATATAACTACTGCTACTCTTTCATAGTTACTGTTTACACAATATATTTAACTCCATTCTTTTTATTTTCAATTTATTAATGTCTTTGAATTTAAAATATGCCTCTTGCAGACAGCATATAGTTGGACCTTGCTTTATTATCCATTCTGACAATTTCTATCTTTTCACTGGACTGTTTAGACCATTCACATTTAATGCAAGTATTGATATGATTTGATTTATGTAAATATATTTTGCTATCTATTTTCTATGTCTCTTGTCTTTTTTTTGTTTTTCCTTCATTGCCTTCATTTGTGTTAAGCAAATATTTTAGTGTACTCTTAAGTCCTTAAACCACATATTAAAAATTATTTTCATAGTAGTTGTTAAGGATGAAAATCCATAGTTATCACTATCTACTTTTATGCTGACTTAATTCTGGCAAAATATAGCAATTTTCTTCCAGTGCAGCTCCATTTCCTGTCCCCCGTTTGGTGCCATTATTTTCATATATTTATAACATTTTATATATTATACATTTAACAATACAATGTCATAATTATTGTTTTATACAATATTATGGTTTTTAAAAGAAATTTAAGTGGAATAAACAGCCATGAAAGGACAAATATTGTATGATGCCACTTATATGAGGTTCCTAGAGTGTTCAAATTCATAGAGACAGAACGTAGAATGGTGACAGAACGTAGAAAAACTTCTAGAATGGTGATTGCCAGGGCTGGGAGGTGGGAGAATGAGGAATTAGTTTTTAATGGATATCAAGTCTCAGTTGGAGAAGATGAAAAACTTCTGGAGATGGGTAGTGATGATGGTTGAAAAACAATGTGAATGTTCTTAATACCACAGAAGTGTACACTTAAAAATGGTTAAAACAGTAAATTTTATGTTAAATATATTTAACCAAAATTTTTAAAAAGCAATTAAGAAAAAGAGAATCTAATAATGACAGTCTCTTATATTTACTTAAAAGTGTACCACTCCAATGTTGTTCATTTCTTCCTGTGAATTTGCATTGCTATCTGCTGTCATTTCCTTGAAAGCCTGAAAATCCTAGGGGGAAATGATGGAAATACCAGGGGAACCTAAGGGGAAATAAGCTGCACAAATCTCAGTGTATTTAAAAATATGAGTATCTTATATATCCCAGAAACTCTATTGCTGTCAGCATTAACATTGTATGATACATAAAAATGAGTTAAAATTTACTTTTGTTTAAAAAATTTCCTGATGGGGTAGGCTGCTAGTAATGAATTCTCTGTGTTGTTTATCAGGAATGTCACGATGTATACTTCATTTTTGAAAAAAATAATTGTGCTAGATATAGAATTTTTGGTTGACAGGTATTTTTCCCCTACACTTTGAATATGTCATTTTGCTGCCTTCTGATTTCCACTGTTCTGAGATGTCACCTATTATTTGTAATATTGTTTCTCTGTACATGATGAGTCATTTTATCTTCTTTCTTTCAAGATTTTCAGTTCCCACCTGTTTGGCTGTGATGCATCGTGGTGTGGGCACTTGTCTGCTTATCCTACGTGGCATTTGTTAAGCTTCTTGGTTCTGTAGATTAATATTGCATCAGTTTTGGGAAGTTTTGAGCCACTATTTCTTCAGACACTTTTTCTGCTCCTTTCTCACCTCTCCTTCTGGACGTTCCATTACCTGCATGTTGGAATGTGTGATGTTGTCCCACAGGTCTCTGAAACTTCATTTTCCATTAAACTTCTTTTTTTCCCTTCTGTTCTTCATGTTAGATCATTTCTTTTGATCTGTTTCCAAGTTCATTATTTCTTCTGCTAACTCAATTATGCAGTTTAGCCTTTACAGTGAATTTTTATTTCCAGTTATTGTGCTCTTCAAGTCTAACTATTCCATTTCATTTTTAAAGTTTCTATTTCTTTACTGAGAGTCCCTATTTGTTGAATTATTGTCATCATATATTCCTTTAATTCTTTGGACATATTTACAATAGCAGCTTTGATGTTTTTGTCTGCTAAATCCAACATCTGCACCCAGTCAATTACTACTGACTCCTTTTTTCCTAAATCATTATAATTCATAATTATATAATATGGATTATATAATATAATCACTTAATTATGGGTAATAATTGCTTGTTTCTTTGTATATCTTATAGTTTTTTATTGGTAAAACATTATAGAAACACTGGGTTATGATTTTATTTTTCCTAAGAGTTTTTTATTTGTTTTTGTTTTTGCTTTTGTAATTTGCTTGGACTTAAACTGCAGAGGCTGTCCCCCCTGTGGTGTCCATGCCCTGGTATCTCTGATTTGGGAGCACTTCTTCCCGTCCTTTCTTACTTTCAGGTTTGTCCTGGCTTCCTGAGTCCGCATAGCTTAGTGATCAACCGATAACTTGGGCAGAGGGTGTGCCCAAACTCCTTGAATTTGTAAGGCTTTCACTCTCTGCCAATTGATCTGTGCGTAGGTTGTGGATTTTATTCAAAGTTCATCCAGTTCTCAAGACCGCCTTTGCTTTTCCTTTCCGCTAGAGCTCTTACGGCTCTCCTCTGAGAATGTGTCTGCTTTCCCAGTTAGCTAGGCGTATACGGAGAGCTGGTCTACCCTTCCTTGGCTCTCTAGTTCCCAGCATTTTCCCATTATATTTCTCGCTGGTGTTCTGCTCACCCCAGCCAAGCTAGCAGAGCTGAACATTTTTTCCGTTTGTTTCGTACTTTTACTGACAATGCTGCTAGTTTGTTCTCACCCACTTCACCTACCTCTTGCAGATATGCTCTGGTTTTCATGGCTATCTCCACGCTGGTAAACACTATCATTTTCAGTGACTGAGGGTTTGGGGGAATGGAGACTGAAAACTTCCGCTGTTCTTACTCACTGTTCTAGCATTTTTTTCATGAATAAATGTTTCTTGATTTGTTGTTTGCCTTTGGTTAACTTCCGGAACCTTGCGAGGGTCGTGTTCTGAAAAATCTTTCTAGTTTTATACTTGTTTGGCTGGGGGAGAGAATTTACCAATCTCTTTATGCCGCCAGAGCCACAGTCCTGCTCCCTATTACTGACTTTGGAGATTTCTTTATACATTCTAGACGCTAGTCCTTTATCAGGTATGTATATTGCAAATATTTTCTCCCAGGCTGTGACTTGCCTTTTCATCTATTTAATAGTGTGGTTTGAAGAGCAAAACCTTAAAATTTTTATGAAATACAATTTATTGATTTTTTTTCTTTATGGGTTGTGCTTTTGGTAGAAGATTAAGAAATCTTTGTCTGACACAGGTCACAAAGACTTTTTTACTATGTTTTCATTTAAGAAGGTTCTAGTTTTAGGTTTTACATTTCCATCTGTGGTCCATTTTAAGTTGATTTTTTTAATATGGTGTGATTGATGGGTTGAAGACCTTTTTTTTTTTAGTGAATGTCCAATGGTCCCAGCACAATTTGTTGAAAAGAATAGTATTTGTCCATGAATTGACTTGGAACCTTTATCAAAAATAAATTGACTATATATGTGTGAGTATAACTCTGGACTCTCAATTCTGATTTATTAAAAGCTAAACTAAAATACATTAAATTTTGGAGGATTTTATTTGAGCAAAAAATTGATTCAGCTCAGACAGCACCAAACCAAAAGTGGTTAATAGTGCTCCGCCGGCAGGAGCTATGGGGGAAGGCTTCCACAAAGCAGACATGGAAGCAAAGCAACGAAACTATTTGATGTGTTATAGTTTAAGCAGTGTCTTATTTGGGAAAGCCTCGTTGGCTGTTTGTGATTGGTTGTTCTTAAGTTTCAATTTCTTAATGCTGAGGCATTATGGGAATTTACTCCGGTTTAGGTTCGATTTGTTTACATAGGCTACCAGTGCCAAGGCATTTGTGCCACTTCAGACTAATAGCCTCCTTGTTGAATTATTGTAATAGTTCCACTGATATATGTATCTATCCTTTTGTCAGTTCTACACTGCCTTGAATATTGTAACTTTATAGTACATTTTAAAGAAGGGTAGATTTTTAAAAGCTGTTTTGGATATTCAGATTCCTTTGTATTTCCATAAATATTTTAAAACCTTGATGATTTTTATGAAAAACCTGCTGGGATTTTTATTGGGATTGCATTAAATTAATAGATTAAATTGGGAAGGATTGGCTACTTAACTGTGTTGATTTTCCCAATCCATAAACACTTATTTAGGTCTTCTTTAGTTTCTTGTTTTGTCATTTTCAGTATATCAAGCTTGCACATGTTTTGTTAGATTTATACCAAGTGTTTCATGTGTTTTATGCCATTGTATATGGTACTATATTTTAAATTTCCTTTTTTTTCATTGCAGATATATAGAAATACAATTGACTTTTCTGTGTTGACCTTGTCATGTAACTTTGATAAACTAGTTGTTATAGCAGCTCTTTGAGGCAAGTATCACTTCTCTTGTCATGGATGGGTTGGTAAATGGATAACTAAAGCAGGATAGAGGGGAAGCATAGCAAATGGATCTGCAGAAATATGGGACATGCCTCTGCCTCAGGTATCGCAGCTTCAGTTTTGACCCAAACTTGCACCATCTTCCCTTGCAATGAATGACACCACTGTCCATGTAGCTCTGCAAGTCATAAAACTGGGAGCCAACCTACCTCCAACCCCTGCTGACATTCATTCAATCACCAAGCACTGCTGATGCAAGATTGCCTCTGAAGGTGGACAACTCGGGACTGGGACAAGAAATATAATGGGTGAGTCCTAGACATCCTGTCATATCATAAGCTGCTATGAAACACTACCAGGATTGTGTCAAAGAATACAAGAGCCAACCTGGTTACACTTCTAATAGCCAAAGGCAGGATTTTTTGAGCATCAGTAAGAATAATAACTGTAATGGATGGATTGAAACCTATCAAACATGTTTAAATACAATGACTTAAACACATTTACAAAAATAACTCATCAACAGCTGGTATTGGCAAAACTGGACAGCTACATGTAAGAAAATGAAACTGGACTACTGTCTAACTCCATACACAAAAGTAAATTCAAAATGGATCAAAGACCTGAATGTAAGTCATGAAACCATAAAATTCTTAGAAGAAAACATAGGCAAAAATCTCTTAAAAATAAACATGAACAACTTCTTCATGAAAATATCTCCATGGGCAAGGGAAACAAAAGGAAAAATGAACAAGTGGAACTATATCAAACTAAAATCTTCTGTACAGCAAAAGACACCATCAGTAGAACAAAAAGGCATCCTACAGTATGGGAGAATATATTCATAAATGACAGATCCGATAAGGAGTTGACATCCAAAATATATAAGGAGCTCACGCACCTCAACAAACAAAAAGCAAATAATCCAATTAAAAAATGGGCAGAGGAGCTGAACAGGCACTTCTCCAAAGAAGAAATTCAGATGGCCAACAGGCACATGAAAAGATGCTCCACATCGCTAATCATCAGGGAAATGCAAAGTAAAACCACAATGAGATATCACCTCACACCAGTTAGGATGGCCAACATCGAAAAGACAAACAACAACAAATGTTGGCGAGGCTGTGGAGAAAGGGGAACCCTCCTACACTGCTGGTGGGAATGTAAATTAGTTCAACCATTGTGGAAAGCAGTATGGAGGTTCCTCAAAATACTCAAAATGGAAATACCATTTGACCCAGGAATTCTACTCCTAGGAATTTACCCTAAGAATGCAGCAGCCCAGTTTCAAAAAGACATATGCACCCCAATCTTTAATCACAGCACTATTTACAATAGCCAAGAAATGGAAGCAACCTAAGTGTCCATCAGTAGATGAATGGATAAAGAAGATGTGGTACATATACACAATGCAATATTATTCAGCCATAAGAAGGAAACAATTCCTACCATTTGCAACAACATGGATGGAGCTAGAGGGTATTATACTCAGTGACATAAGCCAGGCAGAGAAAGACAAGTATCAAATGATTTCACTCATCTGTGGAGCATAAGAACAAAGAAGAAACTGAAGGAACAAAACAGCAGCAGAATCACAGAACCCAAGGATGGACTAACAGTTACCAAAGGGAAAGGGACTGGGGAGGATGGGTGGGAAGGGAGGGATAAGGGGAAAAGGGTCTTTACAATTAGCACACATAATGGGGGGGGGCACGGGGAAGGCAGGATAGCACAGAGAAGACAAGTAGTGACTCTATAGCATTTTACTACATTGATGGACAGTGACTGTAATGGGGTGTGTGGTGGGGACTTGATCATGGGGGGAATCTAGTAACCACAGTGTTGTTCATGTAATTGTATATTAATAATACCAAAATAAAAAAAGTAGAAATAAAACAAACAAATAAAAAATAACTCATCTGGCCCTTTAGGAGGATGCTAGACAACTGGTACGTAAAAGGAGAACATAAAACATTCTTCCTGCCTTTTGTATGTTCTCTGTCCCTCAGGGAGGGTAACTAAATAATCAATGAGGGGAAGTTTCACTTTATAGAAGTGTGCCTGCTAATAAAGGACAAAGAAATGACCACCATGTGCTCCATTTAACACCATCCCTCAAGGAAACCAGCTCCTCGTTAGTGGCAGGTAAACCTGGGGGTAATTATTCTGGGCCCCTTCCATCCTACAAGGCCAGTGATTCATTATCACAAGATATTTACTTTAAATAGCATTTTAATGAAGTAATCCCAACCAGTAAGAAATATATTCATTTCAATCCCCAGACTCGAGTTGCTCCAGAAGGACTATGCTCAGAGCTGTTGATCATGTTGTTCTACAGCGATTATACCATTGTGGGCTATGGCTAAGATCTTACGTTGTTATATTTCCACTTATGAAATGATTTTCTGAGATCCTTTACTCTGTGCTTTCCCCAGAAGTCTGTGCATGAACTTAAACCTCTTAGCACTCTGTTGACACTTTCGGAATGTCTTCTTTTTTGGGCGGTTGATTGTTGGTGGATGGTATCAACAAAATGATAGTTGAGATTATAAAAGCCTGTTAAATGCCATTATAAAATGACGATTTTGCTACCCCCCAAACAAAACAAACTGACTGTGAAGTGTAAGACAATAATCACACATTGTCATGTTCACAGGTTTGTGGGCAGCTGGACCCTGACTGATGGAGCGTCAGGCTCCGAGCCGCAGGCTGGGTTCAGGCATGCTCCACATGTCTGTCACTCTCCCTGGACCAGTGGCTACCCAGGGCGCATGGTCTGTTCCCGGAGACTCATTCCAGGACCCAGACTGAAGGAGCAGTGGCTATTCAGGGCATGTTCTTATCATGCCCAAGAGGGCGGGTTTTACTGGGCAGGCATATTCAAAGCTTCGCTTGTCAGATTCGCAAACTTCCTATTGGCCAAAGCAAGTCCCTAACCAAACGCAAAGTCAAAAGGCGGGAAAATATTCTCTGTCCACAAGAGTGTGGATGGAGAATTCTATCACAGGGGCACAAAGACTTGAACCAATGATCAGTCTGTTGCCGCCTCTTCAGCTTCCTGCCGCCACCTTGGCAGCACCACTAGCCGATAGGGACACTCCCCCAGGACCCCTCTGCCCCCAGCCGGCTCCTCCAAATCTTGCTGCAACCAGAGTGATGTTTCTCACTAGCCTCCTCCAGTGTCTTTCCTTATTGTGGTAAAAAATACGTAACATAAAACTGACCATCCTGACCATGTCCAAGTGTACGCTTCAGTAGCGTTAAGTATATTTGCACTGTTGTGCGATCCATCTCCAGAATTTTTCATCTTGAAAAACCAGAATTATATAACCATTAAACAACTCCCCATTTCCCACTCCCCTCCCAACCCCTGGCAACCACCATTCTTTCTGTTTCTATTTTTTTGGCTACTCTAGAAACCTCACATAAGTGGAATCACACAGTATTTGTCTTTTTGTGATTGGTTTATTTCATTTAGCATAATGTTCTCAAGGTTCACCCAAGTTGTACATATTGCAGATATTTAGAGGCTAAATAGTGTTCCCTTGTATGTATATACCACCTTTTGCTTATCCATTCATCCATTGATGGACACTTGGGCTGCATCCATGTTTTAGATATTGTGAATAATGCTGCTACGATCATGGGGTATAAACATCTCTTGAACACCCTCTTTAAATTCTTTTGGGTATATACCCAGCATTGAAATTTCTGGATTACATGGTAATTCTATTTTTAATCTTTTGAGGAACTTCTGTTTCTCATAGTAGTTGTACCATTTAACATTCCTACCAGAAGCACAAAAAGTTCCAATTTCTTCATATCCTCACCAACATTTGTTATTTTCTGTTTTATTTTGTGTTTATAGCAGCCACCCTAATGGGTGTCTATGTTTTTAAATTAAACTTTTTATTTTGGGATTATCGTAGATTCACATGCAGTTATAAGAAACAATAGAGAGATTCCCTTTACTCGGTTCTCATTCCCCAGTTTTCCCCGATGGTAACATCTTGCAATAGTGCAATAGTACAATATCACCATCTGGGAAATTGACAATGATACAATCCACCCATCATGATCAGATCTCATCAGTTTACATGTTCAGTGCAATCTTTTCATAACAAGCTAGTCTAATCATATAACTTATTTGTTTAAAACCTTTCCCAAGATGTTCGTTGCATCATTGTTTAAATTAGTAAAAAAAAAAAGAAAGAAAGAAAGAAGGAGAGAAAGAAAAGAAACAACCTCAATGTTCAGCAATAGGAGAATGGTTTAATATATTACAGTACATTCATATAATAGACATACCATGCAGCTATTTTTAGAAATGTAGCTGTTGTATATGTACTGATATGAACTGGCTCCTATGGTCCCTGCTTTTGCTGCTGAAAAGAGCCAGGTGTGGAATAGTGGGTCCTTTTGGGCATAAACACATTGAATGTAGGGAAGGGTAGGTAAGACATTGGCTGCAGTGGTTGTCTTTGGAGAGCAACACACTTTAGGCTGAGATTCAAGAGTAAGATGAAAATGTATTCACTCTGTTTTGTAGTTCTCAAACTTTTTGGTTTTAGGACCCCTTTCCACTCCTAGAAATTATTGAGAACCCCAAAAGCGCTTTTGTTAAGGGTCTCTAAGAAATTAAAGCTAAGAAATTTTAAACATATTATACATTAATGCATTTTTAAATAACTATAAAAAGCCAATTATATGTTAATATAAAGAACATTTTTATGAAAGATAACTTTTTTTTTCCCAAAACAAACACATTTAGTGGGAAGAATGGCTTTGTTTTGCATTTTTGCAAATCTCTTTAATGTCTGGCTCAATAGAAAATAACATGATTCTCATATATGCTTCTGCACTCAATCTGTTGTGATATATTGTTTCGGTTGAAGTATGTGATGAAAACTCAGTGTCACAATGAGATGTAGTTAGAGGAGCTGCATTTTATAGACTTTTGTGGGTATTCTTTGATAGCACATAAAAATTCGACAAGTACCTTGTCTCAAAGGTTAGTTTCTATGTAGAATTTGAAACTATAGTGATGTAGGGCGGGGACCTGGGACAAGCATCATAGTTAACTTTTCCTGCCTATGAGGAAAAATGCTGAGTTATACACAGAATAGTGAGAACAAGAAGGATTCCATCTTAAAGCTAAGATTCCATTTTAAAAACCAGCAAGTTAGGAAGTAAGGTTCCTAACATATTGTTTAGCAAACATACAATAACTCAATCTACTTTGGGGCCAGGACAGGAGGTCTTGATTGATATGTTCCCAGAGGGAAGCTGTTGTCCTGGACAAGAAGGACCAATTGCTTGTGTTAAGTTAGTTTTTGCAGAATTACCTGGAGGACTGACAATAGAAGAGAAGAAATTTATTGTCTCTCACTGGAGATAAGTATTTTGAGATCACTTTACAAGTCTATACCCCTGGCCCTTTGAAAAATCCTTAAAAGAGGGAACTCCCCAGCCTTTTGGCATATCTTCTCTCTTACGACTCAGCACCTTTTCTCTCTTTAAGTGTGTACCTTTAAGTAAAGCCTTCTCACCGCTCAACTTACTCTGTTTTGTCTTTTTGCTATTTCACTCTATTTCCAAGTCTCTGTTTTACCCCTGGTAAGTAGGAAGGGGCTGCTGAGAGCTCAGATTTGGGCCTGCAAGTTCCTGTCGCCTGGGTGACAGGACAGGACTTCAGCTGCAGGAGCCCGCCGCAAAAATCTCCTTTCTTTGGGAAGTTCTCAGAACACAATCTCACCCCATGCCGTCCTCTGCAGCCCCCCCAAATCCCAGGGTGTTAGGGGCTAGCCCCCACACAGCGCAGATCCAGGCGGACACAGGACGCCAAGTGACCCTGGCTTTAAGAGACGGCGAGGGAATCAGCCCTGTACCAAGAAGATGTTCAGCAAATACTCGCTCTGCACCTCTGCATTTTCCTGCTCTCAGCTGCCTGCAAAGCCACTGCCATTCATTTCTACTCTCATTCTAATGAAGTCCTTCCTTACCTACACTCTTGCGGCCTGCTCAAGAATTCTTTCTTGTTCAGAGTCAAGAGCCCTCCTCCATCTGGGCTGAGGTTTCACCTGGCGCACAGGGAGAGCCGTCCCCAGAGGCAGCTGCTGGTGACAGTAGCAGTGATATTTTCTTACTCTGCTACATTAATATATACTGTTCTGTCTTGCACTTTGAATGTTACATGTGCATGATTTTGTAATGTCATGCATTTTTCATTTGGAAAATATTGACTGAAATAGTGGATCTTCCCAATTTTAACATACTTCATTATACAATTTTGAAAAATCACATTTATTACTATCACTATTAATCCCATGAGAAAATTCTTTTTTTTTTAGATTTTATTTTTTTTTTATTAAGGTATCATTGATATACACTTTTATGAAGGTTTCACAAGAAAAGCAATGTGGTTATTACATTCACCCTTATTATCGAGTCCCCCCCATACCCCATTGCAGTCACTGTCCATCAGTGCAGCAAGGTGCCACAGAGTCACTATTTGTCTCCCATCAGAGAATTCTTTAAGTACTAGTGAAAGAAAAAAATTCCTGTTTCCTCTTTACTCACAACACATCTAACACCAAATGTGTGTGGGGGAGGGGTGGGGGGTCGGTTCCCACATCATCTAATTCTGTGGACAGCTACTGGGTGTCCTACAATTCAGTTTTGACACTAACTGCTTGGTTTGTCACGAGACCGCCCACCACTTCAGATGCCAGCCACAAGTCCCAGACTGTGCCTGTGCTGACCGTTCAGCTATAAACCTGGAGTCCCCAAAGCCCCCTTTTCAGGTTTAAGAATTTGTTATAACAGCTCACAGAACTCAGGAAAACGCTAATTTACATTTCCTGGTTTATTGTAAAGGATGCAGATGGGCAGGCAGACCTAAAGAGGCACACAGGGCAAGATCTAGAAGCGTCCTCACAGAGTTGGAGGTGAGCCACCTCCCAGCTGACGGACACGTCCCCCAACCTGGAAGCTGCAAACCCCTTTGTTAGGACCTTTCGGAGGTTTCATTGAATAAACCATTGGTGACTGACTCAATCTCCAACCCCTCTCCTCTCCCAGTCTTCTAATCACCCGATTGGTTCCTCTGGGAAACCAGCCTCCATCCTCCAAGAGCCACCTCATTAGCGTAAATTCAGGTATGGTTGAAGGGGTTTATTGTGCATAACAAAAGGGGCTCCTCATTCCTGTCCCCCAGGAATTTTCAAGCATTTTAGGACCTTTGTGCCATGAACAGGACGAAGCTGTCAAACTCACAGTGGTGGATACAAGTTTTCCAAAATTCTAACTGTTGCTTGAAAGCTCCAGTTTTATCATAAGCAAAAAATAATGTCCATTGTTTTTTGTGGAGTGACAGGCTCACTTCATTAATTTTCAAGAAATGTCTGCCGAATATCAGTCCCCATCACCACTGTCTGTTAGCCTTTCTTTCAAGTAGAAATGGTATGCCTTGAAGAAAACAACTAGCTCAGCAACTCAAAGACTCACACAAGTGTTTTTCCTTCAGACAACCAACAGCCCTGGTAAGCAGCACAAGGGCTTTGTGCACACTTCCCCTCTCACACAGCATATTGATAAGACAAAGACATGTGCTACTTGCACACTGAGATTTAATAAAACCAGTATTTTTTACTGCTCCGTCAAGGATGTTCATAAATGAATCTTTTCTTAAATTACAAACACATGACAAAAAATACAAAGACTATTAGTATAATTTGGTGTGTGGGGGAGAAAAACTTTTCCTCTACCCTCTTAGGTTCAGAGTCTGGGGGCCTGTGAATTAAACTAACAAAAGACAGGTTAACAGGAGAAAAGACATACAATTTCTATCAATATTTACATGTGTGGGAGATCGCAGAAAAGAAGTGTAATTCAAAGAAGTGGTTAGACTAGGACATATATACCACAGTACAAAGGAAAGGAGGTTTGGGTTTTGAGGGACAATGAACTGTGGGAAGTGCTAGGAGTACATGAGGTAACTAATGGAAGGTAAGTGTTCCTTTAGTGAAGGCTGTCCCTGCAGACCCATCTCCCCTCCAGTGATAAGAGTCGTTCTCCCCGTGCTGGCTTCTGGGGAGACCTTCACGAAGGGACACCCATGTCCTGCTTCAGTTGGGGATAAAAGAGGGGGGACAAAGAGCTCTTCTTGCATTTGTTTTCTCAGTTGCCTTCAGGTCAAAATAATCCTTATGCCAAAGTGGCATGTTTTGGGGTGGCATATCCTGATCCTTTCAGGTGCCAATGCCCTAATTCAGTGTACCGTTTCACCCATCATTCTTCTGAGTGATCAAATGATAACATAGTGAAAGGGGCAAATAATGTCTTAGTGTTGCTATGAAAATCATTTTGACCTCATAGATCTCCTAAAAGGCTCTGGGAGAACCTCTGAGGTCCACGGACCACACTTCAGGAACATTGTCCTTCTGTATTGTATTACTTGTCTGTTCATCTGTGCCCACAAACAAATCATTTTAAGCAACCCTTGCATGGCTTCTCACTGCCAAGAGTAAAGTTCACGTGCCTTGGTGCAAGATCCGAAGCTGTGTGTGACTGGCCTTTGCCTCCCAATCTCCTGTAGACCTTACCCCAAATCAGAACACCAGCCACATTAAGGGAGCTACTTGGCATCCCCAGAATATGTTGGCATGTGGTGCTTTCCTCCTGTCCATCTCCAAGCATTCTTTAAACCCCAGCCCTACAATGATCTCCTCTAACTCCCCCAGGGCAAGGTTGGCATCAAGGCTCGGTGAATGGCTATAGATGCCCAAGTGTGGCAGGATGCCATGCAGTCAGCCAAGCATCTTCCTGGGGCCTACTGTGCCACAGGCTCTCTGGTGGCAGATATGACAATCTGGGCAGGGCAGTGGGGGCAGGTGCCAGGGAGAGGAAAGACCTGCCAAGAACTCTGGAGTGCCCCGCAGAGGAAGGCCACTCTTTCTGTTGCCAAGGGCTTGGCTCTGCTTATGCCTTAGGGAGTGGATGTTGGGTGACAGTCCTTGTGAGTGGCCACTGGAGACCCTAGTGGGACAGGCCTGGGACTGTCAGATAAAATATAGAATGTCTAATTAAAATTGAATTTCAGATAAATAAACTTTTTTTAGTATAAAAATATCCCAAATATTGCATGAGACATACTTATACTAAAAAAATTATTAGGTGTTTATCTGAAATTCAAATTTAACTGGGAGTCCTCTATTTCCATTCTCTAAATCTGGCAACCCTGGGCAGGCCATTACTACTCATCAAAATAAGCTCCTTCTCATACACCACGTCATCTCTGCCTTCCCTGGACCCAGCCCTTTCTGCCTCCACGGGAAGGAATGAAAGATTACTTCAGCTCCCAAGTGGCCCAGAAACAAGGGGCAGAGGCCCCATCCCTATGCCCTGGGATGGGCGTTGGGGGTAAGTCCATGCCTTTGGGTAAATTTATCTTCCTGCAGAAAGGGCTCTCCCTACACCTTGGGCTTCTTGGGGTTCCTGTGGGGACCTCCTCTAATCCACCTCTTCTCCCCATTCTCCCACCCCCGAGTCCTCTCTCTAACTTTCATGGCTGGTGTCTCTTCAAACTCTCGCTACAGGACTGGCCGCCAATCCCCACGGAGAACTGGCTTTAACCGCGTCGAGGGCCCCTGCGTCTAGGATGTCCCGGTGGGATGGGCTCTGGTCTAGAGTCGGGGATGGCGACGGTCCTCCCTCCCAGCCAGCAGCTGCCACCAGCCCCAGCTGCCTCTGGTTTCTCCTTCTAAGGACCTGAGGGCCATCTCTGCTTCCTACTGGGAGGGTTTGTCCTTCCCAAGATCCCGGAGCGTCAGGTGTACCCTCCAGCTTTCTTGAGGTCCTGGTTTTCCTGATTATTATGACTCTGACCCTCTTTCTTGTGAACAGCCCCCACTGCATTATGCTAAAAGTGCCCTTCTCTTCTTTCAGGCTAGCATCCCCAGAGTCCCCACAGAATCTGAGAATTCATCTCCCTCAACCATCTGATTGAAGGGTGCAAATCTGCCCTCTCCTCCTAGCCAGGTTCTCCTCTGAGAAGGAGGCCACAGGGAAAGAGGTTTTAAGGAGGCGGCCCCAGCTGTGGGCCTAGGAGGGGCTGCACGGGACAGGCCTGAAGCCTGGTTTAACTGCCCCAGGCTGTGACGTCAGGCACAGGGAACATCTCCCCTTACTGGGAACTGATCTGGGGAACTAGAAGTGATCAAAACCAGCACAGGTGGTCTGCTCCCAAGGAGGCAGGGATGGGCGCACCCAGAAGGGGCAGTGCGTGCTCCTGGGAAGGTGACAGGAGAGTGGGGCTTGCACGACGCCATGTGCTCGCTGTTGCTGGCTGTGGAGGTAGGAGAGGTTTTAAAGGCTAGCCTCCCAGCACCCACTTCCAGGTCACAGGTGAAGAGGGAGCGAGACCCAGAAGAGAGGGGAGTTGCCCAAGATCATGGCCCAGTGACTCAGTCAGGCCTGGAACCCAGAGCTCCGGGCTCTCTGCAAGGACAGGAGGCCTCGTGGCTGTGTGGCAGGTTCTCCCTCTGCTCCCGGAGGGGAAAAGGTGGGACTTCCTGGTGAGTCTGGTAACAGAAGGGAGTCCCAGGCTTAACTCAACATCCTTCCCCTCTGGGGCCTGTACCCCAGACGCCGCTCTTGGATTCGCAGGGTCGGTGCTCAGAAGACTGGCTGTGGTCCTGGCTGGAAGCCTGGTTTGAACAGAACGGGTTCCCACAGGAGTGAGTCCCTAGGTCAGCAGAATAGGTGGCACAAGGTCGCCCCGCCCCATCACTCGCAGGCAAGCGTGCGTGTGGACGCTCCCCCATGGCTGGCTCCCCTTCTCTTCTGCAGCATATTATATATTTCAAAGGTGGCCCCTACAGTATATCCCAGTTCTTCTCCTCTTAGAGTGTCCTTGGACACCTGTCCCACTGCAGGCGGGGCCTCTGTGCCCTGCGGTCACAGTTGGCTGCTTTAAGGGTACAGCTGGCTGCAGTCACATGACTACAGTCCTACAACGATGCTATGGGACGCATGCAACTGGGTCCCCAAAGGCGGTGCAGCTTCTGCCTGCTTCTTTTGGGGACTCCAGCTCTTGGCCCCCAGCTGCCGCACTGTGAGCAAGCCCAGGCCTCACCAGGAGCTCTGCCCACAGCCAGCATCTGAGTGAGCAACTTTTGCACTGACTTTTGACCCAGCCACCATCTGTCTGTCACCACCTAGGAGACCCCAAAAGAGAACTGTCCGGCTGAACCCCATGAAACCCCAGAAGGATAATAAAAAAAATGACTGTTCACTACGTTTGGTGGGGGGAGCAGTGACTGGAACATATTCTATCACAGCCTCATCCTGCCTCATGAGCTGCCTCAGGTCCATGTGTGTGGCACCCCAGAATGCCTGCCCGAAGTCTCTGTCCTCTCCCTGTGTCCTCCTGCACAAACCGCCACCATTGGCCACCCCTTGGGCCTGGAAGTCATGTCCTTGCTGCCTTCAGGAAGACAAGGTGGGGCAGCAGCCAGCTTAGCTCTGGAAGGTGGACTTGCAGCCTTGTAGGCAGAGGCCCAGAGCGTAGTCTAGAAGAGGGGTGTGGGTTCCTCTGAGTTCCACCCTCGGTCCCAGTGGGGTGGGGAGCAGGCAGGGGAGGCCCAGGGGGAGGCCCTCCGGAGCACAGGGCCCAGGCAGGGCCCACTGCCACAGTTAGGGCAGTACTGGCTGAACACTCTGTGCCCATCCTCTCAGTCCTCTCCCCAGCCCTGCACCCTGGGCTCATTGCCTTCACGGCCCCCATGAGAGCGTGGAGGCTCGCCAACGTAAGTCACAGGGCACAGGCACATCATTTGCAGCCAAGGCCGGGCTCTCCTTGGCTCAAAGATACTCGACTGAGCATTTCTTGGAAATAAAGTCTCCTTATCTTTCTTTTAAACAAAACTGTGACAGCTTTAGACTAAAAGAGGAGGCCCAGGGAGCCTGAGGTAGGAGAGTCCAGCCTTGCCCCTTGGGGATGATGCCAGAGCTCAGGGGCCTGGAGGTGTCCAGCTGCCTTCCAGCCAGGAGCCCACCAAGCCTCCAACTGATGGAGACTCTTTGATCTCTTTAGTGCCCCACCAAGGGATCCCTTTATCGGCTGCCTAGTCCTTAAGCCCAATGCCCACCCCAAGGAGTGTCTTTGAAAATTGTTTGGCCTTGAAGGAGGCGGTATGCTCCTTATCTCTCTGTTTTGTTCTGTGTCGGCTTCCTGGTGGGTTATCAGGGGAGGCTTTGGTCTCTGTCTCCTGTTATCTCCCAGCTGTGTTTCAAAGCTGCCCTCTCAGCAGCCCCTACTTGAGCTGATACCTTACCCGGCAGAGACCAGGGAGCTGGGGGGGAGGAGCCTTCCCTTCCAGGCAGTGTCTCCTGAGCACAGATTCCCAGCTCCTGGAAATTGCCTGCCCCTTGCTCACCTCAACTCTCATCAAGGTTGGCTGGATATCACTTGTGGCTTTTCTAAGGACATAAAACAAAAGGGAGGACCCCTTGCAACCAAGATTTGGGGAGTCCACAAAGCAGCCACTTTTTTTTTTTTTTGATTAGAGAAACCAACATAGGCTTCTCACTTCACTTTTGTATGTTTATTTATCTGCCAGATACACTACAAAAAGCAACTTCTTTCCAAAGAAAAAATACAAATGGCCAACAGGCACAGGAAAAGATGCTCCACATCGCTAATCATCAAGGAAATGCAGATCAAAACCACAATGAGATATCACTTTACACCAGTTAGAATGGCCACTGTCCAAAAGACAAGAAATAACAAATGCTGGCGAGGATACAGAGAAATGGGAACCCTCCTGCACTGCTGGTGGGAATGTCTGTTGTTGCAGCCACTGTGGAAAGCTGTATGGAGGTTCCTCAAATAACTAAAAATAGAAATACCATTTGATCCAGTAATTTCACTTCTAGGAATTTACCTGAAGAAAAGAAAATCTCTGCCTTGAAAAAATAGATGCGCCCCTATGTTTATTACCACACTATTTGCAATAGCTGAGATACGGAAGCAACCTAAGTGTCCATCAATAGATGAATGGATAAAGAAGATGTGGTACATATACACTATGGAATATTATTTAGCCATAAAAAGAAAAGAAATCCATTTGCAAGAACATGGATGGATCTACAGGTTGTTATGCTCAGTGAAATAAGCAAGGCAGAGAAAGACAAATACCAAATGATTCCATTTAATTGTGGAGCATAAAGACAAAGCGAAACAGAAGAAACAGAATAGCAGTAGCTTCACAGACACTGAGAAGTGACTAGTGGATAGTAACCACACTAGAGGGGGTGAGGATTTAATAACATGGATAACTGTTGAACCACTGTGCTGTACATTTGAAACCAATATAAAGTTTTATATCAATGATATTTAAATTAAAAAAAAGCAACTTCCTCTATTTCTTAAGAAAGAAAGGACATTTTAACTTCCAGTGCGTAGGAAGGCTATAATGTCAGGTTTGAATTATTGTAACCCCCCACTCCCAGCCACACCCCCTGCCAAGAACGAGGCCTGGGAAAACCTGCTTGAGGCTGCCTCAGCCTCGGGGCAGGAATGAAGACCCAGATCTGAGGAAACAAGGCCCCGAGAATCCCGCGAGCTGCCTCCGGCCCTCACCGTTGCTCGTGTGTCCTCCCTGCTTCTCCCCCAGCACGCTTGCACTCATCCTGCAGACCCGGCTCAGGCATCTCCTCCTTCAAGCTAGGCCAGCTTCATGGGTGCAGACCGCTGCCATTACGCAAGGCCTCGGGCTTGGTTTAAGGCTCTGCTGTGGCCATCTTGACATCTGAACAAGGGGCCTTGCATTCTTGTTTTGCACTGGGTCATGCAAATTATGTAGCCAGTCCTGCCTGCCTCCAGGACATCTTACTGATGTCACTCCTCACCCTAAGTTGAGTCCAGTGCCTCCCATGGGCTCATATAGCCCCTCTGCTCCCCTCCTCTCCCTAACAGCCCAGTCACTTTACACTGAGAGTCCTTACTCATCTGCCTCCCCACTAGACTCTGAACCCCTTGAGGGCTGGGGCAGAGCCTACCTGTGCCCAGCACCATACTTAGTGCATAGCAGGTGCTCAGTAAACCTTTGAACAGCTCAGGAGGTTGGAAATCCCACCCGGTTCCCTACATGATTCTTGCCAGAACTAAATTTTTTGAGAATTAACCCATTTCTCTTGCTTTGGGACCAAGACAATCTTCCCCTCCCTCTTGCTCTCCTGACCAGTGGTCAAAGGTCAAAACTAACCCAGACCAAAGCCAAATATAAACTTGTTTTTCTGACTTTGGGCCCAAATTAAGGTATTTGGTTTTTCCCAAAGGTACTCCACCATTTTCTAGAGCAGTTAAAGCCAACTAATCCACAGCATGAGAACACCCCACACTCCCCAGGACTGAGGGCCCTGCTGGGTCACGAGGGACTCAAACTGGGTCCCAGACATGAGGAACTGGTGCGCCTGGGCAGACCACACTCTTGTATGTGTGTGGGCAGTGGGAGTGGCCAGTGCTGAGTCTGGATTTGACAGGAGTCAAGAAAGGAAGGGTATGGCTCCTACCAGATCTGCCGGATCCACTGTGCAGTCCCCTCACGGCCATTCACTCATTCACTCATTCACCTGTTCATGCAGGGGATGTGCTAGTGAGGAAGACTGACAAGTTCTGATTGTTCTGTTACGTAGGTTCCCATTCTCTTTGAATTAAGGCAGAATCTACAAGTAATATGGGGAAACAAACCACTGGTGCTCACCTAGCTCCCTGCACTGGGTGGAAGCTTTAGAGAAGCACCCTTTACATATTTGCTGCCTTTAACGGCAGCCTCCTTTTTGCTCCAGGGCCCAGGCCCACGTCCAGAAGCTGAGTCGAGGCCAGTGGTTATCTGAGCAAGCAACAAGCAACACTGGGCTGTCCTCTGAACTTCCCCAGCAGGGCCCCACAGGCCCCTCTTTTCTCCCCCAGTTGAGTTCTCGCCCAGCTGGCTCTGGGCCACATCTGACCAGTTGCTAGTAGAGACCTGACGTGCAGCCACCAGGTCTCCGAAGCCCACCCTGGAGGCCTGGGAAGCAGTTTGGGCCATGGCCTTCAACAAATACTGGAGTACTTTCTGGGTGCCCAGCTCTGGACTCAGTTACCCTGAGGGTGTTTCTAGCCCCAGAAATGAAGGATCATGGTCTGCCTTCCAGCGCTCTAGTCTCCATTAGGGGCCCCCGAGAAAAGAGTTGTTGAAGGAATGAATGACCAGGCTCAGGCAGATTCTAACTTCTGGACAAAGTTCAAGACAAAATTCAAGAAAGGAAAAGACTTCTGGGCCTAAGGAGTCTCAAGTCGTGAGCAAATAACTTCAGATCCATTTTAAACCTGATTCAAATGATCATTGACAGCTTTATTTTGGTACCCTGAGAGCCAGCCAATCAGCAACAGCCTTACTTCATAGCGAGACTGGTTCTAAAAGTCAGCCAATCCCTAAGCGCCAGGGCTCAAAGTTGGCCAATCGGCAAGCAGTCTGGCTTCCTGAACGTCAGTCAGTTGCTGAACAGAATACCTGCCATACTTCATATATAATTAACTCCTAGGTTGCATGGATTCTGTGCTTTCTTTGTAAGTAATGTTTTTTTTTTCTTTTTTCTACTACGAGTAATGAATTTAGCTGCATTGTTTCGGATCCATCCCTAGGAGGACTTGCATTCAGAACACAAGTCCCAGAGGCCCCTGAGGGGTCTGTGGCGCTGTCGCCTCCATGCCCCCCACCACCAGGGCCCGGGGAGGCGCCCTGGGCTCCCTCCCGGCCACAGCCACCTGACTAATGGATTCAGGGCCCCCTGACAACTTCTCTAAAATCCTGTCCTCTTCTTTCTCCAGCGGCGTCTTGAGAACGGGGGAGGGAGGCTGCGGCTGAGGAAGGGGGGAGTGGGGGAGCTTGTCCAACAAGGTCTTCTGTGGGGCTCCACGGGTGAGGGGAGGGGCCCAGCCTAAGGGGCATCCACTGATGGGGAGACATAGCTCTGCTCTTCCAGAGCTGGTCTGAGAGGGACACTGATGGATGGGGGACATCCATAACATCACATCTGACTGGGGTGACGTGGTCTGATGGGGGAAGCATGACATGTAAAAGCGGTCAGAAAAACAATGCTGGAGCTCCCAGGTCACACCCACTCGGGCCTCTCTTCCTGGGCATGTGCTAAGTGTTCAGGTGGGATGGGGAAGGTACGTCAAGGAAGGCTTCCCATCAGAAGTGAGGCTCGGGAGCCAGAATGTCCCCCTCAATCGTGCTCACATTCCTCCCCAGCACTGTGGGTCAGGGACAGGAAGAGGACAACACAGTTCACCCTCTCTGTCTTCTCCCAATCATGTCCCCCAATATCCCACACGCTAAGTCCCTGAGGGGGTGAGCCCAAGGCAGGAGACCCTTTCAGAAAAGAGCTTCTGTGGGCTTCTTGGAAGAGGGGGAAGGAGGGCAGGATGGGGCATTTGGAGTGGCTGGTGCAGTAAGCAGAGTCAGCTAGCTGTGAAGTTCTGCGTCCTCTACCTGCTTTCTCCCTCTGCCATCCCTGCTCTTTTCCCTGCCCTCCCGTTTCTGCAGCTCTCCTTTTACCGGACCTCTTGTGTGGTGGTGTAGCTCTCTCGCCTCCCCCCTCCCTGTGGTCGGGCTACTGGTGCCCCATCCCTCCACCTCTCAGTCCTCTGGACACCACCACCGTGCACACCTCCAGGAGGCAGATTTGCATAACATTTGCCTGCGTTTGCCTCCTTGTGGCTCCTCACTTCTTTTGGAGCCAGCCAGGAACTTCTGGGTTCTGGCTCCAAGGAGCTGTGCCCCCCTGTACCTGCCTGCAGGACAGCAGGGTAAAGCCAGTAAGGTGCCTAAGGCAAAAAAAAAAAAAAAATTTAAGGAGGCATTCACTCTTAGATGCCAGCTGTGCACTTGCAAGGTCCCATGGGTGGCGCCTCCTTAAATTTTGCGCCGTAGGTGCCTCACTTGCCTCGCTCAAGACCCTGCAGGAGTATTCCCGCCTCTGAGGTCTGAAATCAAATCCGATCAAATACGCCCTAAAAGCCATTACTCCTGAGTCTGTCCTTGAGCTGGTCTAGGTACCCCTTCCCTGGACCCCTGCCCCTCTTGGAGGGGAAGCTGATAAGAAGATCTAAGGTGGGTGGGTCTGTGAGATGGATATGAAGATAAAGGATGGGAAGGGAGCCCCCCACACCCAGCCTCAGGGGGCTGAAAACCCTGTGGAAGGAACCTTGGAGTGACCTGCCCGCAGAGGGAACCACAGAAGCAGGCGGGGCTCTGCTGGGGGCCAGGTGTTGATGTGAAACTCAGAAACCTGAGCTGAACTTGACCCTGCCACAGCCTGTCCTGGGATTACCTGGCCCTTCCCAGAGAGGTCTGAAGGGCTCTGGGGAAGGCCAGGCTGAAGCAGGGGGGTTAAACCCCAGGTCCCTGATAGGAATTAGCTGTGATAGGGTACTGTCGTGAGGTCACAAGAGACAAGGACCGTGTCTGTGTGTGCGGACGTGGCAGGACAGAAGGCAGTGGGCGTGAGTCTCCCATCTCCCTGCCTCAGCACCTGGCCAGACCCTTCTGCGGCCTTCCACCTCTCTCAGCCCTGCCCGGCCTTCGCTCTGTGGATAGCTTTGTTGTGCCTGACCCCTTGAGCATCCCTCCTGTTTTCAAAATTCATGCAGAGCCTGGAATGCCATATGTGCCTGGGTCAGGGGGGGCCTCAGGAGGTGTTTCCTTGAGTCCTGCTGAGGGGAGGGTGCCTGCTCGCCGTCCTCTCCCAGAGACTGGGCAGGAGTGGTCTCTGGGCTCACGTGGGCCACGTACAGGGTGAGAGTCCTCCCGCGTCTGCTGAGCCAAAACAGGGTGGGGCAGTAGAGGAGCTCCCAGATTATTCCAGGCTGGGCCTTCTGCTTCCAGGCGTGCCCGGGAGGCCTGGGCTCACTGGATAAACACCACCCTGGCAGTTGGCAGGCAAGGCATTGTTCTCAGGAGATGCTTCCCCCCTTTTGTTTGGGAAAGGTAAAAACAAGAACACAGCTGGCTGATGGCTCTGAGCTTCACCTCCAGAGCGTGCAATTATCCCAAACTCCCTGCCTCCCATATTTCTCCCACCTCCCCCAGGCTGGGGAACCTTAGGAGCATCTAGATCCACCTCCCACCTGACACTTAGAGACCTGACAGACGAGGCTCTAGCTTCGGCCCGCATCCCTCCAGCGAGAGGGGGGCTCACTCCTTCCCGAGACCCAGGCTTTGGAGACGGGTTGAGAGGTGGTGGCCTGGAGAGGCTGGAGGGACCTGATCATAGAGCAGAACCCCTACCACTAGCCCTACAGCTTCCACAGTGACGGGGAGCAGAATCTGCCGCCCCAGCGTACGCTGCTCTGGCACATGGCTTGTCTCAAGCTGAAGACAGGGCCCAGCAGATTCAGGAAGCACCTTTTATCCCCCTCAACAGCCTAGAAGTATTTACGTGGGAGGCTTGCACCGGGAAGACCACTATCATCAGCGATCACTTTTTGTATAGGGCACTTACCTGCAGGGTGTAACAAACATTTGTTTACCAAACATTCGCTCTTCCCCTCTTCCCGTGAATTGTCTTCCCCCTCTTTGAAGCCCCAGAGCCCTCCACCTCCAGCACAGGATGGTGTATAGACCTCAATTACCTGAGTGCCCTCGGGAGTTTTATATTTTTTTTTTTTTTTTTTTTTTTTTTCAATTAGCAATAATCGCGCCTCGGATAAACCTCATTGGCTACGATACTGCCACTGCGCAAAGCTTAGTTTTATATTTTTATGGGGCTCCTATATGCCCCAGATTTGTTTTTCTCCTGTTAATCTGTCTTATTTCAATTTAATTGTTAAACCTGCCAAAAAATCTAGAAGGGAAGAAAGGCAATGTTTCCTGCCCTTACAGCAGTGCCTGAGGCTGTGCCGGCCAATGGGGTGAGATCTGGGGAGAGAGGTGCTGTGTCTGAAAGAAGATAGACTTTCCACAGAGCTGGGAGCCATTAATCAGGCTTCTGGGGAGCTAGTGAGTTGTCTGTCACTGGAGGAGTGCAAGTAGAGAGTGACCCATTGGCAGGACTCCCAGGGCTTCCAAAGGGTCTCAGCTGATGGGACAGGACCCAATTCTGGGAGGATGTCCAGGAAGGGCATCTCTTCCCTAATCCCAGCTAGCCAGCCTGAGCGAGGGGTGGGGCTGAAGGGATGGGGCATGGAACTGGGCATGGCCTGGGTACCCTGCTCGCCCCAGGCTGCCTACCCCAGCTCTGTGTCTATCCCAGCTGCTGTCACCTGCCTCAGGTCACTCTCACAGGCAGGTGAAGGCAGGACTGGCATCTACAGGCCTCTGTGCCTAGCAAGGGGAGCACCTACTGCCCAGCATCAGACTTCAGTACGTGGGCCCCTCAAACTGCAGGACCTCGCCTCCCTCCCCTGCCTCTTGGACCCTGGTGAGTGAGGGGCCTCCCTCTAAAGTCCCAGGACTGCTGCTCAGGTGAGACCTTGCCCCTCCCACACTGCTTGGCCTCACGTCTTCCAAGGAGAATTGCTCCAGTACCAGGCTTAGAAGGTCAAGGCCACTTCGTGGACGGGCACTGGGGAATAGGGTTCCGTAACACCTCACAGGGGAGGCAGTAGGGCTAGAGGGATCTTCCTGAGTCTCAGGGGCCGTGGGCCTGCACTGGGCCTGCGGCAGCAGGGGCCTCCTCAGACGAGATGCACATCAACCGTTCAGTGTCCCGCCCGGTCCCTGGCCTTCCTTCCCAGTCCTCCTGCCTGACTGTCCCAGGGAAGCCAAGCGGGGTCTCAGCGGTCACCAAGGAGACTCAGAGCTGGGCCAGGCTCCTGCCCTCACCTCCACCCCCAGGGAAGGTCCCTTTCCTCCTGTAGCCTCAGTTTACTCAGTTGAACCATCTCTAAGAGCTTGTCTCAAGGGAACTGAGTTCTAGAAGGCTGTCTGGCCAGGCCTCAGGATGGCTGGAGTAGGGGGTAGGGAGGTCTTGCCTGCCAGAGAAAGAAGGAAGTAGCCTCTGCCTGGGTGCCTGATGCCCCAGCAATGTGGCCAGCCAGCCTCTCGCTCAAGGATGGGGCGACGGGCCTGGGGGTGGGCACGAGGGAGGGGACAGCTTGTGCTAGTGACGGAGGTCAGGATGGCAGGAGCTAGACTCCCCATGTGCAGGCAATAAAGGGGCACATTGTTCGTAGGGAATTTATAAACAATAGTACAATTGAATGAAGTCTATCTGCCATTTATTCTCACCACATGCTGGTGATTCCAACCATATCAGTGATAAAATACTCCTGTCTGAGAAAATGTCTTATTGGTCAAAGTTCTAAGCAATTGCTACAATTACTGAATTTTGTAATAAGTAAAATAAGCTTCAAATGAGCACCTTTACTGCTTATTCACTAATAAATATTTTATGCTACATGAAAGATCATTCAGAGATTCCCTGGTTTCTACATGCAGACCGAGCTACAAGTCTGTGTTTCATCTGACCCCCCTGCAGTCGGTGCCGTTCCTGCCTCTAGTCCCTGAGGTACATACTCCTATAGACAAGCAGTAGATTCTAAGTAAGTAAGGACAGCACACTGATTATAAAGACGAAAGGAACAGAACTTGAATGCCTTCATTTCTGTCACTCTGAGTAACAGCTTGATGGTTTTATTTGTGTTGAAAATTTGAAATATTTAAACAGTGCAAAGTAGGAAGTATAATATTTGTGTTTGATAAATGCAAACTTAGTTCACTATGGAGAATGTTTGTTTCATTTCGCTGTCTTTATGGTGCAATCATGGAGAGGAGGGAAGCGTTGAAGAACTGCCCACCGTGAGAGTCGAATGTACTTAAAATGCTGCTGGCTTGCACAGCTCTGTAGAGGGGCACCCGGTCAGTTCTCCTCCCTGGGGGACCTCAATTCCATGGGGATGCCAGGGAAAGTGGTCAGCCTCCCCAGACAGAGGAATGGTCTGGACTCACCTTCCCAGCCCAGCAGTACCTGCCACCCCGTCCCAGATGAGGGCCTCCAGTGCAGCCTGCAGCTACCCCACCGCACCAGATTGTTGGGGGTGGGGGCATGGGGGGTAGAATGGCTCCAGCTTAGCCTTGAGCCAGCTCTGACAAGGAGCAGAGGCCCCAAGTGCTCCCACATCAGCCAGGAAGGGCAACCCAGGAGGTGTCAAGAAAACTGACAGGTGCTGTCCAACCTGGGCCTGCATCTCCCATCCTTCCACACCCTCTACCTTGAAATGATTGGAGGCTAACACTGTGTCATAAGGACTATTCTGAAGATATTGGAGAATCAACTGATGCAGGAAGAGGCTTTTTCTAAACTTCCCTATCTGCCTAAAAGCAGAGCGTCCCAAAAGAATTCAAATGTCATAAATCACCTCTCTGGGAATTTCACAACCAGACATCGACTCCTGTCACCTAAGACCAGGATAAGAAATCACCTAAGCAGACACTGTAGCAAAATTATCATATCTCCCATCTATTCTCCTAAGGGCCTATTTATCTTTCTTAAAAGTCATTTTTTTTCAGATAAAGAAGATGTAGTACATATACACAATGCAATATTATTCAGCCATAAGAAGAAAACAAATCCTACCATTTGCAACAACATGGATGGAGCTGGAGGGTATTATGCTCAGTGAAATAAGCCAGGCGGAGAAAGACAAGTACCAAATGATTTCACTCATATGTGGAGTATAAGAATGAAGCAAAAACTGAAGAAACAAAACAGCAGCAGAATCACAGAACCCAAGAATGGACTAACAGTTACCAAAGGGAAAGAGACTGGGGAGGATGGGTGGGAAGGGAGGGATAGGGGGGAAAAGGGGGCATTACAATTAGCAGACATAATGTACAGGGGGTGGCAGAGAAGACAAGTAGTGACTCTATAGCATCTTACTACACTGATGGACAGGGACTGTAATGGGGATTGTGGGGGGGACTTGATAATGGGGGGAATCTAGTAACCACAGAGTTGCTCATGTGATTGTACATTAATGATACCAAAAAAAAAGTTGTTTACCCATAAGTTCCCTTTCTCCCTTTCCCTACTAAGATGATATATAATATCTAAAATAAGGCATTAATATCCAAAAGACATTAAAAAACTCACACGACTTAGTAGCAACAAGCAATCCAATTTAAAAATAGGCGGAAAAACTGGATAGGTATTTTTCCAAAGAAGACATCCAAATGGTCACAGACACATGAAAAGGCGCTCAACATCACCAGTCATCAAGGAAGTGCAAATCAAAACTGCAACAAGATATCATGTCGTGTGTAATACAATGGTTGGCGTCAAAAAGATAAGTAACAAGTTTCAGCAAGAATGTGGAAAAAAGGGAATATTTGTGCAGTGCTTGGGGAATATAAGTTGGTCCAGCCACTATGGAAAACAGTGTAGCAGTTCCTCAAAAAATTAAAAATAGAACTGCATATGATACAGCATCCCACTTCTACGTATATCCAAAGGAAATGAAAAGAGGATCTCAAAGAGATGTCTGTGCCCTTGTGTTCACTGCAGCACTAGAATAGCCAAGACATAGAAACAGCATGTGTCTATCAATGGATGAATGGATAAAGAAGTATAGATATATATATACACACACACACACATACATAATACAAATCCTGCCCATTTGTGACAACATGTTTGGACTTTGAAGGCCTTATGCTAAGTGAAATGTCAGATACAGAAAGATAAATACTGTAGATATTACTTACATATGGAATCTAAAAAAGTCAAACTCAAACTCATAGAATAAGAGAGTAAAGTAGTGGTAGTTGTCAAGGGCTGGAAGGGGGGGGGAAACAGGCAGACACTGGTCAGAGGGTACAAACTCCCAGTTATGAGCTGAATAAGTTATGAGGATCTAATGTATAGTATGGTGATTATAGTTAATAATATTCTATTATAAACTTGAAAGTTGCTAAGAGAATAAATCTTAAATGTTCTCACCACACACACACAAAGGTAATTCTTTGATGTGATGGAAGTGTTAGCTAAATGGTGGTAATCATTTGCAACATGTAACTGCATCAAATAAACACACTGTTATATCTCAGTAAAACTAGAAAACAAACATGGTATATAAGCCCCAAATCCTAACTGCTTCTTTGAGCCACATTTCCTGTGTACGTATGTGAATAAACTGCCTTTTCCCCCATTAGTCTGTCTTTTGTCAATTGAATTCACAGATCCCAAGTCACTGAATCTAAGTGGGTAGAGGAAAAGTTTCTCCTCCCCAACAGTATTGTAATAAAAATAGTACTAGATAACATTTCTTGATCATGTACTATTTGCTAGGGGCTGGTCTAAACATTTATCTTTATATATGTTTATCTGATTTAATCCTCTTAACATCCCCTAGAGGTGGTTGGCTAGTCCCACTTTAAAAAGACAAAACTTGAGATATAAAGAAGTTAACTTGCCCAAGGCACAGACAATAAGTGGTGCAGCTGGGATTTGAACCTGGTCATACCCGGAACTCACGCTATGAGCTGGGGTTGGGCCACCAGTGCTTGAAGTCCTGCTTCTGGCTCTGCGACCACTGCCTGTGTAACTTCGGGCCTCAGTTTCCTTGTTTTCACAGTGGGTGGTAATGTCTCTCCTAGCTCTGACCATCTTCAATCACAAGACAGTGGGGCTGGCAAGGAGGACGCCAGCTTGAGTGTGACCTGTCTACACCGTCAACAGAGGGAATGTCACAGTTCGGGAAGAAGCCATTGGCTGCAGAGGGAGGGGCTGTGGGCTGAAAGCCTAAGACTTGGGTGTCCCACCCACCTCTACCACTGCCTGACTGTAGATTTTTGGGCCAGTTGCTTGTACTTTCTAAGTTTCAGTGCCTTTCTCTCTCAAATACCTGGTCCCAGGTCTAGAGGATCTAAGGAGAGATGTAAACTATACAGTGTATACTGAAAATATAGATTATATGACTGCATGAACTGTGACTCCCAAGTTCCAGTGGTATGGTGACCACAACATCTTATCAGCATCATCATATAAGGGTTGCCTAATTTGAATATTTATCAGACCTACAGCCAGATTTGAGGGGGTTGTGGAGCCAGCCTGTGCACTAATCCAATCAAGAGCGATAGCAAGGGTTGCAGGAACATGGCAGAATAGGAGGTCGCTGTGGAACTTTCTCCCACATACACATAGAAGAAGAAACTACACCAAGCACAACTGACTGAAAATGACCTGAAGACTGCAGGCTAGACCTTCTACACCTGGCGAAGAAAAGACCACATAGGGGTATAGCGGTAGAGCCGAGACCAATTAATTGGGATCCAAGTGTCTCCCCTCATCCCAGCCCACAAGCAGGAGGGAGAGAAATAGAGCGGGAAAGGGATACATGCTCAGGAAGCCAGCGCACTTGGTCCTGGAAATCTGCTCTGGGAAAACCAGTTCCCATTTCATTGGGCTTTGAAGATAAATGTGCTGGACACCAGCGAGAGATGGAGCATGTGGGGGGCCAAGTCTCTGGTCACTTGTGGAGGAGCAGCGTGCTCTGTTGATCCCTCTGAAACCACAGGCAGAAATTTGAAAGATTTGCTAGCCTTGGGGAGTATGCTGGAGGGTCAGGATCTGAGAAGGCTCTCTCTGGAGGAGAAAAGGCAAGTAGACAATTTTCCAGCCCTCCCTCAACCCAAGTGGGAAGATGCTTAGAGGAGCCATCTCTGAATCTCCCCACCGACCCTCCTGGCTCAGTCCCGGCACTCCCCTGCAGACCTGCCCCACCCAACATGCTCAGCCTAGCAATAGGAGACCATAGCTGCAGACAGGCACACAAAAGCTACCAGTGGGGACCTTCCATTCCTGGCACTCAGGGAGAAGGTAGGCCCTGCCCACAGCCCACCTCACAATTCAGCCACAACAGAGAATTGGGTTTTGGTGAGCAAGAGCTCTTGTGCTTCTGGGCACCACAGCATGCACACTTCATAAAGTCACTACTTTCAAAACCAGGAGGTATAGCTGATCTGTCCAATACAAAAGAAGGGACACAGAGACCCAGATGAAAATGTGTTCCAAACAAAAGAACAAGGCCAAACCCCAGAAAAAGTGCTAAATGAAATGCAGATAAGCAATCTTGCTGATAAAGAATTCAAAGTAATGGTCATAGAGATGCTCACTGAACCAAGGGAAAGAGTTGATTATCTCAACGAGACCTTCAACAAGGAGATAGAAAATATAAAAAAGAGCCATTCATAGCTGAAGAATACAATAACTGAAATAAAAAATACAGCTGAGGGAGTGAAAAGTAGACTAGAGGATGCAGAGGAACTTATCAGTGAGCTGGAAGACAGGGTAGTGGAAAGTAGCCAAGCTGAGCAATAGAGAGAAAAAGGAATTTCTAAAAATGAGAATATAAACATGAGCAACTTTTTCCTGAATGCATCTCCTCGGGCAAGAGAAACAAAATAAAAAATGAACAAATGGGGCTATATCATGCTAAAAAGCTTCTATACAGCAAAGGACACCATCAGCAGAACAAAAAGGCATCCTATAATATGGGAGAATATATTTGTAAATGCCATATCTGATAAGGGGTTAACATCTAAAATATATAAAGAGCTCATATGCCTCAACACCCTAAAAGCAAATAGCCCTATTAAAAAATGGGCAGAGGATATGAAGAGACATTTCTCCAAAGAAGAAATTCAGATGGCCAGCAGGCACATGGAAAGATGCTCCACATTGCTAATTATCAGGAAAATGAAAATTTAAACCACAATGAGATATCACCTCATGCCAGTTAGGATGGCCAACATAGAAAAGACTAGGAACAACAAATGCTGGTGAGGATGCAGAGAAAGGGGAACCCTCCTACACTGCTGGTGTGAATGTGAACTAGTTCAGCCATTGTGGAAAGCAGTATGGAGGTTCCTCAAAAAACTCAAAATAGAAATACCATTTGACCCAGGCATTCCACTCCTAGGAATTTACCCTAACAATGCAGCAGCCCAGTTTCAAAAAGACAGATGCACCCCTATGTTTATCGCAGCACTATTTACAATAGCCAAGAAATGGAAGCAACCTAAGTGTCCATCAGTAGATGAATGGGTAAAGAAGAGGTGGTTCATCTACATAATGCAATATTATTCAGCCATAATAAGAAAACAAATCCTACCATTTGCAACAACATGGATGGAGCTAGAGGGTATTATGCTCAGTGAAATAAGCCAGGCAGAGAAACACAAGTATGAAATGATTTCACTGATCTGTGGGGTATAAGAACAAAGCAGAGACTGAAGGAACAAAACAGCAGCAGACTCACAGGATCCAAGAATGGACTAACAGTCACCCAAGGGAAGGGACTGGGGAGGATGGGTGGGAAGGAAGGGAGAAGGAGAATAAGGAGCATTACAATTAGCACATATAACATTCAGGGGGAGGGGGCATGGGGAAGGCAGTATAGCACAGAGAAGACAAGTAGTGACTCTATAGCATCTTTTTTTTATAGCATCTTACTATGCTGATGGACAGTCACTGTACTGGGGTATGTGGTGGGGACTTGATAATGGGGAAATCTAGTAACCACAGTGTTGCTCATGTAATTGTATATTAATGATATCAAAATAAAAATAATAAATTTAAAAAATGAGAAGATGCTAAGAGCTTTTGGACAACTCCAAATGAAACAATGTTTGTATAATAGGGGGCTCAGAAGAAGAGAGAGACAAAAGGGTAGAAAGTCTATTTGAAGAAATAATAGCTGAAAACTTCCCATATCTGGGGAAGGAAACAGACATCAAGTTCTTAGAAGTGAAGAGAGCCCCCAACAAGATGAACCCAAAGAGGTCCACACCAAGGCACATAGTAATTAAAATTGCATAGGTTAAAAATAAAGAGAGAATCTTTAAATCAACAAGAGAAAGGAAAACAGTTACCTACAAGTTATGGATAAGGCTATGGACAAGTTTTTCAGCAGAAACTACAAGCCAGAAGGGAGTGGCATAAAATATTCAAAGTATTGTAGGGGGAGAACCCACAACCAGGAATTCTCTACCCAGCAAGGGTATCATTAAGAATTGAAGGAGAGATTAAAAGTTTACCAGATAAATGAAGGTTAAAATAATCACCCCTAAAACTGGCTTTACAGGATATGTTAAAGGAACTTCTTTATATGGAGACATTTTTAAGTTTAAATGTTTTTGATCAGTGAAAACAAATCCATGGTAAATGTAGTAGGCCATCACTCACAAAGCAAGCATGAAGCTTAAAAGACAAAATTAGTCAAGGGATGCATGAAATAAAAAGATGTAGATTGTGCCTACAAACACATGGAGGCTTAATGACATGCTCCTAAAGAATCAATGGATCAATGATCAAATAAAAATGGATCAAGCACTATATGGAGACAAATGAAAACAACTCAACAGCCCCAAACCTGTGGGATGCAGCAAAGGCAGTTCTAAGTGGAAAGTATGTAGCAATACAGGCTTACCTCAAAAAACAAGAACAATCCAAAATGAACAGGCTAAACTCAAAATTAATGAAACTAGAAAAAGAAGAACAAATGAGGGCAAAAGTCAGTACAAAGAGGGACGTAATAAAGATCAGAGCATAATAGATAAAATCGAGAGGAATAAAGCAATAGAAAGATTCAGTGAAACCAGGAGCTGGTTCTTTGAGAAAATAAACAAAATAGATAAACCCCTAGCCAGACTTATCAAGAAAAAAAGAGAGTCTACATGCATAAACAGAATCAGAAAAGACAAAGGAAAATTCACAATGGACACCACAGAAATACAAAGAATTATTAGAGAATACTCTAAAAAATTACATGTCAATAAACTGGACAAAGTAGATGTAATAGACAACTTTCTAGAAAAATACAACCTTCTAAGAATGACCCAAGAAGAGACAGGAAATCTGAACAGACCCACTAATAGCAATGAAATTGAATTGGTAACCAAAAAACTACCTAAGAATAAAACCCCTGGACCAGATGACTTTATGGCTGAATTTTATCAAACATTTAAAGAAGAGCTAATACCCATCCTCCTTTAAGTATTCCAAAATCTAGAAGAGGAGGGAATACTCCAAGCTTATTCTATGTGGCCAGCATTGCTGTAATACCAAAACCAGACAAAAAAAACACACAGAATAAGAAAATTACAGACCAATATCCCTGATGAACATAGATGCAAAAATCTTCAACAATATATTAGCAAAGTGAATTAAAAAATACGTCAAAAGGGGGGGTGCTCAAGATGGCATGAGTAGGGTGGTGGAAATCTCCTCCCAAAACCATTTATATTTTGAAAATACAGCAAATACAACTATTCCTAAAAGAAAGACCAGAAGATACAGTACAACACCCAGGCTACATCTACATCTGTGAGAACTCAGCATCTCACGGAAAGGGTAAGATACAGAGCCATGACCTGGTGGGATCTGAGCAGTCCCCACCCCAGCTCACCAGTGGGAGAAAAAGAATCAGAGCGGGAGGGAGTGGAAGCACAGGACTGCTAAGTAACCAGCCCTAGTAATCTGCACCGGGAGCACAGACACACATTGCATGGTGCATTGGATATTAGAGAAATGGAAAAGTAAAATCTAAGATGCAGACTGCAAGCAGATCCCCACAGCTGGCTCCCCTGGGACAAAAAGAAAGCCGGTGCTTTAAAAGTTTTAAAGGGACAAGGGTTTAACATGTGGATAAAATCATCCCACCACACTCAGCCCAGCAGGCTGGGAATATTAGGGAACTTCATGAGCCCTAACCCCCTGGATGGCAATGGAGCTCCAAAGACCCTCATGGCAATTAGCAGCCTGCCATTCATTCCTCCCCACTGGCACTGCAAGCAAACCAGCTGATCTGCCATTGCTGCAGACCAGCCAGTGGGTAGCCCCACCCACAGCAAGCACACAGAGTCTCTTCCCAGTGCACAGCTAACCGGGCCCAACCCACAGGCTGCTACCAGCATGCACCTGCATGACACAGAGGAAGCTGGGGCAAAGTCCAGAAGGCATGAAGAGGTGCCATTCCCACAGAACACATGCCACACACCTGCAACCCCCAGCAGTGCCATAGGCCATCCGGAGGATAGCCCCACCCACGGCAGCTCAGGGGATTAATCCAGAGACTGCAACCTTTGTGCAGGTAACTGGCACAGGCAGCAGAGAAGGGCAAGGTGATCAACAATCAGGAAGGGACTTTGTTCTCCCAGCTGACACATGCGCCACTTACTGGCAACCACTTTTATTGACATGAAAAGGCAGAAGAACCTGGTACAGTCCAAAATCACTCAAATGCCAGAGAGAGGGCCTGGCAAGATAGATATAACCAATCTTCCTGAAAAAGAATTCAAAATAAAAGTCATAACCATGTTGAAGGAGCTGCAGAGAAATATACAAGAGCTAAGGGATGAAGTCCGGAGGGAGATAACAGAAATGAAACAATCAATGAAAGGACTTAAGAAAAAACTGGATGAGGTACAAGAGACTGTTAATGGAATAGAAATCAGAAAATAGGAATATAGAGAAGCTGAGGCAGACGGAGATAAAAGAATCTCTAAGAATGAAAGAGTATTAAGAGAACTGTGTGACCAATCCAAATGGAACAATATTGGCATAAGAGGGGTACCAGAAGAAGAGAGAGTAAAAGGAATAGAAAGTGTCCTTGGACATTAAGATGAGAAAGACTGAGAGAGAGGATTAAAGATGGAGGTGTGAGAGGTGAGAAAGAGGCTTCCTCCTAAAACCGCATATAATACCAAAATATAATTAATACAACTAATCCTGAAAGAGCAACAGGACAGAGGACTGGGCCAGACTGCATACACCTGGAGAAAAGAGCAGACCTCACGGAACAGGGTAACATACCAAAGCTGTGACCCAGTGGGACCGAAGCCCTTTCCCCACCCCAGCTCACCAGTGGGAGGAAGAAAAATAGAGCAGGGAGGGAGTGGAGGCCTGGGACTGCTGAATACCTAACTCTGGAGATCTGCTCTGGGAGCACAAACCTACATTTCATGGTGCTTGCATAGTACTCCTGTGATTAGGGGGTTGGAAAGCTAAGACAGGCAGAATTCATGTGACTGAGATTCCAGCTGCTTGTGGAAACCAGGGATCCATATCTGGCTGCTCTGGGACAAAAGAAAGGCGGGCAGTCTGAGAGACTTCCTAACAAGGAGGCCCTTAGCAAGAGGGCTGCTAAAGGGGCAAGGATCGCACAGAGCTTACTGCTCAGGAGAAAGGACAGGTGGACAAAATTGTCCAGGTGCACTCTGCCCAGCAGGCAGGGAGCTTTAATGATTTCCCGGTGCTCCAGCTCCCTGGCTGGCTACACAGCTCCAAGGACCCCCTCTGTGATATGCAGCCTACTGAGCCTTTCTCCTGGCCAGCCCCACCTGGCTCGCAAACCGGCAAACCCTACCCTGGCATTAGGCCAGCCAGAGGGAAGATCAGTCTACAGCAACTACAAATGCAAAGCATAGAGGCTTATATGTGTGTGCTCGGCCCACTGGTTCAGGCAGTGTAGACAGGCATAGCAGCTGGGAAGCAGGAAACAGCTCTTTCCTCCCTCCAGGCACCAATACCACTCCCCTGCGACCCCTGACATTGCCTCAGGGGCTCCACTCCCTAATCATCAGGGGAATGCAAATTAAAACCACAATGAGATATCACCTCACACCAGTAAGTATGCCAGCATCGAAAAGACTAAGAACAACAAATGCTGGCAAGGATGTGGAGAAAGGGAAACCCTCCTACACTGCTGGTGGCAATGTAAGCTAGTTCAATCATTGTGGAAAGCAGTATGGAGGGTCCTCAAAAAACTAAAAATAGAAATACCATTTGACCCTGGAATCCCACTCCCTGTAATTCACTCAAAGAATACAACTTCTCAGATTCAAAAAGATATAAGCACTTCAGAGAGGATTAAAGATGGCAGCATGTGAGGTGAGAAAGAGGCTTCCTCCTATAACCACATATAATATAAAAATATAAATAATGCAGGATGCGATGAATCCTGTGAGAGTAACAGGAAAGAGGACTGTGCCAGACTGCACACACCTGGAGAAAAGAGCAGACCTCACGGAACAGGGTAACGTACCAAAGATGTGGCCCAGCAGGGCCCAAACCCTTCCCCGACCCCAGCTCACCAGCAGGAGGAAGAGAAACAGAGCAGGACGGGACTGGAGGCCTGGGAGTGCTAAATACCTAACTCCAGAGATTTGCTCTGGGAGCACAAACCTACATTTCATGGTGCTTTCATCATACTCTTGTGATTACGGGGTTGGAAAGCTAAGACAGGCAGAATTCTTGGAGAGACTGAGATTCCAGCTGCTTGTGGAAAGCAGGGATACATATCTGGCTGCTCTGGGACAAAAGCTTATATCTGTGTGTTTGGCTCACTGGCTCAGGCAGTGGAGACATGCAGAGCAGCTGGGAAGAAGGAAACAGGTCTTTCCTCCCCCCAGGCACCAGTACCGCTCCCCTGCGCCCCCGACATTGCTTCAGGGGCTGAGCAGCTCCAGAGTAGAGCTTCTGGACACTAGAGGGCGCCATATACAAATATGAAACACCAAAGGAACCTGGCCCAGAGTAAAATTAATATAACCCCTGAGAGAGAGGACATGGATGGAACTCATGATTCTCCTTGAAAGGGAGTTACAAATAAAATCATTAACATGCTAATGGAGGCACATAAAGATATTCAAGAGCTCAGGAATGAATTCCGGTCTGAGATCCAATCATTGAAGAGCACAATGGAGGGTATTAAAAGCAGATTGGATATGGTGGAGAAGATGATAAATGAAATAGAAACTAGAGAAGAGGAATACAAAGAAGCTGAGGCACAGAGAGAGAAAAGGATCTCTAAGAATGAAAGAATATTGAGAGAACTGTGTGACCAATCCAAACAGAACAATATTCACATTATAGGGATACCAGAAGAAGAAGAGAGAGAGAAAGGGATAGAAGGTAATTTCTGAAAACTTCCCCAATCTGGGGAAGGAGATAGTCTCTCAGGCTATGGAGATGCACAGATCTCCCAACACAAGGGACCCAAGGAAGACAACACCAAGACATATAGTAACTAAAATGACAAAGAACAAGGATAAGGACACACTATTAAAAGCAACCAGAGAGAGAAATAAGATCACATACAAAGGAAAGCCCATCAGGCTATCATCAGACTTCTCAGCAGAAACCTTACAGGCCAGAAGGGAGTGGCATGATGTATTTAATGCAATGAAGCAGAAGGGCCTGGAACCAAGATTACTTTATCTGGCAAGATTATCATTTAAATTTGAAGGAGGGATTAAACAATTTCCAGATAAGCAAAAGCTGAGAGAATTTACCTCCCACAAACCATCTCTGCAGTCCATTTTGGAGGGACTGCTATAGATGGAAGTGTTCCTAAGGTTTCATAGCCATCACCAGATGTAATAAAAACACAGCAACAAAAGTAGAACAGCTAATAACTAAGCAAATGGAAAATTAAATTAACTATCCCCAAAGTCAATCAAGGGATAGACAAACAGTACAGAACATGATACTTAATATATAAAGAATGGAGGATGAAGAAAAAGGAGGAAAAAAGAAACGTTAACATTGAACCTTTGGTAACCACAAATCTAAAGCCTAAAATGGCAATAAGTACATACCTATCGATAATCACCCTAAATGTAAATGGGTTGAATGCACCAATCAAAAGACACAGAGTCACTGAATGGATAAAAAAACAAGCTCCATCTATATGCTGCCCTCAAGAGACTCACTTTAAACCCAAAGACATCTACAGACTAAAAGTGAAGGGATGGAAAAAGATATTTCATGCAACTAATAGGGAGAAAAAAGCAGGAGTTTCAATACTTATATCAGACAAAATAGACTTCAAAACAAAGAAAATCACAAGAGACAAAGAAGGACATTATGTAATGATAAAGGGCTCAGTCCAACAAGAGGATATAACCATTATAAATATATATGCACCCAACACAGGAGCACCAGCATATGGGAAACAAATACTAACAGAACTAAAGGAGGAAATACGCTGCAATGCATGCATTCTGGGAGACTTGAACAAACCACTCACTCCAAAGGACAGATGA
The DNA here is from genome assembly GCF_040802235.1 of Manis javanica. NCBI lineage: Eukaryota > Metazoa > Chordata > Mammalia > Pholidota > Manidae > Manis > Manis javanica. Next base: position 122,697,916 of record NC_133163.1, read on the forward strand.
AACAAACAGAAAATAAGTAAGGACACAGAGGCGCTGAACAACACACTAGAACAGATGGACCTAACAGACATCTACAGAACCATCACGCAAAAGAGGCAGGATACACATTCTTCTTAAATGCACATGGAACATTTTCCAGAATACATCACATACTAGGCCACAAAAAAAGCCTCAGGTAATTGAAACAGATTGAAATTGTACCAAGCAACCTCTCAGACCACAAAGGTATAAAACTAGAAATAAATTGTACAAAGAAAACAAAAACGTTCACAAACACAGGGAGGCTTAACAACATGTTCCTAAATAATCAATGGATCAATGACAAAATTAAAACAGAGATCAAGCAATATATGGAAACAAATGACAACAACAGCACAACACCCCAATTTCTGTGGGACGCAGCGAAGGCAGTTCTAAGAGGAAAGTGTATAGCAATCCAAGCCTATATAAAGAAGGAAGAACAATCCCAAATGAATAGTCTAAAGTCACAATTATTGAAACTGGTAAAAGAATAACAAATGCAGCCCAAAGTCAGTAGAAGGAGGGACATAATAAAATCAGAGAAGAAATAAATAAAATTGAGAAGAATAAAACAATACAAAGAATCAATGAAACCAAGAGCTGGTTCTTTGTGAAAATAAACAAAATAGATAAACCCCTATTCAGACTTATTAAGAGAAAAAGAGAATTTCACACATAAACAGAATCAGAAATAAGCAAGGAAAGATCACGATGGACACCACAGAAATACAAAGAATTACTAGAGAATACTGTGAAAATCTATATGTTAACAAGCTGGACAACTTAGAAGAAATGGACAACTTTCTACAAAAATACAACCTTCCAAAACTGACCAAGGAAGAAACAGAAAATCCAAACAGACCAATTACTAGCAATGAAATTGAATCTGTAATCAAAAAACTACCCAAGAATAAAATTCCCAGGCCAGATGGATTCACCGCTGAATTTTATCAGACATATAGAGAAGACATAATACCCATTCTCCTTAAAGTTTTCCAAAAAATAGAAAAGGAGGAAATACCCCCAAACTTACTCTATGAAGCCAGCATCACTCTAATACCAAAACCAGGCAAAGGCCCCACCAAAAAAGAAAATTTCAGACCAATATCCCTGATGAACATAGATGCAAAAATGCTGAACAAAATATTACCAAACCAAATTCAAAAATACATCAAGAGGATCATTCACCATGACCCAGTGGGATTCATCCCAGGGATGCAAGGATGGTACAACATTCGAAAATCCATCAACATCATCCACCACATCAACAAAAAGACAAAAACCACATGATCATCTCCATAGATGCTGAAAAAGCATTCTAGAAAATTCAGCATCCATTAATGATAAAAACTCTCATCAAAATGGGAATAGAGGGCAAGTACCTCAACATAATAAAGCCCATATATGACAAACCCACAGCCTACATCATCCTGAACAGCGAGAAGCTGAAAGCTTTTCACCTAAGATTGGGAACAAGACAGGAATGCCCACTCTACCTGCTTTTATTCAACATAGTACTGGAGGTCCTCACCATGGCAATCAGACAACACAAAGAAATACAAGGAATCCAGATTGGTAAGGAAGAAGTCAAATGGTCATTATTTGCAGATGACATGATACTGTACATAAAAACCCTAAAGAATCCACTCCAAAAGTACTAGAACTAATATCTGAATTCAGCAAAGCTGCAGGATACAAAATTAATACACAAATATCTGTTGCTTTCCTATACATTAACAATGAACTAGCAGGAAGAGAAATCAGGAAAACAATTCCATTCACAATTCTATCAAAAAGAATAAAATACCTGGGAATTAACCTAACCAAGGAAGTGCAAGACCTATACCCTGAAAACTACAAGACACTCATGAGAGAAATTAAAGAGGACACTAACAAATGGAAACTCACCCCATGCTCTTGGCTAGGAAGAATTAATATTGTCAAAATGGCCATCCTGCCCAAAGCAATATACAGATTCGATGTAATCCCTATCAAATTACCAACAGCATTCTTCAATGAACTGGAACAAATAGTTCTAAAATTCATATGGAAACACCAAAGACCCTGAATAGCCAAAGCAATCCTGAGAAGGAAGAATACAGTGGGGAGATTTCACTCCCCAACTTCAAGCTCTACTACAAAGCCATAGTAATCAAGACAATTTGGTACTGGCACAAGAACAGAGCCACATACCAGTGGAGCAGAATAGAGACTCCAAACATTAACCCAAACATATGTGGTCAATTAATATACAATAAAGGAGCCATGGATATACAATGGGGAAATGACAGCCTCTTCAACAACTGGTGTTGGCAAAACTGGGCAGCTACATGTAAGAGAATGAAACTGGATTATTGTCTAACCTCATACACAAAAGTAAATTCGAAATGGATCAAAGATCTGAATGTAAGTCATGAAACCATAAAATTCTTAGAAAAAAACATAGGTAAAAATCTCTTGGACATAAACGTGAACAACTCTTCATGAACAAATCTCCCCAGGCAAGGGAAACAAAAGCAAAAATGAACAAGTGGGACTATATCAAACTGAAAAACTTCTGTACAGCAAAGGACACTGTCAATAGAACAAAAAGGCATCCTACAGTATGGGAGAATATATTCATAAATGACAGATCCAATAAAGGGTTGACATACAAAATATATAAAGAGCTCACGCACCTCAACAAACAAAAAGCAAATAATCCAATCAAAAAATGGGCAGAGGAGCTGAACAGACAGGTCTCTAAAGAAGGAATTCAGATGGCCAACAGGCACATGAAAAGATGCTCCACATCGCTAATCATCAGAGAAATGTAAACTAAAACCACAATGAGATATCACCTCACACCAGTAAGGATCACCACCATCCAAAAGACAAACAACAACAAATGTTGGTGAGGATGTGGAGAAAGGGGAACCCTCCTACACTGCTGGTGGGAATGTAAATTAGTTCAACCATTGTCGAAAGCAGTATGGAGGTTCCTCAAAAACTCAAAATAGAAATACCATTTGACCTAGGAATTCAACTACTAGAAATTCACCCTAAGAGTGCAGGAGCCCAATTTGAAAAAGACACATGCACCCCTATGTTTATCGCTGCACTATTTACAATAGCCAAGAAATGGAGCAACCTAAGTGTCCATCAGTAGATGAATGGATAAAGAAGATGTGGTACATATACACAATGGAATATTATTCAGCCTTAAGATGAAAACAAATTCTCCCATTGGCAACAACATGGATGGAGCTGGAGGGTATTATGCTCAGTGACATAAGCCAGGCGGAGAAAGACAAGTACCAAATGATTTCACTCATATGTGGAGCATAAGAACAAAGAAAAACTGAAGGAACAAAACAGCAGCAGAATCACAGACTCCAAGAATGGACTAACAGTTACCAAAGGGAAAGGGACTGGGGAGGAGGGGTGGGAAGGGAGGGATAAGGGGGGGAAATGGGCATTAAAATTAGCTCACATAAAGTATGGGGAGGCCCGGGGAAGGCAGTACAACACAGAGAATAGAAGTAGTGATTCTATAGCATCTTACTATGCTGATGACAGTGACTGTAATGGTGTACGTGGTGGGGACTTGATAATGGGTGAAGTCTAGTAACCATAATGTTGCTCATGTAATTGTACATTAGTGATACCAAAATTTTAAAAAATTATATGCCAATAAGTTGGATAGCCTAGAAGAAATGAATAAATTCCTAGAAACATACACTCTTTCAAGACTGACTCAGAAAGAAGAAGAAAATCTGAACAGACTGATTACTAGTAATGAAATTGAGTTGGCAATCAAAAAACTGACAGCAAACAAAAGTGCAATACCAGATGGCTTCATGGATGAATTCTACCGAACATTTAAAGAGGAGTTAATACCTATCCTTCTTAAAGCATACCAAAAAAACAGAAGAGGAAGGAATAATGATAAACTCATTCTACAAGGCCAGCATTACTGTAATACCAAAACCAAAGACACTGCAAAAAAAGAAAATTATAACCAATATCCCTGATGGACATAGGTGCAAAAATCCTCTCATAATATTAGCAAACTGAATTTAAAAATATATCAAAAGGATCATTCATCATTACCTAGTGTGATTTATTCCAGGGATGCAAGGATGGTACAATATTTGCAATTAATCAGTGTGATACACCACATTAACAAAAGGAAGGATAAAAACTATATGATTATCTCAATAGATGCTAAAAAAGCATTTGATAAAATTCAACATCCATTCATTCTAAAAACTCTCAACAAAGTGGGTATAGAGGGACTATACCTCAACATAATAGAAGCCATATATGACAAACCCCAGCTAGCACTGCTGGTGGGAATGTAAATTAGTTCAACCATTGTCGAAAGCAGTATGGAGGTTCCTCAAAAACTCAAAATAGAAATACCATTTGACCCAGGAATTCAACTACTAGAAATTCACCCTAAGAGTGCAGGAGCCCAAATTGAAAAAGACACACTCAATGGTGAAAATCTGAAAGCTTTTCGTCTATGATCACGAACAAAGGAAGGATGTCCACTCTCACCACTTATATTCTCCACACTACTGGAAGTCCTAGCCACAGCAGTCAGGCACGAAAAAGAAATAAAGTGCATCCACATTGGTAAGGAGGAAGTAAAACTATTACTTTTTGCAAGTGACATAATACTACACATAGAAAACCCTGAAGACTCCACCAAAAAACTATTAGAACTATAATAAATGAATTCAGTAAAGTTGCAGGATGCAAAACCAACATACGGGATCCTATTATGTCTCTATATACTAATAACAAACTAGCAGAGAGATCAAAAAACAATTCCATCAAAAAGAATAAAATGCCTAGGAATAAACCTAAACAAGGAGCTAAATGACCTGTACTCTGAAAACCGTAAGACACTGAAGAAGAGACAAATGGAAAGCAATTCCATGGTCACGGATAGGAAGAATTAATATTGTCAAAATGGCCATGCTGCTCAGAGCGATTTACAGATTCAACGCAATACCTATCAAAATACCAGTGGCATTTTTCACTGAACTAGAGCCAATAAACCAACAATGTAAATAGAATCATAAAAGATCCCATATAGTTGAAGCAATCTTGAGAAAGAAGAACAAAACTCGCACTAGCACACTCCCTGACTTCAAACTATACTACAAAATCACAGTGATTAAAACAGTATGGTGCTGGCACAAGAACAGATACATATATCAGTGGAACAGAATAGAGAGCCCAGGAATAAACCCATGCATGTATGGTCAATTAATATACGTCAAAGGAGGCAAGAATACACAATGGGGCAAAGGCAGTCTCTTCAATAAATAGTATTGGGAAAGCTGGACGGCTACATGCAAGGCGACGAAGCTCAATCACTGCCTGACCCCACACACCGAAGTGAACTTGAAATAGATTAAAGACCTAAATATAAGATGTGAAACCATAAAACTCGTAGAAGAAAACATAGACAAGAATCTCTTGAACATTAGTGTAATATTTTCCTGGATACATATCCCCGGACAAGGGAAACAGCAAAAACAAACAGGTGGGACTACATAAAACTAAAAATCTGTATAGCAAAAGAAACCATGAACAAAATGAAAAGGTAACCTATTGTAATGGAGAATATATTTGCAGATGATATATTTGATAAGGGGCTGATATCCAAAATAAATAAAGAACTCATACAACTCAAAAACAGAAAAGCAAATAATCCAATTAAAAACGGGCAGAGAACCTGAACATACATTTTACCACAGAATTCATGCAGATGGTCAACAGGCACAGGAAAAGATGCTCAACACCACTAATCATCAGGGAAATGCAAATGAAAACTACAGAGCATTATCGCCTTACACCGATCGGAATGGCCACTCTCCAAAAGACATGAAATAACAGATGCTGGCGAGGATGTGGAGAAAAGGGAACCGTCCTACACTGCTGCTGGGAATGGCAACTGGTGCAGGCACTATGGAAAGCAGTATGGAGGTTTCCCAAAAAACTAAATGCCATATGATCCAGCAATTCCACTTCTGGGAATTTACCCAGAGAAAACAAAATCACGAATTCAAAACAATATATGCATCCCTATCTTTATTGCTTCATTATTTACAGTAGCCAAGATAAGAAAGTAACGGAAGTGTCCATCAATAGATGAATGGATAAAGATGTGGTACATCTATATAATGACACTATTATCAGACGTAAAAAAGAAAGAAATCTTGCAATTTGTGGCAACATGGATAGACCTAGATAATATTATGTTATGTGAACTAAACCAGGCAGTGAAAAACAAATACCGTATGATTTCACTTGTGGAATCTAAATAAAACAAATAAAACAGAAATAGATTCATAGACACAGAGAAGAGACTGGTGATTATCATGAGAGGGGGATTGGGGTGGGTGGGTAAAATAGGTGAAGGGGATCAAGAGGCAAAAAATCTTAATTATAATATAAATTACTCATGAGGATGAAAGTACAGCATAGAGAATATAGTCAATAATACCGTAATATCTTTCTATGTTGAGAGATAGTAACTATACTTAGTGGGGTGAGCATTTAATAATGTACATAACTGTCAAATCACTATGTTGCACACTTGAAACCAATATAATATTATATATCAACTATACTTAAATAAAAAAATTAACTTAAAAAGAGCAACCCCTAAATTTTAGCTTGTTTAGCTAATTTGCAGTCTAGTGAAACAATGAATGGTAACACCCTTAGGGGAACTATAGTATGAATAAAAAATGTTATATATTATATATAATATTCACACAATGTATAATATTTTATAAGTGATATGATACATAATATGTAATATGCATGTTATATGTCTATTTATATATACATATGCAGAATTATATATACATATGCAGAATTATATATACATATGCAGAATTATATATATATATATATATATATATATATATATATATATATATATATTCCTGGCACAGAGCTCCTAAAACCCTTAGAATTTCCTGATAGGACTGTCTTTTGTTGTGAATAACAAGCTCCCTTAACTATAGCTGAATTTATGCTAATGAGGTGATTAGGTAGGGCCCCTAGATAGTGTCAGAATGGGAGCTGGTCACAGAAAGACCAAACACAGGACTAGAGGGTGGGAATTTTCAGCTCTACCCACCTACCCACACTCTGACCTCCAGGGAATGGGGTTGCCTATAGGTTGGACTATAAAGACTCTTGAACAGTGAGATTCACAGAGCTTCCAACTTGGTAGATACATCAAGGTACTGGGAAGGTTACACCCAACGAGGCCATGGAAGCTCCACCCCTCCCTCCCCATACCTTGCTCTGTGTACCCCTCATTTGGCTGTTTATTTGTATCTTTTATGATAAATTGTAACTATCCTTTTGATAAACATAAGTAAAGTGTTTTCCTGAGCTCTGTCAGTTCTTTTAGCAAATTATTGAACCTGGGGGTTGTGGAAACTCCTGAATTTTTAGTCAGTCCAATAGAAGTGTGAGTAGACAGGCACCTCAATTGCAACTGGTGTCTGAAATGGGGGCAGTCTTATGGGACTGGGCCCTTTAATTTGTAGTATCTGACACTAACTCCAGGTAGATAGTGTCAGGACTGAATTCTTGGACACCCAGTTGGTGTTGCAGAATTAGTTGTTGGTATGGAAAAAACTCCACACGGGAACCAATCACAAAGGGAGCCCCCACTGCAGAGTATGAGGACCTTGTGCTTTCTTGTCCCTATGCGAGGTGCATTCTGTCTCTCAGCAATCTGCACAAAAAGTTTGAAATAAACAGCAAGTCTCTGGCAAGAGGCTCTACTCTGAAGAGCTTCAAAGCAGATTAGAGGCAGAAAAACATACTAGGCAGCCACTGCTGTTGGTGAGAGAGCATCTCCACCAGCAAAGTGGACCAAGCTAGGCATCCACCTGAAGCTTAAGGCACTGCGCGCTCTCACTCCTGCCCCACAGGAGTGTGTATGAGTGGTGCACACATCGGTAGTGACATCTATTTAGATGGAATGATTCTACATTGGGATGTTTCATGTTGAAAAATCCTATAATAAATACGAATAATTGAGAAATGCTACCCATCTATCCTGGGTTCTCTGAAAAACAGAACTTGATGCAAGGATTGAGGTGCTAATACAGTGTTTGGGAGGTGCAAGCCCAGGGCAGTGAGGATGAGGAAAGGGAAGACAGCCAGGAAAGGTGAAATGCAGTGTGTCATATGTTACTGTGCTGGCTACGATGGCACGAAAAGCCTCGGTGAGACACAGCAGGCCACTTGGCAGGCACGTCACTTGCATGGAGATGTGTCCAGAAGCTTGCAAAGAGGAACCGCACCTTGGAGCAGTCCAAGGAGAGAGAAAGGAGGGAGAATCTATCTGCCCAGTGGCTTCCCATCTCCTGCTTCCCATTGGTCAAGTTTCACCCCAGTGGGAAGGACCTTACCGGTCCTTTGGGGTTTATCACTAAGCTCCTCCGTGGCCAGATCTGTGCTTTGGGATGTGGTATTTTATCCAGATCTTGAAGCTGAGAGGGGCCCGGTGCTGGTGGTGTGCCAGCCAGGAGAAACAAAGACAGCAGCTGAGCGGCCTGAGCAAGCGCCTGTGGGCGCTATTCTGCTTAGGCTCCAAAATACTTTAAAGCCAGTAGAATAGCGGGATGTGTTGACACAGTTTCTCGATCTGTGAAATGAGGGAACTGGCTGAGGATGGACTTCCCTCCCTGTGTCCCACCACCAAGTTCTGATTGTTTCTTGGGGAAACAAGGCCGTTGGGGGCCCTGCGCAGTTCACTCACACCTCTACCTTCTGCTGCCTGTGACCGAACCATTCTTTCAATGCAGCTCAGCCAAGGACCAATAATTTGGATTCACATTCTGCAATACCACCTAATGAGCACCAGGGACCTAAAAGTGAATCAGACCCTGTCTCTACTATTTGATTGCTAATAATAATAATAATAATAGCCACCCCATGCCATCTTTTATTATAGTACCAGCTTGGTGTCTGACATATACATATGAACATATACATGTGCTTAATCCTGGTTTCAACCTTGAAGACATGCATCACTCCATTTTACAGATGGAGAAATTGAGGCTCGGATATGCTCTGGGACTTACCCAGGATCACCAAGGAGTAAGAGGTGCCTAGTTTAGACTCAAAACACTCTGTGAGGAGTTTCTATGAGGAAGTCATTTGAAGAACATGCTAGAGAGGTGTCCATTGTTCCTTAATCAGGCAAGTTTTTCTCAGTACGCTATAATGTGGTTTGTGGTCAATGCACTTGTCCACCCTTGAGGCTAAGGTTCCTGGGGAGCTTCCTGTCTGGATATCTGTGTGTGCCTGGGAGAACTCACCTGAGACAGCAGTGCCGCTTCCCCCTCCTCAGTGCAGCACAGCCTGAGAACTCAGGGGCTGAGCCTGGGCTCCCAGAACGGCTCATCTTCCAAACAGAGTTGCATAGCGATGTATCCAGAAGGTTGCACACACAAAGTGAGAGCTGAACTTGTGTTGATGGGTTGTGAGGTCCTCTCACCCTGCGCCACACTCTCTGGGCCTCCTCTCTGCTGAGACATCCCCTCCAGCAGCTGGTCACTCCTAGGAAATTAAACCCATACCAACCTACTCCGGGGTTGGTGTGGTGTGAGAAGGGCCCCTTCCAAATTCTCTTTCTAAGTTGCCTGGGGACACCACAGTCATTCCACTCGAGGGAACAAACAACCATTCTTGATAACTGGAAATACTTTTTAAGCCAAGAAGCTGCTGCTCTAAATTTGCTAAAACTGGGTCAATATTTGGCTTCAGTCCCCAGAACAAACTTTAGTTTGGAGAAAACTTTTATAGTTGTGGACCAATGAATGCAACCAATTATATGTTGGACAGATGGGCAGTGAACTGGGTGTTTGAAAACATTATCTTTTTTGTTTAGCAGAAAAAAACACATTTTTAGAAGTATTTTAAAAGGAGAAAAGTGGCATGATGCAAATATAAAATGGAAGAGATAATACAGATGGTCGATGATATATATTCCATAACAAGGCTGCATTCTGTTGTTTAACAAGTTTCTGCCCTGTGACGCTTCCCCCAAAGTTGGGGGGACTTCTCTCTAAGGAGGGGGAACTTGCTAGTCTCTGGCCGTTCCTCCCCCCAGGACTCCCCGCCGTGTGGGGACTGATGTGAGGACTGACTTTCCTCCGGGAGGACTGGGTGGGGCCAGTCTTCTCTCACTTGGATGGCGCACAGTCAGCGCGGGCTTCATGGGTCTGAGCCTAGGGCAGCCTACAGGGCCCTGCACGCAGAAGAGCTCTAAACTTGCTTTAATGCGCTGGGACAGGTCAGCACCTTGAAATTCTTTGTAACTTTATCTCTAAATTTGTTTCTTGCAAGTGAAGACCAATGGGGTGATGGAGCCTGGGCCGGGGTGCCGGGGAGCCTCCTGCCCGCAGCATGGCCCTGCCTGCTGCCAACCTCCGGCCTCTTTAGAATGAGTTCTCAGCGGTCAGCTCCCTCATCCTCTCGGACTCCGGCCCCCCTGGCCTCCTCCTCCTCTCTACCCCACAACCACTGGCATCCTCCCCCACGCCTTGTCCCCAGGCAGGCAGCAATAGGGCATGTTCAGTGGGGCGACTCACACAGGGCAAGCCTCTGTCCCACTCCCACCACTGTAACCTGGCCTGGGGGTTGGAACGTGGATTGGGCCGTGGGCCTGTGGGCCTATGGGAGGAGAAGTTGCCTGACTCTACGTCTTGGGACATCTGTCTGGTATGTGCCAAACAAGTCCTAGGGCTTGCCCACTCCTACTCCCCTACCCGAGAGGGTCCACACTTGCCCTGTGAGTACCCTCTGCTGGAAGGAGTGTAATATTAAATAAATAAAAAGAACATTAGTATGGATTGAGAGAGAAATAGCAGAAAGAAACAAGCTTTCCCCCTGCTTTTTGAACAAGGGACCCTGTGATTTCATTTTGCTCTGGCAAAGTCTGTAGCCAGTCCTGCATGCGGTGCTGTGCTGGAGCCAGCCCTCGTGGACTCCCAGCTCCGTGCTCAGTGACGTCATGTAAGACGCTTGGAAGGCCGTGGTGACAATGTTAACAACATAGAAATCAGCAAGTGCTACAAAACAGGACTTTTTTTAGAGCTGGTTGTTAAACATTTACCAGCACACCATTGCACAGAGAACTCCACAACGCTGGAAGCTTCTTACCCTTGTTATTTTTATTGGCTAAACCGGCAGGCCCAGACTTCTGGGGGGACAGTGCAGTCATGGAAGGAAGGCTAAGGAAGAAAACAGCTTACTAAATGCCAGACACTGATGAAACAATTTTACCACCATTTCAGGGATGGGGAAACAAGCTCAGAGTGATAATGGGACTCACTCAAGACCACACAGCAGGTTAGCAGCCGAGCTCACATTCGGACCCAGAGTCCTAGCTCTTAGGAGAGGCCCTTTAGAGCCACATGCCCGTTCCTGAACAGCGGCTAGCATAGGGCTCTGAACTTCAGGAATGAACTGGGACCAGGGGGCTCAGGAGAAGTAGACAGGAAGGCAGCTGGGGGGAAAAATCCAGAAGTCCTGACCCTGCATTTTTTCCTCTTTCAGGATCGTCACAGCCCGAGGCGCAGGTCTGGATATATGGGCAGCAGGACAGAGCATTCCAGCAACCACCGACCAAATCAAGGGCACAAATATTTGCTAAGCCTAGGGGCCTCCCAGACATGCTGGCAGGGTTGGGGAAACAAGTGCATGTAACTTCTCCTACTGGCGCCAGGGAATTCAGGGGAAGGAGAAGCCCCTTGAAGAGGCCTCCTTGATCCCGTTCTCTTTGTCACATTTGCATACGTGCTCCTCGTGCCCTCAAGTATGTAAAGCCCAGTCACTAAGCACCTTCTCAGCCATGAGCAAAACAGGGAACTGATTCCCTTTTTATTGATGAGGAAACTGAGGCCCACAGAGGGAAGAGAACGTGTCCAAGGGCTGCAAAATGAGAGAGCCTGAGGCGGCAGCAGGACAGGAAAGCTTACCCCCAACACCAACGGTTACCCATTCTCCATTTGCGGTCCCCCTACTCAAAAACTTCCCTTGACCCTTGCTGGACTAGTTGTTAGCACCTGACTGACCCCCAGACCTTCTTCTCTGGCCAGAGGTCCCAAACTCTTGCTTCTTAAAACTCTCAGGAATGTTTTGTCCCCAGGGGAACCTCCCTTCTCTTCTTTCCTCTCAGCTCAGGGAGCTCTTCATGCCCCACACTCGCTCCAAATCTTGATTGACCCTTCTACCTTGCCTTGCTCAATCCTGGCCACTGGTCCAGGAAGCCCTCCTGGACGGCTCCTGATCACGGAGCTCTTGCCCTCTGTGGAAGTGGTGGCACAGGGGCCAGGGAAGCAGGGGTCTGGGTCCTGGCAGCTCTGTCACCAACTTGCTGGGTGATCTGAGGCTACCCTGCTCTCTCTGAGTCTCAGATTCCTAATCCCAACTCAACTCACCTCCTTCACCAGGGAGTTGAGAATCGGGTGGGAAAACTCGGCAGTGGGCACAAATCACAGCTGCTGGGGTTCTTGTTGGCATTGGCATTGCCCCAACCTTGGGCTCCATCCAGACCCATTGTCATGGTGCCACACGCTGTCTTGACTTCTGCCTTAGCCCTGGGGGAGGCCTGTGTTGGGCCTGAGATCCCAGCTGGGGTAGGCACTGTGAGCACAGGCACCCTGCTCTCCTCCCCCGTCCGGCCAGCCAGGCCTGGGCGTGCCGCTGGGAGGGGCTGCACCGAGAGTCTGCAGGTCCCCGGGAGTCCCAGCCCCTAGGCGGTTCTGTCCTTCAGCCCTCCAGGGCCTTAACAACCTTTCCCAATCAAGAGCAAACTCTCCAAGCCAGTAAAATTAGGAGGGGCCCCTAGGAAATGCTGGCATTTTTTCCCCAGGGCGGACTTTTGGAAGGCCCGAAGAAATGCTCCCCAAGGATGCCTAGGATCAGAAACCGCCCTGGCAGCGCACCGCGTGGGCACCCGCTCCCCCTTGCCCAGAGGAGGAAACCCAGACCCCAGGGAGGCAGGGCCTTGCCACCTCGGCAGCTCGTCTGTACGGACAGGAGGGTCCTTGTAGTTGAAGGCACAGCAAGCTCCAGCTTTTCACTTAGTTTGAATGTTATTTTGAGCTTCTTCGGGAGCTCAGCCCTTTGAGAGCCGCCCCGTGGCCCCTCCACCGCTCTGGATCTTAGAATGCCTAAGGCCGAAGCAGGACCAGCCCCGGGGACGCCGAGGGACCCCCCACCTCCCCCACCCGCACCCCGGAGCTGGGTTCCGAGGCCCTGGACCTTCCGATTCCCCCCGGACAGTCACGGAGCAGAGCACAGCGAGCGAAGGGCTGCAGGGCTCGGCGGGCGGCGCGGAGGCGGGGACTCCGCCCCCGGCGAACCCCCGCTCGGGTAAACAAGCCGCGGCGGCGCCCGGGGCCTCCTGCAAGCCGGGCGCCGCGTTACATCACGGGTCCCCGGAGCTTCCCGCCCGCCGCCTGTGTCCGAGGAGCGGGGAGCTGGCGAGGTGCCCCCCTCCACGGGCCCCAGGGCGGCAGAGGCGCCCAGGTTTTCTCTGGAGGCCCCTGGGACTGCGCTGGGACCTCAGCTCGAGGAGAGAGGCTCCGCCTTGGCCGCCCAGGACCTGCACCTCAGTTTCCCCATCTGGGCAATCGGGACAGCGTCGGGAGTCTGTGCCTCCCAGTCGGGGGAAGCAGAGGTGCGCCCCGAGCCCTGGGCGGGGAGCGGCCCCGGGGGCGGCCTGTGGGTCCGAGCTGGGCTCTGGGGTGCAGCGGGGGCTCGCAGAGCTACGTGTCCCGGACGCAGTCTCCGCCCCAGAGCGGCGCCGGCGGCGATCGCCCAGCGGCGCAGAGGAAGGGTGGCTTTGTGGAATCGTAGCACCCGCCGCTCCTGGTCGGAACACCTACACTCTGGGCAAAATGAAAACATAGTTACTGCCCGCCACGCTCCCAGCGGGTTTGTGCCAGGGCTTTGGAAAAGGTATTGCACAAGCAGAAGAGAGATTTCCGTTCAACATCAGCAGCGTCCACCTCGGAGCCGGATGGAACAGGCTGCCTGAGGAGGCAGTGGGCACCCCGCGCGTGGGAGACCCTCATGCAAGATGTGGCCCAGCTGGTCAGGGAGGCAGCAGAAGGGATGCTGGCCGGGATCCCCAGGATTTGGTGAATCTGCATCTGCCCCTGTCCAGTTAGGGAGCCACTAGCCACCTGCGGCGGTTGAGTGCTTGAAGGTGGTGTGGGACCCACCCAACCTGAGTTGGAATGAAGATCACTTTAAGCTGAAGATACTTGAGATGCCACAGATGTAGAATAAAATCCTTTTCAAAGCTTCCCTGCCTGACTAAAAGCAGCAACTTCTGGGAAATGAGGCTACCGCAAATCCCCTCTTCAGGAGAGTGTGATAGCCCTGAAGGAGACAAGAGACCGTTCATACCTGTGTAGACAAATATTATCTCAAACTTTCTTAACTTCCATGTGTTCTCCTAAAAACCCTTTTGTCTTTCCTAAAGAAATCTATTTGTTTTTCCCATAGAAGCCATTTCTCCCCTCTCCCCTTTCCTTACTAAAATATGTGAGCCTTTAACTTTAATCACGGGAACCATCTATTCCCTTTGTTGGCCCCTGTGCGCATGTGAAGTACACTTTTTGCTCCTGGTACTTGTCTTTTGTTGGTTTAATTCACAGGTCCCAGTAACTGAACAAACGAGGGTAGGGGAAAAGTTTTTCCTCCCCTACAGTGGCTATTGATATGTGCAAGAAGTGTAAAATACACATAGGATTTCAAAGACTTAGCATGAAATAAACGAATGTAGAATAAGTCATTAATACTTTCATATATTGAGTACATGTGAATAACATTTTGGATAAATTGGGTTAAATAAAATATATTATTAGAATTAATTTCACTTGTTCCTTTTTACTTTTTCCATGTCTACTAGAAAAAACATTTTTAATGTAGTTGGTATTGGTTGGCATTACATTTCTATTGGATAGAATTACTAAATGTCAGATGACTCTGTACCCTTGGGTCTGCTTTTACCAGGCAAAATCACACGGCTTTATTAACTTGAGTGCTCTGTGCTGGGTCCTGAGCAGCCTGGGCAGTGTGTGGGGGTGGAGAAGGGGGAGGCACTGTGCCAGCCCTTGGGAAGCTGCCAAGCCCCTCTTGGTTGCCAGCTCAGCCTGGCTGGGTCCTCCTGCAGTCTTGCCTCCCCTCCTCCACAGGATACTCCGGCCAGGAGCAGGCTGGGCAGAGGGTTCTGGGGCCTGCCAGGACTCTGGGAACTCAGGGAAGGAGCTCCATGCAGGCCAAGGGTTCAGAAGACAATGTGGCCAGTGGCCAGGAACCACGGCTGGCCCTGCGAGCTGTTCCCATGACCAGGACTGCAGATGAGCCTTTCAGCTGCCAGGCCTCGGTGCCCAGCATTTCCTGCCCATCTCCCTCTATCAGATCTGCCAGCACCACCTGGCTGTAGCCGAACAGGCTCCCCATCTCTCTCATCCTCTCTGCCACCTCCCATTGCCCAGGCTCTGTTTGATTAAAGGATGTCACCGATAATCATTCAGGGATATAGACTGGAGTCTAAGAAAGAACAAAAATAAACACACACACACACACACACACACCTTCTGCAGCTGGTAATTCTGATTAACAGCCCACACTTAGCAGTTCAGATGGTCAGTCCTGGGTGATATGACCCAGGTTTGACCCAGGCAGCTGATAGGAATGTGACAGCTTCACAGCTCTATAAAGCTGACCAGACCTGTACATAGTTAAACAACCTTATCTCACATTCCTTTTTCTTCTCTCATATAAACTTGCTTGTAATAATAATAGCTAACACTCTTATGCTTATTGTATGCCAGGCACTATGTTAATAGCTTACATATATTAATTCATTCACTTTGAATTCAATTAGATCTCAGGCACAACAACTGTGAGGTAAGTACTGTTATTATCCATTGCTCATGGGTAAGGAAACTGAGGAACAGAGACGTTAACTAAACTTGCTCAAGGTCACACAGCTAGAAAGGGGCAAAACAGGAATTGACACCGGGCTGTCTGGCTTAATGTTCGTGCTCCAAATCACTTCATTGCACAGCTTCTCCCCGGATGCTGAGGAGCATATGGCGCTTCGATTGCCTTGACTGCTTCCTTTCTTCACCAGTTTATGACAAGCCTGTGACACATGCGATCTCAAGTGTGTCTGAGATTGGCCCTCACAGATGAAAAATGATGAGGTGGGAAAGTGACCAAACTCATGGGGAAGAAGAAAAAAAAATCCCGAAAGGACAAGTAACCATTCTTTGTCCATTTCTCTGTGTGGGTGGGCGCGGGAGTGCTGTCTGAGGATGGGTGTGGATCGTTCAAAGATAAACCGCTGCTGAAGGTTGATAGGTGACCCAGTTTAGGAAGCTGCCTGCGCGGGCTCATCAGTGTGGAGACACGTATGGGTGGGGGTGGAAGGCTAACGCGCCATGAATGAGAATGGGAGAACAGGCCTCTCCAAGTGGGGGAGGGGACCCGAGGCATGTCAGCGAGCTGTGACCTGCATGGGTGTGGCCAGACAGGACACAGCTGATGGCTTTTCAAACAAGATGGCTACCCACTCTGACTCAGTCTGGGTTGCTTGTGCTGAGCCACGATGTTGTTGCTCTCCATCATCCTGGCCTTCAAAGCTGAACACCGATGCTGCTTTGTGCCAGTCAGTGCTGAGGGGCTATGGGACTGGGGAGGAGTGGGCCTGGAGGCCATGGGCACAGGGTGAGCTGCTGGGTGGGGTGTCTGTCTGGAGAAATTAAACCACTCTACCATCCTCAGAATTACTGGGGGGTCACTGGGCTCTTGCTAGCTGCCGGTTGGGCAATGCACAAGGGTGTCCAGCCAAAATAGCGTCTAGCCCCTGAAATCTAGCACATGTTCCACTCCCAAGTCAGGTGCCCCGGCACAGGATTCGTCTGCCCACAGTGGTGCCTTTTCCTAGGCCGTGTGGGATGGCGGTGGCTCTGTGTGGAGCTTCTGCTGAAAGCTGAGGACTTGAGGCCCCTTGGGCAGCAGCCACTTGGGTCTCACACACAGTGCAGGGCCTGGGCTGCTGCTCTAGACCCGCCCGAGTCAGAGAAAACTCCACTGGGGATCTCCCGTCCTCATCGTCACTGCTGACTCAGCTTCCCTCCTTTTCCAGGGTTCGCCCCAGGACATCCTCTCTTGGGCAGCCTGCTTCTGCCAACGTGTCCAGTCTGTGGGACCTCAAAGACACAGAAATGGTGCCCACGATGGGAGTCCCAAGTGATATACTATGAACAGTGGAGCACTTGAGTTTGCTTATTAGGTTTTTGGGTTTTTTTTAAGAAGTTAAAGCAGACTCAAGTGTCTATTCATTTATTTATCCATTCATTCCTATTGTTTATATTGATCTGTACACCAGGTACATTAGTTTTCTGACATAGTATCATAACTCATCTCTAGATATTTTTATTCCTAAATTACAGATGAGGAAACTGAGAGGCAAGGGGTAGCAGGCACTTAATCCCTGTCTGGCTTGTACTGGTCTTCCTGCTTGGTGGTGGGGTGCTGGTAGCCTGGGCCTTGACCTTGAAGTGAAGGAGGCGGTGAGGGGAGTTGGATGCGCCTGTGGGCCATACATGACAGAAGAGGGGGTTATGAAAGAGAAGGCAGGTGGGGCTTGAACAGACGTGGGGAATGAGAAGGTGGGGAATGGGGTGCCCTCAAGCCCTGGCAGAGCAGCTAGCGGCTAGATGGTGGGTGCCCAGTATAAATCATCCTGCAGAGGTGCTCTGGCAGAAAGTGATGTCTGCCTTGAGGGTGGGGTGGGTCACCTCATGTCTCCTCCTCCTCTGGGCTGAAGATGGGGGAGGGAGTCCAGCTCGGGAGCTGCACCCATCCCTAGGGGCTATCCAGGACTGTTGTTGGAGGGGAGGTGTCCCTAGCAGGTGGGAGTGGGTGAGCAAGTGAGCCCTGTGCCAGTGCTTTTCATTCAAGATCTCCCTCCTCCCTTCCACAGTCAGAAAGTAAGAAAGGCGTAACAGCCTCATTTTAGAGATGAGAAAGCAGGCCAACCATGTCCAGTGAGTTGCCTGTGGTCACAAAGTTGGGCTGGGGTAAAGCCAGGATACAAACTTGCCTTTCCTAGTCTGGTGGTGGACTTTGGTGTAAACCCCAAAGCAGTTGGTACCAGGGACAGGGCTGGGCAGGTGGTGGGCGAGGGAACCAAATAAGAGGGGAGCAGTGGGTAATTGAGCACCCTTCCCCTCAACACCCACCCTCCCAGTACCCCCTTATTCTGGGCCAAAAAAAAGAGGTAGGGGCCTTTTAGGTAACTAGTGGGTCCTCTGGGCACACACAGAGGTCATGCACATCCTGGCATAACTGGCCTGGCAGAGAGCAGAACACTGGGAAAGAATGAGTGTGTGTGCAAATGAATGAATGAATTGGGGAGAGAATGGATGGAAGCTGTGTTTGGAGGCCTGTGTCTGTCTCTGAACCCGTGCGCTCCTGCACGGATGCGGCAGCATGCTCCTCCTGAGTCCTCTGAGCTCCTGCAGGTCCAGCCTGGCCAGGAGGGCACCTTTCAGGGTGTGGTGGCAGAAGCACGGAATCGGGAGTGAGGAGCCCCCAGTCTGGTTGACTCCTGGACCTGCTGCTTCCTGGTGGTAAGGTCCTGAGCGAGGCACTTCACTTCAGCTTTGCCCTCTGCAGAGCACGCCCACAGACCCGTAGCTCCGGAGGCTATTACCCACGACAGTCTACTAAGCTTCATGAACAGGAAGGTTCTACACTGATAGTGCCCTCATTGCAAGAAGAGTCACAGCCCTGGACACAGTCCACAGGCAGCTGGCCGGACAAGAGGCTGAACGGGACCTGGGGAAGGGTTGAGAAGGGAAGGCTTCAGGCTGAGTGGGGGCCAGGGGCCGTGAACACCCAGGGCAGAACTGGACTGGGGAGGCGGTGCTCCTGGCTGCCCCAGGCCACACTGTCCCCCAAGTACCTCTGCACCGCCAGCGGCACAGGCCAGCTGGGGTCCTCCCTACCCCTTGGGTTCACCTCCTCCAGGATGCATTGCTCAAACCGGGTTCCTCATAGTCACCACCTCACTTAGTCTGCCCAGTTGTCCAATTACCCAGGTGGGTAACAAGTACCCTAATTTTATACCAGGCAAACTGTGCTTCAGGGAGGTGATTTGCTTAAGGAAACACAGCTGAGAAGTGGCAGAGGCAGGATTTGAGCCAGGGACCAGGCACCCATACGCCCCAGCCCCTCCGGTAGAGTGCAGGCCCCCCGCCCTGCAGTCCTCTGGCCCCAGGACACGTTCTCGAGCTCAGGGAGGGCCCTCGTTCTGCTCTGCGAGGCCTGTCTTGGCTTTTCACAGCGTGGGGAGCCCAGTACCTTGGTGGAAGCAGAGCGGGTAGCACTGAGAGTCCTGGCTCCCCGCAGACTGGCTCCCAGCCTCGGTGGGTAGCACTCCCCAACTTCTGACCCAGGAGCACAGGGCCAGCCAATCAGGGAGCCCCTCAAAGTCCATAGGGGTGCTGGCGGCCAGGGGGTTTTCAGTAGTGGATGGGAGACGGCCCAGTTCTGGGCAACTGAGAAGAGCCCCTGGAGAGCAGACCTGGGCCCCAGTCAGGCAGGCCCTGGGTGACAGGGAAAGCTCCCCGCGGCCAAGCTCACATCTACTTCCTGGGTTCACCAGCATTCCCTACCGCCCCCCACAGCCCAGCTGAGCAGCAGGCACAGTCTCCCCAGTTGCCCCCAAATGCCTTAATGAACTCTTTGCCCACAAGGGTTTCATGCTGTCCCTTCTAGGTACAGGAGCCACGGCCATAGGCAGGGCTCAGGCTGACCGCAGCCTGGCCTTCCTGCCCTCCACCGGGCTGTGGCCACATGTCCGCACACAGCATCCATGGTGTGGGCCACAGGAAGCCCCTGTGGACTTCCAGAGGGTGCCCCTCAAGGTCACCATGGGCAAGGAACAGCATGCCAGGGCAGAGGGTGCCCCTCCGACTGCCCACTGGAGGCAAGGAGCCACGGTAGTTTCCATGGGTCCCTTCTCCTTCATTGAATAAACTCATTTTGAGGAATATCCTGGTATGTTTCCTGGCTGCTGCGTCAGAATTGGAATAGGCATGGGGAGAGAGCGGGTACTGGGAGGTGTGACTGGGCTGGGCTGGGCTGGGCTGGGCTGGGTGGGGGCGGCTGGAAAGCAGGAGGTCTTCTGGAAGGATCTGCCGGCCCCCTCCCCTCCCCTCCTGCACGGAGCCTTGCCTCTCCTGATGCCAGGGCTGGAGTCTCAGGACTGGCCAGAGCCTCTACTGTCAGCCCTACTGCCTTCGTCTGCGGGCCTCAGCTTGGAGTGAGGCTGACTTCCTGCCTATCTGGGTCTCCTGTGCTGTTCACCCAGGGTGCCCAGGCCTGACACGTACTTCCTCCCCAGGCCTGCCTGAGTGGTACCTTGGTGGGAAACCCCCAACCCCATCGAGACCTCTCCTCCCAGGCCAGTGCCGCTCTGAGTTCAGAGGAGGGAGATGAGAGGTGGCTCCCCCTGACGCTCACTGCCTGCCCCGTGGCCTGGGTGCCACCACCGCTTGAGCCTCACACCCATAGTACTATCGCTCACCCCTGCACGCCTCCTTGTATAATCCTCTCTGGAACCTGGGAGCTGTTCTGTTGTCCCTATGGCAAAGATGCAAAACTGAGCTCAGTCAGGGGATATCTCGGCCTGCCTAGCGTCCCAGATATTGGGGGGAGAAGCCCTGGGTAGGGCTCCGCTGCCTCCCAGCCCCCTACTCCAATCCATGAGGAATTCTTCAGTTGGCTCCACTGCCCTATCAGTGAATGCTGAGGGCGGGGGGCACCTGTGGGTGCAGGGGGACTGCTGGGGGCACGGTACACCCCTTCTTCTGCTTGGACTTACCCCAGCCCTGGGCCCAGAGGTCATGGAGACCTCCTGAAACCCCTTCCTGGGGGAGCTGCTCAAAGGCAGACAAGCCTTGTGAGGTGCTAATTACTAGGCTAATTGGAGCTGAGGGAGCTACAGATGGCCTGGTTGACAGGAGATGGGCACTGCGTAAGGGGGAGGGGGCTGTCGGCAGAGGGTAAGGAGGCAGGCCAGGGCCCAGGTCCAGAGCAGGCTGTGTTTGTTCAGAAATTGCTGATTTCCTAGCACACTGACCAGCTGCCTTAAACTGCATTCTGGGCTCCTCCACACTTCAGTCTGGCCCTGGCCTTCTCCCCAGGACCTGTGTTCTGAGGCCACGCTTGTTGGGAGAGTTCCCTGTGCCTGGGGATGGGCGGGGGGGTGGGGTTGCAGACTGCTTGCTCTGAGGGAGTGCGTGAGGAGGAGGCAGGCCCAGCACCCTGTCCTGGGGCCTCCAGGCCTGCTGCAGCCAAGCAGACACGGGGTGGGCACTATGGGGCACCGCTGTGAGAACAGAGGAGAAGTCACGGAGCTGGATCGTCTTGGAGGGGTCTGGGGCTCACCCTTCCAGCCCTGACTCTTTCTGGACCCTGGCCTAGACTCCCTCCTTCTGAGGGCTGGCCTGTAGGGCCTCCTGAGGGCACCGGAGGGCTAGCGAGATGGACTTGTACCCTGTGACGATAGAGGCCTCATTGATAGGTGATGAGATTGACCCCCAGACGGAGGGCAGGGGAGTTAGTGAGGCCATTTTGCTGCAACCAGAAAGGAAACAGGTAGCACCCCCTTCCACCCCCCAGATTTCACTGTTCACAGCCCACCTTTCTGGCTCAGTAACTCTTAGAACTTTGGAACTAGGGGGGACTTTGATCCCCTAGGGCCAGACCTCTGGCTTAAGCAGGGCAGCATGTGGCTGTCACTGTGCCCTCCTGGGTGTTTCAGCCCACTCCAATTCTCGCCCAACTGGCTCCCTGGTCTCCAGGCCTTTATTTAGGCTGAGCCCCAGCCAGCGGAGCTTCTCTGCTCCTTTCTGCCTGGTTAGGTCCTTTCCACTCGGCAGGCTCTGGTTCCGTCTGCATCCCAGACTGCTCTGTGACCTTCTGCCTGACCTCCTGGAGCGCGCACAGCCCCTGCTCCCGCTCCTGCTCACCCCTCACGAGGTGGGACCCAGGCCCAGGTAACTGGAAGGGGGAGCCGGGAGGCTAAACACGCTTGTCCCCCCTCCCCTCCCTCCCAGGAAACTTTCAGAAGTAAATTCGATGATGGTTATGAAAGGCCTTTGGTTGTGATTCTGGTTTAATAACATGATAATAATCGCTCCAATTTTGTAAGTCTCCACTTCTGAGCCAGGCATCGTGCTAGGTACTTTCTGTGCACATCTCACAGCAACCCTCCAAGGCTGAAGTTTTTATTATCTCCACTTTTCAATGAGGAAACAAAGGCTCAGAGAGACCAAGCAACTCATCTGAAGTTACACAGCAGCTAAGTGAGGGAGACTCCCAAGTCACTACCCTCACAATGGGAGCAGGGTTGTTATTATTTTTTTGCCGACCTGTTTCCTTCCCCCTTTGCCCTCCCTGCCTCCCTGTTATCCTCCGGCTGGTAAGCTTGCATCATTACTAGAGCCCAGGAGTCCAATTAGGGACCCTCCCCAAGGGAGCTGACTGAGGCAATCCCTGCCCCAAGGGGCCCCCCTGAACCCAAGTTTTAATTAGCCCTCACCGCTCTTCCTGAACCTCCGAGCTGCCTGCTGCTGCCCCGGCTCAGCCCGGCTTTCTCGGAGGAGGCAGGACTGTACCCACCAGCAAAGTGGCACAGCCTGAGGCCTCCCCCGACCCCTGCAGGGGAAGGAGGGGTGCCCGCGCCCCAGGCCCTCCACAGCTCCCTGAGTCTGCCTTGGCATTATTTCATTCAATCCATTAAATGGATTAATAAAGTCAATGGATTAAGTGACTTAATCCATTAAATGGCTTAAATAGCTTACACATGTTAATATTCGTAAAACATTTACAATAGCGCCGGATACATAGTAAAGGCTCTATGAGTGTTACATTAAAAAGACAGGTCAGCAGGGTGGGGGCACAGGCTCTTCTTGGATATGAAGATGGCGCGGTCCTGGAGCATGTGGCGATGCCGGCGGCCCACGTGGTCTGTCAGCATCTGTAATGCTCGCCCCTTGCAATGGGGGAAGCTTGGGGCTGAGCACACAGGGCTTGGGGGAAGGGAACAAACAGGTACGGACAGGAAGCTATGTGCCAGTCACTGCACCGAGCATTTTACAAACTGCGCTGCCTTATGAGACAGGGGCTATCATCCCGGTCTGTCGATGAGGCAGTCGAGGTTCAGACTGGCAATCCACACGTCCAAGGTCACACGACCACTGGGGGGCAGAGCAGGATTCAGACAACACCTGTGCCCTGTACCCTGGGAAAGCTGACTCCTGTGTACCCTACTTCAGGCTACAGGACGGTGGTCAGTAAGGCCGACAGGGCCACACTCATAATCCCCAAACAGGGCAAATTGCTTTTCTCTGCTCCCACTCAGCCTCCCTTCAGCCACTCGGAAACCTGAGGGCTTTGAATGTGGGAATTTGTGTGGAGGACCCTGGAGACCCCTTTCCTGGGGCAGGGCTGTGTGCTGAGGTTGAGATAATGATAAGGAGTTTCTGAGGTTGGAGAGCTGAGGCACCGCCTCTGCCCCTCCTGGGACCACGAGGCCTCCCGACCCGGCCTGGCTGTGCGTCTTCTCCTCAGCAGCAGCGGCTGTGCCAGCCCCAAGCCAGAGCTGAGCCCTCGGACGTGGTTGCCTGGTAACCAGCCCTAAGTGACGGAAACCCCAGTGGGCCACTAATGAGAGGGCAGCGTCAACCACCTGGCCCAGGCCCCACTGGCCTTAGGAAGGCTCCGATGGACAGTCCTCCCAGCTTGCCCACGGTACGAGGGGGAGGGTGCTCTGGCGGAGGGAAGAGGCCCCCACAGAACCCGGAGAAGCAGGGTTGGCAGCCCCCCAAGACCTTTGAACTGAGGAGCTGGGGAAAGGTAATTCCCAATGGAGGCCAAAGCCTGACGGCAACGAGGGGGGCACTCGGCCAGAGGCAGGGTTGTGGGTATAGCCTGCCCAGGCCCAAACATCCACCCTGGAAACAGCTCTGCCCGGGGCACAGAGGCCGGCAGAGGGGTCCCCAGAGGGAGGCCCTGGAGGGGGAAGGAAGGAGGCGACCAGGGAAGCTGGCAGAAGCCCAGGCTTGGGGCAGGGGGAGCAGCCTCTCGCAACACTGCGCGAGAAATGCATCAGCCTCTGCCCGTGTCACAGGGGCCCCGCCCCTCCTCCTCACAGCCTCACCCTGAGGAGGGCAGGTGGAGCTCAGTCAGGCATTTTTCCACCCGAGGGCTGCAGGGTGGGCTGGAGAGGCGGACGCAGTGTCAGAACAAGAAGGAAGGGGGTGTACAGACTGGACCAGCCTTCAGGAGACCCAGGGTCCAAGCCTGTCTGCCCCAGACTCTGGGCATGTGGCTGCCCCTTCCTGGGCCTCAGTGTCCCCATGTTGAAGGGGGCCTGACAGGAGGCTCTTGCTGGTCTGAAGTGTGGTGGCACGGCTCCAAGAGGCTGAGAGGGGGAGTGCTGGGGCTTTAGGGGACCTGTGGCCGCAGGGGCTCCTTCCAGGCTCTCATCTCTGGACCAAGGGGGTTTTTTCTGCCTTTCTTCCCTTTCAGATGTGCAGAGTTCTGCTCTGCCATTAATCCCTCCTCCATAACCACAGCCTGACTCAGCCCTGTGCTGGGCACTAGAGTCCCAGCGCTCAGGAAGACCCAGGCCATGCCCTGGGGGAGGTCCCTCCCCAGTCTAGTAGAGGAGCCAGGCTTGTAACCAGGCAATTTAAGCCCAGGGTGCTGGGCTGGCAGAAAGATGAATTCAGAATGCTATGCGGCCTCAGAAGAAATGATCAAACCTTGCCTGGAGCTCTGGAAGGCTTCCTGGAGGAGAGGCCTGAGTCTTGAAGGCTGACTGGTGTTAGCAAAGAAAGAGCTGGACAAGCAGCTAAGGCTGAAGGAGAGCACACAGCACTGTGACCCAGCAAGCAGCTCAGGCTGGCTCTGGGAGCCGGCAAGTGTCAGTCAGGGAGCAGGCAGAAGCCAGAGCAGGGGACTGTATCCCGAGGGGAGCCGTTGGAGCTTGGAGGTGACAGGGTCAAATGTAGGCACTAGAAAGATCTCCATGGGGGTAGGGACTGTTTCCTATTGCTTCCAGTCCCAAGCGAGACACCCCAGTGACTGGGCTCTGGCACAGCCAGAATGAGGGACCCACCCCCAATTCAAGGTCCAGCACCCTGTTCCTCAGGCCTCTCCTGGGCCATGGCAGCTGCACACCCACACAAGCACACATGGCACTGGAGACGTGCGGCCTGTTTTACACGTGTCTCTCACGGCCCTGAGCAATGGCACCCTGGTCCCTGCTGACTGCCAGCATAAAGCCTGGGGGCCCTCAACATTTGGTAGATTGAAGGAGGGGAAGGATGGTTAATCCGACCTGGCTGTTAATTAATCAGTGAGCTCCCCCTCCCCTGCAATAAGGTCCCCAAATTATTGTGTGTCGGTTTTTCTAGACAGTAAGCTGGCAGGCGCAGTCCCGCCGAGCGGCCCACTGGAAGCTCATCCTTTTTCTTAGTCGTTGGGATCCACCTATGAGAGATTCTGATTTCCTCTGGAGGTGGGACAGGGATCTCCCAGAGTTTGGGGGGCTCCCCGCTCCCTTTACACCATGTCAGAGCCTCCTTAGCCTTCCTGCAGAGGCTCATCTCACTCCCATCAGACCCCATGAGCCTCCCCCACCCAGCCCCCAGAAGATGTTCTGAGACTAGGGCTGAAGGCCACGGGCACAGCTCGGCCCTCAGGCGCTGTGTGCTTGGGTGCCAGAGGGTTCCTGAACACCACCTGTGCCTGGACTTTCTCTCAGAAGGGTTTGGGGGTCACACAGTCCTGGGCAGGGCAGTCCCAGCTCCTCTGTTTCTTAGCTATGTCGGCAAGTGTCAGTCGGGAAGCAGGCTCCTCCTCTAGAGCTCCACCTATAAAGCAAGGAGTGACCTTGCTGGCCCTGCACAAGCCCCGTGGCACGTTCTAATCGTGCCCACTTGACAGATGATCAGACTGAGAAGTTAAGCCGTTTACCTGCGGTCACACAATGAAGTAGGTCAAATCTCAGTTTGCTTGTTTTTCAAACTTCTGCCTGACATGGTGGTTGTAAGAATTAAATGAGGTGATGTCTATCGAGTGACTGGCACAGGGCCGTGCCCCAGTAAGTGCTCCTTGCCTTGCCCACTAACCGGCACTGAGATGTTCCTCTGCAGGGTGGGGTAGGGAGGAGGGAGGAGGAAGTAGAGAGGGCAGAGAATACGCTGTAAGAGCAGCCCAGGGCCCTTGCCTCCCCCAGGAGGAGGCGACGTCTACAGTGGGGTGTGAAAGGACTGGAGAGAGCATTACTGCGTGTCCTGGGGAGAGGCGCCACACTTCTCTGTTACTCTGCCAATAGGGTGGCTGCCAGCACCATGTCTCCCTCCTCTGGGGTAAGAAGGAGCTCCCCAGGGGAGGGAAAGAGATTTGTGGCGATGGTATTATTAATAAACATAATGAGCTGAGATTCAGGGAGCTGGCCTTTTACCTTCCCTTCCCCGGGAGCCGGGAGGAGTCATCAATGTCTAGGATAGGGCGGAGGAGAAGCAGGTGCCTGCAGGGCTTGTGT
Source organism: Manis javanica (assembly GCF_040802235.1). Taxonomy (NCBI): domain Eukaryota; kingdom Metazoa; phylum Chordata; class Mammalia; order Pholidota; family Manidae; genus Manis; species Manis javanica. The sequence goes on from NC_133163.1 coordinate 122,724,626, forward strand.
GATCCTGGCGTGCTGGTGGGGTGGGGGGCGTGAGTGTGGGACTTCCCTTCTAGGCTTTTCTATGCTACTTTTCTGGGTTAGCTCCACCCAGGAAGCCCACATAAGGACAGACTGGACCCTCCTCTGCTTTTGTTCACTGTTTCTTCCAGACACAATACCGTTTCTCCTCTCCGAGACCACAGCCTAATAAACACTTGGGGCTCGCAGGGCCGTCACCGGCATTGACCACCTTCCCTCATCCAACAAAGGCTTGATAGCCGCCTCTCTCCACAGGCTCTTAACATGACCCTTGGGGTAGAGAAAAAAAGGGCAAAGTCCGGGGCACAGTCAGCTGACACTCCACAGAGCTTTTTCTGGTTTACAGGCAGTTTCCCACACTGGTTTTGTCCAACACTCATCGTGGTCTGTGAGGCAGGCCTCATATTTCCCATTTTGCAGATGAGGAAATTGAGGGTCAGAAGGTCACAAAGTGGCTCCCAAGCCCCCGACCCTGTGTCCTTTCTTTTATAATCCAAGGTTTTTAAGGATGCCAAAAAGAAATGGACAAAACACTGATTAAGGGGGCTGCTATCTTTGTGAAGTACCCCTAAATTAAGACAAGATTCAATGGGGCTGCAGAATCCTAACTGGCCTCTAGGGGGTCCCTAGGCTGGTCCTGGTCTGGGTGGGCCCCACTCTGGCTCAGAGATTGGAGAGAACACGGAGCGCCTGAACCTACAACCTGAGGGTCCTAGAGGCCCTGAAAGTGGAGAACTCCTCCCACACCCCAACAGCAGGGCTGAGGTGGGGAATGGGTGTTGTGCTGGAGGAGGGGGAGGGGAGAGCAGAATTGTTGAAGACCAAGAGTGGGGAAGAATGGCCTATGACCTGAGGTTTGGCCATGAATCCTAATTGTCAGTACACAGATGCACTTCCTGACATTACCGTGTGGCAGCAGGAAGATCTGCAGGCTGAGAGCCAGGAGATCTGAATGTTTAATCCCAGCCTGCTGTGTGACCTCGGGAAATGCCCCAGCCTCTCTGATTCTCTTGACTATTTCTAAGGACCTTCCAGCTTTCGACTGACACCCTCTCCCCACGCCCTGGGTGACCTCTTCCTCCTCCTCCTGTAACATCCAGCCCCTCCTCCTCAGTTCAGCTGCTCCAGCTGCTCCCTGACTTGTGGGACCTGTGGCCCTCTGACTCAGGCAGACCTTTGGGATGTGAGTGGGTGGCCTGGGTGGATTTTGCCCCATGAACTTGCTCTGACCTTTGGCATGACCACCTGTTCCTCTCCTCCTCCACAGCACGCACTTGTGGCCGGTGTTCGGGCAGCCTAGGGACTGTGAGGGACCAGGTTTCTGTAGAGAAGACAGCACCACAGGGGGGCTTCTCATTCGTCAGAGGGCCCAGAGTCGGAGCGGATGCCGAGAGCCCCCTTCCACCCCTCCAGACCCTCTCTGGGAACCATGACATGCCTGGCTGGGATGCTCCACCCCGTCCCACCTCCCAGGCTTCACTGGCTTAAGCCCATCTTACTGAGGGAGATTTGCCAAGAAGGTTCAGAAGTACCCACTGAGGCCGCTTAGGAAACCCCCTAGCACTCTCACTCCTGGCTCAATCCAGGGATGGGGAAATCACCCCTGCCACACCTCAGGTGCGGTGCCCTCGCAGGGGCCGAGCCACATTCGCCCCCACTGCATCGAGATGAGTGGACAGACTAAGGAGCCCTTCTCCAGCCCTCTGAGGCAACTAGTACTGGCCAAGGGGGCCTGAGGACCTCCTGTGTGTCGGGTATTCGAATACAACCGCCTCCGATCCTTACACCACCACTAGTTTACTAAAATAAGGAAACCGAAACTCAACGAGGTCAAGTGGCATGCACAGCGTCACACAGCTACAAAGCGGCAATGACCGAATGATTCAACAGAGCGACTGAATGAAGATTCGGAGGGCAGTGGGTACGGACAGCGCCCGGCGCCCGCGGCCGGCTTCCGGGAAGGCGGGCCCAGGCAGGCCCTCCGCACCCTCGGGCCCAGGGGAGCGCAGGCTCCCAGAGGCGCGGCTGGGCTCTGCCCCTCTCCGCGCGGGCCGCCCCGCCCCCGCCCCGCCCCCCGCCCGGCCCCGCCCGGGACCGCAGACGGCGCCCGGCGGCGGCGCGAACGGCAGCTCTGAGGGTGGCTCGGGGCTCGGGGCTCCCCGCGACTTCCCGCGTAGGGCCCGGCCCGGCAAGGACCTGCAGCCCCGGCGGCGCCGGAGGATGCGGCCACGGCCCCGGGCGGCAGCAGCGGGAAGCCTGACGCCCTGCAGGTAGAAGGGCGCCCACTTGGCGGGCGCGGAAACTTGGGCCGAGTTTGCGGGTGGCGCGTGGAGAAGGGGCGGGTGGCGCTGCCCCAGGGCGCCCCTACAGGCCGGCCCGGGGATGGGGCGCAAGGGCCTGGGCCAAGCGGGGCGGCTTCTGGCTGCCGTGGGTCCTCGGCGGGCGGGCTGCCGGGGCAGCTGCTCCGACTTTCCCCGGACTTCGAGGGCTCCCGGGGCCGCGGCGGGGCCCCGGCGCCCGATCCGGCGTGGGGCTGGTGAGAAGGAGCCCAGGCCCGGCCCTCCGGGCCTCCCGCGGGGCTGGCTCACGTGGACTGCCCGGGCGGAGGCGAGGGGGAGGCGGGGGGCTGGGCCAGGGGGGCGGCGGGTGCCGAGGCGTCTCGCGGCCCTGGACGCGCCCTGCTGGGACGGGACTGCCCTGCGGTTTCCTCGCTAGGGCTTGACTCACCCTCTGGCCGCAGCCCAGGCTGGGGATCGCCCCGAGGCGGTGGCTGCCCAGACTCCGCGGCCGAGCCCGTCTTTGGGTCCCCGTCCCCGGGGCACGGTGCGCGGGCCTGCCTGCGTGCACACGTGTGCCGGGGCCCCAGCAAGGGGAAAGGCGTTGCTGGAGGGGAATGTGTGCAGATAAGGGCCGTGCACGTACATGCAGGCACGGGTCTGCGTGCGTGGCGGCGGCCTGTGTATCGGCCTGCTGGGGTGCACGTGTGTTTCAGCGCCGCCAGGCAGGACATGAGGACACCCGGAAGCCCGCAGGGTCGGGGGCGGCGGCAGCCCCAAAGTCAGCTGAGGGCCCCGGGCACCCGAGTTGCTGGCGGGGCAGGTAGTGTGAAGGGGGCGGAGGCCGCTCTCACGACCGTTCCCCCTCCACGGGACCTGAGCTGCCCCGGGTTCGGTTGTAGAAGCCTGGCCCTGAGCCTCTGCCGAGAGGTGTAAGGCGGCTCGGAGGGGGCCGGGACCCCGCCCTCTGAGAGTCCAGACGCTGGTCACAGCTGGGCACGATCGTTGCCTTCTCCTTGGTCTTTCCCATCGCTCATCAGATCTCCCAGGAAGTGGAAGAGGGGATTGGGCCTTGGAGCTGTTTGCTTCCCCTGCTACTTAGACTGGGATGGCCCCGCGCGGGGGTGCGCCCTTCTCCTGGGCCCTGGCTGAGGTGGGTGTCCCCAGCCCACTCCAACCTCAGCCAGCAAACAGCTCGGTGCTGTGACCCTGCACCCTGGGGTCCCCTTTCTCCAAGCAATTGCCTGCCTCTTCAGTATGTGTGTGTGTGTCAGGGAAGGAGGCACCCGCATGTTGGCTACCGTCTTGGGTGGGCAGGGGTGTTTGAGGGAGTGTGCTGGCCATCTACTGGCGGGACGTGACACCCCTCCCCCATACCCTTCATACCTCTTTTGGATCCCTGGAGCCCCCATCTCTCCCCCAAGGATCCTGAGGGACCCAGGTGGCTTCACCTCCTTTGGCTGGCTCCCCGGGGTGGGGGGTGTCTCGGAAAGTCTCCAGGGCAAAGGGCACACAATGGGCAGAGCCCAGGAGAGAAGGACTCCTGGGGCCGGGGGTGGGTGTGGAGCAGGCCCTAGGGAGCATGCCAGGGAGCCGGGGCCAGGGGAGATGCCTGGGTGCTCAGCACCCCCAAAACTCTACAACCCCCTCTTGCAAGGCTGCTGTGCAGCAGGACCGGGGCTTTCCTCCGGGGATGCAGCCCCCTCTCTTAGGGCATTGCTTTCGGGCCTGTTGCCCTGCGGCCTCTTCTGCGGAGCATCCCCGTCTCTAGTTTGGCCTGAGGTGTCAGATTCTGGCCAGGAGATGAGCTGACCTATCTGAGAGTCTTACCTGGTTTCCTTGGTGCAGTTAGACTGGGGTGGGAGTGGGTATTGGCCCCCATACTGCCTTGGCTTTTCTTGTCCCCAAAATGTGCTGGTCTAACTCTGAGCCTGTGGCTGCCACTGGCTACCAGCCAGAAGGGAGGAGAGGGGGCTGATTTTGGCCCAGTGGTGATGGAAACCTGTGACACCTGGCCCATCGCCTAATCATAGCAAGACTGTGCTGATTCATCCTTTTAAGCCACCTGAGAGTTTCAGGGCACAGGGCTCTCGGGGAGGTAGAAGTACGTCAGTGGCCCTAGCAGATTAGCCTCAGGTGCCCCCTGAGGGGTCACTGGGGGCCTGCATCCTCTGGGCCTGGGTCGCCATCCTTGCTTGGCCTTTCTTCAGGCCCTTAGTCTTTCTTTGGCACTCAGTCTTTACATCAGTGCGAAGGGTGTAGTTGCCAGCTCTCATGCTGCAGCCCCTGGGCCCTGCCTGGACAGTCACATCCTTCCACCTCCCTACCTGCTTGTCCCTGGTTCCGTACTGCCCCCACATGCCTTGGAATAACCAGCTACTGGGGTGTTGGTGTGGGCACAGTCTCTTCCTGCACACTTTGGGACCTTTGTGCTGGCACCACAGCACCACCTGCCGGGCAGCTGGTTCTCTCCTGCTGGAGGCAGGGCTTGGGTGAAAGGCGTGGGGTGGTACCAAGCAATGCCCTCCATGACCTTTCCCCAGGGACCACCCTCTGGAACCGAGCCCAGAATCTGTGTCGCTTTTGACCTGCAGACCTGGGTTCCAGGCCCAGCTCTGCCATTTTTGATAAGACTGGTAGGTCAGGGAGTGAGATCTAAAGAGCGTCACAGAAACTGAATTTTAGACTGGATGCAATTCCACGTCTTAGCTGTACTGGGCATCTTGGAATAAGAGCTTATTGTGAGAGGTAGGAAGACTCCCTCTCGGTCTCTTTTATCAGTGACTTTGAAATGCGTGGGCCCTCTTCTCTGTATATGGGGAGGGGGTAAGTAGCCAAGTGAATTGATCCTTAGGCTGTGCCCTGCAAAACTTGAAATCCCTAGGAGGGGGTCTTGGGAGTCAGGTGGAAGAAAGCGAAACAGAAGGTGCTCCTGGAGGGGGGGTGGGGGGGTGGGGGTAGGGCTGCTGCACAAGAATTTAATAAACAAAGGGTTGTGCTGCTTGAAATATAAAGCTGGGACTTCTGCATTACGTGGCTCGTGCCTTCATCCATTCACAGTCGTTGTGGAGCATCCACTGAGTGCCAAGTTCCCGGGTGTGGCAGTGAGCCAGCGAGGGCAGAGCCCTCTGTTGTTTGCCTTACGCCTGTTCTCTGATGGCCTGGGCCTTTCTCCCTCTCTCCTAGGTCAGCGGTTGAATAGCTGGGGCCCTGGAGGCTTGAAGCCTTCACAGTGATGGCAGAGAAGCGGCCACTGGGGACCCTGGGGCCTGTGATGTATGGCAAGCTGCCTCGCCTAGAGGCTGACTCTGGGCCTGGACACAGCCTGCCCCCCTCTGCTGGTAACCAGGACCCCTGCAGCTACAAGGGTGCCTACTTCTCCTGCCCCATGGGGGGTGCTCCCAAGGCAGGGTCTGAGCGAGTGGCATCCTGGGCTCCATACCCCCCCTTGTATCCTTCCACCATGGCTGCACCCCCACTTCGGGCAGACAACCTGCTGCCCAGCTGCTTACTGTACCGCCCAGCAGCAGAAAGCTCTGAGAAGGTGCAAGACTCCGGCCCTGTTGACCTCCTGCCCTTCAGTCCCCAGGCCCATTCCTACCCAGGCCCGCCACTTGCAGCGCCCAAACCTGTCTACCGGAACCCTCTGTGTTATGGGCTCTCAACTTGCCTGGGGGAAGGGGCAGCAAAGAGGCCACTGGATGTTGATTGGGCGCTCGTGCCTGGGTCCCTGTTACCACCAGCTGACCCACCTTGTTCTCTGACCCCAGCTCCTGGCAAGGGCCAGTCCCTGGATAGCACCTTCTTGCGTGGTGTGCCGGCCGGGGGATCTGGCAAAGACCCCTCAGTGAGCTTCTCCCCGTGCCAGGCATTCCTGGACAAGTACCGGACCATCCACAGCACAGGCTTCCTGGCTTCCAAGTATGCAGGTCCTTACTCTGGGGACCCCAAGCAGGCATTGTCTGAAGGACCCCCCAGTCCTTGGACCCACCTGGCCCAACCCCTGGGACCAGCCTGCCAGGACGCAGTGCCCACCCACTACCCGCTGCCTTGCCCTCCAGCCTGTCGCCACCCGGAGAAGCCAGGCCCCTACAGCTCGGTGCTTCCCCTGCAGCCTCTGGGGGCACCCAAGGGGGCCGGGTACCCAGCCGGCGGGCTGAGCAGCCCCTACCTGAGGCAGCAGGCAGCCCAGACGCCCTATATGCCCCCAGTGGGGCTGGACACTTACTCCTACCCAGCTGGCCCCCTCCCGGCACCCTCGCCGGGCCTCCAGCTGGATCCCCCTCTTGCTCCGCAGTGCCCGCTGGACTTTGCTCCCCAGACACTGGGCTTCCCTTTCGCCCGGGATGACCTTTCTCTCTGTGGAGCATCCCCAGGGCTCGGAGGGGCGCCATCTTCCCAGAACAGCGTGCAGGCTGTGCCGCAGCCCAGTGCCTTCCAGCGGGCATGCCAGCCTCTGCCTGCCAACCAGCCATGCCCAGAGCCTGTGAGGCCAGCAGAGAAGCCAGTGCAGGAAGCCGAGAAGATGTGGCTGCCCAGCTGCAGGAAAGAGCAGCTCCAGCCCCAGCTGGGTGAGCACCCTGGGGCACCCATTGTAATTGGAGACAGTCCAGTTCCCTGCACCCCACCAGCACTCCCACCCTGTGCCCAGGAGCGCCAGTCTCTTCCTCAGAACCAGGGCGTTCTGCCACCCAGCTCGCCACCAATGCCTATTATTGACAATGTCTTCAGTCTGGCCCCCTACCGTGACTATCTGGATGCTCAGGCGCCCGAGGCCACGGCTGAGCCTGACTCAGCTCCAGCCCCCAAAGGGAGCCAGGACAAAGACTGCAGGGGCACCCTGCCTGGCCAGGAAGCCCCCTCAAGGGCACACTGCTCACTTAGGGAGGAGGTGGCCCTGGACTTGAGTGTGAAGAAGTCTGTGGCAGAGGCTTCTCCTGTCAAGGTCCCTAGTCCTGTGGTGCCTGCCAGACCCACTGCAGCCACGGATGTGCCAGGCATGGGGAACACAGTCCCAGATCTGCCAGACCCAAAAAAGGCAGTAATAGAGGCACCAGAGCTGCCTGGGGAGCCAGTGACCACAGAGGCCTCCCCAAGGACCAACTTCCACAGCTCCGTGGCCTTCATGTTCCGAAAATTCAAGATCCTCCGGCCAGCAGCATTGCCTGCAGCTGTGGTCCCATCCGTGCCCACCTCAGCCCCTGCCTCTACCCAGCCTGCACCCACCCCCCCATCTGTGCCCCTTGGACTACAGATTGTCACCCAGCCCTTGCCCATGGCCTGCTTCAACCTGGCACTGCCCAGCCCTCCAGCTGTGGCTGTGGCCTCTCCCACCCCAGGCCCTCCCCTGGCCCCATCGCCAGCTCCAGCCCGGGCTCCAGCTCCAGGTGCAGGCCCTGCTCCAGCGTCTACCCCAACCGGAGCAGATTCCCCAGAGCAACACTTTGCAGGACTGCACGCATCTCTGTGTGATGCCATCTCAGGCTCAGTGGCCCACTCCCCACCTGAGAAGCTGCGTGAGTGGCTTGAGACGGCTGGGCCTTGGGGCCGGGCAGCGTGGCAGGACTGCCAGGGTGTGCAGGGGCTGCTGGGCAGGCTGCTGTCCCAGCTGCAAAGCTTCGTGTGCACACAGCAGTGCCCCTTCCCCCATGTGGTGCGGGCTGGTGCCATTTTCGTGCCCATCCACCTGGTGAAGGAGCGGCTCTTCCCAAGGTTGCCGCCCGCTTCCGTGGACCATGTGCTTCAGGAGCATCGCGTGGAGCTGCGGCCCACCACACTGTCGGAGGAGCGGGCGCTGCGGGAACGAGCCCTGCATGGCTGCACATCCCGCATGCTGAAGTTGCTGGCACTGCGCCAGTTGCCTGACATCTACCCCGACCTCCTGGGCCTGCAGTGGCGTGACTGTGTGCGCCGCCAGCTGGGTGAGCATGGGGCAGCCCCAGGAGCCGCCGGAGCTGTGTGAGCGAGTGACAGGTGTGTGGGCTGTGTGAGTGGTCACAGCCAGGGGCTGTGGGATTCCTGGGCCTCTGGAAAGGGCAGGAAGGCCCAAGAACTTTGCCAGGGGAGGGAGCCGGCCTTCTAGAGCCCCCCATCATCCCTCTTCACACCAGCGTCAGCGGGAGCCTTCACAGCCTCTTCTGGAAGTCTCTGAACACGCCAGCTGGTGCATCCCCATGGAAACCCTTCCTCAGCCTCCCCTCGTGCTGCGCCTTCCTGGGCGCCCTCCTCCCCTGCTGGGCCTTCTCCATCTTGCAGCAGCCTTCTTCTTTGGGCTCTGGGGCTTTGACGAGGCCGTTTTCTATCTCAGTTCATTTTCCCTGTGTCTGCATCCCACCCAGCCAACCCTCTTCTAAGCCTGAGCCCCAAATAGCCTACTGTGTGCTGGACTTCTGCACATGGTGTTTCTCTGACTCTTCGCTCCTCCCTAACCACGCTCGTGAGCCCACTTCCCACCCCCGTCTCCTCTCCCTTAGTGAACAGCGCCCCCACCCACCTGGCAAGGGTCCCACCCTCCTCCCCACTGTTGCCCTTTGTGCAGTTTTCAGCAGTCCCAGGTGTCTGCATCTGGGGACCTGTGCCCGTGAACCAGAGCATTGTTTTGTGGTTTGCTGTCCCTACTAAACAGTGCCTTACCCATGTTGCTCTCCCATGGCGTGGGTTCAGGTCACTTGGCCAGCTCTCAGGAAGTGCTGTGGTGTCTCGTGGTGTGTGCCATCTCACTTCTCAGCCAGGGCTTTGGTGATGGTGCCAGCTGGTGTCTGGCGTGACCACCCCTGCACAGGAAGCCTGCGTCGAGGCCCGAGGTCCACCCTGTAGTCTTCCCCTCCCTACTCCCTGCCCCTGCTGCCCAGCCTCTGTCCGGGCTGGGGCTGTGTCTTCACAGGAACCGCCCCTTGTCCCGCCTCCCCGTCACACCTTCCTTGCTCTGGGATTTCACCCGGCCTGGGCTCCAGGCCAGGCGGGAGAAGGACCCCGAGTCAGTGAGGTACAGATGTGAGCTCGGAGTCTGACAGACAAGCATGGCTGACCCCAAGCACTTAGCAGTTGGAGGCCTTGCCCGGATGGGGTGCCAAGCAAATGCAAGTGTGTGCACTGTCTTCCTGGGTGTGGACGAGGGCATGAGTGCCCTGCATCCTTCAGGCCTCCTGGCCCGGTGTTCTCCTGTGGGCTGTCTGTGGCCCAAAGAGGGACAAACCCATTTTTCCTGGGCTGCCTGCTGGACAGTGGGGCCCAGGCACTTCACAGTCCCTTCCTGCTCTGACTGGGCTTGCAAGAGCCTGGGGCCTGGTGAGCAAGTGACTGGGTGCAGCTTCCTGCCTCTGGCTGGGTGCCCCTGTCCTCACGCCCTCCTTGAGCTGTGGCCTCCCCCAGTTTTTGGAGAGCCACTGTTCCGTGGGCAACCTTAGACAGTGTTGGGGTCTGTAGCCTGACTGTGTGTTCATTTTCCAGGTGACTTTGACACTGAGGCTGGATCTGTGGCCTCCTCAGAATCCACCACAGCCAGAGACGAGCTGGAGAGTCTAGCCCTGGCTGGGAAGTCACCTGCCCCCAAGGCCAGGAAGCCCGGGAGGAAGCCACCAACCCCTGGCCCGGAGAAAACAGAGGCACCTGCTGGGGGAGGGTCCAGTGGTGCCTCCCCTGCCCCTATGGGCAGCACCAGCCCACCTGGCCCCACGCTCAGGGCCCGCTTCCGCAGCTTGCTGGAAACCGCCTGGCTCAATGGCCTGGCCCTGCCCACTTGGGGGCACAAGGCCTCAGGACAGGAGCGGCCCTTGCCCCGCCCACAGCTGCTGGGGAGCCAGAGCCATCACCTGTAGCGCTGGACAGCTACTGTCTGGGGATTACTCTCCCTACCCCTCCCTTCTGCCAGCCCAGCTGCCCAGGGCCAGGAGTGGACATGCCCTGGGAGGTTCTCCGGCTCTTACTACTCCCTCCTCCCACCGGACGGGGCTGAGGGCCCCTGAGCTTTTGACTTGAGGGCCTTTGTTGGCAAGGACTGCTTCCTATTTCTTCCTTAGAGAAAACGCGAGGGCTTGGGAGCCCAAAGCCTTGGGCTTGAATCCTGGCTCGTGTGTTCCTTGCTGTGTGATCTGGCCGGTCACCTCCTCCCTTGAGCCCTCAGGTCTCTGTTTGTAGAACAGGACAACCAGCCTACCTCACAGGACTGTTGTGGGAGTGATGCCTGACACACCCATTATGGTTTCTTCTCTGCTCCCTCCCCAGGGCAGGGGCCTAGACCCCAGCCACATCCTGGGATTCGAGGCTAAGGCAAGCAGAACCTTCCTCTAGAAAGTTCCTATACCACAGGACTTTGCTCTCTTACAGTGGGATGTTGTTCGGTGTGCGTGACTTACACTTCCCAGAGGCGTCCCCCAGGAAAGCCTGCGGCCGCAGCCCATGCCCCTCATCCCCAGTCTGGAGCACCCCCCCCCCCCCCCACCGCTGCAGGGGGCACAGCCATCCTTGTTCTGGGCCTGCTGCTCTCACCCCTGGGAGTCCCTAGGCTGGTCCTGAATCAACAACACTGACTTCCCTGGGCTGTGTCCCCTACCTACGGCATTACCCCAAGAAAGCGTGTGTGTGCTGGAAGCTTAGCAGCGGGGACTCAGGGACTAGAAGGCACAGGCTGAGTGATGGCCTGGGAGGTCTCTGAAGATAGGGAGTGGGGATCCTGGCACTGCCAAAGCCCCAGTCAGCCTTGCCCGCTGTGAATCACCCACCTGCAGAGGACTGAGCGACCCGAAGCTGGCAGACGGGCGTGGCCTGGCTGGCATTCGTAACAAGGCTGCGGGCCCTGGAGGCAGGCCATTAAGCATTAAAGCTTTTGGGTTGTTTTTGGACCTGCGGCCTGGCCAGTGAGTGTTTGGGGGTCAGAGGGTGAGTATATCCTTACCAGGTGCCTAACCCTTTGCTCACAGGTGGCAGCAGTCCCTGCACTCAGCCCAGAAGGTGCTGAGACTCCAGCTCCTTTGTGCCAGCTAGCGCTGGCTATGTGGGCCCTTGTCACATGCCCACCAGGCAGCCACTTCCCTGCTAAAGGAAAGCCCCTCCCTCCTGAGACCCTTGTGTGTCCTGGGTTGTTGGTCTGCAGCCCACGGCCCCATGAGAAAGCTGGTCACCAGACCCAGAAGATGACCCTCTCCCAGGAATGCCTAGAACAGAGCTGTCACACCCTCCCCATGCTGGTGACTTTATCCCACTGAGAGGGACAGCTATTCCCACAACTTATCTGGTGTGGGGAGGCCTTTGGGTGTCCCCTCCAGATTCCCTGCCTCTACTGGGTTCTGTTCCCACAGAGGCTTGTTCCCCGGGCTGCTGAGCGGCACCTGGGCCAGGGGTCAGCCCACTAGAGCAGGTCAGGCCTGCCCAGCATCAACTCTAATCTTGGTGGGTCCTACTGAGCCCAGCTCCGTATCCCTCCTGTGTACTGGGCCAGAATTTGGAGCGGCAGGTGCCCTCACCCCCTGTATGTCTATCCACAGCAGACTTGAGTTCCCTGGCCTGTGAAGGGGACAGGCCAGGCGATGGGCAATCCCAGCACACTGGTCACCACTGGGACAGAACCTGGGGGGCAGTTACTGTGGGAGCTCAGGAGGGGCCTCTCCTAGCCTGGGGACGAGGCGTCCTTGGGTCGCAGAAGAGGGGCCGCCTGCAGTAGGCCTTGGGGACAGGAAGGAAGAAGTAGGTAGAAGTGTGAAACGCCGTCTGCGCCGGTTGAGCGGCTCATGCAGAGACCTAGAGGTAGATCTGGAAACGGGGAAGGCCCCGGTGCAGCTGCCCTGCAGGGACTGGCGGGGCCAGGAAGCAAGGCTGGGGACGCATCAGTTTCTAGCACATCCTCAGTGCAGACCTCAGTCCTGCATCCTGAAGAATAGGGATGTGGTGTGTGTGGTTTACAGAAAAAAGGTGAGAGCATGGATCGCCTGAGGCTACTTGACTGGAGGGAAGACAGGATTGCAGTGTAGACTGAGTCCTTGGGCCACCAGGACCGTAATGGTGCAGGGCTTGGTCAGAGCTGTGCAGAAGGGTGCCCGGAGGATTCTAAGGGAGGATTGCCCCAGGGGCTCTGCTGGGCACAGGAAGAGGACTCTGCCCGGACTCCCGTCTGAGGACTGGCTGCTTCCCACGCCTCCAGCATCCGTTCAGGAGGTGCCTCCTGCCCTGGCTCGTTCTTACCAAGGGGTGTGGGTGGAGCAGCTGGGTCTTCCGTGAGCCCCCTCAGGAGAAGGCCCAACTCTGACCTGAAAGAATGTGTCTCTTGCAACCACACAGTCGCCTTCCGACGGTGGTGGTGGTGACCCCAGCCCAGTCCGCCGCACCATCAGGCCCCGGCCCAGCTGAGAAGGCCTGAGGGGCCCCAGGGCAGGGGACGGTGCCGCAGAGCCCCTACTGCTGTGGGGACCCTGACCCTGGGCCCTTGAGCTGCTGCCCACTCAGGCTCCCCAGGCTGGGCCCTCTGCCTCAGCTTGGTCTGCTCCCCATGTCTCCGGCACCCTGGCCTCCCGGACAGACCCAACTCTCAGGCCCCTGTGTCTTCTCAGGACAGTGAGGGCCTGGGGTCCTGGGAAAGGGATGCTTAGCCCCTCAGAAGGACTTTATGAGGCCCCCTCATGGTTACTAGGGCTGGCAGGGAAGATAGGATTGCAGTGTAGACTGAGTCCTTGGGCCACCAGGACTCAGGCCTGAGAAGCCAGTGCTAACTCCTGCTGTGTTCCTGTCAGCCATCCTGCCCTGGGGACTGCTGGACCGCTATCCTGACTCACCCCGGGGTCACGGAGACCGCTCCAGGAGACTGTAGCCAACCGGGAGGAGTGCCGGGTGATTCTGCACCCCTTTTTATGGTGCCCACTGGGTGGAAGGGGCTGAGATCTGAGGGGACTACATGTCCCTTCCTCCCCACCCCCAGGTGGGTGGGTTCCAGCTTAGGAGTCTAACCAGAGGATGGGGCTGCCCCTGTCACAGAGGTGGGTCTGAGCAGCCCAGCCCAGTCCCGCCCTTCAGCAGAGCTCATCCAGTCGGCAGGCCCAGGGTGTCTGCCCTGCCGGTGTCCATCCCACTGCTGCCCCTGCCCTGACAGCAGTCAGGCTCCAGTCCTGGCCTGACACTTGGGACCTCTGAGTTGGAGGCCATATGTGGCAGGTGCCAGCATGACGTGCCCATGGCCAGGGCAGGTGTCACGTCCGAGGCCCAGGCCTGACTGCCGGGGCTGCCCTGCCCCTCTCCGCTTGTGTCTCATGCCTGTCACCTCTCCTGCTGAATCCAGGCTCCATCCTTCCGCTGAGCCAGGAAGTCCTACTGGCAGCAAGAAGAGTGCCATCTGAGCTTCAGGCCAAACAGAGAATGCTGGTTGCGGGGCGGGTGTCAGAGGGCCTGAGGCAGAATACCTGGGGGCCCCTCACTGCTTACCTGCCTTCCTCCATGGCCCTCAGAGAAGACCCTTTTCTCCACATCCTCTACCTTGCCCCAGGCACACACCCCTGCCCCCGGTTGTCCCCTCCCTACAACCCCCCACCTGCCTCCCCGTGGGAGTGGCAGCTCTGTTTTGCCCTGGGGTCCACATGAGATGCAATGAGTCCTGGTTTGCTCAACAAAGAGGGCCCACCAAGGCGGAGCAGCGGAACAGTGCCCTCACTGCCCCAGCTCCTAGTGGCGGAGCCCAGCCCAGCCCCGCCCTGGTGGCTGTGCCCAGGCGGCGCCCAGCTCAGAGGCCTCCCTCTCCTATCTTTCTTCAGTTTAAGTGCGTGCTGTCCTCCCCACCCAGCCTCCCGAAAGCCAGAATCTGTTTCTAACAAGTCTCCTCAGCTTCACAGGGCTGGAAGTGGGTGCTGCTGGCCTTGGGCTGTGCCCTGCTGCCTCCCAAGCCCCTTCCAGGCTGGCAAGAGGCCTAGGCCCCCCTCGCTGCTGGTGCCCCCCGAGTCCTCTTCACACCTGCTCCCTGCAGCCAGAGGTGTGTCTGTCTACGGCCAGGTGGAGGTCCGGGGCAGATTTTGCCCACCAGTTCAGACCCAGGTGCACCAGCGTGTGAACAGCTCCTCCTGACTTGCGGATCGGCCTCGCTCAGCCCCAGTGGTGAGTGGGAGGATGTCTGCTCTCTTCCAGAACTGGCCCACCGCACACCTTTGTCCTCCTGGGCTCCCTGGCAGAGGGATGCATGTCACTTACCCCTCTGACTGCCCTGAAGCCCAACCCAAACCTCCTCTGCCCCAAAGAACCTTTCCCTGAGGGTCATCCCTACCCTCATACCCCCTCACACAGAGTGTTTAGTAGGGGCTCATGTTAGGGGTGGGTTTTTGGGGGTGACATATGAGAGTCTAGGGCCCACAAAGCTGTAATTCCTATAGAGCAAGGACCCTCATCTTCCCAAGCCCCACCTTCCAGGACAAGCCAGAGCCCTGCTTCCTGTGGTCTTGTGCCTGCTGGGAGCTGTGCTTGCCCAGGCTTACCTAATTTGACATGCCCATGAGACAGAAGGGGAGGCAGGACTAGCAGGCGGTCACCCCAGGACAGAGTCGCCAACACCCTTTCTGTTCTGTGCCCTGCAGGGTACACCTCAGAGCACCTAGGGCTGGAGAAGCTGCCCATCACCTTGGTGATCCCGAGATCAGCGCCCTGCTCATGGCAAAGGCCAACTCACACCTGCTGAGCAGCCTGCAAGCAGGTGTAGCCCCCCCAACCCCACTCACCGGTGGCCTGGGAGGATGTTCCCAGAGGCCCTGGGGCTGACAGCAGGATCACGAGGACCGGGCATCCCAAGCAGGCCCTGTCCGGGGGTAGCTCTGGGCTCCAGCGTCAGAACCGTTCAGCAGGGCCCTTCCCCTGCGAGGCTCGCAACTGCTCCGCCCTCAGCACCAGCTTTCTCCTCCCTGCCCCTCTGGGTGACAGAACCTCTGGAGGCTGTAGCCTGGTAAGCAGGGAGGGCGAGGGGGCCGAGGGCCTCCCAGCCTTCCCTCACCTGCCAGCTCTTCTCCTACTGAGAGTGGCCTTCAGGCTGCAGCATGAGGGCTGCAACTAGACAGGCACTTATATTGTTTGTTGAGCCTCAACTAGGCTGTGAGCTGAGGGTGGGGATAGGGTCTGCCTTAAGTGGACAGGATGTCCCAGGACATCTGCTTATGCTCTTGACCCCTGTGGTCTCTTCCGGGCATGACATGCCCCATGCTTAAGTGCCAGCACATGGCCACAGTGACTTCTCTGCCACCCTCTCTTCCTTGGGCCAGGGTCAGGGCACCTGAGGTTCTAGGCAGAGCTGGAGTGCAGAGTCAGGCCTGGCAGGTGGTGCCCAGGTGCTGCAGGCCCCAGACACCAGCCCACGGACCTGAGTTCCCTAACTTTGGCTGGTGAGTGATACCCCCCACCAGCCTGCTGCCCCTCCAGGGAGTGAGCCTGGGTACAGCTGACCCTTTGTCTGCTTCTGTGCCCTCCTGTGCCTGCCAGGCTTGCAGCTAAACATGACTGTTTTGCCTATTTCCTAGACTATTCTCAAAGGAAGTTTATAGGGCCTCTCAGGGATATCATGTCTTTTGTCCATCAGGTCCTGCCAGACATGTGGGCACTTCAGTATGCCTGGGAACAGGCTGGAGGTAGCCAGGGGCCGTGACCTCCTTCTGGGACCTAGCCCCAGGGGTTCCCATAGGCCCTTCTCCATCTGAGCAAAGGCCTGGTAGGCAGCTGCCCCTTATCCCTGGAGGGCACTTGGGGAGGTGGAAGTAAGGGGAGGAAAGTCAGGCAAGAGATCTGTCCCTGCCTTTCCCGCCCAAGGCCGGCTGAATGAGGGGTGCGCATCCCTGCCTGCCTCCCCTTCCTACAGGTGCAGCAGGGGCTCAGCCCCTTCCCTGACCTCCAGCAGGTGCTGATTTCAGATTCCCAGGGAGTGCTTCTGGGGTGGCCCTTTTCATACTCTCCCTGAGCTTCAGGCCCTGGTGAACCACTGGCCCAGTGGAGCCTTGGCCTGGGCCAGCTTGTTTCCTGCACTGCCACCAACCAGAACCTGGGGCTGTGTGCCCTGACCCCTGGGTAGACAGAAGGAAGAAGCCGAGACCCCTTCCAGGTTCAGACCTGAGGAAAGCCCCTGCCGTGGGGATGGGTAGTGAAGAATGTGGGCTCTGGAGTCAGGGGGCTGCGGTTCTGGCCTTGGGCAAGTCTTACCTTCTCTGCCTCCCTCTCCTCAGCTGTGGGGTGGGAATAAAAGCACCTGTCTCACAGGTGTGTGATGAGCTTTAGGTCGTTAGCCTGAATGGGGTTCTGGGGGAGGTGGTGGGCAGCATGATCAAGGCTACATTGCATGTCCATTTCTCTGAATCCCTGATTTTTTCATTCTCCAGGGACTCGAAGTCACTGTGAAAAACAAATCTGTGCGATGCAGGTGGTGGGCATGGGAAATGTACCTAGCAGGCCCCATCTTGTCCAAAGGGAAGAGACTTGCTTGCCCGTGTGGGGAGCTGGTATTCCTGGGCCAGGCCCGCCCACTGTTCTGCAGACACCCTGGTGGCCATCTGGCCGCCCCACCTTCCAGGGTGGGCCTTTTCTGCTTAGGTGTTACAGGCACGGTGACGTCACCTCCAGAGAGGCCCTGCTAGGCATGTGGGTTCCCTTCCCTGTGCCCCTTCCTAGGGCATGTACCTCTTCCCTGAAACCCAGCGTTCACTGGATGTGTCTGAATTACGTCGTCACGAGAGGCCTCACATGAGGCTCAACATAGCCTAGTTTGTGGAAGACCAGAAAGCCAAAGCCGAAAGAGGTGAGGGGCTCAGAGCGCCCTGGGCAACCTGGGTCCTTAGGCTCTATCCCTGTTCACCCCACACCCCCTCCCACAGCACCTGCGAGGACACCTGGGATCAGGGAGATAGCCTGAGAGAATGAGGCTGGCATGGCCGCCAACCCCAACCCAGACGAACACTAACGGGGATGTTCTAGACGTGACCGTCAGCACAGCATCTTCCAAGGACCCCTCCTGCACCCTGGCCTGCCCTGGCCCTTCAGTCTGAAGTCACAGATGGTGGGGCATGTGACCTGGGATATGTGCATACATCAGGCTGGTTTGGGGTGCTGGGTAGAGCCTTGGGGAGTGGGGGCAGGGGCCCTCAGGGGTATGAAAGGTTTGTATATTCCAGAAGCACAGAGGAAGCCGCCATAAGCTACAGCCTTCCTGCTGCCCCTGTCTGGCATCTGGCCAGGTACCTTGCCAATGGGTTTCAGCCCCGGGCAAGGTCGCTATGGATTCAGTGTGACCAAAGAGATCAACAGCAAAACATTCTTGGGGTGAAAGGGTTTATTACCTGGCTTGTTCCCTGGCGGTAGGTGGAGCACTAGCGTCTCTGCCCCCGCCCAGAGCACTGGGCCGAGCTCTCTGTATAGCACAATAATAGCTTATCGCCTAAAGGTGTGGAAGTGGCAGCCTAGCAACAGGCCAGTTACACCATCCGGTGGTTTAAGTTCAGTGAGGATCCTGGCCATAGGAACCCCACCTTCCCCACACTCCACCCCGCCAGGATTCTCACCTTACAATCTACACGCTTTCAATCTTCCGCAGTGGTCCCTGTGCGAGAAAGCTGGGGCCCTGTAACCAGATTCCACAACAGCAACAGAGGGTAACAACAAGTTAGAGATACTAACAAAAATTAAAATACAACAAGATTTTGAACAAAAATTATAACAATTCTCAAGCCAGAGGAGGTTTCCAATCCACAAAGACCTTACAGGTGATTAGACACATGTTTTAATGACACCAACATAGGCCAATCTTGTCCATCAGGTAGGATGCATGCAACAGTGTGGTCCTGTGATAGGCCTGTAGCAGGGAGGGGGGCCCTCCCAGGTCTAGTGTACCCTACTTTTACTCCTTTCCCTGTGGGGGTTACTGAAGGGTCCATATTTAGTGCTCCTGTAGGTGCATGCACTGCTCATAATAATAAAACAAAACTCCCCTGGTAAGATGCTCCTACCTTCTGGCTGTTCAGGATATACTACTGTGACCTTTGGGGGCCACTCTGCTGTTATACCAGGAATACACAGGAGGCCAGCTTCCAGGCCTTGTCCCCAAGGTGCCGGGAGAGCCAGCCATCGTTGGTCCATGTGTCGTAAGGTCCAAGGCTGCGTCCACTCAGTGGAGTCTCCGGGGCTCAGTGCAGCTGGTGCTGCAGCAGGATGTTATTATGGTGAACAAACCTCGGCTTCAGTGATTCTCCCTTGGTTTGCACTTGCAGTTGTGTAGGGGAGGCAGCCATATGTGCTAACATGTCTGCGAGGCTCAGGGCTCCCTTTGGGGTCTCTCGTTCAAACACTATAGCACAGTCCAAAAGCGGACTGACCATCCCTGCAGACTACTGGTATCTGACTTAGTCTGGATTTTAACAAGCCATGGGCCTCTCTGTCATGCCTGCTGCAGTAGGATTGTACGGCACATGAAACTTCCACTTGATGCCCAGCTGTCGCACCCATTCTTGCAGTGTACGTCCAGTAAAATGGGTGCCCTGATCACTCTCAATCACCTGTGGTCGGCCATAGGCAGCAAGAGACGCTCCAGGCCACCTGCTGGTCTGCACAACGGGTAGGAAAAGCAACCAGAAGTCCAGTAGCTGTGTCCACACAAGTCATCGTATAACAATATCCTTCTGACACAGGTAGAGGCCCAGTATAGTCTATCTGCCACCTGACGAGGGGTATAGGCCCCTTAGCTATTGTCCCATGTTGCTGTGGAACTCGGTGTAAGTCCCTTTTGGAGCACACAACACACTCCTGCTGGGCTCTACTAACTTCTTCGAAGGTCAAAGGCAAGCCCCACCGACGGGCTACAGCCCACATTGTCTTTTGCCGCACATGCAACAAACGCTGATGTAACCATTGGGCTACATCAGAGGCAGGCTTTCCTTCTAACCAAAGTATCTGGGCCAATTTATCTGCCTCATCATTTCCTGGGGATGCCAGTGGCAAAATACCTGTCACATGGTATACTGAAATTATTTTGGTCTGACCACAGGCCCATAAGTCTTACCATAATTCTTGCTCTCAAAGGGGTCAGTGTGACCAACCAGCCAGTTGGCATGGTAACAGGTTGGTAGCCACAGGGTCAAGCCCCAATAGACAGCCCAGCTGTCAGTGCAGACAACTATCGGGGAGGCTCCTGGCTGATCACAAGCCACACAGCCCACAGCCCTGCCCATTGGCTGCTCTTCCCCTCACCATCTTCCATCCATATTGTCTCAGTCTTAGGATGGAAAGCTATGGCCCTCCATTTTGGGGGCTGCCCACGGGTGGAGCCGTCTGTGTGCCATGCATCTTCGGGTACAGGGGCTCTTCCCTCCCGATAGGGACTCTGTGCTGCTGATGGTCCAAAAGCAAGTTCTTCCTGCTTTTCACTGGTGCATGTCACCGGCCCCAACAAGCGCCGGAGTCCTTCACTCAAGGGGCTACTAGAGAGGGCACCACGCTGCTGTAGGTAAGCACCCCACTTGGCCAGTGTGGGCATTTGTGCCGCACCACTCCTTGGCTTTTGGGTCCAGTCTCGTACCCACCCCATGATGGGATAGGTGGTTATTACCTTTATCGGGGCCACTCCAGTGATGGGTTCTGTAGCCAGCAAGGGGTGATACATGGCTGTCAGTTGTTTTCCTATCAAAGTGGATTGTACCTCTGCCCCTTTCCAAAGTTGTGACCAGAATCTGATAGGTTGGTGAGTTCGTTCAAGCCGCTGCCAGAGACCCCGGCCATAACCGTCTTCAGTGACATGAACGTCCAGCTCACAGGGCCTTGATGGGTCTCTCACACTGAAGGCCTGCATGGCCTTTCCTGCCCATTTTGCTGTAATAAAGGCAGATGCACATGTCTCTTCCCAGTCCTACCTGATGCCCTTTTGTACCAACTGGTATAAGGGCTTCAGAATGTGTGCCAAGTGAGGGAAAAACACTCTCCAGTAGCCTAGAAGACCCAGAAACTCCTGTAGCAATGTTACAGTTATGGGGGTAGGAAAGGCCTTGACTTTGTCTATAACTGCTTCTGGTATAACTTTAGTGTTACCTGACCAGACGACCCCCAAGAATTTACTGACAAACCAGGTCCCTGAACCTTGGTGCTGTTCGCAGCCCATCCTTTCTCCTGTAGATGTTGCAGCAGTCTAGGTGCTGCACCTTCTAGATCCGAAAGAGAATCGGACGTGAGCATGACATCATCAATATAATGGTACAGCCGCCCCATTGGCGGTTTCTCCCATGTAGCCAAGTCCTGGGCTAAAAACCCACGACATATGGTGGGGCTGTGGAGGGATCCCCGTGGATGGACGGTGAAAGTCCATTGCCGTCCTTCCCACGTGAAGGCAAACTGTTCCTGACTTTCCTGCTCAATGTCAATGGGAAAGCAGGCATTAGCAACATCTGCCACATAATGGTGTGTTCCTAGTTCATGGCTGGGGGCATCCATCAGGCCTGCAATGGAGGGGACAGCAGCAGGCATAGGGGGTGTGACTCTATTCAGTTCCCTGTAATCCACAGTCATACGCCAGGAGCCATCTGGCTTTTTTACTGGCCACACTGGGGAACTGAAAGGACTATGGGTGGGCTCCATAATACCCACCTTTTCCAGCTCCTGAAGAGTTTCTCCAATCTCTTTGTGCCCCAGGCCGTTTGTATTGTTTGGTATTAGTCACCCGCTGGGCAGGTGCCTAGCATGTCCCCTCAGAACTGCCTTCACCACATGTACTCTCAGTCTGAACTCACCTGCAGTGGTCTGCAGTCATAGACCCTGCAGGGTATCAATCCCCAAAATATACTCAGGAATAGGAGATATATACACAGTATACTCTTCTGGGGGTGGATCCCCTATTCCCAAAGGGATTTGGGCTTTTTTCACCCTGATAGCCTTCCCCCCGTATCCATCTGTGACAGTGGGGGTCCCGGGGAACCTCTCAGGGTTACCATAAATCAGTGAACATTCAGCCCATGTCCACCAGAGCCAGGACATGTTGTATGTTCACTGGGGACCAATGGATAGCTATTTCAACATGCGGCCTCCGGTCCCCCCCTGGTCCCTCAGGGCAGATACCTTGATCTTTCCCTCAGTCAAACCGTGGTTCCCCAATCGCCTTCCTGTGTGGGCTTGAGTGAGGTTGGCTTGCTCCCCAATAGGAAGTCTTGCAAACACACAGGCCGGACTCATGGCTCTGTCTCTGACCTCTGCCTCCTTGGTCTTAATGGCTGGAACTGCTGCTCTGGTTTCAGCTGCTGCCACAGCTCCAGGAAGATCCTATTTGACTTTCCATCTAATTTCCTTCCATCTGCTCATGCCTGTATTAAATCAACCCACATCTGGGTCCTCGTAACCTTCAGGTGGCCCTGTAAATTCTTCTTGGGTGTAACAGACCTTATTTCTTTCCAGATTCTCATTTCTTCTGCCTCTCCTAAGTCTGCTACTGTAGGTGTCACCTCGCTTATGGGATTCCCTAAGTGAGGGCAAAGAGTGGCCAATAGAGACCCAAAGAGGGATGCAGGAGCCATTTGAAGTACAGTATTTCTCATCCCAGTAGTGAAAATCTCTTCATCTGGGCCATAATTCCCTGGACCATAGATGGCATTTCTCATGCCTGGCTCTCATAGCACCTGTTGGAGCTCAGCATTTGTCTGCCATCTTACAGGAGAGGATGGCAGATCACCCAGATTGGGCCACACAGCACGAAGTGCAGCCATAAGCCAATCCAGGAGGGAGTGACTCCCTGGGGTCTGATGTGCACTTTGTAATCACTGCCTCAAGGCGGGCTGCACTGTCAGGGAAGACATCTTTCCCTCTCTGATCCCCACAGAACAATTCCGTCCACCCCTAAGTCCCACAGACGCAGGAGCCAAGCTGATATGGACTCTGAGGGCTTCTGCCTAAACCCGGATCCCAAATCCACCAGCTCAGCCTGAGTACAGGGGTGCACCATAGAGAGCTCCCCGACCTGGGGAGGGGGCTGCTCCTCTCCTGGGGGAACTCGCAGCTGCTGGGTCTTTATTTTCTTTACAACCACTCGGTGTGCTTTCAATACAGGAGGCGCCAGAAATGGGGCTGATGGCACCTTTCTCTCCCCTCCCCCGAGCGCCTCCTCTGCTACAACCTTTACCTTTTCCACAGTGCCTCGCAGCAATGCCGGCTCAGTCTCCAGAAGGTCTCTTACCTTCAGCTCAATGCTGCGCAGCTGACGTTCTCATGCCACCTCCGCCTGTGCTTCCCTCAGGAGTTTCCTTATCCTTGATGGCCTCTTCCTCCTTCAGGACACCTGGCAGTGCCGCTGTCTCCTCTCCAATGGCTCCTTGCTCCCTGCGCTCTCGTGCCGCTTCCTCCCGCATCCAGGCCATCTCCCTCCTCAGGGCATCCACAGAAGTCTGCAGCTCATGTTCTCGTGCCGCCATTCCTTGGGTCTCCTCTGTAGACCTTTTTAAGACTGTGAGAAGCAGCCAACCCACAGTCCCCGCTGCCTCCCGGGCACTCCGCTTCTCAAAGGATCCGCTGACTATACCAAGGGCCACCCCTGCTGCCTCAGGGGTCACCTCCCCTTGCCTCCAGTCCTGGGGTGGGGCCCAGCCCTCTAGGAGGCAGTCACCTCAGACCACATACCCATTGGGGGACGATCCACTGTCTCCCCATTCACAGGGGCAGCCCGCTGAAGCACCCCTCCCATAAGGGCAGCCTGTCTTTTTCCTTGGTCAACAATGAACCCTGCCAACTTTTGTCAATTGTCTTGCCAGTGGGTTTCAGCCCCGGACAAGTTCACTATGGATTCAGTGTGACCAAAGAAATTCACAGCAAAACATTCTTTGGGGTAAAAGGGTTTGTTACCCGGCTTGTTCTCCCGGTGGTAGGTCGAGCACTAGCATCTCTGCCCCCGCCCAGAGCACTGGGCCGAGCTCTCCGTATAGCACAATAATAGCTTATTGCCTAAAGGCGTGGAAGCGGCAGCCCAGCAACAGGCCAGTTACATCAGCAGGTGGTTTAAGTTCAGTGAGGACCCTGGCCATAGGAGCCCCAACTTCCCCACAACCTGCAACTTCTCAGGGACATTTTCCTACATTAGTGGTTTTCAAAGTTTAGTGCCCAGACTGGCAACATCAGCATCACTTGGGAATTGTTGGAAATGCAAAATTTCAGGTCCCATTCCAGCACCACTGAGTGAGAACGTGTCTGGGTGAGGCCCAGCATATGTTCTACCAAGCCCAGGTGATTCTCCTGCAGGATTGTGTTTGAGAACAACTGCTCTAATAGTCAGATAACCTTTATTTCTCCCCAACTTCAAGCTCTACTACAAAGCCATGGTAATCAAGACAATTTGGTACTGGCACAGGAACAGAGCCACAGAGCAGTGGAACAGAATAGAGACTCCAGACATTAACCCAAACATATATGGTCAATTAATATTCGATAAAGGAGCCATGGACATACATTGGGGAAATGACAGCCTCTTCAACAGCTGGTGTTGGCAAAACTGGACAACTACATGTAAGAGAATGACACTGGATCACTGTCTCTCATACACAAAAGTAAATTTGAAATGGATCAAAGACCTGAATGTAAGTCATGAAACCATAAATCTCTTAGAAAAAAACATAGGCAAAAATCTCTTGGACATAAACATTAGCAACTTCTTCAGGAACATATCTCCCCCGGGGCAAGGGAAACAAAAGCAAAAATGAACAAGTGGGACTACATCAAGTTGAAAAGCTCCTGTACAGCAAAGGACACCATCAATAGAACAAAAAGGCATCCTACAGTATGGGAGAATATATTCATAAATGACAGATCCGATAAAGGGTTGACATCCAAAATATATAAAGAGCCCACACACCTCAACAAACAAAAATCAAATAATCCAATTAAAAAATGGGCAGAGTTGCTGAATAGAAAGTTCTCCAAAGAAGAAATTCAGATGGCCAACAGACACATGAAAAGATGCTCCACATCACTAGTTATCAGAGAAATGCAAATTAAAACCACAATGAGATATCAGCTCACACCATTAAGGATCACCACCATCCAAAAGACAAACAACAACAAATGTTGGCGAGGTTGTGGAGAAATAGGAACCCTCCTACACTGCTGGTGGGAATGTAAACTAGGTCAACCATTGTGGAAAGCAGTATGGAGGTTCCTCAAAATGCTCAAAATAGAAATACCATTTGACCTAGGAATTCCACTTACAGGAATTTACCCTAAGAATGCAGCAGCCCAGTTTGAAAAAGACATATGCATCCCTATATTTTATCACAGCACTATTTACAATAGCCAAGAAATGGAAGCAACCTAAGTGTCCATCAGTAGATGAATGGATAAAGAAGATGTGGTACATATACACAATGGAATATTATTCAGCCATAAGAAGAAAACAAATCCTACCATTTGCAACAACATGGATGGAGCTGGAGGGTATTATGCTCAGTGAAATAAGCCAGGCAGAGAAAGACAAGTACCAAATGATTTCACTCATCTGTGGAGCATAAGAACAAAGAAAAACTGAAGGAACAAAACAGCAGCAGAATCACAGAACCCACGAAGGGACTAACAGTTACCAAAGGGAAAGGGACTGGGGAGGATGGGTGGGAAAGGGCGGGGAAGAAGAAAAGGGGCATTACAATTAGTATGTGTAGTAGGGGGGCACGGGGAGGGCTGTGCAACACAGAGAAGACAAGTAGTGATTCTACATCTTACTATGCTGATGGACAGTGACTGTAATGGGGTTTGTGGGGGGCACTTGCTGAAGGGGAAAGCCTAGTAAACATAATGTTCTTCATGTAATTGTAGATTAATGATAACAAAATTAAAAAAGTAAAAAATTTAAAAAATTCTTCCACAAAAAAAATAAATAACTATTTGTGAAACAAATCTATGAGAGAGTCACATTAAAAGTGCATGTCACCCACCTTTTTGACTTATTTACATATTGAAATAATTTGTCTGATGTTAAGTTTGATGTTTGTTATTTTGTTTTTCAAATATGCTATCAACTTAAGGCAGCTTTCATCTATTCCTAATTTTTTTCTCCTTTTTAATAAAAAATGGTTTACCAAATCTATTAGTTTTTTCCTCCTCTATTCTATTGATACGATGAAATACAATGAACCATTCTTATATCCTTAAAATTTTTCTTTGACATGCTGTAGTATTTTAATACAGTGTTGACCTCAACATGCTGATGTTTATGATTTTTTAAAAGCTCTTTATAAATGAGATCAGTTTCAGCATGAATTGGGAAGCTTCCCATCTCTTTCTATTTATGGAGCAGTTTAATTGTCATGGGCTGTCTGTCCTTTGAAAGCCTGAGGGGCTGCAACAATAGAACCAGCCGGGCCTGGGGTACCGGGAGGTGAGAGGGCGGCAGTGGTGGAGCTGAGAGATCTCAAACTGCTCAATTTCTCCTTTGGTCATTAGTCTGTTTTCTAGTGTTCTTTTGTGGTTGCATTTCTGTCCTTTTGTTTTTACCTCTTCAAGTGACTATTGGAAACTTCCTTTCCTAGACCATCCATTTGCTCAAACTCACCAGTAAGCCAACTAATGCAATTTAAAACAACCTATTTTGCTTCTTAGATTGGGAAATATTAAAATAAAACATCTAATTGATACTGGGGTTCTTGTTCAGAGCCGAAGAATGAACTTCACAAACACTCAAGGTATGAATGCAAGGTAGAGGCTTTTATTAGATAAACTGAGTGGAAGAGCTCCTGGCTCACACCAGGACGGGACAAGAGGGTCCGTGGTGGTGCGTTCTCTAGGGGTTTTATATGCGGTTGAGGATTTTCAGGAATGGGGGTAAAGGGCTAGGGGTGCAGACTTGTTGTAAGATAGCCTGCCCTGCCCCCCGGTGGGCTGGGTTGTTGTCTGTTTGCTGGAGAGGGTTTAAGTATCTTACTTCTTGACTTCTTGGACTGTTTATAGTTGGGATTCCTTACCAAATTAGCCTTTTGCCTAGGTTGCAGATTACTCAATTAGGATTAGAGAAGGAAAAACAGCACATAGGTACAGTTAAAAATAAGCTGTGCCCATCCTGCCTAAAGCAATCTATAGATTCAATGCAATTCCTAGTAAAATACCAACAGCATTCTTCAACAAACTAGAGAAAATCGCCCTAAAATTCTTATAGAACCACAAAAGACCTTGAATAGCCAAAGCAATCATGAGAAGGAAGAATAAAGCAGGGGGAATTATGCTCCCCAACTTCAAGCTCTACTACAAAGCCACAGTTATCAAGACAATTTGGTACTGGCACAATAACAGACCCATAGGCCAATGGAAGAGACTAGAGAGCCCAGATATAAACCCAAGCATATATGGTCAATTAATATATGATAAAGGAGCCATGGACATACAATGGGGAAATGACAGCCTCTTCAACAGCTGGTGTTGGCAAAACTGGGCAGCTACATGCAAGAGAATAAAACTGGATTATTGTTTAACCCCATACACAAAAGTAAACTCAAAATGGATTAAAGACTTGAATGTAAGTCAGGAAACCATAAAACTCTTAGAAGACAACATAGGCAAATATCTCCTGAATATAAGCATGAGCAACTTCTTCCTGAACACATCTCCTCGAGAAAGGGAAACAAAAGCAAAAATGAACTCATGGGACTACATCAAACTAAAAAGGTTCTGAACGGCAAAGGACATCAACAAAACAAAAAGGCATCCTTCAGTATGGGAGAATATATTTGTAAATGACATATCTGACAAGGGGTTAACATCCAAAATATATAAAGAACTTACACACCTCAACACCCAAAAAACATATAACCCGATTAACAAATGGGCAGAGGATATGAAGAGACAGTTCTCCAAAGAAGAAATTCAGATGGCCAACAGACACATGAGAAGATGCTCCACATCACTAATCATCAGGGAAATGCAAATTACAACCACAATGAGATATCACCTCACACCAGTAAGGATGGCCAGCATCAAAAAGACTAAGAACAACAAATGTTGGTGAGGATGCAGAGAAAGGGGAACCCTCCTACACTGCTGGTGGGAATATAAGCTAGTTCAACCATTGTGGAAAGCAATATGGAGGCTCCTCAAAAAACTAAAAATAGAAATACCATTTGACCCCAGAATCCCACTTCTTGGAATATACCCAAAGAATACAACTTCTCAGATTCAAAAAGACATATGCACCCCTATGTTCATTGCAGCACTTTTTACAATAGCCAAGACATGGAAGCAACCTAAGTGTCCATCTGTAGATGAATGGATAAAGAAGATGTGGTACATATACACAATGGAATATTATTCAGCCATAAGAAAGAAGTAAATCCTACCATTTGCAACAACATGGATGGAGCTGGAGGATATTATGCTCAGTGAAATAAGCCAGGTGGAGAAAGACAAATACCAAATGATTTCTCTCATTTGTGGAGTATAACAATGAAGCAAAACTGAAGGAACAAAATGGCAACAGCCTCAGAGACTCCAAGAATGAACTAGTGGTTACCAAAGGGGAGGGGTGGGGAGGGAGGAAGAAGGGGGCTGAGGGGTATTATGTTTAGTACACATGGTGTGGGGGATCACGGGGAGAACAGTGTAGCACAGAGAAGGGACATAGTGGATCTCTGGCAACTTGCTGCACTGATGGACAGTGACTGCACTGAGGTATGGGTGGGGACTTGATAATACGGGTAAATGTAGTAACCACATTGTTTTTTCATGTGAAACCTTCATAAGAGTGTATATCAATCATACCTTAATAAAAAGAACAAGCTGGGTCTTTTAGTAGACTAAGGCAAATTTTACAGTGTCATGATCTAAGTGATACAGTGAAGTCACGGGTCATGCTGAGACACTCTTATTTGCGGAACATTCAAACATTCCAGGCCAAGTTATCCCTGGCTTTTTGAGCTTTAACTGATCTCACTGAAGATGTCTATATTCCTAGTCTGGTATTTTTACCCTAGGGAATTAGTGTGCCTCTGACTTTGAATAATACTTAACACAGTTTCCATTTGGGACTTCTTTGCACATTGTTACATTGTTTTGACTGTAATTATCTTGCTTTGCTTTTTTTCCGGAGGCCCTCACCCTACTCTGCTTAAACCCATGGTCCCTGTCTCATCATGTTGGTGAAGCCATAGGGAGAGAGTTCTCTTGAACATGTCACTAGTTAAAGCCCTTTTTGCTAGGCAACTAAGGGGACTCATCAAAATAAAATCCCCAGGCACTTGAAGTAGGTATGTTACCGGTAACGTTTTGTTTCCTTATAATGGTGCTGCTTACATGGGGTGTACAACTTATGAAAATTGTTTTGTACTTCCAACATGTGCAATTTTCTGTATGTTTCATATTTCAGTAAAGTTTTAAAAACGTCTTCTGCCACAGCCCCCAGCTTATATAACGGCACTGCCTGCTGGTGGAAAAGCTGGGACTGGCCCGCCCGCCCCTGCGCAGGAGCGATTCTCTGGCCCCTCCCCCCTCGGGCCGCACGAATTAAGCGGCTCCCACTCCTCCTTCCTCCCGCTTTCACTCCGCCCTCGGTTACACCGGCGGCTGGCGCTGCCCGTTTCTGGGGAAGGGCTCAGGGAGGGAGAGCAGGGGCGCCGGCCTTCCGAGCCCCGGCAGCCCCAGCGACCGCGCCCCGCCCCCGCCCCCGAGACCCCGCCCCGCATCACGTGGCCGGCGCGTCAGGTGACCAGGCGCCGCAGGGAGGAGAGGCTCCGCGGCCCCGGCCCCCTGGCGCGATGGTAGGCTGGGGGGCGCGGGGGGCGCGGGGGGCGGAGGGGGCGCGGGTCTGCGGCGGCCCCTCGGCAGACAGCTGCGGGGCGGCGGTGAGGGCCGGCGGCCCGGGGGCGGAACGCCCCCTCCGCGCACCCCCCAGCGGGGCCCCCGGGGCTTCCTCGGCGGGGAGGGGGGGCCGCCGCCTTCTGGGGAGGAGGCCTTCCAGGCCCTCCGCGGCCGCAGGAGGATCTCCCAGGAACCTTGGGAAAGGACTTGCCTGCAGTTTGGCTCGTCTTCCTCGCTGTTCGGAAGCTGCTTCGCTCCTCCTAGAGCCAGAAAAGAAGAGGTTTGGAGGCGGGGCTTCCCAACTCGTGCATCCACTCGTGCCCGCTCTGGACCGTGCGCGCGCCAGGCCCCGGGACTCCAGCTGGAGAGGCTTGCACTGACAGGCATGGTCAGCAAGGCCTGAGGGAAGGGGCCTGACGGGGCCTCCTCGTGCATGGGAGGCTTCCCGAGAATAGCATCGGCTTGGGGCGGGGAAGAAGGTGCTGGCTGCGCGCAGTGTAGTCTGTGTGCCAGCGGTTAGGAGGCACTGGGGATGGGGGGCTGTGTCTTCAGACAGGGGACACTGTGTTCCAAGACCAGATGAGCGTGAGCACAGTCCCCTGGGAGTGCATGCATGTCACCTGCTGCAAGAGTATAAACTGGAGGTTAATGGAAAATGGGGCTGGACAGGTGAGTAAGGCCAAATCTTGCTGGGTCTTGAAAGCCACGAAAAGGAGTTTGAACTTCAAGAAGATGGCACTGGGAAGCTAGGAAGATCCTTTTGGCCGACCTGTGGAGAAAGCGGGAGGGGAGCAGAGAGTCCAAGCTGGGGCAGCAGATCTCCAGGAGGTGGCAGTGACCTGGGTTAGCGTGGAGAGAGTGGAGATAGGAGTGGGGGAAGCCAGCAGGGCCCAGGGGCTGAATGCATGAGAGGAAAAGGAGACGGAGGAGTCTGGGCTTGGTGTTCAGTGGGGTGGGGAACCCAGGAGGGGGAGCAGGTTTCAGTGGGAGGAGCATCGGTCACTTCACACGTGCTGCTGTTTAGGAGACAGTCTGGATTTAAGGGTGAGGAGCTTGGAAGAGAATCCACAATGGCAGTTACAAATTTGGGAGTCATCAGCACAAAGATGATCTTTGAACCCTAAACACTTGGAACCTATCTCAGCAAGAATTTGAGTTGGGAAAAGAGAGCCTAGGACAAAGCCTAGAGAAATGCTAGCATTTTAAGAAATTACACAAGGAACACATTCTGCAGTTTAAATAAATAAATATTGGAGAGATGGCAGAAGTAAGAAAAAGATGGTAGAAGACTTTCATGGGTAGAAGTCAGGGGCCCATGAACTTAGGAAAAATCTTACATTTAATATTCACTAATTTCAAACTGAAAAATAGTCATTTCCCTCAGTTATGAATGTCAGCAATACAACCCACTATTATCAGTACCTCTGACTTTGTCACTAATTGAAATCAGGTATTTTCACATCACATTACAGCTGTTGGCATTGTTTGCATGTTGTTTATGCTTGTCATTTCTAAATTACAAGGGTTGTTAGACTTGAAGCGTATACTGTATCACCAATTTGTTTTGAGTATTTTGATGACTTTTCATCAGTTTTCTTCGCAATCCTAAGTATTTTATGTGTTTAGATTGTTTTGAGAAAGGCCTGTGGAATTCACCAGATGCCAGATGAGTCCATGTCACAAAAAGGTTAAAAAACCCTGAAATAGAGAAAGAAGTGCAAGACTGTCACCACCTCGCCAGTAGTCCCAGTCCTGTGCCCCAAGGTGATGACAGCAGGCAATCTCAGGAGATCACCGTTTGGGGCCTGGGGAAAGGAGAGTGAGCCAGCAAATGAGACCTGGGCCAGGCTGGAGGGGGGAGTCCAGACGAGAATGCTGCTTTAAGAAGGAGGGGTTCATGCCGGATGCTGCTAAGGAAGGAAGGAAGGCTGCATTTAGTGACAGGAGTCATTTGTGACTGTGGCTACAGAACGTCGTCAGAGGCCCACATAAAAGCCCCAGCAGAGTTGGGTCAGGTGTGGCGGGTGGATGTGGTGGGTGAAAACGGGCAGGAGGGTTGTAGGTTGTGGAGCAGGTCTGCAGTGGTTGGTAAGGTGAACCGTGGGCCCAGGCAGAGGCTGTGGAGTTGCCAGGCTGCATTGCAGGCCTGGCACAATCAGGAGAACATGGACACAAGTGTCTTCAGTTTGTGGGGTTTTGTTCCCGACATTTGTAATCAGCCCAGGTAGAGGCAGGGCAAGATGCACATGTACATTATGGTGGGTTAGAGCTTTGCCAGGCAAACAGGGCAAAGGACAATTGATTGGGGAAAAGAGGATGTTGGTAAGACATGGTTGACAGGATGGGTTGGCATTCTAAGAGAAGAAACAGACCTCGAATAAATAATAAAACATGTGCAGTGATAGATGCTGTGGAGATGAAGATGATGGTGAAGAGCTATTTTTTTTAACAATAAAATAATAAAATCTTGGTACAGTAAGCCACACATAGGTAAATGTACAGTTTGGTAAGACTTGACACATACGTGCTTGTGAAACCACTACCACAGTCAAGATAATGAACATATTCATGGCCCCTGACATTTCCTTGTATGAGGGGCTATTTGAAAAGGTGTGGCCGGAGAAGGCCCGTCCCTTGACCAGAGGTGGTCAAGAAGCATCATTTGAAGAGAGACCTGAGTGAAGTGAGGAAGAGCGAGCCGCCCAGAGGCGACGGCTTGGGTGATGGCAGGAGTGTGCCTGGTGGGACTGATGAACGGCAGGGAGGCCGGTGCGGCTGGAGCCGGGGAGGGGGGAGAGGGGAGAGGTCGCTGGTGGATGAGGCCAGGGGCTTGGTTTTGTTCCGTGTAACACTCCCAGTACGTAGAGCGGGGTCTGTCACACAGAAGGCACCCAGCTCGTGTTTGCCCAGCAGATGAATGCCTGGGGTAGGCGCCTGGACATTGGTGGCAAGGTGGGTCAAGAGAGTTCTCTGAACTGCCTGGGGAGACGTGGCCAGAGGACAAGGAGCAAGGGTCCCTGAGGAGCAAGTGTGGGAGACAGCTGACCACCCTCAGCCCTCCCTGCAGCCTGACCACTCACCTCCTGTGCAGAGGTTCCGGTTCTGTGGTGATCTGGACTGCCCCGACTGGGTCCTGGCAGAGATCAGCACGCTGGCCAAGATTGTTAAGTGCACGGGGTCTTCTTGGTGGTGGGGAGGGCGGGGCTGGGGATAGGCCATGCAGGCGCAGGGTGGTGGGATCCCCTGGGGCTGGGGCCTCGGTGCCCTCTGCCCATCCGAGCATGCTGTGGGGCTTTGGTCACGTGGCCGGTCCTCTGGGCCGGCCCCCAGCATGGGAGGGTGCAGTGGGCCATGTGGCTCACGGAAGGCCTCCCCCTTCAGTCCTCCGTGAAGCTGAGGCTGCTGTGTAGCCAGGTGCTGAAGGAGCTTCTGGGACAGGGGATTGACGTGAGTGCAGGGCCCAGCACCCCCTTGCCCCATGACCCTGTGACTCCCCACTGCCCTGGAAGTGCCCCAGACCCAGGGGTGAGGGCGAGGAGCCTCCTGCCGTCCCTGGATACTTGACATCCCAAGCACAGGATTCAGGCTCAGGGGCAGGGGGCTGGTGCCCCCGCTGAGCGCCTCCTTCCCCCACAGCACGAGAAGATCCTGAAGCTCACGGCCGACGCCAGGTTTGGTGAGTATCCAGCCCCCAGCCCTCTGGGTGACCATGGGTACTTGGCCTGGGGCCTGGCACGGAGGCCCCTGCTCCCAGCAGCCCACCCTGCAGAGGAACATGAGGGGAAGACAGACATTGACAGTCCCACCCCAGGGTCCTCAGCGAGCTCCCAGTGGGGTGGTGGCAGTGCTGGTGGCTCAAGGAGGCCTGGTGCCACCGTGACACCCCCTCCCCCGCTGACGGGTCCTCCCAGAGTCAGGCGATGTGAAGGCCACTGTGGCAGTGCTGAGTTTCATCCTGTCCAGTGCGGCCAAACATAGCGTGGACGGTGAGTCCCTGTCCAGTGAACTGCAGCAGCTGGGACTTCCCAAAGGTAAGGGGGCTCAAGCGGCAGGCGGGCAGCCTGTGGGTCAGGGGCTGCTGGGCGGCAGGCCAGTGTGAGCCAGGACCCTAAGTTTGCCCTCAGAGCAGCCCCAGCCTCCACCTGCTACCTCAGGGACTTCCTTTCCGCCCCCAGAGCACGCGGCTGGCTTGTGTCGCTGTTAC
Organism: Manis javanica; assembly: GCF_040802235.1. Lineage (NCBI taxonomy): Eukaryota > Metazoa > Chordata > Mammalia > Pholidota > Manidae > Manis > Manis javanica. Next base: position 122,757,848 of record NC_133163.1, read on the forward strand.
GAGGAGAAGCAGAGCCCCCTGCAGGAGCACCTGCGGGCCTGCAGCCTTCGGGGTGAGTGTGGGGCGCATCGGGGTGGGGTCTGGGTTCCGGTCTAGCAGGTGCGTGCAGCGCGGAGGTGGTTGTCCTCAGAAAGGAGACCTAGCCACAGTCACATGTCGAGCAGCCAGAGCTGACTCCATGTCCACCCAGGTTTCTTTGCTCAGATCCGCTGTGGGGAGTTTGGGCTTCCAGTTATTGAGTACCTGCTCGGGGTGAGAGGGGTGAGAGCTTCTCAGAGGCCGCAAGGCCGTGAAGGGCGGGGGGTGCCCGGCCCGCCAGCCTGCGCCCTCGAGGGCCCTGCCCTGTCTCGCAGTGAGCAGGCTGGCGGGCGCGGGCTGGCGTGTGGACTACACCCTGAGCTCCAGCCTGCTTCGGTCCGTGGAGGAGCCCGTGCTACACCTGCGGCTGGAGGCGGCAGCTGCGACGGGTGCCCCGGCCCAGCCGATTGATATGTCCCTGTCGGCAGACAAGTTCCAGGTCCTCCTGGCAGGTGAGACTCGGTTCTAAGTGGGGAGGAAAGGGGCCCTTGCAGACGCCGCCTGACTGCTGCCACCCGCCTCTCCCCCACTGCAGAGCTGAAGCAGGCCCAGGCCCTGATGGGCTCCCTGGGCTGAGAGGAACGCTGGGCAGGGAGGGGCCGCCCGCCCGCCTCGGGTCAGGGCCCTCCGGACATCTCTAACAGGGTGGCCCGGGCTCCAGGACCCTGGGGCCTGGCCTCTCACATCTCTGGCTTCCCAGGTTCCCACTTTGAAAATTCAGCTTAGGGAATCTGAGGACCTTCTCCAGTATTGCCTTCCCCCCCCCCCCATGAATGGCTTCACAAGCAGGAGGAATAAACAAGTATAAAGGAGTGTGTGCACGTGTCTTTCTGGGTGCAGATCGCAGGTTTCTGTGACATACGGATGTCTCGGCTGCTGGCCGAGGCCTGTCAGGGCGGGACGGGACAAGGACCAAAGTGAGACAGCTGTCTTTAGGTCGGAAAACCGGAGTCCGGCTCCCAGTCCTGTGCTGATCTTGACCATAGCCTGTCAGCAAAGAGGTGGCCCCCGGGCCAGACACCCCAGGTAGAAGGAGAGAGCCCTTGTTCTGCCATCTTTTTCAGGAAGAGAGAAAGGCCAGTGTCTGAACCACTTGTTGCCAAGAGGAACGAGGTCATGGACTGAATGCGTCCTGTCAAAGTGCATGTGCTGAAGCCCTAACTGACCCCCATGAGGTGCTCGTAGGAGGTGGGTTCTTTGGGAAGTAATTAGGTTCCTATCAGGTCGTGAGAGTGGGACCCTCATGATGGGATCAGTGCCCTTGTAAGAAGAGAGACTCTCCACGAGCGTATACCAAGGAGAGGCCCCCCGGGAACGCAGCAAGAGGGTGGCTGGCCATGCGGCAGGAGAGGCCCTCGCCAGGAGGCAGAGTGGGCAGCTCCTGGGCCTGGACTTCCCGGCCTCTGGGACTATGAGAAATGTCTGCTGTGTCAGCCACGCGGTCTATGGTGTTCGCTTAGAGTGGCCCGAGTAGACAAACGGCCTCTCCGGACTGGCTCAGACCAATGCAGGCTCCCTGCAGAAGAGAGGCGTCCAGGGCAGGGCCAGAGAAAACAAGGCCAGCCAGAACATCTGGGGATGCAGGGAAGCTTCCGACATAGTAAGTATGTCGGAAGGAGCCAGCTTGTCCCACTGGCCAAAGATGGGACAATTCAGGCATAAAAAGGTAAATGCTGAGTGTACTCCTGCTTCTGGGAATGAAGTAGATGCGCCTTTCCCTGCTCCTCCCGCTGGGGACAGCTGGGAACCTTGGATGCTATACATGAAACGAACCTAAGAGGACTGACGGGTGGGGAGGAGGCAGGCCGGCGGGCCCCTCGGGACCCGAAGAATACAGCAGAGCACTCAAGACTCTCTTCGCTTCATGTGTCCACGTGTTCAGACCGAAAAAGCGTGTTACCCTAGCCAGAGGCCCAGGACGGGCAGTGCAGCGAGACAGCAAGCTTCCAGACAGTGCCCGCTGTGCTCCGGCAGGAAGACTGCAGCGCCATTGGCACCTCTGCCAGCAAGGGCTGTGTGGAGGCCCAGACTCCCGCCCCACCTGGCAGAGAATCAGAACTAAAGAAGGATCTCTAAACAGCAAGGAGATGGTGAAAGAAGGAATCTTGAAACATCTGGGAGGAAGAACAATGGAAGGAGTAAAAGTGATGCAGTCGGCTTTTCTTCGCTGGAGCTTTTTAAATCATGTTCAACAGTTGCAGCAAAACTTACGTACAATAGTTGATCTGGTTCTCAGTGTGTAAACAGGAGAGGGTGACGGGAAGCAGGGCTTCTACACCGCGCGCAGCTGGGTAGAATGTCAGTGCCAGTGGCTGTGGGAAGTGCACGTGTATCACGTAGCATGGAGAGCGACCACTTCACAGGCTGGTACCGTGTAAGGCACGCAAAAACAGTGCAGGTAAGTCAAACTGAATTCTGAAAAATGTTCAAGTAGCCCACAAGAAAAGGAAGTCAAAAATGAAAAACAAACTGGCAGGCAAGAGATCACAAGGAGAGCTCTTAAGTCTCGAGCGGGTGATGCTAGCTCGGTCTCTCGCAGTCCCAGAATCCCACGTGTCCTGCTCTCCTTCCTGTCATGACACCGCACTGTAATTTTGTATTTACTTGTTTGCCTCTCTTGCCAGTCTGAGTTTCGTAAGAATGGGCACTGTGTCTCCATGTCTGCATAGCCCCAGTGCCTAATTAAAGTGCCCCTTCAGGAAATAGGTGCTGCGGGGAAGATGAGGACAGCGACAGATTGAAAGGCGTTGAATGTAAACAAACTATGAGTCCATAATAGAAGAGTCCCTCCTCCACCAAAAAAAACCCAGGAATCGATCTTGATTAGTCACCATTTGATGTTGTTACACCAAATTCTTAGTCTGAAACTTGATAATTAAAGAGAAGAAATTCAGAATATGGGTAAACTTGACTTTTGGGTATTTTAGGATGACCAAATAACCCGTCAATGAGGTAAAGCTCTTCTTTTCAGACTTCCAGCTAGTTAAGTGCCTCCAGCTAATTCCCAATTAATTGAGGCAAGGATCATGAAGGACGATAACGGTGAATATTTGCGTGGCACTGGGCAGTTACCTCGTGTAAACCCGGGGTGCCCCAAGTGGTGAATGGATGCACACTGGTACAGCTGCACTGTGGAACACTCAGCAACAAAAAGGAGTGAATTGATAAGCATGTCAGCAAGGGTGGATCTCACATGCACTATGCTAAGAGAAATCACACTCAAAAAGCTACATTCTAAAGATTCTTTTTATATAGTAGTATGGACAAGGCACGCACTAGGGACAGTAAACAGCTCACCGGTTTCCGGGGGTTAGGGTGAAAGTGTTGACTGCAAAGATGCATGCACAGATTTTGGGGGGTGATGGAAATGTATTCCCTCTTTTTTTTTTTCCAGTTGTCAGTAACTTTATTTTTATTTTTTGGATTTTTTAAAATTTTTATTAAGGTATGATTGATATACACACTTACGAAGGTTTCACATGAAAAAACCAATGTGGTTTCTACATTTACCCGTATTAAGTCCCCACCCATACCCCACTGCAGTCACTGTCCATTAGGGCAGTAAGATGCCAGAGATCCACTATGTGCCTTCTCTGTGCTACACTGTTCTCCCCGTGAGCCCCCACACCATGTGTACTAAACATAATACCCCTCAGTCCTCTTCTCCCTCCCTCCCTACCCGCCCTCCCACACCCCTCCCCTTTGGTAACCACTAGTTCATTCTTGGGGTCTCTGAGTCTGCTGCCGTTTTGTTCCTTCAGTTTTGCTTCATTGTTATGCTCCACAAATGAGGGAAATCATTGGGCACTTGTCTTTCTCCACCTGGCTTATTTCACTGTGTATTCCCTCTTGATTGTGCCAATAGTTATGTGAGGATATGTATTTGGGAAAACTCACTCTAAAAAGGGTGAATTTACTGTATGCAAATTATACCCTAATTCAAATAAAAAGAGACCAAAAAAAACCACGAAGAAATCACCCCATAGATTACTTAAGTGGTCACAGAGTGTGAAACATACCTTTGCAACGCAGAGGCTGTCACAGCCTCACCCATGGTCAGTTTCAGCCTCACTAAGTGGGACACCCAGATGTTGGGTGCTTCCAAATGTGATAGTTTGGACTACAGAGCAGCATCTAGAAGATAGGTGATGATAATTATGATGGAAATAGATATGATAGATTTGAGGAAACATTCAGAAATCCACAATGTGATGGGGCATCTCAAAGGATGATTGGCTTGAACTCTTCAGAAAAGTCAGTATTATGAAGACCCTGCAAAAAGGGGTGGTGGGGTGGTGGGAAAGGTGATTGCATCTAATTAGAAATGATTGAAGAGACATATCCCTATTGGACACTTTCTTGAACAAACCAGCTATAAAAGGCATTTGGGGGACAATTAGGGAGATTTGAATGTGGATTAGGTATTACATAGTGAGTTATTAACTTTAGTAAATATGATAAAGGTTTTGTGGCTTTGTATGATACTGTTTTTCAGAAATGCATGCCGAAGGGTTAAGGATGGAATGTCAAAATTTATCTAATTTACTTTAAAACACACCAAAATAAGTAAGTAGATGAAGGGGGCAAGTCATGGCCATGGGACAGGCACCAGTGCCTCTACACTTAGGATGAGATGCAGACGCCTTACAGAGGTGTCCTGAGTCAGAAGCCGACCTGACCTTGCTCACGTGACTGCCCTCCCCTCCCAGCACTGCCCTCGGCCACACTCTACTGCATAGGCCATCTTTCAATGGGCCAGTGGCTTTCCAGTCTTCGAGCCTTTGCGCTGGCTGTTCCTGCCTGGTGTACGGTCTTGCCCCCACTCTTTGTCTACTGGCTCCTGCCGAGGTGTCAACTCAAATGTTACTGCAGAGAGGGCCACCCCCGCTCCCCGCCCCACCATCACAGGACTACCGGAAGTGGGTTCTGCTTCTCAGCTCTAGTTTTTGTAGCTTGGCTGCACTTCATACCCGGCAGGTGGTGGTGATGTTTTTGTTTATGTGTTATGTCCGACTGTGCATTGATACCCAGCATCACCACCGGGTCCCCTGGGCCTGCACTTATTGTGCACCTGTGCCAGCCCTGCACACAGCTGCAGGCTTCTCTTCATCTGCACGTTGCTGCTGTTTCCTGCTGGGAGTGCCTACCCTGTCCCAGACGAGCTGGGTGACTTCCCTTAGCCACAGAGAGACAGCTGCAACCAAGCAACTCAGACCTGCCCCTGCTCCCGCTGGTGCTGGGCACCAGGAAGCTAGGCTCCCAGCCAGGCGACTGCCCCGAAGCCTTTCCCACACCCCGGGCCCCTAGCTCAGGACCCCCACCCCGAACAGCCTCTCACCACCTGCCCCTGCCCCAGGAACTACACTTCCCGGCAGGCGCTGGAGCGGCACCACGGCTCCCAGCGTGCTCCCGAGAGCGGCAACGCCCCTGGCTCCAAGCCGAGGGGCTGCAGGTTAGGGCTCTAGCCCAGCCGGGAGCTGCTCTGGACGCAGGTACACTGGGGCTGGGGGCAGCAGAATTGAGGAGAGGATGGTATTTGGGGGTCTTGGGGAGGAAGGGAGCAAGGGCTAACCGAGGACAGGCCCCAGCGGTCGGGGGATGGGAGGTGAACCCTAGGGCACCCCTCCCTCGAGAAATTAGGTATCTGGACGATCATCTCTTCCCACGAAACGAACCCTTTCAGGTGCCAGGCCCTGGTCAGCGCTGAGGTGGGGGAGCCAGGACAAAGGAGTGTGCCCTGGCTAAATGCTCCACTCTGACCCCCACATACTTTCACCTTCCATCACGCAGTGTCCTGGGGTAGAAGAAAGTTGGAGGGGGCAAGGGTGAGGAAGTGTGGTGTGCCCAAGACACTGAATGGGCCTTTCCTAGCCCCCTGGACCGTGCTTGCCTAGAGCTCCGGGAGCCCTTCCTCGGAGCCCTGTGGACTTGGCTTCCGCAGATGTACCTGGGGACACCTGCCTTCCTTCCCTCGTCCTCGGCCCTGACCAGTGGATGGTGGCAGGCGTGTCCTCACTGCTAGCTGAGCCTCCGAGCCTCCGTTTTCCCAGCTCTCTCCCAGACGGGGTCAGGTCCATTCCCTCAGTCCTGTGGCAACAGATGCAGGGCAGGTTCTAAGCAGATGGGGTGGTGAGCAGGCAGAGCTGCCACTCTGGGTGGGAGTGGTGTAGAGGCAGACAGGAAGACCAATTCCAGGTTCTGGGAGTACCTCCAAGAAGAGGTGGAGGTGGGGGACGCTACCTTGGATGGGGTGGTCAGGAAGGACCTCTCTCAAGTGTCCCAGACTGATAGGACAGCGGGTGTGAAGGCATGGCGATGGGAAGAGCATGGTTCTTGGAGCAAGTGAATGAGGGGAACCTGGGAGGAAATGAGATGACGGTTTGGGCCCAGACAGGATCTGGACTTTATTCTAAAAGCGTCAAGTTCCTGAAAGCCCATGGGAGGGGGTTAACGAGCAAGGCAGTCACACGTCCCCAGTCTGAGCTCCCCAGTGCCCTAGGCTTTCCCAGCTCTCTCAGGTAGGGGCCAGGGGCTGTGAGGATAGCTGACTTTCCTGTCAACTCCAATTGACTGTGGTCCCTTCTGACCCTCAGAGTTGTCCTTTGTAAATGAAGGTGATAATTCCTACCTCATAGTGTGCACACCTGGCCCAACCTGCTGTCATCCTTCCACAGGGCCCAGCCACCCCTTCCACAGAATGCCTGAGGGTCCTGAGCTGCACCTGGCCAGCCACTTTGTGAATGAGGCATGCAAGGGGCTTGTGTTTGGCGGGTGTGTGGACAAGTCACCCATCAGCCGCAACCCCGAGGTGCCCTTTGAGAGCAGTGCCTACTGCATCTCAGCCTCAGCCCGCGGCAAGGAACTGCGTCTTATACTGAGTCCCCTGCCTGGAGCCCAGCCCCCACGGGAGCCACTGGCCCTCACCTTCCACTTTGGCATGTCTGGCTCCTTCCAGCTGGCACCTGGTGATGCGCTGCCACCCCATGCCCATCTGCGCTTTTACACAGCTCCACCCGGTCCCCGACTGGCCCTCTGCTTTGTGGACATCCGCCGCTTTGGCCGCTGGGACCTTGGGGGCCGATGGCAGCCCGGCCGTGGGCCTTGTGTCTTGCTGGAGTATGAGCAGTTCAGGTAGGGCCAGCAGCTGGGGTGATGAACATGGTACTGGGGCCCTGGGCCTGGCTCTGTTAGCGCCTCATTGGCCAACGAGGGGTGAGTCCCAGGCCCTCTAGGCCTCAGTAGACCAAGACAGTGTCCTCTCCGGAGGGCAGCCAACTGAGCTAATGGATAGGGAAACCCAACGCTTGTGTTGGGGAGTGAGGTTTAAGAGGAGGGTGGGTAGGCATGCCCTGGGAGCATGGCCAGTCAGCACCAGAGCGGGGGCTTGGATCGGCATCCCACTCTGCTTCTGGGTGCAGAAGGAAGGAGGTGAGCTTTAAGGACAGGACCAGAAAGGAAGTGAGCAGGAATTGCTTCAAGCGGGTGGGGAGAGGACTGCCTAATGACACAGACTGAGTTGGGTTTTGGGGTCTCCCACATTCTGCCTGCCCACTGGTCTGCATCCTGTGGTCTCCTGTGACTGTGTCCTGCTTGTGGGAAGGATAATAGCCCACCTAGGATGTGGCAGGGTATTTGAGATAACATGGTGTCAGCCACTTCCCTTCCTCTAAAGATGAAGCATGTATGAGTCCTGCTTCATGCCAGGCCTTCTGGGTGTTGGGAGTGCAGCATTAATCCGAAAGGATGTGGCTTCTGTTCCCACAGAGACAAAGTTCAGGTAGGGCAGGGGGGACAAGGACACAAACTAGATGATTTCAAATTGACACATCTGAAGAAAAATCGAACAGGCAGAGAATGACTTCTGGCCAGGGACGCAGGGGAGGGGTGTTAGGAAGGGCCACTGACATCAGAGCCGAGGCCTCCTGAGGAGGGGGAGCCAGCCGAGCAGAGCTGTACAGGAGAAGCATTCTAACTGATAAGGACTGGAGACGCAAAGGCCTGGTGTGGACCCGGCCAGCCCTGCCTCCCTAGAGGGTGGTGTGCCTTCAGCTGGGCCTTAGGAGACTTTATTGCCCCATGGGGTGAGGCAGGGCTTCTGTTATCACAGAAGGCAGCTGACTCCAGGCCTTCCCGGGCATGACCTTAAGTACACCCCTGGGAAGCGTCTGCAGTGGTCCTGTATTCCTACCACCCCACTTTTCCTGGGGAGTCATGCCCCAAGTCAGCCGCCAGCTGGCTCTGAAGTTTCTGAGCATTTTGGCTGCTTTCAATCTTACAGCGGGGGAGCCTGTGGGCATCTGCTCCCTTCAGTGATCCCATCACCCAGGCTTACCTTTGCCTTTATCTTTACCCCAAAACTCTGTCTTCTGGCCCCTATTTCATATGTTCCTTGTGCCTATCACTGAGTCAGTTTTGCCATGACCCTTTTACACAAAGAAAGATGTGCCTTCGCGGTGGTGGTGAGAGACCCGCAACCCTTGCAGGCTGGTGGGGGTGGCTGGAGCACCAAAAGCCAGGACTTCCCCCCATGCACCTGCTGCCCACAGCCAGTGCCAGCTTCCCCAGGTCTTGACGCTGGCAATGGCAAATCCCTGTATTGAAGCAACCAGAAGGCCTAGGGAGTTCCAGACTGAGCACCACAATGTCTGGGGATTGAGGCACTTTGGTGATATACATACAACATATACAAACTCGTGTTTCCTTGAACACGTTGCTTCTGATTGGTATTTTTCACCTTTTGAAGTGAATTAACTCCCCATATTGTTCCCATTTAACAGGTAGCAAAACTGAGGTTCCCACTGCCAAAATAGCACTGAGGCTGGGAAAAGGGGTCCTGGGACTCCCAGTTTCTTTCCCCAGCCACTCTCTACTATCTCATGACAAGGTGGCCGGCAAGGATTGGGGGGTGCCCAGCATGGGGGGAGAATAAATCTCATGTGCCCAGGCTGTGTCCCCCCAGGAAAAATGTGTTACGAAACCTAGCGGACAAGGCCTTTGACCGGCCCATCTGTGAAGCCCTCTTGGACCAAAGGTTCTTCAATGGCATTGGAAACTATCTGCGGGCAGAGATCCTGCACCGGTCAGCAGGCAGCCCCGGGCATGAGGGCTGAGGTGGGCTGGGTGTGCCCACATTCTCCACTGCCTAGCACGGCTTCTCCTCCACCCCCTTGCAGGCTGAAGATACCCCCCTTCCAGAAGGCCCGCACAGTTCTGGAGGCACTACAGCAGCGCAGGCAGGTGAGGGTTCAAGGAGGGATGCACACACACCTACTGGTGCAGGCCACCAAGGGCATGGTCTTGGGTCAGGTGTCTTCAGATTAGCTCAAGCAGCTCCTTTCTCAGATTTGGGTCTCACTTCCCCTTCTCTACAATGTATGTGATTGGGGGGCGGGGGTCTGGACACACATCTCCGAGTCCTGCCAAGCTCAGAGGGGATCTGCTCCCTGGGGGGTCAGCTACCTTCTGAGTGGGCCTGCCTCATGTTGACAGCCAGGTCCTGCCCCTGCCCTTCTCTAGAGCCCAGAACTGACCCTGAGCCAGAAGATCAGGGCCAAGCTGCGGAACCCGGACTTGCTGGAGCTGTGCCACTCAGTGCCCAAGGAAGTGGTCCAGCTGGGTGAGGCCCAGAAGGCAAAAATGGCCAGCCACCTCTGCTTTGGCATATTGTGTGACCCTGGGACAGTTCCTGCCCTTCTCTGGGCCTGGTTCCCTGCCTGCGCAATGGAAGTTTGCAGATCTTCCAAGTTTGTTGCTAAATGCACTAGGCCTCTTCACCTGCCAGCTCTCTATGCCCTCCAAGCTGCCCCTAAGGCAGGCAGGGCAGGGACTCTTCCCCTCACTCCCGGATGGGGAAGCCACGGCCCAGAGCGGGGAACACCCACACCAGCCTCAGGTCACACTGCCGGAAGAGGGGAGCCCTGGCCCTCTGACTCGGTCCGCCAGCTGACGCGGCTGAGTGCTGGGCCAGGTCACCCAGGCTCTCCTTCCTCCCAGCCTGACGCAGCCCTCTGACCTCCTGCTGCTCCTCTGTCCCACAGGGGGCAAAGGTTATGGGCCAGAGAGTGGGGAGGAGGACTTTGCTGCCTTCCGGGCCTGGCTGCGGTGCTACAGCATCCCCGGCATGAGCTCTCTGCGGGACCGGCACGGCCGCACCATCTGGTTCCAGGTTCGGGCCCTAACGCTCACGTAGTCAAAGGAAGCTGGTAGGGTGGGGATACCTGGAGTTACAGCAGGGCAAGAGCTGGGGTCCCCCAGGTGGAGGTGATCAGGGCCTATCTAGGGCCCCAAGGGCCACGCTGCCCCTGAGGTCTAAGCCTTCCCTGTGCTACGCCCCTGCCCTCCTGAGTCCCAGCGAGTGATGCGGGCTCTCACCTGGGGGGGGAGAGGATCAGTCTTCTAGGAGGAGCTCCACTGACCTGGAAGAGAGGTGTGAGTTCCGCCTCTCCAGGGAAAGCTACCCCTCCCCCAACTGGCTTGATTCCTAAATTCTCCCCATTACATTTTAGGGGGATGCTGGACCCCTGGCACCCAAAGGTAAGCTACTCCTAATGTAAGAAACTAACAGAGCAGAAAGCACTAGTTGCCTGCAAGAGCTACCGCACCCTTCTCCATCCTAGCCCCTGCACCAGGCCGCTGAGTCACTGGAGGGGGAGAGGGGGAGTCTGGGGAAAGGGGGCTGCGGCCACAGGACCCTCCCACCCCAACATCAGTGTCCTGCAGGGGGCACGTTCCGCATGAAGAAATTCAAGGGAGCACAGTGGGGTCCTGAGGACAGAGTGGAGGTACGCCCCCCCCCAGGTGTGCTTCTACCTCCTCTGCGCCTCCCCCTGCTGGGGCCACACCTCCCACACCAGGCTGTTGGGCAGCTGCCCTCCCCTAACAGCGGGGGTGCTGACCATCCTCTGAACTACTCTCTGAGCCACTCAGGGACCTGGGTCTCTCACCCAGGACCCTCCACTTCCAAGCAAGGCCCGTTCCAGGACACGCAGGGCACGGAGAGGCCCACCTGAGCAACCTACAGCCCAGCAGCCCAAGGGGCCCAGCATCCAGCAGGATCCAGAAGACCCCCCAGTCCCTGGAACGGGGAAGAGGACGGGATGATTGGCGACCTCGGGTGGGCCTTCCTCAACACCCTGTTCTGCGGAGGGAAGGGGCACCACCAGAACAGGCTGGTGGAGCAAGGCTGCTGGGGCAGCCCCCAGCCGGGGGTCTGAGCTGCCATCTCACCTGTCTTTCCCCACAGGCCGCTGCAGAGCCCAGAAACCAAAAGATCCAAGGCTGATACCCTATCCTTGGAGCCTGAGAGGACATCAGCGTCCTAGCAGGATGGTCTCCTTCCTTGCATCCACCTCACCCCACTGGACCTGGTGGCCTGTGCCGCTCCTTAAATGCAGGAGGTAGTTGCAGGGGGCTGGCTGCCCATGGCCCTGTCGGCTGTTCCATGCACGACTATGATGTTTTTAATTGTAACCCACCTTCCCCATTTTTTAAACCCATGGGAAAAATGCTGTAACTTTTTATAAACTGATGAACTTCTTGGTGCCTCTCGGACCGGCTGCTAAAGGTCTGGGAAAGCCACGTTGGGAGGGCCTGCTGCCAGCCCTGGGGACAGGTGGGCCTCTTCTTCACCACGTCAGACTGAGCCCCATGCCAGTCCTGAAAGCCCTGGCTCCCAGGAGACAGTCTGCCTCTGCCGAGACATCCCCCCAGAGGTAGTGTGGAGATGCAGGCCCCGAGCAGCCCAGGCTCCATAGCCCCCCCAATACAGGAGTCCTGAGGGCCTGTGGCTGTTCCCGACCCTGACTAGTCAATGCTCCTCTTGGTGGGAGCCAACCAGAACTCACCGTCTGGCCCTCTCCCCAGCCCCAGGTCCTCGGCCTGCTGACACGGGAGGAGCTTCCTACTGCACGGTCTCTTAGCTTGTAGTCCCGGATACCCTCAATCTCTGTCATGGGGCTGCAGCCCCAATCTGCACACACACAACCTTAGGTCTGCTTGCTCCTGCCCCCAGGTGCCTGGGGAAAACCCTTCCCTGGGGAAAGCCGGAAGCTAGGCCCCCAGGGCAGCGAGCCAGTTCCCGCAGGGTTCCTGAGCCAAGGGTTTATTGCTCAAGCAGTGACAGAACCTTGCTTCAGGTTGGGGAGGCCAAATGAGGAGCCCCCAAAGGCTTCCCAAACAAAACCCCGCCCTCAGGGGCTCAGTTTGCTGGGGACCGCAGCACGAGCACCAGGGACCGCACTTGGAAGGGAGAGAAGGCGAGCTTCAGGCGGGTGTCCTGGAGGGGCAGGAGGCCAGCGGGGTCGCGCCGCTCCAGGAGGTCGCAGCTGGAGGACAGGAGGGGCTGTGAGGGCCCTGCTGGGGCTGGACTCCCACCCCCACTCTGCACCCCACTCACAGGAAGGCTTCCTCAACTGGCAGCGACGTGTGCAGCCAGCAGTCGACGTGGCTGCCATGGGCTTCGTACAGACGTAGAACCAGCCTGCGCCCCTCCGGGCTGGCCTCGGCCTGTGGGAGGAGGTGGGCGGTGGGTGGTGGCAGGTGAGGGGCCGGCTTGGGACCCCGCCCCGGCCCTTGCCTGTTTGACGGTCTCCACCACCACCGCGGGCGAGGACACTGAGAAGGCGCTCCAGGCAGCAGTGGGTGCCGGGCCCGGGACAGGCAGCACCAACAGGGGGAAGTTAAGGCTGTAGGCAGCTTGGATGACGCCGGCGTCCTGGAAAGAGCCTGGGTGCGGACCGGAAAGGGCCGTGTGGTAGGAAGCAGGGGTGGGGGCGTGGGGCTGCAGCAGTCTCCCCTAGGGACAGCTGGAGAAACCGAGGCTCAGAGGAGAGCAGCGCAGAGTGGCGTCCCGCGACGCAGCGCTCACCCTGGTGTGGCATCAGCGCGTAGGTGAACTCGTGGCGCCCCATGTCTGCAGTGGCGTCGGGGGCCTTAGGTGCCCGTAAGCTGGGGTGGGGAAAGTGGGTGTGAGCCGGGCAGGAGCTACCTAAGTTCTGCATCGGGAAGACCCCCGTCCCATGCCAGTTTCCCAGGCCCGACAGATACCCAACTCACAGAGAGAGGCTGAGGACGCTGCCTCGGACTGACACGCCGTACTTGCAGTCATTGAGCAGGGCCAGCCCGAAGCCGTGCTCTGACAGATCCGCCCAGCGGTGGGCCCACACCTGGGGGGCAGACACGAGACCACTTGGCGGCCCCCCTCCTCGTGCCCCAGGGCTCCTTTCCCTACAGTGAGGGCACGTGCTGGGACCACAGGGTTTGATTCTGGCTCTCACCACCCAACTGGTGTAAGCCTCAGTCCCTCATCTGTGAAATGGGGATAACAGTACTTACCCCACCAAATGGGCATGAATATCAAACTGAACATAAAGCATTTAGCATAATGCCTGGCACACGTGTTAGGAACCAGCAAATGCTGGTCACCCTCCTCCTCACCCCTTACCACCACCTTGTCTCTTCCCAACCAGTGAGGAGCCAGCCCCCTGGAACCCATCCCATGTCGGACCTCAAATCGAGCCCAGTCCCAGGAGGTGTTGTAGTGGGTGGGCCGCTGCAGATGGCCAAACTGGACCTCGTAGGTAGCCTGGGGGCTGCGCACACGGGCAGGGAACTCCACCTTCAGGAACTTGTGGGCCTCGTGCCAGTGCACCTGGGTTAGCAGTGGGGGGACGCAGAGAGGGGCAAACACACACAGGCCTTGGTCTGGCCCCTCCTTGCAGCCCCACTTGGGGAAAATACCCACCACCCTGCCCCCACTGCTACCTCAGTGTGGAAGCGGACATAGGGGCAGCCAACATCCAGCATGACCTCCTGGCGCAGCCAACTGCTGGGGCTGATCTGCAGCAGGAACCAGGCACTGCCTCGCATGCCACCCTCAGTGCCCACTGCCAATGTCCCTGCCTGGCCCAGCACTGGCTTCCTGTGGGACAGGTGGGAGGCTTGAGCCAGGGCAGGCTGATGGAAGGGACCCAACACATCTGCACTCCCATCACCATCCCTCCAAGTCCTGCCCAACATGCACCGTGTCTCCAGGTGGTAATCCATGACGTCCCACGCGTCCCAGTACAAGGGGACATCTTCAAACAGCACGAACTGGTTCCCCATGGCACCCTCAGCAATGGCCTCCCTGGAAGGACATGAGGATTCGTGCTTTACAACTATATGACCTTGGTCTCCCCAGCCGCTCCACATGGGGTGGGGGAAGGGTGAGTAGGCGCAGGGGACAGGAGACAACAAGCCCAGCTGCCCTGATCCACTGGAGGCCCAGTCCACAGCCACTGGGGGGGTCACCCTGGGCAGTGCTGTGGCTGGCCTGAGACCAGAAGGAGCAGGGTCTGGGATCCACCTGCCAGGCACTGGGAGAGGGCAGTGGGGGTGGGCACCTGCCAGAAGCCACCAGCACCAGGGATGTCAGGCAGCCAGTGGGGTCCAGCCTCGCCCGGATGATGCCATTGTCCAGAGTCACAGCACCGTCGGTCTCGGTGGGAGGAGGCCTTCGGGCTGAGTGTGCGCGGGCCTCCCGCAGCCAACAGCCCCCCGGCCCTGCCCCCCCGGCCCCGCCTCGCCACCTGCTCCTCAGACATCTGTTAGGGATGGCCCAGGACAGCCGCACCCCGTGGACATGCCAGCACTCACCTCTTGCACTGCTGACACAGGCTGTTGGGGCAGCAGGGGCTGCGGGGAGGCGGGGGTGGGAACAGGAGCATAGCCCATGCTGGGCACTGTCACCAGGGCTGGGGACAAGGCCTGAGCATCAGGGCAGCCTCCCTGTGCTTGCAGAAGCCGTGCTCAGGAGGTGGAGACCGCTACTACTCTCCAGCCTGGGCACCCCAGGGCACATCCCCAGGGCAGTGTTCCCAGCCTCTCTCCCCAACTCATACCGAGGCTGTGGGCCCCACCAGGCCTTGGCAGGGCCAACACTTCAGCGCGCTTCCAGGGCAGTGTGTTGACAATGAGGAGACCCTCAGGACCTGGCTCCCCAGCGCACAGGGCTGCAGCTGCAGCACTGAGCAGTGTGTTGCCATGGGAACGGATGTCTAAGGAGAAATTGGTTGGCATGAGTGGTCAACGGGCCCAGGATGACCTGAGTGTCCTATGGGGACACTTGTACCCGCCCTAGGTGCTGGAGAACGTGGCAGAAATGTCAGCCTCACCTTCATAGTGGCACATGGCTTCCTCTGCCACCAACTGGATGCAGCTTCCAGTCACCACATCATGGAACTGGTTCAGCAGCAGGAGTCTATGGAGGCCAAGGGCAGGAGATGGGGGCGCCCGGGAGGGGAGGAGGAACGGAAGCTGGGGGCACAGTCACAGAGATGTCTGAGGTGAGGGCAGGCGGGTAGCAGGGGGCAGAAGCCAGGCTGACCTCCACAAGCCCTGCAGCTGGGCTGCTGGGTACAGAAACCGCGCGCTGCGGGCCAAGGCCAGGCTGCTAAGCAGCTCCACGTCGTGCAGGATCCGCTCACACTCCCGGTTCCCCTTCTTGATCTGAGCCGGGGGGTGGGGAGGGTCAGTCTAGAGCTGCCTCGAGCTTCCCAGGACACCTTCCGAGAGCCCTCCCTTGCTCAGAACCCCGGACAGCTCCCCGGGGCTTCCTGCACAAAGCCTCTCCTTGGTGACCTGCCCCAGATGCTCTCCTCTCTGCCGTCAGCCCAGGCCCCTCCGCCTTCAGGGACTCTGTCCTGCCTCCTCCGGGCCCCTGACTGACTCAGCTCTCCAATTTCTTTCCTCTCAGCTCCTCCTTGAAACACAGTCTGTTCCCTCAGATCTGGGCTGGGCCCATCCCGGGCTGCCTTCTCCGACGAGGACACACCCTCCCTGTCCTGCCCTGCGACCAGCTCTCTGACCAGCTCCTGACCTGGGCGTGGGTGGTATAGGTGCCGTTATGTAGCTCTAGGAAGAGCTCCCCGACCCACGTGCACAGCTGCCCTGAGTCGCTCTCCAGCGCCGAGAAGAGCCTTCCTGGAGAAGACAGCTGCACCCTGAAGGAAATGGCATGTCTGGGCCTCTCAAGTGTCCAGCGGTCACATGGCTCACCCTTCCTCCATGCCAGAGCAGACGAGAAATCCAGCCACCACAGAAAGGAGCTGCCTCAAGAAAACTCCCTGGCCGCACCATGCCAGCTGTGGACACGCCAGCAGAGCTCTGTCCGGTGGGTTTAAGCCCTTCCCCACCTTCGGCTTTTCCCCTACCCTACGCCCAGGGGGGGAGTCGGGAAGAGCCAGTGGTCCAGGACTGCCTCAGAAGGTCTAGAGGGGTTGGGCCCAATGTTTGAGCAGAAAGAAGGGTTCCCGGTAAGGGCTGACGGCTGCGGGAGGGCCAAGTCCGACCTCGGCAGCCCGTCTGTATTGCGCAGCCGCTTCAGGCGGTCCACCATGGTCTGGGTGGGGCCACCACCCCCGTCCCCAAAGCCGAAGAGGAAGGCACTGTGGTTGGTCCGCCCCTTGTCCCGGTTTTGGGCCACTGTCTTCAGCACCTAGACAGGTGGGGATAGGCCGGCCTGAGTCAGCCCGGGACAGGACACCCAGCCCTCTCCAGCCTGCCCGTCCCCGCACCTCAGCCACCAGGTACCCCTCACCTCCTCCACACAGCCCTGCATCCCGTATGAGTCACCAGGTGGGAAGTGGGCCAGCACACGGGAACCATCCAGCCCCTCCCAGAAGAAGGTGTGGTGCTGCGGGCGGGGAGACAGAGGCAGAGGAGAACGTCAGGGCCGAGGCAGAGCCAGGCCCTCAGACCGCCCCTGCCTGCCGCGGGCCTCTGGGGGATGGTA
Source organism: Manis javanica (assembly GCF_040802235.1). Classification (NCBI taxonomy): domain Eukaryota; kingdom Metazoa; phylum Chordata; class Mammalia; order Pholidota; family Manidae; genus Manis; species Manis javanica. The sequence goes on from NC_133163.1 coordinate 122,774,697, forward strand.
CCTCTCTGGGTGGGAGTTGGGGGTCTGTCCAGGGACCCTCCATAAGCCTGAGGAGAGGTGAATGGGCCAGGCAGGGACCCACACCCATTCTGACCCCGGCCCCCGGGGTCCTGCTCACCGGGAATGAGTTCACCAAGTTCCAGCTTAGTTTCTGAGTCAGGAAGTGCCTGATGCCACAGCTGCGCATGATCTGAGGCAGCTGTGCTGAGTAGCCAAATGTGTCTGGCAGCCAGAACTGCGGGGAGAAGGGCCTCTGCGGCACCGGACCAGGGCTCCGGGCACAGCGGCCTAGCCTCAGCCCCGCGGCTCGGGGTCCCGCTCCAGCCCCACCTGCCCACAGGCGCAGCAGCCCTCAGCCTACCTCGGAGCACCTCTTCCCAAACTCCTGCAGGAAGAAGTTCTGGCCCTGCAGGAACTGCCTCACCATGGCCTCTCCACTGGGAAGATTCCCATCCTGGCAGGGACGGAAGTGGGAGGCGGCTGGGGTCCGCGCCGGACGGGGACTGGGCAGGAGCCCCACTCCCTGCCCTGCAGAAGCCAGGCTCTGACGCAGGGGTTATTAAGGCCGGTGCCCAGGAAGGGTCCGTTTCCTCCCTTCAGGCCCGACTGTCTGTCCTCGGAAATACAGGATGTATTTCCTACAGGGGACATAAATGGCCCACAGAGCCATCAGCAAAGGCAGGAGGGCCATGGTGGTATGGCCTGAGGCTGAAGGGCCGCGGACCGCACTCACCATCTCCACCCAGGTGCCCCCGACAGGTGCAAACTGCCCACGGTCGGCAAACTCCTGGAGCCGGGCATACAGGCCAGGGTAGTGGATCTTCACCCATTCAAGCTGCTGTGCCTGTGAGGCAGATTGGGCGGTAGCCAGGTCAGGAGTGATACCCCACCTGGGGCTGGGCATCTGGGTCCCAGTGGGCAGCTCAGCGTGGGGAAGAGCCCTGCCCCTCGGGCCTGAGAGACCCTCCGAACCTCACCCTTGGACCTCTTGGGCTCCAGAGCCCCCACACAGCTGTCCCTCTGACCTGGGAGCAGACAAAGATGAATTCAGGGTTCTGCTCCATGAGCCTCACGGCTGTCACCCAGCTCCGCGCACATTTTCGCACTGTCTCTTTGAAGGGCCAAAGCCAGGCTGGACAGAAAGGCGGATGGAGAGTGGAAGGAGAGTGTCCCAGCCCCCAGCTCCTCACAGAGCTCTGGCCTCACCCCTGCACCCCCACGCCCAGACCGGGCCTGGCCCTGGCCCCCAGAGGATCATCCTAGCCCTCCTCCCATTCCAGGCCCTTTCCCTGCAAAACTGTGGCCGTCGCTTCAGACCGTCCCAGAGGGAGAGTCATCAGCGGGAGGAGCGCAGTTACCAGCTCACTTTCACAGGTCAGGCAGTGGAGGCCCCAGGCCCTGGAATAGCCCCCTCCCTGGCGGTTTCCATATCCCCAGAGAGGATCCTGTGGGAGGCGGAGGAGCAAACCCTCCCCTGCAGGCGCACAGATGGACACCCTAGGGCAGAGGCACAGCTCCCCGAGCCGCAGCCAGCCCCCTGCACAAGGCACTACAGCTTCTCCTGACCTCTAGGCCTCGGACCCTCCCTGACCAGCCCAGAAGCCCACACTCCACCCCACATCACGGCATAGCAGAGGAAGCGCTTGTTCTGTGGTTCAGAAACCTCAGCTGCATCAGAATCAAAACTTTGAGGAACTTGTTAAAAAGAGACTCCGCATAAGCCTCACAGACACGGCAAACGCATCAAGTTCAAACCTGAACTCCTGGTCCGACCCAGGGAACTTCCCCTGCCCTTGAGCCCCCATCTCGATCACGTCGACACCACTCTTCCCTGAGGACTTGGGCACTTTTATTTTTAGGCAGACTCTTACTCATTCTCACTCAGTTCAAAGGTCACCTGCTCCCCAAAGCCTCTTGAATCCCCCCAACCCAGTTGGGTTAAGTGCTTCTTCTGGGCTCCCCAGCCCCCAATCTTCCATCATGGCACCGACTGTGTCTATTTTGTGATCATCGGTCTTATGATCATTGTCTAAGCCTCTGTCTAGCACGGGCTAGATTTTGTTGAAAGAACAGATGAAGCCATACCTAGCATAGCCCCCAGCCAATCCCTTGCTCCATTCTACAGATGGAGAGAACTGAGGTCCAAGAGGGGCAAGAATTTGCTGAGGGTCACGCAATGCTTCAGGAATAGCCAGGGCTTCAAGGGCATTCCTGCCTCCCCAGACCACCCACGAGCTGCCACCCTACCTGTATCAATGTGGCAGTGCCCCATGGCATGGATAGTATGCTGGCTTTCACCTCCACGTTGGCCAAAGAACCTGGAGGCCAGTGCCTGGGCCACTGGGAAGGTCTCAGGCTGGGCAGGGTCACACACATTCACGATCTGGTTGGCAGTGTACAGGGCCTGGAAGCTGCGCTGGTTGTCCTCCCCAAGGCCCTGCAACAGGGTGCTCCCCCTTAATCCCCATCTCAAGCAAGTGGGGTCTCCAGAACTAGGCCCTGGTGGATCTCCCAAGGGTTCTAAGTAGAGGTGCTCCCTGTCTCCAACCGTCTGCTCCTGCTGGTCCCTGCAGCTCACGACTGTCCCCCTCCTCCCCTTCGCATAGGGAAACCCTCTCGATACTCAGGCGGGCAGAAACGCTGTCCCTACTCTGGATTCCCAGAGTCCCAACTATCTGACCCAAGAAACAACCCGCCTGGAGCAAGGCTAGAGAATGACCAGGGTGGGTCAGGGTGGCGAGTACCTTGGCCATGCCCAGCAGCAGCTCCAGGTCCACCAGGAGCTCATAGACATGCCGGCGGAACACGGCCAGCTCAGCCCGGCTCACCTGGAACCTCTTCTCTGGGTCAGGGGCCGCGATCATGCTCCCCTTCCCAGCTCCCAGGAGCCCGCTGCAGGCTACTTCCACATAGAGGGTCAGGCTACAAATGTGGGGAAGCAGCTTCAGGCCAAGGGACTGGCAAAGGACCCAGTGGGTATAGGGAGGGAGGAGCAAGATGTCCGGCTGACTCCTTCCCATGCAGCTGCAGGGCCCACCACACAGAGGACCCCACAGTGTGTCAGGTGTGTGTGCAAGAGGGTCCTAATGGAAACCCAGACTGAACCTGCATTCTGCTGAGTATTCTGCCTCGGTTGGGGAGGGTAAGTAGCCAAGTTTGCAACTGTGTGAATTTGCTGCCTTTTATTTCCAAAACTGTCGTTACAAAGCACTGTCTTGGCCTAAGACCCTCTTTGCATATTAAGAACATACTTGGATCTCCCAGGTCTCATCTTTCAGAGTGAGCGTCCGTCAGCCAGCATGGTGTGGGACAGTCTCTGGAACAGCATGGCTGGCTGCAGTGCTGTTCTCAGGGCCGAGAGAGCAAACACGCCCTCCCCGGGGCAGCCTCCTGCCCCTGCTCCCACCCCTCTCCTCAGTCCAGACCAGATTTCTCCTCCCGAGTACCCCGTGTGTCTTTGCAGAGCCCTCATCAGGTTGGCAATTAGGGAAGTACAAATGAGTCCCCTTTGCTGTCAAAGGCCACGTTACTCACTATCACAGTGCTACATCTGGAAGGATCAGACACACAGTGTTCAATAATTACAAAATATAGTAATAATGCCTAAGAAGAGTTTTTAAGGTGTCATAAAATACACGTTACTATATGGAATGAAAAAAATCAGGATGCAAAATATCAAAGAAATACAACCTCAACTAGTAAAAGCTATGCTTGGAAGAATTCGAGATGAACGCAGAGATGTTGATAATGGTCATTTCTAGGTGGTGGGACAAAAAGTACTTACTTTTTTGTGCTTTTCTGTATTTATCACAAGAAGACAAACATTTTCATAGGAAGAAAATCTTGCTTTTTAAAAACGAACTATGAGATTTGAGGATGATTATGTTGGAGGTGGGTGTGTTTCTGAGACCACTTTGGGCCTCAGCTCCTCCTTGCCCACTGGTGCCCTCTCCCCCACAGCACTGGTCAACTAGGGGACAGCAACTCACTCACCTCCGGGGGTCTCCTTCCCCTAGCCTGTCGGTCAGGACATAGCTAGTCTTCTCCCCTTCTTTGGTCAGACCCTGGTGGGTAGTGGGGTGAAAGAGACAGGGCCTGAGACTTTAGACGGTTCAGATCAAGTATAAGCTGAAGGAGGCCACACCCCTCCACCCGGTCCCCAGTTTTGCCTCCTCACTCTCAGGTATGGCTAAGATTGACAGAGGGACTCCTGGTAGCAGGTGCCCCAACCCCTATGGCGGCCAGTTCCATGACCAGCAAATGGCACCTGTTCACCAGCAGAAAAGCCCCTGGTCTTCTGGGAAAGGCCTTGGGCAGGTGTCAGGAACCTAAGTGTGACATCTGGTGGCCTCTGTACTCAAGTTAAGTATCTGAAGGGAAATTCTTTGAAGTCAGGGACAGGTTTGCCTCATCCTCTGCTATACCCCTGGCGCTTAACACAGGGCCTAGCCCACAGAGGTCACTCGGGAGACACCTGCTGAGCCAGTGAGGGAGGGTTTGCCATCTTTCCATACAGGCAGAACGACAGTCCTGAGACTTAAAGTCAGTCCAGGTGGAATGGAAGCCGTGTGAACCTGAGCTAAGTGAACTAACCTCTGTATATCTGTTTCTTAACCTGCAATTGAGCATAAAGACTCAGCACATAGGATTATAAAGATTAAACCTGATATGGCTGGATGCATAAACAAGACAATAGTTGTTATATTTGGGGAACTGGGATGGGGTTGTAGGGAGAGATCCATTACTTCAGAGGAAGAAGACCTAAATTTTTATTTTTTACTATCCAGAGCTATTTGAAAGCATATATTACATAAAAGCATTTATTACATATAGTAAAAACCAGTTTATTAAAAACTGAAAATAAAAGACAATATGGTCTGCAAAGCCACTAGTCTGGCACCTGGCACCTACTAGAGGCCTAATAAATGGATCTGGCTGTACTTAGTGTTCTTGTACTTGATTAGAAACTATTTTCAGTCCAAATGGGGAGGTGGCCAGTTAGAGGCAGTGTTGGTTTAGCACTATTTGTATTTGGACCCAGAACCTCACCATTCAATTTCCCAGTATGAGAAGGGCCAACACACAGGGGCCTAAGCAGCAACTTCTCCAGTCCTGAAATCCTGATGCCACACTGCAGGCAGAGCCACTCAGCTGTGGCTTCTCCCGAGACCAAGGCTGACATGTGGGCATACCTGTCCCTAAGGCAGGGCACCTCACCTGGACAGGTTCCCCATCGCGCCACACCAGTCCTTCTCCATCACTTTCCCAGCGCAGATGAACTTCCTGACCCACCCATGCCTCTGGGATAGTCAGCTCAACCCGGAACCAACAGGTCCACCATCTGCAAGAGAGGCACTGAGATGGGCCCGGGATGGAAGTCACCCTCGACATTCTTCCTTGGCTTCAGGGTCAGCAGGGGCTTGAGACTTTCTCCGAGTATCTGCAGTATCAGTCACATGATATTCTGCTTTGATCCACAAGAACAGAACAACAGGATGTGAAGCAAGGTGGGGGAAAGCGGCAGAATCAAGGGTCTGTGCCCTGTCCCTAGGGTGCCCAGGGACTGGGAGGATGAAATGAAAACTTCCCCACGAACACTGAGAGACCAGGGAGCTGCTCCCAGCAGAGGTGCTGCCTTGCCGCCAGAGGCTGTCTAGGGCAGAGGTCTGGCAATGGAGGTGTGGTGGCCCTAAGAAGTCAGCGAGCCAAGAAGGGACCCCACCCTTCCGCCCGCCGGTCCCGCCCTGCTCCGGTGTTACCCACGTGGGTCCGAAGCTGTCGCCGACGTGCGCGGGGCGGAAGTCCTGCTGGACTGCCTCTTGGTAGGGGAGCCTCTCGGGCGTCAGGAAGCTGGAGAGCGCGGCCACCGGGCAGCTGTCCCCGAAGAGCCTGGGAGGGAGCGGCCTGTGGGCACGCGCTCCAGGCCACCCCCTTTCCGCCCGTGGACCAGCCGCCGGATGGAGACGCGCGCCCTCCCGACCCGCCGCCCTCCTCGACCCCCAGGGCCAGGGGGCCCCACCTGCCGCGGAGGTTACAGTCGGCGAAGTAGAGCGGCGAGACGAACTTCTCCACCCGCTCCAGGGTAGTGCGCCAGTGCTTCAGGGCCGGCGCCACCGCCATCGCCGCGCGCCCGGCCCGCTCTCCGGAAGGCTCCCGGGGCTGCCGCAGCGGCAGCCAAACGTTCCGGCTTTCAAGGGCGCCTTCCGCCCCGGGGAGCTTTCCTGGGAACACCGGCAGCTCTGAAGCCCGCTGCTCTGGACGTCTGAGCTGCGACGCTGGAGGTTGAAAGCCGCGCTTCCGGGGCGGCTTCCCTGTCTCTCCTCCCAGCTGGCAGGCCACCGGGCAAATCCCTAAATATAATGGCGAGTTTGATGCCCAGATTCTCCCAATGTCTCGGGACAGAGACGGGGGACCATTAGGCATGGTAGGCGAAAGCCTCGCGTGCCGCCACGCTTGTCATCAAGCTTCATTAGCAGCAAGCAGTAACCCCCTTGCTCCCCATTCTCAGTTTCACCTGTGGCTCTGGTTATCTGAAAAACCTGTCTTCTTAACAGCTATCTTCTTAACATCTAAAGAACGGGCGCCAGGGATAGGGGCTTTCAAGGTGATGGGGGGTCACTGAGTTGAGAGGGGTTTGCTACCCCAGTAGTAACCTGTTTCCTCTACTACATATCGTATGTAGGTGGGCAACTGTTGGCCATCACCAGAAACTGCAAAGATTTTGATTTGAGATGGCAGATCAGAGTCAAAACATTCAAGGTCCTAATGGAAGAATGTATTTTTACCACACAGAGACTGAAAGCCCAAATTCCAGAAACACCTCCAATTTCATCCTGTTACCCTAGTTGTACTCTGAAAATAACCCTGTGCAGGGACCGCAACAGCTGGGGCCGCTCATCAATTTTCCCCATAATTCCAAGTCAACATGATCTTTCTTGAGCAGAGAGTTATTGCTGGGAAGACATGAATTATCTTCCCCAACCCCAATATGTATCACTCCACCTGCAAATCAGGGGCTGCCCCCTAGCTTTGCCCTAAATCTTCCACAAAGCTATTTTGCCAACAAACACTTTTGGGCTCAGTCTCCCGTCTGTGACAACAGAACAGTCTAAAATTGGAGAAGTCTACAGTGTTTTGAAAATCTACAAGCCAGAAAATTTTGTGGGTTTTGGGTGGTGTGGTTCTGGGGATTTTTAATTAAAAAGTAAAACCACATAAAACACTGTTCGTTACTTTGCAACTATTACTAGGGTAATGGTTGCTGGAGAAAAATCCACCAGAACACTGGGAGGGTTTAGATGGTCTTTGTTCGGAAAGTCCAGAATGACTACATATAAATACCTAGTCACTCCTGTTTAACTGTCTGCCAGTCTAAGTTTATGATATAAAAAAATATATATACATTCTATTTATAGTTGCTAATGAAATGTATCAAATCTTCTCCCTCCCAACCCCAATTATACCGCATGCCTTGTATATTACTTCTTTCAAATACTGGTTTGGTATTTGTTTGCCTTAACCTCCGATAAGGGTAAGCAAAAATAGAGAATGCAAACTATATAGCCAGACAACTTACCCAAATATGAAATATTTCCAAACAGTTTAAATTAGGAGAAAAAACATGTACTAAAATAAGTTTCCTACTTTCAAAGTTTGGAATATTTTCATTTGGGACAAGTCTGATTGACTATTAGCTACATAAAGTAAAATCCTACTTGCACAATGGATAAGGAGCTGAAGCCCAAACCTCTGCTTCACAACAGTTCTCTGGTGAGGACAAGGGACTGGGGTTGAGAATTTATTCCTTAAGAACCAAGCTTTATTTATTTACAAAAAAAATGTTGGGGGCAAGGGGGAAGACAAGTTTTACAGAAAAGTACTACAACAGTAACTCCCTTTGGTAAAAAGTGTAATAAATGTCTTGTACATCTGTTCATAGGTCCTAAATCTGAAGCCACATAGAACTATGGTACACAAGAAGCTAGAGCAGTTATGCTAGCACATCAAAGCATATTTCTTTTAATAAAAAATTGACAGTATGTACATTATTTACACACAAAAAAGGAAAACCAAGTTAAAATGTGTGTGTGTGTGTGTGTGTGTGTGTGTGTGTGTGTGTGTGTGTGAGAGAGTGAAGCTGGTGGATGGCACTAGGGTGGACTAGTTAAGAAGCAGGTACAAAACAGTCCCACGGGAGCTAAAAAGGACAACTGAATAGAACTTGTTGAGGCTGAGAACCAGAGGGCAGAGGAAGGGTGGGCAGCAAGGGACTTGTCGGATATCAAATCCACAAGATGGTCAATCCCAAAGCCAACTGCACTTCCCACATAAAGACTAATGGGTATCTAGATGTACTCGAGTGACCAGGGGAAAAAAATGAAATAAAATCCAGTTGTTTTTTTCCTTTTGTGCAGACAGGAAAGGTGCAGTGACCATCAGAGTTACAATCCATCTGAGTATGGAGTCCTTCCCCAGTCTGCTCGTCAATGCGTACCCAGCCAGTCAAGATGCGCACAGCATCTGGTTCCCTAGGCCCCAGGAGACTCCAGTCATACCTCTGTTGGTATATGCAAGCAAGCTGCACGTCTCTGTGCTTGCATGGATTTCCTTCCCCTCTGGGGCAGGCTAACAGCCAAAAACCCATGGGAAAAGTTCCAGCTCTGGCTTTGTAAGGTATCCATGTTCCTTTTATGTAGCCCACGTGGTGCCAGGTTGCACCAGCCACATACAGATCAGGTGGCCGTGTCCCAGAGAGGCCCATGAGGATTGAAAGGCATCTTCCTTGTTTCTTCAGTGTGTGTGAGCGCATGTGCCCCCCTCCCCAACACACACTCCCCTCAAGTTATCTGCTCTGGCTTTGCAGTTATGGGGCTTTGAACACTGTGCCATATTTGACACGGTACTTGTTAATGCTCACAAAGTGCAGGGTCTCTGTGTCACAGGTGGTGGTACAGGGCACCAGGCCCTCCAGCCCTTCACCCATGAGCCATTTGCTGGTCTCTGCTGCCATTTCACGGGGCACATGCTCCTTGGTCCATTTATCTACCCAGGCCTGGAACCTCTGATGAAGCCGCTTGCTAACACGCTCATGGGACTGCAAAATGAAACAAAGAAAAAACACCATGAACCAGGACCAAAAAAGCTCAAATACAAAGCCCAATTTTCTCCTAAGCAGCAGAGGGAAGATGTGGGCTCAAGTGTCTGATACTACTCGTTAGTAAAAAGAAGGGCAATAGGAATCCATTTAAAGAGAATTGAAAAAAGTAAACACAGAACATGTAAGAAGCTGGAACCTATAAAGCTCACAAAAAAATGCCAACACAGGGTCTGGGCACAACTAGCTCAGTGCTTCTCAATTTCAGCATGCATTAGTATTACCTGAGAAACTTGATACAAAGGTACAGGTTTCCTCATTTCCATCAATCTGCATTTTAAAACCAGCAACCCAGCTGATCCTAATGCACCCAGAATGAGACACAATGAGTTGTGGCTGTTGGTCATTTGTCAGCAGGGCCATCTACTTATAAGACAATGCAAAGCAAATGACTTAAAACCCACTCTTCTTTCACCTACCCTGCCCAGCAGAATGCCAGGCACAGCAGTGAAGGTTTACGTTCCTACCTATGTATCCAGTAAATATTTATTGGTGCCCGTGTGCGAGACAGGATACAGGATACAAAGATGAATTAGGTGTTATCTAGTTTCCCAAATAATTTGAACCAGAGACACAGCACCATGAGAAAGTACATTAAGCCACCAACCCAACGTCTCCCACCTGTATGTTTTATAGTTCTTTCAGACTTAACCAGTTCAAAACCGAATGCTTGATCTGCCCCCCCAAACCTGGTAACCCCTCCTATTAGCAGGTGTATTCCTCAACTTCCCATTTACTCCAGCAGAACACACGAAACCCACCACATGTTATCCTCAGTGCTCTCCTTGCTCTCATCTCCTCGCGCCCGATCACCACCGAGTCCACTGCCGCCCTGGCAGTCCAGGTCGCCGTCACCGCTCACTTGGACAAAGCAGTCTTCTGGGAGGTCTTTGCCCTCCCAACTCTGTGCTCACACACACTCCCATTCTCCTCACAGGAGTCCAAGCCATCTTTGTCTGTGATGTCCCAGTGTGCGGCAAACATAACCGTAACCATGGCATATAAGGCCAAGCAACGTGGCCTCTGTATACTCTTCCCACTTCATGCATCCCGTTTTCCCTACGGCTCAAGCCACAGTGATGTGGTCAGTTTCTCCAACATTGCCAAGTCCTTTCCTTCCTCCGAGCCTTGTACTTGTGTGTTTCTTTTGACTACAAAGTACCAACCCGCAACTCCTCACTGGAATGGAGCCTTATCATTGGTCAAATCTCAAGTGTCACATCCTTACAGAGGGCTCCCTAACAAAAGCAGGGCCCGTGTGCCAGTTACCTGTCATCACTTCACCTAGTTTCTTTCCTTGGTGGTCTATCTCACTACGTTATATGCTCCACTTCCTGGTCATCACAAGGCCTGGCACAATACCTGGGATGCAACTGTGCCAGGAAGCCTTCACAATGAGACAGCATGTGAAACAGGATTCATACAAGTAATACCACTTGAAATGTAAATGCCTGAAGGAGCTTCAATGGAAGGTGCTACTAGCAGTTATGGGTTAAACTGTGTCCCCTGCAGATTCCTATGATGAAGTCCTAACCCTCAGTACCTCAGAATATGATCTGACTTGGAAATTGGGTCCTTGAAGATGTAAGTAATTAAGATGAGGTCGTACTGTCATAGGGTGGGCTCATAATCCATCACACACACACACACACACACACACACACACACACACACACACACACACACACACACCACACACACACACACCACACACACACACACACACACACACACACACACACACACACACACACACACACACGGAGAGTGCTATGTGAAGACAGGCAGAGGTCTACAAGCGAGGTCGTACTGTCATAGGGTGGGCTCATAATCCATCACACACACACACACACACACACACACACACACACACACACACACACACACACACCACACACACACACACACACACACACACACACACACACACACACACACACACACACACACACACACACACACACACACACACACACACACACGGAGAGTGCTATGTGAAGACAGGCAGAGGTCTACAAGCGAAGGAATGCCAAAGATTAAAAGCACCCCACCAAAGACTAGGAGAAGTATGGAAGAGATTCCCCCTCACAGCTCTCAGAAGGCTCACACCAACTCTGCTAACACTGATTCGAACTTCTGGCTTCCAGAACTGTAAGACAACAAAATTGCTCAGCCACAGTCTGCGGCACTGTCACAGCAGCCCTGGCGAGACGATACACCTGCTCACTCAGCGATTCGCAAATCCAAAAGGAGGTTTTCATAAAAGGAGAGAAGCAGTGAGACGCCTCTGGGGATAGGCCTGACCCTGGCTGGGGAGGGATAAAAGTGGGGAGATTCCAGGTACTGGCTCTCACCTGATGAGCCCGGAGCAGGGCGGTCCTCCGGTACATGTAGTCCTCGGACTTGATCACATAGACCATCTTGTAGGAGTTGAGCTTGAATCTGCATTCCAGCTTGTCCAGGCTGTCCACATTCTCCAGCGTCTTCTTGCCGCCCCCTTCTTTGCCGTCCTTTTCCTGCTGCTCCCGGCCACGCTGACACTTCCGGATCCGCCGCAGATTCCTGCAAAGCAGTGAACCCTGCCGCATGAGAGCTCGTCACACAGACACAAACGACTCCCCCAAAAGGGGATAAAAACCTCAAAATCAGTTTTCCTTATTTCATTTATGTTTTCATAACGCATCACAGTTCCAGTTACATATATAAAATGTTCAATGGTTTCACTGTTACAAAAAAAAAATTTTAACTGCAGAGATACATAGAATAAAAACTACAAATCTTCAACCATTCCTTACTCCCAATTCTCCAATCTCTCATCTTGTTTGCAGTTTTGATTTAAAACCTTCCAGGGGAAAAAACAAAACAAAACAACCTTTAAGGCCTCTCTGAATTAACATGTAATCACTCATATGGGTCTGTTTTGGGATTTGCTTAAAACACAACAGGATCATACTATGAATATTAATCTACTATTCTCAACTTTTCACTTAGTGTTGTAAAGATTTTTTTTCATTGTACTACACATAGATTTATCTCATTCTCTTTAACTGTTGCAGAGGAAATGTACTTTAACCATCCCTGAACAACAATCAGTCAGGGTTCCTCATCTGAATCACAGAGCACAGAAAATTATTTGAATACCTATTTTTTTCAGTTCTCCCAGTACATCACTGCTATTCTACACACAAAGAGAAGGTAATTCACATCAATTGATGCCTTAGAGGATACTGAGAGCTTATTTCTAACAAGCAGAAAGGTTGTCAGCTAAGCAATTATATTGTTTCCAACACTTAGCTATTAAAAACATTGCTTCAGTGATTTTCTTTGTACAGAAGCTTTTTAGCTTGATATAGTGCCATTTGTTCATTTTTTATTTTGTTTCCCTTGCCGGAGGAGATGCGTCCAGGAAAAAGTTGCTCATTTTTATTCAAGAGATTTTTGCCTTTGTTTCCTTCTAAGAGTTTTATAGTTTCACGACTTACATTCAGGTCTTTGATCCATTTCAACTTCACTTTTGTGCATGGAGTTAGACAATAATCCAATTTCATTCTCTTACATGTAGCTGTCCAGTTTTGCCAATACCAGTTGCTGAAGAAGCTGTGATTTCCCTACTGTATATCCATGGCTCCTTTATTGAATATTAATTGGCTGTATATGCTTGGGTTTATATCTGGGCTCTCTATTCTGTTCTGCTGGTCTGTGGCTCTGTTCTTGTGCCAGTACCAAGTTGTCTTGATTACTGTAGCTTTGTAGCAGAGCTTGAAGTTGAGGAGCGTAATCTCCCAGCTTTATTCTTCCTTCTCAGGACTGCTTTGGCTATTCAGGGTCTTTTGTGGTTTCATATGAATGTTAGAGCTATTTGTTCTAGTTTATTTAAGAATGCTGTGGGTATTATGACAGGAATTGCAACATTTTTTTATTAAGGTATCATTGATACACAATCTTATGAAGGTTTCACATGAGCAACATTGTACTCACTACATTCACCATATTATCAAGTCCCCCTCCCCACACCCCACTGCAGTCACTGTCCGTCAGCTTAGTTAAGATGCCAGAGTCACTACTTGTCTTCTCTGTGCTATTCTTGCCCTCCCCGTGCCCCCGCTACATAATGTGTGCTGATCATAATGCCCCTTATTCCCCCTCTCCCTCCCTCCCCGCCTCCCTTCCCTTTGTAACCACTAGTCCCTTCTTGGAGTCTGTGAGTCTGAGAAGCAGTAACATTTTAATTCAACCCCAGCCCCTTAGCTCACATCTTTTTAATATGTTGTGTGGTAAAATGAGAATCACACATAGAGCCCCTTTGTGTGCCTGAGTACAATGGTTCTCGAAGAAAGCCACTTGAGCACTGCTTGAGTTGCAAATGGATCACCATTTTTACCTGAAAAAAATAATTAAATAGCCAACCTGGGGTATGTAGCAGATATTTTCTCAAAAAAATGAACAAGCGGGGCTTGCACTTCAAGGAAAATAACTCAACGTATTTGCTGCCTATGACAAGATTTAAGCTTTCAAGTAAAACTGAATTTTGGTAAACTGGTATTTGGTCACCATGAGCTGACAGTTTCCCACTACTTAAAGATGTGTTTGATGAGGTCAGTGACATACTAATAATGTGATTTTTTTAAATGTAAAGTTGTGTCATTTGGTAGGTCTGTATAACTTAATGAATTAATATTTTTCAAATAACCAACTGCATGAAGCTATAAAATCATGCATGAAAAGATCTGCTCAAAGTACAAGATAGACCAGTGGATTTTGACATAACTGTATGAAAAGCTCACTAATATTTTCACCAATAGTGCAACTGACCTTTAAGAAGCCACCACCTGGAGAGTTTTGTTGTCACATCAAAAAATACCTACAATTACCTGAAAAGATATTAAAATACTTTTTTTTCCTTCTACCTGAGTATGGCTGGATTTCCTTCACATATTTCAAGGAAAGAACGCAGTGAAACAGACTGCATATAGAACCAGATATGAGAATCCAGTCATTCTTCTTTAAAGCCAAACATGAAACAGATTTGCAAAAATGTAAAGCACTGCCACTCTTTTCACAAAGTTTTTGTCTTAAAATAGCTTTTCATTAAAATACTATTTATAACAATGGGTTTAGTACTTTTTAAGATAAATTTATAAATATCTTAAATATTTTAATTTCTAATATGGCAAATATTACTAGAGGTAATCCACATAAAGAAAAGCTTTTTGGGGTACGGAATCTCAATGAATATAAGGGGTCTCAAGGTCAAAAAGACTGAAAACCTTGGCTGTAATAGTTACTAAAAATCAAAGTCCTATGGTCAAGAGGCCTCACCATGTTAACTGCCCTGACCCAGAATGACTGCATCAACTTATATTTTCTCCCAGTGTATTAATGTGCCATCCCTTCCCCAAACCCTCTACAACACAGATAATCTTTTAAAAAATGTGCCAATCTGGTGAGAAATACACAATGGTATGTTTATTGTACATTTTCTTAAGCATGGAGACTAAAACTGTTTTGTTGAGAGAGGCCTGGCACAAAGCAGCTGCACAAAGTCTGAACAAATCAATGAACAGACGAATCTGGCAGGGCCCTTCTGCTCACACCCCTTTCCGTGGTCTGCTTAGGACTAAGTCCAGTAATACTTAGGATGGGTTTATTTGGACATAACCTCATATCCTAAGTTGAAAATGCACTTAATACACCTAACCTACCAAACATCATAGCTTAGCCTAGCCTACCTTAATCATGCTTAGAACACTTCCACTAGCCTACAATTGGGCAAAATCATCTAACACAAAGTCTATTTTATAATTAAGTATTTAATATCTCATGTGATTTACTGAATACTGTACTGAAAGTGAAAGACAGAATGGTTGTAAATGCATCAGCCATATTTACCCTTGTGAGCGCGTGGCGGATCGGGAGTTGTGGCTCACTACAACTGCCTAGCATTACAAGAGAGCCTTGTACCAGCACATCAGTAGCCCGGGAGAAGATGAAAATTCAAAATTCAACGTACGGTTTCTAATGAGTGCACACCACTTTCGCACCAGTGTGAGGTTGACAAATTATAAGTCAAGCCATTGTAGGGATCATCTATACTGGGATAGTACCTTTCTGGAAATGTAGGATTTGAGATTTCAGTTCCAAACTTTTGGGAAGGCAAAGCCACTTTAATACAGCAAAATCTACTTTCTACTTCTGCAACTCTGTCTTCCTCCTCTCACAGAGGACCAGCATTATCACGTGCTAATGTATAGGAAGGAAAATTTTAAAACTCTGTTAAGTGAGTTAACGTAGCAGGCCTAACACTGCTGTCCTTAGAAAGGCCTGCTTACAAGGCTGTACCCTGCCTAGGTTCTGGGATCTTTGGGAGTTTCCACCATGCCCTAAAGGGCAAGTGGTTCACTGTACTGCAACTGTACAGAATGTAAAGTTTATGCAGAACACCTGCCTTCCTTCTGGGAGCCTGGAACTTTGGTATATGCTAGGTGGCACCCAATAAAAAATCCTGGCACTGAGTCTCTAATGAGCTTCCCTGGTAGAGAGCATTTCAAACATATTGTCATAAATCATTGCTGGAGGAATGAAGAGCGTCCTGTGAAGACCCTCTGCAAGAGAACTCTTAGAAGTTTGCACTGGGCTTCCTCTGACTTCACCAGAGTCACTCTCACCCTTTGCTGATTTAGCTTTGTATCCTTTCACTGTAATAAATCAGTCACTATATGACTATATGCTGAGACCTGTGAGTCCTCCTAGTGAATCATCAAAGTCTGGAGACTCCAACACACATTCCTAGCCAACATAGGGAAGTCACTGTGGATTCCCTAAAGTTCCCACTTCCCTGCTGGTCTGGAACACACTCCAGGTAAGCTCACGGTGTGACAGCCAGACAAACCTTGAATTAGTGTCCTCAGCAGACAGAACAACAAATAGAGTAAGTAAAAAAGAAGAATCTCAAAGTCATTTAACTTTACATTCCTTAACTGTGCCCAAGCGTGTACTGCTGCTATGTGGCTTGGCTCACTCACCTGGGGAGAAATACTGGTTTCCGGGCCAGATGCTCACGAAGCTCAGGAGAGGTAGTATCAGAGTTCATGTATCGCTCCACATAGTCTGACCAGCGCTAGGATTCAAACACAAAATGGGGGTGGGGAGAGAGCACAAAAACTGGACTCCATCATCATCAGGTAATCTAGCAAATTCTATGACTAAAATGTCGGAAATCCTTACATTTCAAGATCAAAAAAATCTTTCCATATGGACATGCTTGTTACTTGGTGTTGAAACACAGCTTTAAAGTTTCATTAGGTAACAAAACCCAGTTTCTCTGAGATACTTAACAGTTACCAGAAGTCAGGAATGGATAAAGCTGGCTCCCTGACAAGTTCTGTTTCGCTCACAGAGGGTTTTGTTAAAGAACAAAGTATATAGTGGCAATTTTGACAATCAGTATCTTTTACATTAAAATCTGGATCTCTGGCATCTCTTACAAAAATTCAAAAATCTGGCAACCGTGGGCCAGTACTTCCACAGAACGGTCTTCCCTCCAGACGCCCACCCCCATCGCCCACGTGGCTCGCCCCTCTCACTGACACTGCCTGCTGGGCCCGGCTAGAACGACCTGCTTGTTCTGCACTGTGGGCTTGAGGACTCCTAGCCTCACCTATCCCAGTAAAAAGTAAACATGGTACAGAGACTCAAGATGATACTGGGCAGACGACACCTCATTTGTTGTTTCCTATACTTCAGGAGAAAAACAGGAAAGCTGCCAACCATGAGATTTCCTCAGAGGCTATGGCTTTGCTGAGGGCTAGATGAGATTGCCAGCAAACCTAAGTATCTACCACGAGGCACCCTTCTCTCCAACTGAAGACATGGCTGGAATGACCTGTACTTTAAGCGTCAGATCCCTTAAACAGGACTAAAGTTGTCCTGGCCTTTGAAAAGACAGTCACTACAGATTCTCAGGACATGAAAGCTCTCAGCACGCAGCTTCTGCAATCTATTTATCCATACTTCTGCTTCTACAGGGTCATCCGAGTTCTCCTCTTCTGTATCCAGAAGCTCAATGGTCAGCTGAACCTGGCCTTGGCTCTGAATGAACATAAGCTGCAAATAAGAAACATAAGTGTAAACAAAAGACCATCTATGAAGCTACCATCTAACTTTTTAAGGGTTAGGTGGTGTGGAGGCAATCAAGTTATAACACTTAGCTCTAATTGAGATGAGGAAAATACTCAAAAGCTTAGGAGATGGTGATAAAAAAAAAAGGCGAAAGTCCAATACTGCTACCCAGCCAAACGAAATGTTAGAGCAAAAAGCACTGTTTTATGTTTCATACTTTTTGAATTAGCTAAAACAATGTCAGTCAGTATAATGACTTCGCCATTTCACTTGATAATCCCATTTCTGGGACTTAATACAGAGATAAACAAGTCTACAGCATTTTAAAAAAAGAACAAAAAGAAAAAGGGAAAGGAAAATAAAAGAAACTTCTCATACCAAATGAAGTGGAAAGCTTGCAAACACAACAGAGTAGCAACTGCATTTCCACGACAGTCAAGACTACCCAGGACAGCAACTTGCCATGGGGCAAGGGACACAAAACAGCAGCATGTTAACAAGTGATTTACTGCAATAGTTACCAATCATATTTGAAGTTCTGAGTTCTGTTAATACTGTGTGATTAAAAAAAAATTCTATGTGAAAGAATACACTGATAGAGGTAAAAGCAAATCATGTTTTGCATAGAAGAACCATCAAATGTGACGGCACATGGATCTCCCCTTTCTGAATCCTGAGATTCTCATGCCCTTATCTTAACGGCTTGCTGCAGACAAGATCACTATATGCGTTACATGGAGAAGATAAGAGCTTAGTTAGAAGGAAGCTTCAAAATAATAATTTATTCCAACCTTCTTCATTTAACACAGCGAAAAATCTAAAATTTAGAGTTCTGATTTCTCAACACCACACAGCTTTTCAGTAAAACTGGACCAGAAGCTAGTTGTGCTGTGGTTCAGTTTTCTTCCAGATAAGCTTTAAAAGTTACTATCTGCTAGTAAAATTTAGAACATGACAAGAACATAACAAACACACACACACACACACACACACACACCCTTTCAAAATAGATTTGAAAAAAACTGCCCCAAGGATTTGCTAAAAACCCCCTGAACTAGGATGACCAAGAATGTCAAGATCGATCTATTGCTGTCATATAATCACCCTTCAAAGTGATTCTGAGACGACGCTCTCCCTCTGCAGGCTTAAAACTGACCGTAGCAGGCTCCCCCGCCTGCCATCTGTCTTGTCAGGCCCTCTACGATGTGCTCACCCCAGCTCTCTGAACTCCGCAACCACTCTCCCGATCTTGGCTAGCTTCACTGTTAGACTGCCCCCAACCATTACCCAGCTCAGTAACTGCCTCCAGTTGTAAACCGCACCTCTGGCTCCTCCACTCCTTACTCGGCGCTACCAAACTGATCTTCCCGAACGCTCCAATCCAGTGGGATATGCAGGCCCTGAACATGCTTCACTGCTCACCGACCTTAAGAAAATTCACACCCTTAGTATGGCCATAAAAAGCCTCTATCATTTGGACCCCCTTTCTACATACTTCCTTTGTCAATATCCTACAGACTACTTGATTCATTCAAAATACAGTCATTGAGTGTGACACAGGCACATTCAGGAGAACATGGTTTCTTCCTTGGAGAAGCTCAATTTAGGAAAGGAAACAGGCATATGCACAGCTCTATTTATATTACTACTAGGTAACTACAAAGGTACTATTCTAGATGCATGGGCAACATGCTGTGGGAATAAACACTCTTCCTCAGTGAGCTGAGAAAGTTTCACTTCACTGACGTAACACTCAGCTGGGCACTGACGTGGAAGACCAACCCATGGCAGAGAAATTATGACAGAGAAAACTGCATTTTAAGAAGCACATAAAAGAACTCTACCTCCCTCCCCCTCCCAGAAAAAGGATGAAGGATATGAATAAGCAATACACAGAAAAGAAGAAAGAAATGGGCTACAGTAGGAAACAGGAAAATAATGTAATTTTCTAACCCTTGAACTGGCAAAAATAAAGAAGTCTGATAATACCAAGTGTTGATTAAGGGTAGGGAAGTAAATGCTCTCATGAAAATGTATACTGGTACGGCCTGTTACTTTGGAAGAGTAAAATGGCAATATCCATGAAAATTAAAACTTTTAAATATGCATACTCTTTGACCCAGTGATTTTATTTCTTGGTCTGTGCCTTAGACATGCACACAAGGATACAAGTACAATAAAATGCTGTTCCATGCAGCACTATTTCAGTATGAAGTATGGCATGGCAGAAATGAGTGGGATCTATATCAAACCAAAACAGAGAAACTAAATTCTTAAGACACAGTAAGTGAAAAAAGCAAGATACAGACTCTGTGCAAAGCAGTATCATTTATTTGTACATGAATGTACCTATGGATGTAAATGCACAGCAAAGGGTCTGCATCAGTATACACAGGATTAAACATGCCTGATTTTTAAAAAGCTGTGAAAAATGTACATAGAAAAAAATGGAGAGAATGCTGAATGTGGGGGTGGGCAGATTTCAAAGGCTGCTTATGCTCAGCGTAATGCCAATACTATATTGAATTTTATTCTCTGTAAACATTGTTTAGAACAGGATCGCCATGGGGACACAGGTTTCCTCGTCACCAAGGTTTTGTTCCTGCTGTTTCCTCGGCCACTCTGACAGCCATTCTTATCTAGGGGGCGAGCCTACCCGATCCTTCATGGCACTCACCACACAACTGAACACATCGCTCACCATGAAACCGAGCACACAGTAAACTCATCATGCACACTTACAGATCTAGAACCCCGAAAAGCTTAGGAAATCTATTCTGTAGTGGGCAGGCCTCCAGGCAGAATACCAGATCTCACACGGAACTTGGTAACTCGTTTACAGCTCCCTGACTCTAAATTAAGCAAACAGTACACGTGGTGGGTTAGAAAATGGCTGAAAATAGCAGACAACTAAATGAACTTGGGGCCAGATCATTAAAGTACATGGAACATACCCAATAAGGTCAAAATTTTATTTAGCTTAGCTCTCTGCTCAGCCAACTACAAACCTTATTCTGCGCCATCTAAACCTGTCCTTATGTAAATACACACACACTTTGTTTTGCTATACACATTTATTACACAGTTGCAATCAGCATACACATACATACTTGTGGATCCTTTTATTTGCCTCAATATTATTATAATTTATAATAAACTTTGAAGGGCTACAAAATATGCCATCCAGTATTCACACAACAGGCTGCCATCAACCATTCCCACAGATTGGACATAACAGGTTGTTTCCAGCTGTTTGCTTTTCTCAGTAGCTATTATAATGGTGGAAACTGGGAACAACCTAAATGTCCAACAAGACAGGCACAATTCTCCATAAAATGAAATATCAAATAGTCACAAAAAGATGAAAGTGTTGCTAATGGAGCAAAACAAGTCATAGAACATTTTGCTCAGTATAATCTCTTTCAAAATACATACAAGCATAGAAAAGTCTAGAGATGTCATCAGTGATTATTTCTGGGAACATCTGTAGGTGACTATTTTTTCTTCTCTGCATTTCCTATATCTTACGATGATCATGGATTCCATGTATAAACATTTGAAAATAATATTTACAAAGCACAATAATATGAAAAATGTTCAGATTAAAGAAAGCACAATACAAAATTATAAAAATCATATATAACAACTAATTTTATTAAAGTCAAGAAAATAACAGACTCTCCATGGGAAACTTAACTTCCACTTTTCCATGTTTTTTATACTCCCTCCAGTGAGCTCATAGGAACTCAAAGGAGTTTTAGGAGTGGAAACACTGGGTCAAAGTATCTGGTGTGGCTCTGACTTCTGGTGGGGACAGTTCCAAAAACTTACAGTGTCACCAGCCTGGTCCTTGACCATGTAAGTAACTCTCACCTTAAAACAATTCTCATCTGACATGAGTTGCTCAGCCTTCCGCTGATATGTTGACTCCAGAAGACTCCTTGAAGTCTGCGTGCTCAGCTGGCCTCCAGCGGCCCCATTATTGTTTTCTGCCAGGTAAAGGTCAGTCACCTGCACACAGATCTCATCACTCACGATGTGCTGCAGCTGGAATCAAGCAAAGACAAGTTGTCGGGGAAAGAAGAAAGTATTTCTTCCCATTATACAGTCAGCCTTCCTTTAATAGTTCCAGTCACTCAACTCAAAGCTTTTTTGACTGGCAATTTAAAAAGTTAATCACACAAAACCAGTTTCATCTTCTTGGAGAACAACCAAGCCAAAATCTTCAACCATATCACCAGTCCATGAGCAAAACTTTCATACCCTTTTAAAAGCAAAACCACAGGCAACCCAGGTTAATGTGCTGCTTATTTAAAATTCCAAGAAAATTTTAAAAAATTTAATGTGAAAGAAAATTTCCATGGCTTCCTATTTTTATGGTGCTTCTTGACCATGTACAATTTGCTTTCACAAGTATTTTCATTGGATTTACACTACTCTTGGAAGCAGGATAAAGATGGGTGTCATTTTATATGAAGCAAATTTACACATTAGATGAGAAAACTCACTGTGTGACAAGAATAGGAGGACCCTGGAAAATCAAAAGCAAGACACGTGTCTATATTCCCAGCCCTGGTATGAAATCTGAGACTCATTAAGTATTTAAGAAATTGGTGCTGAATTAATTGCCCAGGGGTACTCAGCTGAGTGAGAATCAGGACTAATATTCAAGCTTCCTGACACCTAGGCCAATACCTTGTCTAACACATCACCTATTTTCCTACATTTAATAGAAAATATAGTAGTCTAATTGTATATAGTGTTAATTAAATCAATTTCAACACATGTCAATCACAACGGACTATCGGTAACTTTATGACTATCTTATTAATTAAACTATCTGATAACAAAAAAGTTGAACCTTTCAGAGTTTCCGGTTTCATAGGTCATGACAGTATTTCTACTGTGAAATAAAAAATCACCTCAAATGAAACTTTACCCATCAAAATGCCAGAGAATGTGAAAAACAGATACAAAAAGCAGCAAAATGTTAATTGCATATCACTTTGTCTATTTTACTTTAAAATACTCATAACCAGTAAACCATTCTATTTTTAGGGAGATACATGCTTTTTGAAGGGAGAGTAACTATGATAACTACTTATCTTTAACATTTAAAAGAGTCTTAAATGGCAAGTATGTGTGTGTATTTGTAAATAAATGGCCACAATGTAAGGTCAGAGAGTGAGTGGTCTGATGGTGGCACAGAGGCCAGCAATGGGAGTTAAATAAATTATAATTAGTTCAGACAATGGATTCTCACGTGACCATTAAAATAATACTTATAACTTGGATAACACAGGAAAAAGCTGAGGATACAATGTTTAAGCAAGAAAAAAAAGCAGTGTTAAAAAAAGTGTATCTAACCCCATACACAAAAGTAAACTCCAAATGGATCAAAGACCTGAATGTAAGTCATGAAACCATAAAACTCTTAGAAAAAACATAGGCAAAAATCTCATGGACATAAACATGAGTGACTTCTTCATGAACATATCTCCCCGGCAAGGGAAACAAAGGCAAAAATGAACAAGTGGGACTATATCAAGCTGAAAAGCTTCTGTACAGCAAAGGACACCACCAATAGAACAAAAAGGCATCCTACAGTATGGGAGAATATATTCATAAATGACATATCCAATAAGGGTTGACATCCAAAATATAGAAAGAGCTCACACGCCTCAACAAACAAAAAAAGCAAATAATCCAATTAAAAAATGGGCAGAGGAGCTAAAGTGACACTTCTCTAAAGAAGAAATTCAGATGGCCAACAGGCACATGAAAAGATGCTCCACATCGCTAATCATCAGAGAAATGCAAATGAAAACCACAATGAGATATCACCTCACACCAGTAAGGATGGCCAACGTCCAAAACACAAACAACAACAAATGTTGGTGAGGCTGTGGAGAAAGGGGACCCTCCTACACTGCTGGTGGGAATGTAAATTAGTTCAACCATTGTGGAAAGCAGTATGGAGGTTCCTCAGAATGCTCAAAATAGACATACCATTTGACCCAGGAATTCCACTTCTAGGAATTTACCCTAAGAATGCAGCACTCCAGTTTGAAAAAGACAGATGCACCCCTATGTTTATCGCTGCATTATTTACAATAGCCAAGATATGGAAGCAACCTAAGTGTCCATCAGTAGATGAATGGATAAAGAAGATGTGGTACATATACACAATGGAATATTACTCAGCCATAAGAAAAAAACAGATCCTACCATTCGCAACTACATGGATGGAGCTAGAGGGTATTATGCTCAGTGAAATAAGCCAGGCAGAGAAAGACAAGTACCAAATGATTTCACTCATCTGTGGAGTATAACAACACAGAAAAAAACTGAAGGAACAAAACAGCAGCAGAAGCACAGAACCCAAGAATGGACTAACAGTTACCAAAGGGAAAGGGACTGCGGAGGATGGGTGGGAAGGGAGGGATAAGGGTGGGGAAAAAGAAAGGGGGCCTTATGATTAGCATGTATAGTGTGTGGGGGTCACGGGGAGGGCTGCGCAACACAGAGAAGACAAGCAGTGATTTTACAGCATCTTACTACGCTGATGGACAGTGACTGTGAAGGGGTATGTGGGGGGGACTTGGTGAAGGGGAGAGCCTAGTAAACATAATGTTCTTCATGTAATTATAGATTAATGATACCAAAAAAAAAGTGTATCTAAAGCATGGTCTCTACCATGTAGATACTCCTGGTTTATAACCTTCTTGTTGAGGTAGCCTGTATCACTGACCCCTATCTATAATCCTCTTCTTGGATATCTGGCC
This sequence comes from Manis javanica, assembly GCF_040802235.1. Lineage (NCBI taxonomy): Eukaryota > Metazoa > Chordata > Mammalia > Pholidota > Manidae > Manis > Manis javanica. The sequence goes on from NC_133163.1 coordinate 122,798,754, forward strand.
CCTCCTGGTCTTTGGAGAAGGCAGCACTATAAATCCAGAGACAACTCAACAACTCCCACCCCCAACCTAGGCTGGACAGCTTCTCTCTCCTGATAATTTGAAATGACACAATGAGTATGTTTGACGAACTTTTTACAGAGGAGCATCTGGATGGAAAGGTCAGGTAGTGCTGGGGCCAGAGGCGTTGCCATGGCAAGCCAAAGCCCCAGTGGGCTGGGGAAGCCATAAATATGCACTGCATGCCCATCTGCAGAAAGAAGTGATGAGCATGGAGATGTTCAGAAACAAAGCATGCAGGAAAAGAAAAAAACCTCCCAGTCCAATGCATGGTCATATTTTGAGTTCTATACTAGATGTCCATGGGACCACCTTTTATGTTCTTAGGACAAATCCCTCTTAAACTAGTGTGGAAAAGTTAATAGAAATGTATGGCTTGACCTTGAAATATATGTTCTACCTCAGCCAGCAATGAACTCTGGGAGACCACCAAATGAGATGAGAATGAGAGAAGATATGCCTCCAGTTACGGAGTTCAGATGAGAAGCATGAACATATGTTTTAAAAACACTGGACTTAGGTTTCTGGACAAAACCTATTTCCATAAAAAGATAGGACATTATGTATTATTGACTCAAAATCATACCCAGGTGCTTCCAATAGAGAGTAATTATATCTATTATTTCAAAAACCAACCTCATGCTTATAAAAAGTTAATTTCACTGAATTTGAGTCATGCTGAGCATGAAGACTTTACTTCTGGCTTTGGTAGCAGCAAACTTGTAAGGTAACAGACAATTACAATTAGTTCAGACAATGGATCCTCACGTGACCATTAAAACAATACTTATAACTTGGACAACACAGGGATAACCAGTGTTATCCCTGTGTTGTCCAAGTTATAAGCATTCTGGGGTAAACAGAATCCTCATTTTACACAAATTGGGGATGTCAACACGGATTAGTTTCTTAAATATGACCATAGCTGTTTGTATCCACATGATTTCCGTCAGTGACCATACACACGATTTCCATCAGTAACCATACATACAGACCCTTCAATTGAGAGAAAGCCTAAGAACTTCAACTTTCAGGGAAAAAACTGTCTGTCTGCCTGACAACTTTTGTGAAAATGCCAAGATTCAGTTACATGAAGCATTCTTCCTTGACTCTGAGGTGATCCTGTGAGAGGGTGCAGAGCAATACAGGCTTCCAAATTCAAGGCAAAAGCCTGGGTGCTTTGCCCAAGATTCCATGTTTACCTAAGAATGCACTGAACAAGCTCTCTTCATAGCAGCAGTGTGGACTCTAGAAGGAGAAATTTCTATTTACAAGTTTCCACTTTAAAGAAAGTAGTATATCATCAACAAATTCTGATCCCTTTGGGAGTCTGGAACTCAAGGCAAGTAGTGCAAATCTGACTATTTATTACATGGTTTTTGCTATAAAATTATCATTGCTGTAAAGAACATATTTGTAAACTCCCCGAGTGCCACAGGAACAAACCATAAAACCAACAATAATCTAACTCAGAGGGAGCCTAGGATAGGGAGGTGGGCAGTTTTATGGAAGATGTTATATGAAACCCTTCCTGCAAAAAGAACTTCAAATATTAAATGACAAAACGCATAGAATCACCAACCCCTACAGAAGAGGGAGCACCAGGCAGAGCCACCCCTGGGAAGGTGAGGCGGGAGCTGGGCCAGCAGGGCAGGAGCTGGGTCAGGACCGGCGCTCGCTCTTTGAGCGGCCAGGAGGAAAGGGGCGAAACATGAGGTCTAAGGCAGGCTCATCTGGCTGCGAGGGCGCGCAGAGCGAAGCGCAGGAACCGACCGTGGCTGCAGCGCATGCATTCTGTCAACAGGCGAGACCTGGCATCGTGTTGGTCCCTGCTCCCTTCTACAGAGCCATACTTCCATAGACTTTGTTATATTAGAAAACTGCCTTTTCCCCCCAACAGAACTCTTGTCTTTTCTCTTTGCCTGATCCATTTCTGGGTAAGGACCTCTTCCCTTACCAGACCTGGCCTCCACTGTGCCCTCACCTGTCTGACAATGCTCTGGATCAGTTTGTCCATGGTGAACGCAATGTAGGCATGAATAGTGAACATCTCTCTCAGCGAATCTTCATACTGCGACGAGTCTATGTTGCCATCCAGCAGGCTACGCACCATGTCCAGGAAAGCTGGGTAATAATCTTCTACATCAACATCCACTGTGGGAGAGATGGGATAGGTGAGGTCTTACCCTGCTAAGAAAAGATCAGGAGAGGGGGCAGGGCAACTCCCATAGCTGGCTTCAAGAGCGTTTGAAAGAATAAACCCTGGGTATTCAAAACATACCTACTCAATCTGCCACAGACGGAGATGAAATGTGACAGGTGGCCACCATCACCAGCGCTATCAGAGGACAGTGACTCCGCAGCTGCAATTCTAGCACTCTGACCAAGCATGCCAGAAAAACACTTATTTACAGTACGGCTAGGCTCTGCACAATAGGAGAGCAAAATATTTCAGGGAAGAAGTTTCTTCAGAAAAGCTGTTGGCTCCCCTACTGAGAGGAACCTGCGCTCTCAGCCTGCAAAGAGCATTGCTTACATGAGTCACTTTCTCATAATGCTATTTCAGTGAAGCATAAAGCACAGATGAGAAAAGCCAGACAGAGCTATACTCTAGCACCGAGCAACCTCCTGGGAACAGAAAAATAGGAGCACAAATTAAACCCCCTATGAATAATAAAGTAATCTGCGTTTGTCAAAGTCCTTTTGTTTAAAAATGGATTCCCAACACTGTACTTCATAAACTGCACTGAATTATTTGTGCTTGCTGCAAATGAATCACTTCACCTGCCAGCCAGAATCCTATCGGCAGTTACAGAGACGTCTGGCAACAAGCAGAGCATACAAGGAACAGGGAAAGGACTCTGCCTTTAGCTTACTAAACTAAGACACAAAGCCCAAAACAGGTCAATCTGATCTCTAGTGATGGCGATCAAGACAGTGGCACAAGTGGGGCTTTTAAGAGTACTGGCTATGCTGTTTTTCGATCCAGGTGCCTGTTACACAGGTGTGTTCACTGAGTTTACATCTTGGATTTGTATACTTTTCTGTGTATATGATGCACATCAATGAAAGTTCACTAAAATGAAAAAAATTACAAAAAGAGCTCTGTCATTGACATTTGGTTACCTCTTTGTAAAGTCTGTACAGGGAAAAAAAGGCTAATATAAGCCCATCTTTGTTTATCTAAAGTATGACAGACTCATTACAACAAGCAAAACAGGGCAATTACTGTTTAAAAGAAGCAAACAAGTTGAGTTTCCTCACAGGATATCCCAGCTTGCTCAGACCCATAGCAGAGGCTCGGACTGTACTAGTGCAATGAAACGTGCTTTTATACCAGAATAAAGCTGAGTGCAAACCACAGACTTGCCATGATCAGCGTGAGGCTTGGCAACATCACTCAAGACCAAACTATGTAAGCCTCAAACCAGTCTGAGTCAGTGGTAAAGCCAGGATCAGGCCATTTTCTCTCTTATTTCTATCCACGCAGATGGAATCACAACAATGAGGTCCAAAAGTTGTATCTCAAGCTAGGATTAATCCAGATAAAGGCTTTTAGAATGAATTCCCAAAGTCATCAGCTCTTCAACAAGTAGAGGGGGTGAGGGCCACACATGGGCTTCTTCTATCAGCAACAGTTAAAAAAAAAAAGATAATTCACTACACAGATTGGCTGTTTCCTCAAGAGCACAGAAGAAAGCCTTCATGAAAAAGCTTCTGGCTCACAGCTCAAGCACCTAACTTATGAACTCAGCAGTACCTAGAAGCAGGCAGCACAGATTACCTGACACCATGGCGGCTTCCTTAACCCTCATTTCCTTTTGCCGAGTTCTCTATATATTCATTCCTGTTCCGCCTACTCTGCCGTCTCACACCATCTTTTGCAATCCAACCTCCTTTCCATAAACTACTCTTCATTATTAGGAATGAGCCATGAACCCCACTGGTTAAAGAGGAGTCCTGCCCAAACATATCTGAGGAAATCTGCATCTGTTTTAGGCATGAACAACTAGGAACTTATGTTCTGTCATGAAGTGGAATCAACTGTGACATTTTAGACCCTCTCTGTCCTTTGAAACACTTTGTGATAACCTAGAGATCTGCCAGGTGGGATGGCAGCTGACACCAAGTTGACACCAGTGTCTACACCAGGCACTCAGTACAGGCACCAAGTACCCATGGTCTAAGTACTACAGAGGGTGCTTTGCATATTTTTTCCAGTTCCCCCAACAACCCCACAAGGTAACAGGTAATGCCTGCATTTTACAGGTAAACAGGTTCAGGGAGTTCAAGGTCACACAAACTGTAGAGCTAGGATTTGAACCCTGGTCAGGCTCTAAGTCCTGCCTGTGTTCTCTGCATAAAATAAAGGCAGTCCTGAGTCTTACTAGGCCCTGAAATCCCCAACCCCTCCCTTCCTCTGTAAGCCAAGTCTAATAAGCACTCACTTGGTTCTTTGAGACGGAGCTGGATGGCAGGGCTGTCGCTCTTGTCGCGTTTTATGCCCAGCACCTCTCGCTCCCACTCTCTCTCTCGGTTTTCTTCTTCAATTTGCCGTTCGGCCTGGGAACAAATCCGCAGCAGCCTTAGGCAGAGAATCTGATGCAATCGCATAAAGATATACCAGTTGTTATTGACATAGAAGAGGTTGTATACTTCATCCATCCCTCTGAACTTCTGAGCTGCTGTGTTGCTGAACAGAAGCTTGGACTTAGGGGGACTGCCCCCGACACCATTGTGCTTCTTAGCGGCCCCTGTGGCTTCATCCACATCCATCTCTTCTTCCTCCTCTTCCTCTACATCCGAGAGGTCACCTCTCTGAGCAAAGAGCAGATCCGGAATGAAATGGTGCACGATCTGCTTGATTTTATACTTGTCCTCCTTCTGGATGCCTGTCTGCCTCTTCACATGGTGGATGATCAGAGCAGCGGCATCTTCTAGGATCTGCTTGTCTTCATAGGCAAGTGAGAGATGGGGGCCGACAGGCACACCCGCGTTTTCTTCCGTAGCCTGCTCTTGTCTCTAACAGGAGAGAGATGCAAAGCGTTACATGACGCACCGACAGCCACAGATGGCCGTGTGACACTACACCAGCAGCACATTCTGTCACTGCCACGGTGGTTACGATTTCCCGATCCCAGACCTCCAGAAACAAAAGCGTAATGTGGGAAATGTGGCTTGATACCAAAATATTGGTACCTTCTAGACTCTGAAGACTTAGAGGGGACAACTGTGACCGCCTTTTAAAATTCTGGATTAGTATTTATGAAGGATAAAAGAGAAGCTCTACGATTTACTTAGAAGTATTTCTGGGGCAGGCGGGAGAGTGGATCATGATAGGTATATAATGAAACTGGCAAAATAGGGATTATTTAAGTTTACGTAAGAGCTCATTCTGCTCTTCCCTTTCATGTATATTTGACATTTTCATAATTTTATTTTAAAAAGTTTTTTAAAAATTCAAGGTCACACCCCTAGGAATTCTCAGTCACACTGTATTTACATTTCTTCTGTCCCTTAAAACTGCGAGCGCAAAGGAAGCAGGATTATCTTCTTATTCGTGTCTGAATCGTAGCTCCCAGTTCTACATGACCCGGTGCGCACGTTGAATAAACATGGATCAGGGCGTCTGAGCCTCATTAGGTAGTTTAGCTGTGGGAACCTGAGATGGGCTATACAGACACAAGGTACCGTTTGAGGGAAACAGATGGGAAGACAAGTGGGAGAGGGAGGCAGAGGGCGTAAACTGAGACCGGGACGGGAAATCAGAAAACCCGTAAAATGGTTAAGGCCTGAGGGGGAGCTTTGGATTTAAGGTGGTAGAGTGAGAGTAAAAGTCTAAGACAGTTATGAAGCAAGGATCAACAAGTTTTGGAGGGTCTCACTTTCATATAACAAAGGTAATCTCCAGAAATCGACGCTATGTCAAACATAAAGACTAAAGTCCCCTCCGAGATTTAGAAACCACCAGCTCACCTCATCATAGATACTCTCAATCTCATTGAGTAAGCTCTTAGACCTCAGAACCTTCGTATCGTTCTGTTTAAAGTTGATGCCCTGGTGGTCCAGAGACTTCAAGTAATATTTCTCATTTTGCTCTCTCCACACCTTGTTAAAGCCTCTTTGAGCTTCTCGCCATTCTTCCTCTTTCATCTTTAACCTGGTAGGGTATCGAGAGGCGGATGGAAACGGTAAGACGTGGGAATTCAGTTGTGGAATTTAGAAGGCAGGGAGTCAAACTCCGTGGATTGGAATCCTGGCTCCGCCATAACTAGCCAGAAACGAATGTTTTTATCAGTAAAATAGAGATACCATTACCTACTCTCATAAAGATTTAGAAGCAAGAAGTATGTCAAGCTTACTTTATTTAAAAAAAATCAAAAGATACAATAGGTCTATCAAAATTACCGACAGACTTGGAACAAATGTTATTCCAACTAGTCTTGACCTCTGTTACATGAGGATATTACTCATTCAGGATTTAATCTAAGGAAGTAAGCTGTCCCAAAATACCACCTCAAATAGGTATATTCACAGAATACCCCAGAGGAAAGGGTTTTCTTCCTTGGCCCATTAAAACAAAGTCAAAAAGTCTCTCTGCTACAGACTTCTAAGAATGTTCACTATGCTGATGTAAATGCCAGTGTCCAAGAGCAGAGAATCTCCACACTAATGCTCCTTTGGACACAGGGGGGAAGTTCTGATGACAACAACTGATCCTAACACTCCAGAAGAAGAGAGGAGAGTGAAATAAAGACCGGCACTAAAACTGAAGAATATTCCACATCTCAAAGCCAAAAGTTAAATGCTGCAGGCACATTAAAAGCTATGGCCTGTGTAAGACCTTAAGGGGAAGACTGAGGAGGAACAAAAAAATCTGGGCATTTGTGCCCCGAGCAGCAGACAAGAATTACTTTTCCTCAGGCGATACTGAGTGCGGGCCGGCCTTAGGCGGGTACAACAGCGCCTCAGGTGGAAGGCTTGTTAGGAAAAAGTAAGACATTCTTGGTAAAAACAGCAAGCTAAGTCTTTTTAAAGAATACCAATTTTACAAGTCAAAGAGCGATTTCTCTTATTAAAAAAACAAAGATGTTCACGGTTAGTACAGAGAGGCAAGAATGTGGGTGGTTGTTTTCTAGTCTGTTCTTTTCTCTATTTTAAAATGCCCCTCAAACAGAGCATTCCATGATGGACTTTCAAGGTTTGTGACCTACGATCGGTTACACAGAACCCCATCAAGAAGCTCCACCACCCCACCCTGCCCCCGATTTCCTCGAACCAGGGCTGAGGAGAAATGGAGGTCTCCTGGGGTAAGTCAGGCCAACTTGACAGCTTATTTAACGGGAGGACACTGGGACTCAGGAAGCCCAAGAGAGCACAAAGGCACATCCATTCAGGTACCTTTTAAGGACAATTGGGACAGCAATGGAGGGGCTCTTCCTCAGACCATCAATGATGTCAGCCGCTTTATCAGCATATATCCTCTGGAGTGCTTTTCGATGGATGACTTCCGACGTGCCCCCAAGGGTGTTGTCCAGGCGAAATTTGGCTTGTTCCTCAGCAGACAAGCGGGAAAGCTTCTTCTGAATCGCTTCTAGAACCCGGATTGTTGCCAGATTGGTCTCTAAAACTACATCAAGCTGAAGAAAAAGACAAAGTGTGTCAGGACCCAAACCAATGCTGAAAAGTGGTCAGGAGTTTAAGGTAGGAAGTCAAACTCCCTGGATTTGAATCCTGGCTCTGCCATACTAGCCACATAAAACTCTTTCCTTATCATTAACATAGAAATAACACCATCTACTCTCTAAGGTTGTTTTCTAGATCAAATAATACAACTCACGTAAAGGGTTATGCACAATCAACATTCAACATATGGTGGCTAAGTGGTAGTTACTACCTTTTACCACGACCACCGCACTTTGCTTGGAACTACTGACTCCAGACTAGAGGGATTTATCAATGCACACGTAGGATGACCAAGAAATAGATCTGTTTTTAACAGCCACTGAAATTTGGGGGTTATCTGTATTGCAGGATTACTAATCTACCCTAAGTATAAAGGAACTTCTTCAGACGAGCCCGCCGCACCCAATCCCTAGCGGGCGCGCACACACACTTCTTTCTCCTTCACTCCTAACATCACAAATGGAAAATGTGGGTGTTGCCTCTCATTTGCAGGCATACCCGGTTGAGAGTAATAAAAAACTGTCCAAAAATGATGCCAAGCTCTGCTTTCTAACTCATCATCTAGCCTTACTAAACACAGGGAACATAGAAATGCTTTCCTCAGCCTGATAAAACTTTCCATGGAGGTTAACATCTGTCATGATTTAATTTTCGCAAATGGTTGAAATTCCTCAAACACCAGGGCAGAGATGGCCAACTACCTGCCAATGGCCAAGCAACATGTGGCTCTTCATTCAAAACATGCCAGAAACAGCTGAACCAAGTGTGAAGGGGGATAACTGGGAGAGCTAAATCCGTATGGATTTAAAATAAAAGAGCGAGGTTATCTCCCATCCACATAAATAAGCAGGGCCAGTTAGTTTTATATGATGAATACATTCAATAGGATACACATAATTTTACCTCTTTAAATACATTTAACATTCCCTTTTTGCTGATGATATCAGCAAAACAGACATTTTTACCCACTGGAGATTCTGAGCCCACTTTTATAACTCTCTACCATCTCATTTAACTCCAACTCCTCTCTTCCCAACTACTTTAAAATAAAATCCCTAATTTAACTTTCTTTCAAAAGGAGTCAAATCAGCATCAGAAATATAAGCAAAGAATTCCACTTCTCACAGGAAAGCTAGTTTGCTAACCATGTCAAGACACCTACTAAGAACAATAATACACACTTAAAATAATTTAAAACAACTTAATGAAAGCCCAGAAGGCCTTAAGATATGGATTGTGTAACACATGTAAAGCACAATAACCTTTAAAATGTTTATAAAATGCTGGTTATTTTCCAACCAATAGATAAATTGTTCTAAGGGTTAAAGTGGCCTAGGTAAGTACATTTGTCATAAAAATATCACTAATATATCTGACAAACTCATAAAGCATGGTAAATACAACAACCAGGATTTACCACAGCAGAGTGTGAGCCTCTGGCTCTCCAGTCCAAGAGCCAAGCCTCACAGATAGCTTTTCTCTCATCAGTTAGTATCTCCCACTTCCTCCAACTTGAAATGATAGAGGAGCCTATACCTCAAAGCGTTCATCTTCGCAACGATAGATATGTTCTTCATACTGAGTTTTCTTGGAACTAACAAAGGTGGAGTCCTCAGACCAGGAAGGGAAGGAAACCCAGGTATCATTTAAAACCTTTGGGTAAAAGAAGAGAAATCGAGACAAAAGTGTAATAAAACTTTCTGGTGATAAAGCATTCTCAATAAAAACACCCAAAACTCTAGGGGAGGGAAGAAAAAGCTAACATTACAAGTTTCAACTTTAGCAACTTTATAAAACATATTAATAAGGAAAAGGTCCTTAATGAAAGTGTAAAACATTTTCTTCTGAAGATACGAAGGGTCTTATTTCCTCATTCATATAAGTTCTTGACCCCTGGTACTACCCATTTCTGGAGGGAGCTGAAGATGCAGAGCTGACTCTTTCTTGGGGAGGCCGTACCTCTTTACAGAGAGGAGTCCGTCCTGTGCACTTGGGCTGCTGGTAACTTTTTGGTAGTGCTCGATAGCTGGAGCCCAACCGTTTACAAGAGGCATAATCTATCTCCATGGCAATGCCTTCTGTGGCTCGTTCCTTTGGAAAGGTTTCCAGATGTACAGACTCCTTATAGCCCAGGAAGTTTTTAAACCAATTAAACAATTCAGGGAATTTCCTGGAAAATCAAACAAAAACATGAGCAATTAGAAACATGATGCCGTTATCCTGAGGTATCTCTGCCACTACTTGTTGGGTCAGAACTCCGCTACCAGGGATAAGTCCCAGTGACGAGTAAGATTCTCTGCTAGAGAAGCACTGCTGCTGAGCGCCCGGCTTCCCCTCTCTTGTAGAGCGCTCCAGGGTCAACTACGGCGGTGACGGAAGAGCTGTACTGAGACCAGGTGACGACCAGCCTTTCTTCTCATCAAGAATATTGTTTCTATGTTCAGATAATTCTTAGGTTGTCAAATAGCCAAGATTCTAGAACCCTGAAAGAGACTGGTCCCTATAAACATCAACAATGGTTGCGGATCAAGAGACCACTAGTTTTGGCCAACGCCTTCTCTGACCATTTTTTCAATCTTTAAACGTTAACTGGAAGACTTGCCAGAGGAATCTTTTGACACTGCCATTTTATGAGTCAAGTGACCCACAATCAAATTAATTTTGCTTATGTATTTCCAACAAACTAAGTTTTATTTCACCTCCCCATCATGCATCAGGAATAAGCCTCTCGTTTCACTTACCCCAGGAAAGGAGAGACTAACTGCACAAGCTCAGCCCGAGAGATCACCTCCTGGTTAAAGATGACAAGACAGCGCAGGAAATTTTCATAGGCCTCTGCACTTCGCAGAGCCTTCCGGACCTTATGGAGACATCCAGAAGAAAAACAGTTACAGAGGCGATCGAGAGATACTGGACTGCTTTCAAAAGATTGAAGAAATTAGAGCTGTTATTTGATAACACTAAGAAATCAGGGTTTTTAGATGCGATAATGAATGCTTGAGAAAAGGTGTCATTTTAAGAGACCTTTTAGTAGAATACCTATGGATGAAATAATAGAGTATCTGGGATTTGTCTCCAAATAATCTGGGGTGGGTCAGAGCACCTATGAAACAAGTAAACTGTCTAGGAGTTGGGTACTGAAGCTGAAGCTAGACGATAGGTAAATGAGGAGTCATTTTACTATTTAATTTCACATGGTTAATATATTTCCATAATAAAAAAATTTTAAATGAGACCCTGGAATTAAGTAAGATACTTACTTTCTCATATGCCTAATTCTCTGGACCACATCAGAACTACCCAAGCTTTTGTTACCTCTCCTGACAGATGCTTACAACAGAGTCTTTATCAATATTGCTTTTAACTCTGGTAATCTTGAATAATGATCTTTTTAAATAAGACACTTCCATCCTCTGACTTGATCCTTTTCCTTCTTCCATTTATAAAGCCAAAGATGAAAGAGCACTGTACTTTTCTGTACTATACACTATATATATTTTTTCATTTTTATTAGCTTTTGAACATACAAAAAAGTAGAGAGAATAGTCTAATGAACCCAACATACTCACCCAGCCTCAACAATCAACATATAAGTACATTTTGTATCATCTCTACCCATTCCCCTCCCCGACCACTGATTTTTAAAACAAATTCCAGGCATTTTGTCTACTCCAAAAATAACAAAAAATTAACCTATTCAACTCCTCTTCTCTTCCCCCCCATGCTTTCCTTGCCACTGGTTAGTTGTGACCCGGACTTCCACATCTGCCTTAAATGCACGAGTGCCCAGGCAGCCCAGAGAAATGGTTCAAGTCAGAGCCAAGGACTCCTGACTGTTTTGCAGGACGGTTCACAGGCACAGCAGGGTAGAGAGAGATAAGAGGCACCAAACATGGAGATGCTAAAGCATTTTGCAAAACAAAGAGGTGCCAGACAGGGAGCGTATCACCACCAGGTCAGTCCAGGATGGCTCCTACTAGTGAGAACTTTGACAGCTAGCTGCTGCTGTGATGATGGAAAGTGCCTGCTCTTCATCAAGTGGACTCCAAGGGGAAGACAGACACAAGAGGAGTCAAACTAAGACACAACACAACGCTGTTCACATCAGTAATCTCAACTCTGGCTGCTTATTAGGATTACCTGGGGAGCTTTGAAAGGAAGCAATTAAATCACAACTCTCATGGATCCTATCCACAATACCACAAGTAAGTACCACAAGCAATTAGAAGAGTACAAGTCAACTTACGTCCTCAACAACTGGTGCACTGACATTCCCTATTGATACAGACCTGGATATCTGCAACGGCAAGCTTCAAGAGTAATAGCATGCGTATTTTAAAGCTGTCTTCCACCATGGAAAAGGTTTTTTACTGCAAACTACTTTACAGAACCAAAGCAAACCAGACTGCCATTTCTCAGCTTTTCTTTCTTAACAGTTCTAGTAAACTGAAAGGACCTGCAACTTGGAGACTATGTTAAAAACTTGGTCCTAAACAGCTTAAAGCCTATAAAACAAAATCGTCCTATAGAAGGGGTGATTTTCCTTTGCCATTAATAGCCCATATTAAATTTAATTCATTCATTACTCACCTTATCAAAAAATAATGATTCCGTTCCTACACCATGCTTACTGGCATCTGCCATAGAAGAATCCTTTAGGCTAAGCAGTTTGGGTTTCTTCTACAAAAAAATAAAAATATTGACACGTAAGATTCAAGGAGTGGACTTCTCTGAGTTTTATCTTCATCTGTGTTCACTGTTTCCGTCACTGACCACTGCTGATCAGTAATTTGCAACAAATGAAAGAATTCAAGTCATCAACTTGCTTTACAAGTTACAAGGGAATTTCTACCAGTCTTCTCTATTTGAGTTTGCCTGTTAGTTTTTCTCCCCAGAGGCTCAGAGACCATCCTACTCCCTAAATATACTCTCTCTACAAATGGCCACAGCATTACTGTGATATTAGAATATCCTTACTTTTTCCATGGGCCAAAAGTCACTTTATTTGGAACCTAATGTCATTACTGTATCTTAGCTATTGAGGCAGAAGAGGCTGTTTATAAAAAGAGATGGAGGACCTTGCCTGGAATGGATAGAAATCAATCTTTAACCTTTATAGTTAAATTTAAAAATTAATGAAAAAAATCTTACTTTCCTAACAGAAGGAATAACTATCTCATCAGCAATATCCACTCAGCCTAAGTGAACACTGCTCTAACAAAGGGAACGAACAGGCTGAGGCGTAACTGTCAAGCAGGAATTCACTTTCAGAAAGCCACCTCTCAACTGCCTGTGAGCGCACGAACTTTGGAAGAGGCGACCCACTTACCTTTGCCGCCTCGGAGAACACTCTCTTAGGGGCCATAGCCTCTGCTTACACAGCTATGGAGAAAGCAGGAAGGGAATTCAAACCCCCCAGTAGAGCATTTCCACCTGTGGGTGATCAAGTGTTGGCGGAGACCAATTCCAGTAGAGCAGAGGTGCTGACCTGATTCTTGCTACCCATGTAACACTCTTCACTGAAGTGCATATAAAATATTACTATGTTCAACTTGCTTTCAAAAGGAGAAACCATTACAAACACCAAAAAATAGTCCTTCAAATGTCAGCTACACCTAGTATGTCAGTCCTTTTTATTTATTTGCTTGTTCACGAGTCACCTCTCACACTCGAAATTCCACCAGCTTTTGTTATTCGTAATTCTGCAGACACATTTATCCCTTCTGGGCTATACACTGTTTTAGAATTCACTGCTGTAATGTTCAGCACGTACACCTGGCCTGCTCCCTGGTACACCTGCAGTACATTAAAGGGAGTAAGCTGAGCTTTCTGCAGGCAGACCATCAGTGTTTACTATATCAAGAGGCATCATGATATATCATGATAGGGCAATAACAGGTCTTAACAAGTAAGACCTCCTTCTGCTCCAGCCCAAAGGTCCTGCCTGGGAAATTAAGATGACACAGATGAGATTTGGCAACCCAACAAAAAACCTTGGGCAGGACAGGCCTCTAGACGAAAGAGATCTCACAAAGCATATGCACTTCACTCACAGGAGGACCTCAGAGACCACTGACTTATTTCTGAAACAGTTACCAAGCTTAATAAATCTTCTTTCCTACTAGCACTAGACAGAGTTAAGGCATCAAGTCAGAAGGCAAAAATCAGTTAAGTCTAAGAAATCCTGGGCAACAAACAAAACTAAAGATGGCAGGTAACAGTAAAGAGAGAACAATAGACAAAGCCAGTAAGAAATTTACAAAACACAGCAATTTGCACAATTGGTGGTTTTATAACATTTTATAAAGCCAGAGAAGCAGCTTTGCATTGAGTTTCTGTGACATATACCAACTCACTCCAAATATCCAGGACCCAACTGTCAACACCTAGGATAAGACACATGACCAGCCGTAGAGTACTCGTCCGCCAGCAGTGCTCCTGAAAGCGAAATGAGCGGCAGCTGCCCTTTCTCACCTTCACTGGAGGGGTAGCTCCTGCTCCCGAGTGCCTGCGGATCTGACAGCCATTCTGGCTGGGCCTCTGCGGCTTGTTGTTTAGTTGGGGCTTCTTCACAGTGCCTCCATGGTCATTTCTCACGGAATCAACCTTCTCAGCAGTTGTTTTGCTTAAAAGCTAATTAAGACATGTGAAAGAGATTCATGTTCTTATCAAAGCTAGCATTTAGGAAAGTCCCCTTCTGATTTCAGCTTCCTACCTTATCTAAGATAGTAATTCTAAATAGTGTGTTCTTCTAAATAAAACTTACCACAGAGCTGTTAGCATCTGGAAGGAACTGTCCAAACTCTGACAACAAATCTTCCTGATTTTTAAAAAGACGAGCCACCTGGGCGTACACCTCCTGCTCAGTCAGTGCTGGAGTGTAGTTCCCTCCAGCTTCCTTGGCGTTTCGCTGCTCTTTCTGATAGGAAATTGCAAAGGGGAAGAGATCATGTTAGAGGGCACACTTTCTAGGCAGTCTGATAGGCGCTCTGTAGGTAACCTCCTTGGACTACACTTAAGATGAAAGCCTATGTTTTTTGCACCACTTCTGACTGTAAGCTTTTAAGTTGAGAAAAGAATGGAAGATGGTGGCTGACAATTCCTTTTAAAAATAGGGCAATAAATGTGAATCCTCAAGGAACCACTACTAAAAGATAAAACACAAAACCCAGAGAAATTTCTCCTTCTTCCCCTGCAGAATATTGTGTATACTACACAAATCATCCTCAAAACTTCCCAGATAAACAAGCATTCATTTCACAGGGGACTAACTTCACAATTCCTGACTGACTGGTACCAGGAAATTAAAGTCAGGCAAATCTTTATAAAGGCACACCACAGTTCCTAACTGGTTAATTTCCACTAAGAATTAATGGATAAAATAATGATTACTTAGGTTCTTCTTGGACTAGATACCCTCAAAGAGTAACCTGGTTAAAACAGGTTGAAAGGGCAACCCTCTTACCTGATATGTGTGCAAAATCTCCAGGAACGCTTTGTAGATGTCTGGTTGGCCCTGGAACCTGTTCTTGATCTTATTAACATAGTTGATAGCATGATTAAACTCCACAGGCTGATTGTTCTGCAAGGATGGGGCTGTTCCCAATGAGATTGTCACTGGTGTATGAGGCTGGACAGGTGGAGAACGTGGGGATGCATATGGTGGGAGTGGGGGAGTCTGCTGGCTGGCTGGTGTATGTGCTTGTAGTTGGGAAGGCTAAAAAGGAAAAAATATTTTTCTCAGAAACACAGATGGTTTGACATAGGAAAGAAAGTTCAAATTAAAGTAACAAGGTGTCTGATCAACATGTATACTTTATTCACTCTGGCCAGGCCACTTTAGCTGAACTCAAATCACACTAGGCAGAGGTGGGCAGTGTACAGGGTTCCCACATTCTAATATAAAGATTTCAGTCTCAAATTTTCTACATACAACCTTACAAGTGGCTACATCTCCAATTATAAGGAAGAATTTTTTACTTGCAATTATTTTTAAGCTCATTAGCTCAACAGGTACAAATAGTATAGAAAAAAATTCATTCCACATAGTTCTTTAATGTCAAAAAAGACAATCTGATTGTTGCAATACTTCCACATAAAAGTCTTCTAAACCAGCTGTCCAAGAGAACTCTGTGAGATGACGGAAAATATTTTTTTATTGTTAAGATTAATTTATTTTATTCCTTTATTCAACAAAGATATTCAGTGCCTACTAATTACTATTTGAAGCCAGTAGTTTTTTTTTAAATTAAGGTATCATTGATACACAATCTTATAAAGGTTTCACATGAGCAACATTGTGGTTTCAACATTCACCCATATTATCAAGTCTCCCCTGAACCCCACTGCAATCACTGTCCATCAGTGTAGTAAGATGCTATAGTCATTACTTATCTTCTCTGTGCTATACTGCCTTGACAGAAATGCTCTTTATTTGCAGAGTCCTGAATGATAGCCACTACTGAGAACTTGAAATGTAGCTTTCAGTACAACTGAAAAAAACTGCATTTATTTTCATTTGTTTTTAAATATAGCCATGTGACTAGTGGCCACTGCGTAAGACAGTGCAGTTCTATACAAAGGACGTATCATCATCATTGACAGGATTTTCTGCTGTGCCGGGTATGACCTAATTAATCTGCTAAATGGAGTAACTTGTAAAATGATGACGATGTGGGTGGTAGCATAATCTGATCATAAGATGACCATTTTTGCCTGAAGTACTACTACATAAACAAAACTGACATCTTTCGGGATGCTTACTGGTTTAATAAGGCAGAAATAGAGGGCAAGAGTCCTTGTAGGTTGTTGATGTGTTGATTTAAACAGGTATCTAAATAAGTAATATGTAAATGTGAATTTTAGAGGGATGTGACTACTGTATCACCTGTGATGAAATCACCGCAACTTGTTTCTCTCTCTAAGACTCACATAAAAGAGAAATGTCAAAGGTGTGCACTTTCTAGAGATTCATTTCACACGATACAAAGTTTTCCAAGTGCTCACCTTGCTGACTTTGGCAGGTGGGGGCTGAGGAGCTGGCTGGGCAGGAGCTGGGGTTGACTGGGCTGAAGGCTGGGAAGGATGTTGGGGTGGTGGCTGAGGCTGGGGCTGGATGCCATGGGTGGGGATCTGATGAACCTGGCCAGGAGTTGTCACATTCACCATGTCATTCGTTTGCACCTCAATCTTGTAGCCAGGGGGCAAGAAGGTATTGAAGCCCATGATCAGGTCAGGGTGGCCTTTGAACAGTTGGGAAACGCGGCTAATCACTCCTGGAGTGTCAATGCTGATAAAAAAATGAAAATTAAAGTGGCAGGCCTTGACAAACAGGCTGATTAAGAAAAAAAATATTCACATACTGCTAGAAAATTATTTAAACAGATAAATACATTAAAAATAAACCAGCTTATTATAAAATTAATGACATGCAAAGAACTGCAAAATTCCTAAGCTATTTAATTCCACATTCAAAGAGACTTGGTCACAATTTGGTACATAATATACTTTCATGATTAACAGTCCTATCAAGCAGATACTCAGTTTATCTAAAGCTGTGATTCCCATGCAAGGCCCAACCTTTGATATACCAGTTTAAATCATTACCTATCTACATTGTTCAGATGAATTACTCTTATAACAGTGAACCATGCCAAAATTATTAGTTTATCTTAAATCAATTCAAAGAGCAAGCAATCATTACCAGTTTACTTTCCTGAGATAAAACACTAAGAAAAATTTTAGTTAAGAAAAATTTACCAGTAGTGAGAAAAGGTTTAGGACTTACAACTTTGATCAATAAAGCAATATATAAAATAAAAGCAAAAAATTAAACCCCCAAAAGAGGGCATCCTTTATCTTTCAGATGAGAATAAGCTATATCCTCCCTTCAAAATCAACATTCCAAGCACAAACTTGAGTACAATCATGTAAATCTTTTTTTACCTCTGAGATTTAAATTCCTTCATTATGTCAAGGAAATCATTGTAGACCTGAGGCTGACTACCAAATTGCAGCTTCACCTGGTCAAGATAGGACAGCGCATCCTCCACCTGAGGCAGGGATAAATCTCAAGGTTATAAAAAGAAAATAAGCCAATAATTATTTTTTTTAAGTATGCCTAAATAAAATGTAGTAAATGAAAAAGAAATATGTAGTAAATATACATGAAAAGTATTAAAAATTAAAATGGATGCCAATAATAAAACTCAAGCTTAAAATAAAAATCAACTCTTAAAATTTATAGCCTTGCCTTGGATAATTTTGGGGAATGAAGACTAATCACATTAATGAATTATTTACTTATTGCTCATTTATTCATTTCCCAAATACCTACTAAGCTACAACATGCCACACCAGGCCCAACATGAGGTCCTAAGGGGCCAGTGACAAGTGAGCCGCTCCCTGCTCTATAGAAGTTCGCTCACATGTAGTTGGGCATCATAACACAGTGGGTTAAGTGTATCGCCACTGAACACCCAGAGAGCACAAAGGAAGGCACCCCCCCGCATACACACACTAAAAAACTCCCATGAGGACGTAAAGGAAGGCGTCACCAGGAAGTGATATCTGAACTGAGACCTAAGGATGAGTACAAGTCAGCAAAAGTGAAGACCCACGAAGAAAGCCAAAGGAAGTACATGGGCAAATCCCAGACTGGACACCATCTGGGACATGTGGAGATCTGAGAACAGTTTAGGTTCGAGGATCTGCGGTGAAGAAAAGGGATGGTGGTAGTGAGAGTGACAACGATGACACTGGAGAGGAAGCAGGAACTAGATCCTGAAAGGCTTTGTAAATTTTGTTAAAAGGCAATTTAGATTTTAACATCTGCATTTTAGTATAGTCAGTGTGGCTATGTGTTGGGAACAAATTGGTGCCAAGGCAGGAGAGACTGAAAAGAAGTAGGAAAACCTGTTAATGCTATAAGGCCGACTTACATGTGAACAACAGTGGCTTGGATCACAGTACTGACCAGAGGAATATTGAGAACTGAATAGATTCCAAAGCTTTTTAGAAGGTAGAAGTGACAGGGTTTAGGGACTGACTGGATGTGGACGATATGGGAGAGAAAAAGCATTCACAAGAGTGCAAATTATTTGGGCATTCACAAAGAGGAATAAGTTTGAAAGGCTAGAAAGTTGTGAGTCTGATTTAGGACAACTTAATTTTTAGTCACTCAGAACATATCCAAGAGAATTACCTATGAGGTATTTCCTATACACTCTGGGATTATTTTAAATATTATAAAATATCAAGTTAAGTAAAGTTTCAGCAATAAAACATCTGATTTATAAGCCCTACTCTTGTGATATATTATGAAACAGAACATTTATGTTCAAAATGATGTATCAATAGTTGCCCAAATTTCCATTATGGCAATGGTTAATCAGAGAATTTCAGTGTTGCTAGAGCACAGATTGTATATTTGATCAATACCCACACCACACATCTGATGCTTAGTTTTTCTGTACTTCACAAATAACGTGACAATTTTAGTTGAATTCAATGGACTACTTTTTTTTCAGAGTTTTAATCATTTCTTTACTTAATTTGGAGGGAATAGAGGGCAAGATTAGCAGTTCTGGCACATCCATATTTTAGAAAGCCCTGTATGGATGTGTCTTCTCTTGTGATTGTAGGAGTACTTATCTCCCTGTGCTCTGTTTTGGAGCTTTTGTGCTGTTAACCCTTGTATCCCTTGCCTCAGGGAGCTCCCACCTCCCTCACCCAAGGGATGAGCCTGGGTACACTCACTCTCTGCCCCTCATGCTTTCCGCAATTTCCTGGGAGTCTTCCTTCCAACAGCCCTTCTCTAGCCTTCCTTGAGCAGTAAGGGCCCTCTTTGTCCTATCTGAATACCCCTCGTCCATTCAGGTGCCAACATCACCCAGAGTATCCCTCTAGCACAGCTTTTATCACATGATTGCAGGTCATGTACTACCCCTTTCCCCAGCTAGGTAATAAACGACTTCCGAACCACAGTCTTGCCTGATTTTATTTTGTAGGTGAGTGCCTGGAACATAGGAAATAAAAAACTTTGCCTAAGGAATGAACACAAGAAACTGGTTGAAGTTTTCTGTAATGCACTGTCATAGATTACTCAGAAGAATTCAATGGACTATTTAACTCATATTCACAACTTTCCACGCTGAAATGATTCACTAATGATGGAACAAAACTCTTTATGTCTGCAGAAGGAACAAAGACTTTGGAAGATGTTTAAGAATAGCATCCACAATCATATAACAAGGGAAGAGTTATAAAAAATAAACAAAACAATGTTAAATAAAAAATAAACACAATATGGTATAATTACTACAGAGAAAGAAAAAGAGCAGAAACCAAAGTAAAGAAATTATGTCATGTGTGTATGTTAGGAATAGAAAGGTATAGATCATAGTGAACCACTGTTTAAAAATTACTTATAAAATAATACTACACTTAAAAAAACCCAGCATGACACCCACATTATAAATGTGATACCTACATGTTATAGAATAGTGAGGAAATTCTCTCATTACCTAACATATAGTTCAGCGCTTTATAAAAGCATGTATACAGTTCTAGGAACCACAACTCAGGAAAAAAAACCCAGCTTTGAACTAGTTAATTAGAAGCTACAGATTTAAGGAGGCACTTGGGGAGACCCCTTCGACTCTCCTGATGCATTTTCCTGGCTCACTTCAACAGGCATTTATTACTTGGGTACCCAACCTCCCAAAGTTCACGATCCTGTAGGGGAGACAAGTACAAACAGTAAAGAGAATTTGCTAAATATGTGCCAAATAGCTATACTGCTGGCATTCAACAACTAAACCACAGCAAACATGCCTCAAGTTATTCAAATCCTCCTTGTCGTCAATCTGCCAAAGACAAAAAAGAAAAGTACAGATAATGCTGATATGTGAAATGACCTAAGCGTTCTCACCGAACATTTCCTTATTACAGAATGTAAGTGCTTTACTGAAGTTGATTCAAATGCTTGTAAAACTAAGACTGATCCAAAAACGGCAGGCAATGTGGGAAAGCTGAATGAAATTACAAGGAGGCACAAGAAAGCATTTTACCTCTCCTCATTAGACAGGAGACCCAACAAGTTACTGTGTTCAGGAATCACATTCAAGAGCTTGTAACTAAAAGAAAAGAGCAAGAAGTCCTGACTCTGCTACATGGCTCACGCTATGGCCCCAGCTCCAAAGCCTCTGCTCGCTTCCTTGATAGTTTCCATAGAACAAAAAAGAACCATCTATATACTTATATCCAACTGGGAAAAGTAAGCAAAATAGGTGCTGTTTGCTTAGATAGGGTTGGCTGAAAAAGGCTACAGAAAAAATATATTTTTGTTAGTTTAATAGCAAGTGTATAAGCTCTTTTGCAACATTAAGGTATTAACTGCTGAATATGGTAATACGGAATTAAATCACACCAAACCAGCTTTTGAAAACACATTTTTAGGACTTGGTGAAGTGTAAGGTCCATAGCAATAACACGCTTTGGTACAGACATCACTCTACAAGCAGAGAATAAAAATATTTTAAGGAAAACAATATAGCTTACATAAATTTTCCCAAAGAGCCGAATCAAGTTTCAGGCCCAAATAATCTGTACTCTTCCATATAGTCAACTCAAAATCTTACAGCTAATTTAGACAATGTAAATTTTACAAAGTCCCTCTACATAGCTTACCTTTAGTATGCTTTGTATTTATGGAGCATTTGATTTCCTTAGGCCAATATTAACCAAGTACCTGAAAACCCAAATCAGTCAGGGCAGGAGTCCGGGAGAATCAGATTAAGAATCAAGGAAAACAGAAAGCTAAAATATTGCCTACACAGGGATGTGTCCTGTAAGGGTATGTGGTTCATTCCTACCTGCAAGCTACTTGATATAATTGGGCTGATCTAACCAAATGAAGATTCAACATCTTACCTCTTTGTAGTTCTTTTACATTTCTATACTCAATTAAAAATTTTAGGTAATATAAAATTAGAAAAATTGAAATCTGGACACTTGCTGTAACCATCACACATTTTGAGAAAATAACTCACGTAAGCAGAAAAGAGAAGGTTAGATGGGAGTACAAGCTTCAGTGCTCCATAGATGCCTCGTGAATTTCAAAGCATTCAAAACCTACAGCACATACTCAGCAGAACAGATAAAAACACTGACACTTCATTCATAATTACAGTCTTTCCCAAACTTTCTTATAAAGGTTTCCTAGAAAGGAGTATGTGTTTTACAAAGTATGGACTTGAAGATGCCAGCCAGTTCAGCTATTCATAAACAGGAATAAAAGGATTAAACTCTCTGATAACCTGGGGCCCATTTTATTGTACAGGACTGTAGCCAACCATGTAGATGCTCAATAAAACCTTATACAATGATAACAACTATGAGTTCTAAAGGAGACATCCAAAAACTGAACTTTATTTCGTATGAATAATCCCTCAATCCTGATATGTTAGAGTACCAGTCATTCATACATTCCAACATTTCTTGACTGTATTCACTGGATCAGGCACTGGTGTTAATATGGGAAATCTAAGTTAGGTTTCAAAACAAAAACCAAGTAAAACTTGTGATTCAACCCCTGGTCTAGTGCATTAAAAACTGTAACACCTCTTAATAGGTTGAAACCAATGTTGCCTGCTAAGGAATTTTCTGATGGAAGACAAATAGATGAATACAACCTTGAGCCTCTGAAACTGCTGCTGTCCCTGCACTGGTGCAACTGGCGGGGCTGGATGAGCATGACTCTGGACCACCTGGCCTCCATGGGGCTGCACAGCCGTTGGGTGATGATGGCTACTATGAACCGCTGCTATGGTGGGCCCGTGACTGCCAGAGCTCTGTGGCACAGCTGAAACCTGGGGTGGACAAAATACAGACAAGCAACTTCAAGGCTTGTGCATTCTTTCCTAAGTGTACCTTAAGAACATGCATACAATGCATATCTTTGCATATACAAAGATACAGTCCTTTCTTGACTTACAACGGGATTACATCTGGATAGACATTATAAATTAAAAATATCATTAAGTCAGAAATGCATTTAATATCCCTAAACCTACTGAACATCATAGCTTAGCCTAGCCTACCTTAACCAGAATATTTACAGTAGCCTACAATTGGGCAGAATCATCTAACACAAAGGCTATTTTATATTATATATAATTAAGCACTGAAGATCTCATGTAATTTATTAAATATTGTACCAAAAGTGAAAAGGGTACAGAATGGCTTTAAGTGTATCAGTTGTTTGCTCTCATGACCGCATGGCTACTGTAGCTCGCTGCCACTGCCCATCATCGAGAGGATAGTATTCCGTGTATATTGCTAGCCGAGAAAAAGATTAAAATTCAGTTTGAAGTAGTTTCTACTAAATGCATATTGCTTTCAAACTACTGTAAAGTTGAAAAATCATAAGCTGGGTACCATCTGTAATCAGAACCCAAATTTCCCACAAGGGGGAACTGGTGAAATTAACTGTAGCCCACCCATATTATAACAGAATTCTCTGCAGCTATTAAAAGTCATATAGCTCAGTATTCTCGAACTATCTATTGTGAAGGACCAACTTTTCTTTTTTCTTAAATTCTAACCCATCATGGGCTACTACTTTTATAAAATACAGTGAAAATGAATTAGTAAAGAAGTGAAATAAAAAACACAAGTATTCTGGTTAAGTAGGCTATACTAAGCTATGATGTTCAGTAGGTTTAGGGGTACACTTTTCATTATTAGATTTTAGATATAAAATTACAATCTCCAATTGACAGAAATGTTCTAAAACACTTGATTTCTGTACTTATCTCACTACAAACTAGTAAGAAAGTGTATGCATCAGCCATCTAGGAACCACATTTTGGATAGCACTTATATATAGATGCATATATTTTGACATTAAAAAGTTAACGATCCATAAAGGTGAATGGATTCATGTGTTGCATATGGATTTAAACTTTTAAATGATTTTTTTTATAAGTACATTACAAAATAATATATATACTACATTAAAAAGATTTTAAACCCTAGACAACAAATAGCTGACAAACTGTTTGCACTTTATCTTATGGTGGTGGGATTAGAGAAGGCTGATGATTGATATTTGCTACTTCTAAAGTAAAAAAATTTCCTTCAAATTGTTGGTAATTTGGACTCTAAGAAATCTCTTTTCTATAGGGGAGAGGAAAAGAAAAGAAAATGATATGAAAGTCATAATACAAATATGAGGGTTTTTTTTAAACTGTCAAATGTATGTGGATTTTCTTGTAATTTTTGTTATTGGTTTTTAGCAAAATGTCATTGTCATCAGAGACTATGAATGATTGTAGCCATTTGATGTTTGATGAGACTTGCTTTTTGATCCATTTATGGTTAATTTGAATAAAAAGTTATATGTGTGCTTAAAAGAAAAAAGTTTAGGGGGGAAATGAAAGCACAAACCCCTTTCCTTCCATTTCTACTGCAAGAAAATGATAGATAAAATTTCCAAGGCTTTTTCTTTTCCCATTTCAGAACTGTTAATCACTATATAAGACAACACAGGACAATATACTACATCACCAAAACAGATGAAATAACATGAAACTGTCTCTAAACAATATGAGTTGTTTATTATTATACCTTAAGAAAGAAAGGTCTTTTTTCAAGTCCCCAGAAATGTATAAAGCTTACCTTGGGCAGAATGGAGGATGGGAAATACAGCAACTACAGTTGACCCTTGAACAACATATGGGCTACCTCAGCGCCCTATGAAGGCATTACACTGCCTCAAGGGTATCTCCTGAGGAAGAGTGGTACCTAAGGAATCACTAATTTCCTGCTTCACCTGGGTTTCCCCCTTCTTGGATTATTTTCTTATAATAAATTCCAAGAAATGGAATTCCTATACCAAAAAGTAACTTGAGAATCTGACACAAACTGTCAAATTCTTCTGAAGAAAGATTACATCAATTTATGGGCACCGTACCAGCCATACTTTTATTTATTTATTTAACAGATTTTCCTTTTTAAATTAATGTATAGTTCACATACAATATTAAATTAGCTTCAGGTGTACAACATAGGTGATCTGTCAATATTATACTTTACAAAATGTTCACTATAGTAAGTGTAGTTACTATCACCATGCAGTTATTATATAATACTATTCCCCATGATAAAGGGAAATACAAAAAATTTTGAAGGAATAATAAAAATTTCTCATCTCTGTAACTTATTTATAACTGGAAGTTTGTACCACTTAATACCCCTCACCCATTTTGCCCTTTACCCTACTCATCCCCCCCGACAACCACCAGTTTTTCTCTATATTTATGTCTATTTTTTGTTAATTTATTTTGCTTTTTAGATTCCACATATGTGAAGTCATATTTGTTCTTCTCTAACTTACTTCACTTAGCACAATAACCTTATAACTCATTGTCATGAATGACAATATTCGCTCTTTTTTTATAATTGAATGATATTCCACTATGTATATATACTACATCTTCTTTATTCATTCATCTATCTATAGAAACTTAGGTGGCTTCCATATCTTGGCTATTGTAAATAATGCCACAATAAACACAGGGAATGTGCATATACCTTTTCCAGTTAGTATCTTCAGGTAAATACTCAGAAATGAATTGCCGGATCACATGGCAGTTTGATTTTTAATATTTTGAAGAACCTCCATACTGTTTTCCATAATGGCTGTACCAATTTACATTCCTACCAACAGCACACATTTTCTCCACATCCTTGCCACTTGTTATTTCTTGCCTTCTTGATAACAGCCATTCTAATGTATGTGAGGTGATATCTCACTGTGGTTTTATTAGCATTCCCTGATGATTAGTCATGTTGAGCATCTTTTCATGTGTCCTTTGCCATCAGTTTTCTTTTTTTTTTTATTTGGTATCATTAACCTACAATTACATGAAGAACATTATGTTTACTAGGCTCCCCCCTTCACCAAGTCCCCCCACAAACCCCTTCACAGTCACCGTCCATCTGTGTAGTAAGATGTTGTAAAATCACTACTTGCCTTCTCTGTGTTGCGCAGCCCTCCCCGTGCCCCCCCCCACTATACATGCTAATCGTAAGGCCCCCTTTCTTTTTTCCCACCCTTATCCCTCCCTTCCCTCCCATCCTCCCCAGTCCCTTTCCCTTTGGTAACTGTTAGTCCATTCTTGGGTTCTGTGATTCTGCTGCTGTTTTGTTCCTTCAGTTTTCCTTTGTTCTTATACTCCACAGATGAGTGAAATCATTTGGTACTTGTCTCTCCCGCCTGGCTTACTTCACTGAGCATAATACCCTCCAGCTCCATCCATGTTGTTGCAAGTGGAAGAATTTGTTTCCTTCTCATGGCTGAGTAATATTCCATTGTGTATATGTACCACATCTTCTTTATCCATTCATCTACTGATGGACACTTAGGTTGCTTCCATTTCTTGGCTATTGTACATAATGCAGCGATAAACATAAGGGTGCATCTGTCTTTTTCAAATTGGGCTGCTGTATTCTTAGGGTAAATTCCTAGAAGTGGGATTCCTGGGTCAAATGGTATATCCATTTTGAGTTTTTTGAGGAACCTCCATATTGCTTTAAACAATGGTTGAACTAGTTTACATTCCCACCAGCAGCATTAGGAGGGTTCCCCTTTTTCCGCACCCTCGCCAAGCATTTGTTGTTCCTATTCTTTTCTATGTAGGCAATCCTATCTAGCATGAGGTGATATCTCATTGCGGTTTTAATTTGCATTTCTGTGCTAATTAGCGATATGGAGCATCTTTTCATGTGCCTGTTGGCCATCTGAATTTCTTCTTTGGAGAAGTGTCTGTTCATATACTCCGCCCATATTTTAATAGGATTATTTGCTTTTTGGGTGTTTAGGTGTATGAGTTTTTTATATATTTTGGATGTTAACTCCTTTTTGGATATGTCATTTACAAATATATTCTCCCATACTGTAGGATCCCTTTTTGTTGTGCTGATAGTGTCCTTTGCTGTACAGAAGCTTTTTACCATGCTGTAGTCCCATTTGTTCATTTTTTGTTTCCCTTGCCCAAGGAGATGTGTACAGGAAAAACTTGCTCATATTTATATTCAAGAGATTTTTGCCTATGTTTTCATCTAAGAGTTTTATGGTTTCATGACTTACATTCAGTTCTTTGATCCATTTGGAGTTTACTTTTGTATATGGAGTTAGACAATAATCCAGTTTCATTCCCTTACATGTAGCTGTCCAGTTTTGCCAACACCAGCTGTTGAAGAGGCTGTCATTTCCCCATTGTATGTCCATGGTTCCTTTATCATATATTAACTGACTATATCTGTTTGGGTTTATATCTGGGCTCTCCAGTCTATTCCATTGGTCTATGTGTCCTTGTGCCAGTACCAAATTGTCTTGATTATTGTAGCTTTGTAGTAGAGCTTGAAGTTGGGAAGCTTAATCCCCCACACCCCTGCTTTATTCCTTTCTCAAGATTGCTTTGGCTATTCAGGGTCTTTTGTGGTTCCATATGAATTTTAGAACAGTTTGCTCTAGTTCATTGAAGAATGCTGTTGGTATTTTGATAGGGATTGCACTGAATCTGCAGACTGCTTTAGGCAGGATGGCCATTTTGACGATATTACTTCTTCCTATCCATGAGCATGGGGTGTGTTTCCATTTATTGGTATCTTCTTTAACTTGTCTCATAAGTGTCTTGTAATTTTCAGAGTATAGGTCTTTCACTTCCTTGGTTAGGTTTATTCCTAGGTATTTTATTCTTTTTGTTGCAATTGTGAATGGAATTGTTTTCCTTATTTCTCTCTCTGCTTGTTCATCGTTAGTGTATAGGAAAGCAACAGATTTCTGTGTATTAATTTTGTATACCACAGCTTTGCTGAATTCAGATATTAGATCTACTAGTTTTGGAGTGGATTCTTTAGGGTTTTTTATGTACAATATCATGTCATCTGCAAACAGGGACAGTCTAACTTCTTCCTTGCCAATCTGGATGCCTTTTATTTCTTTGTGTTGTCTGACTGCCATGGCTAGGACCTCCGGAACTATGTTGAATAGAAGTGGGGAGAGTGGGCATCCTTGTCTTGTTCCCGATCTCAGAGGAAAAGCTTTCAGCTTCTCGCTGTTAAGTATGATGTTGGCTGTGGGTGTGTCATATATGGCCTTTATTATGTTGAGGTGCTTGCCCTCTATACCCATTTTGTTGAGAGTTTTTATCATGAATGGATGTTGAATTTTGTCAAATGCTTTTTCAGCATCTATGGAGATGGTCATGTGGTTTTTTGCCCTTTAAGTTGATGTGGTGGATGATGTGGATGGATTTTTGGATGTTGTACCATCCTTGCCTCCCTGGAGTAAATCCTACTAGATCATGGTGGATGATCTTTCTGATGTATTTTTGAATTTGGTTTGCTAATATTTTGTTGAGTAATTTTGCATCTATGTTCATCAGGGATATTGGTCTGTAATTTTCTTTTTTTTGGGTGTCTTTGCCTGGTTTTGGTATTAGAGTGATGCTGGCCTTGTAGAATCAGTTTGGGAGTATTCCCTCCTCTTATACTTTTTGGAAAACGTTAAAGAGGATGGGTATTAGGTCTTCACTAAATGTTTGATAAAATTCAATGGCGAATCCGCCTGGTCTAGGAGTTTTGTTCTTAGGTACTTTTTTTATTTCCAATTCAATTTCATTGCTGGTAAGTGGTCAATTCAGATTTTCTGTTTCTTCCTGAGTCAGCCTGGGAAGGTTGTATTTTTCTAGAAAGTTGTCCATTTCTTCTAGGTTATCCAGTTTGTCAGCATATAATTTTTCATAGTATTCTCTAATAATTCTTTGTATTTTGTGGTGTCTGCAGTGATTTTTCCTTTCTCATTTCTGATCTGTTTATGTGTGTAGACTTTCTTTTTTTCTTGGTAATTCTGACTAGGGGTTTATCTATTTTGTTTGTTTTCTTGAAGAATCAGCTCCTGCTTTCAGTGATTCTTTCTATCGTTTTACTCTTCTAGATTTTATTTATTTCTGCTCTAATCTTTATTATGTCCCTTTCTACTGACTTTGGGCATCATTTGTTCTTCCTTTTCTAGTTTCGTTAATTGTGAGTTTAGACTATTCATTTGGGATTGTTATTTTCTGAGGTAGGCCTGTACTGCAATTTACTTCCCTCTTAGCATGGCCTTTGCTGTGTCCCACAGATTTCTCGGTGTTGAATTACTGTTATAATTTGTCTCCATATATTTTTTGATCTCTGTTTTTATTTGGTCATTGATCCATTGGTTATTTAGGAGCATCCATGTGTTTGTGGGCTTTTTCATTTTCTTTAATTATTTCTAGTTTCATGCCTTTGTGATCTGAGAAGCTGGTTGGTACAATTTCAATCTTTTTGAATTTACTCAGGATCTTTTGTGGCCTAGTATATGATCTATTCTTGAAAATGTTCCATGTGCACTTGAGAAGAATGTGTATCCTGTTGCTTTTGGATCGAGGGTTCTGTAGATGTTCGTTAGATCCATCTGTTCTAATACATTGTTCAGTGCCTCTCTCTCTCTACTTATCTTCTGTCTGGTGGATCTGTCCTTTGGAGTGTGTGGTGTGTTGAAATCTCCTAAGATGAATGCATTGCAGTCTATTTCCCTCTTTAATTCTATTAGTATTTGTTTCTCATATGTAGGTGATCCTGTATTGGGTGCACAGATATTCATAACAGTAATATCCTCTTGTTGGACTGAGCCCTTTATCATTATGTAATGTCCTTCTTTGTCTCTAGTTACTTCCTTTGTTTTGAAGTCTATTTTGTCCTATACAAGAACTTCAACTCCTGCTTTTTTCTCCCATTAGTTGCATGAAATATCTTTTTCCATCCCTTTACTTTCAGTCTGTGTATGTCTTTGGGTTTGAAGTGAGTGTCTTGTAGGCAGCATATAGACAGGTCTTGTCTTTTTTAATCCATTCAGTGACTCTATGTCTTTTGATTGGTGCATTCAAACCATTTACATTTAAGGTGATTATCAATATGTAAAGGGTTCAAGGGTAATTCCCTTAGTATCTAACAGTCTAATTTAACTCACTTAGTATGCTATTACAAACATAACCTACAGGTTCTTTTTTTTCCTTTTTCTTCCTCCTCTATTCTTTATATATTAGGTATCATATTCTGTACTCTTTGTCTATCCCTTGATTGACTTTGGGGGTAGTTGAGCTTATTTGTGTGTGCTTAGTAATTAATTCTTCTACTTTGTTGTGTTTTTATTTCCCCTGGTGACAGCTATTTAGCCTTAGGAATACTTCCATATATAGCAATCCATCCTAAATGTACTGTAGAGGTGGTTTGTGGGAGGTAAATTCTCTCAGCTTTTGTTTATCTGGAAATTGTTTAATCCCTCCTTCAAATTTAAATGATAACCTTGCCGGGTAGAGTATTCTTGGTTTGAGGCCCTTCTGTTTCATTGCATTGAGTATGTCAGGCCACGCCCTTCTAGCCTGTAAGGTTTCTGTTGAGAAATCTGATGATAGCCTGATGGGCTTTCCTTTGCATGTGATCTTATTTCTCTCTCTGGCTGCTTTTAATAGTCTGTCCTTATCCTTGATCTTTGCCATTTTAATTACTATATGTCTTGGTGTTGTCCTCCTTGGGTCTCTTGTGTTGCGAGATGGTTGGGAGATCTGTGCACCTCCATGGCCTGAGAGACTATTTCCTTCCCCAGATTGGGGAACTTTTCAGCAATTACCTTCTCAAAGACACTTTGTATCCCTTTATCTCTCTGTTCTTCTTCTGGTACCCCTATAATGCGAATATTGTTCCATTTGGATTGGTCACACAGTTCTCTCCATATTCCTTCATTCTTAGAGATCCTTTTTTCTCCCTGTGCCTCAGCTTCTTTGTATTCCTCTTCTCTAATTTCTATTTCATTTACCATCTGTTCTACTACATCTAATCTGCTTTTAAATCCCTCCATTGTATGTTTCATTTCAGATATGGAATTTCTTAATGATTGAATCTCCATCTTAAATAGGTTCCTGAGTTCTTGAATATTTTTCTGTACCTCCATGAGCATGTTTATGATTTTTATTTTGAACTGTCTTTCAGGCAGATTAGTGAGTTCAGTTTCATTTGGCCCTTTTCCTGGGGTTTGTGAGATTTTGGTCTGAACCAGGTTCCTTTGACGTGTCATATTTCTATGTGTCGCCCCTCTAGTGCCCAGAAGCTCTAGTTTCTGGAGCTGCTCAGCCTCTGGAGGGATGTTGGGGGCCCAGGGGAGCAGCGTTGGTGCCCGGTTTCGTGAGGTCTGCTCTGTTCTCCAGTTGTATGCAGTCTGGTACAGGCTTCTTTCCTGTTGCTCTTTAAGGATTAGTTGTATTAACTGTATTTTTGTACTATATGTGGTTTTGAGAGGAGTTCTCTGTCTTCACCTCTCGCCACCATCTTGAATTGATATGCTTTCGTTATTTTTTAAATACCTTACACATATCCCATAAATATTTTTTATATCTAACTGAATGCCTAACAAAAAACTTTTTTTTAATTAGATGAAATCACCAATGTTCCTCCCTTACCGCCAGCTCTTTGGTAGGCTACCCTTACCTGATAGCTGGGTGTTACAGAGTACTGAATTCCTGTGGCTGACTGCATGGTCTCCGACACGGCTTCATACACGGGTGGGGCAGGGGCAAGCACCCGGTGCTGGTGGGGAAAGGTCTCTGTGCTACCAGGAATCCGACGCTGCTGTGCCGCATACACTGGTGACTCCTGGTCATCCAAACGTCGCTTCATTCTGTGCTCATGCTCAGGGATACACTACAAGACCTGCAGAAACCAAGAGCAATGACATGCAAAGCAAATTGCACTCCAGTATGATGTGTATGACTTAGGACCAGTCATCTGAATTTAGTACAAGCTCAACTCCCAGAACCAAATATCACTTTCATCCTAAAGATGATCACTGGGTAGTTTAAGTGCATGCTTGCACATGCACACCCCACACTGGACAGGTTATCACACTGAAAAACAAAAATTTGAGTAACATAGTTTGAATTTTAATTTGGTACTACAAAGTTGAAGAATTTGTGAAAAACACACAAATACAGCTGAACCTGAACAACATGGGTTTGAACTGTGCAGGTCCACTTATAAGCAGATTTTTTTCAATAAATATATTGGAAAATTTCTTGTAGATTTGCAACACTTCGAAAAACATTTTTTCTCTAGCTTGTTCTAAGAATACAGTATTAACATATACAAAATATGTGTTTATCAACTATGTTTCCAGTAAGGCTTCTAGTCAACAGCAGGTTAATAGGTAAGTAAATTAAAATTAAAATAGTTACCAAATTTAAATTATCAGTGAGACTTCTAGTCCACACCAGGTCATTAACAGATAAGTTCTGGGGAATCAAAAATTATACACGGTTTTTCAATGGCTGGGAGGTCAGAGGGTGTTGACATCCCTAATCCCCTCTTTGTTCAAGAGGCAACTGTATACCTTTCTTTATTCTCTAGTTTTCTCCTCAAATGCCATCATTCCTAATAATTACATATTCACATGCTACAAAAACATTCAAGTGGCTTCTTCCTAACTTCTCTCAAAAAGTAATATAATTGTGTTCTAATTTTTTTAAATGTCAATTGTTTCAACAATTTAATGTTATCATGGAAAGATCACTGGACCAGGAGTTAAGAGGACAATGGTTCTAAACTGTCAATTTAAGCAGCTATATATATTAATATTTCAAAAAGGTCTCACTCCAGCTATAAAATACAAAGGTTGGAACAGATCATTTCTAAGATTTCTTCTGACTTTAACATTCCTTAACACTCAGGAGATTTCAGAATTCCTTAGTTTAATAATCCATTTGTAGGGGGACACTTTCTTTCCTTCAGCACACAAAAAATTTAGTATCCCTTGGCCACAAATCCAGCCAGGCCTTTTCAGAGCTTTTCCAACATTGGTATCACTAACACAAGCATATCAATAAAAGAATGCTTTGATCCAAAGACAAGATCCACCACTTTTTCAGTCACAGAAAGCATCTTAAAACCGATACCACTCCTGCGGCAAGAAGACAGAAAATACAGTAGTATTGGGAGATCTCATAAGCCCCCTCCATCTGAAGCAAGGCTCCCTTTGCAAACGGCAGAGGGTGGGACCACCACCTACCTCCTAAGCCCACCCACCCCTCTTTTCTTCCTTCCCGGGGTATGAGGCCCAGAGGGGAGCAGTCCTCATGAGGCCCCCGCATCTTTCCCACGTCTGCTGTTCTCACCGTCATCCGCGACCTGCCTGTCGCTCTGACCCTGACTTGGATCAGTCCTCCCAGTCCTGTTAGACCCTGACAAGCAGCAAGACCACTTAGTTTTTAACGGGATCTTTCTGTAAATCTCAAGACACACACGTCCTCTTTCTGCTGACCGTGACTTCAGACCAAAGAACTAAAGTCACCCACATCTATGTGACTGCTGGGCTCAGTTAGCTGGAACTGGAAGCACAGTGTGACAGCTGCTGAGGGGAAACGATTTCAACTGTCTTGACTGGTTCTCCTCGACTTTTCCAGGAAACAGCATGAAATAGCATGTTTAGCTTGATTATTCCAAAACTTTCCAGACATATTAAAGAGGTCAGAAATATAGATGCTATTTGATACTTAGGAACCATCAGTCAAACGGCCATGAACACTCAGCCTCGGCCTGTGAGCATCGGGAAGTCAGGCCTAGCGACCGGGCAGGGCGCGGGGCGCGCAGAGTCTTTGGCTGCTGTTTCCACGCCCGCCCATGATCTGAGACCACGGTCTGGTCTGGGGTTCTGCTGGTTTGAAACACAGATGCTTAATTAAACTCATCTGAGATTAAACGCCAAGTCAACACTTCATAAATGGAAAACCGAAGTTATATCAGAAGAGCACAGAACAGGAAAATGAGACTAGAATACATACCAAGACCCGGATTCTAGTCCAAACTCTGACTCAAATCTGTACGACTCTGACCCTGCCTCCTCATCTGCAAAGGGAGGTGACCGACGACACCAGTGATTCCCGACTGTGGTCCACGGACCAGCCTACCGGGGAAGGGCGGGGCAGGAGGTGGGAAACGGCATTCTGTTGTTCACGGGTGAGCTACTAAAGTACTGTGCTTTATTCTGAGGTCATGCCCTCTTTTAGCTGTAAAAATATCATTTCTTCTATAAAATGGCTGTGATTTTATGAAGTATTTAACTTCATTCGCTTCTACGGTCTGCCTTGCAGACTGTCTCTATGATACTGAAGAGGCTGCCCAGATCTGTACTTTCTCTGAACTGTATGTACTTTACTCCTTTAACAATCACCACTCTGAATTCTATTTCCTAAATGGTTCTCAAATCAATTGCTTCTTCTCTAGTCATACAGTCAGTCCCTAATTTCAAGCCCTCATCATCCCTTATTATCCACACCCTTCAACCTTTCTCAGGTCTAGTCTTTCAAAAATGGCCTGCCTCAAAAGCAAATCAAATCCAGTTGCAAATCCATCACTGGTTTCCCATCACTTAAGGTAACAATCCAAATTCCTTAGTCTAGCATTTAAAATTCTTCCTTACTGATTGGGGGACAATTTAATTTACCAATTATCTCCTTCCTATCCTCACCCTATCATCCATTCCTGTCAAATGCTTTGGCAGTATTTATTCATTCATTTAGCAAATATTCAGTAAGCTGATATGAAGGAGGTGGTAGGTGATCTTGGCCCTTGCCCTATAAAAACTTAAAAGACCATATATACCTCACTAGTAATCAAAGAAATACAAAACAAAGATACCCCAAAGCAACTGGCAAAAATTAAGAGAAATGATGCTATTTGGTGTGGATGACAGTATAGGGAAAGACTGCTGGCAGAAGTTTCAATTGGTATAGACTATTTGGTTGGCATCTATTAAAACTTTTAATAAAATTCGGAATGTACATACCCTACAACCTAGCAACTCTACTTCTAGATCTCTATCCTATACATCTGGCAAGTATATTTACTGTAGCAAAGTCTGAATAGATAGACTAAATGTCATTTAATAGACAAATAAACTTGATACATCCACAGTAAGAAAACTATATAGCAATTAGAAAGATTAGGGTTCATCTACAAGGAAAATCCTGCAAGACATACTATTGAGTGAAAAGAACAAGTTATAGAAAATACACTGTGTGAGATCAACACACACACACAATGTACTCTTAAGATTTGTGCATTTTACTACACATAAATTTTGCATCAAAAGCAGAGAGCAATAAACACACACTGAACTCCAGATAAGAATATGCATACTTAAGTATTGTACTTAGGTGATTAATGTCTGAAATTTACTTTGAAATTCATTAAGAAATTAGTTTGGATTAATAGATGGAGGGCTGAATATACATATGATAAAGCAAGTACTATAAAAATGGTAAAATCTAAGTAGTGTGGTAGTATGCATATGAGAGTTCACTATAAAATTCTATCAACGTCGCAGTGTATTTGAAATTTTTCTTAATACAATCTTGGGAGGAAAAGCTAGCAATACAAGCCACTTCACAAAGTGGTACAAATAAGTATTACAAATTTGGAAGGGAGTCGAATACATACCTTAGGAAAGACTCTACAGAGAAGGTGAATGCCTAGTTTTACCTTGAAAATGAATTGGGGTATGGGGGTGTACAGGATGAAATTAAAACATTACAGTTACTTTCAACTTATAGGCCATAAACAGCTATTTACAATCCCTGCCAATTCATTTATCCCACAAATAATTCCCAAGTATCTACACATGCCAAGCTCTGTGTTTAGTGGTGGGGCTTCAGCACTGAACTGGGATGGATTTGCTGCCCTGCAACAACCAAATCTTCCATATGATTCTAATCAGTTATGTGCCCCTCATAATAGTCCTGTCAGCTGGGCACACCCAGAAGCCTCGTTTAGAGGGAAACTGATACTCAAAATTAAGTGACTTGTTCAAGGTCTCACAGCCGGCTAAAGGAGCAAGAAGGCAGACTCTTGTTTCTTGGAATACATGACCAATCTGCAGTAGAAATACTGGACAGGCGATAGTACCCTGCTTGCAGATACACTAATTCGAGTCTCTAAAGTATTTGAACACCAAATAATGGAGCCACAAGAGTCTGACAAAAGCTACTTTCAAACCCTGCTTCAACTGACGTGATTTTCATCTGCCACTATCCTCTCCGTTTCAGATTCGAAGCTTACACTTGTTATCAGAACTCTAGTCTATGAAGACAGAATTTTTAAAAGAAAAAAACAAAGGATAGAAACTTGGTAAAAAAAAAGACAAATGTGAACAAACGATGGCAGCAGAACACTAAAAAGTCATCTGGCCATGTGTTAGGATAAAAAGTGGTAATGACCATGCAAAGGAATCACAGCTCCCAAATGAGAACAGAGCGGGGTAATTCTGATGTTGCAGGGAGTCTTCTGGACGAGGGCAGACTGAGGTGCGGACAGGACACATTTCAGGCAGAGGTTACAGCTCATCCTTTCAGAACAAGGAAAATAAAAAACCAGTTTTCTAGTTCTACAACCTGAAATGTCTTCAATCACAATACAGTTGGTCTCCAAAGACATTTCTCCATACTATTAAAATCCAAATGGAAAACCTTTTCATTTAGATTACATTTCACAAATTGGCTTAAATGCAAAACAACAGAATCATTTAAGTCAAGATTAACTCAAAATAATAGGGTGCATGGAACAAACTATTCTGGAAGCTTTTAAGTATATTTAAGCTTTCTTTCTGAAAAGCAGTTAATTTACAGTCGACCCTTTTAGTGCCTCTTAATATTGTATTGATATCATCTTGAATTAGATATATTTTGAGGCTCCCTTATTTATATAATTTTAAAAAAATTCTCTGAAATTACTCTCTCTTACTGGTGGTCAGGATCATAAAAAAATCACCTAAACTGTGGCCTGGACAGTGTACTTCAATGAATACTCTTGAAACAATGGGACGTTTCTCTTCAAAAGCAAAAAGCAATTCTGTCAAAGCATTCAGCAAATGTTAACTACTTCAACCTAGTGAAATTGCCTGCCACGGTCTACTTCAAAACCTGTCCAAAGATCCACTTCTGGATTTAAATCTGCTAGAAAATGAAAAGTATTCCAGAATAAATTAAAAAAGCAATCTATTTAGATTTCCCATATTACTTAGAATAATAGCTCAACAAAATTAACCACCCATTCTTCAAAAAATCCCACGAGATCTAACACCCAAGCCTGCCATGAAAACAGTTTACATTCTTCTGATGAGGTGGTCCTCAATCTGGGAGCAGTCTGCACCCAAGGGCACATCTGGCAATGTCAGAAGCCATTTTCAGGTGTTGAACTGCGGGAGACAGGTGCTGCTGGCCTCTCATGAACAGAGGGCAGGGATGCTGCGCGTGCACTGGACAACCTCCTACAACAAACAATCATGTGGCCCCAAATACTCACAGTAACTGGCATTTTTCTCTGGTGAGCTTCGGTGGGATCATGTCATACTGCGGTGTGACAGCAGTTTTACCCAGTGGGCTCAGGACAGTCCTCTTGGCTCTGCAAAAGGTCATCACTTCTATCTTGATGATATGTGATTAACCTCTAACATTCAGTACACTAGAACGACTTATTATCATTGACTACTCGGGTGAAAACAACTTTATTAAAAATTTTAGTGAGAATTTAAATAGCAAACCCAAATTTTTATTCCATATTTTCCTCGTTTTGAAAATAAAAATACCCCAAATAGGCAATATCCTCTGTTTGTTTATTTATTTATTATTATTAAAATACCATTCATATACAACCTTACGATGGTGGGCAATATCCTTTAAAATCCAACAAACTGGTCATGCATGAACTTAGGAGCTTCACCATTCTGTACCTTTTGATCCCACATTTCAGGCACATCGCTAGTAAAGTTCTAGCTTACTGCCACTCTGGGAACCCCCCCTTTTTTTCTGCCCTTGCAGCATCAAACACAGTATTTTGAAAAGTTAGTTCTTAGTTTTGCTAAAGAGAGAACAATCATCTTTGCTTCAAACTGCAAGCATTCTCAGTTTCAGACTAATAAATACCAATTAGAACAATTAATCCAATGATTTTTTTCACTTCTACATCATGTTTCCTTCCAATCACCTCAACTTACACCTGCCTTTGGCATCTGTCCACTTACAAACCATATCAAGTAACTGTTGGTACACAAATATTCTAAAAGATGGAAGACTACTACTACTGTACATCCTTTTAACAAATTGGAATGGTTGATTCCTGATAAAAATACTGAAGTTCTTCCTGTTGAATGACATACTTCTCATCCCCCCAACCCCAGAAATATATGGTGCACTAAAAAATTCTTAATTTTGAGACAATTTACCTAGAATTTTGCCATCTGAAGACGCATAGTCTGCAACCAGGCTTACACAATCAATTCTACCATCATCATTACAGTCTAGAGTTTTATCTGTTGCACTGCATTCATCTACCAGTTCCTCTAATAGTTATGCAATGTCTTCCTCTGTTAGTTTTCTTCTCTTTGCTATTACAGGAGGAAAATGAAAAACTATGGATTATCAAACATGTTCAATAAAAACTTAAGTTATAAAAATAGTATAAAGAATTATCATCTACACCTCACCCAGATTCCCCAAATGTTAACATCTTACATAGTAATGTTTAAAACAGTATCTCCTAGGACAATGACTGCAATGGGGAATGGGGAGGACTCAATAATATGGGTGAATGTAGTAACCACATTGTTTTTTCATATGAAACCTTCATAAGAGTGTATATCAATAATACCTTAAAAAAAAAGATAGTATCTCCTAACTTTTTATACTTTTTTGAATGATGCTATAATGCTTTGGGCAAAACAGTAAGAAAACTGAAATGTAATAGTGATGATTTATTGTACTACTATATCCTTCTAGGTAATTCCATCTTTCTTCCATTTAAAAAAAATCATTTTAGGTTTTTTTAGCATAGTTGGAAATATTGATAAGTAATGATGAGATAATTCTTAGGATGATGAAATACCAAAATTTTTCAAGATACAGGAAAACTAAGATCATTAAGATTCCATACTACAGCTCACATGTATAAATGGCAATAGCTAAAATGAATTTATTCTATTAAAAAAAGTAAATCTCCTTTCTTCTTTCAAAGACATCCAATAAATAAATAAAAGTCATGAAATGTAAATCTTTACAAGTAGTTAATACTTGTAAACTCAAGAAGAAACTCAAAAACTACAACTGGGTCCAACTGACACTGATGTTAATAGGTAGAAATGAATAGGAAACTAGTTCAATCAAAAGGTAGTAATAATTTTATCAATGTTAACTTCCTGATTGAGATTACTGAATTACAGTTTTGTAACATGCATTTGGGAAATCTGGGTGAAGAAAACATTGCAATTCTGTGTATTATTTTTGGACATTTTTCTGAAGTCTAAAATTACTTCAAAATGAAAAGGTTAAAAAAATTGAAGTATTAATAGTAGGGCAATATAAAAGGAAATCAACATGTATCCTTATTCTCAAGGGCATTACAGTTCAGTTTGTGTGACAAGTGACAAGGCTTCCATCAATTGAGAATGGTTTGAAACAACAGACTGAGTGTAACAGCAGATATGTTTAAGAAAGCGTGATAAAGAATAGGACTCAGAGAAGTGTAAGAGGATAGGCAGATGTGTCACTCGCCTCATGCTGCCTTTCTCATATTAGTTTATTTCTGCCCCAATACAGACATGGGCACACAGACCTCTAAACATCTTTGTGCATAGCACCACTGCCTTACTGCAGTGGAAACCAAATCATTCATTCACGCATGCATGCATCCTGTAATATTTAGTGAGCACATACTACGTGCCAGATATCATTCTAGGAGCTGGGGACGCACTCTAAACAAAACAAAAATCTCCTTCATGAAGTTTACCTTCAGTGGGAGAAACAGACAGTAAAATGTTCAGAATATTAGACAGTGAGAAGTGTTAAGAAGAAAAAAGAGAAGGTTTTTGAAATTTTAGATAATGACCAAAGAAAACCTCATTAATATAACTTGTCAGAAAAGGAAGTAAGGAGCTAGCCATAGGGAGATCAGTGGGGAGCACAGCAGATTAAGGCAGAGGGGACAGTACATGCAATGACCCTGATCCATACACACGCCTGATTATTTCCCAAGAACAGCAAAATGGCTGTGCAGCTGGAGCTGAATGGAGGACACACTAGTAGAACATGAAGTCAGAGAAATAATGGGGTTGGGGGTACTCGGTAGGAAGCATATCGTGGTTGTTCTCAGGTTATATCAAGGACTTGGACCTTATACTCAGACCAAAAGAGAAAGCAACTGGAGGGTCTTAAACGAAGATGTACATGGTCTGACTTAGGTTTTAAAAGAATCACTTGGGTTGTTGTGCTAAGAATAGACTGAGGAGAGGCAGTAACAAAGCAGAAAGAACAGCTAAGGTGTTGCTGAAATAATCCAAGCTAGAGATGTTAGTGGTACTCACCGCAGTAGTTGGGCTTGGAGGAGCCATTTAATGGATAGTATTTTGAATATAGAGCAAATAGGATCTGCCAACAGACCACATATGAAAAAGACAAAAAGAAGGAAGACAAAGTTACCTAGTAGATATCCAAAAGGAAACCTGAAGCGGGCCACTGGATGTCAGCCTGTAGCAGCACAAAGGGAGGTCCCGGTGGGGATGGAGACCTGAGCGTGATCAGTACTGCCTGCGTTTCAGAGAGGCGGTGCAGGGCACAGCTCCCCGTGGTCAAGCACACTCGTATTTCTGCACCAAGAGGGACAGCCAAATCAAAAGGGAGCTGAACAGACAAAAATTCCTGCATTTCAGAGCTACAGATAAGGGACCGTGGACCTCTGTATCTTTCGACAGCCTGCAAAATAAGCAGGCCTAGCCCTGGAGACACCAGCAGGAGTGAGGGATGGCTCACCCCGATGCTAGTGAACACAAGTGACTTGCACGCAAGATAGAAGGGGGGTGGGGAGTACAAAAGCAAAAGAAGTGGGGGACAGAAGAGGTCTACCAGTTGGAAATCGCTGTTGATAAATGCCTGACTAGCTTTGAAATCAGCTGCAACTGAACAGAGTAGCCTCTACTGAGCAAACTTTAAGAAACCACAGAGTTCAGTTTGTAAACTATTTTGGCACTGGCTGTGTGCCAGCACTGTCTTAGGCACTGAGGCAAATTAAGAAAGTCAAGTACCTACCTAGAGAAGCCACTTGTGCAGCTGTCCCTGAAGAAAACCAGTATTAAGTGGCTGCCCTACAAATGTATAAAAACAAAAAACTCTATGCATTTGGTCATAACTGAAAACAAATCTCACCAGTCATGTATTTTGAAGACATCCAAAAAGAAACTTCGTAGTTAAAGGAAGCCACATTTTTAAAAATGTGTTGTTAAAAAACAAACAATTGTCTAATGATACTTAGAATTCCTATTTTTAAACAAAGTATCTGTCAGGAAAACAAAATTCCTTGAAAAACTGGAAAGAACATAATGGAATAATGGCAGAACCCTGATTCGCAGACTACTTTAGTATACTGCTGAATGTGTTTCATTATTTAACCTTAACCTCGACAAAAAAACAAGTGCCCAGAACATCCAGTTTATTTGCTTAAACTCTAACAAGAAAACATAAAAATCCTCAACGGCCTCTACTACTCACTTATTAAAGCAGCAGAAACAGGAAGGCATGTAAAAGAAGTATTAGGAACCAAGAGTTATTAACAAACATATTAATAACATATCCTGAGCTTGACAGGGTAACGGTAACAGTAACAGTATGTGCCGTGTCCGTAATTTCCCCACTGTGATTCTCAGACACCTTCCAAAGCAATAGAAGCTATCAGGTCCACAAACTGAAGAGAACAAGATTCACAAACTCCGGAAAAGATACTACAATTTATGTGCCAATTTCAACATGATGCCACTCCTAATATTCCAAAGCACACTCTCAGGGTACTTTCAGTGACATGTCTGAGGTCATTTAACAACTTGCTTCAACGCAATCTATGATTTCAGACCTCACTCTCCTATTTTTCATTCAGTGTCCCTCTTCCTCCACCCCAAAGGCAGGGCTCGCCCTCCTCTATGTCTTACAGCTCCTTGACATTCTACCTGTAGTGATGTGTAGTAAAATCATCATGTGTCTATTTGCCTCTCCTTCTAAGAATGTAAACCTGGGGACAAAGACTCTCCCTGTGTCAGCCCAGAGCTATTTAGGAAGGTAGTTGATAAATGCTTTCAAAGGCCACTGCTCCTCAAAAATGCCAGTTACCACCCGATCCAGCAATTCCACTCCAGGGTATACACCCAAAAGAATTTAAAGCAGGTACTTAAAGAGGTATTTATAGACCCATGTTCACTGCAGCATTATTCACAACAGCCAAGGGGTAGAAACAACCCAAATGTCCATTGACTTAGGAATAAACAAAATGTGGTAGGTATATACATACAATGGTATTATTATTTCACCACTTAAAAGAAAGGTGATTCTGACACATGCTGACACAATATGGATGAATCTTGAAGACATTATTCTAAGTGGAATAAGCCACACAAGGGG
Organism: Manis javanica; assembly: GCF_040802235.1. NCBI lineage: Eukaryota > Metazoa > Chordata > Mammalia > Pholidota > Manidae > Manis > Manis javanica. The sequence goes on from NC_133163.1 coordinate 122,841,068, forward strand.
CAAAGACTCCATGATTCCTCTTACATGACATGGAGTAGCCAAATTCACAGAGAAAAAAAGTAGAATAGTGGTTGCCAGGGGCTGTGGGGAGGCTTAAGGTGAGCTGTTATTGTTTAATAGGTGAAGAGTCTTAGTCTGGGAAGACAAAAAACTTCCAGAGATGGGTGGCGGTAATGGTTGCCACCACAATGTGAATGCACTTATTAATGCCACTGAATTGTAAAATTTTAATGATACATATATATTTTACCGCAATCAAAAAAAAAAAAACAGACCACACTGTTCCTTCTGTGTTTACTATCCTTAGACCAGAGGAAGCTGAAATATAAAGTTAAGAGCATGGATTGGATCCAGAACGCCTGGGTTAAGTTCCTGACTTGGCCACTTACCATATGTCTAACCCCTCTGTGCCACTGTTTCCTCATTTTTAAAACATGGACTTCATAGGTACCCACTACACAGGGTTGTCATGAAGATTAAATGGGTTAATAAACGTGTAGTGCCTACCTCAGTGCCTGGGACATGGTGAGGGGTCAATAAATGTAAGCTCTTATTTTTATTCAAGGAGATGGAATAATTTGGAAAAGCAGATAAATACCTTTTTTGGGGGGGTAAAGCTTAACAAAGTTTTGGTCAGTGGGTTACCTAGAAAAGTGAGAAAGCTTTTTAAAGCACTGTGCTAGATTACTGAATACCACGAATATAATCTTTTATTTCAACTAAAATCCACAATCATTGACATTTATTTGCCTTGCACAGCTCTCTAGTATCTTGTCTGTTTGCACTGAAGATGTAAACAGGCCCATGCTTTGCCAGGAATCTTATCAAATTACTACATACCTCCTTCATTAAAAAAGAGAAAAATCATACACTTTACGCGAAATGTTTTAATTACAAAATGCCTATCTAAGGTCTTTAACAGAACTATAGTACATAAAACTAATATCGGGAGAGGTAAGCATTTAAGAAAGCTTTACAGTATAACCACACTCTTACTTGAATCCTTAAAGCCTGTGTGAGACTTTTGACCCTGGTGCACCACAAGACAACATACTCTTTTAAGGGCATGAATTAGGTCTTCTGTGTTTCCCAACATACAGCATAGCAAACAGTGGGAACAACTATGTGTTAATCAAACTTTCCTCAACGGTAAATTCTTCACTATCTTTGTCAGTTTATAGCATCAGGGGAAAAAAAAAAGGTTTTCTGTCTCCACCAATTCTATTATAGCGACCATTAATCAAACGAAAAAAGCTACTTTTGCCACTGACTATGCCTTAACTGAGAAAGCGGGACTTACTCCCTCACAAGAGTATATAGCATAGGGCACTAAGCTTTCAGTCCCAAATGAGTAAGGTGCAAATATAGAATTTGACTTCAGTTGAGATGATCAGCCAAAGGACTTATTCAGATGTTGGTGTATAAATAAATGCACTCATTTCATGTCACATAAAATATCAAAATTAAGTAATTTCTCTTAAAAGAATGCATCAAGTCACAGCAAAACCCTCAATTAAAATGGCTCATTAAGCCTGAAATGTCCTAACGCAACTCCCCAATACAGGCTGGAGGGCAACATAACAAGTCAAACATACAAAAGACTACTCTAGACCTGGACTTCACCCTCCTCTATGTAATAAAACTGAGCAACAGCACTCACTCACTTTATGGCATACAAATAGGACGTGGTCTCAATATTCTAACAGAATTACATAAAACCAGAAGAGAAGACTTTTCAAGAACCTACAGTTAAGTCAACTACAACTTACTTATTTGTAAAAGTAAGCTTATACAGAACCATCTGCACAATGAAAGTATTCAAAAATCCAAGAAAAGAAATCAGAGCATTTTATTCAGTCTGGGTCTTCTTAAAAATCACCATCTTTCATAAGTAGATCACTTTAATAGTAAAATGTAAATCCGACCCTTCCTTTTCTATGAGCTTCCAAAGCCTTTTTTTCATGGCTAACTCTGGTTGAAGCTAAGGCACCGGAACAGTGGCCAAATCTAACTACCCACCACCTCATTGGCTCAAAGGAAGCCCCACCCCGTACAGCACCGTAATTGAACAGCAAGGGAACTCCAGGAAAGGTTGTCCCCACTTTTCAAGTCTCGGATCTATCCGCCCCTACCACCACCATCATCACTGCGGAAGCACGGTCACAGCACGATCATTACTCTACCGTAGACTCCAACGAAAGGACCTAGAGCACCAATAATTATAAGAAGAGAGTGGCAGTGACCATGCTCCCACTCTCCAAGCTGCACCGTGCCATCCACGCTGCAAGAAGCAAAGCAAAAGCAGCTCTGGCACTGGGCCCTCGTGCCCCAGGCAAAAGGCATGACACCTCCACAGCTCCCAATCGACGGGGCACCTCCCACCCCACGAAGACGCAGAGCGGGGACAGATCTAGGCGCCGCGACTCCCAGCCGTCTCAGGACAGCGTGCTATCCCGGGCCCGCCTCACTTGCCAAGGAGGCGGAAACCCGGGGAAGGGAGAGGACGGCCAGGGGGAGTGGCATTGCCGCTCCATACGGCCCCTCCGGCCAACCCGATCTCGAGAAGGCGGAGGAAGGGAGACTTCACGCCCTCTCCCTGCCGCGCCCCGAATCCACACGCGGGAGAACCCCCTTACTCGTCCCCCAACCCCAGCAGGGCAGAGCGCGGCAGAACGGCCAAGGCCCCGCCCAACCCGAGAGAACACGAGGGATGGGTCGGCCACAAACTGCACTTAGCTCAGGACGGGCCCCGCCCCTTTCTCCACAATCGCACGCGCGCGCCGGCCCCGCCCCTGAGCGGCGGCGCGAGAGCCCGCCCCCTCCGCGCGCACCGGGACTACGCTCTCCTCCCCCTCCCGCCCGTATAGCTATCCCGCTCCGCCCCCCACCCCCCTCACACATTCACACACCTCCCGCCCGCCTGCTGTACGGGAAGCCGAGGAGGTCAGCCCCCACCCCCCCTAAAAATACACAGCCTCGAGTCCGGCATTAGCCGCCACCGAGCTCCCCGCCCAGACCCCGGCCCAGCGTGCTCTCACCGCAAAGCTGCTTCGGTCGTTCCTCACTGCGGGTCCCTCTCGGCGTGAGCCTTGAGCTCAGCGGGGAGGCCCTGAGAACGGCGCGGGGCACAGGCCCGCCGAAGCGGACTGGCAGCCTCTTCTCCCCTAACGGAGCAGTCACAGACCCCGGTGCCCAGGCTGGGAAGGAGGGAGGGAGGGAGGGAGGGAAACTCCGAGGGGGGAAGGGGAGGGGGGAAAGATGAAGAAACCGTCTCCGCCGCCTCTACCGCCGCGGCCGCTTCTCTGTTACCCGGGAAATCCCGCCCACTCCCCAGGTCCGCCCCGCAGAGGGAAGACTCAACTTCGCTCCGCCACAGGTCGCTTTATCCGCCCGTCAAAGACTTAGCCAATCGGTAAGTTCTGCATGCCGGCTGCCCGCCCCTTCCCCCGGAGGGGAGGAAAGGGGGAGCCACTCAGCTTCTCCACGCCCCTATTGGCGGGGAGCTTCCCTAACTCAACCCCGCCTATTGGAGACGAACTGCTAAATCCCACCCCCAAGACGCACCACCATTGGAGAAAACAGGAGAGCTCTTCACGTCTCATTGGAAGACCCCATATATCCCGCCCAGTGCTGTCTCAGCCACAGGGCCAAGTCGGCTCCCGCCTTCACCAGTCATCGCATTGGAAGGCTACCTCTGGCTCTCGCTGCCCCAGGAAAGTAGGTAACCAATGTGGGGGTGAAATGTCCGTGAGACAGGCTCCTCCTACCACACTGAGGGGCCAGGCCCCGCCCCAACCCTCGGATTGGATATTTCGGCGCCGGTAGAAGCCTCCATTGGCCATGGCGCCCGTCTAGAAAGGGAATGACTCCGCCTTGTGCGAGGAGGCTGAACCTTAGCAGCCCTTTTGTGGAATGTTTACACTAGAGACTGAAGCTCAGAGTTCCAGGGCCTGGGGCCGGAGGTGGCGCGGCGCTCAGCAGCTGAAATGCGATGCCCCGGATTTGAGAGGCAGCAGCATTACCATCCTGGGGGACCCCCATACAAGAAAAGAGAACCTCATCCTTCCTATCCAGTTCTCTCTTGCACAATTTACATTTCCGGATGCTGCCTCCTTGCAAATACAAATATCCGAAGCAGCCGACAGCTCCTTTCAGTAAGTACAGTGTCAGGGTTGGAGACCAAAGCCAAGAAATAGCTCGAGGGTTTGCTACGGTTGGTTACACACTTTAAATACCCACCACACTTCTTAAACCTGAATATGCAGTCCTAAGAGGGCGGAGATAACCAAAATGAAGGCAGGGCCCAAATAGCCACCGCCCTGGCAAGTCTCTGGAAGGCGGAGCAAGAGGCCTAAAGGCTCGCGATCTCGACGGTGGATCTGGAGGTATACTCAGACTCGAAGAATTGACGGAGACAAAACAGGCCACAGCATAAATGAACCATATCCCCACACTTAAGAGAAAGGATAAAAATTGAATAGTTGAGAACAAAAGATAATAATGGCTGTTCACCTTCTCCTTTGGTAACGAGTGGCAGTGGCAGGCTCTAGCTCCTCTCTGAGTAAGTAACAGTGCCTGGAACACACAGGGAAAAAATGCTTCCAATGCCTAGATTGCTTTTATTTATTCACCAAATAGGGTGAAGAACTGAAACTGACCTTGCTTTGGGGGGCGCTCACGGAACGCCAGGAGAGGAGGGGGCGGGACTAAAGATTTCCCGCTCTCCAGTAAAAAGGTTACTCCCCCAAGACAGCCGAGTCAATCCCCAAATGGCAGGCTCCAAGGAACTCTCTCCTACGCCCTATCTTGTACTCCTTGGCAATCCAGCGCTGGCGGCAAGAAACGAAGGTTGGCAACAGGTGAGCCTGACTCCAAGGATGGCTTTGAGCCGCAAGGCAAGACAACAAGCCGTGAACTCTGTGAGTAGCTAACAGATGTGAGCAGCCCCGCCGGGAGCCAAGCTTGCCCCAGGAAGGAGCTCTAAAAATAAGCCACCGCGACGGAAGCGAACCCCGGGCCAAACTTCTAAATCACAAAGCAGCAGCACTTCTGCAGAACTGACCGAGGACTACTCTGGGCGGTCCTCTGCTTCGCGGACTGGGTGCCACAATGGCTCTCCCACTTGCGACTTCTCTGTCAACAGGGGTTGAACCGCCCTGGATCTTGCCTAAGGAACACAGGCCAATTATAGGTTCCTCAGAATTTTAGATGAAGCCGACAAAAGTGCCTCCTTTGCGCTGGGAAGAACACACACTACCAGCGTCCGCAGCGTTCTCAAGCTTAAGCTTAAGCTCAGGGCGATCTCCGGGAAGTCAAAGCGCGCCGAAATAGCCAGGGCGCACGGTTAGAACTTTAGTACTCGGACCCAAAAAACACATCCTACCTCCTCCTCCCAAACCCTGCAGAACCCCAGAGCTAAGCCCCGCAAATGCACTCCACACCATGAACCCCTAACTTTGTCGCAAAGGCTACCAGACCTCCAGCCTTGGAGGTATCATTGTGTACCTTCTCGGCTTTCCCCGCCCCCGCCAAGTGCTCCACGCTTGAGACTTCCGGGCGGGAGGCTGTTCGGAAGGAGGGCGGGCCTCACACATGTGCCTGGAGCGCACACAAGTTAGAGGAGGCGGGGAACACTGGCGAACTTCCCCTCCAACCGTGCTACGCCGGAGTGGGGGGGGGGAAACATCCAGCCCACCAATCAGGACGAGGGGCGGGACCTTGCTCCAGACGTCCTTTGCGGGGTTGGGGGTGGGGGTAAATCCTCCCTCCGCCCTTTACGGAAAAAAAATCGTAGCAACTTAAAACTCCAGCCCGGCCTCCGATAGGCGGAGCTCGGAAGAGTCTCACCCAATCGATAACCGAGAAGGAAAAAAAGGGAATCTCACCCAGCCAGTGGAAGACAAGAGAAGGCGGATCCTCTGGAGGAGCCCGAGGTAGAGGGCAGAGGAATAGGCCCCGCCCCTCAGGTCCCCGCTCCCGGCCGGTTGCGCCCGCCGTCGCCGGAGTAGACAGTAAACAGGCTAGGCCGACTAGCGGAGGCAGGGGCAGCCCTGCTTTCCGTGGGCCCGAGCCCCTGCTCCTCCTCTCCTGGCGTCGCCCCTCCCGACCCCGGCGATTAGTACCGGCTCCCAGCCCGCGGCCGCCATCCCGGCTGACAGGCGCGCCCCTCGCGTCCCTCCCCGCCCGCTGATGCATTTCCTCTTCCCGATTCCAGGCGTGTAGACTGTTTTCCCAGTTTCCGACCTTCACTGCCCCTTTCAGGCCACCCCCTTGTGGGCGTGCTCATACGCCCGCGCCCCAGCCCCATCCACGGGCGACGGCGCGGCCCGCGGAGGGGAAGGGAGCTGCCGCCACCGCCTTGGGGTGGGCGGGGAAGGAGGCAGCTCCATGTTTGCAAGGCGATCAGCTGGAGCTGCGGATCGAAGCCGCCGCCGAGTTGCAGGAGGTTTTCCACACCCCCAGGCCGAGTACCGCGCTGGCTCGCGGCCTGGGGCGTTCCGGCGCCGAATGCTGGCTCTATTGCCACAGCCCGGGAGTTCGGAGAACCCAGACCCGCGCGTGGAGGCAGTGCCGAGGCACAGGGGCTCTTTCCGAGGGCCTCCCCGCCCCCGGCCGCCCCTCCCGCAAGGCCGGTGTTGCCCCCGCCCCCAGAGTCCATAACAACCGCGGGCCCGAGGCTCCCCGCGCCTTCCTGGAGCGTGCCCACAGCCCCCGCCGACAAGTTTGCAGGCAGAAACAAAACCCTCGGACGGCTGCTGCCCTCGCCCGGCGTAGTTAGCGCGGAAAGCCGCGGGCCGGGGTTAGCTCGCCCGCTAACTCCAGCTCTCGACCAACTCCGGCCGCCACGGGTTCAGCAGCCCCGCCGGCCGCACTCAGGCCGCCGCCCCCTGCCGAGCCCGCGCGGCGCAGCCGGGCCCGGTTTCAGCCAATGTATAAAATCTTTTTCTTTACAATAATTCTTTTAAAGGCATTTCGGGAGCCGGGAGGATTTCCTCCTGCCCGCCCCTTACCCTGTCCGCCGCCGAAACCTACCGAAACCGACTGCTCGGTGAAATAAACTAGGCAGCACGGCCGCACGCTGGTGACCCCCGGCCGGGCCGCCCCCCTCCCCACGGATCCGGCCCGGCTTGGAAACACACACACTGGCAAGCGGGCGGCGCCAAGATCTCTCCTTCCTGGCCTGCCGCGAGCCTCCCTCGGCCGCCGGACTCCAATCCTCCCTTAGCTCTGGCCCGGGGCCCGGGGGACCCGCACCATGGCGGCCCGGCCAAAGCGACCGGCCGGCGAACTAGACCCCCAAAGCCCGAGATTGGGGAGACCAAATTAAAAGCAGCTGTTTAACATACCTTGCGAGCCAGGCAAGAAGTACTGAATGGAGGGAACGCCCCCCACGGACCATTGGCTCCCGGGCGCTTGCGTCAGTCACTCTGTCCCGCCTCCTAACCTCGCTCCACCTCGTCCCCTTCTTTGAACGCCCCCTCCCTCCAAAAAAAAAAAAGTAAATTAACTAATTAGCAGCGAGTGGGAGGTGCATATGTGGCAGAGGCCCCTATCTCTTAGGTACCCTGGCTTCAAGTTTCTTGAGATCCTTGGACTGGATGGAGATCATCTGGGACTCCGAGATCAGCAGGGTAGACCTGGAGGAGGAGCTATCGGGACCACCCGACCCCCACTTCCTTCATATACACCCCACTGGAGTTCGGGCAAAGGGAGGCGGGTAGGGACTTTGCGCCTGCCTGGGTTGTCCCAGCTTCTCTGGATGTATAGCCTAACCGTGTCCGGCCCATTCCGTCACGCCCTGCCTAAAAATGAGCGGTGTTAAGTGTTCAGGACAACAGATACTTCCTACTGAGGGGTAAGGCACACACATCGCTCCTGACATAGACTGTTTGAGGTGCTCACTCTGTACCCTCCAAGGGCTCCAGACGTAGCTAAGAAGATGCTACAGAAAGAGCTAAATAAGGCAAGGCAGAAATGAGATCCACAGGAGTTCAGGTCTGGGAGATTCTTTCTGGCGGAGGAAAACTGGGAAAGTATACATGGTGGGAAGGGGCACTCAAGTAGGGTACTGAAGATTTGATCCGGCAGAAATGGAGGGGTAAGTCGTTTTCAGCAAAGGGCACAACGGGGTAAGTAAAAAACTGTGGCCTTAGTAGTGAAAATTAGGGTTGGAAAGATGGAACCAAACAGCAGACTTTAAATACCTGGTTTAAATTCTTGGACTTGCACAGCAGAATGTGCAAGCAGCATGGTCACAGGATCATATGCCCAGAACTATGGTTTTAAGATGCTAAATATCCCAGCAGCTGGATAGGTTCTGAGGGTGAGTTGAGTGAGGGGTGCCCACAGGCAGCAAGGAGAGGCACAGAGGCTGTTGTAATTTGGGTTCTGAGACTGGAAGTACATCTTTTCTGGTGGGAGAAAACAAGAGGTTTCTTTTCTCTCTTTCAGCCACCCAATCCAGAAATCCTCCCCTACCTTCAGAAGCCTTCAAGTCAAAGCTCTGACTCAGACTCTTCCCTGAATAATTTGTAGTGTTTGTCATAAGTTTCAATCAAAAAGTTTCTGGAAGGCAGAGGGTACCCCACATGTCTGTGTTCAAAAGAGCTGAGCCTGGGGCCAGATCACACAATGAGTGATCCATAAAGGCCTGCTGACTGATGCATGCAGGAAGAGTTAGTGGATTTAGGGCCAGGAGGGTGGTGCAGAATGCAAAGGGCCTTAGGGTCTTGTGGGGCAGAGTAGGGGCCTCCTGCCCATTAGGCTGTCCCAACATTTCAGGTGGGATATAATCAGGACTTAACCAGGGCAGTGGCAATGGGTAAACAAAAAGAATAAAAGACATGTGTTTGAGACTCAAGGGAACTGGGTGAGTGATTCACTGTGGGTAATCACTTGCCATTAAGGAGAGAGGGCAGATAGGAAGAAATACCGAGTTGGAAAGGGCAGGGGATCATCCCTGGTGGAGTGAACATTAAAATTTGGGTGCGAGCTTGGTTGATGGAATCACTGAGGTAAAGGGTGTGGCAGGGCAAGGCCAGGAGGTGAGGACTTCAGTGGGAAGTCCAGCAACTGGCAAGGCAATGGAGGTGAAGGCTCATTCTCAGACTAGGGGCTCCCCAAGGTACGGACCATGTTTTTCTGTACCAAAACAGAGATCCCTTGATGTCTGGAGCCCCAACTCAGATTCCTGCTCTATTTCCGAAGAGGGTCTACCCTAGATGAAGGAATAACTGACACTGTGTGAATGTGAGATGACACAAGTGGTGGAGCACAAAGTCTAGAAGTTGAGTCCATGGTTCCCACTTAGTCTCTTCGTATTATCTGTGATCAGCCTCCTGTCCTGTACAAGAGAATAAAACAGCAATCCTTGCCCTGTTATGAAGATCAAATGTGATGATTAAACTCATGTTAATATACCTAGTGAGGTTCTGCACTGCTGTGGAGGCCAAAGGCCCAAGCGTCTGACTGTGAGCCTGGACAGCAAGTGGTATACTGTGGATGTAGTTACTCATGCAACATTTGCAAATAAGTTACTCCCACTCAGACAACCACACTTAGCTGACACTCCTTAGCCCCCTAAGCACCATCCCAATGGAAATCACCTCCTGAACACCCCCTAGACTGAGCTCCTCCAGTACAGCCACTCTAATTCACCTGAGACCCCAGCACCCCCAACAATTAGGCACAGGAGGCCCCTTGGAAGGGGTCTAGTAATTACTTCTGACTCAGTACATTGATGCCTGCATAGCACAGACAGTCCTGGACTTTTTGGGAAAGCATTTGATTTGGTGCTATTGGCCTCCCAGCTGCATAACAACCCAGGCTGCTGAATCTAAGCCACTACTCCCCTATCCTGTCAGTTAGGACAAAACAGTGAATGGATCTAGGAGAGGGCCTTTCTTGGAAAAGTCACATTGGGAAGACAGATTCTGATTCCCAGGAGGCCTCGTGTGTGTGAATTAAGGATTATCATCTTATTTATAGTTGAGCAAACTGAGGCTCAGAGTAGTGAAGCGGCTTGCTCAAGTCTGGGCCCAAGGCCTGAGCTTTGTTCATTTCCCCATGTGCTGTCTCTACACACATTAGGGTCCATGATCCAGGTTGGAACTTCTGGAGAAAAACAGACTCCCATCTGGCTCCTCCAAAACCCTCAGCTCCAAGAACAGTTATTGTCCCCAAATAGTTCTAAATGACTTCTGGTCCTTTCCAAAAAAATTATCCTCAAAGAAGCAAGGTTTATCTCCCAATCACATACATACATGCATCCTTATACTCCAAACTGTCACTTCAGACATCCTGTCTCTCTCTCACACACACACTCATTCGTAAAAAGGACTCATTCAGTTCTTTAGGGTGCTTACGTGAGAGAAATTTAGGGCCAGCACTTCAGTGACTCTACAAAAAGATGTCATGCCAATGCCTTGCCAACAGAACCTCTGCCAGCTATAGAAGACCTTAGCCAGCTTGGGCATACCCAGGTGAGGGCCAAGTGAGGCTTGCTCCCTACACCCAACCCAAAGTACACTAAGAGGGGGTGAAGACTCAAGCTACGGGTCACAATCCCAGTTAGCCACTTCCCAGCTGGATGCCTTTGGCAAATCATTTATCTTTTCAATTTCCTTATCTGTAAACTAAAAATATGCACAAGAGTGGGCTGTTAGGAGATTAAAAATAAAGCATGCCCTCCTTCAGTCAAGAGTTCTCAGACCTTTTTCACCTCTCTCCCACCTTCTCCTCCTGGCCATGGAAGTGCAAAATCCCTGGCGCAAAAGTATGAGAGAGAAGAGCCCAGGATGGGCCTAAAGGACAGCAATCCCACTGTGTGAAGAACCTCCTCTCTGGAGATCAGCCATCTGAGGTTGTCCATATTCTGTGCTGGTTGTTTCTGGGGGGCTTTGGAGACTTCGAACTGTTCAGTGGGTCCTAAGACTGCTACTCATTGCCTTGAAATGTCTTCCCCTCACTGAGCATTAACTGACCTCTCTGGGTCACTTTCAGCCCAAATCTAGAAAACGGATTTAACAGTATGTTCATTCTCCAGTTTACCAGGTTTATGTTTTCATAGTTTCCTATTATCAGTTATTTAGTGCCTTTTTTCAAAGCAGGCATTTCCTTTGTTCAAATGAAATCTTATTCAGAGACCTAATATATAATAAAGTGAGCCTTGCCTTCAGGTGGAGACAGCCAAGCACTGCAGTCTATTACTGCGTTTCCCATTCATGCCTCCTCCCTGTCAACCCTTGCCCTGAGACGACTAAGGAACCGACACTTCCGAATCCTGTTCATTCATCCCAGCCATTACCGACCTCCCACCAGTCGGCGAGAACACAGCCTGGCCCGTCCTCAGTCACCTCGGCCTGTTGGTCACACTGTTAGAGGCTTTTCTTCCTCCATCTTCTCCTACAATGTGGGTGGCTCCCAAGGGTCTCTCCTCTCCTCTTGACCTCCCCATTCTTCACCTGTCTCACCCACTTCCAAGGCTCCTAGCTTCTCTCTAAACTTCTAAGTCCCCAAGAGTTATCTCTAGCCCAGTATCTGCCCTCAACATCAGACTGTATTATATTCACTGGCTGCTGGCCACAGAATAGGTATCCATTTGAGGACAAGGACATAAAACAGGGACCCCACAGGATGAAATGGCTGACCTGGGTTCAGCAAAACCCCTAACCAGTCTTAAGGCAACTACATTAGAGAAGTGGCCAGGACCTGATGTTGGGGGAAGGGTCCGAGGAGGTGAGTGTGGAGTGGGGGTGGGGGCGCTGTGTGGTTTTCAACTACCTTCTCTACATCTCATTGTCTTGCTTTCCTACTTTCATCGTCATCTTAGTCCTAACCATCATGAACATACTACACTGAGTCACTGCAAAGAAATCACTACTTCCAAACCATCCGACACTGCTAGCTAGGTGCAGGTGAGTTAGCTATGTCTACGGCTTTAATCAGAAAAAATATGGGTATTTAAGACTGCAGCATGTCAGAATTAGCTTAAACGAAGGAAGGGGTTTATGAAAGCTATGGGTGGAGGGGGATTAAACATTGCAACAGGTTTCCGAGAGTGCTAGATTTCTACTTGTGGAGGAGACCCAGTCTTCTCTGTGGTCAGTTAAGAGCAGTGTGGTCAAAAACACTCGATACTCTGAGCAGTTACGAGATGGAAACCATGGGGCAGACAGCTCCCAAGAGGAAATCTGTTTCCGAAGCTGGTGGGAGCTTTTTTGGTCCTGCCACTGGGAAGCTAGCAGTAGGTAGTTACTAAGGCCTGAGACAAACCTAAGACCTTGACCGGGAGCTCTGGTCAGTTCATTCTTTGTCTCCGAGTCACCCTCTGCCCCAGGGGAACAGCACTGTGGCCCTAAAGGATTATGGGTTGGTCTGGGAATTACAGGAGAAATTTTACCTGCTTTCTAAGTTGGGGGCCAAGTGGGAAGGGAACTGAGGGAATATAGGGAAGTGGCAGCAGCTTGCAAGACTTTCAAAAAAGCTTTAGCTGGGGTCTTCAAATGGGAGCTGACGCAAGGGGCAAGGGGCCTGATGGTTCCTTTACAGGCATTTGCACCATCCAAAAAAGAACTGGACCCTTACGCATCAGAGGACCTGTAGCAGGATCATCTAATGCAGCCCCTTTTTTTATAAAAGGAAGTCACGACTTGGGTTGAGTGATGAGACCTCAAAACTACCGAAGAGCTCAGTCCGTCTAGCAAGGCTTTCTTCCTGGCCCAACTTCTTGCCAGGTCTCTGATTTGAGAGTTTCCATTACGTGTCTCTGGTTTTTCCTAGTGATAGAAGGCCTTTAAGGGCAGGAGTCCCATCTCCCTAAAGCTATGATGCTAAATAGTCCAGTCTCCCCAAAAACCAGTCCCATTCCGCCATTTATGGGCACATGCTGACATGGAGATTGACAACGGTGGGCCTCCTAGGCTGAGGATGCCGGAGCCCCTGTCACCTCAGGAGTCCCATCATCCTAGCTGACAGGATGGGCAGGGTAAAGGGACCAATGCTAGAGGGAGGTAAGTTCAAAAAAAAAAAAAAAGCTATCAAATCAGAAACAGAAGCCTGAGTTAGCCCACAATGCTCACGCTCTCTCTCCTGAACATTTCTTCTTCATTTTATATTCTCAACTATACAATCCAGCATTTAATTATGGGTTCTCTTGCTTTGTTTCACCAAATCTCCTGTGTAAGAGCCTTGACTTCCTGCACAGATTCAGGACTCTGTCTCTGTCCTCCTCTTTAACTCCTTCAACACCTATAGCACAATTCGGCTCACACTGAGCATCAGTTACCTTCCCGATGATAAAACCTACATGTAAACAATGGCGGTGGGGGGCTGGGGAGTGCTACTGCTCCCTTTCACCCAGATGTAGGTGCCAATTTGCTAGCCTTCCTGAAGGGACATGGAGTGACACAGTAATTCTAAAACCTGGATCATTCTGTCACTCATTTAACCATTTACAGGGCAGGACCCAGGAATCTGCATTTTCATGGAACTCTTGCAAGTGAAAGCCTCACGAATCCTAAGACATGAAATGAGAAACTCAGGTATAACTTCTGAATTTACAGAACAGTTGGGTTTTAGCCTCTTCAAATAAACGACAGCTCAAGATCTTTTACCACTAATCCTGTTTTCTACACATTTCACCAAATGCTTAACCTCTCCAATTTCTCAGATTTCATGTATCTCTGTTCACTTGTTATGCTTCCTTGCCCCCAAGAGAATAAAAGCTCATTCAGGGGAAGGACTGGCTTAATCTTTTGCTCTACACTTAAGCTCTTGATCAAGGTAAGAAACTCAAGAAAAATTTGTAGGCAGATCAGGAGATGGATCCTTAGAGGGAGTCTAATGTAAGAGTGAGGAACAGATACTTTACAGTCAGAAGGTCTAGGTTATTGGCTGTGGCAAATTAATTTTCCTATGCCTCATTTCTTTTTTTCTGTCAATACCTACCTCAAAAGGTTGTTTTGAGGGTGAAATGAGATACTACCTAGACAGCACTTTGAACACTACCTGGAATAGAATTAAGTATCCAGTAAGTGTTAACTGCTATCACTTTTATTAAGAACACCCCAATATCTGCACACTTTCCAGGCCAGAACTGCCCCAACTGGGCAGACTGTCATTAGTCAACAGGGATCAGCTACATGGCACAGGGAGTGGCCCTAAATGGACAAAGCTTTGGGTTCCATTCTAAGAGGGGATGCATATGACTCAGTATCTTCCCACAAAGACCGGTACACCCATATGTATGGAGTTTCCCTGGAAGAATGAGTCCTTTGGTACTCTGCAGACCTGTGCATCCTACCCAGGTGGTCCTATCTGGAAGAATTAGTCACCAATTCTGTCTCCCTTCCAGTCTACTACTTGCAGCATGGGTTTAAGAACAAATACCTTGAATTTAAGAACTGTTTGCACTCTCAGAGGAGAGCAATAAAAACCTCTGGTTTCCAAAGACAAAATACTATTTTCATCTCTGAGAGGCAGCAATGTAGTGTAGGGGCCAAAGGCTTTGCAAGCAGACCAACTTGAGCTCCAGTTCTAGAGCAAATCGCTGTAACCCTCTGGACCTTACCTTCCTCATCTATACAGAAATAGAAGGGAGGGAGAATAATAATCTCACTGGATTGTTATGAGCTTTGAATGAGGTAGTGAGGGAAAAAGCATCAAGCATAGCTGGCACCCTCAAGCACTCAACTGGTGCTGGGGTTTCCTTTATTTGCCCAGCATTAGGGCCATGACTTATGGACTAGGTGGGTGGCTCTCAGAACTGACAGTCTCAGATACTGAGGCCTTGGGTCCCTCCTTGCCTCCCCATCCCTCCCAGACCAGCTCTTGGACACCCCCTCCTCACCTTCCCAGCCCCATACTGCTACTAAATTGATGAAGCTAAAAGGGTTTGATCATGTCGGTATATTTAGATGTAAATACAAAACTGTACCGCTATAAGATATTGAATATGAACATTTACAGTTATTTTCTGAATCTGACTCAGTCCATTGATGTTAAATACAAAATGAAAAGATTGTAAAAATAAGAATATATACATTCAAAGAGCTTATTACAGTATAAAATTATTGAGGTCTGATCAGCTGCCAACCTCATCTGCAGTGGGGGAAGGTCTATGGGTTCCTGTGGTTTTCTTGGGAATGTGAAATGCTGGGACTCTTAATTCCATCCCTGGCACATCACGTTGGGTGGGCCAGGAGCAGAGAGCGGACAAGTTGGGTAAAAGGGTGCGAACAGTGATTGTAGGGGGCTGCCTCCCTCAGCCAAGTGTTCAACTTTTTACTGACCCAGAACCCACCCAGCTTGAGCCCAAAGGTCTGGCAGTCTAGTAGGCTGGAAGAGATGGGCATCTGAATGGACAGGGCCAAGCTGTATAAGGAAAGGAACTTTCTAGCAGAAGAAAAAAGCCCCAGCCCATTCTCCCAGGGAGGGGTTCTTATAGCCGTTTCCCCTCTCTTACACCTGGGCTCCCTCTCTTTCCTTATAAGACTCTGTACCGATGTTTTTGGCACTGGCTGTTCAGCCAGCTTATTTCTACTACCAGACCCCAATCTCCAAAAAGTAGAGAGAGGAAAGAAAGTGCCTGGAATCACAGTGGAGGTCTATCCCCAAAATTGACAAGTAAACAGAATTATCGTTAGATAAGGGTGATCCATGCTGAATTAAACCAATGTCACCACAAACCAGTATTCTTGGTTCTAACAGGCAGCATCCTAGAGAGAGATAAGTCATTATGTAAGGATGAGGGCCTGTGGCAGGAGCACAGAAGAGTGGATTACGTGTGTGTCCTCTTCTACCACTCTGTGGTCTGATGCCAGGAGACGTGATCCCCAACCCCAGCTAGCCCAGGATAAACAGTAGGGTCCAAGGAGCACTGTAACATGGAGCCCCAGGAAATTTTACAAAGGAGTATCTCTGTGTATATGTATTTATAGAATACGAACATATTACCACATACAATATGTATCATATACACACGTACATATGGACCCATACACGTAAGTGCACATACACGCACATGTGCGCGCACACACACACACACACACACACACACAGAATGACAGAAGACTGGAATACACGCCCTAGGTATACCGTGCTTGGCACTTGGGACGTTCTCCAGAATATGTAACTTGGTCACGCTCATCGTGAAGGAAGGTGGATGCTCACCAAATCTGCCCATCAAATCCTAGCAAAAGGATAGAATGGGAAAGAGACCTCAAAAAGAAGAATGGTACTGGGAAAGCGGGAGGAAGTTTCTTCCCCACTTACCTCGGGGCCCCTGGCAAAAACTGACAGCCACAATTTGGTTTTAATAAGGCACAGTTCGATAGCAGGTGCTAGGAACTAAGAACACATTGCTGCTGGCCCTTTCTAGTGGCGACTTTACCACATCTACCTAGCCAATGGGAAAGGCTGCCTTGTATGCACGCATGCACTGGGAAAAACAAGAGGCTGGTCCAAGGCTTCAGCGGAACTGATGGCAGCCTATAGGCTCAGTGGTGTCCAGGGTGGTTTAAGGAAGGCTGGCCAGCAGGCAGGAGGCTTGTGGGACAGTTACTGACTATCCATGGCCAGGAGGTTGTGGCTGGAGGGCACCATGCCTTCTCTCTCTGCAAACTCCAGGACTGCCTTGTAGCAAAAATAGTACTGCTCTGGGGTCTGGATGCTGAAGGCCCTCTGGGTCCTCATGCGGGACACCGTCTGGAACACATTAAGGGTGCCGAGCTCCTCTAGCTGAGCCAGGCAGATGTCCAGTGAGCAGAAGGTACCTGAAGGAAGGAAGGAAAGAAGTCACACCTGGTCTGCCTCTCCCATTTCCCTCCCTCTGCCAGTTAACCCGGGCAAGACTGGATGATGAATTCAAAGGCAAGGTGCCTCATGGCAGGAGGCCAGCTGGCTAGGCCTGAAAGGACTCGAGGAGGAGGTCACAGGCAGTGCTGGAGACCAGAGAAATGTGAAGGCTTCTTGTCTTTCAGGACATATGTGGGGGTAATAGGAAAAGTAGGCATGAAGGTGACAAAAAGGAACTACCTGCTTCAATCTCAGTCAGAACCACAGCATTCCCACACCTGGGCCCTAATTTTCAAAGACAAACCTATCCTTCTCCCAAACGGAACTCTATACGAGAAAGGCCAGCAGCCCCTGCAGTGCACATCCCCTTGAGGGAAAAGCTGCTAACCGGCTCCGAAATGAAGAACACAGCACAGGGTGGGAGTCTCCCCAGGGAGGTGGATGGGAAGGAAGTACAGCCTAGCTGAGCTCTCTGGGACACCCAAGTGACGGTGATGGGGTCAGAAGATAATCACATGATAGGCTAAGCATCAACCACTAGAGAGCCTGGCTTGGGAAGTGTATATTCTGGCCAGCAAACCTAGCACTAGGGATACGACATTAAAGAGGAAT
This sequence comes from Manis javanica, assembly GCF_040802235.1. Taxonomy (NCBI): domain Eukaryota; kingdom Metazoa; phylum Chordata; class Mammalia; order Pholidota; family Manidae; genus Manis; species Manis javanica. The sequence continues at coordinate 122,858,474 of NC_133163.1, forward strand.
TTTTCATGGCAATTTACCACCAATGGATCAAATTCTCTCAAACTGGCAACTAAGAGCTTTGTTATTCTTCCCCACCCTTACTGCCCCTGGATGCTCTGAGAGCTGCACCGGGTGCATTACCTGTCCTGCCAATGCCTGCACTGCAGTGGACCACAATGGGTGGCTCAGGGCACTGCCCTCTGGAGCGTGCTCCCATGCTGACGGCCAGCCTCTGCTGGTTCCTGACCACTCTCAAGAAGTCAATGAGGGAAGCTGCTGAGGAAGGGACACCATAATCTGGCCAGCTCAGGAACTGAAAGTGGGTCACCTGGCGTTTCTGCCGCTCCTTGAATGAAAAAAGAAGAAAAGTTAAAGAGGTCATTTCTGCTTGCCCCTGACTACCTTCAGCTTTTCCAGATTCTCAACCCCTGGGGTCCCCATCTCCAAAGTTCCTGCCTACCACCCTCAACCTTTTCCATCATCACTTCTCTACAAACCCCCAAAAATGAATGAATATCTGGAGCAGGCAAAATTTCCACATTGTAGGATTTAGATTTCTTGGTGTTGAGACAATACAGCTATATTGGCTCTGAGTTGAATATCATGATCCTGTTCCCAGAGAAATACATTATAAATTCCCTGAAATCCTACCTATGCCCTTTAGAGATTTTTATTGTAAAAGTTCTCCCCCAGCTGTAGTAAGTGAGAAAACAGAAACCTGGATTTACCTCTGTGTTGTGAATTTCTAGCGTTGTTTTCTTATAATGGTTCATGTTCTCCACGCCTAGATTGGTCACTGTGAGGAAGCCAAATCGGATCCGACAGTCTTTTTCTAAAGGCCAGTATTGGCCACACTTTCTTCTGCCGCCCTCCTCAAAGCTGAAGACACACAGAGCAGGGTAAGCCTCTCATCCTTCCTCTGAACAATAATAACCTGCTCTCCCCATGACCTGCTACATGCACTGCTAGGCAGCAGAATCATCTCTTGTACCGCTCCTACCTAACTTACACCCTTGCTGTTTGGCAGAAAAGAAAAAAGAAAAAAAACTTTATTCTAAACAGATATAACTCATACTCATTTAGCAGACATTTTCAAGTAGCTGCTACATCATTTAGCCCCTTTCCTGATACCTCTTGGTACTCCTCACACACCTGGATAAATTACTGGGTGAACAAAGACAGATAGTGGAGAAAATGTACGAGGCCAGATTGAAACCTCTGCCCCATCACTTGACCACGGTTCATTCTCTTCCCCAAAATAAGGTCCCTTGGCTGGTAAAGGAGTGGGAAAGTCACAGTTCCTCAAATGCCAGCAGGAGGTTTGTATAAGGGCTTAATGGCCACCTCCTTAATTTTCAAAGTGTCCGTGGTTCCCAAGTGCTCCAGTGTGGGACCTCCCCCACTGCCTCCTCTCCGAATCAAAGGTGGGGGTGCCAGTGCCGGGAGGAAGGGAACTGAACAAACATTTTCATTAATTTCTTTCAAAATTTCAAAAAAGATTCCTTTCATTAAGAGCTTTCTGCCTGACCTATTACATTTCACCTCTCTTTTCTTTGCAGTTCTATAGGTGGAAGTGTGAACAAGAAAGAAAATGATTAAAAGTAGCCGGGAAAAGGGAAAGCAGAGGGAACTGGTGATTCCGAAGTCAGGAAGACGCTGCCCTTTGGAAGGAGGGACCAGTTTAAAAGTGAATTGACCCATATTTTCCAGTACTTCCTTTAGTGGATAAGACCAGGACCTCAGAATAGGCCGTAACTGGTACAGGGTCCCAAGAGCCATGCATCAAAGCTCGACAAGTTAGACCTATCAGTCTCCACCATACTCTGGCTGTGCAAATTCTGGGTCAGCTAAGAAAAAGCTAAGACATCTCAAACTCTCTGCTGTGGCTTTCCCAATCCTCATTGTTTCTAGGAGCTCAACTCCTCTCTTGAATTACCCATACTTGGGGACATGGTGGGGGGAAGAGGGAAGTGGGAAGAAGACGTATGCACTCACCGGGTGGTCATGACAATCACCAAGACTTTCTGCTCCCAAACCATGAGCCAGAAATCACCATAGGTATTCTCTAAAGGGCCTGGAATGAAAGGAGAAAACAAACAACAGGACACTGGGAATCACTTCTTTCTTTACTTGGCTCTTCCGTTTTCCTCCCAAGTAGCTCCGAAGCCCAGACGCCGGTTCCCTGCTTGTCTCACTGCATCCCTGCTGTTCACAGTGCTCTTGGCCCAGCACCATCGTATGGGGGAGTGTTGGAAATGCACAATCCGCATTTTAGTAAGATCCCCAGGTGAAGGTGTAGGTAGGTTACAGTTTTACAAGCACCGTGACAACCCTCGAAGCCCTGTCATCAAGGCTTCAGTTATCACCTCGATATGGACAGCGCCAACTGTGTACGTGTCTCTCTAGCTGTTTTCCTCTCACCTAAGCCTTATGATCACCCGTTGCCTACCGACCTATTCCCCTTCCATGATCCATCATCTCCTCAGACCCAACATGTTTGAAATTCCATCTGCTCCTTCAAAATGAGCTTTATCTCTCCACTTTCCCAACACTGTTAACAGTACTGATATTCTTAAAGCACTCAGTCTTAAAAAGTTGGGAGTCAATTCTGACTCATCCATTTTCCTCATCTCCCAGAAGCAGTCACTAAGTGCTAGAGATTTTTTGGTTTTGAAATGTTTTTGGTTTTTATCCTTTCACCTCCATATTCATTTACCTGCCTAATTTCACTGCCACAAGGACCATATCATCTTTTGACTGAGTTACTGTAATACCATCTTGGCTTGCTTTTCTGAATAGGACTCTTTTTCATCCAGTCTATTATGCATAACCCTGCCAGTTTAATCCCTCTAAAAAAAGTAGGTTCATCACAATACAGACAGCTCTTGATGGCACAGCTAGATCAAAACAGCCTAACCATCTAATGTATATGGTCTTACATCATTTTACTTTGTGAAAATTAATCCTGTCTCTGTAAGCATGGTGCTGAGGACAAGGGCCATATCCTCAAGTTCTCCTTTTAGAGTCAGAATCTACACAGAACTGGGTACTCAAAAGAAACTCTGAGATACTTGTGTACTAACAACTACCCTTTCAATCAAGGGAGCAGCAACTCAGGATAACTCCTCCAACGTTCCCAGTCCGTTCCTCCCCTGCTTTCAGGCAATGAGGGCACTACCAAGGGTTAATTCTGTCCCTGAAGTCTGCTGGTTTCACTGACATTTTTGCTAAGCCTTGAATTCAGCAAGCACCAACATTTTATGATACTAGAATTTCCAGTTCACAGACATGGACACTGCCAAAAAGCATATGAGGTCTTGGAAACAAGCTAAATGTCTAACAAGAAACAATTAGTTAAATCATGGGCAGATGGCATCCCCAAATTTAAGCAATCCACAAAGGTCGCAATGTAGTATCTGTTTTTCTGCTATAGAAAGGTATTCACAAGATACTAGCAAATGAAAAGAGATCATGTATAAAAACTGCCCATTTTTTTGGGTATTTTATATGTCTGTAACTATTTGTATGTATAGGAAAAGGTATAAAAGGAGACACTATAAACTATTAACATTAAATTATCTCTGGGTGTCAGGGTTTTGAGTGATTATCATCTTCATTTTCTATATTTTCTACAATAGACATGCATTACTGTAGCACACACATCAAGAAAATAATAAAAACACCCTTTCCCCATCTCTGATGCCCAGCCTTGTTCACATCGCACTACCCTGCACCACAGCAGCTCTCTTTTCCTTGTTTCCCATATACAAACCATTGGCAATATTGGTGTTGCCAATCAGAGCACCTGATAACCCAGATACCACTCAGACTAAGGCTAGGCAGAGAAGGATCATAACTTCCTCAAAGAGAGATTTAGAAGAGATTACTTCCCATATTAGACAGTAGATTTTTCTAAAGAAATAAAATCCCCTCCAACACCATTGGTGGGAATGTAAATTGGTTCAACCATTGTGTAAAGCGATATGGAGGCTCCTCAAAAAAGTAAAAATAGAAATACCATTCGACCCAGGAATTCCACTCCTAGGAATTTATGCAAAGAAAACGATCCCTGATTCGAAAAGACATATGCACCCCTATGTTCATCGCAGCACTATTTACAATAACCAAGATATGGAAGCAACCTAAGTGTCCATCAGTAGATGAATGGATTAAGAAGATGTGGTACGTATACACAATGGAATATTATTCATTCATAAAAAGAAAAGAAACCCTACCATTTGCAAAAAGATGGATGGAGCTGGAGGGTATTATGCTCAGTGAAATAAGTCAGGCAGAGAAAGACAGATACCACATGATTTCACTCATTTGTGGAGTGTAAAAACAATGCAAAACTGAAGGAACAAGAAAGCAGTAGACACACAGACACTGAGAAGGAACTAGTGGTTACCAAAGGCGGAGGGAAGGGAGTGAAGAGGGAGGGAGGAGGGGATTAAGGGGCACTGTAATTCACAATTACAACACAGGCAGGTCACAGGGAAGGCAGCACAGCACCAAGAAGACAATTAATGACTCTATAGCGTCTTACAGCGCTGGCGGACAGCGACCACAGAGAGGGGCTGAGGATTTGATCACATGGGTGAATGCTGAGAAACCACTGTGTTGTGTATGTGAAACCATCACAAGATTGTATATCAATGATACTTTAATTTTTTAATGAAAAGAAAGAAAAAGTCAGTGGTTTGTGCTGACATGGGTGAAACAATCCACTGACTCGGCTTACAAGGACTTTTGAACCCAACAGACATACATTTACATTCAAATCCTGGCCCTGCCACTTACTACCTATGTGATCCAAGGTCACCTAGGCTCTTTGGGCTTCAGTTTGTTCATGGACTAATAAACCTTTCTTGCAGGGTCTCTATAATAATTAGATGGATTGTATATCTGATGAAAAACAGATACTCTCAATAGATGAGATATTATTGGTAGAAATGTTATGAGTAAGAATCAGAATACTGAATATAGCCAAGGTTAGCCAAGCAAATCAAACCAGCTTCTCAGCATCACAGGACCCCATCATCTTCTAGTCCTAACAAAGTGCTGATGCCTTTTAAAGATGATCAGTGCTTGACTCAAGAAGCCCTTTCTCTTTCATATTCCTTCTCCTGGACAGGGCCTTCATAACCAGCCAGAGGATCCAATTCCTAGATGATCAGCAGCTCTAAGCGGTGGCCCTGCTTTGCAGCTTGGAGAGAGGGGCACTCTGAGGCCCTCTCGAGCCAGTCCTTAACCTGCGTGACCCCAGCCATGTCTAGGCCATCCTCCTCAGCAGAGCCCCTACTCTTAGGTGCATCGTATCATCTCCTGTATCTGCCACATATCTTTCTTGATTGTCCTCTTATTTCTTCTTAGGGTCTTGAAAGGACTGCTTTTGGAGGGAGGGGGTCTCTCTTGGGGGAAAAAATAAACCTGTGACCATCGTACCAATGAACAATGTACCAAAAATCCAAAGACCCTTTTCCTTTTCTTCCCTCCCTTAACTTACTATGAAAAATTTTGAAACCTACAAAAAGCTGGAAGAATAGTAGTATGTACTCATACATTCTTAGGTCAAAAGCTATCATTTTGCAATGTTTGCTTCTCTTTATACAAAAACATAGTTTATTTTTTACTGAACTATTTAAAAGTAAGTTTTAGACGTTATAACATTTTACTCTTAAATATTTATTTAGTAGAACAAGGACATTGTCATACAGAACAATACCACTATCACACTTAAACAATTAAACACTGATACAATAATATTACCTAATACACAGCCTGCAATTGCCCAAACAAGTTTGTCCCTAACAGTTTTTTTTTTTGCCCAAACTGAGGTTCCAATCAGGGGTCACACATTGCCTTTAGTGATCATGTCTTTTTACTCCACAATGGTTCCTCATGGCATTAACTTAGAAGAGTCTATGCTAGCTTTCATATAGTATGTCCCACAATCTGGATTTGTCTGGTTTATTTCTCATGCCTACATTCAGAAACTGGCAACATACAACACAGGTTATGATTAGATTCAAAACTGGCAACATACAACATAGGTCATGTTGTACAGTTCTCACTCGATTACAACAGGAGGCATGCAATATCAGTCCACTACTCATGATACTAAGTTTGACCGCTTGGTGAAGGAGGTATCTGCCAGATCTTTTGCAGGCCGTGCTCTGCAACAGTCAAAGGGCCTTCAGTCCACAGAGTGGCCTGTTATGTCCTCCTGTGTTGTGATTTCTTCCCACCTTCTTTGAAGGCAACCGGTATTCTCCTTAAGATGGCACAGGCCAGGTCAGAAGGAGTACTGGGGCCCACGGAAGCATTTATAAAGAACTCCATCTGATATCCTCCTAGAGCCCAGTACTTCACTGTCAGATCTGGCACAGACTATCCATGTCAGGAGACTGCTGGGCTCCTCTGTGATAGGACAGGGACCAGCACAAGCCTCTTAGGACAGCAACCCCATTAACATATGCGGCTCATTCTCTGGGAAGTCCCACTGCCATTCTTGGCTTTGTACCAGATACAAGAGCATCTCACTGGCCAGAGAGTTCTGGTGATTTCAGAATCTGCCAGTGCGTCCCTTGAGTTGGCAATATTAAGACACTCCAAAAACTTTTAACACTGCTGTGTGTTCAAATCTCCAGTTTATCTCTATGCAATGAGTTTCCAGGCACATTTGGTATAAAAACTCTATCACCTTCTTTCTTCAATAACCTCTGGTCTAGTGGCCACATCACCTCAAGTCACCATTTCTTTTAAAAATCATGCTATCATGTGGTGCAAGGAATCACAGGTAGATGACACAAAACCAACTTGTGAGGGGTGGACTCACTCACCTTGTGTGCCAATGTAAGCATTCTTCTGCTTGTAGCCGTCCATGAAACTGGCATTGATGTAATCCGTCTAATGAGAAAAAGGAAATATGACTGCAGCTTCATGGAATATCTCACTTGGGTGGGAAAATGATGTACTAGGTAAATAAACCCAAGGTGTGGATATTCATCTCTTGTCAGGCAGAAAATGAGGAGTGAAAGGGTCAATTCAAAACCTCACTTCTACAAATGTTGCTGGGACAACTGATATCCACATATAGAAAAAAATAAAATGAAGCTGACTCCTTGCCGTACACAAAAACCAACTCAAAATGGATTACAGACCTAATGTAAGGGCTAAAATGATAAAACTCTTAGAAGAAAATGTAGGATTAAATCTCTGTGACCTTGGGTTAGGCAGAGCCTTTTTAGATGATACCAAAAGCACAAGCAAAAAAAGAAAAAAACAGGTAACTTAAACTATGTAAGAATTGAAAACTTGTGCTTCAAAGGACATCATCATCAAGAAAGTGAAAATCAACCCACAGAAACTTGATAAGAGATTTGTATCCAGAACAGATAACGTACTCTCACAACTCAATAGTAAAAGGACAATCCAATTTTAAACGCAAAGGATCAGAGGATTAAAATAGCCATGTCTCCAAAGAAAATATATAAATGGCCAATAAGCACATGAAAAGATGCTTAATATCATTAGCCTTCATGGGGAATGCAAATCAAAACCACAATGAGATACCAGTTCACACTCAGTAAGGTGGCTATAGGCAAAAGATAATAATACTGGCAAAGATGTAGAAAAACTGGAATCCTCCTACACTTAATAATAATGTAAGATGGTGCAGACACTCTGGAAAATAGGTTGGCAGTTCCAAAAAAGGCTGAACACAGAATTACAAGACCTAGCAACTTCACTACTGAGGGAAATGAAAATATATATTCACAGAAAAACTTATACACAAATATTAATAGCAGCATTATTCATAACAGCCCCAAAATGGGAACTAAAATGGTATTCAGGAGATGGATGGATAAACAAAATGTGGTATATCCATACAATGGAATATTATTTAGCAACTAAACGTAGTGGAATACTGATACATGTTACACCATGGATGATCCTTCTAAACATGCTAAGTGAAAGAAGCCAGACACAAAAGGCCATATGACTGCATTTATATGAAATGTCCATAATAGGCAAATCTATAGAGACAGAAAGTAGACAGCAAGTAGGTAACTGGGATGGGCTGGAGGGGAATGAAGAGTGCCTGCCAAACATATGGCATTTCTTTTTTGGGTGATAAAATGTTCTAAAATTGACTGTGGTGATAATTGCACAATTCTGTGGATATATTAAAATACACTGAATTATATACTTTAAAATAGTCAAATTGTATGGTATGTGATTTGTATCTCAATAAAGCTGTTATTTACCAAAAAAGGAGTCCATTAGGACTTGCAGCACTGTAGTTCAGAACCAAAAGGGACACAAACCAAGCAATCTGGGCAAGAACACCTTGTCCATGCTGCCACACAGAAAACGCAGAGTGACTGCAGAAGGGAAGAAAGCTCTATCCCTCCTCATCCAGGACCATCAATGGCCTAGGGCCAAACGCCCAGGCTCTGTCTGTGAGTCAACACAAGGCGACAGCCAGACCGATCCAGAAGAGTCCGATGAACAGCTCCTCACTCGTTCTCTTCGGGGGCCTTCTCCTATGTACCAATGTCCTCAGTCTTCAACTTACTTCATTATTTGCCATCAGAAAAATTAAATAGGATCTAGTTTTTTATTATTTTTATTATACCTCCTCACAAGATTTCTGCAATGTCCTTTAATCCAAGCTGATTAAAGAGAAACACGATGCAGCTACAGTTTCAAATCATGGTACAACTACCTGAGAGCATCTAGCAGCTACAATGGATGGTGGAGTATGTGGAGGGTTAAAGGAAGACAAAATAAAGCACGCTTCAATAGCAGCATACTAGGGAAAACCCACACTCCACTCCACTGTTAAGGAAGGAGGTCGGCGTGACTGCCCCACACCCCATCTGCCTTTCACTGAGTTCTATCACATGGAGGGCAGTTCAAACTGTCAGTACCCTAACGCCACTCAGAAGACATCTCCATCTCATCATCAAACCCATGTTACTTGAATATATATATCCATTAGCCAGGCATCTACCAATTTATCCTCCCACTAATTACTTCTTCAAGAGTTTCCTGCTGTTATCTCTTCCCACAGCAGTTGGTAGTGGCTTCATACGAGTGTTCCACCCTGACTGAGACATCTTCACTGAGCTAACCTGCAGCAGACGCAGCAAGAGCTTCACGTACTCCCAACCAGGCTTCTCACTCCAGGGCCCACCCATATTCAGCCAAAGCCCATGCTCTGCTCAACCTGTCACATACAGTGGTATACCCTGTAGGATCCAGGTGAGAAGGGACAGAAAAGTACAGCGGATTTACGTGGTACATGCCTATCATCATTACTATATAACTAATATGTGAGCCGTCCCTCCTGGAACTACCTTCATTCTTTGAAAAGAAATTATCACCTCCTTAAGGGAGACTTTTTTAAAATTACGGTATTATTGACATACATTCTTATGAAAACTTACCACGAAAAATAACATGGCTACTACATTCACCCACCCATACTACACTGCACTGACTGTCCAAAAGCATAGACAGATGCCAGATTCACTATGTCCCTCCTCTGTGCTACACTGTCTTCCCATGACCCCCACACCATGTGTACTAAATAAAATACCCCTGAACCCCCTTCTCCCTCCCTCCCCACCCGCCCTCCCCTTTGGTAACCGCTACTCTCTTCTTGGGGTCTGTGATTCTGCCGCTGTTTTGTTCCTTCAATTTTCCTTCATTGTTATGCTCCACAAATGAGGGAAATCATTTGATACTTGTCTTTCTCCACATGGCTTATTTCACTGAGCATCATACCCTCTAGCTCCATCCATGTTGTTGCAAATGGTAGGATTTGCTTCTTTCTTAAGGCTGAATAATATTCCATTGTGTATATGTACCACATCTTCTTTATCCATTCATCTACTGATGGACACTTAGGTTGCTCCCATTTCTTGGCTATTGTAAATAGTGCTGCGATAAACATAGGGGTGCAAATGTCTTTTTGAGTCTGAGAAGTTCTATTCTTTGGGTAAATTACTAGGAGTAAGATTCCCGGATCAAATACTATTTCTATTTTTCGTTTTTTGACGAACCTCCATATCGCTTTCCACAATGGTTGAACTAGCTTACATTCCCACCAGCAGTGTAGGAGGGTTCCCCTTTCTCTGCAACCTTGCCAGCGTTTATTCTTCTTAGTTTTTTTGATGTTGGCCATCCTTACTGGTGTGAGGTGATACCTCATTGCGGTTTTAATTTGCATTTCCCTGATGATTAGTGGTGTGGAGCATCTTTTCATGTGTCTTTTGGCCATCTGAAATTCTTCTTTGGAGAATAGTCTCTTCATATACTCTGACCATTTTTTAATTGGGTTATTTGCTTTTTCTGTGTTGAGGCATGTAAGTTCTTTATATATTTTGGATGTTAACCACTTGTTGAATGTGATGTTTACAAATATATCTTCCCAAACTGTAGGTGAATTTTTTGTTCAGTTGATGGTGTCCTTTGCTGTACAGAAGCTTTTTAATTTGATGGAGACCATTGGGTTCATTTTTCCTTTATTTCCCTTGCTCAAGGAGATGCGTTCAGAAGGAAGTTGCTCATGTTTCTATTCAGGAGATTTTCACCTATGCTGTCTTCTAAGATTTTTATGCTTTCATGACTTACATTCAGGTCTTTGATCCATTTCGAGTTTACTTTTGTTGTATGGGGTTAAACAATAATCCACCTTCATTCTCTTGTATGTAGCTGCCCAGTTTGGCCAACACCAGTTGTTGAAGAGGCTGTCATTTCCCCACTGTACATCCGTAGCTCCTTTACCGTATATTAATTGACCATATATGGTTGGCTTTATGTCTGGGCTCTCTAGTCTGTTCCACTGGTCTGTGGCTCTGTTCTTGTGCCAGTGCCAAATTGTCTTGATTACTTTGGATTTGTAGTAGAGCTTGAACTTTGGGAGCGTAATCTACACAGCTTTATTCTTCCTTCTCAAGATTGCTTGGCTATTCGGGGTCTTTTGGGGTTCCATATGAATTTTAGAATGATATGCTTAGTTCATTGAAGAATGTTGTTGGTATTTTGATAGAAACTGCATTGAATCTGTAGATTGCTTTAGCCAGGATGGCCATCTTGACAATATTAGTTCTTCCTACCCAAGAGCATGGGATGAATTTCCATTTATTAGTGTCCTCTTTAATTTCTCTTAGGAGTGTTTTGTAGTTTTCAGTGTATAGGTCTTTCACTTCCTTGGTTACGTTTATTCCTAGGTATTTTATTCTTTTTGATGCAATTGTGAATGGAATTGTATTCCCAATTTCTCTTTCTGGGAGCATTCCCTCCTCTTCTATTTTTTGGAAAACTTTAAGGAGAACGGGTATTATGTCTTCTCTGTACATCTGATAAAATTCCAAGGTAAATCCATCTGGCCGGGGGTTTTGCTCTTGGGTAGTTTTTTGATTACCGTTTCAATTTCATTGATGATAATTGGTCTGTTTAGATTTTCTGTTTCGTCCTTGGTCAGTCTTGAAAGGTTGTATTTTTCTAGGAAGTTGTCCATTTCTTCTGGATTTTCCAGCTTGTTAGCATATAGATTCTCATAGTATTCTCTAATGATTGTTTGTATTTCTGTGGGGTCCATCATGATTTTTCCTTTCTCGTTTCTGATTCTGTTGATGTGTGTAGATTCTCTTTTTCTCTTAGTAAGTCTGGCTAGGGGTTTATCTATTTTGTTTATTTTCTCAAAGAACCAGCTCTTGGTTTCATTGATTTTTTCTATTGTTTTATTCTTCTCAATTTTATTTATTTCTTCTCTGATCTTTATTATGTCCCTCCTTCTGACTTTGGGCCTCACTTTTTCTTCTTTATCCAATTTCAATAATTGTGACTTTAGACTATTCACTTGGGATTGTTCTTCTTCCTCAAAGTAGGCCTGGATTGCTATATACTTTCCTCTTAGAACTGCCTTTGCTGCGTCCAACAGAAGTTGGGGCTTTGTGATGTTGTCATTTGTTTCCATATATTGCTTTATCTCTATTTTAATTTGGTCATTGATCCATTGATTATTCAGGAGCATGTTGTTAATAAGCCTCCATGTGTTTGTGAGCCTTTTTGTTTTCTTTATACAATTTATTTATAGACTTATACCTTTGTGATTTGAGAAGTTGTTTGGTAGAATTTCAATCTTTTTGAATTTACTGAGGCTTTTTTTGTGGCCCAGTATGTGGTCTATTCTTTAAAATGTTCCATGTGCACTTGAGAAGAATGTGTATCCTGTTGCTTTTGGATGTGGAGTTCCGTAGATGTCTGTTAGGTCCATCTGTTCTAGTGTGTTGTTCAGTGCCTCTGTGTCCTTACTTATTTTCTGTCTGGTGGATCTGTCCTTTGGAGTGAGTGATGTGTTGAAGTCTCCTAAAATGAATGCATTGCATTCTATTTCCTCCTTTAATTCTGTTAGTATTTGTTTCACATATGCTGGTGCTCCTGTATTGGGTGCATATATATTTATAAGGTTATATCCTCTTGTTGGACTGACCCCTTTATCATTATGTAATGTCCTTCTTTATCTCTCGTTACTTTCTTTGTTCTGAAGTCTATTTTGTCTGATACAAGTACTGCAACACCTGCTTTCTTCTCCCTATTGTTTGCATGAAATATCTTTTTCCATCCCTTGACTTTTAGTCTGTGTATGTCTTTGGGTTTGAGGTGGGCCTCTCGTAACCGATTTCTCTTTCTGCCAGTTCATGGTTAGCGTATAGGAATGCAACAGATTTCTGTGTATTAATTTTGTATCCTGCAACTTTGCTGAATTCAGATATTAGTTCTAGTAGTTTTGGAATGGATTCTTTAGGGTTTTTTATGTACAATATCATGTCATCGGCAAACAGTGACAATTTAGCTTCTTCCTTACCAATATGAATGCCATTTCTTTCTGGGTCAGCTTTGGAAGGTTGTATTTTTCTACAGAGTTGTCCATTTCTTCTAGGTTATCCAGTTTGTTAGCATGTAATTCTTCATAGTATTCTCTAGTAATTCTTTGTATTTCTGTGGTGTCTGTAGTGATTTTTCCTGTCTCACTTCTGATTCTGTTTATGTGTGCAGACTCCCTTTTTCCTTGATAAGTCTGGCTGGGGGGTTATCTATTTTTGTTTATTTTCTCAAAGAACCAGCTCCTGCTTTCATTGATTCTATTGTTTTATTCCTGATTTTATTTATTTCTGCTCTAATCTTTATTATGTCCCTCCTTCTACTCACTTTGGGCCTTATTTATTCTTCTTTTTCTAGTTTTGTTAATTGTGAGTTTAGACTGTTCATATGGGATTGTTCTTCTTTTCTGACGTAGGCCTGTATTGCAATATACTTCCCTCTTAGCATGGCCTTTGCTGCGTACCACAGATTTTGCAGTGTTGAATTATTGTTGTCATTTGTCTCCATATATTGCTTGATCTGTCTTCATTTGGTCATTGATCCACAGGTTATATAGGAGCATGTTGTGAAGCCTCTATGTGTTTTTGGTATTTTCCTTTCTTTTTTGCATAATTTATTTCTAGTTTTATGTCTTTGTGATCTGAGAAACTGGTTGGTACAATTTCAATCTTTTTGAATTTACTGAGGCTATTTTTGTCACTTAGTATATGATCTATTCTTGAAAATGTTCCATGTGCACTTGAGAAGAATGTGTATTCTGCTGCTTTTGGGTGTAGAGTTCCGTAGATGTCTGTTAGGTCCATCTGTTCTAATGTGTCATTCAGCGCATCTATCTCCTCCTTACTCATTTTTTGCCTGGTTGGTCTGTCCTTTGGAGTGAGTGGAGCATTGATTTCTCCTAGAATGAATGCACTGCATTCTATTTCCCATTTTAATTCTGTTACTATTTGTTTCACATATGTAGGTGCTTCTTTGTTGGGTGTATAGATATTTACAACGGTTATATCTTCTTGTTGGATTGACCCCTTTATCGTCATATAATGTCCTTCTTTGTCTCTTGTGACTTTCTTAGTTTTGAAGTCTATTTTGTCTGATACAAGTACTGCAACTCCTGTTTTTTTCTCCCTATTAGTTGCATGAAATATCTTTATCCATCCCTATATTTTTAGTCTGTGTATGCCTTTGGGTTTAAGGTGAGTCTCTTATAGGCAGCATATAGTCGGGTCTTGTATTTTTATCAATTCAGTGACTCTATATCTTTTGATTGGTGCATTCAGACCATTTACATTTAGGGTAATTATCAATAGGTATGTACTTATTGCCATTTCAGGCGTCGGATTCGTGGTTACCAAAGTTTCAAGGTCAACTTCCTTACTATCTAAGAGTTTAACTTACCTCACTTCGTATGCTATAATAAACACATGCTAAAAGTTCTTTTTTTCTCTTCCATTTTCTTCCTCCTGCATTCTTTATATATTAGGTATCATATATTCTTTACTCTTTGTCTATCCCTTGACTGACTTCGGGTGTTAGCTGATTTAATTTTGCATTTGCTCAGTAATTAACTGTTCTACTTTCTTTACTGTGGTTTTATTACCTCTGGTGACAACTATTCAACCTTAGGAATACTTCCATCTATAACAGTCCCTCCAAAATACACTACAGAGATGGTTTGTGGGAGGTAAGTTCTCTCAGTTTTTGCTGATCTGGAAATTGTTTAATCCCTCCTTCAAATTTAAATGATAACCTTGCTGGATAAAGTAATCTTCATTCCAGGCCCTTCTGCTTCATTGCATTAAATATATCATGCCACTCCCTTCTGGCCTGTAAGGTTCCTGCTGAGATGTCTGATGACAGCCTGAGGGGTTCTGCTTTGCATATGATCTAATTTTTCTCTGGCTGCTTTTAATAATCTGTCTTCCTTGGTCTTTGCCATTTTAATTATTATATGTCTTGGTGTTGTCTTTCTTGGGTCCCTTGTGTCAGGAGATCTGTGCACCTCCATGGCCTGAGAGACTATTTCCTTCCCCAGATAGGGGAAGTTTTCAGCAACTAGTTCTTCAAAGACACTTTCTATCTCTTTTTGTCTCTCTTCTTCTTCTCGTACCCCTATAATACAAATATTGTTCCGTTTGGATTGGTCACACAGTTCTCTCACTATTCTTTCATTCTTAGAGATCCTTCTTTCTCTCTGTGCCTCAGCTTCTTTGTATTCCTCTTCTCTAATTTATTTTCATTTATTGTCTCCTCCACTTTATCTAATCTGCTTTTAAAACCTTCCATTGTATGTTTCATTTCTGATACTGTGTTCCATAATGATTAGATCTCCAACCAGATTTCATTACTGAGTTACTGAATATTTTTCTGTGTCTCCATGAGCATGTTTGATTTTTATCTTGAAATCTCTTTCAGGAAGACTCATGAGATCAGTTTCATTTGACTCTTTATCTGGTGTATGTAGGATTTTGCTTTGAACCAGGTTCCTTTGACGTTTTATATTTGTCTGTGTCGCCCTCTAGTGCTGAGAGCCTCTACTCTCTGGAGCTGCTCAGCCCCTGGAGAAATGTTGTGGGTCGCAGGAGAGCGGAGTTGGCGCCTGAGGTGAGGAAACAGCTATCATCCTGCTTCCAGGCCGCTATGCCCGTCTCCACCGCCAGAACCACTGGGACAAGCACACGGGTGTAAGTCTCTGTGCTTTGTGTTTGTAGCTGCTGTAGACAGGGCTTCCTTCTGGGTGGCCTGACGCCAGGGCAGGGTTTGCCAGTTTGAGAGCCAGGTGCAGGCTGGCCAGGAGAAAGATGCAGCAGTCTGCGTATCATGGAGGGGGTCCTTGGAGCTGCGTAGCCAGCCAGGGGGATGGAGCGCCTGAAGATCGTGAAAGCTCCCAGCCTGCTGGGCAGAGTGCACCTGGACAATTCTGTCCACCTGTCCTTTCTCCTGAGCAGTGAGCTCTGTGCAATTCTTGCCCCTTTAGCAGCCCTCTTGCTAAGGGCCTCCTTGTTAGGACGTCTCTCAGACTGCCCGGCTTTCTCTTGTCCCAGAGCAGCCGGATATGGATCCCTGCTTTCCTCAAGCGGCTGGAATCTGTCTCCCTGGGTATTCTGCCTGTCTTAGGTTTCAAACCCCCTAATCACCAGAGCACATGCAGTGTAGGTCTGTGCTCCCAGAGCAGATCTCCAGGGCTGGGTGTTCAGCAGTCCCAGGCCTCCACTCCCTCCGCGCTCTGGTTCTCTTCCTCCCGCCGGTGAGCTGGGGTTTGGGGAGGGCTTGGGTCCCACCGGGCCATGGCTTTGGTACGTTACCCTGTTCTGTGAGGTCTGCTCTTTTCTCCAGGTGTGTGCAGTCTGGTGCAGTCCTCTTTCCTGCTGCTCCTTCAGGATTAGTTGTATTAATTACATTTTCGTATTATGTGCGGTTTTAGGATGCGGCCTCTGTCTCACCTCGCATGCCACCATCTTTAATCCAAGTCAAGAGGGACTTATCTTTTATTTATAACTAAGGATACCAGCTTTTAGTATCCTTGTCTTTTTGAGAGCACTGTGAATTAAAATGAGTAGTTTCTGAAGAATCATCAGGTACTAAAACTGTAAATCAGCTCAGAGATAAAGGCATAGATTTGGGGGCAAACTGAAATAGCAGGGAGAACAAAACCATGCATAGCACATTATGGGCCAGGTTTAATACCAACTATGACTAACTGTTTTATAATTCCAGGTGCAAATCTGGTGAATAATTTACTAATAAACCTGAATCTTCCATCTATTGTGGAAATGAAGCTTCTATTAGTGTTAGCAGTAATGAGAGGGATTATAACGCAAATGATGATCTTCATATTGGCACACCAGGTTTCACTCATTTGTTCATAAATAATTCCCTGAATGTCTGACACACGCCAGGCACTGTTCCAGGTATTGGAGACAGAACAGTCAACAAGACAGATAAATACAAATACCTCTGACTCCAGAGCCCCAACTCAACTGTTATACCCTACTCCTTCAGCGCATATACTATGACAATTCCAATAATACTGACGAATGTGCCCTCAGTCACTCAGGCTTTCACCTAATGCTTCTGCAGGAAAACCTTCTATAAAGGTCCTGGACAGGTTTACATGCTTGAGAACACTACGGTAAAAAGAGAGTGAAACCATGATTCTAGGGTCCGACACATGCACCATATAGGCCCAACTACAAGACAACGACTTTTCCCAAAAATTATCCCTCAGAAAAAAGAGGGGATATAACAAAATGAGTATTATGTTAAAGGTGCACTGTTTAAATTCCTTTACATTGAATAGCAACTCAGTCAATGCTGTTTTTCCTAGAGGTGACCAGACAGAATCAGTGCATCAGAAGGAAAAAGAAGAAATGTAGCACCCTTGTTGACCTCAAAATTATAAGCATTGGATGTTGCTGTAAAGAAGTTATATTAAAGAGGACTTTAAAAGGAGTAAGTAAATGACCGTGATACAGAGGATCCATGAGATACAGGATGAATGAAAAGAGAAAACTATGCTGTTATTGTAATAGATTTTTCTGGCTTAGGACAAAGTTTTCAATGACAATACCATGCACTTAAAAGGAATTAAAAAGGATGTACTCTGGAAAACTGTATTAGATTGACTCAAATGAGGACAAAGACAGTGACTGATGTTAAAGGTGCATGTGAAGCGTCCGAAGAACATTTTCACTAGATAGCTACACTTACATGTAACTTTTAATATGTACAGATATGATTAAATTAATACCTTAAATAATGTAATCATTTGACCATTTCATCTCTATTCCTAGATATTCATGTATATACCGGATACCCCAAATTTTTTTTCAGATTGCCTAGATGGAAAAATCAGAGGTCCCTTATAATCAGAATTGCTTTGTACAATGCACATATACTCACTAGTATGATGAATAATATTACTATGATTTTACAGTTAAAGAGTAAAAGGAGAAATAATTGAGCATTTACTGTGCACCTAAGATATACCAGATCTTGTACATTAGCATTTACATAAAATATTTCATTCAATTTCCACTTAGTACTTTGAGTTGGGCATACAGGGACTTGACTATGGTAACAGCCTAGTATATAACAAAATTAAAGCTCAAACCTTATCTCTCTGGCTGAGAATTCATGTTCTTTCTACTATAGTATTAAGTACTATACACTTTGAAATAAGCTTAAATTTCCCTCAGTACTCCAGAAAGATGACATTAATACGTCTACCTGAGTATGGCCACTTCGTTTTATAAGCTTCACTCTAGTTTGGTCCAGGCAGGGTACATCCCCATAGCGGTTCTTCTCAAGGTTTCCTGGAGACCTGTAGGAAATAAAACAGACAAACTAAAATAAAGAAAAAGAGAAAGTGGGGGCAGTATGTATGTACAAAGTCTGGGAGTGCAAAGTTGGGTGTCAGTTACTATTAGGAGTGGAGATATGGAGCTTTTAATTTTCTAGTCTATGTAATTTTGTACTGTTTAACATTTTTAATGCTAAGTATATATTATTATGGAAATAAGGATATTTCCGTTAAAAAGAGAAAAAGGAGAGAGAATAAGCGTACAGCACTAAAAAAAACCCCTAACTTTAAATAAAATTTTCTACTACTCATTTTCCAAGACATTCAAAATAAATCTCTTAAGTTTCAGTTTAACACAGTAGATTAACGACATGACTCCATTCTGACCAGCAGCCTCACTAAAATGATAAAGAAACTACTCAGGACAAATTGAAAAAGGCAGAGCAGAGACATCAGCAGACAAAAATTTCAACCTATTTTGGCAAAGAGAAAACAGATAGAAGAATTTAGCTGATTTGGCCAAGTGCAGAAAAGCTAGGATCCCCAGAGGGGGTATCTACAGAGATACACAGTGACTCACTCTCAGAACTCCCACACCCTAGAAAGCTAAGTAAGACATAGGACTGAAAACAGGAATAAGTGAAAATACGAATGACAGTGAAAATCCCCTGCTCCATTCTCGCTGTCCAACACTCATATCTAGGCTTGGACCCTACCAGGCAAGAGAGTGTATGTAGAATTCCTTTCTGGGAAAAGTGAATGGCCCTACATAAAAGTTCTGTCATTTGGAGTATACACCAACAACAAGCCAGCTGATCATCCTCATTTGAAGATCACCCACACAAACAGGACTTCCAAACCGTTTTGAAGGACCCCACTCAAGTGTAAACAGCCATGGATTTCCAGATAATTAAGGAAAGCCTCTAACACAAAACAGACCGATTCAAATACACAAGGGTAAAAAAGCACAAAAGAGTTAATACAAGTAAATTAGTTCTAAAAGGTTATAATTAATATCCTCAAAAAGAAAAATATTCTGTATAGATGAAACAAGAATAGGATTCTATGAAAAAGGAACCAAGAAGACAAGCCTTGGAAATTAAAAATGTCCAAAATAACAATTTTAATCGAAGAGATGAGAGAAACTTGAGTAAATTTCCCAGAATATATATTTTTTTAATGTCAAAGCAATGAAAAATATGACAAAATTTAAGAACATAAGAGAATGATTCTAGGACAGGTGTCAGCAAACTACAGCAGGGCCACCAGTTTTTGTAGACGAAGGTTGTATTAGAACATGGCTAAGTCCATCAGTTTAGTATTGTCTATGGCTGCTTTCACACTAAAGCGGCAGAGTTGAGTATCCTTTGCAAAAAAGATATATTACCTTGCCATTTAAGAAAAAGTTGGTCACTCCTAGCTTTAGGAGATCCAACCAGAATGATAGAAATATTCTACAGAGAAATGACATAATATAAAGAGAGAAATGAAAAAAATGTTTTAAGTAGTCCTAGAAACCTAGGGTAAAACAGCCTATCAAACACGCAACAAAATGAATGAAGAAAAAGACCTGCATGAAGGCACATCACTGTGAAATCTTTCAGGGGAAACATAAAGGGATTATCTAAAAATAAGCAAACAAGAAAAAAATGGTTGTTTACCAAGACTTAAGAAGGAATTAACATCAGACTATTTAGTAGCATTGTTAGTAACTGGAAAGGGATTGCTTTAAAAAATCTGAGGTAAAATTATTTCCAATGTAGAATTTTATGCTGTATTAAAATGAAATATAAGTAAACAAAGAAGATAGGGGGCCCCCAGGAAACAAGAGCAAATAAAAGAAAGTGGGGAGGGAAAATCTTAAGGTGAAAGCTGAAGAGCAAATCTAGACAATCACCAACCCTGTTTACACTTGAGCAAAAAAACCAAAAAGTTCTGGAATGGGGATCTCCAGGGAAAAAATGAAATCAACTCATTATCTGACATACTTGACCATTAGAAAAATAATGATAGTGCAAAATAAATCTGACTAAACATGAGGAAAAAACAAGGATAGGGACATAGAAAACTAAAACCAATAAAAAAATGAGGTAATTAACTTCAGAAGAAAAAAATTAGACTTAATAAGATTTAACATGTTTCATCATTCCACAGAAGCCCACTTAGCTCCTAATTTAAAAAATGACATACAATTAACAGTGACTACTGATTGAATAAAAAATTATGACAATTATGTTGGGGGAGATTGGATTAAAGATGGTGGTATGAGAGGTGAAACAGAGACCTCCTCCTAAAATGACATATAATATGAAAATATAATTTAATACAACTAATCCTGAAAGAGCAACAGAAAAGAAGGCTGCACCAGACTGCACACACCTGGAGAAAAGAGCAGACCTCACGGAACAGGGTAACGTACCAAAGCTGTGACCCAGCAGGACCCAAGCCCTCCCCAACCCCAGCTCACCGGCTGGAGGAAGAGAAACAGAGCGGGGAGGGAGTGGAGGCCTGGGACGGCTGAACACCTAGCCCTGCAGATCTGCTCTGGGAGCATGAACTAACATTGCATGTGCTCTGGTGATTCAGTGCTGTGGGAAAGCTAAGACAGGTGGAATACCTGGAGAGACGGAGATCCCAGCTGCTTGTGGAAAATAGGGATTCATATCCGGCTGATTTGGGGGGGCAGTATGAGAGACTTCCTAACAGCGAGAGGGGCAAGGATTGCACAGAGCTTAATGCCCAGGAGAAAGGACAGGTAGACAAAATTGTCTGGGTGCACTCTGCCCCACGACGTTGGGAGCTTAAATCATCATCAGGCGCTCCATCCCACTGACTGGCTATGAAGCTCCAAGACCCCCCACCACGGTACGGAGCATGCTTTTGTCTTCCTCCTGGCTAGCCTGCACCTGGGTCAGGTGCGCAAATTGGCAAACACTGCCCTGGCGTCAGGCATGCCAGAGGGAAGCCCCGCCTATGGCAGCTACAAACATGAAACATAGAGGCTTCCACCTGTGTGTTCTGCCCACTGGTCCTGGCAGTGGAGACAGGCATAGCAGCCTGGAAGCAGGAAAGAGCTCTTTCCTCCCCCCAAGCACCAACACCGCTCCCCTAAAAACCCAACATTGCTCCAGGGCCTGAGCAGCTCCAGAGAGTACAGCTTCTGGGCACTAGAGAGCACCATAGACAAATTATAAAACATCAAAGGAAACTGGTTCAAAGCAAAATTATGAATACACCTGAGAAAGATTCAAATGAAATCGATCTCATGAATCTTCCTGAAAAAGATTTCAAAATAAAAATCATTAACATGCTCATGGAGGTAAAGAAAAATATTCAAGAACTCAAGAATGAATTTAGTACGGAGATCCAATCATTGAACACAATGAAGGGTATTAAAAGCAGATTAGATATGGAGGAAGAGACAATAAATGAAATAGAAATTAGAGAAGAGAAATACAAAGAAGCTGAGGCACAGAGATTGGATCTCTAAGAATGAAAGAATACTGAGAGAACTATGTGACCAACCCAAATGGAACAATATTTGTATCACAGGGCTATCAGAAGAAGAGAGAAAAAAAGAGATAGAAACTGTTCTTGAGGAAGTAATTGCTAAAAACTTCCCCAGTATAGAGAAAGAAACAGTCTCTCAGGTGATGGAGGTGCACAGATCTCCCAAAACAAGGGACCCAAGGAGGACAACACCAACACATATAATAATTAAAATGGCAAAGATCAAGGATAAGGAAAGACTATTAAAAGCAGCCAGAAAGAGGAATAAGATCACACAGAAAGCAAAACCCATCAGGCTGTCATAAGACACATCTCAGCAAAAAACCTTACAGGCCAGAAGGGACTGGCATGATATATTCAATGCAATGAAGAGAAGGGCCTAGAACCAAGATTACTTTATCCAGCAAGATTATCATTTAAATTTGAAATAGGGATTAAACAATTTCCAAATAAGCAAAAGCTGAGAGAATTTAACCCCCACAACCCATCTTTACAGTGTACTTTGGAGGGACTGCCATAGACAGAAGTGTTCCTAAGATTTAATAGCTGTCACCAGAGGTAATAAAAAGGAAAAGACAAAGAGTACAGAATATGATACATAACATATAAAGAATGGAGGAAGAAGAAAAGAAGGGGAAAAAAAAGAACCTTTAGCATACTAAGTGAGTTAAGTTAGACTCTGAGATAGTAAGGAAGTTACCCTGGAAAGTTCAGAAAACATTAATCTAAAGGCTGCAATGGCAATAAGTACATACCTATCAATAATCACCCCAAATGTAAATGGTCTGAATGTGCCAATCAAAAGACATAGAGTCACTGAATAGATAAAAAAATAAGACCCTACCATATGCTGCCTACAAAAGACTCATTTCAAACCCAAAGATACACAGACTAAAAGTGAAGGGATGGAAAAAGATATCTCATGCAACTAATAGGGAGAAAAAATCAGGTGTTACAGTACTTGTATCAGACAAAATAGACTTCAAAGGAAAGAAGGTCACAGGAGATAAAGAAGGACATTAAACAATGATAAAGGGGTCAATCCAACAAGAGGATATAACCATTATAAATATCTATGCACCCAACACAGGAGCACCGACATATGTGACACAAATACTAACAAAATTAAAAGGGGAAATAGAATGTACTGCATTCATTCTAGGAGAATTCAACACTCCACTCACTCCAAAGGGCAGATCCACCAGACAGAAGATAAGTAAGGAGACAGAGGCACTGAACAACACACTAGAACAGATGGACCTAACAGACATCTACAGAACTCACCACCAAAAAGACGCAGGACACACATTCTTTCCAAGTGCACACGCAACATCTTCCAGAATAGACCACACACTAGGCCACAAAAAGAGCCTCAGTAAATTCAAAAAGATTGAAATTGTACTAACAAACTTCTCAGATCATAACGGTATAAAACTAGAAATAAACTGTACAAAGAAAACAAAAAGGCTCACAAACACATGGATGCTTAACAACATCCTAAACAATCAATGGATCAATGACCAAATTAAAACAAGAGATCAAACAATATATGGAGACATATGAAAACAACAGCACAATCAGCACAATGCCCCAACTTCTGTGGGATGCAGCAAAGGCAGTTCTAAGAGGGAAGTATATAGCAATCTACACCTATTTAAAGAAGGAAGAACAATCCCAAATGAATAGTCTAAATTCACAATTATTGAAACCAGAAAAAGAAAAACAAACAAAGCCCAAAGTCAGCAGAAGGAGGGACATAATAAAGATCAGAGAAGAAATAAATAAAATTGAGAAGAATAAAAAAAATAGAAAGAAATCAATGAAACCAAGAGCTGGTTCTGTGAGAAAACAAACAAAATAGATAAACCTCAGGCCAGACTTATTAAGAAAAAAAGAGAGTCTACACACATAAACAGAATAGGAAATGAGAAATGAAAAATCACTACAGACACCACAGAAATACAAAGAATTATTAGAGAATACTATGAAAATCTATATGCTAAAAAACTGGATAACCTAGAAGAAATGGACAACTTTCTAGAAAAATACAACCTTCCAAGACTGACCCAGGAAGAAACTGAAAAACTAAACAGACCAATTACAAGCAATGAAATTTAATCGGTAATCAAAAAACTACCCAAGAACAAAAGCCCCGTACCAAAAGGATTCACCGCTGAATTTTATCAAACATTTAGAGAAGACATACTACCCATTCTCCTTAAAGGTTTCCAAAAAATGGAAGACGAGAGATTACTTCCAAACTCATTCCATGAAGCCAGTATCACTTTAATACCAAAACCAGGCAAAGACACCACACAAAAGAAAATCACAGACCAATATCCCTGATGAACACAGATGCAAAAATACTCAACAAAATATTAGCAAACCGAATTCAAAAATGCATCAAGAGGATTGTACAACATGATTAAGTGGGATTCATCCCAGGGATGCAAGGATGGTACAATACTCGAAAATCCATCAAAATCATCCACTACATCAACAAAAAGGACAAAAACCACGTAATCATTTCCATAGATGTTGAAAAAGCACTCAAGAAAATTAAACATCCATTCATGATAAAAACTCTCAACAAAGTGGGTATACAGGGCAAGTACCTCAACATAATAAAGGCCATATATGATAAACCCACAGCCAACATTATACTTAACAGTGAGAACCTGATAAATTTTCCTGTAAGATCGGGAACAAGACAGGGATGCCCACTCTCCCTGATTTTATTCAACACACTACTGGAGGTCCTAGCCACGGCAATCAGACAACACAAAGAAATAAATGGCATCCAGATTGGTAAGGAAGAAGTCAAAGTGTCACTGTTTGCAGACAACATGATACTGTACATAAAAAACCCTAAAGAATCCACTCAAAAATTGCTGGAACTAATATCTGAATTCAGCAAAGTTGCAGGATACAAAATTAATACACAGAAATCTGTCACATTCCCACACTAATGATGAACTAGCAGAAAGAGAAATCGGGAAAACAATTCCGTTCACAATTGCATATAAAAGGATAAAATACCTAGGCATAAACCTGACCAGGGAAGTGAAAGACCTATACCCTAAAAACTACAAGACACTCTTAAGAGAAATTAAAGAGGACACTAACAAATGGAAATTCATTCCATGCTCTTGGGTAGGAAGAATTAATATTGTCAAAATGACCATCCTGCCCAAAGCAATCTACAGATTCAATTCAATTCCTATCAAAATACTGACAGCATTCTTCAATTAACTAAAGCAAATAGTTCTTAAAATTCGTATGGAATGATAAAAGACCCCGAATAGCCAAAGCAACCCTGAGAAGGAAGAATAAAGCAGGCGGAATTACACTCCCTGACTTCAAGCTCTACTACAAAGCCACAATAACCAAGACAATGTGGCACTGGCACAAGAACAGACCCACAGAGCAGTGCAACAGAATAGAGATTCCAGATATTTACCCAAGCATATATGGACAATTAATATATGATAAAGGAGCCATGGACATACAAATGGGGAAATGACAGCCTCTTCAACAGCTGGTGTTGGAAAAACTGGACAGCTACATGTAAGAGAATGAAACTGGATCACTGTCTAACCCCATACACAAAAGCAAAGTCAAAATGGATCAAAGACCTGAATGTAAGTCATGAAACCATAAAACTCTTATAAGAAAATATAGGGAAAACTCTTGAATATAAACATGAGCAACTTCCTCATGAATATATCTCCACTGGCAAGGGAAACAAAAGTAAAAATGAACAAGTGAGACTATATCAAACTAAAAAGCTTCTCTACAGCAAAGGACACCATCAATAGAACAAAAAGGCATCCTACAGTATGGGAGAACATATTCATAAATTACATACGCAATAAGGGGTTGATATCCATAATATACAAAGAGCTCATGCACCTCAACAAACAAAAAGCAAATAACCCAATTAAAAAATGGGCAGAGGATTTGAACAGATACTTCTCCAAAGAAGAAATTCAGATGGCCAAGAGGCACATGGGAAGACGCTCCACATCACTAGTCATCAGAGAAATGCAAATTAAAACCACAATGAGATATCACCTCACATCAGTTAGGATGGCCACTATCCAAAAGACAAACAACAACAAATGTTGGCAAGGATGTGGAGAAAGGGGAACCCTCCTACACCGCTGGTGGGAATGTAAATTAGTTCAACCACTGTGGAAAGCAGTATGGAGGTTCCTCAAAAAGCTCAAAATAGAAATACCATTTGACCCAGGAATTCTACTTCTAGGAATTTACCCTAAGAATGCAGCAGCCCAGTTTGAAAAAGAGATGCATGCCTATGTTTATTGCAGCACTATTTACAATAGCCAAGAAATGGATGCAACCTAAGTGTCCATCAGTAGATGAATCAATAAATAAGATGTGGTACATATACACAATGGAATATTATTCAGCCGTAAGACGAAAACAAATCCTACCATTTGCAACAACATGGATGGAGCTGGAGGGTATTATGCTCAGTGAAATAAGCCAGGCAGAGAAAGACAAGTACCAAATGATTTCACTCATCTGTGCAGTATAAGAACAAAGGAAAAACTGAAGGAACAAAACAGCAGCAGAATCACAGAACCCAAGAATGGACTGAAAGGAATGAACTATGCTCTGTCAACAATAGTTATCAAGTAGTTATGAACTAGTTATAAACTAGATGGTTTTGTGGTAGGATGTGGTTAGAAGGAAATCCCACAAGGCTAAATTCCTAAGAGGCAACTCTTCTCTTATTGACTGGATTATTTTATTTACATATTTATATATGTATTTATTTATTTTTGCTTTTTTTAATTGAAGTATAGTTGATATACAATCGTACACTAGTTACAACACAGTGGTTCAACAGTTACCAATATTCTTCAATCCTTACCCCCTCTAATGCAGTTACTATCTGTCAACACAGGAAGATGTTGCACTGACTGGATTACATTAAATGCACCAGAACCACTCCCCCTTGGAAAACAATGTTATACTATAAATGCTCTATGGAGAAACTGCACAAATGAAAGGACCAGAGATCATAGTGAAGACAGGAATAGAAAGTCTATGTTTTGGGGGTTGTTTCCTAAAAACACTTGCATTTTCATATAATATCAAAAAACAGTGTCTGTTATTACAGGGTTCCCTTATTGATACCAAAGATCTTCAGAAATGTCAGAACATAGGATGTTGCCAACAAGCACCGAAGCAAGAGGGATCTCTGGACAACAGAGACTCAGCTGTTACCAGAGGTGTGATCAGCGGATGACCGATCTTGGCCCAAACCTTTCCTACTTACATGGAACAGTGGAAAGTGCCAACAGGGCTCTCACGACGGATGTCTTCATACTCTTCATATATCCCCCGCTTTTGCCTGGTGCTAACATAGTCCATCAATTCTTGGATGGTCATGGCATGAGGACCTGGAACATGCACCGAGTCCCAGTCAAAGGCAGGAGGGAGGGAGAATAGGATGATCTCATCAAAGGGATCTGGGTGGCCATTCATCTGTGGTAGGAACTGGAAATTCCAAGTGGCGAGGTCAATTTTGATGTACCCACCCAGATTTTCTGGAAGGCACTCCCTGGGCAGGTGCTGTGTGACCTCAGATGTCTTTAAAATCTGAATCTAGAAGGCCAGAAAGAACCATGTGAGTACATGGGGTTGAGGGGGGCATATAGATAGTGAAGGTAAAGAACAAATGTGCTTTTATTAGGTTTGGAGAACAGGATGAGATTTGCTTGAAATAGTTGGTATACTTGTAAGAGACGTAGAGTGCATTTCATCTGCCTGGGATTGAAGTCCTATGAATTTCCTTTTCCCAAAGGAATGACTCCCCAGGATGTGTATCAAATTCACTTCTGGAATTAGGGGTCCTCTTACAAACCTTTTGAAAGGAACTACAATGTACCAAAAGCTTTATACAGAGCTTCCTGACACTATCTCCTTCAGGTATTTACCTTTTGGACTAAGAATGGATAGGTAGTGGTTTTTTTTGTCACCTCCATACTAAAGCAAACAATTCTAAGCCTGTTAGCTTGTGCTTTACTCACATCTTGGTATGGATTTTCTCAAAGTAGGTTCTATTAAGCAAGACAGGTAGGCTACCCAGAAGCAGGGGAGCCCAGGAAAAATGCTAGAGAAGTAAACATAGCACCAAATTTTGTTCTCTGCATGGACACAACCATGCTAGACTAAATCAGTAGAGCTGGTTCTCCGTGGAATCTGTGTGGAATGGGAATGCTGTCTTCTTGCTGTCGCCTCTTCCCGGAATGCCGCTTTCCCTCCTCAGCCTCCCCAAGGACCAGCTGATATACAGCTCACCTCTTCCACAAAGCCGTCCCTGCCTGCCTGAGGCAGTATTCTCCTCTCTGCTCCCGTAGCGCTGTAGCACTCTGCGCATATCTCTGTGTTCTCAGTCAGAAGCATGAGCTCCTTGAGAGGAAGGACTACCTCACTCAATTTTTAATATTTTTATTTATAATAAGGGAACTTATATATAAAATCTATGAATATATTTTATAGTATCTTTTGAGTTTATACATGCACTTATACTTGTATATAACTCAAGTGCAAGAACTTGCCTAAGGAGTTATCATATTATCACAGGAAAACCTCTCCTATTCTGAGTCATTAGGTCCTAAGTAGTTCTACAAAGGCAAACATCTTCAGTTTTCCCTCTCTAACCCAAGGTGCCTCAGCTATAAAGATCTGCATTGTAATTATTAATATAACCTCATAATCCTACACTACAAAAGTCTCTGATACTATTTCACAACAACTTTATTACCTTATTATGTGTTTCAAATGCCCTTTCTTTCAAGGGTGAGGAATGAATGAATGACTGAATGAATGAATGAGATCATCTTTTAGTCCTGGCGCACTCAGGGGATAACAGAATTAAGATAATTTTTGACAAATATTTGAAGTCAGGAACAAGCTGTTTCAAGAGAGAATGACAGGAGTGAGAGTGAGAGGCTTTCCTCCGCCATCCTGCTGGTCAAAGGGACTGAATGGTATTTCCAATTGAACAAATTTAAACACCAGGTCAACTAATGCACTTATATTAGAAGTTGTTAAATATTAAAGGCCTGTATGCCTCTAGCCTAAATTTCGGAACTAGTGGTTATCCCTACGTTCCCCACAGGACCCATTCCTTCAGTACTATCTTTGCGAAAGGTGCTATGGAGGGTGAGTGCCAGACAAACTATGTCTAGTTCCCAACTTCAAAGAACTTACTAATACAGTAAGAGAGGCAGCCTGTACTGAGCTGAGTAAAGAATATAGCAGAGAATATAAGTGAATGTACTAACAGAAACACAAAGTGCTCTAGGAGACAAGCCAGCAGGATTTTTTTTGAAGGTAGAAAATTAATTGACAGATTTCAACCATAGAGATGGGAATGTATCTATATACCTCCAAATAAAATAAAGCTAGCATGTCTTACCCTTTCCCGGACTTTGTCCTTCAGCAGGAGGCTGATGATGGAATAGGGCACTCGGAACCATATGGGCGCTCCCACAATCAACACTTTCTTCAAACGAGCTGGAAATGCTCCCTGTGGAGAACACATAGGAGGATTTAAAGATACCAGACAGGGCCCGGCAACAGCCCTGATGGCATCTGTGACTGTTCAAGCCCAGCGTTTAGGTTTTCTGTTCGTCTCCCGATTCTTACCCAGTAGGGGTAGAGCCTACCGCCTAATCAGGTTTCACTTCAGTAGCTAGAGAAAAAGTGGTTAAAAAGAAATACATTAAAAGCTGATTTACCTTTAAAATAAGATCTACCTTTACATTACACACTTGTTGACATAAGCCTTACGGATCAAATACTTTTCTAACTTTTCTTATAAGCATACATGTGTATATCATCAACTTCTGCTTATGAGAACTTACAATTAAATCATAAATAAACATGAAAGAAAGTTTTCTCTCATTTTTCTATTATTCTGATATCTGTATATTTATTATCAGGTTTTTTTGCCCATCTCTTCATTTATTTATTTAATCAATAAATAAGATCTCGTGAGCACAGGGCAAATGAGGTGTAAAAGAAAGGAGCCTCCTGATCTGGACAGAGCATAAGAATGAAGTTATTCGATCTTAATCCACACCTCATTTAGTTTCTCAATATTCCATCCCTTCTCATGGCTATAAAAATTTACACACCACATATATATTTTCACAGAGAAAAAAAAAGAGTGTGAAAAACTATATATCGAAAGTTCAATAGAGTTTATCTTTGATAAGTGGGATTATGAGTCATTTTAACTTTATTCTTCACATTTTTCTATACCGTCCCATTTCCATAGTATAGCAGTTAGCACATTCGCCTCACATTTTATTTCCTATAAAACTTTGTATTACTAGAAATTCAGATGGCCAACAGGCACATGGAAAGATGTTCCAAATCACTAATCATCAGAGAAATACAAATTAAAACCACAATGAGATATCACCTCATACCAGTTAGGATGGCCAATGTAGAAAAGACTAGGAACAACAAATGCTGGCGAGGATGCAGAGAAAGGGGAACCCTCCTACACTGCTGGTAGGAATGTAAATTAGTTCAACCATTGTGGAAAGCAGTATGGAGGTTCCTCAAAAAACTAAAAATAGAATTACCATTTGACGCAGGAATTTCACTCCTAGGAATTTACCCCAAGAATGCAGGAGACCAGTTTGAAAAAGACAGATGTACCCCTATGTTTTTCGTAGCACTATTTACAATAACCAAGAAATGGAAGCAACCTAAATGTCCATCAGTAGATGAATGGGTAAAGAAGATGTGGTACATATACACAATGGAATATTATTCAGCCGTAAGAAGAAAACAAATCCTACCATTTGCAACAACATGAATGGAGCTAGAGGGTATTATGCTCAGTGAAATAAGCCGGGCAGAGAAAGACAAGTATCAAATGATTTCACTCATTCGTGAAGTATAGGAACAAAGCACATACTGAAGGAAAAAAATAGCAGCCGACTCACAGAACCCAAGAATGGACTAATGGTTGCCAAAGGGAAAGGGACTGGGGAGGGTGGGTGGGAAGGGAGAGAGAAGGGGAATAAGGGGCATTACGATTTGCATACATAATGTTGGGGGAGTGGGCATGGGGAAGGCAGTTAGCACAGAGAAAACAAGTAGTGACTCTATAGAGCATCTTAACTACACTGATGGACAGTGACTGTAGTGGGGTAGTGGTGGGGTCTTGATAATGGGGGGAATCTAGTAACGACAATGTTGCTCATGTGATTGTGTATGAATGACACCAAAAAACAAAAAACAAAAAAAACTTGGTGTTACTTCTAAAACCTTAAAAAAATGTTTACATCCTTTGCCCTAGTACGTCTACTTTTAGAAATCTGCTTTCAAGCGAATCACTGTGAAAAGATATGGATATAAAAGTTTCCTGAAAAAATTGTTTATGATAACAAATGGGAAAAAAATCCAACATAGAAATCCAAAATAGTAAATACAGAATAGATTATTATTCAATTATATGTTCATAAAATATAGTTGTTGGAGATAATATACTGAAATTCTATTAATACAATTAAGGTCATACTCAAATATATCCAGAAGAAAGTGCCATAAATCAAAATATCAACAGTGTTTATTTTTGCATGGTAATATCAAAGGCAATCTTTTTTCTTTATACTGGTCTGAGCTGTTCAAAATTTTCTACAATGAGTTCGTGTTATAATAGTATTTTAAAGTATAAAAGATAAATAAGCGTGGAGTCAAGATGACGGCATGAGTAGAGCAGTGGAAATCTCCTCCCAAAACCACATATATTTTTGAAAATACAACAAAGACAACTCTTCCTAAAAGACAGACCAGAAGACACAGGACAACACCCAGACCACATCCACAACTGCGAGAACCCAGTGCCTCATGAAGGGAGTAAGATACAAGCCCCGGCCTGGCGGGACCTTAGCGCCTGACACCCCAGCTCCCGGGGGGAGGAGAGGAGTCAGAGCGGGGAGGGAGAGGGAGCCCAGGACTGCTAAATAGCCAGGCCCAGCCATCTGCACCAGAACGCAGACACAGTGCATGCATGGGGTCCTGGATACTAGGGAAACAGGACAGTAAGACCTGTGAGTGGGTCCCTGCAGCCCGTGCCCCGGGAACACAGAAAAGCGAGAGCTTTAAGGAAGTATTAAAGGGACAGGGACCCCACAGCCGGACGGAAGCGTCCTGGGACACTTAGTCCAGCAGCAGGGAACTACGGGCACCCTAAACCCCTGGATAAACTGGCAGCTCAGAGGCCCCTCATGGAGATAAACAGCCTCCTGGCCGTTCCCCCTCCAATGTGGGTCCACCATATCAGAGCAGCAGCCCGAGGCAGGCCAGGCCCACATCAACAGCAGAGATAAACGCCGTAGCAGCCGGGCAAGAATCAGAAGCCCCATCTGCGCACAGCTGCCCAGCACAAGCCACTAGAGGTCTCTGTTCTCCCGGGAGAGGAAGGCCACAAACCGATAAGAAGGGAAGTTCTTCCAGCCAGCACTTGTGCCGGCTCTGCAAACTATCTCTATTGCCATGAAAAGGCAAAATTTGAGGCAGACAAAGATTACAGCGACAACACCTGAGGAGACAGACCTAACCAGTCTTTGTGAAAAAGAATTCAAAATAAAACTCATAAACATGCTGATGGAGATGCAGAGAAATATACAAGAGCTAAGGGTTGAAGTCCGGAGGCAGATTACAGACATCTGGAGGGAGATCACAGATGTTCGGAGGGAGATTACAGAAGTGAAACAATCTGTGGAAGGATTTATAAGCAGAATGGATAAGATGCAAGAGGACACTGATGGAACGGAAACCAGAGAACAGGAACGCATAAAAGCTGACACAGAGATAAAAGGATCTCCAGGAATGAAACAATATTAAGAGAACTGTGTGACCAATCCAAAAGGAACAATATCCGTATTGTAGGGGTACCAGAAGAAGAAGAAGAAGAGAGAGAGAGAGAAAGGGATAGAAAGTGTCTTTGAAGAAATAATTGCTGAAAACTTCCCCAAACTGGGGGAGGAAATAATCGAACAGACCACAGAAATACACAGAACTCCCAACAGAAGGACCCAAGGAGGACAACACCAAGGCACATAATAATTAAAATGGCAAAGATCAAGGACAAGGACACAGTTTTAAAGGCAGCTAGAGAGAAAATGGTCACCTATAAAGGAAAACCCATCAGGCTATCATCAGACTTCTCAACAGAAGCCTTACAGGCCACAAAAGAATGGCATGATATATTGAATGCAACGAAAACAGAAGGGCCTTGAACCAAGAATACTATATTCAGCACGATTATCATTTAAATACGAAGGAGGGATTAAACAATTCCCAGAAAAGCAAAAGTTGAGGGAATTTTCATTCCACAAACCAGCTCTACAGAGTATTCTAGAGGGACCATTCTAGACGGGAGCACTCCTAAGACTAAACAGATGTCACCAGAGAAAATAAAATCACAGCAAAGAAAGCAGACCAACCAAATACTAACTAAAGGCAAAAAATAAAATCAAATACCCACTAAAAGCAGTTAAAGAAAACACAAAAGAGCACAGAATAAAACAACCAACATATAAAAAATGAAGGAGTAGGAATAAGAAGGGAGAGAAGAAAAGAATCTCCAGACAGTGTATATAACAGCTCAATAAGTGAGCTAACTTAGGCAGTAAGATACTAAAGAAGCTAACCTTGAACCTTTGGTAAACACGAATCTAACGCCTGCAATGGCAATAAGTACATATCTTTCAATAGTCACCCTAAATGTAAATGGACTTAATGCACCAATCAAAAGACACAGAGTAATAAAATGGATAAAAAAGCAAGACCCATCTATATGCTGCTTACAAGAAATTCACCTTAAACTCAAAGACATGCACAGACTAAGGGATGGAAAAACATATTTCAGGCAAACAACAGAGAGAAGAAAGCAGGTGTTGCAGTACTAATATCAGACAAAATAGACTTCAAAACAAAGAAAGTAACAAGAGATAAAGAAGGACATTACATAATGATAAAGGGCTCAGTCCAACAAGAGGATACAACCATTATAAATATATATATGCACCCAACACAGGAGCACCAGCATATGTGAAACAAATACTAACAGAATTAAAGGAGGAAATAGAATGCAATGCATTCATTTTAGGAGACTTCAACACACCACTCACTCCAAAGGACAGATCCACCAGACAGAAAATAAGTAAGGACACAGAGGCACTGAACAACACACTAGAACAGATGGACCTAACAGACATCTACGGAACTCCACATCCAAAAGCAACAGGATACACATTCTTCTCAAGTGCACATGGAACATTCTCCAGAATAGACCACATACTAGGCCACAAAAAGAGCCTCAGTAAATTTAAAAAGATTGAAATTCTAACAACAAACTTTTCAGACCACAAAGATATAAAACTAGAAATAAATTGTACAGAGAAAGCAAAAAGGCTCAAACACATGGAGGCTTAACAACATGCTCCTAAATAATCAATGGATCAATGAACAAATTGAAGTAGAGATCAAGGAATATATGGAAACAAATGACAACAACAACACAAAGCCCCAACTTCTGTGGGACGCAGCAAAAGCAGTCTTAAGAGGAAAGTATATAGCGATCCAGGCACACTTTAAGAAGGAAGAACAATCCCAAATGAATAGTCTAACATCACAATTATCAGAACTGGAAAAAGAAGAACAAAAGAGGCCTAAAGTCAGCAGAAGGAGGGACATAAGAAAGATCAGAGAAGAAACAAACAAAATTGAGAAGAATAAAATAATAGAAAAAAGGAAAGCAAGAGCTGGTTCTTTGAGAAAATAAACAAAATAGATAAGCCTCTAGCCAAACTTATTAAGAGAAAAAGAAGATCAACAAACATCAACAGAATCAGAAATGAGAATGAAAAAATCACGACAGACTCCACAGAAATACAAAGAATTATCAAAGACTACTATGAAAACCTATATGCTAACAAGCTGGAAAACCTAGAAGAAATTGGCAACTTCCTAGAAAAATACAACCTTCCAAGATTGACGAAGGAAGAAACACAGAAGTTAAACAAACCAATTACGAGCAAAGAAATTGAAACGGTAATAAAAAAACTACCGAAGAACAAAACCCCTGGGCCAGACAGATTTACCTCGGAATTTTATCAGACATACAGAGAAGACATAATACCCAATCTCCTTAAAGTTTTCCAAAAAAATAGAAGAGGAGGGAATCCTTTCAAACTCATTCTATGAAGCCAACATCACCCTAATACCAAAACCAGGCAAAGACCCCACCAAAAAAGAAAATTACAGACCAATATCCCTAATGAACGTAGATGCAAAAATACTCAACAAAATATTAGCAAACTGAATTCAAGAATATATCAAAAGGATCACACACCATGACCAAGTGGGATTCATCTCAGGGATGCAAGGATGGTACAACATTCGAAAATCCATCAACATCATCCACCACATAAACAGAAAGGAAGACAAAAACCACATGATCATCTCCATAGATGCTGAAAAAGCATTTGACAAAATTCAACATCCATTCATGATAAAAACTCTCAGCAAAATGCGTATAGAGGGCAAGTACCTAAACATAATAAAGGCCATATATGACAAACCCACAGCCAACATCATACTTAACAGCGAGAAGCTGAAAGCTTTTCACCTAAGATCGGGAACAAGACAGGAATGCCCACTCTCCCCACTTTTATTCAACATAGTACTGGAGGTCCTAGCCATGGCAATCAGACAAAACAAAGAAATAGAAGGAATCCAGGTAGGTAAAGAAGAAGTTAAACTGCCACTATTTGCAGATGACATGATATTGTACATAAAAAACCCTAAGGACTCCACTCCAAAACTACTAGAACTGATATCGGAATACAGCAAAGTTGCAGGATACAAAATTAACACACAGAAATTTGTGGCTTTCCTATACACTAACAATGAACCAATAGAAAGAGAAATCAGGAAAAGAACTCTATTCACAATTGCATCAAAAAGAATAAAATACCTAGGAATAAACCTACCCAAAGAAGTGAAAGACCTATACCCTGAAAACTACAAGACACTCTTAAGAGAAATTAAAGAGGACACTAACAAATGGAAACTCATCCCATGCTCTTGGCTAGGAGGAATTAATATCATCAAAATGGCCTTCCTTCCCAAAGCAATATACAGATTTGATGCAATCCATAACAAGTTTCCAGGAACATTCTTCAACGAACTGGAACAAATAGTTCAAAAATTCATATGGAAACACCAAAGACCCCGAATAGCCAAAGCAATCCTGAAAAAGAAGAATAAAGTAGGGGGATCTCACTCCCCAACTTCAAGCTCTACTACAAAGCCATTCTTAGGGTAAATTCCTAGACCTAGGGTAAATCAAGACAATTTGGTACTGGCATAAGAACAGAGCCACAGACCAGTGGAACAGATTAGAGACTCCAGACATTAACCCAAACATATATGGTCAATTAATATTTGATAAAGGAGCCATGGACATACAATGGGGAAATGACAGTCTCTTCAACAGATGGTGCTGGCAAAACTGGACAGCTACATGTAAGAGAATGAAACTGGATCACTATCTAACCCCATACACAAAAGTAAATTCGAAATGGATCAAAGACCTGAATGTAAGTCATGAAACCATAAAACTCTTAGAAAAAACATAGGCAAAAATCTCTTAGACATAAACATGAGTGACCTCTTCTTGAACATATCTCCCTGGGCAAGGAAAACAAAAGCAAAAATGAACAAGTGGGACTATGTTAAGCTGAAAAGCTTCTGTACAGCAAAAGACACCATCAATAGAACAAAAAGGAACCCTACAGTATGGGAGAATATATTTGTAAATGACAGATCCGATAAAGGGTTGATATCCAAAATACATAAAGAGCTCACCCACCTCAACAAACAAAAAACAAATAATCCAATTAAAAAATGGACAGAGAAACTGAACAGACAGTTCTCCAGAAAAGAAATTCAGATGGCCAACAGACACATGGAAAGATGCTCCACATCGCTAGTTATCAGAGAAATGCAAATTAAAACCACAATGACATATCACCTCACACCAGTAAGTATGGCTACCATCTAAGAGACAAACAACAACAAATGTTGGCG
Organism: Manis javanica; assembly: GCF_040802235.1. Lineage (NCBI taxonomy): Eukaryota > Metazoa > Chordata > Mammalia > Pholidota > Manidae > Manis > Manis javanica. Next base: position 122,895,318 of record NC_133163.1, read on the forward strand.
AGGTTGTGGAGAAAGGGGAACCCTCCTACACTGCTGGTGGGAATGTAAATTAGTTCAACCATTGTGGAAAGCAGTATGGAGGTTCCTCAAAATGCTCAAAATAGACTTACCATTTGACCCAGGAATTCCACTCCTAGGAATTTAGCTAAGAATGCAGCACTCCAGTTTGAAAAAGACAGATGCACCCCTATGTTTATCACAGCACTATTTACAATAGCCAAAAAATGGAAGCAACCTAAGTGTCCATCAGTAGATGAATGGATAAAGAAGATGTGGTACATATACACAATGGAATATTATTCAGCCATAAGAAGAAAACAAATCCTACCATTTGCAGCAACATGGATGGAGCTAGAGGGTATTATGCTCAGTGAAATAAGCCAAGCGGAGAAAGACAAATACCAAATGATTTCACTCATCTGTGGAGTATAAGAACAATGGAAAAACTGAAGGAACAAAAACAGCAGCAGAATCACAGAACCCATGAATGGACTGACAGTTATCTAAGAGAAAGGGACTGGGGAGGATGGGTGGGTAGGGAGGGATAAGGGGGGTGGAGAAGAAAGGGGGTAGTATGCTTCGCATGCATAATGTGGGTGGTGGGATAAAGGGGAGGGCTGTGCAACACAGAGAAGACAAGTAGTGATTCTACAACATTTTGCTATGCTGATGGAGAGTGACTGAAATGGGGTTTGTTGGGGGGACATGGTGTATGGGAGAGCCTGGTAAACATAATATTCTTCATGTAATTGTAGATTAATGATTACAAGAAAAAAAAAAAAAGAGAGAAAGAAAAGGGGGAATACTCCCTGATGGGATAAAACTAACTGCAAATCAACGATTAATGCATGCTTTACATATCCTTATTTTGATTTTTTAAACGGTGTCAGATGATCAGCTATGGAAGTACATTTTTCTGATAATATTCCTTTCTCTTAATAAAAAAAAAGCAGTTCCTGTGTGGTGATCTCCAATAGGTTCTTCACAATGGTATGAAGGTCATATCAAAGTGTGGGCAAAGGGTTTGTTTGTGTTTATACAGAGGACCAAAGCCTAATTTGGCTACCCAGAAAACGAATAAAGATACAATGTGAAGAACTTCTAACATCAACACCCTCTGGAAGAGTCATTCCAGAAGATGATCATCAAAAAACTTCAACAAAGATCCGCTGTTGCAGTTGTAGCTGCATTCACCCCACCGGTTCCTGGACTTGCCATTGGAATGAAGAAGGAGATATCTAAGCTGGCCTGTGCATACAGTAAAACAACAAATTTGACTGGATCTATACTGTTGGAACTCAACCAAGAATTAGGAGAGGTGCAAGTTGCAGCACTCCAAAATCATGCGACTATAGACTATCTACTGTTAAAAGAACATATGGGATGTGAATAGTTCCCAGGAATGTGTTGTTTTAATTTGTCTGATTTTTCTCAAACTATTCAAATTCAGTTAGATAATATCCATCATATCATTGATAAGTTTTCACAAATGCCTAGGGTACTTAACTGGTTTTCTTGGTTTCACTGGATATGGCTGGTAATTGTAGGTCTGCTTTTATTATGTAGCTGTATTCCGATTATGTTAATGTGTGTGTGCAATTTAATTAGTAGTTTGTTAAAACCTATACATGCTTATGTTACTCTACAAGAAGATATGTCAAAGAAATAATCAATCTTCCCATGTTTTCTTCCATCTGCTACCTCTATAGCTTTTCTTCCTCCTTCCTAATTACAACCCTTTAGTAGAATTCATATCTCATATCGAAAATTACCGAGTATCATAATTCTTCCAAGTGGTAAAGATACCTCAAGACAAAGGCTGGGCATAGAAGCCACAGGGCATAAATCTGCAAAGAAGTAAAAAGCTAACCTTTTCAAAGAATATGGCTTCTCTCTCACTTACCAACTTTACATTTCCCTGTATGGCCCTGGAATATGACTGGTTAGCCAGAGACGGGTAAGATTCCTCAAGGGAGGAACAACCTAAGACAGGCACAGTCGCAGGGGGGCCATCAGGTGAGAAATTGGGGATCAACAGAGGTGAGGCTTAGAACCTCACACCCCCTGTTTTGAGAGAAATCTTGTGCATCTGTGGATGTTTTGTTGCCCTTGTCTAGCTCGGATTAGCACATAGTCTACAGGCACACACCTGATCATCTACATTTGCCCTCTTACAGCACTAAACTATGTTTTCTATCTTTATCTTGCATCTACCTACCACTTCAGCATTTTATTAAAAATAATAATAATAATAATAATAAGGGAGAAATGTGGGATTCACATATAAATCAAGTATAGAAATCAAATGAATAATCATATCTGATTTGATTGTTTATAGTTCATGATGCATGATCAAAAGTGAAAGTTTCTATGATATGACTGCCCTTGCACTGTTCACCATGTAAGGACTTATTCACTATGTAAGAACTTGTTCGTTATGCTTCAGAAGATTGGAGACTGTTGAGAATTAGACTTGGGGTTGGTTAATGATTGTGCATTGAGTCCCCTATACAGAATTTTATTGTTGTTAACAACCATTTGGTCAATAAACATGAGAGATGCCCTCTAAAAAAAAAAAAAAAGATAAATATGAAAAAAATTAGCCCCTACAAATAATAATCAGCATAAAAGTATAATAAAAGTAAAAACCTCTGATTTATAACCATGCACACACACACCACTCACACAAACCATCTCACTCTCTATATTTCTCTCTCCCTGTTAAGTCACTGGTGTTACAAAACATATGACTTATCATTGTTGGGTCTGTTATGTTTTTACACATATGTGTACATTTTTTTAGCCTAGGAATAAACTTTATAAGATGTAGGATAAATAAAATAATTTTGAAACTTAATTAAAAGACATAGAAAAGACTTTAATAAAAAGCATAGCTTTCCTGGATGGGAGAAGGTAACACCAGTAACACTATAAAGATGGCAAAATTCAAATATGCAACTAAATTATTAATTCATTATATCCAAATAAAATCCCAGAGTGTTTTTATTTTCCAGAACTTAACTGAATGTCTCTATGGTTCATCTAATAAACAGGTAATGATTACCTTTTAAAAAATTTCTCTCATCAGATTTATAATTTCAAAAAAGTAGTTACCTCTGGGGAATAGCACCAGGGTTTCTATGGGAGGAGGTGAAAGAGTTTTCCTTGAATCGCTTTTTAAATTGCCTTTGTAATTTAAATAACTAGCTATAGAAGTTCATTTTCAGTATGCACGTCATGTATCAGTAGAAATTTAAATGAAAGTTATGTAAAAGAATAAAAGTGTAAAACAGTCATAACAACTTTTAGAAATAAAAGAGCATGAGGATTTGCTGCTGCCCTGCCTGCAATGGCCAAGATAAGGAGGCAGCCTAAGTGTTCATCAACTGATGGATGGGTGAAGGGGTGGCGCCTTTTATATATATGATGGAGTATTACTCAACAATAAAAAGAAAAGAAATCATGCCATTTGCAACAGCATGGATGGATCTAGAGGGTATGACACTCAATGAAATAAGCCAGGTGGAGAAAGGCAAATACCAAACAATATTATTTGTGCAGTGTAAAAACAAAGCAAAATACAAGGAACAAAATAGCGGTAGACTCATAGACACTGAGAATGGACTAGTGGTAACCAAGGGGGAAGGATTGGAAAGGGTGGGAGGGGAAGGGGATAAAGGGGCACACTGATTCGAAATCACAATATAGGTTGGTCATGGGGACGGTAGGACAGCATGGAGACTGGAGTTAATGATTCTGTAACATCTTACTACAGTGATAGATCGTTCCCGCACTACAAAGGATGAGGATTTAATAATATGGGCAACTGTTGAACCGCTGTGTTGAATATTTGAAACCAACATAATACTATCAATGATACTTCAGTAAAAAAAAAAGTTAACAAATAAGATTTTTCTGACAGACCCAAAAAAGGAAAAAAAAGATTATGAGGGAGCTTTATGAGGGAGCTTGTCCTACAGTATGTTAAACTTTATTATAAAGCTACAATAAATAAAACAGTGCATATGTTGGTCTAGATAGCTAGATCAGTAGAAAGAACAGGGAATCATGAAAGAGACAAACCTACCATATAAGAATTTAAAGTGTTACTGCAAGTGAGCAAGGAAAAAATGTATTAGTTAGCAAATGTTGCCAGGACAACTATTTGAAAGCAAATTATTTTATCTATAATATTATGTACCATATATGATATGTTATGAAATACACTGTGTATAATATAGAATATAAAAATTATAATGAAAAATAAAGAAAACCTGTAATATGACAAAATACATCATAAAACTAAACAAATTATAAACTACAAAATATGCTGGTAACACATAATATTCTTAATAACGAGTCTTATAAATCAGTAAGATAAATACTTCAGTAGAAAAATGGTTAAAGTTTGTAAGAAAACTTTAAAATACTGATGATAAATATGAAAATATGCTAAAGCTCTTAATAAGACAATAAAAACATGAATGTGACTAAAAATCTGAATAATAAATCAATGTTGATGAGATTGATAAAAAAGCAGTTGATGGGAAGTATAAATTTGAACTAAGATTTCAGAGGGCTATTTGGCAATATTTATTAAATTTTAAATGTCTGTACTCTGACCCTACAAATCTGCTTATAGCAATTTATCCTGAGGAAATGATTGGTCAATATATACAAAATGATTGGTCAAATATACAAAAATGTATGTAAAATGATGCTTACTAAAACTAAATGCTTTAAATACAAAACAAAGGCATGAACTTCATTTTTTTCTGCTTCATATATTAATAAAAGGAATACTCTATAGCCATTTAAAAAAAGTGAGGGAAAAAATAAGTAAGAGCTGTATGTATTAACACAGAAAGATGATGATACACTATTAAGTAAAAGATGTCAAGTTGTTACAACTACTGGATATAGTACAACTCCATATATTTGTGAAGAAAGAAAAATCATAAACTATACTCATAAATTATACACACACACACATTTAAAAAATCTGGAAGTATATACCCCAGGCTCTTTATATTGATAATCTCTAAGGGGTGGTAATCTCTAAGATATTACAAGTAATATCTTATCTCTGTCATTTATTAGTTGTATTACCTTTGCAAGTTCTTAAGTTATCTAGGTCTAAATTTCTAGATCTGTGAAGTGGAGACAGTAATAGTAATAGCCATCATCCCTCATAGGAGTGATGTCAGAATTAAATGAGTTTTAAAGCATGAAAAGGGCTTAGAACAGAATACAAAACATTCAGTAAGTGTTAATAATTATTACTTTATAAGTGTCTACACTAATGAATTTTTAAAATATATTTTAGCCATGTAGTTCATAATCAGGAAAACAGGTTTATCTTTCAGGGGGGTAGATCCCATTATCTGATTTAAATGTTTCATCTAAAACAATAATTGAAAAGTTAAGAGTCCATATGATGGCAACTAAAATAGGTTATGACATTTAAAAATTTAAGATGACAATCAATCCTAAAAAATATACCAAGAAGGGGAAAACCTACTCAGATCAACTTAGAGATTAATTCGTATTTTTATTCCAATGTCATATTTTTTACCTAAATCCTTATCACATACTAAATGCTGGAAATTCATGTAAATAGAAATTTGGAGTGTGAGACTGTGCATTAAAGATAAGCTTCTATTCACAACTTTCATGAGAATGAAGATGATAGGGGGATCATGTTTAAAATTTTATCTGTTCCCAGTGAAAGAGCAACTAAGTCCCTAATAAGAACATAATACAGGTTCTAAAGCAACAGGACTTCATTCCAGCCTTTGAATTTATATAGCAAAAACAACGACAGAACTTCTACAGTATCCATTCTGAAGCAAATGAAGGAGGACACACAAGCAACACAGGCACACTTGTAAGAGAAATAGAACTTCATCATTAAAGGAGTTCCAACAGACAAACAAAAATTAGAGATATCATTTTAGAATTCCTAAATTCAAAAAGGGAAAAATCACAGAGTGCAGTGCTGAGATGGGTCAAGGAAGTAAATACTCATACTTGATGACAATGTTAATTTTTTCCCACTTTTATGGAGGGTAACCTAGTGATATACAAGAGAGCAATAGGGATATCCACGATCTTCAGCCAAATTATCCAAGTCTTATAAATATCTTCTTAAAATAATTTAAAGGAAAAGCTAACATCACCATAACAGCATTATTTAAACCTGAAAACAACCTGAATAATACAAAAAGATAGTTAGATGGCTAATTGTCTACAGTATATTAATCTACCAGCTTATTATGACTTTGTAAAAACTAACAAATAGAAAGTCTAAACTGTAGCAAGAAAGGACTACTTAATGTGTAAAACTGGAAAAAAATAGCTATCCATATGCAGGAAATAAGGCAGACTCCTACATCTCATACCATATTTAAAAAAATAAACCCCAGATTGATTAAGGTCTTACATGACACAAACAAAACTTTCAACTTTTTAAAAGAAAACACCTCCTCAAAAACTTAAATGTGGAATTACAATAATGATCCAACAGTCCCACCTCTAGGTATATACGCAAAAGAATGGAAAGCGGGAACTCAAACAGATGCTTGTACACCAACATTCGCAGTAGAATAATTGCAAACAACCTAATGTCTACCAACAGATGAACAGATGAACAAAATGTGGTACATATGGACAATAGATTATTACTCAGCTTTAAGAAGGAATGAAATTCTGGTACATGCTACAATATGGATGAATAATCTTGGAAACATCCTATGTGAGAAAAACAGATACAAAAGGGCAAATATTGCATGATCCCACTTAGATGAGAAGGTACAATAGGCAAGTTCATTGAAACATAAAGTAAAACAGGTTTACCAGGAGCTGGGGAAGGAGGTAATGGGGAGATACTGCTTAATGGGTCCAGAGTTTCTGTTTGGGATGATGAAATAGTTCTGAAAATGGATAGTGGTGATAGCTGCATTGTGAATTACTTAATGCCACTGAATTGTACATTAAAAAGTGGTTAAAACCATATTATGTATATTTTACCAAAATAAAAATAAACTAATAAAATTAATATATATGATGAAACTGGTAGAGCAGTAGAAAAAAGGAAATAGTTAATACATTTTTTTTTCTGACTTTGGAATAGGGAAGGATTTAAGATGCAAAAAACATTAGCAGGTGGGTGTGACCACTTTGGAAAACAACTGGACACTATCTTAAAAAGTTGAATCTTCACAGACCTTATGACCCAGTAGGTCTACTAGACGTATATTCTAGAGCATGCATTCTCAATGGAGGTGGTATCAACCCAAGCGGGTGAAATTAGTTTCGAGGAAGAGTGGGGAATGGACACACACACACACACACACACAAACATACTCTTTGTATATAAATCACAGATATACATTCAGTACATAAAGATACACCCAAAACCATCTGTGGTATTAAAATTTCATTAAAGAGGAATGGTTGGAATGGAGTGGGGGGAGTCTAAAAAAGGGTCCTTAGTGAGGCAATAATGAAATGGTTGAGAAATACTGCCCTAGAGATACTCTTGCATACATGCACCAGAAAACATGTATTATGAATGTTAATAGCAGCTCTGTTCAAAAATCAGGAAACACCACAAGGAGCCACTACTGGAAGAGTGGATGAATACACTGGTAAACCTATCAACGGATGACAAATTAAAAGGTATGAATCCTTCAACCATTAGTAAAAAGGAATGAATCACTGCTACATGCCACAATAGGAATTTTAGTAATATAATAGTGAGTGAAAAACACAAGTCCTAGAAAACAACATGTAATAAAATCCCCTCTTTGTTGTAAAGCTGTCACAGCAAATAAACACTCCTAAATATCTAGCACCACAGTAATCCCAAGCGAGGTCCTCAAAGATGGCACAGACTCCTAGATCGATGTTTTCCAACGCTGTGGCAGGTTGTCACTCAGTGGGTCCTGAATTAATTTGGTAGTCATGACCGATATCTTTTAAATGTTTAGTAGAATAATCACAGTGACTGCACTCTGCATAGGTAGGGTAAAACTTGCTTTGTAAAACTTTTTTGTTCTATAAATATGTACACACACATCTGTACCCTTATCCTGATATTCTGAAATCTAAAGAGCTATGAAACCTTAATTTTCTTTTGTAAGTTTGGTGCAGATTCACAGGGCAGCAAAATCTGACCTGAAATGCCTTAGGCACTTATAGCCTTTATTATTCTTTATTCATTATGAATAATACATTTCATTGGAAAAATACTAATGTATTTCATTATAGGTGGCATACATATTATCTTTTAACATTCAAAATAACAAAAAACATCTCTGGACCTTAGAGTTTGGGAGAAAAGATTAAGAACCTATCTATGTATATAATTCTACATGTGTATATATATATTTAGTGTACATATACTTGGTGTGTACTGAGTCAAAATGTAAAACATATTTCTGACCAGATTAAGACAAAAGCGTCCGGCGTTACTGGCTAGGTGACATTTTTCACAGGCACTGGCCGTACCTATGCCTCCATAATTCTTATTCTACAAAACTCTTAGGAAAGGGACGTCCCACTATTATGACTCAGAATGTTCCTGTGCTTTTTTTATTTTAATTCCTCCCTATTTACTTTTAAGACCATTTCATGTTTGGAGGGAGCAAATTCAGTCATCACTTAGAGGTGACCTTTAAACTGAACACAATAATATCTTAAGTTTATATCACTCCTGTATTTCCCAAAGAATAGAAAAAAATACCCTAAGCACGGAAGGAGAGTCGAAAGAGCCATCTCAAAGCCTTACCTTCAGAAGGTTTAGGACTTTCTTGCCAAGATCCAGTTCAAAGTTGGCATAATTAGAGCCACACATGTCATAGATAAACACCAATCCATTCCTTTGAGTTTCAAAGCTGTAAACCAACCATTGAACAAGAACATTTATAAGTAATAAGTTGGATGAAGCAGGTTGAAAGCCTAGGGCAAAAATAAAGACACAGAGAGTATAGGACACATCTGGGACCAAAATAACTGCCTCCCTGAAATCTGGTCATACAAAAAGATGACTTATCTTTGGTATCTACTATTCTTATTGTAGTACTGGTATTCATAATCACAAGTAATACATTTGGTCTTCAATCCTGTTCCTGGCATAAAGTTCTTAATACTCTTGGAATTTCCAAAGTGAAGAGAGAGATAAAGGTGTCTGTTGTTACGTTAATGAGGTGACTTCTGAAGTGCCCCCAGATCACCAAAGGATGGGGGCTAGTTGCCAAAACAATCAATCAACCATGTGATTAAAGGGTCCCCCTCACATCTGTCCCCACCGTCTTATCCATATCATCATCCCTCACCGCCACCAACCAAGCCGTCACCACCATCCTCTCCACAGAGAGGGTAAGGGTGTAGAGACTAACTTCAATTACCAACTGCCAATGATTTAATCAATCACACCTATGTGATGAAGCCTCCATAAAAACCCGAAGGACAGCTTCCAATGGGAGAACCTGTGTATGTGCTGAGAGAGCAGCCCTCTCAGAGCGGGCATGGGAGCGCTGTGCCCCTTTCACCATCCCTTGCCCTATGCATCCCTTTCATCTGGCTGTTTGATGCTTTCACTATCCTTGTTCTATCCTATTGCTGGTTCTAAACCAGTAATCCAATAAGTGAAATTTTTCTCAGTTCTGTGAGCCACTCTAGCAAATTTACTGAACCCATGGAGGGGGTCGTTGGAACCTCCCATCTATAGCCTGTTGGTCAAATGCACAGGTGACAACCTGGACTTGCCATTGACATCTGAAGGGCAAGAGAGGGGGACCCGACTTGTGGGACTGGAAACCCTTAACCTGTAGGGTCTGATGGCCTCTAGCAGGTAGTGTCAGGACTGAGCTGAATCACAGAACACCGCTTGGCCGTGTGGTTGAAAACCTCCGCATGTCAGAATTGGAACTATACTTATTTATGCATATTTATCCAGATGTATTAAGTGCCAAGCTCCTAGGTTAAGAATGTTCCAGAGTTATGAAGGAAGAAGAGTTATACATCTAGGTTATGAAAATTTTAACTGTTTTCTCTGATGTGTCTGAATCTATCCAAATTCTCTAACAGTTTATATTCAACTCAAAAGTTACCTTTTCCATGACTTCTGTGTAACTGTAATCAAATGTACCCCTCATCCCCTGAAGTCCCATAAATCTTCCTACAGATTTTTCTTGGGGCTCTTAAAGTACTCCAATTTGTGTAGCCATCTGATTCTTTCCTAGAGGAAAAAATGTGCTCTGTTCACCTCATTACCCCCAATGATCCTGAGCACAGTGCTTGTAGATAGGTATCTAATAAAGGGTCACTGAGTTCTATTCAGTGGACTGGAAGCCCATTAAGAAAATACTTTAGACCTGTGGGAAACAAGCTCAATGATGGTAAATTTGCCTCTCATGACTTGGAGAAAGAGAACAAACCTACAAACGGTGTTTGGAAAGTATTTTAAGAACACAATTAAGAGGTGGTAAGCTTACTCTCAGATTGAGGTTAGGAACACACACAGGAGGGTATGAAGAGTATCCCTCATTCCCATCTCCTTAATGCCTAAAGACTGCTCAAAGTTGCACTCTTCCGCCCAGGCAGATCTTTACCTATTTCTGATCTGCAAACCCAAAAGGTAATTTAGGAATAAATTGTTTGACTATTTACAAATGATGGCCAACAGTTTTCAACAACAGTCAAACAATTGTACATCAATTGAGAAAGTTTTCTTCAAGAATCTCAATGTTACTTTGTATGCTAAAATTTTTTTGCACCACATCCTAGAAGCCTCCTTATCTTCATCCTTTTAACAAAATCCAAGGCAGAAGCACGCACCCAAAAGCACCATTTTGAACATTTCTAATTCTGATGTAGTTTTTCCAGAAGACTGAGTTTCAAATGGTCCCTAATGGGTTAGTTAGTTATATCTTCAATCTTTTTTTTCATGACCTCAGAGAGACTATGATTCACCAGGATCAAAGATGCTAATGTGTGGTACAATTATTGAGTAGAATCCAGGCCATTTCTCCATAAGCTCATCAAGGGCCAAATTCAAAGAATTATTATAGGTTTTCCCCTCACAGCTCCAGCCTGTGGCAAGGAACTGAACAAGAAACAAAAAGTCAGTGCCAGGGGAAACCGAATTTAATAAAAAGAAGCTATGGTGCATATCCACGCAGGTTCTATATTCCCAAAAATATACTGCTCATCCTGTGAAGGCATATGAAATGAATGCAAATGTAATAGGATTTTCACTTTTCTGGGTACAAAATATAAGGTTTACGATAATAACTAATTTCCTACAAGAATAAGTGCTTCCTTACTGAGTTTGATCTCTGAGCTGAATGCTATCTGGAACACCAAGAAGTTTTAAAACATAGTCCCTGAAGGCAGTACAGCAAGGAGAAGCCAATTAATGACTGTATAACATCTTACTACATTGATAGGCAGTGACCGTAGCGGAGGAGGTAAGGACTTGCTACTATGGGTGAATGCTGAAACCATTGTTGTTTACGTAAAACCATCATGACCGTATGTCAATGATATTTTAATAATTAAAAAAAAAGCACAACCATAGTTTCTGACATTTGTTTCAAAATAATTGAGGGTGGGTATGGGCAAAGGGCTATCAATGAAACAAGATTGATTACAGATCACTTAAGAAGACAGATCATGGGTATGTGTAAGTTTATGATACCATTTCCTCTCCACCTATGGAGATTTGGGAATTTTTCATTACATAATGTTAAAAAGAAGGCTCCCTGCCCTCATGTAGCTTACAACCTAGTGTGGATGCAGAAAACAACAGCATAAGATAAGTGACATCACAAGGCCATGGATACAAAATACAGAATGATCGGTATTAGTAATAACTGCTATTAAAGTCACAATAAAAGTTTTATTTATGACAAGTTGGAGTGGTGAGGGATCCAGTCATAGAACCTGGGCCTTAAAGAAAGGGCAAAATTTAGTGAAAAGGAGGGGTTTCTTTCTCTTCCATCCTGGTTCAAGGTAACATGTGAAAACAAGAATTACTACTCACTAGTGAGAATATTTTGCTTAGAGAAAAGGGTTCACATTATCTTCCATGCACCCTCTGAATAATGAATCACTGAGCGTTTTAAGAAAGGGATGGACATCATGAAAACAATGCTTTAATTACTTTTACCTGTATGGTCCTCCTGTGCAGTCCAATTATTCACAATGGAAAGAGCAAGCTATGGCCACTGCACCTTTATAAACTATGCCTGATGCCAATCACAGGCAATATGAACTGAGAAATTCCACACTTCTGATTGGGCAGCACAGGGCCCCTAAGACCACTGGTCCTCTCTCCTTAGTTCTCTTTTTCAGAATAATGCTGTGTGTGGTTTAGATATATCTCCCACTGAGCATCAAAAGTAGAACCTAAGTATGATGAAAGTAACAAGGCAGTACCAAGCGACCTAGACAGAGTGCCACTTCAGACAATCATTTGGCTATTACCATTCTCTTAAGTCCACAGCACAACTAAAGCTGTGCACAGCTGTCTCTCACTGTCTCAGGGTCTCAATCCTTGACAGTATTACTTCTAACTCAGACGACAAGGCAATGAAGTACAAAGCAATAACGAACTATAAATGGCAAGGAGCAAGGAAAAAGGGAGCATGGCAGAAAGACGACATAGCAGGGGACAGACAGACCTGGCCAAGAGCAAAGGAACGGGAATCTTAGACCTAGTTGGACTGATTGGTATTGACTGTAGAAAGTTACATAACTTTCGGGGCTGCATTTTCTTTGTCTGTAGAATAGCAGTAATTACCACATACCTTAGAGGAGGAAGGAGAAATGACCCGAGTAGGCTCTTTTTGCTTATGCACCTGTTTATAAAGTGAGTTTTCATAACTTTATACTTCTGGACTGTTCTCTCCTCAATGTCAATTCTCAAAATCCTCTGAGTTAAATGGCATTATTCCTTTTTCACAGACAAAGAAACTGAGGCCCCAGACGGTTTTGAAAATCAAAATTCAGAGGAGAAAAAGCAAAAAGAACCTGAACAGGTCATTTCCCCTTTACTCTCTTTCAACAAGTAATTCTCAACACACTGAGGATTGCTAGTTAACTGGCCTTCTTGGCTTCTGTTATCCCAAAATAGAGCCAAGCAGGTAAAGATACAGAATACCCACTATCTTGATAGTATCCAGAAACATGACAAGCCCTTAAGGACACGGGATATCTCCTATTCATAGCACTGCCTAAGGCCCATCCTACGAGCATGATGAAGGCACTGCTCAGTTTAAGCAAAGCAAAGACTATCACTTGACCATCCGGATGCAGACCACCTAAAAGATAACGTCCATGCTCACCTATCCACAGCTCTGTCTAGTAAGTAAAACAGAGCCTGAAGTACCACGTGTTGGACGGATTTGTGGGGATGATGCAATCTGGCAGTGAAGAGGGCGATGGAAGCCCCTGTTGGGTCCCGAACATTCTAGAGAAAATAAAACAAGAAACATTTAGAATCAAATGGAAAATCACAACAATCCCTAAGGCTTCTTATATCCTGAACAAAGGTTGATATGAAGAGAACAGCTGCTGGCAATAATTCTCTGACTTGCATCAATTTCTTTGGAAAGGGAAGAAAGTTTCTGTCCTCCCATACCTGATTCCCAGCACCCCCTGGATCATATTCTGTAGTAGGGAAAAATCACATTCTCTGAACTCTTCAACTGTAGAGAGAGTAAAGGATGGTCTACACTGAATTTCCCAGGCAGCAGGAGAAAACCATAGAATACAATCATGGTTTCCACACTCTGCCTTAAAACAAATTCAAACTCTGCCTTAAAAATATCACTGTATACTTATCTGAAAGACTGCGGTCCCTAAGTGGAGAGAGCTTGCATTAAATAAGGAAGGATGGGCCTCTGAAACACTGTATACCCAACCCAAAGGCCTCAAATAACCTTAAACAGACCAGTGAAGAAACTCTTCTAAATCTACCATATAATTATCAATAATTTTAATTATTATTAGAATAATTTTGTGTCAAACTGCACAGCTTTTTCACATCTGCTCCCAACTGTTGAGACTCTCTAGATTCAGAATAAGGTACCTAGGAACAAAGTCCAAGGAGGACATTAACTACAAAAGGAAATGAGATACTAGAAGAGGAGTTCATAAAGACTTACTAAGATGGTGAATTTTCCACTGAGGATCTCAGAACGGAGAGGTTCCTCATGAGGTTTCAGCTTCACAATGCCTTCCTTCCTTCGTGTTTCCTAAAAATAAAGCATAGCAAGATCAATCAACATAAAAATACTGTATATCCAGGACACCTTTATATAACCACCAGATCTCAAGAGATAAGGGATTTTATAAGTCAACTAACTGAATCACGAATTACTTTGTAACTGCCTTCTAGGCCAGCTGAGTGCTATCAGAATTCTTGTCCAAAGCCACCTAATCAGTCCTTTAGGCAGGATATTTCCCTTTGAATCAGTAAGAATCTTAATTCCAAAGATCAACCAGTATGTATCATTAGAGTTCAGGGTCAAAGATTTTAAACATTCAGCAGCACTGATATTGCACCAGGCTATTAAAATATGTACCCAATAACTGTCTGGAAAGAGACACCCTCACATATCCTCCAGGCTTAGGCCTCTCCTATCTTAAATAGGAGCCATCCTTCCCCTCATATTCTCTCCAACAACAGTTACCATGACCTCATTTTTCTTATCTCCACGGAAAGATGTTTTGAGCTCACCCTTAGTTCCTCAAACTCAGTCTGTTGCATTCTCACCTCTCCCGTATCTGACTGAGGGGCCCTGCTCCAGTGGCCAGCACCTTCCTGTCGCTGGACCCAGTGGGCATTTTCAGTCCTCTTTCGACATGACAGGGCTGGCCGCTCACATTCCCTTTTTCCTGAGCCATTAGAAACTGCTCTTTTCGTTCTCCTACTTTTTCAACTTCCTTTTGTGGGCTTTTTTACATTCGAATATTTGCTCAATTCACCCACTGATTTACTCACTGACTTATTCATTCACTCTACAAATATTTGTAGAGCGACTATTATGTGCCATGCACTGAGCTAAGTGCTAGGAACACACTGGTGAATAAAACAAATCAGGTCTTTTTTATATTCTTTCCCAATGCATCCCGAAAATCAAATTCAAATGCTTTCAGGGGCAAGGCAGCAAGTGAAGAGAGTGTTAGTGCTAGGACCACAGAAAAGCACACGCCTACCTAAAGCATTCAAATTCCACTTTTAAAACAATACTGAACCAAGACGGCAAAAAAGTCCGAGGTGATGTTCTGCCCTACACATCTTCCTATCCCTCATTCTCCCAGGCTGACCTCATGCTTGCTCATGGCTCCAATATTCAGCTCTGCTTTGATCACTCTGAAATCTGTACTTCCAGTCCAGATACCTTTTCTGAACCCTATACTCATAGTCCAGCTGCTTAAAGGACATGTCTATTTAGATATTCCAATGGCACTTCAATCTTAACATGGCCAAACTGAATTGGTGGCCTTGTGTCGCCACATACCTGCTCCCACTTCAGTGTCTCCTAAATTAATGAATGCCACCACCACTTACCCTGCCACCCAAGTCAGAGACCTGGGACCTTTAACACCTCTTTCCTCACACACTACCTTAAGCAACCCTGTTTTACCAATTTTACCTCCAGAATGTGCACACCTCTCCCTCTATCTCCCCTGATGGCACACCTGAAGTCACCACGATCATCTCTCTCCCAGTAAGTACAACAGCCTTCTAATTGGTCTGTCTCTACTGTAGCCCTTCTGATTCTTTTCTGAATCACAGTGACAAATATCTTTCCAGAATGCAAATCTGATCAAGTCATTCTGCTGTTTATACCTTTGATTAATTCCTCTGCTCTAAAGAAAAAGCAGATACTCTGATCAAGACATGTTCACCTCTACTGTTCAATCTCTTGCCATGTCCCACTCTCAGCTCAGCATTTCTGCTGTTTAATTTCTCTTTTGCCAGTACACATCTGACCTTGCTGTTCTCTCTTCCATACTCCCTTACCTATCTGATTCCTACCCATTCTTCAGATCTTAATACAATCTTTACAATACCCTCCTAACTTAATGTGCTTACACAGAACCCTATCATAACATTTCTGTAATTGTTTGTTCTCTCTTTCTAAATAGTAATCTCTGTACCTGGAACATAGTAGACATACAATAAATGTGAATAAATGAGTGAATATTAAACAAGATAGGTATAAGTGAGCTTTAGTCTTAAACTAATTCTTGTACTTCTAATCCCCTCTTCTTTTTTTAACTTAGGGATATGTTATTATCTCTTCAGAAAAATTTTCAGACTTCAAGGTAGGGCTCGTAGATACTATCCAGTTTTTCTTTGCTTTTTTTTTTATGGGAGTGGGGAGAACACTCGGAGAACCAATGCACGCGCGGCACCCAGCAGAGAGAAGAGCGGCATGAAGAGCCCGACCGCCAAAGGTGCAGTCCACCCCCGAGCCACGTACTCGGTAGGAGTGGAACAACTCTATGGCCCGGACCACATCGAACTTCCGGGCCATGAGGAACTTGACAGCCACATTCCAAGAGAGAGGGGAAACGTTGTACTGAACTGTCCACTTGTTAATCTCTTCAAGAAACTGCTTGGTGGCCTGTTTGACAAAGAAAATAAAGAATAATTAGTAAGTTGAGAAATACTATGGAAACAAAAAACAAACAAGCAAGAAAAAAAATATATCAGTCTTTTCCCAAGCAAATCTGAACCCAAAGTTTATTACCAGAAGCAGGGAAAGACAAAAGTTGGAAACAGGTCTGAAGCTAGAAATAGTTAAAATTTGTACAATTCAATGAGGCCAGAAGCCAGAGCTAGGTTCAGAGAGCAGGGCTTAGCACAGGGGTGAAGAAATAATGAGGGGGGACAAGGCTCCCCAATGAGATGCAAATCACTGGCTCCAAAGCAAAAAACAGCAGAGTTTGTTTCTTGTTGTTTTTATATGGGCTTGTTTGTTTTTTTAAAGGTGGGTGGGCCAGCTCGAGGGCTATTGCTTAATGTGCGGTATAGCACAGCACTCTCAGTTGCTGCTTCGGTCCCAACAAACCATCTGGACACAGCAAAAGAATCAGAAAATGGTTTTGACGAGCTTTGGAATTAGCAATACTATTTGAGAGCAGCAAAACTATTACCGAGAATTGAACAGATCAAAAGGTCAACTGTTCTCTGGGCTAACTGACCCCACAGGACCTCTTCATGTTTCATGTGGCAGCCCAAAAACCGATACGAGTGCCCATCGAGTCATCAACAGCCCCTCTGGATAGTGACTTTGGGGGTCAGTGTAGAGAGCCTCATATTGGTGCAAGGGTGGGAAATTTTTATTTTCAGTCTGATCCCAAGCTGGCAAGATGCCTGTTTCTAGAATCATTCCAATCTCTTGATTAACCCATGTTCTTTTATCCCCTCTCACCCTATTTCTCCTTAAAATTATAACAAATTTTCACTGTAGCCACACACACTACCCATTTGTGTCTTTATTTTAGTATAGGATAGATTTTTTTTTTGTAAGCACATTCTAAATTGCTGAACACTTTCTGCATAGTTATTTGGTCCCTTGCATACAGAAACCTTTCTCACGTGTTGGTCAAAATGTAATCGACTTCATGAGAATTCTGAAATTAGATTCTGAAATAAATCAACCGATCTCCCTACAGTTAAATGTATTTATTACCAAACTATTATGTATTTATTAACTATTTGTACTATCTGTGCTAAGAAGAATAAGTAATACAAAAATGAGGTGAGCTCCAAAAGGTATACGACCGAGACCACTGCGTGGCCGGGCCAGGGTGATTCTTGTTCACCTCGCGTTTTCCAATTGAAAAGCACGGGGACAAAAGGTGACAGCAGCGACCTATTCCAGAGTCTCGGCAACAAGTCCTGCTTTGCAAATTTCATCCAAATTGCCACATTCATGTTTAAAAAACTAGCAAACTAGAGGCTCAGGAGAGTCAGCAATACCTCACACAGAGTACCTGATCCATCCCCGAATTTCCAGGAAAGGAAAAAGGCACTCTGCAAACCGGAGTGAGACGGAAGCGGCCCTCAGGCTGCACCTGAGCTTCGGCCCCTTCCAACTGAAGCGATATGACTTAGACCACCAGAAAAGAGGAAACCAGCAAAACTAATCAGGCAAGAAGTGCATATAAAGAGCCAAAATATTAAAGCCATGAAGAAAAACTTTGAGACAATCACGTTGGCCAGAAGCAGTTTAAATCAGACCAGAAAAATGAGTCCCAGAGAAGACAACAGGACAAACTTGGAAGCTCCACCAGAAAACAGTTTGAATTGGCCCTGGCGGGTAAGTGGCCAGGACCCGAATGAGGAAACACAGCAGGCAGAAGAGCGGTGGGCACAGAAAGAGCCCAGGCACAACACGCCGGTGAGTCCAGAAGGTCGCCAGAGTGTTTGTAAAGGGTATTTATTTATAATTAACATCTCTTAAATTCTGGCTTCTCCTCAGGCTTGTCTGGAGCTGTCTGCAGAATAAAACACCTGAATAACAGAACATACTTTTTCCCTTTTCCTCATAAAAACTACAGAGAAATCAATATGCAGGTAGGAAGGAAAATATAGTTAAATGACCAGAAGATGTTATGAACTCATCATATATCCAACTGTTAAAATGATTTTTCATTTTCCATAAATAAACCATGCCCTAATAAGAGACACGCAAGATTTACAAACTTCCTTCAAAGTACATACTGGCTTCCTTCTTCTTAAATTCCTCAAGGTTCTTAATGTTCTGCAGCTCCCAAGAGCTGCTGCCTTGAACTGACCTCTGTTCCCTGCAGGTCAGGATGTTATTCTTGGCTCTGAGCACGGGAACAATTCTTCCTGGTCTGGCTTGACTGGCCTTGCATGAAGAGTCCAGTGTACTGTAAACAGTGATGTGTTACTTACAGATACAAACACATACACACACCACCTGTTACATTCAGCCTCGGATTCACACCCTGCATCCCACCCCTCTGATGGAAGAGACAGGCCTCTGAAAGAAGTCAGAAAGGATGGTCTCATCTGGAACAGCCTTTCTCTAGACAGTTAATCAGGTCTCTTCCTTTGTTTACACATAGATTTGGCAGAGCCACTGAGTACAGACCAGTTTGTGGCCTTGTTGGTTACCAGAAAAACAAGTCCCAGCAATTTCAGTGAGCAATACACTCTTCAGAAAGGAGAACTACAATTCCTGAAATTAATATTGTGTATTTCTGCTGAAAGGAGGAATGAGTCAAAAGATGAGTCACAGATAAGAAACTACTTCAACTCAAGGTCGGTGGATTGAACCTATCTAGCCTTGAGTTACCCACAAGTTGGTAACACCTGGCAGCTAAGGAGTGGCCATAGTTCAAACTTTGGTCTTCCTGCAGAAAAAAGGTATTAACTGATGTACAGAAAAACTAACATTACCGCTTGCAACCCTCCTCAGCCAGCTTTTCAGGTACAAGATTCGTTTCAGCATAGTTGAAAGCTTACTGTAATTTCATACTTCTCCCACAACCATTTAAACAGATAAAAACAAATTTCTTGACTATGGACATGAAGAAAAAGACACTAGAGAACCTGCTATAAAATGACTAAGAAATCTGTCGGTTAAGTGGATGACACCCTAGACACCATCCACCGGAGCTGAAATACGGTGTAAGAGAATAAATGAAACCAACAACATAGTCTTCGTGTTAAATCAAACTCCCAGAGAGCAGCCACAATTTTGAGATGAGTTCTAGGCAAAGGGCTAGCCACCCAAAAGGCCAAGAAAAATGTGTTGGCACACTCAGTTTCATAGTTAGTGCCTTGAAGCCTGTATTCCAAGACAATGTGGGAGAGTGAAAAGCTAGACCTTTAAGAAACCTACTCTAGGAATAAACAGAAAACTTCTGTCTCTTAGGATGTCAGCTACCTAACCACCAAAGAAAAGTCTAGTAGTCTTGGGAATACTTTTGGGAACTTGGGAATCAGAAAGAACCCATCCTCTCTCCGTGCCATGTGATAGTTGAGCAAGTCATTTAACCTCTCTGAGCCTTCAATTTCCTCACCTGAAGAGATGAGGCTTGAACTATAATTTGCAATCACAATATAGGTAGGTCACAGGGAAGGCAGTATAGCACGGAGAAGACCAGTAATGACTCAATAGCATCTTACTATGCTGACACGGTGACTGCAATGGGGGGGTGAGGAGTTGACAATATGGGTGAATGCCGAAACCACAATGTCGTTCATGTGAAACCTTCGTAAGAGTGCATATCAATGATACTATAATAAAAAAACAGTGAGGCTTGACTGAATATGACAACAGATAGAAAAACATCCACCACACCTGGAACAGGGTAGATGGACCGTGAATGGCTGCTCATTTTTTTTTTACTCTAGTCATTTCACATTACAACTTCTTTCAACAAAGACAGAGTTCGAAATAATCAAGTGACCTCTGTTTTTCTTTAGCCTGTTTAGCAACTCAATTTCTCTAATAAATTTCATCCAAAAGAACAAATTTAGATCAGAAACCGCCAAAATGTGTTCAACTGCAAGACAAAAGCCTCCAAAGGAGCAACTCCTCCTCATTTGGACTCTGGCAGCACAGAAGCTGGGTCCGAAAGTATTTAAACCCACCCCTATGCCCATCTCTCAATCCTCCTGTCCCTACTTTCAGACTCACTGGCAGCTTTGGGGATTAACACTGTCATCCTGAGCCCAAGTCCTTTTTAACAGCATTGAACTTACTAAAGACTATTTCTCATTTTAATAAAGGGACAACTTTGTGCAGGACAGACACCATGCAAAAAATGCGGTCAGTCAGTCACCCTGCACTGAATATCTAAATAAGGAAAGTGATTCAATGTAAGTCTCAGTGCCTCCCCTTCACCAAATCTGAGGTTACCTCTGCATTTCAGCAAATATGCCATTTCCTCCTTAACTTCAGTGACAGATGCATTGGTAAACTTCCTCTTATGCTCATTTTCTCAGATTTCCTTCACTGTAAATCATTGCCTGTTACATCTATTAATCCCTTCAGTCCATTATCAATTTGATAATTGATAAGAATAGAATGTATGTGAAACAGAATATATGTGAAGATACACTAGCTTCCTGTACTAGAGTAAGGTAAGGTTTGTTGTATTTCCAAACTGAAAGACTGTATCTTGTCATTAGCCTTTGTTATTGTGCCAAATATGGAAATGAACCTAGTCCCTTTGAATAATATTTAATGGTTTATCTCAGATATTTTCGTTTTATCAGGAAAATTTTTCCTTTTCTTAAACTGATTTTAAAAGAGCCAATGCTTTCCTAAATATCGTTGTACTGCCATCTGGGAAGGAAAAAGTTTAAAGAAGAATTTCTGGTTTCATGTTATGAAACAATGTAATTAAGGAAATTTGCAAAAAGGAAACGTCACCCATAATCCCATCGTTCTGCAAAGCTGTTTTCATGTTTTTAACAATTTAAAAATCAAGGTCAACAGAAAAATACTAATGAATAACTTTCTAAGTATACGTTCCCACAACCCCCCACACATACCCTCACTCCCACACACACACACACACGTTGGCGGTGGGGGGAGGGAGAAGAAAGAAAGAATATATTCAAGTACATATTGTTCTAGGTCAGAGAGTCATTTCCTGGCTCGCAAACTTCCATGACAAGCAGCAGCAGTATTCATCAGGGCAACGGAACAGTCGCACCCGTTCAGGCATCCAGTCATAAATCGTTCAGGCATATCAGTCAAGCATTTGCAAGTATTTGCTGAGGACCTACTCTGTGCCAAGCAGTACAGTAGCAATTGAGAAGAACCAATTTAGAGAGATAAAGATCCTATTCTGAGCAGTGTACAGTCATTTAAATATGCAGACATGCATAAATAGGTCATTCTAGGACGATCTATGAACTGAATGCCATGGGATTTGGGTACCCTCTTGGAGAATTTTTTTACATCTTTTTAAAGGAGTGACTGGAAGGGTGAGTCAGAATTTGCCAGGCAAGAGACAAATATTCTAGGTTGGAGGAAACTAATTTGTAAACCTAGTAGTCTTGAAAGAACAGGGATTATTGGGGATACAGTGTAGCTGGTGTGTCCAGTTTGTATGACAGAGAATGGTAGGCTAAACCACACTGCTAAGGCCCTCATGTGCTGTGCTCCAGATACCAGACATGATCCCATATACATGAAGGAATCACCAGAGATCTTTAAGCAAGAACAGGTTAGCTGGTTCTCCTCTCCCCACTAAAAATGACTCAGTTAGCAGAGGGGAAAAAAAAACTGGAAGGGAAAAATCTATCAGCAAACAGGGGAGTTCTGTCTATTTTATTTACCTAGTTCCTAGCACTGTACCTGGCACAAAAAAAATATCTCTTTAACAGTATCTCCTAAACATGTGTGATGAGTGAATGAACGCTAAATGAACTCCTTCAGAACTCTAAAGAACATTAACATTTAGAAGGAAGACAGAGGAGGAAAAGCCAAGGAACCTTTAGATATACTTTCAGAAACATTAGTGATCACTGAGTATCAAAGAGATGTAAATTTTAAGTTATTAAATATCACCTTCAAAATAAACCTTCATGGGACAAATAACTCTTAAGTTACACAAAAAAGTACAATGGAGGAATGACACATCCTAACCAAAGAGGGCTTATCCCTGGAATGAAAAGACAGTCTGACATCTGATCTATCAATTAATAAATTTCTATATTAACAGATACTAAGGGAGAAGAAGTATATAATCTTCTCAACATATGCTGAAAGTGCATGGAATAAAAATTAACACCCATTATGATTTTTTTTTAATTTAGCAAACTAGGAATAGAGGGAACTACCTTAATTTGGTAAGGATTATCTAACAGAACCTAAGCAATCATCATACTAAATAATGAAACATTAAAATCATTTTTTTCCTATTAAAGATGGAAAGGCCCTGAGGCCTTCTGTTATCACTACTATACAACACTGTGCTGAAGGTCATTTAATGCAAAAGGACAAAGAGAAACCTAATGCATGAAGATGGGAATTTTAAAGAAGAGAATAATGTCCAGAAATAATCCTATGTATATACAGGATTTTTATATATAATCCTTTGCATATAAATGCTACAAGTGATATGACAATTATTTGGAGAAGTATATTATATGAATTTGTTCATAAAGTACTTGTAAAAGGATACAGACAAAAAAATGGTAGCATCAGTCACCTATGAGAAGAACTAACTGAATTGGGGCTAGGAGGGTATAAACTACAAACTTTCATGTCTTTTAAATTTTAAACCATGTCCACACATAACCTAGTCAAAAGCTAAATAAAATGTATAGACTTTAAAAGATAGATTTTAAAAAGATACCATTCCCTTCAAATGACAAAAATTAAAAAGACTGACAACATACAGTATTGGCAGTAATATGGGAAATGGGTGCTTCTACACAATGTAGTAACTATGTAATTCACACCACTTCTTTGTATCAATTAGGCACTTATATAGTACAGTTTTAAACATACAAACTATTTTGACTCACACCACCACCTCTAAGAATCTACTATACAAAAATATAAGCATGGAAGGTACAAAGACAGACAGATATATACATGTATGTTGTTTCTAGTATTTCGCCATTAAAAACAATGCTGCAATGAATGAATACTGGATGTATGGATATTCACTTGTAGTACTGTTTCCAATGGCAAAATTTTAGAGATAACCTATATTGAAGTAGAGCAGGGAAATGAAACAAGCATATTAATTTTTCCTGCCTAAGATTAAAAATGCCAAGATATAAGTAGTATAGTAAGAACAGAAAGGACTCCATCTTAAGGCTAAGATTCCTAACATATTCTATGGTCAGCAGCCAACAACTGGCCCTATCTTAAGGCAGGGCAAGCGGTCCTAAACAGTACCTTTCCACTGCTTCAGAGTAACCACTATCTTGGAGAAGAACAAGATCAAGAAATTCCTTGTCTAAGTTTATTTTACAGAATATCTAGAGGACTGACTATGCATGATGATGACATATTGTCTCTCACTGAAGACAGACACCATGAGACCACGTGTCAAGCCTACGCATCCCGCCTGGCCCTTTTGCCCCATTCTTGAAATCCTTAACAGACAGCATCCTAGCCTTTAAGCACGCCTCCTAGCTGAGGATGCCCTCACTCCCGCTTCTTGAAGAGAGAACTTTACCTTACATAAAGCCTTCTTGCTCCTCAGCTCACTGTGTTTTGTGTCTGTGCTCTTCCAGTGGTTATGTGTCTTTGTTACTTGGCTATTTCATTCAATTTTCTAGACTTATGTACAAGTTTTCTCTCTGTGTTCTACTTCAAACAAGTAAGGAAGGGCACTAAGATCTCTGATTGGGGCTTGCAAGTTCCCATCGCCTGGGTGACTCGGACAGAACTGCGGGTGTACAGCCATGCTCTTTAGGAGCCTGCCCCCAAATCTCCTTTCTTTGCCTTTGGGAAGTTTTCAGAATATAATCTCACTCCGACCAGTGCTGTGCGGCTCCCCCAGATCCTGGGCTGTCAGGGGCTGAGTACCATGCCTTGCAAATTCAAGCAGACACTGGATGCCAGTTGACTTTAGCAGCTGACTTTGGCTTCAATTGTTGGCAAGGGATCTGCCCCGTGCCGAGCAGGAGTTCAGTGACCTTCCTTTCCTCTCTCTGTCCTTCCTTGCCCTCTATGAGCCTGCATGGCTGCCACCATTCATTACTTGCTTTAATGAATTCCTTCCTTACCTACTACACTCATCTGACCTGTTTGAGAATTCTTTCCTCATCAGAGTCAAGAACCCTCCCCTGACCAGGATGAGGTTCCACCTAATGCACAGGGAGAGACCTCTCCAGACACAACTGCCTGACAACAATATGACTAACAATAAACAAGGAAATTAATGAATTATGGAATGTCCACATAATGGACCACACAATGGACCACTGATGCCAAAGTACATCACAGTATGTTAAAAACACTAAAACACCCCAAATATAGCATTAACCTGTAAAACACTGAACCAAAAACCTTTTATTCTTTTGTCTCATTTTTATTACTTCTCTTCTAGAAAAATAAAATGGGAAAGCATACATGAATTTCAAACTTAATCCAAATTAGTTCTGCTACTAATAATTTAGGTTATACAGTAATCCAAAGTATTGCCAATATTACTTAAATTATAATTATTACTGCCACTAAAAACTTTCTAAAATAAAAATAAAAACCAAAGGGCAGCCTTCCAAACTTCTAACCAAAAAAAAAGTTGGAGATTAAAGCAAATCTATGCTGCAGCTATTCTACCTGTAAATGGTTCTCATTTTAAAGGCAGTAACTTTTGCATTTTTTTAAAAGAAAAACCTAATTTCTTTCATAAAAAAGTTAATACCCTGTATCAATTAACCAAGTAAAAACTGTTACCATTTCAGTGATTTATCATCTTCATTTCTCATCCATATCCAGCTGGGATCAGTTCCTGAATCACTTTTAGAACTGCCAAGAAATATACACAGGAAGGCAGTAGACGCAGTGCTTGTAGTCAGACCTGCTCCACGTTTTGTTTTGTTTTTAATGTGTTCAAGTCTGATTGATTTCTACTCAGTTTTCCTTCATTGTCTCTTTTTCATCACTCTATTTCCATAGGCCAAAAAAATAGTTTCCTTCCTTCTTTTTTTCCCTCAAAAAGAACTTTCCTTCAAAAAGTCAAAGAAATTATAGGGTATTTTAAGGTCTCCAATGTATTTTTCTGATTCCTGTGCAGGCCTTGGCTCTAAGAAATTTTGTATTTCACATTTCCCAATAAATAAAACATCCATACAATTCCTCAGTCCATATATTCAAATGGATAAACATTTCTACCTTCCAGTAGTTCCCCAATTAAGTCTTCTCTACCAATATACTAAATCCTTTCTTTCATAAAAGATATAGCGAATATATTTATAAAACATAACTAATTAATAGAACTACTCCCAGAAAAATGGGTAAAAGTATTTGGGGAACTCACAATCAACTGCTTAAAACAACACCCAGCACAGAACATTGTACAGTGGGTATTCAAATTTTTTCTTAACTTTAAAAGATATCCCGACATTATTAGATCTCTTTATTCTGGTATCCTTGTGTTGCAAGATGTAAAGTCTCATTCTTTCACCCATTAAGAGGCTGAGTGAATTCAAACTTAAAGCCCTCCAAATCCTATCAAAAATGCTAAGGCCACATAACCATGAAGAGAAGCCCAACACCATCCTCCTGAAGAAACTGAACGGGAATGGTTGTCAAATTCCAGAATCTTTCATCTATTACATCAAGCACTGTGCAAAAACCAAAAAGAAAAAAAACTGCTATTAAAGGATTAACATCACACTGGGAACTGAAACAGCAGGACACCCAGATTAGGGCAGGCCACGTGAGGCTTTCCTCAAGGGCCCAAAGCTTCAGGCTGCACCAGAGGTCGGCGTTAACGTGAAAAGCTCCTCAGTCAATGGCTTCCTACCAGGGGCAGGATAGGGCTAGGTTTCACCAGCACTCCACCAGCCAAGAGTGAGGGCCTCAGACCAGAGACATCCAGTCTCCAATACCTGAAGAGCAAAAGATGTTCGGCTCCTTTCTAAATACTGTTTTTGTCTCCCTGGCTCCTGGCTTCCCTCCGTAGGTTAAGAGACTGGGCAGACACTGCAGTGAAGTCATTCAGTCCATTCACTTTGATCCTCCTGGCGCTCACCGGCCAGTGCGGTCCGGCAAGAAATAACAGAAGTAGCGACCATCTGTAAAGCATTTAACACGCACCAAAGGAACCACACATACACCTTATAGAACAGGCTTGGCATGCTGAGGATTACTGACCACATAAACGAATCAAAGCACACAGAGCCTAAGCAAGCTGCTCAGCGGCAGAGCTGAGGTTTGGGGGTTTGACTCTAAGCCTTTTCAAATCCTACAGTCTTTCCACTCCATTAAGTGAAGTTATGAAATACAAGGTACATATCATTCATCTTATCAGACAATATATATGCCATCTGTTTGTCTATGCACAAAATTATCCTGGAAGGAATATACAAGAAAATGGTAACGTTGGTTGTCTCGGAGGAAAACTAGGACATGGCAAGACAGAGAATATTTACCACAACCTTTTCTGTAACTTTTTAAGTTTAAATCATATGACTATATTATCTACTTAAAAAATAAAAATTTATTAATTTTATGTAGTCTTTAACTAAAATATGTGTAATAGGAGTATCTGAACATAATGTTTTAAAAAGTACTATAAACAATGCCACCAAATTATAAGTTTGTTGACAGTCTTCCTATCAGAGCCAAAGGGAATGTGTTGGGGAGCTCTACAAAGTGGTAAAGGAGTACAGCTCCTTTTAGGAACCTGTACACCAAAACAGGGCACACTCCGAAGCGCTTGGACTTGTGTACACACACTTCACTGCTGGAGGCTTCTGCCAACAGCACGTTTACTAAATGCAAGCGGGCATCTCTACTCTCGGGCTTAAAAGCCACTCTCCAGATAAAGGTTATCAAAGAGATGAAAAAACTCCCAGAAACAATGTAGGAAATAATTCAACAAGAAAACAAGGAAGTAATCATTTCTAAATTGTGATAAGAGAAAATTCATGTGAAGAGGTTGAGGGGCAGAAGAATATAACACAGAAGAGAAACAAACAAACAAATTAAAAAATCTGGACACTGAACAGGAAGCTCCTTCACTATCGGCAAGAGTGAGTCATCCAGGTTGGGGGGCGGAACACTGCAGCCCGTCGCTTCCACAACGAAGAACCCTAAGGCTGTTTGCCAACTGCCTCTCATTGCCAGCTGGTTAATGAAGGGGACATACAACCAGAAGGAACTTGGGAAGTCTTTTTAAGGAAAAAAAAATCTAAAGGACTTGGAGGTCACCTAGAGGGTGTCCTAGGAGGCCTTTGGTGGGAATTTTTATCTCTTCTTCCAACTGATGGCTGAGAATTTAGAAAAGAAAGGACGCATGGTGAATGGCTGCAGAGTCCTTGGCGTTTATTTTGCAGATCATGCTGGAAAACATTCTTCCCCTTCCCTTACTCCCAAACCTGTTGCACCCCTATTCACTGTTTAGGTGTCAGTCTAAATCCCACTGTACTCTGGAAGTTTTATCGCTTTCCAGTCAGGTATGCAGTTATTATAAAAGCGGTTATTATAAAAGTCTATGTTATTGTCTGTCTGTTTCCATTAGACTCCAAGCTTGGGGAGGTGCAGGAGCCAAGTCTTCCGAGCTCACGACGACACCAAATGCCTGGCACCATTCTGACAAGTAATGCATGAAAGACGATGGGATCCTGGCCTAACGAAAAGGGGCAGGAAGAATTCTATGTCTGAACATTTGCCGACCTGATAATGAGACCTTAAAATTGAAAACAGAGGAAGAGAAAGAAAATAAAGGGAGAGAAATTCCTGGATAAAACTGGAAAAGAATATCGGGAATGACATGGGAGGAAAAGCAATGGGAGAGGTGACTATTAAGTCACAAAAGAATGTATCTGAGAATTAAGTTGCCAATACCTTAACTTCAGACATCTAAAATGGAGATATCCAAAATAAATTGAAGGTTATGAATTCTGTAAAGTAAGACATGGTTCCTACCCATGAAAATCTGAGTTCGGTGGATTCATGACTACAGTATAGCGATGGATGGGTGAATCTCATTCAAATCTTAAAAGGGGTAGTGGGGTGGCAGTGTATCTCAACATGATATTCCCCAGTAAAAATCTACAAACTACAGTAGGGAATTTCTCAATAAGGATAAAAGAGAGTAATGGACATGCTGTAACCGCTGGAGTGCCCTTCAGCCTGTTCAGTGATGGAGAATATGGATTGTTTTCTTGACTCAGATCCCAAAATTGGCACAGTGATCATGATGTTAGAGATAGGGACCATCAAACACCTTGTCATTTGCTGGATATCACATTTATCTTAAAAGGGAGAAGGAGGTGGAAAATCTGATAAATTCCTACTGACAGTTTTATCCTACAATGATAAGGAACTGTTACACTGGACTGAATTCAGACTAAGAAAACAAGAGTAGTTGAAAAATTGAAACAGTCTCAAAGAGAAAGTAACCATGTAACCTTTAAAAGTGTGACAGCCAACAGCGAGGTGTTAGCAGGAGGAGGAAGATAAACAGCACGTTGGAGCCGTAGCGCTAATACTCCCAGATTAAAGACCCAGGGTTCTGCCTCAGCCATGTGCCCTTGGTCAACACTCTTCATGCCAGCTTCCTCGTTCAGAAAAAAGATAACACCTGCCTAGCTCACAGAATCAAATAACTGGCTATCTGTAAAGGCATTATGTAAACCTTACCCCATTGATTCAAATAACACCAGGCCTTTCACAAAATTCACTATTAACAATAGCTACTATTTATTGGGTGTGTTCTAACCGCCAATCACCTACTAAATTTTACATGGGTTATCAAGTCCTCAATGGCCCTAAGAGGTCAATGCTTTTACTATCCCTGCATTACAGATAAGAAAACGAAGTTTTCCAGCTGTTAACTTGCCCAGAAGTTCCCAAAAGAAGACAAGTGGTGGAGTCTGAATCAGAACCCAGGTTTCTGACTCTTGAGAGCCCAAATTTTTGTTCATTGTGCTTCAAAAATGTAGATTTCACAAAATTAATTTTTAATTAACCAGAAAATTAATCTCATGATCTAAAACTCTAAAGAGAAGATAGATGCTGGTATTTTTTTTTTTTAAAGAAATCCACAAAAGTGAGAGTCTGACAATTATGCAATTAATTATAAATTATACCAATTCAATTTTTTAAAAGGAAACAATCTGAAGAAACTAGTATGGCTATACAGCATTCATTACTGAAAACAGAGGTTAAAAGGACTCCCAAAAACACACACATGTACAAAGGAAAAAGGCACAGAGAAAAGATAACAGTGTGGTGGTTCCGGCTTAAAGAAAATGGCAGGGAAAGTCAGAGCCCAGAACGAGCCATGACCCATTACTGAAGCTAAAGCTAAAAAAACGGACTTTGTGAAAATTGTCTAGATCAACTCCTACTTCTTCTTCCATTTCTCTGTCAACAAGCACTTGAAGAGGGGAAGAACAAGCCTTGTGGAAAGTGAGAACTGAAGTTCAAAATAGTTGAGCCTCTCATTATTCCAAATCAGTTCAAGCATCCAGTCCTATAAGCCTGACAATCCTGAGAATGCCAGGGGAGCCCGCTGAACACCCGCTGTAGGGCTCCAAAGATGAGCAAGGTGTCGAAGCTTGAGCAAGCAAGGTCCTGATTTCAAAGGGGGCATCTCCCAGTCCCTGACAACTTTGACATCGATCCTTGGTAAACTGCACAACTAACTGATCTTTCTTCCACATCACATCTAGCTCTGGATTCTTCTACTGGATTTTCTTTAAAAAGGTGGGCTTTGCACTATTTATAATAGCCAAGAAATGGAAGCAACCTACGTGTCCATCAGTAGATGAATGGATAAAGAAGAGGTGGTACATATACACAATGGAATACTATTCAGCCATGAGAAAAAAACAGATCCTACCATTTACAACAACATGGATGGAGCTGGAGGGTATTATGCTCAGTGAAATAAGCCAGGCGGAGAAAGACAAGTACCAAATGATTTCACTCTTATGTGGAGCATAAGAACAAAGGAAAAACTGAAGGAACAGAACAGCAGCAGAATCACAGAACCCAAGAATGGACTAACAGTTACCAAAGGGAAAGGGACTGGGAAGGAAGGGTGGGAAGAGAGGGATAAGGGGAGGAAGAAGAAAGGGGGCATTACGATTAGCATGTATAGTGGGGGGAGGCTTGGGGAGGGCTGTGCAACACAGAGAAGACAAGTAGTGATTTTACAGCATCTTACTATGCTGATGGACAGTGACTAATGGGGTATGTGGGAGGGACTTGGTGATGGGGGGAGTCTAGTAAACATAATGTTCCTCATGTAATTGTAGATTAATGATACCAAATTTTAAAAAAAAGGTGGGCTTTGACCTTTTAGAAAGGGGGTAGTGATCATCAGAAGACTGAAACTAGTCTTTCAAGAAAGAAAATAATTAAACTAAAAAATAAAGGAATGTAATATATAGCAGTGCTACTTGAACGTGAAGTCCACAGACCAGTAGCGCTAGCATCACCTTAGAGCTTGTCAGAAATGCAGACTCTCAGGTCCCACTGCAAACCTGCTGAATCAGAATGTGCATTTTAACAAGATCCCCAGATGATTCTTGTGCATGATAAAGTTTGTAAACCACTAACATAGAATAGATCTACGTTTCAGCAAAGCATTTGATAAGCATTTCATGGTATCTCTGTAGACAGTAAGATTTCCTTCTAGTAATCTGCTATACATATCTGCCATGTAAAATATTACGTTGTTGACACACTAATTTACTTCTTGTAATAACCCTACAAAGTAGGCAACATAATCTGTAATTTCTAGATTAACAGTAGCGAAGATTAAACAGTCCTGTCAGGCACTGTTCCAAGGACTTCACATATATTAACTTATTTAACCCTTGTAACAACTCTTCATGGTAGGTATAATTATTACCCACATTTACGTATAATGAAACTGAGGCAAAGAGGGATAAAAAAACTTGCCAAGTCACATTACTTGTGATGATACAACCGAGATTCCAAAGCCAACTCATGACTGTAAAGTCCGAGCTCTTTCCCTTATTTGCTCTGCATCCATTCAAATGGGCCTGGTCCCATTGGTACAAACGACCTGGATAAGGGCATTGGGTCACACTGGCTCATTAAGAAGAGGGCCTTTAGCTAAAAGAACAAATATTTTGTAAAACAGAACATGGATCTAAACAATCAAAACAGGATGGAACAGTTGGCTAGAACAGTATTCAGAAGCAAGAAGCTTTGGAGTCAAATAGACAAGGGGTTTGATTACCAGGTTCAATCACTTACTGTTTAGAATGCAAGCAAATTAACTTCTCTGAGCCTTAATTTCTACATCTATAAAATGGGAAAAATGCTGCATAGATTTATTACAAGAGGGAAGAAATGGTAGTATTTGTTAAGTTCTTGATATAAAAGGCTTGGGAAAAATTGTCACAAATGTTTAGTGAATATCAAACCTAACAAAATGAAATTTAAGAAGGATAAGTGCAAGAAAATCAATTTTAGAAACATGAGATGAAATGTACAGTTAGGGATCTCAGTTGACTTGAATCTATGAGTCAACAGTTTGCTAAGACTGCCAAAAATTATTGTGAATTTGGAGCACATTCAGAAGCACAGGGTCCAAAACAAGTAAGCCCAAAACAAGGAGGCCTACCCGACTTTATCTATAATACTGTCTTCAGTTCTGAGTGCTAAACTTTAAGAAGGTCACTGGCAAATTAGAATCCAGAAAAATAAGAACAAAATAGTGAGACACTTTGAAAACACAGCAACTAACTCCTTCCTTTCTGGTTCTCTATTACCTTATCTTCACACAATTGAAGCTACAGGACAACTGTTCCTATTTCCCAATAACTAACTGATTCCTCCCCTCCCTCCATCATCTCCCTCCCTCCCTGTCATCCTGCTTTCCCTTCTCCTCACCAGCTCCCCACACACACCTCAAATTCAATTTTGCCCATGTCAAAAAGACATGACCAGAGTGATTTGATGACTTCTAGGCCAAAACTCGACAACTTGGTATGTAAGACCTGTGGCTAAGCTGGCTCTGGCCTTCAGATTAGTCCTGCTGCTGCTAATATACACCAAATTTAACTGGCCCCTGCTTTCTACATGAGACCAGTCCCACAACTTGTGCCCAACTGATTCCTGAGTCTCTGCCACATACTCAAGAAAATGGGACTCTTTCTAAATGTCTTCATGCCCCACTGCTCCATTACTTCCTCAAAGAGATATAGCTGGTTGGGAGTACCGCCATTAGGCCATGTCAGTCACCTCAGACCTCAGCCATATCAAATTCACTGGATCAGTACTTCCAAATCCAAGCAGGTTCTCAGATAAACTCAGGGACAAATCTACTCATGTTCATAAAATAGTACAAGTAGATCAGTTTATTGTACCTAAGAGAACATTTACAAACCTAAAACAATAAAGCCTGGAGAAGTTGCCTTCAATCTGGCCATTCTCACTGCAGTGTCCTATTTTCAATTCCAATTAGTACTGGGCTCAGCTCCTTGGCAGGACGCAGACAGTAAAAACTGGTAACTCCAAGATCCAGATTATCAGAGCCACTGACATTATAGTAACACAAGCTTCCCTACGGAATAGCCTTGTCAAAGGTGGCAGGTTTTACTAACAGAATCAGAACTGCCTGGGTCTCCTTTCATTCAATACTCCCTTGGAGGCCAAGCATCTCTCTAGTGAAAGCCATCTGCAGTGGACATCAGGTGTCCATGCAGACATCCTGGTTTCCATTTCTACTTCTCAAATAGAGGCTCCGCTCTTTCTTTTGGATGAGAGAAACCATGGTAAATGCCAGTCTTTGAGAACTTTGTCTTACTGTTCCTTTCCCATGGAAAGCACAATTCTAGTTCAGAATCAGATGATTTCTGGAGCTTTCATCCAGCTCAGGAAAGTTCTATACTCAGAGCTTCAGAGCCAGTTTGTAAATCCAGGCCTTTCCTTCCTGAAGGGAGCCTGAATGTCTAAACTCACTGCTAGATGGTTCCCCAACCAACACAAAGGCACCTTAGTTATTCTCCAAAACCAGTTCTCAAACTTGAGCACACATTTGGAGGCCTGTTAAAATACAGATTATTGGACCTCACCCCTAGAATTTCTGACTGGGTAGGTCTGAGGTAGGACTTGCATATTTGCATTTTTGACAGGCTCCCATGGCATGCCCCACATTGCTCATCTGGACACCACACTTTGAAAAACACTGCTCTAGAACAACAATATTTCAAGTCATTTCCAGAACTATACTGGAATGGGGGGAGGGAAAGGTGTATGTGAGGAAGATGCTATAGATATGGGTCCGTTTGCATCATAACATTGTGTTTTGTCCTACATGGAAAACTCCTTATTCTGCAGAGTAGACCTAAACTGGATCTCACAGGTGAAATATTCAGTAGTTTAAAACAGATCACAAATCACATTCTAACAAATTATTAACATAGATACATTCTGTAACCAAGAAAGAGAAACAATACTTATATAAATTAGCTTCTTGGCTCAAGATGAACAGGGCCAAGTCCAAGTGCAAGTAACGCCTATTTTCTCTTTCCCTTGCCTTATCAGCCGCATTATTCAGTGAATGAAATCAATTAAAACCTGGAAAGAACTTAAATAGTGTTTAGCCATCGTTTATTTAGTATGGTAGAAAACACATAATATTTATCATTTTTCTCATTCATAGGTATACAATTCAGTGGCATTAATTAAATTCACAATGTTGGGTAACCATAACAACTATCCATACCCAAATCTTTCTCATCACCCCCAAGAAAAACTCTGAACCCATTAAATAATAATTCCCTCTTCAAATCTCCCCCCAGCCCCTGGTGTTCTACTTTGTCTCTGAATTTGTCTCTTCTAGGTAGCTCACATAAATGCAATCATACATTTGTCTTTCTGTGTCTGGCTTATTTCAGTAAGCATAAAGTTTTCAAGGTCTATCCATGTTGCAGCATATATCAAAACTTCATTCTTTTTTTAAAGCTGAATAATATTCCATTTATGTATATACCACATTTTGTTTATCTATTCATCTGTGGACAGACAGGCTGCTTCCACTTTTTGGTTATGGAGAATAATGTTGCAATGACACATACATATAAGTATCTATTCAAGTCCCTGCTTTCCATTCTTTTGGATATATACCTAGGTGTGAAATTGCCAGGTCAGTCATATGGTAGCTCTGTTTTCCACCATGACTGCACCATTTTATATTCCCACCAACAATGACACTTGTTATTTTCTTTCTTTTTTTCCTTTAATTATAGCCACCCTAGTAGGTAGTGCTCAGACACTATTATTATCAGAAGTTTTGATGTGGGCTTTTACCAATACTTATAAAACTGTAAGGACAGCATGTTAAATTAACAATTAGAAGTTGTGACTAGTTTCCAAGTTCACATAGTCCTAACAGTTTCATTCAAAATACAAGTTTTCACAAATCCTACTATTTGCAACAACATGGATGGAGCTGGAGGACATTATGCTCAGTGAAATAAGTCAGGCAGAGAAAGACAAATGCCAAATGATTTCCCTCATTTGTGGAGAATAACAACGAAGCAAAACTGAAGGAACAAAACAGCAGCAGACTCACAGACTCCAAGAAGGGACTAGCAGTTACCTAAGAGGAGGGACGGGGGAAGGAGACTGAGGGGTATTATGACTGGTACACATGGTGTCGGGGGGATCATGGGGAAGACAGTATAGCACAGAGAAGGCAAATAATGACTCTGTGGCATCTCACTATACTGATGGACAGTGGACTGCAATGGGGCATGGGGGGGTCTTGATAATATGGGTGAATGCAGTAACCACATTGTTTTTCATGTGAAACCTTCAAAAAAGTATCAATGATACCTTAATTAAAAAAATAATAAAATTATAAAAAATTTAAAAGGACACAAGTTTCCAGTTGCTAATTTTCTCACAAAATCACCTCCAAAGTTAGCATTTCCCTAGCTTATTATCAACTAAGAAAATGATGCTTTGTGTGGCTAAAAAGGACAATGATTTTCAATTTTTAAAAAATGTTTCTGATAACTTAATTCCATAACAATACTGAGTTTACCTATAAACAAAATGACACACTGGCATTCACTTCAAGAAATGTCACAATGGTTTCTCTAAGATGTTTAGAATTCTAAACTAAAAAGATGTATTTTTGGAACCAAAAGTATGTTGTAAAATCCTATACATTTTAATCTTGCTAGCTATATCACTTTTAAGTCTCTGACCTAGCCAGAACTTCCATTTTCTTTTCACTTTTGGGATTTTCTAGGCATGGAAGAGCTAAGGGCTCAGTGAGACAAATGGCCATTCTCAAATAAAATTGTTTTCTTGTGTTCATGTACTACGTTCAAGGCTCAGGCCTTTCTCCCAGTAACTCTTTTTCTTTCTTAACGAATCTGTGAAAGAGAAAATTTGGAAACAGAGAAATTAAAAACAAGAAGAAAAAATCCTTTATTTTTCCTTTGGAAAAATCTCATCCTCCACTTTTACACTTGCCAAGAGTTCAGAAAGAAAATCTAGTAGTAATAGCTTAAGCACAGACAAAAACATGGACAAAGTGAAGGTATCATGGAAAAACAATTTAAAAAGCTGTAGTCTCTGACTTCAAGCTCTACTACAAAGCCACAGTAATCAAGACAATTTGCTACTGGCACAAGAACAGAACAATAGACCAACGGAACAGACTAGAGAGTCCAGATATTAACCCAACCATATATGGTCAACTAATATACGATAAAGGAGCCATGGACATACAATGGGGAAATGACAGCCTCTTCAACAGCTGGTGTTGGCAAAACTGGACAGCTACATGCAAGAGAATGAAACTGGATTGTTGTCTAACCCCATACACAAAAGCAAACTCGAAATGGATCAAAGACCTGAATGGAAGTCATGAAACCATAAAACTCTTAGAAGACAACATAGGCAAAAATCTCTTGAATATAAACATGAGCAACATTTCCTGAATACATCTCCTTAGGCAAGGGAAACAAAAGCAAAAATGAACAAATAGGATTCATGCTACAAAAGGCAAGGACACCATCAGCAGAACAAATGGGCATCCTACAGTATGGGAGAATATATTCGTAAATGACAGATCCGACAAGGGGTTAACATCCAAAATATATAAAGAACTCACACGCCTCAACACCCAAAAGGCAAATAACCCTATTAAAAAATGGGCGGAGGATATGAACAGAGACTTCTCCAAAGAAGAAATTCAGATGGCATCAGGCACATGAAAAGATGCTCCACATCACTAATTATCAGGGAAATGCACATTAAAACCACAATGAGATATCACCTCACACCAGTAAGGATGGCCGGCATCGAAACGACTAGGAACAGCAAATGCTGGCGAGGATGCGGATGAAGGGGAACCCTCCTACACTGCTGGTGGGAATGTAAGCTATTCAACCATTGTGGAAAGCAATACGGAGGTTCCTCAAAAAACTAAAAATAGAAATACCATTTGACCCGGGAACTCCACTCCTAGGAATTTACCCAAAGAAAACAACTTCTTAGATATGCACCCCTATGTTTATCGCAGCACTATTTACAATAGCCAAGATATGGAAGCAACCTAAGTGTCCATCAGTAGATGAATGGATAAAGAAGATGTGGTACATATACACAACGGAATACTATTCAGCCACAAGAAACAAATCCTACCATTTGCAACAACATGGATGGAGCTGGAGGACATTATGCTCAGTGAAATAAGCCAGGCGGAGAAAGACAAGTGCCAGATGATTTCCCTCATTTGTGGAGCATAACAACGAAGCCAAACTGAAGGAACAAAATGGCAGCAGACTCAGACTCCAAAAAGGGACTGTGGTTACCAAAGGGGAGGGGTGGGGGAGGGCGGGTAGACCAGGAGGGAGAAAGGGATTGTGGGGTATCATGATTGGTGCACATGGTGTGTGTGGGGTCACGGGGAAGACAGCGTAGCTCAGAGAAGACCTATAGGGACTCTGTGGCATCTTACTACACTGATGGACAGCGACTGCAATGGGGTATGGGGGGGGACTCGATAATAAGGGTGAATGTAATAACCGCATTGTTTTTCTTGTGAAACCTTCATAAGAGTATATATCAATGACACCTTACAAAAAAAAAGCTGTAGTCTCATCCTAGTTATTGGTAGGCAAGTATTCCATTTATATTTCCCCATTATGCTGATGATAGTATTTGAAAGATTAAATGGCACATACAGAAGACTAAAGATTGGTTTTGTAAAGGCAAAAAGCAGACCTACATTCTGAAAGGTAAACTGGAGACCTCCATAATCCTCAAATTCACTAACCCCATTGAAGCATGTAACTTCTTTAATAAATAAATGTACGTTAAGCAGCGAGGACAATGTAGCCACATCTCTCTAGAGAAATTTGTGAATGACCAGAAATGTTCAACCCACAAATGATGAGAGAGCTATTGCTGGTGTATATGTACATAGGTGTGTCATACGTAGAAACACATGGTTAAGACGATGGAATGTACTAGAGAGAGTACTGCATTTAACCAGAAGAGCCTGAGTCCTGGGGCTGCCTCCTCAGTGTATTACTGAAAGCTCTGAACATTATCTCTGTATCATAAAGATAATCATCCTAAACAAAACAATATCAGCTTCACGGGTTGTGTGAGGAATAAATAATTTCAGAAATTTCATTCATTCTTCAGCAAACATTTTAAACTTTCACAATGTGCAATAAGAATATAGAGATGGAGTCCCTGTCTTCACTGTGTGTAAGAGGATCTCCTCTTTGTTGGGTACCCCACAATTCAAGAACTCCTTAGAGAAAAGTAGAGAGTAATTCCTCAAGGACAGAGAGCCCCCAGTCCATGCTGAACAAAAACCTGGTACACAACAGTAGACAATAAATGCTTGGCTCGCTAGATAAATAAACAAATTGTATCTCTGTTTATGATCCTTAAAACCTTCCTCTCAGTTGACATCAACATGAAAAGAAAGACACTGAAACTTAGTAGTAAGTTCCCTCACAGGGAGTAACAGACACTTACTAGGAACACTCAGACACCTTCAGAGGAAAGCAAAAACGACATTTCCCAGGAGCACTCCAAGGAAGTGCTCGGTAATGTTCTGCTTGCATATATCCCGTATGTCATATAAATCCTATGTCTCAAAACCCTGAAAAGGCTGGAGAAATAGCTCATTTTACCCTATGATGGTTATGCTGCAAAATATGTTCTAGACTAGAGTTTTTCAGTAGGTGAAGTCAATCGCTGAAACCAGTATTTGAGGACACTTATCGAATATACACTAAATGTGTTAACCAAAAACCTACCTTTAACTGGAAGGAGGAACTTGTAATTCTGTTCCTAAGAACTATAAAATTCTTCAGCTATAAACTAGAGTTTCTCAATCTTACAACTGACATTTTGGGCCAGATAATTCTTGATTGTGGGGGGCTGTCCTATATGTTATAGGATGTTTGGCAGCATTCCTGGCCTCTCCCCACCAGGTGCCAGTAGCACCTCCCAATTGTGACAATCAAATTACCTCTAGACACTGACAAATGTTTGGGGCAGGAGGGATAAAATGGCCCTGGTTGGGAAACACTGAGTAGAAGAATGAGAATTTTTTCATAAAAGCCGTTTAAAAAAGATGTGGAAGATCATAGAAACTGTCATTCTTTGCACTCTGAGTCATTTTTAGAGCATCAGATGACCTTTCAAAGTTTTATCCGGGGAGAAAAAAAAAAAAAGATAGTGACCAGTGTATCTAAAGGCAAATCTGTGACCCAGAAAGAAATGATCCAATGAACCAATGTACAGGACATAAAATGAATGACAGATAAACCACCATCTTCTAGATAACATTACCCACGCACTTCTCAGTAACGGTCAGAAGTTTTAGGCTATCTTGAAATCTCCCATTTCATTTCTACAAAGTCAGATTTTTAATTTTTCTCCCTATTCATATCTGAAAAAAATTGTTTTCTACATCACAGAAGACAAGAATACAATTATCACAACTATTTATTGAGCTTTTTATAACTGTAAGGGATTCTACTTATTTAAATTAAACAGGTCTCCTAAAAGCTTGTTCAGGAAAGATGACAAAACCCTCAAAAAATATTAAACAAAATGCCTGGAGCCACAAATGAGGCTATGGATTCCCTAAGTTTACTTAAGACTCATTGCCATCACCTACCAAAAAGCTTTTTTTTTTTTACAGGTTTCATTTGTAAATAGTTCTGTTTAGAAAAAGGTCAGATCTGCATTAATCTCTGGAATCTCAACACTTAGTAACACAATCCTAAACCCACATAGGACATGCAGCATTTTTTACAAAATCCTATTGGTTTTAATTACAAAAAACATATGGTCATTTTAGAGAACATAAGGCCTATTTTAAAAAAGATTAATTTTAATAATATTATGTAATAATGATGCATACAAAAGCAAATGCAAACGTTAAGATTAGCCAGTTGTTTAAGCAATTAACAAGTAACTAATGGATTAATGTCCCCAGACACTTCAGTATTAAAAGTCACAGATGGCTCTCCTTAGAAATCTGCCTATCAACCGAAAATAAATTCTGGTTTCATAATAATTCTACAAGCTTAAGCAGATCTGTGCCACCCCTGCTGGGTAAAAAGACAAGAACTTGTGTGTGTATGTGTTTTGGATGGGCTTGGTATTTCAGAGGAAACTGGTACATATAATAGAAACTGTCTTTTCCAGGGAAAAATATAATGCTTTTCTCAGAAGAAAGTAAAGAAAAAGTCACCTCTAATCTACTCTTTTGACTCATCATTTTATAGTCTGGACTTGAGAGATAACCAACCCTTAATAAACAAACAACTCTTCCCGGGGGCTCTGGGGCTTCTCAGCCCCCCACCCCTGTATCCCATGCCCGTGCCATCTCAGCCTCCCACCCCTGTATCCCATGCCCGTGTCATCTCAGCCTCCCACCCCTGTATCCCATGCCCGTGCCATCTCAGCCTCCCACCCCTGTATCCCATGCCCGTGCCATCTCAGTTCCCACCCCTATATCCCATGCCATCTCAGCCCCCCACCCCTGTATCCCATGCCCGTGCCATCTCAGTTACCACCCCTATATCCCATGCCCATGCCATCTCAGCCCCCCACACCTGTATCCCATGCCCGTGCCATCTCAGCCTCCCACCCCTGTATCCCATGCCATCTGTTCCCACCCCTATATCCCATGCCCATGCCATCTCAGGCCCCCACACCTGTATCCCATGCCCGTGCCATCTCAGCCTCCCACCCCTGTATCCCATGCCCGTGCCATCTCAGTTCCCACCCCTGTATCCCATGCCCGTGCCATCTCAGCCTCCCACCCCTATATCCCATGCCTGTGCCATCTCAGTTCCCACCCCTATATCCCATGCCATCTCAGCCCCCCACCCCTGTATCCCATGCCCATGCCATCTCAGCCTCCCACCCCTGTATCCCATGCCCGTGCCATCTCAGCCTCCCACCCCTGTATCCCATGCCCATGCCATCTCAGTTCCCACCCCTGTATTCCATGCCCATGCTATCTCACCCTCCCACTCCTTTTTCCCATGCCCATGCCATCTCAGCCTCCCACCCCTGTATCCCATGCCCATGCCATCTCAGCCTCCCACCCCTGTATCCCATGCCCATGCCATCTCAGCCCCCCACACCTGTATCCCATGCCCATGCCATCTCAGCCTCCCACCCCGGTATCCCATGCCCATGCCATCTCAGCCCCCCACACCTGTATCCCATGCCCGTACCATCTCAGCCCCCCACCCCTATATCCCATGCCTGTGCCATCTCAGTTCCCACCGCTGTATCTCATGCCTGTGCCATCTCAGCCCCCCACTCCTATATCCCATGCCTGTGCCATCTCAGTTCCCACCCCTATATCCATCCCATGCCATCTCAGCCCCCCACACCTGTATCCCATGCCCATGCCATCTCAGTTAGGTTCTCAAGAGAGGTCTTTTCAAAATCAGGTATGAAACTGCTCACTCCAGTAGGTACAGGCCCTTCAGTGCTCAAGACTGCAGGCTGAACTGCCTGTTCTAGGAACAGGCGCCTCTACTGCAGAAGAAGAGAAATGAAAAACAATGACTGTTCCTATTCTGACGGCCAGAAAGGGCAAACAAGGAGGTCTTATGTGAAGGTGTGTATAGGGGGAAACGTGATAGTAATTGACTTGGGAAAAAATAGTACTCATAATTGTCTGAGACATCAAGGCAGGATGGTAGAACAAGTGTGAAATGTCTGCGATCGCACTGGAACTTTCAGGATCTGAATAAATAATTGGGGGCTATGACCTCTAATCTTGACACTGCAGTGGACCAGCCATTCAGCTATAAAATGGGCCTTAATATTTAAAAAAACAAATTTGGAGTATCCTCAACATACTTTGTCTTTTCCAAGACAATAAAGGTATGTAAGGCAGAAAATGAGACTCAAATGTCCTAACCTATGATGAGTTTTAATTTTTACCTCTGTAAAACAGTTTATTTGTCATACTTTTCAATTCACTGATAAGTACAAAGATCAGGTTTCTTTGAGAAAACCTCCAGGCCCCTTACCATTCATAAAACTAAGGTCCAAGGCTCTTGAGATACTCAGACATTTTAACAACAGAGTAAAATTCTCACATACAAATGAGATTTTACCTAATTGATCATTACAATATCATTAGTTCCTGGCAATACAAAAATAATGAGAATTCTTCATCTTTTCTCTCCTCTCCTTTTCCTCTGTGGAAGGCCTCAGCATCATGAATCATTTGATCTCTGATGTATGGTTACTTCCGGGGGACAGATGACATTTAGCACAGGACATGTAAGGTTGTGGGAAAAGGAAGCTTTTGGTCACAGAACCAGGACAAAACCTTTGCCCTTGGGAAAAATGCCAAAAATGTCTGAAGTCTACTGCAAGGCAGTTAAATTTTTAGCTTTAGAAGATTCCATTCTAAGAACACAAACCACAGCATGGAATCAGAATAGGTTTTTGAAAACTATAAAGTTCCAAGATAACTATTTTCCGGCATTCGTAAGAATCCATGCTAAATTCCCAGGGTGAATACAATTATTTTTTTCCCCTTGGGATAGGTTTAAGCTAATTTGGCTCTAAAATCTTTCACTATTCATAGACAGAGAATATCATGATAATGGCTATCTTTACTGAGTACTTACTATGTAAACATCAGGCTAAGCGCTCTGCATGTATTAAGCTACTAATTCTCACAACAATGCTAGATATATACTTTCTTCAGAGGCTTTGAAAATAAGTATTAGTCGACTATTTTTTATAGCAACTTCAAAGAAACTCTGAATTATTTTTGTGAGAGAAGCACTATATGAGTTATTAAAACTATCTTTGTCCTAAAATGAAGACATGAATAAAAGCATTAAGGACTTTAGAAAACTATTATTCTATGCTTTCAATCACTACTGGAAAATCCATGCAAAACAAAAGACCCTAAAAGGAGGTTATAATTGCTGAATTCAATTCCTTAGAATCCTAGTAAAGTCTTTATTTTACGGGTTACTGCAAAAAGGAGTTCTCCTTACATCTAACGCCCAAACAGCCCCAGTTAACTTTTTGTAGGTGACATAGACATAGAACAGCAGCATAAAATAACCTTAACTATCCTTGGTGGTCAAGTTAATTAAAATTTAGTAAATTCAATAAAATTACCAACTTCAAGTCAAGTTACAAATGTGAATATATGCTTTGGAAAAGTAAAATTAGGACAATAACATAATAAGAATGAAGATTAGTACTAATACATAGAAATTACCCTTCACACTGCCAAACTTACAACTTTGCCCACCCATAAGGCTTTTATATTTACATACACACACACACACACACACACACATATATATATATATAAAGGAATGTATTCCTGACGCAAAATACCTTGGTTTTTACAGTTTGGAGAGGTAATACTTTTCATATTTGGCTCCAAGTCATTTCCAAGAGTAATTTCATTACAATTTCTTCCATAGACTGTACAATATGTTTCTGCAGGCAATACACAGGTCTGGGTAAAAGTTTTCCAAATGTTTTTCTCTGTGCAATTATTAAACCATATTTTAAGAAGCACTGTGGATAAAATGAAAGGTCCTGTGGCCAGGATTCTCACCTGGCCCTGGCTGGCTAGCTTACTACACATGTGTGGGCAATACACTGCTATTGACTCTATATGAAGAGCTCCGCCCAGTGCTCTGGGCAACACGGTGGCAGGGCTGCAGGGCTGCAGGAGAGCAGAGCAGAGGCTGGAGTGGTGGCAGCGCCGAGGACAGAGGCCCAGAGGACAGCTGTGCGGGCAGAGAAACCTGGAGGATGGCTATGCAGGCAGAGAGGCCCAGAGGCAGAGACCAGCTTGCTGCGTGCAGACTCACTCTGAGTGGATCAGAGTTTAGTGATTGACCTGCGACCGGGGAAATAAAGTTGGGTATAACCCTTTCACCCCAAAAACGTTCTACTGTCATTTCTTTGGTCACACTGAATCCACAGTGAACTTGCCCAGGGCTAAAACTCACTGGCAAGACAAGCACCATCAAAACCAGATACATATATGAATACCCAAGACCACAAAATAAGCTATTATATACCCACATAAGCATCTTATTAACTTGGCTAACTCCTGCATGAGAAAGTATGTAATATCACAGAGGGAACATTTGCAGTACAGGCAGGATAACCTAGCTCTGGGTGGAAATCATGGCTCCATCACTTACTGGCTGTGTGATCTTGGGCAATTTCCTTCTCTCAGAAAGAGTTTTTTTCATTTGCAAAATGAGGTA
The DNA here is from genome assembly GCF_040802235.1 of Manis javanica. Taxonomy (NCBI): domain Eukaryota; kingdom Metazoa; phylum Chordata; class Mammalia; order Pholidota; family Manidae; genus Manis; species Manis javanica. The sequence goes on from NC_133163.1 coordinate 122,939,788, forward strand.
ATTCCAGTCTTAAAAGGATTAACTATATATGAAATGCCCAGCACAGAGCCTGACTCAAAGCAGGAGCTCAGGAAAGTTATTGTTATTACTCTGTTGTTATTCACGTAAGCTTCTTAAAGGCAAAGCATACTTTTTCTTGTAACTCAATTGCAGGCTCTGTAATTATTGAGAACTGAAAAAATAAAAGAAACATCAAAGTTACAAATGACGATTTGGTGTAATATCATTTCAACACATACCTAGATAGGAAATGAGACTATGAGGTAATAATGATGACTTTCAAAAGTATATCAAAATGAGCAATGTCCTTTTTTAATTAAAGTATTTATTGATATACAATCTTATGTTGGTTTCAAATATACAACACAGTGGTTCAATAGTTATCCATATTCTTAAATCTTCACCCCGTCTAGTGCAGTTACTATCTCTTAACATAGTAAGACGTGATTGCAAATTATTGTGCCCATTATCCCCTTCACCTTTCCTCCCCACCCACCCAGCCCCTCCCCCTTGGTAAATAACCACCAGTCCCTTCTCCATGTCTGAGAGTCTACTGCTTGCTGTTTTGTTCCCTCTGTTTTGCTTTGTCTGTAGACTCCACAAATAAGTGAAATGATTTGGTACTTGTCTTTCTCTGGCTTATTTCACTGAGCATAATAGCCTCTAGATCCATCCATGTTGTTGCAAATGGGAGGATTTCTTTTCTTTTTATGGCTGAATAATATTCCACTATGTATATGTACCACATCTTCTTTATCCATTCATCTATTGATGGACAATGTCCTTATTTTTATAAGCCACTTGGAAAGGAAATAATGTGGTCTGTGTACATATCACACATAACACTGCTCTTCATTCCACAAGTACTTCCTAATGTCCACCAAGTGCCAGTCACTATGCTAGGAAATGTGCCTATGATTATGAGCAAAAGCAGACAGAGTTCCAACCCTCACAGAGCTTCCGATCATGCAGTCACACAGTTAAACTCATGACAAGTGATGTAAAGGACAGTACATGGTACTCTGAAAGACAGTAACAGAGATCTAACCTACTTGGGGAAGTCAAGGAAGGTCTTCCAGAGGGAGTGAAGGCTGAGTTTAAGGATGAAGGAGAAGGTAACTAAGGAGGGTGTTTCCACACAGAGGAAAACCGCTGGTGCAAACACCCTGCAGTAAGAGGAAATGGAAGAAGAATGCTGGACCACAAGACCAATGTGCCTGGAGTAAAGATGAGGTGGGAGAATTAGCTAGGGCTCTAGATCGCACAAGGGCTGAGCACAGTAGACGGTATCAAGGGTTGTGAAGATCCCAAAAGCAATGAAAAGCCACAAGGATTTTATGAATGCTTATTTGGGGGCAGGGAGGTTGACGGGAACAAGCAATCAGATTTGCAATTTGCCTTTGGCTTCTGGAATAAAAAGCCAAGGAATTCAGATAGATCAGGCAGGAAACAGAAGTTCTGTCCTGATAGCTTGGGGACTAGGGTGATGGTGGTGGTGGGCAGTGAAAAAAGTCAATGAACTCAAGAAATATTCAGGAAAATCTGATCACATGTAGTACACAGAGGCTGAGGGAAAACTAAAAGTGTCCAAGAAAACTTCTGGATTTCCGATTCACATGACTGTATAGAACAAGATAACCATTCTGGAGAGCTCTACTCCAGGTAGCTTACACGTCCCAAAAAGGGCGTGTCCGCATTTCACTTGTGCCTGAACTTGTGTTAACCTAGTCTGATCCCCTGTTTATTAAGTAGGGTTCCAACAAGATTTACTGCTGGTTCCAAAAATCAAGATGACTCTCAAAAGTACAAGATTTTTCCCCGTACCCAAGATATTTCAAAGATTCTGTCCCAAATGTTGAAACCACAATGTTGTTCATGTGAAACCTTCATAAGATTGTACATCAATGATGAATGAAGGGAAGGGGGAGGGGAAGGGAACAGAAGGAAAGGAAGAAAGGGCCTTCAAGGGCCTGTCGGATAAAAAAAAAAAATTCTGTCACAAGTTTTGAAATCAACACCAAATAAGTTCTAAAATTGGTTTGAGCAATGGGGCAGCATCACAGAATGCATCATTTCCCATGAAGACAAACACAATTCGCTGTATAATTTAAATGTTTTAAAGAAATCTTAAGAGTCAAGACTACTCTTATGTGATTTTAAGCTAAAATACGACATTTTATCAGACATTAAGTAATTGGAACTATGCTGCTTTTACATTTGTCTTTCAACATTTTGAAATGTGCATAGAAAACTTGGTATTCTGTAAGAAAAGGGATGATTCTTACAACCATGTAACTTCTTGATCTTAATATATAAATGTTTTACTGTTTCCAACCAGTCCTTATTAATGCCCATCACACTCATTCAATGTAAAAGACTTTTATACACTTGTGTGTGTGTGTGTGTATATATATATATATATATTTACACACTACATCAAAGATTAAAGACAATACTTTATCAATACTATCAATGCTTTAATATTTACTTTCCTTGGTTTTAATTTTTTAATTTGCAACCTAATACCATTTTCTTAGTGGAATACTAATGGCTTTAATTCTTGGAAACTTCAAAACTTCAAAACTGACCAACCCAAGAGTTTTGCCCCTTTAAAATCAACCTGACACATCGTACCTTAGTACCGATTTCCCTGATTCTCGCAGCGTAGGCTCCTGGGCCACCTGCCTGCACCAGGCCCTGACGAGCACTTTAATGCTCAGCTGCGGTTACCGGAATGTCACCGCTGCTTGTATAGAACACCAGAATTCCATTTTTTCCCCTACGCTGATTTTATCTCAAAGGCAAGACAAGACTGTGAGACCTGAGGCCAAATATGAAAAATGTGATCCCCACAAATGGAAGAAAAGTCGAAGGCTTTTTAAAAATCAAGTCTTAAGCAACCCCTTAACCAATGTTCGTTCGTAAAACCAGATGGTGTCCACACCAGAGACTGATACCGAACGTGGTCCTCGGGAACAACAGCTGGAGAGCTTGAAAGGGTCCCCAGAACGGCTCGTCTTTCTCTTTCGGATGGGTTTTTTCTTCCTTTCCACGCGGAAGCAGCCCATGGCTGTCCCCGAGCACAGCCCAGGCAGGGCGTGGGCAGCGCCACGGAAGAGACGGCGGCACGCCTTCGGGGCCCCGGTCTCAGCGCCCTCCCGTCTTCCTCCGAAGGGGGTGGGGGGCCCCATTTCCCCGAAAGGAATGTGGGGGTCAGAAGGCTGGAAGGGCCCCGGGCGTCTCCTTCCCAAGCTTCCAAATGACCCCGCAAGCCACTTCCTTCTGGGAAGCGGGGGTCGTGGGCCTTGACGGACAATGGGGCCCAACGCGGGCTCCAGGAACATGGAGGCGGTGGGATGGGGCGGGGGTGGGGCGGTGCGGCCGGGGGACGCGCCCGGCCCGAGCTGACTGGACGGCCAGGCCCTCCCGGGGCCCGTCGGGGCGCCCGAGAGGCTCGTCCTGGAATCCAGGGCACCTGGTACCCATGCCGTCACCCTCGCCTCGGGGGGCACACGGGCTCCGCGGAAATACTCCCAGCGGCCGGGATTTTTCCTGCCCTTAAAAACCCACAAGCCCTTACGGAGAGAAGCGAGACGCTCACGGGGAGGAAACGGGGCGCAGGCCGGCGTCTGTTCCGCAGACGTGGGAGGCGGGGGCTGTCGGAGGGAGGGCGCCCGCCCCGCTGCCCGGCTCGAGGGGCTCTGGCCGCCGCCAGAGCGGGGCAGGGCTACGCGAGGCCCGCAGGCCCCGGGGGCCGCAGGCCGGCGGCGGGTCCGTCGGCGCTCCCCGCTCCGCGGATGCCCGCCTGGGGCGCGGCCGGCCGGGGCGGGGGGCACCCGAGGGCCGGGGCTGCGGAGAGCGCGGCCCGGGCCCGCAGAGGCCGCCTAGGCCCCGGGGCGCAGACACACCCCCCGCGCGGCGCCGCTCACCTGCTCCTCCTCCGGGGCCAGCGCCGGCGCCATGTCGGGCTGGGGCGCGGTCGCAGGCTCCATCCCGCCGCCGCCGCCGCCGCCGCTCGGCGCGCGGAACTCGCCGGGAGCGTGGGGAGCGCGGCGCGGCCGGCCTCCGCCCCCGAGTCCCGCGCCTCAGCAGCCGGGCGCCGGCTCGCGCATGGTCGGGCCCGCGGGGCGCGGCGGCCGCAGACGCCGCCTCCTGCGAAGCAGCAGCCCAGGCCCGCCGCTCCCCTCGGAGCGGAAGCCCTTCCTGGTTTCCCCCGGCCCTCTCCTTGCACCTCCCCTGCCCTCCCGGGGGCGGAGGGGGGAAGCGCCGGCCAGGGGCTAGGAGTCCAGCGGGCTCGTGAGGGGAAGCGCGAGACCGAGAACTTCGCGGGCCCCGGGAGGAGGCCCGCGGCGGAAACCTCCCGCCGGCCGCCGGCCTCCCCGGCGTCCCGCCTCTCGGCCGCGCTGCGCTGCCCCGGAACGGGAGCGGCCCTCGGGGCCCCTGCGCCGCGGCCTCTCCGCCCGGTTCCTCAGGGGCGGCGGGGGCGCGCGTGGGCGCGAGCGGGGGGAGCGCGCCGCCCGGGCCCCCCGCGGCTTCATTGAGAAGCGAAGCGTCCCCTTCACAGGCCGGCGGCGAGGAGGGGCCGAGCGGGGACGCGGCCGGGAGGGGGAGGCGGGGCGGGGCCTCGGCGGCTGCGGCCGCGGGGAGGCGGGAAGCCGGCCGCTGACGGGCGCGCGCGCGCCGGGACCCGCCGCCCCCACCCACGCGCGAGAGGCGCCCGGTCCGTGAGTCCTCGCCGCTCGCTGATGGACACGCTGCGGAGGGGCGGCCGGGGGGCGCGGGGCGCCCAGTGCGAGGAGCTCGGCCCGCTCGCTCGCCGCCGGCCGCACCCCGCAAGCCAGCGCCGGTGCGGCCGCTGTCAGCCCCTCCCAGGAGCAGCGCAGGGGCCGCGCGCCGCTGCGAACCGCAGGTTCTCGCTCCGGCCAGCACAGCGGAGAGCGCGGGGGCTACAGGACACAGTTGTGGGGTCACTTTGGGAGGCACAGGGATTGTGTTTTTGCATCGTTCCAGACCAAAAATAAATATTCCAAAAGGTACCCAACTGACGGGTGAGTGCCACGGTTGGTGCCAAGGGCTGAAAGAGACCCGGAGAGCTCGGAGAGAGACCTACGGACAACCGAGAAAGGTGCTCTGGGCTCCGATGGGCTTCTAGGGCTCTAACAGCAACCTCTGACCTCCCTGCGTTTTAGCATCATTGCAGTAGGGATTTAAGGCTGCCCTTAGTAGGTGTTGGGAATGGCTTGTTATGATTTCAAGTGCATGTTTTGAAAGCCTATTTTTTTTGGGGGGGGGACAACGTTGTTTGTGATTTGAACTAGTTTTGAAGGAATTGTTTTAAAGTTGGATTATTAGGACTTTCCTATAGAACTCTCGCACCTGGAGTGGAGATGCTACATTATGTCACTGACACGATAGTGACTGGCAGCGGTGTCCATCATGTGATGGACTTTTTTTTTTATTAAGGTGTCATCGATATACAATCTTATGAAGGTTTCACATGAGCAACGTTGCGGTCACTACGTTCACCCATATTATCAAGTCCCCCCACATACCCGATTGCAGTTACTGTCCATGTGATAGACTGTCAAACTTGAAAAACCAACAGGTTTGACCATCAACTCAAGAGTGTTCAGTCTGGGCGAGGTTAGTCTTGCTGGTCTACGTAGCTCTCGGGAGATCTTGAGACACTTGCTCGTGCTGTGGCCGGGCTACTACTACTGGTCAGCAGTGGTGAGCCACCAGCAGTGTCAGAAAGAGAAAAGACATCTGCTCCTGCCTTGGAGAGGCTATACCTTGTACACAGTGGTGCAGCCACGTAATGGTGCCTGGAGTAATAACCTTCGGAGCATGGCACCTTCCGTGCCAACACCTGGGTGGTCAAGGAACCTAAGCTGGCAGCTGATATCCAGCCCTCAGTTGAAAGGACTGACTTGACCCAAAGCCAACTGGTAGAAAGGTATACCTCAACAAGATTCGGACTTTCTTTCTTTTGCCTAAACAGTAGTGTAATTAATCGATCATTGGCTTTGAGTATGTTCTTTATTGGCTTATTAATAGGTATTATCGTGTGTGCTGTTGGCTTGTGAAATATTATTACTATAAATTATGATCCCTCAGTGAACCTATGTTAAATAAGTTACTGGCAAAGATAGCTTCAGTCTCTGAGAATTATTTGCCTCAAACAAAACAAGAAGAAATGCGTGGGACTTGGATCTGTTTCTATCTCAGGTAGTTATTTTATCCCTTTGCACAATAAGGTTGACTCTAGGTTGAGTTCACCCCATACAGGAGTTACACTTGCACTATTGCAATTAGACACTCCTCTGGCAGAGAGTCTGTTTTACCAGTACAGTTCTCTACCAGGCACTGGGCTATGCACGTGGGTTACAATGAACAAGACAGTGCTGTCTTCCACATGTAAGGATACAGAATGATCCCTGAGCTATATTATGAAATGAAAAAAGCCATACTCAAATAGTATGCATAATATGCTGTCATTTGTATAAAGAAAAAATGAACATATATTTGTAAACTTACTTATACATAGAAAACCTTTGGGAAGACACCAAGAAAGGTGACGGTGGCTATCAGGACGGGAACTGAGAGTCTGGGAGACAGAAGGGAGAGAGACCTTGCCCTATGTGGTCTTTTGTACATTTTAAGTGTTGTTTTTCCAACATTTTATTGAGGTATGATATACATACAGAAAGGTGAACACAAATACAGCATGATTTATTTTCACAAACTGAACACACCCATGTAACCAGCACACTGATCAAGAAATAGAATATTCTCAACTTGCCAAAGCCCCGTTATGTTCCTTCCCAGTCATAATCTCCTCAAGAGTAATTACTGTCTTGGGTTCTAACAATATAGTGTGAGTGTGTGTGTTTAAATTTTGCATATGGATGTATAACATTTTCCAAAAAAATGTTTAAGCAGTATTTTAAGCAGATACAGTTTTTCTCCCCATGAAGGCAAATGGCTGAAGGCTAAGCTGGGGAAGGAAGTGGCAGGACCTGAGTAGTACAAGCCACTGAGTGGACACAGGAGAGCAAGGAGTTTCAACCCACTATCCACACTTTTACACTTGTTTTGCCAAGTGACCCTCAGGACACCAGGAGTCAGTGATTTATCCACATCACAGCTAATTAATTAATATTGAGCTAGAACGTGGATCCACGCATTCTAACTCCCAGTTTCAAGGATCGGGTTAAAAGAATTGATAAGGAAACGTTTAGCAGAATGAGCCAGGCAAGAACTCAGCAGTGCTTTCAGAGGCACAGCTGTGTGTGCGGGCATGTGGGTGTATAAGGGCACAGTTTCCCAGAACTTGCCTATCACAGTCCTAACAGGACAATGTTTGGGAGTTTCTAAGAGAGACATGGGTAACAAAATCAACTGCAAAGCAGCTGGGTGGATTTTCTCTTAGAGGTAAATCTTAAGAGAATCGGAGTATAGAGTCTTACCTTTAACTGCAGGCTATAACCAACAAAATCAAGTATGGTGCTGTCATCCTGCTCGGTCAGATCGCAGAGTTACAAAACGGTTTGTAACAGCAAGACATAAAAATGAAGGCCCGTTAATAAGAAAGTAAATAAATTACCCACATACACTGAAATAATAAACTCACATTGTGTCCTTGTCATGCGTCAGACACACAGTTCTAAATGACTTTCATTCATCTCATCTCACCACCACAGTATGATAGTTGAAATTATCCTCACTTTACATAAAAAGAAAAGATAAACATAAGGTAGATCCATATGCATTGACATAGCCGCCCGGATTTTCCAGGGCTTGGTGGAAGGCTACGGGGGGGTTGGGGAAGTGCGGGTGACAGACAGAAATCACATTTTTATTAAATTGACATGAACTGAAATCTGAAAGTGGAAAACAAATTACAAGAGAGGGAGCCTTGGGGGATGGGGTGTCACAGGTTGTACTTTGGTTTTTTGCTTTTAAAGCACAGGTTTCAGGTCTCTGTCTAGAGAGCTTGTCCTCCCCTTCCTCCCCCCCCTTCGCCATACAAGTCTGACTCATCCTCAAGGTCTCAGCTCGAAAGTCACTTCCTCAGCAGTATCTCCCTTGGCTTCTCCCTGAAATGAATTAGACTCCCCACTGCTCTCTCACAGCACCCTCTGATTTTTTATCAGAGAGCTGGTCACAATTCGTACTTGCATCCTTGCTCCTATGTACATTGGCCTAGGGCCCGCCTGCTCTACTAGACTATAAGCTCCCGAAGGCAAGAACCACATTGGTCTTGTTGGGCCCTGGGCCCTCAGTGCCTACAGCCCAGTACCTAGTAAGCATGCCCTTTATAAATGTGTGTTGAATGACTGAATCAGGGAAGGCAGCCACCTTAACTCTGAGACCTCTATCTTATGATTTTCTCCTGCCATTCTTTTATTGGTTTGGGAATATTTGTTTGGAATAGAGATTTCCAAAGTTGCAACTGGAATTTTAATTTATTTTTAAATTTTTTATTAAGGTATGATTGATACACATACACACTTATGAAGGTTTCACATGAAAAGACAATGTGGTTACTACATTTACCCATATTATCTGGTCCCCACCCACACCCCAGTGCAGTCACTGTCCATCAGTGCAGCAAGATGCCACAGATTCACTATGTGCCTTCTCTGGGCTACACTGTTCTCCCCGTGAGCCCCCACACCATGTGTACTAAACATAACACCCCTCAATCCCCTTCTCCCTCCCTCCCCACCTGTCTTCCCACACCCCTCCCCTTTGGTAACCACTAGTTCATTTGTGGAGTCTCTGATTCTGCTGCTGTTTTGTTCCTTCAGTTTTGCCTCATTGTTATACTCCACAAATGAGGGAAATCATCTGGCACTTGTATTTCTCCGCCTGGCTTATTTCACTGAGCATAATGTCCTCCAGCTCCATCCATGTTGTTGCAAATGGTACGATTTGTTTATTTCTTACGGCTGAATAGTATTCCGTTGTGTATATGTACCACATCTTCTTTACCCATTCATCTACTGATGGACACTTAGGTTGCTTCCATATGTTGGCTATTGTAAAAAGTGCTACGATAAACATAGGGGTGCATATGTCTTTCTGAATCTGAGAAGTTATATTCCTTGGGTAAATACCAAGGAGTGGGATTCCGGTCAAATGGTATTTCTATTTTTAGTTTTTTAGGAACCTCCATATTGCTTTCCCCAATGGTTGAATAGCTTACATTCCCACCAGCAGAGTAGAAGGGATCCCCTTTCTCCGCATCCTCACCAGCATTTGTTGTTCTTAATCTTTTCGATGCTGGCCATCCTAACTGGTGTGAGGTGACATCTCATTGTGATTTTAATCTGCATTTCCCTGATGATTAGGGATGTGGAGCATCTTTTCATGTGTCTGTTGGCCATCTGAATTTCTTCTCTGGAGAATTGTCTGTTCAGCTCCTCTGCCCATTTGTTAATTGGCTTATTTGCTTTTTGGGCATTGAGGCATGAAAGTTCTTTATATATTTTGGATGTTAACCCCTTGTCGGATCTGTCATTTACAAATATATTCTCCCATACCGTAGGATGCCCTTTTGTTCTGTTGATGGTGTCCTTTGCCGTACAAAAACTTTTTAGTTTGATGTAGTCCCAGGAGTTCACTTTTGCTTTTGTTTCCCTTGCTTGAGGAGATGCATTCAGGAGGAAGTTGCTCATGCTTATGTTCAGATGTTTGCCTGTGTTGTCTTCTAAGAGTTTTATGGTTTCATGACTTACATTCAAGTCTTTAATCCATTTGGAGTTTATGTTTGTGTACGGGGTTAGACAATAATCCAGTTTCATTCTCTTACCTGTAGCTGTCCAGTTTTGCCAACACCAGCTATTGAAGAGGGTGTCATTTCCCCATTGTATGTCCATGGCTCATTTATCATATATTAATTGACCATATATGCTTGGGTTTATATCTGGGATCTCTAGTCTGTTCCATTGGTCTGTGGCTCTGTTCTTGTGCCAGTATCAAATTGTCTTGGTTATGGTAGCTTTGCAGGAGAGCTTGAAGTTGGGAGTGTAATTCAGCCTGCTTAGTTCTTCCTTCTCAGGATTGTTTTGGATATTCGAGCTCTTTTGTGGTTCCATATGAATTTTAGGACGATTATCTCTAGGTGTTGGTATTTTGATAGGAATTCCATTGAATCTATAGATTGCTTTAGGCAGGATGGACACTGGATGGACATTTTGACAACATTAATTCTTCCTATCCATGAGCATGGGATGTATTTTCATTTATTGGTATCTTCTTTAATTTCCCTCATGAGTGTCTAAGTAGTTTTCAGAGCATAGGTCACTTGCTTCTTGGTTAGGTATTTTATTCTTCTTGATGCAATTGTGAATGGAATTGTTTTTCTGATTTCTCTCTCTGCTACTTCATTGTTAGTGTATAGGAAAGCCACAGATTTCTGCGTATTAATTTTGTATCCTGCAACTTTGCTGAATTCACATATTAGATCAAGTAGTTTTGCAGTGGATTCTTTAGGCCTAGTTTTCTATGTACAATATCATGTCATCTGCAAACAGAGACAGATTGACTTTTTCCTTGCCAATCTGGATGCCTTTTATTTCTTTGTGTTGTCTGATTGCTGTGGCTAGGACCTCCAGAACTATGCTGAATAACCGTGGGGAGAGTGGGCATCCTTGTCTTGTGCCCGATCTTAAAGGAAAAGCTTTCAGCTTCTTGCTGTTAAGTATAATGGTGGCTGTGGGTTTATCATATATGGCCTTTATTATGTTAAGGTACTTGCCCTCTATGCCCATTTTGTTGAGAGTTTTTATCATGAATGGATGTTGAATTTTGTCAAATGCTTTTTCAGCATCCATGGACATGATCATGTGTTTTTTGTCCTTCTTTTTGTTGATGTGGTAGATGATGTTGATGGATTTTCGAATGTTGTACCATCCCTGCAATAAATCCTACTTGATCATGATGAATGATCTTTTTGATGTATTTTTGAATTTGGTTTGCTAATATTTTTTTGAGTATTTTTGCATCTATATTCATCAGGGATATTGGTCTGTAATTTTCTTTTTTTGTGGTGTCTTTGCCTGGTTTTGGTATTAGAGTGATGCTGGCTTCATAGAATGAGTTTGGAAGTATTCCCTCCTCTTCTGTTTTATGGAAAATCTTAAGGAGAATGGGTATTAGGTCGTCACTAAATGTTTGATAAAATTCAGTGGTGAAGCCATCTGATCCAGTGGTTTTGTTCTTAGGTAAGTTTTTGATTACCAGTTCAATTTCGTTGCTGGTAATTGGTCTGCTCAGATTTTCTACTTCTTCTGGGTCAGCCTTGGAAGGTTGTATTTTTCTAGAATGATGTCCATTTCTTCTAGGTTATCCAGTTTGTTGGCATATAATTTTTCATAGTATTCTCTCATAATTCTTTGTATTTCTGAGGTGTCTGTAGTAATTTTTCCTTTCTCATTTCTGATTCTGTTTATATGAGGAGACTCTTTTTTTCTTGAAAAGTCTGGCTAGGGGGTTATCCTGGTTGTTTATTTTCTCAAAGAACCAGCTCTTGCTTTCATTGATTCTTTATATTGTTTTGTTATTCTCAATTGTATTTATTTCTGCTCTAATCTTTATTATATCCCTCCTTCTACTGACTTTTGGCCTCATTTGTTCTTCTCTTTCTAGTTTCATTAATTGTGAGTTTAGACTGCTTATATGGGATTGTTCTTCTTTCCTGAGGTAGGCCTGTATTGCAATATACTTCCCTCTTAGCACAGCCTTGGCTGCATCCCACAGACTTTGCAGTGTTGACTTATTGTTGTCATTTATCTCCATATATTGCTTCATCTCTGTTTTTATTTGGTCATTGATTCATTGGTTATTTAGGAACATGTTGTGAAGCCTCCATGTGTTTGTGGGATTTTTCATTTTCTTTGTGTAATTTATTTCTAGTTTCATACATTTGTGGTCTGAGAAACTGGTTGGTACAATCTCCATCTTTTTGAATTTACTGAGGCTTTTTTGTGGCCTAGTATATGGTCTATTCTTGAAAATGTTCCATGTGCACCTGAGAAGAATGTGTATTCTGCTGCTTTTGGGTGTAGAGTTCTGTAGATGTCTGTTAGGTCCATGTGTTCTAATGCATTGTTCAGTGCCTCTGTCTCCTTATCTTCTGTCTGGTTGATCTGTCCTTCAGAGTGAGTGGAGTGTTGAAGTCTCCTAGAATGAATGCATTGTGTTCTTTTTCCTCTTTTAATTCTTTTACTAGTTGTTTCACATATGTGGGTGCTCCTGTGTTCAGAGCATAAGTATTTATAATGGTTATATCTTCTTGTTGGATTGACCCCTTTATCATTATGTAATGTCCTTATTTGTCTCTTGTGACTTTCTTTTTTTCTGAAGTCTATTTTGTCTGATACAAGTACTGCAACTCCTGCTTTTTTCTCTCTGTTAGTTGCATGAAATATCTTTTTCCATCCCTTCACTCTTAGTCTGCATATGTCTTTGGGTTTAAAGTGAGTCTCTTGTAGGCAGCATATAGATGGGTCTTGTTTTTTTATCCATTTAGTGACTCTGTGTCTTTTTATTGGTACATTCAGTCCATTTACACTTAGGGTGATTATTGATAGGTATGTACTTATTGACATTGCAGGCTTCAGATTCGTGGTTACCAAAGGTTCAAGGTTAACTTCCTTACTATCTGAGAGTCTAACTTAACTCACTTAATATGCTATTACAAACACAATGTAAAGGTTATTTGTTTTTGTTTTTGTATCATTATTCTACAATTACATGAGGAAAATTATGTTTACTAGACTCCCCCCAATCACTAAGTCCCCCCCACACCCCATTACAGTCACTGTCCATCAGCGTAGTTAGATGCTATAGAATCACTACTTGTCTCCTGTGTGTTATACAGCCCTACCAATACCTCCCCCTATATTATGACTGCTAATAGTAATGCCCCCTTTTTTCCCCTTATCCCTCCCCTCCCACCCATCCTCCCCAGGCCCTTTCCCTTTGGTAACTGTTAGTCCATTCTTGGGTTCTGTGATTCTGCTGCTGTTTTGTTCCTTCAGTTTTTTTCTTTGTTCTTTTACTCCACAGTTGAGTGAAATCATTTGGCTCTTAACTTTCTCTGCCTGGCTTATTTCACTGAGCATAATACCCTCCAGCTCCATCCTTGTTATTGCAAATGGTAGGATTTGTTTTCTTCTTATGGTTGAATAATATTCCATTGTGTATATGTACCACATCTTCTTTATCCATTCATCTACTGATGGACACTTAGGTTGGTTCCATTTCTTGGCTATTGTAAATAGTGCTGCCATAAACATAGGGGTGCATATGTCTTTTTCAAACTGGGCTGCTGCATTCTTAGGGTAAATCCCTATGAGTGGAATTCCTGGGTCAAATGGTATTTCTATTTTTTTTTTTTTGAGGAACCTCCATACTGCTTTCCACAATGGTTGAACTAATTTACATTCCCACCAGCAGTGTAGGAGGGTTCCTCTTTCTCCACAACCTCACCAACATTTGTTGTTGTTTGTCTTTTGGATGTTGGCGATCCTTACTGGTGTGAGGTAATATCTCTTTCTGGTTTTAATTTGCATTTCTCTGATGATTAGCAATGTGGAGCATCTTTTCACGTGCCTGTTGGCCATCTGAATTTCTTTGGAGAAGTGTCTGTTCAGATTATCTGCCTGTTTTTTAATTGGATTTGCCTTTTGCTTGTTGAGGTGCGTGAGCTCTTTATATATTTTGGATGTCAACCCTTTATCAGATCTGTCATTTATGAATATATTCTCCCATACTGTAGGATGCCTTTTTGTTCTATTGATGGTGTCCTTTGCTGTACAGAAGCTTTTCAGGTTGATATAGTCCCACTTGTTCATTTTTGCTCTTGTTTCCCTTGCCCAGGGTGATATGTTCACGAAGAAGTTGCTCATGTTTATGTTCAGTTGATTTTTGCCTATGTTTTCTCTAAGAGTTTTATGGTTTTATGACTTACATTCAGGTCTTTGATCCATTTTGAATTTACTTTTGTATATGGGGTTAGGCAATGATCCAGTTTCATTCTCTTACATGTTGAAGAGGCTGTCATTTCCCCATTGTATGTCCATGGCTCCTTTATCATATATTAATTTTCCATATATGTTTGGGTTAATGTCTGGAGTCTCTATTCTGTTCCACCGGCCTGTGGCTCTGTTCTTGTGCCAGTACCAAATTGTCTTGATTACTGTGGCTTTGTAGTAGAGCTTGAAGTTGGGGAGTGAGATCCCCCCCCGACTTTATTCTTCTTTCTCATGTTTGCTTTGGCTATTCAGGGTCTTTTGTGGTTCCATATGAATTTTAAAACTATTTCTTCCAGTTCATTGAAGAATGCTGTTGGTATTTTCATAGGGATTGCATTGAATCTGTAGATTGCTTTAAGCAGGATGGCCATTTTGACAATATTACTTCTTCCTAGCCAAGAGCATGGGATTAGTTTCCATTTGTTAATGTCCTCTTTAATTTCTCTTAAGAGTGTCCTGTAGTTTTCAGGGTATTGGTCTTTCACTTCCTCGGTTAGGTTTATTCCTAGGTATTTTATTCATTTTGATGCAATTGTGAATGGAATTGTTTTCCTGATTTCTTTTTCTGCTAGTTCATTGTTAGTGTATAGGAAAGCTACAGATTTCTGTGTATTAATTTTGTATCCTGCAAGTTTGCTGAATTCAGATATTCTAGTAGTTTTGGAGTGGAGTCTTTAGGATTTTTTATGTACAATATCATAAAGGTTATTTTCTTTTTCTCCTTTTTCTTCCTCCTCCATTCTTTATATATTAGGTGTCATATTCTGTACTCTTTGCCTATCCCTTGATTGACTCTGAGGATAGTTAATTTAATTTTGCATTTGCTTAGTAATTAGCTGTTCTACTTTCTTTACTGTGGTTTTATTACCTCTGGTGACAGCTATTCAACCTTAGGAAATCTTCCATCTTGAGCAGTCCCTCCAAAATAGACTGTAGAGATGGTTTGTCGGAGGTAAATTCTCTCAGCTTTTCCTTATCTGGAAATTGTTTAATTCCTCCTTCAAATTTAAATGATGATCTTGCCAGATAAAGTAATCTTGGTTCTAGGCCCTTCTGCTTCATTGCATTAAATACATCATGCCACTCCCTTCTGGCCTGTAAGGTTTCTCCTGAGCAGTCTGATGTTAGCCTGATGGGATTTCCTTTGTATGTGATCTTATTTCTCTCTCTGGCTGCTTTTAATAGTCTGTCCTTATCCTTAATTTTTGCCATTTTAATTCCTATATGTCTTGGTGTTGTCTTCTTTGGGTCCCTTGTGTTGGGAGATCTGTGCACCTCCATGGCTTGAAAGACTATCTCCTTCCCCAGATTGGGGAAGTTTTCAGCAATTACCTCCTCAAAGACACTTTCTATCCCTTTCTTTCTACTTCTTCTGGTGCCCCTATAGTGCGAATATTGTTCCATTTGGATTAGTCACAGTTCTCTCAATATTCTTTCATTCTTAGAGATCCTTTTTTCTCTCTGTGCCTCAGCTTCTTTGTACTCTTCTTCTCTATTTCTATTTCATTTATCATCTCTTCCACCATATCCAATCTGCTTTTAATACCCTCCATTGTGCTCTTCCGACGATTGATCTCCAACCAGAATTCATTCCTGAGTTCTTGAATATCTTTCTGTACCTCCATTAGCATGTTAATGATTTTTTTTTGAACTCCCTTTCAAGAGGAGTCGTGAGGTCCATGTCATCTTTCTCAGGAGTTATATTAATTTTAGTCTGAACCAGGTTCCTTTGGCGTTTCATATTTGTATATGGCGCCCTCTAGTGTCCAGAAGCTCTACTCTCTGGAGCTGGGCAGCCCCTGAGGCAATGTTGGGGGTTGCAAGGAGTGGTATTGGTGCCTGGGGGGAGGAAAGAGCTGTTTCCTGCCTCCCGGCTGCTGTGCCTGTCTACACTGCCTGAACCAGTGGGCCGAGCACACACATATAAGCCTCTATGCTTTGCGTTTGTAGTTGCTGTAGACAGGGCTTCCCTCTGGCTGGCCTAACACCAGGAGGGTTTCCGGTTTTTGAGCCAGGTGGGGGCTGCCTGTCAGGGTCCTTGGAGCTGTGTAGCCAGCCAGGGAGCTGGAGCAGTGGGAAATTGTTAAAGCTCCCTGCCTGCTGGGCAGAGTGCACCTGGACAATTTTGTCTACCTGTCCTTTCTCCTGAGCAGTGAGCTCTGTGCAATCCTTGCCCCTTTAGCAGCCCTCTTGCTAAGGGCCTCCTTGTTAGGATGTCTCTCAGACTGCCCGCCTTTCTTTTGTCCCAGAGCAGCCGACATGGATCCGTGCTTTCCTCAAGCGGCTGGAATCTCCGTCTCTCCAGGAATTCTGCCTGTCTTAGCTTTCCAATCCCCTAGTTACGAGAGTATCATGAAAGCACCTTGAAATGTAGGTCTGTGCTCCCAGAGCAGATCTCTGGAGCCAGGTGTTCAGCAGTCCCAGGCCTCCACTCCCTCCCTGCTCAGTTTCTCTTCCTCCTGCCGGTGAGCTGGGGTGGGGGGAGGGCTTGGGTCCTGCCGGGCCACAGCTTTGGTACGTTACCCTGTTCCGTGAGGTCTGCTCCTTTCTCCAGGTGTGTGCAGTCTGACGCTGACCTCTTTCCTGTTGCTCTTTCAGGATTAGTTGCGCCAACTATATATTCTAATTGTATCCGGTTTTAGGAGGAAGCCTCTGTCTCACCTCATGCCGCCATCTTTAATCCTTCATGGTTTCTTTCACAACTGGAATTCTATAACCTTTCCCTAAAACACCTTACCTTCTAAAACCCAGAACTGCTCTCAAACATTGCTTCAAAATATCCACTGCCTGTGAAGGAGATGTGCTGTGCTATACATACACTGTGGCTGCCATTTTTCTAAAAGACAGACATAGAGGAAATAAGGCCATACTGTCAACCAATGTCTACGGCCAAATCTTTTTCCTTGTTTCTTCATAGGTCACATCTATAATAACTAGGATGGCTGAATGTGAGCCCTGTAAGGAAAGTGAAAAACTTATCCCATTGCCCCATTGTTCAAAATACTACAGGGAGCAGTCCGTACCTATTGCTCTCCTCCGCTTTTTTTTTTAAACTAAGACATGATCTCTTTCCACACACAAATAATTTTCTTGTCTGACATCCCTACTCACCATTGCCAGATCACAGGTTAATCCATCACTTCTATACTTGATACCTGTGTCATGTTTACCCAACACTCTGAATTATAATTATTTGTGTCCTTGTCTGCTTCTCCTACTAGACCATGAGCTCCTTGAGGGTAGCGACTGCCTTATTCATTGTTCTCTCTTCAGAAACTAGCACAAAATCAGTACACAAGAGGTAGTGCTCAATCAGTCTGCTGAAAGAATTGATCATCCTTTTCTAGCTGACAAGGTCCAATTTTTGCCAAAGAATACCAAACAGGTTTGGTTACCCTGGGTATTCAGTTGTTTTAGAGAAAACATTCAATGTAAGACGGAGGTACCGTCTAAGTTACATTGCTCTCACTCACTCTGACTTATCTGTGTCAATGGGGAAGCCAGAGAAGAACGGATAAATTAAACGCATAGACAGCACTCTGAGCCAGTTTCAACTTCCTCCCTTATAAAAGTTTTTGTTACAGTTGCCAATGAGAAGCAGAACTGACAGATTTGAGTTCCTTGTTTTACTTACCCAGTCTGACTGCAGAGAAAACCTGACGGGGAAAGCAGAGGGAGTGGGAAAAGGCTTGAAGGGGGGGCGATGGGACGACGTTGGCTGCAAATGCCAATGGTCTAGGCAGAGTTCTAGCCAAGAGCTGTTTAGGTTTCAAAATTTGCCTCCTCTGGTTCCACAGTCCCTCAAGATGAAGAGAACACCTGTGGGCTGGGCCCAGCAACGAGGCCTACCTCCCGGTTTCCCAGGCTGCCTCTGGCCACTTCCTCAAAACAGACACAGAATTTTTCAAAACAATCACCATCACTGGGAATGGATGTGAGGAAACAAATCCATGCATCCTGCATTGAGACCCTGTCGCTACCCTTAGATATTTGCTACCTGAGGCCGTTTTTAATTCTCCTTCACTACTGCCAGCCTCCCAGCTCTCCCAGGCCTCTCCTTCTTGCTTCCACTTCACTGTTGTGTGGTGGACTCTGTGCAACGAAGGGCTGTGTAAGTCACAATTAAATTGAGGCTCGAGACCAAACCTCTCAGGACTTGGTGGTGAAAGAAAATCTTAAAATTAGTATTTCTTCTTTGATGTAAATATTTGGTATAATCACAGACTCAGAAAACAGTATGGGAACTCAAAAATCAGCTTCTCTTAGATGTCATTAAGTTAGAGACCTTGAAATGGGGAGATTATCCTGGACTATCCATGTGGTCCAGTGTAAGCATAGGGATACTTGAAATTGGAGAAGCTTTTCTGGCTATAGCCAGTGGTAGATGTGACTGTGGATGAATGACAAGAGAGATGCATCACTGGGGCTCTGAAGATGGGGGAAGGGGACCATGAGCCAAGGAATATGGAGAACCTCTGGAAGCCAGAAAAGGCAAAGAAATGGATGCTTTCTTAGAACCTCGGAAGGAACCCAGCCCTGCTCACACCTTGATTTTAGCCCAGTGAGAGCCATACCAGACTTCTGATCTACAGAATTTAAGATAAAAAAAGAAAAAAAGCACCCATCTTACCAAAGCAAACAGTCATACTCTTGCTAAAAGCTCACGGCTTTTGTCTGCTTTTCTGTCCCTACATATCAGAAGGCATAAAACAAAACACCACTTTCACCTAAAAAAATATACTGTGGGTTTTTAAAAAAAAGAAATTTGTATTGTATTCTCATTTTTTCCCCTTATGTCTTTTTTGTTGTTGTTGTTGTTATCATTAATCCACAATTACATGAAGAACATTATGTTTACTAGGCTCCCCCCTTCACCAATTCCCACCCACAAACGCCACTACAGTCACTGTCCATCAGCGTAGTAAGATGCTGTAAAATCACTACTTGTCTTCTCTGTGTTGCGCAGCCCTCCCCGTGGCCCCCCCCATATTATACATGCTAATGGTAATGACCTCTTTCTTTTCCACTGCCCTTATCCCTCCCTTCTCTCCCATCCTCCCTAGTCCCTTTGCCTTTGGTAGCTGTTAGTCCATTCTTGGGTTCTGTGATTCTGCTGCTGTTTTCTTCCTTCAGTTTTTTCCGTTGTTCTTATGCTCCACAGATGAGTGAAATGATTTGGTACTTATCTTTCTCCACCTGGCTTATTTCACTGAGCATAATGCCCTCTACCTCCATCCTTGTTATTGCAAATGGTAGGATGTTTTCTTCTTATGGCTGAATAATATTCCATTGTGTATATGTACCACATCTTCTTTATCCATTCATCTACTGATGGACACTTAGGTTGGTTCCATTTCTTGGCTATTCTAACTGCTGCCATAAACATAGGGGTGCATATGTCTTTTTCAAACTGGGCTGCTGCATCCTTAGAGTAAATTCCTAGAAGTGGAATTTCTGGGTCAAATGGTATTTCTATTTTGAGCTTTCTGAGGAACCTCCATATTGCTTTCCACAATAGTTGAACGAATTTACATTCCCACCAGCAGTGTAGGAGGGTTCCCCTTTCTCCACAATCTCACCAACATTTGTTGTTGTTTGTCTTTTGGATGGTGGCCATCCTTATTGGTATGAGGTGATATCTCATTGTGGTTTTAATTTGCATTTCTCTGATGACTAGCGATGTGGAGCATCTTTTCGTGTGTCTGTTGGCCATCTCAATTTTTTCTTTGGAGAACTGTTCAGTTCCTCTGCCCATATTTTATTGGATTATTTGCTTTTTGTTTGTTGAGGTGCGTAAGCTCTTTATATGTTTTGGATGTCAACCCGTTATCAGATCTGTCATTTATGAATATATTCTCCCATACTGTAGGATACCTTTTTGTTCTATTCATTGTGTCCTTTGCTGTACAGAAGCTTTTCAGCTTGATATAGTCCCACTTGTTCATTTTTGCTTTTGTTTCCCTTGCCGGGGAGATATGTTCATGAAGAAGTTGCTCTTGTTTATGTCCAAGAGATTTTTGCCCATGTGTTTTTCCAAGAGTTTTCATGGTTTCATGACTTACACTCAGGTCTTCAATCCGTTTCAAATTTACTTTTGTGTATGGGGTTAGACAGTGATCCAGTTTTATTCTCTTACATGTAGCTGTCCAGTTTTGCCAGCATGATCTGTTGAAGAGACTGTCATTTCCCCATTGTATGTCCCTGGCTCCTTTATTATATATTAATTGGCCATATATGATTGGGTTAATGTCTGGACTCTCTATTCTGTTCCACTGGTCTGTGGCTGTTCTTGTGCCAGTACCAAATTGTCTTCATTACTGTGGCTTTGTAGTAGAGCTTGTTGGGAGGCAAATTTTATTCCCCCTTACTTTATTATTCCTTCTCAGGATTGCTTTGGCTATTCAGGATCTTTGGTTTTTCCATATGAATTTTTGAACTATTTGTTCCAGTTTGTTGAAGAATGCTGTTGGTAATTTGATAGGGATTACATCAAATCTGTATACTGTTCTGGGCAGGAAGGCCATTTTGACGATATTAATTCTTCCTACCCAAGAGCATGGAGTGAATTCCATTTGTTAATGTCCTCTTTAATTTCTCTTAAGAGTGTCTTATAGTTTTCAGGGTCTAGGTCTTTCACTTCCTGGGTTAGGTTCATTACTAGGTATTTTATTATTTTTGATGCAATTGTGAATGGAATTGTTTTCCTGATTTCTCTTTCTATTAGTTCATTGTTAGTGTATAGGAAAGCCACAGATTTCTGTGTGTTAATTTTGTATCCTGCAACATTGCTGAATTCCAATATTAGCTCTAGTAGTTTCGGAGTGGAGTCTTTAGGGTATTTTATGTACAATATCATGTCATCTGCAAATAGTGACAGTTTAACTTCTTCTTTACCAATCTGGATTGGTTGTATTTCTTTGTTTTGTCTAATTGCCGTGGCTAGGACCTCCAGTACTATGTTGAATAACAGTGGGGAGAGTCCCTGTCTTGTGCCCGACCTCAGAGGAAAAGCTTTCAGCTTCTTGCTGTTGAGTATGACGTTGGGCGTGGGTTTATTATATATGGCCTTTATTATGTTGAGGTACTTGCCCTCTATGCCCATTTTTTTGAGTTTTTATCATGAATGCATGTTGAATTTTTTCGAATGCTTTTTCAGCATCTATGGAGATGATCATGTGGTTTTTCTCCTTTTTATTTATCTGGTGGATGATGTTGATGGATTTTCAAATGTTGTACCATTCTTGCATTCCTGGGATGAATCCCCCTTGGTCATGGTGTATGATCCTTTTGATGCATTTTTTAATTTGGTTTGTTAATATTTTGTTGAGTATTTTTGCATTTATGTTCATCAGGGATATTGGTCTGTAATTTTCTTTTTTGGTGGGGTCTTTACCTGGTTTTGGTATTAGAGTAATGTTGGCTTCATAGAATGAGTTTGCGAGTATTCCCTCCTCTTCTGTTTTTTGGAAAACTTTAAGGAGAATGGGTATTATGTCTTCTCTGTATGTCTGATAAAATTCTGAGATAAATTCATCTGGCCCAGGGGTTTTGTTCTTGAGTAGTTTTTTGATTACCGCTTCAATCTCTTTGCTGGTAATTGGTTTGTTTAGATTTTCTGTTTCTTCCTTGGTCAGTCTTGGAAGGTTGTATTTTTCTAGGAGGTTGTCCATTTCTTCTAGGATTTCTAGCTTGTTAGTATATATGTTTTCATAGTATTCTCTAATAATTCTTTGTATTTCTCTGGGATCAGTCGTGATTTTTCCTTTCTCATTTCTGATTCTGTTGATATGTGTTGATTCTCTTTTTCTCTTAATAAGTCTGGCTAGAGGCTTATTATTTTGTTTATTTTCTCAAAGAACCAGCTCTTGCTTTCATTTTTTCTATTATTTTATTCTTCTCAATTTTATTTATTTCTTCTCTGATCTTTATTATGTCCCTCCTTCTGCTGACTTTAGGCCTCATTTGTTCTTCTTTTTCCAATTTCAACAATTGTGGCATTAGACTATTCATTTGGGATTGTTCTTCCTTCTTTAAATATGCCTGGATTGCTATATACTTTCCTCTTAAGACTGCTTTTGCTGCGTCCCACAGAAGATGGGGCTTTGTGTTGTTGTTGTCATTTGTTTCCATATATTGCTTGACCTCTATTTTAATTTGGTCGTTGATCCATTGATTATTTAGGAACATGTTGTTAAGCCTCCATGTGTTTGTGAGCCTTTTTGCTTTCTCTGTACAATTTATTTCTAGTTTTATATCTTTGTGGTCTGAAAAGTTGGTTGGTGGAATTTCAATCTTTTTAAATTTACTGAGGCTCTTTTTGTGGCCTAGTATGTGGTCTATTCTGGAGAATGTTCCATGTGCACTTGAGAAGAATGTGTATCCTGTTGCTTTTGGATGTAGAGTTCTATAGATGTCTATTAGGTCCATCTGTTCTAGTGTGTTGTTCAGTGCCTCTGTGTCCTTACTTATTTTCTGTCTGGTGGATCTGTCCTTTGGAGTGAGTGGTGTGTTGAAGTCTCCTAAAATGAATGCATTGCATTCTATTTCCTCCTTTAATTCTGTTAGTATTTGTTTCACATATGCTGGTGCTCCTGTGTTGGGTGCATATATATTTACAATGGTTATATCCTCTTGTTGGACTGACCCTTTTATCATTATGTAGTGTCTTTCTTAACTCTTGTTATTTTCTTTGTTTCGAAGTCTATTTTGTCCGATACTAGTACTGCAACACGTGCTTTTTTCTCCTTATTGTTTGCATGAAATATCTTTCCATCCGTTGACTTTTAATCTGTGCATGTCTTTGGGTTTGAGGTGAGTCTCTTGAAAGCAGCATATAGATGGGTCTTGCTTTTTTATCTATTCTATTACTCTGTGTCTTTTGATTGGTGCATTCAGTCCATTTACATTTAGGGTGATTATTGAAAGATATGTACTTATTACTATTGCAGGCTTTAGATTCATGGTTACCAAAGGTTAAAGGTTAGCTTATTTAGTATCTTACTGCCTAACTTAACTTGCTTATTGAGCTATTATAAATACTGTCTGGTAATTCTTTATTTCTCTCCCTTCTTATTACTCCTCCTCCATTCTTTATTTGTTGGGTATTTTATTCTGTGCTCTTTTGTGTTTCCTTTGCCTGCGTTTGTGGGTAGTTGATTTTATTTTTTGCCTTTAGTTAGTATTTGGTTGGTCTGCTTTCTTTGCTGTGATTTTATTTTCTCTGGTGACATCTATTTAGCCTTAGGAGTGCTCCCATTTAGAGTATTCCCTCTAAAATACCCTGTAGAGGTTGTTTGTGGGAGGCAAATTCCCTCAACTTTGGCTTGTCTGGGAATTGTTTAGTCCCTCCTTCATATTTAAATGATAATTGTGCTGGACATAGTATTCTTGGTTCAAGACCCTTCTGTTTCATTGCATTAATTATATCATGCCATTCTCTTCTGGCCTGTAGGGTTTCTGTTGAGAAGTCTGATGATAGCCTGATGGGTTTTCCTTTGTAGGTGACCCTTTTCCTCTCCCCAGGTGCCTTTAAAACTCTGTCCTTGTCCTTGATCTTTGCCATTTTAATCATTATGTGTCTTGGTGTTGTCCTCCTTGGGTCCCTTCTGTTGGGAGTTCTGTGTACTTCTGTGGTCTGAGCGACTATTTCCTCCCCCAGTCTGGGGAATTTTTCAGCAATTATTTCTTCAAATACACTTTCTATTGCTTTTTCTCTCTCTTGTTCTTCTGGTACCCCTATAATGTGGATATTGTTCCTTTTGGATTGGTCACACAGTTCTCTTAATATTGTTTCATTCCTGAAGATCCTTTTGTCTCTCTCTGTGTCAGCTTCTATGTGTTCCTGTTCTGTTTCTATTTCATCAATGGCTTCTTGCATCTCATCCATTCTGCTTTTAAATCCTCCCAGAGATTGTTTTATTTCTGTAGCTCCCTCCCTACTTTGTCCATTAGCTGTTGCATTTTTCTTTGCAGCTCCATCAGCATGGTTATAACCTTTATTTTTAATTCTTTTTCAGGGAGATTGGTTAGGTCTACCTCTCCAAGCTCCTTATCAGGGGTTGTCTCTGTGATTTTGGTCTGGATCAAATTCTTTCTGCCTTTTCATGGCGATAGAGGTAGTTGTGGGGAGCTGGCGCATGTGTCAGCTGGGAGAACGTCCCTTCTTGCTGGTTTGTGGCCTTCCTCTCCTGCGAGAACAGCGACCCCTAGCGGCTTGTGCTGGGCAGCTGAGCGCAGATGGGGCCTCTGCTTCTTTCCTGGCTGCTGTTGAGTAAGCTCTGCAGTTGCTGTGGATGTGGCTGCTCTCAGGCTTCTGCTGCAGAGTTGCGTCGGAGGGGGAACAGGCGGGAGGCTGTTTGTCGCCGTGAGGGGCCTCCGAGCTGCGCTGCCACCCAGGGGGTAGGGCACCCAGAGTTCCCCGCGATTCCCAGCTGCTGGGGTGAGTGTCCTGGGATGCCTCCATCCAGATGTGGATTCCCTGTCCCTTTAAGACTTTCAAAAAGCAATCGCTTTTCTTTGTCCCAGGGGCGCCAACTGCGGGGACCCATTCGCAGGTTTTACTGTCCCATTTCCCTAGTATCCAGCACACCACGCACTGTGTCTGCGCTCCGGTGCGGGTGGCTGGGGCTGGGTGTTCAGCAGTCCTGGGCTCCCTCTCCCTCCCTGCTCCGATTCCTCTCCTCCCACCGGGAGCTGGGGGGAGGGGCGCTCAGGTCCCGCCAGGCTGGCGCTTGTATCTTACCCCCTTCACGAGGTGCTGGGTTCTCACAGGTGTAGATGTAGCGTGGCTGTTGTAGTGTATCATCTGGTCTCTCTTTTAGGAATAGTTGTATTTGTTGTATTTTCAAAAATATATATGGTTTTGGGAGGAGATTTCTGCTGTCCTACTCCTGCCGCCATCTTGGCTCCTCCTCTTCTATTCTGGGGTTTTTATGCATTTCGTTACTAGAAAGGAAGTCTGTAGCTACTAGGAAAATCATTTCGTTCCCTCTCACAATGTACGTAGTGAGACGTTTCTCGGCTATCCTTTTAATCACACTCACAATACGGTTCTTGTTCTTAGAAGTGTACAGCATATCCAACCACCTGTTCGCAGCCCGCTAAACACCTCGGCCCATCCTGCTGTCCAGTGTCACTCTTCTGTGCAGCAGAGAGGGAAGGGGATCTCCTGTAGAATGCATTCTCGTTGCAGCTCATCACTTCATTCATTCAACCAACATTTATTAAGGGCCAGGTATAATGCCAGGCATGGGGGATCTAAAGATGAATAAGACTAGATCCCTGACCTCAAAGAGCTTACAATCTAACAAAGGGAGTGTGTAGTAAATAATTCAACCTTTTCCAAGGAGAGATTGGCCTTTGCCCTTGGCTCCTGGGAAGCAACCTCTAAGCCCTTGGAATTTCCTGCAAAAGAAGTTTCTTTGTCTAGTTGGGCATCTTTAGCCACACCAGGCAGCCTAGCAGTGTGATTAGGGGGCACGGGGGCTTTGGGTCATGAGTTATCAGCTAGATCTCTGAGGGAACTAAAAACTGAGGTCAGCCAACCAGGTCTACATGATGAAGCCTCAATAAACCTTGGATACCAAAGCTCAAGTAAGAGTCTCTGGCTGGCAATATTCCATGAATACTGTCACACAGTTATTACAAAAAGGATGCTGTCCACGGCACTACTGGGAGAGGATAATTGGAAGATACACACTTGGGACTTACCTGGACTCTGTACCATTCATTCTTCCCTTGGCCGACTTTAATGTTTCCTTTTACGGTGATAAACTCTAACTGTGAGCATAATAGCTTTCAGTGGGTTCTGTGAGTTTTTCTGGTGAATTATCAAACCTAAGTTATGGAGAGTATCCCTAACTTTGAGAAATAGATATGTAGTGAGATGAGGAGGGCATAAAGAAGAGAATGACTAATTCTATCTACAGAGGTAAAGGTTCAAACAGGTATCTCTTGAATTCGAGTTTTCCAAAGATGAGTAGATATATTTTCCAGGTGAATGAAATCAGAGTGAGAAATGTTGTGGGTGGGGAAAGGCATGAAATATATTTGTACAACTGTAAAGCAGCATTGCTGGAGAGGCGGCAGCAAAGAAAGCAAGGCGATTTATGAAGCTGGACAGCTCCACTTCAGGCTGGCCATCAGGAAACCTGCATAGCAGGCCAAAAAGCTGCACAAGTACCTTGCAGGCAATGGAAAGTCCTTGAAGTAACACAAACAGACTTGCATTTTTAAGATTAGAGGTGGGTGGGAAGACTGATGGCAGGAAAACTAGGTAAGAGACTCTGGTGTACTTTATGAAGGACATGATGAAGACCTGAATGAAGGCCTTAGGGCACAGAGGAAATGGAGAAGAGAGAAGTGGGGTTTAAAGGACATGGTGACTTACTCACTAGCTGTGAAAGGTACAAAATTAATAGGAATAATCAAAATGATTCCTAGGTTCCTAGCTTGGGTGAATAAATACTACTTACAAGGACAAGGATCCCAGGAAGAGCATGACTGAGGGAAAGAGAATGAGTTCAGTTTGGGACATGCTGTGTTTGTGGTGACTGGGAGACTAACTGGTAAGTAGCTATACATACAGGACTGGAACTCAGGGAAGGCATCAGCACATATTTGGCAGTTGAAGTCAGGTAAGACAAAGCCTTGGGAATGTCCCTTAGATTTAGAAAACAGAAGACCACTGGTCCCTTGATGAGAGCTCTCGAAGTAGTAGAAACAGAAGTCAAATTTCAGTGGATTCAGACATGAGTAAGAAGTGAGCTAGTGAAGAAATAGTGAATGGAGATAAACTACTGTCAAACTCAAGTGAATTAGGCTGACACCAATTCTTTCGTGCAGGCATTAGAATCCAGCCTGACTTTTCTAAGTTAATATTAAAAAAAACTAAGACTACTTATTTTGCATCTACTGGTTGAAAACCTGGTCTCTTCTACATGCATGGGTACTAGTGGCACTGAGATGAGATGAAATCAGTAGTCCCTTGCTAACTCATGCCATGCTGACCCTCTAGCCAAGGCAAGCAGGATGGGCCACATTGGGCAGCGATATCAGTTAGGACTGTTTGGTTGCAAGCCCGGAAATCAGCTCTGGCTAATTTAAGCATGATGCAGTTTAGTGGATGCTCAGGTTTCAGAGCAAGAACAAGAAACACCCCCTGCCTTTCCAAGGGTGAAAGAAATGAATTCCAACTGATTCACTCTCTTTGTTCTTCTGCTCAAAACACAGATTCTTGGTGAGGAGTATGTGATTGGCCCATCTTGAGTCAGGAGTCTGATGCTTGGCTAAAGGAGGTCCCGTGAGACCACAGAACATGAGGAAGAGATAATTCCACAAAAAAGAAACTGGCAGCTATTCAGAAGGTTGACCAGAAAACTAACAACAACTATATCCACTCACGGCAAACCTATAACACAACCATCTCTGAAATAGGTGGCAGAAAGTGGTTTTATAATTCAGAGAAAAATGACCAGGAGAACTAACCCAACACTGAGGCTAGTTCACTGGTGTGCTGACACATATTCAGTGATAGATAATAGAAGCTTCTCGTTAAAAATATAAAGGGCACCCCTCTGAGATACATCTTTCAACCCACCAGCCAACAGTATCAAGTTGTGTGTAGTGAAGTTTGGCTGATACGTCCTTTGACTCGTGCACCTGTCCCCAGAGAGTACCCTTTGGGGAAGTAGTCCTTCCAGACCTGATCATGTCTGGGCAGAGCCTGTCCAAGTCCCTCCTGATAGTAGCGTGCACAGCTCCGGAAATGATACAGTTGGTTGCTGAGAGCACAGACTAGAGCATTCAGATTATCAAGCAGAGACTAAATGTCTAGGCAGCCCACAACATGCTTCTTGGCAAGAGGAACAAAATGTTCCTATTGCAGAACTGAACTCAATTCAGGAAAAAGCTTCTTGGTGTAGGCATGTTAAGATCTGCAGCCAGCAGGATGGGTGGGGGTGGGAGGCTGCTCCCTTCTCCGGTCTTAGAGTCAGCCTGGCAGCTCTCTTAGGGGCCCGGCACTGAGGCCAGCTCACCGGTGTGCCGACTTTGTGTGATCAGGCTCTGCCCACCGCAGCTGCCCAGATCTGCTCCCAGGTTTCATAGACACAAAGGAACAACTGCATGTCGGACAGGATCTGACCGGGATCCCTCTGAAATGCTGTCTGCTCTCGTGCTGCCGGGGGGAAGAGTGAAATCCTCTTACCCAGGAAGAGAAGTCCTGGGAGGGGGAAAGCGGCGTGGGGGGCAGACTGAAGCCACAGGAGAGGGGACACGTTTCCTGAACACAGTGTGAACTAGCTGGTTAGTCTTAGATACAATCTTTTACTCCCATAGCTGCCAGAGTTCTAGTTCACCAATCTGAATGGATCTTGCCTGCTCAAAGGTCTTCACTGGCTTCCTTTCATCCAGGACATAAAACCTAAAAACCTGTGCATAACACACGAGGCTCTTCTTCTTTTTTTTGGTTATTCCTCTCCATTTATTTTTTTTATACTAAGGCATTATTGATATACACTCTTATGAAGGTTTCTAATGAAAAAACCATGTGGTTACTACATTCACCCGTATTATTGTGTCCCCCCCATCAGTGTAGTCAGATGCCAGTCACTATGTGCCTTCTCTGTGCTACACTGTCTTCCCCGTGACCCCCCACACAATGTCACACCAGGCCCTTCTCTCTCCAGCCTCCCCTCTTGCAGCTCTCCAGCCCTATTTTATGCCTGAGCCACGCTGAACCTGCTTCAAGTCCCAGTCGCTCTGGGCCTGTCCTGCTCCGGAGGGGTGCAACTACCCATGCCCCCGCCTTTGGGGGAGACCCCTTCCTTCCCTGTCTGCAGAGCACAGCTCTGCTCCCCCTGTGAGCCTCAGCCTGGCTCTGACCCCTCTGAGACCTCCCTCTGCTCTTCCTAGCCTCCAAATGCTCGGCATCTTTCTGCACGAAAGCAGTCACCCCACGTCCTGATGCACTCCCTATGTTGATGGGTTTATTTTCTCACGGGAGCGTGATCTTCTCACGAGTGGGGTCCGTCTTCTCAAACGCATGTCCATCTCCAAAACCCACTCTACATCACAGGAGCCCAGCAAACACTTATATTTTGGAAGGTGCTCAAATATCTGTTGCAGTAATGAATGAATCCTATTTGTATTTTATCTCTGGCAGTGTCTAAACCAAAGAAAATCACACTTTTCTTCTCAGAAGAGGGGACATTTTCAAACACCAAGAACTGCAGTTCCTGGTAAGACCTCTTAGAAAATGATGTTACCAACAGCAGCAACTGGAAATCCAGCAGGAAGCTTATGTGCTAAAAACAGTGAAACGGGCCAAGACTTGAACAGTCACAGTTTAGGTAGCCTAGAGGCTAGAGGTGGGGGATATTCATGACTGTCTAAAGTTTTAAGAATCACAACTTCTTTCTTAAGAATCACATATATTGATCCACAATTTGGATATGGGATACACTTTCCATGGGAGTTACTGCTCAAATCCTAAAACCACTCAATCTGGGAACCTCCCGAACGATTTGAGCCGGCAATGTGGTTAGGAGATTAGCTACTTCCACTTGGAGTGGCTCTGGGAAGCCCAGTCTGAAATGAAGTCACCTGTTGTCACCGTCTTCCTCCCCAGCCTTCCTTCTGGGACAAGGCACCGGCCCATGACTCTTGAAAAGACTTCCCTCTTTAGTGCTCCATGAGGCTCCCGGGGTGGTCTGGGCTACGGGGACAGTCCTGCAGCTTGGGTGTAGACAGGTACTCCAACTCATAGTGTCCACCCTCGGAGGCCTTGTGTGTGCGTTTCTCCTTTGTGCCCTCCTTCTGATTCTTCTTGTGCTCAATAATCTGCTGGAGCTGGTGCCCAGCATATTCTGGCTTTGTGGTCAGTGGGCCAGCTGGCACAGCTACGCCAAGGACATCAGACACCATGTAGGGGCGCAGCCAGCCCACCAAAGGAGTGCTTCCAGGGCTATAGTGGGTCTGCTTGTGGTAGAAGAGAAGTCCGTCTACCTATGAGGGAAAACGAGGGATCAAAATGACTCGTGGGGCCACATGTTTCCAGTACAGCCTATACACAAGGGGCAGCTCTTGTGGTCCAACTCCTGTCTCTGGGTCACTGCCAGAGAAAGAAGTCTTCATTTCTCACACATGCAATTTCCCTAAAGGAAGAAATGGCTTAGAAAACTAAATTTTAGAAAAAAAATATATAAATACCACTTTCCTGTTCACAGGGTGCCTTCCTACCCATGGTTTCACCTTACTGCCCACCCTGAGGGTAACTGAGAGATGGGGCTGCTCAAGCTCATGGAGTTCTGGGAACCTCCCTAAAAACATGTAGAAGGAAGCAGAAATTCAACTTGAACCCAGGTCTTCTCTCCCAGATCCCATGCACTTTCCATCCCCCAGAGGTCCCTGTAGTGGGAAATATACTCCATGCAGGCAGCCAAGCAGGAGAACCGGCCAGGCCCCTCTGAGATGCCAGGCTGCTGAGTACCACGAGGAGGCTGTCGAGAAGCCCTGCTCCCCACGCCACTGTTGGCTGCCTAAACCTCCCTCTAAACTGTTTGTAAGCTGTGTTCTGGGAAACTCGGTTTTTCTCAACAGGAGGACCTCCTACAGTCCTACATTTTCTTTTCCATGATTCAGTGACTCATCTCTAAAAAGCATTTATTGTCACTGGGACATAAAGGTTATAAATAAAGATAGTGTTCTTCCCACCTTCTTAATTGACTCACAGATATGAAGGCAACTCAGCATTGGCCACTTCCTCATTTGGGAAGCTGTAATCCTTTTAGCATAATTATATCCAGTTCAAGCAAATATTGCGGGTGAATAGGCAGAATTTTTTTTTATTAAGGAATTATTGATATACACTCTTATGAAGGTTTCACATGAAAAACAATGTGGTTACTGCATTCACCCATATTATCAAGTCCCCCCCCAACCCCATTGCAGGCACTGTCCATCAGTGTAGGAAGATGCCACAGAGTCACTATCTGCCTTCCCTGTGCTACACTGTCTTCCCCATCATCCCCCCCACACCATGTGCCAATCATAATACCCCTCAGTCCCCTTCTCCCTCCCTCCCCACACAAGTAGGCAGAATTTTAAAGGGAATGATGGGCAAAGGGAAGCTTCCTTGTTAAGCCTGGAGAGCATAACTTCAGGTTCTGACGATGACAAAAGACTGCCCAGGGCTGAGGAGCTTCTGGGCACATGAGACTCAGCACTAAAGCCAGCCCCACTGTCCCCAGGGACCATGTGCTTTTCAGAGGAAGGATGGATCAGCAGTGCACAGCCCTGCAGTCTGTCTGCTACAGAAGCCCCTTTACAACCAGCTGTGGCAGTCAAAGGGCTTGGTTCCCAGGCTTGGAGCAGAAAGAGGCACACAGAATGGAAGCCCTGCCCCTCTCCAGGCCTCAGTTTCTCCAGCTGTAAAATGAGGGAGTTAGAAGAGCTGGTCTCTCAGGGCCCTTCCAGCTCTAGCATCCTGGGTTATCTAGCAGAGCGGAGCTGGAGCTCTGATGGACAGCGAGCGCACCCTTTCCCCGGACTCAGCTCTCAGCCCTTTTTTGATGCTTTCACACAGCAAAGCAGAGGATATCTTTCTGTGGAACCAAGTTTCCCTGTGTCCTTCAAGCACATCAGAGCAATAAAAATAATAGTTTCATTACCTCAAAAGGGAAATCCATAGACAGCACCTTACATAGACTCTCAGGGGTGCAAGGGAAATTCTTTAGCCCCACGAATTTAAACTAAAATACAAGGTAGAAAAATAATTAGTACACTTTACAAATAATAATGGATCCCAAAATTGCAAAGCTGTATCAAAGAAGAAAACTTTTAGGTTTCATCCTTCCCTACCTCCTCCCCTCCACCACCTTCTGAATTACCAGGTGAGTGGTTCTCAACCTTGCTTTATACAAAACAATCAACTGGGGACCACTTAAAAATTACCGATGCCCAGGATCCACACCAAGATTCTGAACAAAACTGACCTGGAGTGGGGCCCAGGCTTTTTCTTTTTTTAAGCTCTCCAGTTGATTTTATTTTATTTTATTGAAGTACTGATATACAATCTTATGATGGTGTCACGTAACAACACAGTGGTTTCAACATTCATCCATATTATCAAGTCTTTACTCCTTCCATTGCGGTCACTGCCTATCAACGTAGTAAGATGTCACAGTCACTACCTGTCTTCTTCTCCATGCTGTACTGCCTTCCCCGTGGCCTACCTGTATTGTGAGTGCTAATTACAGTGCCCCTTAATCCCCTTCTCCCTCCCCACCCACCCTCCCCAAACCCTCCCCTTTGGTAACCACTATTCCCTTCTTGGTGTCTATGAGTCTACTGATATTTTGTTCCTTCTGTTTTGCTTTGTTTTTATACTCCAAAAATAAGTGAAAGCATATGGTATTTGTCTTTCTCTGCCTGGCATTTTTCACTGAGCACAATACCCTTAGATAAATCCATGCTCTTACAAATGGTAGGATTTCTTTTCTTTTTAGGGCTGAATAATATTCCACTGTGTATATACACCATATCTTCTCTATCCATTCATCTACTGATGAGACACTCAGGTGACTTTCATATCTTGGTTATTGTAAATAGTACAGTGATAAACATAAGGGTTCTTATGTCTTTGTGAATCACAGATCTTGTTTCCTTTAAGTAAATTCCTAGGAATTCCTGGGTCAAATGGTACTTCTATCTTTAGTTCTTTGAGGAACCTCCATACTGCTTTCCACAACGGCTGAACCAATTTACATTCCCACCAGCAGTGTGGGAGGGTTCCCCTTTCTCCACATCCTCACCAGCATTTGTTTCTTGTCTTTTGGATATTGGCCATCCTACCTGGTGTGAGGTGATACCTCATTGTGGTTTTGATTTGCATTTCTCTGATGATTAGTGATGTGGAGCATCTTTTCATGTGCCTGTTGGCCATCTGTATTTCTTCTTTGGAGAAATGTCTGTTTAGATCCTCTACCCATGCTTTAATCAAGTCAATTGTTTTTTGGGTGTTGAGGCATGTGAGTTCTTTGTTTTGTTTTGCTTCTTATCACTTTTTTTTCTTTTAATTAAGGTGTCATTGATGTACAATCTTGTGAAGGTTTCACATGAGCAACATTGTGGTTACAATGTTCACCCATATTATCAAGTCCCCCCATAGCCCATTGAAGTCACTGTCCATCAGGTAGTAAGATGCCACAGAGTCACTACTTGTCTTCTCTGTGCTACACTGTCATCCTGGTGATCCCCCCTACATTATGTGTGCTAATCATAATACCCCTTAATCCCCTTTTCCCTCCCTCACCACCCACCCTCCACCACCCTCTTCCCTTTGGTAACTGCTAGTCTCTTCTTGGGTTCTGTGAGTCTGCTGCTGTTTTGTTCCTTCAGTTTTGCTTTGTTCTTATACTCCACAGATGAGTGAAATCATTTGGTACCTGTCTTTCTCCACCTGGCTTATTTCACTGAGCATAATACCCTCTAGCTCCATCCATGTTGTTGCAAATGGTAGAATTTGTTTCTTTCTTATGGCTGAATAATATTCCATTGTGTATATGTACCACATCTTCTTTATCCATTCATCTACTGATGGACACTTAGGTTGCTTCCATTTCTGGCTATTGTAAATGGTGCTGCGATAAACATAGGGGTGCATCTGTCTTTTTGAATTAGGGATCTTGTTTTCTTTGGGTAAATTCCTAGAAGTGGAATTTCTGGGTCAAATGGTATTTCTATTTTTAGTTTTTTGAGGAACCTCCATATTGCTTTCCACAATGGTTGAACTAATTTACATTCCCACCAGCAGTGTAGGAAGGTTCCCCTTTCTCCGCATCCTCGCCATCATTTGCTTTTCCTAGTTGTCAGCCATCCTAACTGGTGTGAGGTGATATCTCATTGTGGTTTTAATTTTCATTTCTCTGATGATTAGTGATGTGGAGCATCTTTTCATGTGCCTGTTGGCCATCTGTATTTCTTCTTTGGAGAACTGTCTATTCAGCTCCTCTACCCATTTTTTAATTGGATTATTTGCTTTTTATTTGTTGAGGTGAGTGAGTTCTTTATATATTTTGGATGTCAACCCCTTATCGGATATGTCATTTATGAATATATTCTCCCATACTGTAGGATACCTTTTTGTTCTATTGATGGTGTCCTTTGCTGTACAGAAGCTTTTCACCTTGATGTAGTCCCACTTGTTCATTTTTGCTTTGTTTCCCTTGCCCAGGGAGATATGTTCATGAAGAAATTGCTCATGTTTATGTCCAAGAGATTTTTGCCTATGTTTTTTTTCTAGGAGTTTTATGGTTTCATGACTTACATTCAGGTCTTTGATCACTTCGAATTTACTTTGGTGTATGGGGTTAGACAGTGATCCAGTTTCATTCTCTTACATGTAGCTGTCCAGTTTTGCCAACACCAGCTGTTGAAGAGACTGTCATTTCCCCATTGTATGTTCATAATTACTTTATTATATATTAATTGACTATATATGTTTGGGTTAATGTTTGGAGTCTCTATTCTGTTCCACTGCTCTGTGGCTCTGTTCTTGTGCCAGTACCAAATTGTCTTGATTACTGTGGCTTTGTAGTAGAGCTTGAAGTTGGGGAGCGAGATCCCCCCCCCACTTTATTCTTCCTTCTCAAGATTGCTTTGGCTATTCGGGGTCTTTGGTGTTTCCATATGAATTTTTGAACTATTTGTTCCAGTTTGTTGAAGAATGTTGTTGGTAATTTGATAGGGATTGCATGAAGTCTGTATATTGCTTTGGGCAGGATGGCCATTTTGACGATATAAATTCTTCCTAGCCAAGAGCATGGGATGAGTTTCCATTTGTTACTTTACTGTCCTCTTTAATTACAGTACTCTTTAATTTCTCTTAAGAGTGTCTTATAGTTTTCAGGGTATAGGTCTTTCACTTCCTTGGTTAGGTTTATTCTTAGGTATTTTATTCTTTTTGGTGTAATTGTGAGTGGAGTTCTTTTCCTGATTTCTCTTTTCTATTAGTTCATTGTTAGTGTATAGGAAAGCCACAGATTTCTGTGTGTTAATTTTGTATCCTGCAACTTTGCTGTATTCCGATATCAGTTATAGTAGCTTTGGAGTGGAGTCTTTAGGGTTTTTTATGTACAGTATCATGTCATCTGCAAATAATGACAGTTTAACTTCCTCTTTACTAATCTGGATGCCTTGTATTTCTTTGTTTTGTCTCATTGCCGTGGCTAGGACCTCCAGGACTATGTTGAATAACAGTGGGGAGAGTGGGCATCCCTGTCTGGTTCCCAATCTTAGAGGAAAAGCTTTCAGCTTCTCGCTGTTAAGCATGATGTTGGCTGTGGGTTTATCATATATGGCCTTTATTATGTTGAGGTACTTGCCCTCTATACCCATTTTGCTGAGAGCTTTTATCATGAATGGATGTCGAATTTTATCGAATGCTTTTTCAGCATCTATGGAGATGATCATATGGTTTTTGTCTTTCTTTTTGTTTATGTGGTGGATGATGTTGATGGATTTTCTAATGTTGTACCATCCTTGCATCCATGGGATGAATCCCACTTGGTCATGATGTATGATCCTTTTGATGTATTTTTGAATTCAGTTTGCTAATATTTTGTTGAGTATTTTTGCATCTATGTTCATCAGGGATATTGGTCTGTAATTTTCTTTTTTGGTGGGGTCTGAGCCTGGTTTTGGTATTAGAGTGATGTGGCTTCATAGAATGAGTTTGGAAATATTCCCTCCTCTTCTATTTCTTGAAAATCTTTAAGGAGAATGGGTATTATGTCTTCTCTGTATGTCTGATAAAATTCTGAGGTAAATCCATCTGGCCCAGGGGTTTTGTTCTTGAGTAGTTTTTTGATTACTGCTTCAATTTCTTTGCTGGTAATTGGTTTGTTTAGATTTTGTGTTTCTTCCTTCATCAGTCTTGGAAGGTTGTATTTTTCTAAGAAGCTGTCCATTTCTTCTAGGTTTTCCAGCTTGTTAGTATATAGGTTTTCATAGTATTCTCTAATGATTCTTTGTATTTCTCTGGGATCAGTCGTGATTTTTCCTTTCTCATTTCTGATTCTGTTGATGTGTGTTGATTCTCTTTTTCTCTTGATAAGTCTGGCTAGAGGCTTATCTATTTTGTTTATTTTCTCAAAGAACCAGCTCTTGCTTTCATTTTTTCTATTATTTTATTCTTCTCAATTTTGTTTGTTTCTTCTCTGATCTTTCTTATGTCCCTCCTTCTGCTGACTTTAGGTCTCATTTGTTCTTCTTTTTCCAATTTCGATAATTGTGGCATTAGACTATTCATTTGGAATTGTTCTTCCTTCTTTAAATATGCCTGGATTGCTATATACTTTCCTCTTAAGACTGCTTTTGCTGCGTCCCACAGAAGTTGGGGCATTGTGCTGTTGTTGTCATTTGTTTCCATATATTGCTTGATCTCTATTTTAATTTGGTCGTTGATCCATTGATTATTTAGGAACATGTTGTTAAGCCTCCATGTGTTTGTGAGCCTTTTTGCTTTCTCTGTACAATTTATTTCTAGTTTTATATCTTTGTGGTCTGAAAAGTTGGTTGGTGGAATTTCAATCTTTTTAAATTTACTGAGGCTCTTTTTGTGGCCTAGTTTGTGGTCTATTCTGGAGAATGTTCCATGTGCACTTGAGAAGAATGTGTATCCTGTTGCTTTTGGATGTAGAGTTCTGTAGATGTCTATTAGGTCCATCTGTTCTAGTGTGTTGTTCAGTGCCTCCGTGTCCTTACTAATTTTCTGTCTGGTGGATCTATCCTTTGGAGTGAGTGGTTTGATGAAGTCTCCTAAAAAGAATGCATTGCATTCTGTTTCCTCCTTTAGTTCTATTAGTATTTGTTTCACATATGTTGGTGCTCCTATATTGGGTGCATATATATTTACAATGGTTATATCCTCTTGTTGGACTGAGCCCTTTATCATTATGTAATGTCCTTCTTTATCTCTTGTTACTTTCTTTGTTTTGAAGTCTATTTTGTCTGATACTAGTATTGCAACACCTGCTTTTTTCTCCCTGTTGTTTGCATGGAATATCTTTTTCCATCCCTTGACTTTTAGTCTGTGCATGTCTTTGGGTCTGAGGTGGGTGTCTTGTAAGCAGCATATAGATGCGTCTTGCTTTTTTATCCATTCTATTACTCTGTGTCTTTTGATTGGTGCATTCAGTCCATTTACATTTAGGGTGATTATTGAAAGATATGTACTTATTACCATTGCAGGCTTTAGATTCGCGGTTACCAAAGGTTCAAGGTTAGCTTATTTAGCATCTTACTGCCTAACTTAACTTGCTTATTGAGCTGTTATAGACACTGTCTGGTGATTCTTTATTTCTCTCCCTTCTTATTCCTCCTCCTCCATTCTTTATATGTTGGTTGTTTTATTCTGTGCCCTTTTGTGTTTCCTTTAACTGCTTTTGTGGGTAATTGACTTTATTTTTTGCCTTTAGTTAGTATTTGGTTGGTCTGCTTTCTTTGCTGTGATTTTATTTTCTTTGGTGACATCTGTTTAGTCTTAGGAGTGCTCCCATCTAGAGCAGTCCCTCGAAAATACCCTGTAGAGGACATTTGTGGAAGGCAAATTCCCTCAACTTTTGTTTAATCCCTCCTTCATTTAATTTTTTTGTGTGTTTTTATTATTATTTTTATTATTTTTTATTTTGGTATCATTAATCTACAGTTACAGAAAGAACACTGTTTACTAGGATCCCCCCTTCACCAAGCCCCCCCCGACATACCCATTCACAGTCACTGTCCATCTGCGTAGTAAGATGGTGTAAAATCACTACTTGTCTCCTCTGTGTTGCGCAGCCCTCCCTATGTCCCCCCCACACTATACATGCTAATCGTAATGCCCTCTTTCTTTTTTCCCTACCCTTATACCTCCCTTCCCACCCATCGTCCCCAGTCCCTTTCCCTTTGGTAAGTATTAGTCCCTTCTTGGGTTCTGTGATTCTGCTGCTGTTTTGTTCCTTCAGTTTTCCTTTGTTCTTATACTCCAAATATGAGTGAAATCATTTGGTACTTGTCCTTCTCCACTTGGCTTATTTCACTGAGCATAATACCCTCCAGCTCCATCCATGTTGTCGCGAATGGTAGGATGTTTTCTTCTTATGGCTGCGTAATATTCCATTGTGTATATGTACCACATCTTCTTTATCCATTCATCTACTGATGGACACTTAGGTTGCTTCCATATCTTGGCTATTGTAAACAGTGCAGCGATAAACATAGGGGTGCACCTGTCTTTTTCAAACTGGAGTGCTGCATTCTAGGGTAAATTCCTAGAAGTGGAATTCCTGGGTCAAATGGTATTTCTATTTTGAGCATTCTGAGGAACCTCCATACTGCTTTCCACAATGGGTGAACTAGTTTACATTCCCACCAGCAGTGTAGGAGGGTTCCTCTTTCTCCACAACCTCGCCAACATTTGTTGTTTGTCTTTTTGTCTTTTCAATGATGGCGATCCTTACTGGTATGAGGTGATATCTCATTATGGTTTTAATTTGCATTTCTCTGATGATTAGTGATGTGGAGCATCTTTTCATGTATCTGTTGGCCATCTGGATTTCTTCTTTAGAGAACTGTCTGTTCAGATCCTCTGCCCATTTTTAAATTGGATTATTTGCTTTTTGTTTGTTGAGGCGTGTGAGCTCTTTATATATTTTGGATGTCAATCCTTTATCAGATCTGTCATTTATGAATATGTTCTCCCATACTGTAGGATACCTTTTTGTTCTATTCATTGTGTCCTTTGCTGTACAGAAGCTTTTCAGCTTGATATAGTCCCACTTGTTCGTTTTTGCCTTTGTTTCCCTTTCCCGGGGAGATATGTTCATGAAGAGGTCACTCATGTTTATGTCCATGAGATTTTTGCCTATGTTTTTTTCTAACAGTTTTATGATTTCATGACTTACATTCAGGTCTTTGATCCACTTCGAATGTACTTTTGTGTATGGGGATAGACAGTGATCCAGTTTCATTCTCTTACATGTAGCTGTCCAGTTTTGCCAGGAGCATCTGCTGAAGAGGCTGTCATTTCCCCATTGTATGTCCATGGCTCCTTTATCAAATATTAATTGGCCATATATGTTTGGGTTAATGTCTGGAGTCTCTATTCTGCCCTCCTTCATATTTAAATGCTAATTGTGCTGGATACAGTATTCTTGGTTCAAGGCCCTTCTGTTTCATGGCATTAAGTATATCATGCCATTCTCTTCTGGCCTGTAAGGTTTCTGTTGAGAAATCTGATGATAACCTGATGGGTTTTCCTTTGCAGGTGACCTTTTTCCTCTCTCTAGCTGCCTTTAAATCTGTCCTTGTCCTTCATCTTTGCCATTTTAATTATTATGTGTCCTGGTGTTGTCCTCCTTGGGTCCCTTCTGTTGGGAGTTCTGTGTACTTCCGTGGTCTGAACGATTATTTCCTCCCCCAGTTTGAGGAATTTTTCAGCAATTATTTCTTCAAATACACTTTCTATCCCTTTTTCTCTCTCCTCTTCTTCTGGTACCCCTATAATGCAAATATTGTTCCATTTGGATTGGTCACACAGTTCTCTTATTATTGATTCATTCCTGGAGATCCTTTTATCTCCTTCTGCATCAGCTTCTCTGCACTCCTGTTCTCTGGTTTCTATTCCTTCAATGGCCTCTTGCATCTTATCCATTCTGCTTATAAATCCTTCCAGAGTTTGTTTCACTTCTGGAATCTAATCTCCTTCTGGATGTCATCCCTTGGCTCTTGCATATTTCTCTGCAGCTCCATCAGCATGGTTATGACCTTTATTTTGAATTCTTTTTCAGGGAGATTGGTTAGATCTATCTCCCCAGATTCCTTCTGAGGGGAGACTGTCTGGGTTAATCTGGTCTGTATGAAATTCTTCTGCCTTTTCATGGTGATAGAGGTAGTTGCAGGAGGCTGGTGCATGTGTGGGCTGCGAGAATGTCTCTTCTTGCTGGTTTATGGCCTTCCTCTCCCCCTTCGTGAGGCGCTGGGTTCTCGCAGGTGTAGGTGTAGTCTGGCTGTTGTTCTGTGTCTTCTGGTCTCTCTTTTAGGGATAGTTGTATTTGTTGAATTTTCAAAAGTATATATGGTTTTGGGAGATTTCCGCTGCTCTACTCACGCCACCATCTTGGCTCCGTCCTCAAGTACGGACTAGCACCGAGCTCCTTCCCCTCCGCCCACTTTTTAATTGGGTTATTTGCTTTTTGGGTGTTGAGGCGTGTGAGTTCTTTATATATTTTGGATGTCAAGCCCTTTTCGGATACGTCATTTACGAATATATTCTCCCATGCTGTAGGATGCCTTTTTGTTCTGCTCATGGTGCCCTTTGCTGTACAGAAGCTTTGTAGTTTGATGTGGTCCTACTTGTTCATTTATTTGGTTCTCTTGCCTGAGGAGTATGTTCAGGAAAAGGTTGCTCATTTACATTCAAGAGATTTTTGCCGGCTTTCTTTTAAGAGTTTTATGGTTTCATGACTTACATTCAGGTCTTTGATCCATTTCGAGTTTACTTTTGTGTATGGGGTTAGACAGTGATCCAGTTTCATTCTCTTGCATGTAGCTGTCCAGTTTTCCCAACACCAGGTGTTGAAGAGGCTGTCTTGTCCCCATTGTATGTCCATGGCTCCTTTATTGTATATTAATTGACCATATATGTGTGGGTTTCTTATATCTGGGCTCTCTATTCTCTTCCATTGACCTATGGGTCTGTTGTTATTCCAGTACCAAATTGTTCTGCTTACTGTGGCTTTGTCCAGTTGATTTTAACATGCAGCCAAGACTGAGATCCACTCTCCTGGCTAGGCTTAGAGATTGTGTGCTATTCTCCCAGCCCCGAGACAGCTGTGCCTAATGGAAGGCTAGTGAAGCCCCTGTTCACACCGCCAAGAATTTTTAGACTGAAGCAGTATAACAAAGTGATTAGGACTGCAAACTCTAAAGTCAAATTGCCTTGGTTTGACTTCCAGCTCTGCCAGTCATTTAATTCCCATATGCCTCCTTTTTCCCATCTGTAAAATAGTGCGATAGAAGTATCTGCTTCATAGGGCTGCTGTGCAGGTTCAATGCGGTGACCTGTGTAGAGCGCTTAGAACAGCACTGGAAACAGTAGCTCTGGTGTTCCCCTTCCTCAACGCACGTTCCTCCAGGACCTTAGCATTAACATCACTGGAAGTACTGGCCCCATTTATTGTCTGTAAATGGTTATCCAACTGCCTTTAAAGATGTTAATGTCAAGCAAATGCCAAAAACCTATTTAATGCCCTGTCACATATTCAATCAGGGAATTGACAGCAAAGACACTTGGGCTATCATTCTTACTGGGACCTTGGGGAAGGCAGTCCCCTCTCTGAGTTTATCTTATCATCTGTGAAATCAGAGGAACTGACTAGAGTAAGTCACAGATATAAGAGAAGAGGTTGTCCAAGCGCAGTCCATGAGCCATCAGTATCGACATCACAGGGGAACTCATTAGAAATGCAGATTCTCAGGCTCCACGCTAGACCTACTGAATCACCCCCAGGAGTTTTGTTTTCCCAGGCCTTAAGGTGCTGCTGATGCACTGTGAGAACCATTGTACTAGAATTCTAAATAGCATTATTAGTAAAAGCAGTTATTAACATTTTATATCAACCACGATTTATCAAGCATCGGCCGTAAGTATTATGCTAGGGGAACTTGCATATTTACATCATTTGGTTTTCAGAACAACCCTGTAAAGCAAGTATTATTAACCCTGTTATATAGATGAAGAAACTAAGGCCCAGTAATGTTATTAACTTACCTAATAATTGTTTGAGCCCACACTTTTTGCATTATGCCATGCTGCCTCAGAAAAGACAATTTCATTCATTAATTATTATATTTAAATAACAGACCAGTGCAAACCAATCCCCATAAAGAATTCTGCAATCCTGACACCAGGCCTTACAGGATTGAGCTTGGTTTTCTCTCCCAGTCCTTCTTCTTCTGGTAACTTTGAATGCAGCCAGTAGAATCGGAAATCAGTCTGTCACAGGGAAGAGGAAGAGAAAGATGAAATACTGCTCATCTCAAACTAAAATATGAACAGAACACCCCATTCTAAATAGCCACCTTATCTATGAAGACCTAAGTCCTTCTATGGTTACCTTCATTTCCCCTAAAACACTGCCATTAGGTCAGGAAGACGCTTACAAAAGTCTTTGAAGATTTTTTTCTTAAAATCCAATAGAATTACTAATGGCAGGAGAGCGAACATTCATCACTGAAGGCCTGCTATGTGCCAGGCACCATGCTCAGGACTTTACACACATGATCTTGTAAACCCTCAACCACCCTCTCAGAGTTGTATAACCACTATCTCCATTTTACGAGTGAGGACTCTGAGGCTCAGAGAGATGATATCACTTGCCCATGTGCACACAGAAAATGCTATGGGACCCAGGACTCTCTCACTCCAGAATACTTATGTTAACCTTTGTTTTATTTTAATCCTGAGGATTAGAATCTACTATATAGTCATTTCTTAAGTTCTCATAAATTACTTTATTCTCTGAACTACTGATAGGTATCCTTCTGTAGTTATTTAGAGACTCTTCTTTCTTGTACATTATTTTGCTTTTGGAAATAAAAAAAAAACAGTAGTCTTTGTATTATAAAAATATAGGTAGATTCAGTTAGCAAATTTGTAAATAGTGAATGCATATCATGAAACATCCTTCAATGGAATTAAAAGAAAGTGAGCTGCAGACTGAATCCATGAGTTCTGAGTTTTAGGTTTGGCTTTGCACTTGGGCAAGACACTTAACGTCTGTGGCTTTCAGCTTCCATATCTACAGGCTGAGGAATAATAACGGTACTTACCTTAGAAAATTGTCATAAGGGATTCAATGAGTGCTGAGCAATGCACTTTTAGCATGAGGTGCATGTGAGATTCTCAAGTACCGCCACCTAATGGCTACGGAAAGAAGCAGTCTACGGTACTGACCCGATTCTCACACTTGGGCCCACGTGAGGATTGCCTGGAGGCTTGTTAAACTGTAAGCAGCCTCCACAGGTTCTGATTCAGCATGTCTGAGACTTTGTATTTCTAACAACATTGAGAAGCACTGTGATAGACTAATTGACAGGGAGCACAAAAAAATCACCACTATAAAACTGGGACAATGATAGGGGGGTGCTGGGAACAGAAGTGGGGCCAGGGGCCGAGCTAGCTTCACCCTGG
Source organism: Manis javanica (assembly GCF_040802235.1). Lineage (NCBI taxonomy): Eukaryota > Metazoa > Chordata > Mammalia > Pholidota > Manidae > Manis > Manis javanica. The sequence goes on from NC_133163.1 coordinate 122,983,066, forward strand.
TGACTGCTACGGCCACTTTAAGCGTCACGGATCCGAGCAAAACACCGGGGGAAGGTAAAATTTGGGGAGAATATCGGGGCCTCTCCTCACTTGGAAAATCTTCTAGAGCTAGTCCCTCAGAGCTTCGGGCTCTGCGCCAGGCCGAGGGGCCCTGCTGTCCTCAGGGTCTGGTGTGGCTGGTGAGGGAGTGGAGGCAGCAGGCATCTGTTTGAGAGTGCTTTCCATTCCACCTTCTCTTCCTTGTGCCAACTGTACAAGGTGGCACCCCAATCACCCTCAATCTTCCCTGCCAGCAGTCCTCCCACACTCCAGACCGAGGGCAGGGGATGGCCAGAGCTTCTACCAAGTCCCAGCCCACCCCTTGGCTGTTTCTCTTTCCTCCCCTCAAGAACTGCTGTACTTCCCTTAGTTCCTTCTACTTCTTTGACAAAACAGAGCTAATTAACCACATTCGAAGATCAAGGAACATTAGATAATGTTCTTGGTATACCACATCCTGCACACACCAAAAAGCTGGTCACGTACCAAACCCACCCACTGAGCCACTTTCCCAGGAGGAGAGGAAAAAACAGAGAAGACATGAAGGGAGCAGCGCTGCTTACCTGGCAGTCATAAAAAGGATGTCCTCGCCAGCACATCACATCCAGAACATAGTAGGTCTGGTTCACCTCACTGTAAATGCAGTCCAGAATAGTGTAGTCTGGGGACATAAAGCATAAAGTTGGGACAGGGCTCCCCTTTCAATCAGGGCTCCCTCCACCACAATGCTCGGAGCCCTCTCTAGGGGCTGGGGCACCGGGTTCCCCAGTCCTCAGGACATGCAGTGAGCACCGGCACTAGGGAAGAGGGATTCTGCAGGGACAGAGTTCTTCACAGCCCTTTCTGGCTACATGGTGCAGCTGAGGGTGACCTGAGGTAGGACCGCATGAGAGATCAAGGCAACCCTTAAGCCAGGTGGAAAATCCAACCTTTCAGACAAACTGAGATGTCATTTAACCTCCATGATCTTAGTCTCCTCAAGCTGGGCCCAGGTAGGAAGGAGAAGCCACGGTCAGGACGACGGTAAGGGAGAAAGGGGACTTGGCAGGGAAGCTCTAGCAACAGCTGCTGTGCGTTACACTCGGCGTCCCGAGGGGCCTTTCCTCCCAAACTGCACCTGCACCTTGTACTGGAGTCTGGGGGAAGGAGTGTCGGCTTTAAGTCGGGGACTTACTGCCCAGCAGGCCTCATGGGGCTGCACCTCCTCCGTAACTGAGGAGGCCTGACCTTGGAGGAGACTACCTGAGTCCAGGGGGCAGAGGGTGTCTACAGTTTCAAAGGTATGCTTTCGAAGTGGGTCTTGAAAACAACTAACGAGGCAACTTACACTGTCTTTTACTGATTATAAAACATAATGAATAAGACCATTTTATGTAGGTACCTTTTGCTGTGACTGAGTTTTGCCTGTTACCTCCTGGCAGAAGGGAAGAAAACCTGTTGGCGCAGTAACCACTCTTGGTGTAGGCACTGGTAGAACCCTATGTGGACAGAAAGTGATCGTTCTCATCAGGCATCAAGGTCCCCTCAATCTCTTGCTTCCACATTCTGCAGCGGTGTCATCAGCCCAAAGATGGCTCTCAACAGATACCCGGTGCAGGAAAGCGTTTCAATCGCCATGGCAGATAAGGAACATGGAGCGCAAACCACCTCTCCTGCTAGGGACCAGACATGCAGGTGTACGGAGCAGGCGCAGCCACTCACCCTGGAGGCGACGACAAGGGCTCTTTTTCCAACAGGGCACACGACTACAATCCATTCCTGCCCCAAATCTGAAGGCACATCAATTAACCACTCAGAGAGCATCAACTGGGAACACAAAGAATGGTGTTAAGAATCAGCAGGGGTGCGCTGCTCCGATGGGGGGGGGGAATCCACCCCACTCGCTCTTGCAGTCAACTTGTCTCCTGCTCAATGTATAGGATGCAGGCCACTCGCTGTGAACTTTAACTTCAGCCTCACCTTCACTACCTGCAGCCACGTGCATTCTCACTACCTCACTTCCTGTACCCCAGTGATGGGACCCTCTTCTTTTCCTTACTTTGTCCATCCACCCACCATTATCATAACTATTATGTTCCAGGGGCTACTGCTCAGAGACAAATAAGGTCCCTGAACTTGAGATGCTCTTAAATTAGATTGTCCCCCAAACTGAAGACCCCAACACTACACTAAAGGCTGTATAAGAACTCTGCCTCAAAAAAGCGGAGGGACCTTGTGGTGAAATGAATTTGAAAATATGAACTATTTCACTCTTCACTCACAGCCCCTCCCATCTACACAAAGACTGCCCTGTCAATCAGCCACCCCCACTGAATCTTCCACCTTTTCTTCCCCTTAGCACACAAATCACTCAACCCATAATCTTCAAAAACAAAAAATGAAAACCTTTTATCATTCTGCATTTCTGTTACGCTACTCCACTTTCTCCTTTTTTTAAAAACCTCTTCATATTGCTCGATGCTGCCTGGCTGCCCACCTTCAGTCCACATTTGCTGCACATGACGCTGCTAAAGGCCGCCGGTGACCTCCTCGTTGTCGAGTCTCTCTCTCACCTCACCTTCCCCTGGCCCACCCCTCCGCCCGTGAGGCCGCCAGCCACCGCCTCCTTGACGCGTGTCCCCTCGGCCCCGTGACACAGCGCTATTCTGCTTTTTCCTCCAGACATTCCACTATATACTCTTTTGAAACGTGTAGATGATCTTCAGGGGACTCGCAGGTCCCCCTTTTCTCTCTTAGATGCTCCTTGGGGCAGGATCTCATCTAGTTCTGTGGTTCCACTTATCACTTCTAACACGCTGCCTCCCAACTTTCCTCCTTTTTCATCTCCAGGTTTTTTCCTTTCCTTCAGACCTCTATTCCTGTCTGTCCCCTTGCTGTCTCTTTCCCTGCTTGTCCTCTCTATACCTTAAACTCATCATATCCAAAATGGAACTTGCTGCCTTAATTGCCCAGTACTTCCCATCCCTGCAACACCCACAGCACTCCCTTCTGCGCCCCGCAGCCCTGTTCACGGTGCACCTCTCTCTGGAACTGAATCTGAAACCTGAGGCACGATCAACGCTTCCTTTAAGAATAGTAGCAATACAATACCGAAAGCACAAGTGGAAAAACAAAAAATAGATTACAATCTTTAAAACTTTTGTGCTGCCAATGATACTACCAAGAGAGTGAAAAGACAACTCACAGAATGGGAGAAAATATTTGCAAATCACGTATCTGATAAGGGACTTTATCTATAGTATATAAGGAACCTTATAACTCACTAATAAAAGACAAATTAACCAATTAAAAATGGATTTGAATAGTCATTTGTCCAGAAAAAATTTACAAATGGTTAATAAGCACATAAAAAGAAGTCCAAAATCATTAGTCACTAGGAAAATACAGATCAAAACCATGACACCACTTCATTCCTACAGTATAGCTATACTCAAAGGGACAATAACAAATATTGACAAAGATGTGGAGAAACTGGAACCTCATACATTGCTGATGAGAACATAAAATGGTGTAGTCACTTTGGAAAACAGTCTGGCGGTCCTCAGAAGGTGAAACAAAGAGTTACTGTATGACTGAGTAATTCTACTCCCACCTACACGCGGAGAGTGGGAACATATGTCACACAAAAACTTATAAATGAGTGTTCATAGCATCATTATTCATAATAGCCAAAAAATGGAAATGACTTAAAGACCATCAACTGATGAATGGATGAACAAAATGTGGCATGCCTATAAAAACAGATTATTTGTCAGTAAAAAGGAAAATGAAGTCCTAACACTTGCTACAGCACGGATAAACCTTGGAAATCTTATGCTAAGCGAAAGAAAACAGACGAAAAGGACACATCTTGTATGATTCCACTTACGTGAAATGTCCAGAACAAGTAAGCCCATAGAGACAGACAGTACATGAGCGACTGCTAGGGGATGGGAGAAAGGAAGACTGGGGTCTAAACACTTACAGGTATGAGCTTTCTTTTTGGGGTGAAGAATTCTGGAATTAGATAGTGATGATGGTCATACAGCCCTTTGAATATACAAAAAAACACACAAAAAACCCACTGAATTGCACACTGTAAGTATGTGAATTGTATGGTTTTGAATTATATCTGAATATGGCTCTTTAAAAAAAATAGTAGTAGCAGCTAATACTTGTGGGACATTTATTACAGGCTCTGGGCTAGGTATTTAAGGGAAATAGTCTCATTCAATCCTTCTAACAATCCTATGAGACAGGGACTCTTACGTGCCCCCATTTTACAGACAAGAAACCAGACACTTAGTTAAGTAACTTGCTCAAAGTCAACAAAGAGCCATGCTTTGAAGTGAGGTCTCTGACCTCAGAACAGATACCCTAAATCATTTCTCATACTGCCGTCTCCTAGCCACCCACTGTGAAACCCTGTCCATTCTACCTGGCAATATATCTCACACTCATGACCTCATTTTCTTCCCACTTTCACTGCCTTCAGCTCCCATCATCAGGTTGTTCTGGCAAACCTAAGCTCTGTACCACAGTCTCTCTCTTCCAGGCCCTTCTATACACTGATGTGGGTGTCATCATACAAAATTCCAATCTGTCCCTGGCTCAAAAATTCTCAGTGGTTCCCAACAACCTAAAATACAGTCTAAGCACTACACATATTACTGCCTGACCCTTCCCCCAGCCCTATGCTGCTCCATCCTCACTGGTCTGCCCGTCACTCCTGGTTATGAAGACCCCCGGTAAACACACCAAAACAGACCTCCTCTCCCACCTCTGGGCTCTTGCTCAGCCTGCTCCTCCCGCCTGGAATGCCCTGGAATGTTCTGCACCTCTGCCTGCCAATGTCCTACACATGCTTCAAAGCTGCCTCCTCTTTCATTAACCTTTTCCTGATTTCACAACCCTGCTCCCTTCCTTCTTAGAAGTTAATCCCACTTTCTTATAGCAAAAACCATCATCTACACTTATTCCAGGAGTACAGGGGCTATTTTCGTTCCATGTCAATCTTCTCAGAGCACAGCCTAGCTTAACACAGAGAAGGGCCTTCAACAATGCTCAAAGAACAGAACTGAATCGCATTTTGTCAAAGAAGATGTTAACTCTGCTGTATTTCGGGCAGAGAAAGAAAATGGAGTGTGTGCACAGAAGAACCATATTCTAAAGATGGGAGAAGATTCTGGGGGTAATAAGACACTTGGGTTAAGGAGAGATGTATACAATAGCAGGGTGGATCCCTGGGCTCACTCAGTCTCATGCCCTGTCCTCTGGAATACCTGGACTGCCCAGAATACTAGCCAGTCTCCATGCCTGCTTCCCCTCTGGCAATGCAAGCCACACTGGTTTCTTCTCTAGAACTAAGAGGGCACTTCGTCAAGTTTGTTGTAGTGGTCTGTTGTTTCATGGCCTCAGCCTCACACAGGCCAACTGTTTGGCCTGGGGTGGCTGAGCAGGCTCCCCATATTCAAGCGCAGCTGTACTTCCCACCTGCCACCAGCTGAATGTGAAGAACCACGACTGACATCTTAGTCCACCACTTGGGAAGGACAATAATCTGGGGGCAAGGCGGGAGCAGCACTGGGCTGGACAAGCCCGACCCAGGACAGCAGTGCAATGACCGTTAAAGAAACATGTCCATAGAGTCTGTTAGCATACCGATAGCTCAGGGGCTTTCTGCAGCAGGCTGGTGACTTTGCTGTAGAGTATGGGGTAACGGTCCCCGGCCTGCCACTCACAGTCTCCAGCCGTGGTCCCCGGTAAGCACCCAGCACTGTGAGCCATCTCTTTTCTTCATGCATAAACTACACACATCGGCATTTTCTCTGAAGTTCCCATTCCTTTTTCCTGCCTCATGCTCTTTACAGCAACATTTATTTCAGTGGGGTTTGATAGCATAGCCGGGGGAGTGGGACTATCTGGGCCTAACGTCTCTGGACTACTCACTTGATTAGCGTAGCGTTTCGGTAGCTTCTTGCCAGGGTCAATGTCCATTTCCTCACCATCTCTCTTCCCTTCTTCTTCTTCTTCACGCTTCACCCCTGACCAGTCATCTTCAGCCAGTCTTCTGGCATGATTCACATAATCCAGCCGCTTGCTGGAAAGAGAAAAGGCATAAAGACAGGTCTTTATGTCTTAAAGGAAGATACCCTACAATGTGACAGATTTAATTCAAATCTCCAAATTCAGGAGCAACTTGGGAATTCTGGTGGGAGTCAAGGAAGATGATAAAATGTCCTTTGTAAGGCTAAACTAGTGCCCGCCTCCTCACAGATCCTAAATAGGACTTCCCCTCCAAACACACGCAGCCCTCCTCAGGTGACTTTCCTAAGAATGGGTCAAGTAAAATATTTAAAGGAATTTTCGTTTCACTAGCTGAAAAGGCTTACCACACTCCCACCCAACCTACCCCAGACTCCCACCTCTACCACAAGTGAGAGCTGCTACTTCTCTGCCTGGCAGACACCTAATCCAAAAACCCCAGGGATTGAAAAGAGATTGAAAAGACCCCAGGGATTGAAAACCACTGAGATGCAGCGAAAAGTTTCAAACAAAGATAGTTTCAAACAAAACAGCAGTAAACTCATGGACCCTGAGGATTGACTGCTGGCTGCAAGGGAGAGGGGTTGGGGCGGGTAGGTGGGAAGGGGGTGGGGGATAAATGGACACAAAAATTCTCCATCATAATATTAGTTGGTCATGGAGATAGTAGTACAGCATTGAGAATACAGCCAATGATTCTGTAAGATCTTCCTATGTTGACAGATAGTAACTGCACTAGTTGGGGTACGGATTTAATAATATGGGTCACTGTCAAACCACTGTGTTACAAGTTTGAAACCAATATAAGATTGTATATCAACAATACTTCAATAAAAAAAATGATGTTAAATGTTCCTTAGGGATGTACCTATTAAAGTAAACCATACGAAATAAGTATACATGAATTTATACTAATACAAATGTTTGAATTATTAAAAATGGGTTACAAGAGACAAAAAATACCCAAACAAGCTTCCAGGGCTTTTCACTTCATACAGCTTTCTAAAAAGCAGCCAGGCATTTCTCCAGTTCTTATTTAACTGTCAGAAAAGGCATCTTAATTTATGATTTAATGTCTTCTACTTACTGTCTCCCTTTACCATTATTTTCTTCTTTTTTAAAAACTACATATTCTAGAATATTTGGAAAACTGAGAAGGAAGAAAAAAGAACCTTTTGGAACCTAATTGTTCCAAAGTGATTGTAGGTATCACAACCTCCTACACTTGGTTTCCTCAATGCGAAGGCAAGAGACCAACCACTGAGGCGGTGAGACCAACTCAACTGGTTTTTCTCAAACACACAAATGTTGATACACATTCACATGAAGATGCACACCAGAAAGGGCAAACGCAAGCAAAATGGTATTTTATTTCAAGAATAAGGGAGAGCCAGTGTACTTGCACATGTGCCAAAGGATATATGTCCACGGTTATTTCCTGGGCATTATCTGTAATCACAAGAAAAGGAAACTACCCAGATGCCCCCCGCTAGGAGATCGGCTAGGGATCACATTGTGAGCCTATCACTCAATGGAATACCTGGCACCATAAAAAAGGAATGAGGTGGCACTTTATGAACTGGTATAGAATCTCTCCAAAAAAACACACTGTTAAATACATGTGCAGAAAAGTGTATTTGTCACTGCTACTTCTGTTAAAAAAAGAAAAGGTTATGTGTGCATACAACCACACACTTGCTCATTCGTGTACTGATCTTTGGAAAGATACACATGAAACTAATAACACGGTGAGGAATTGGATGGCTAGGGACAGAACCGGGAGGGAGACTTATCACCTTGTATTTTTTGAATTATATATATATTTCTTATGTTTTGAATTTTGAACTATGAATATATACAATGAAATATTACCTATTTCAAAATAATTAATTGTAGTTTTTTTTAATGGAAGGCAAGGTGATCTGAGAATGTAATCTGCAAGCAACTCAGGGACCACAGGGTTAAATATCTTGGCTAAATATATTCATTTATGCAGCACTGGACAAAATGCAGACTGCATAGCAATTGTGCAGCCGTTAATGGTTCCTCCTTGTCTTTAATTCTTTATTACCCAGAAGGGGACCGTGTTGCACTAAGAATAAAGGACAGGTCCTGCCTTCAGAGCAGTCCAGCCTCAAACGCTCCCATCCTCCTCTCTTTTCCGGTTTGTTCATCTTGGCACTGACAATTAAGGGTATGGAAGACATTTCCTCAGATTCCCTGTGGAATTATTTATCTTGAAGTCCCAAGGGCTACAGAGAAACATTTGGGCAAAGGCAGACAGGAAGACTGCACCAATGCCAGGATTCAGAGTGCAGGAGAATCGGGGAGTGGAAGTGTGGGAGTGGCTTTCATTAGTTCCCCAGTTACAAAGCTCGGTACTGCTGCCAAGAGAAAAAGAGAATTTTAACCAAATAACTGAGCTTTTGCTATCAAACTTCGGTCTCTTACTTCCCCATTATTTTCCTAAGCTTTGGGTATAAAGGATGACTACTCTGCTAGGATTTAGTCCTCCCAACCTCCTGGGCACAATCAACCTACAAAGGGTTTACTTTGAAGGGGGGTCCTGTAGAGACATGCCTAGAGCCTCCTAAGTGGTTCACAGCTCTGAGCCTGGAGAAAGAAGCCAAGCAGTTCAAGCATCCCTTACGATTTCTGCAGTTCCAATAACTGGCGGCGCCTCTCACTTTGCTCCAATGAACTGTACTTGGACTTGTACTGAGACAGGCGGGGATGTGGGGCGGCTGTGCTGTTCAGATCTTGAGACACAGAAAAGCTACTAGCCAGGGCTTGACTCAGCTCTTCCATCTTCCCTACAAACGAAAGCATAAGAAAATGGTCCATTAATTTCATATCGCAGTTATGATGTGACATGATGGCAACATTCCTAAAAATCCTCGCTGAATCCAAAATCGTAACTGTTTCCATGGGAAAAAAGGAAGTTAAAAGGCAAATGAGTTACATATGAGCAATAATGTTCCTTCCTGTAGATATTTCAATAATGATAATTTTGATAGCTGAGAGTATATAGATACAAACTTAAACATCAATCACTAAGCAAATTTACCTTGTGACTGTATCTAATGTTTGCTCTGTCACCCATCACCAGGTGCCCTATCACTTAGCCCTCTCTCTCCCTCACCAACATCCAGTGATGAGATCAAGTACCTAATTTTTTCTTGAATAGTCATTATTAGTAATTATTAATAGCCATTAATAATAGCTCTAAAAAGCCATTACTCAAAAACCAATATAACTTTCTGATGCAAATTTGACCCACTTGGTTGCTTAATTCTCTAATAAATGCCAACCCACATACAGAAAATTTATCTCCAGGAGAAATACTGGTTCTAGGGCCCCTGAAGGAAGACAAGAGGTGCCAAAAATCCAAACCTGGCTGTCACTTCTTCCCTTTACAGTTCGTTTTATTTATTCGGGGCGGGCAGAGGGAAGGTTCCAGGGCTACCTATGTAGGACCCACTTGGAAAGGAGCCAGACAGAGGGCTGCCTGCCACTTAACACCTGCTGCTCTAGGAGTGTGAACGACTGGCATGTGGTACATTTGGGAGACAGTGAGCAGATGTCATACTGGAGACAAACTACCAGGTGGGCCCCAAAGAATGGGAGTGGAGAGGAAGAGATGCATTCATATTTCACTCACCCTTCTGTGAATGAACATATAAGGTGGCACAGGAGCTTACCCAAGGGTTAAAGGTGTGCCTCAGAGAGTTAAGAAAACAGGAACATTTGGGGGAAATCTGACTCACGCAGCAGCACTGGCCTAACCCCTCAGTTCTAATGTAAACTACAGGGCACCACCAGTGCTAAACTTCACCCCCGGCCAGCTTACAATGGTCTGAGCACCAAAACCAATGGGTTTATTCCAGAGCCTCTACAGTTAAAAATTCAACTCTATGGGCCTCTACCTGGCAATTAGTTATTTTCCATTGCACACTTGAAGTCAATTTTTTCTTAATTTGCAGCATTAGATTTCTTTCTAATTTGAAAGGAATTTATTTAAATTGTGGTTAAAAACTTTTAAGATTTAACATCTTAGCCATTTTTAAGTGCACAATTCAGTAATGTTAAGTGCATTCACACTGTTGTTCAACCAATTTCTGGAACTCTTCATCTTGCAAAATTAAACCTCTATATACCCATTAAACATGAAAGGAACTTTAAAAATTTAAGATTAACATAGTGTTGTCTGGCAATCCAATCTGGGGAGATCTCCCTGAGCACTAGGTGAAACCTCAACCTGGCATAGGGTTCTTGACTCTGGTAGAGAAAGAATGTGACAACGGGTCATAAGAGTGTAGGTAAGGAGGAAATTAATTAAAGAGAGAGTAGTAGAAAATTCATGCAGGCAGCAGAGAGCAAGGAAGAGCAGAGAAAGGAAAGGTTAAGTCCATGGAGCTCCTGCTCAGCACAGGGCAGGTCCCTCGCCAACTCCTGAAGCCAGGGTCACCTGGTGTCCAGTGTCCACTTGAAACTGCACAGTGTGGTAACAAAGCCCCTACCACCCCAGAATTTGGGGGAGCCTCAGAGCACTGGATGGAGTGAGATTATGTTCTGAGAACTTCCCAAAGCAGAGTTTCCAGGCAGGCCACTAAAGAGCATGATCTTACGGCCACAGTCCTGTCCGGGTCACCCAGGCGATGGGAATTTCCAAATCCAAATCAGAGCTCTCAGTAGCCCTTGCCTACTTGTCTGAAGTAGAACAGAGAGAGAGACTTGTGCTTAAGACCAGAACACTGAATGAAACAGCAAAGTGACAGACATTTACCACCAGAGGTGGAGGTGGGCAAGTTCTTGTTTTTCTCATGACAAAGAGTTCAGAGATGAAGTGCAACAGACTTATGCAACAGTAAAGTTTATTTGATAAGACAGCACACACTCAGACAGGAGTGCAGGTGACCTCAGAGAGGAGGCGTGCTTAAAAGTTTAGGACTTGCATTTTTAAGAATCGGTAAAAGGCCAGGGGAGCTTAGGCTGACTGTGGTCTCATGATGTCTATCTCTGGTGAGAGATATTATGTCACCATCATAGACAGTCCTCTAGATATTCTGCAAGATAAACTTGACACAGGGAATGTATTGGTCCTGTTCTTCTCCAAGATAATGGCTACCCTCAAGCAGTGGAAACGTATCATTTAGGACTGCTTGCCCTGCCTAAGATAGGTTCGGTTATTGGCTCATTACCATAAAAACGTGTTAGGAATCTTACCTCCCAAGTCCCTCATTTTAAAAATGGAATCTTAGTCTTAAGGTGGAGTCCCTCCTGTTCTTACTATACTATTTATATCTTGATATTTTTCATCATAGGCAGGAAAAGTTAATCATGATGCTTGCCCCATGTCCTGCTCTGCCTCAATAATATCAGTGTGGATTTGAGGAGAGTCTTGGCATATTTGTGATATAACCAGGTTGGCCATTTGTGGTTGAGGCTGAGTGATGAGTACTTAGGATCCCTAATGGTAGGCTATTTTCTGTATTTTTATGTAAGTCTGATCACTTTCAGAATAAAGCTTGTAAAAAATTATGTGTTCCTTTTACCAAAGTAATGACCAAATATAAAATACATTTATTAGGCCTTATCATGCTTTATCTTTGTGGGGGCTCCTGCTCTGCCAAAACCCACAAAATCCCTAAAACTGGTAACTTGGATAGGGGGGCAGTTCCCTATACCTTCGTTTACGGCTGTTCTCCGCGGGCTTCTGCTCTTTCACCCCAATCCTCGGACAGTGCTCTCTCCAGGGGTTCTGACCTCAGCCCTGGGGTCCCAGCCTCCCAACGCCCAAATTCCCTACTCGCCCAGGCCCCTTCCCGGCTCCAAACCCATGTGTCCCCTGCCTCTTCCTCCACCGGGCGCCCCCGCCCCGCACCCCCCAGGCCCGCATGGAGGCCTCCTCGGCGCCTCCCACAGGCTTGTCCTGGGGACTCTATTTGCTGCTTCGGCCTTCCTTCCAGCCACAACCTCGCACAGACTGTCTCTAGGGAGGGGGGCCACTCAGGCCCACAAAAAGTCCTGGCGGGGTCCTGGCCCAAAAGCCTGGACAGCAGAGAGCAAGCAGGCCCGAGGGAAGTCTGGTTCTCCCCCTCCAGTGACGGCTCGGCGGGCCGGGAGTACGAAGCCGGCCGTAGGGAGCCACAGCCGGGGGCCCAGGGGCAGCTCCGAAGCCGGCAGGGCCCAGGTTCCAATCCAGGACTCACCAGGCGGAGGTGACAGTTCCACGCGCCGCCGCCACGGTTCCGGAGGCCGACCAATCAGCTGCCCTAGGAGAGCGGCCCGCCCCCGTGGCCGCCGCCGCGCAACTGGGCCGCCTGGCCACGCGCCGGGACGTTCCGGCTCCTCCCGCCGCTGCGAATGCCGGGAGTCCTTCCGCGGTTGGGTCGCTGGCAGGCCGTCACTTCCGCCCTCGACGGCGGAGGCTCTTCCGGCGGCCGCGGCCCAGGGGCTCCCCTGGGCTCTGCGCTGTCCAGGTTCCTGCGCCGTCGCTTGGCCCGGCAGGCCGAGGCCTCCATCCCGAGCACAAGCTCCTCGCGGCCCCTTTGCTCAGTAAGAAGCCCGATCTCCTGGCTCGCCATTCGAGGCCCTCCCGGCCCGGATCCTGCCCACCGCACATCTTTAGGGGCGCACCAGCAGTCCGCCCCGCACCGGTGCCTGTGCTAATGTATAGGCGGCGGCGATTGCCTGAAGGATTCCCCCCACCCCTCATGCCCCCAGGTCTCAGACAATTAGACGTTCCCTCGCATTTCGCCCTTACGACACCGGGAATACACCTCGATTACAGACCATTTGCGTGGTTTGGCAGTTTCTTTCCTACTCGGCTGTGGACTTGTCAATGGTAGGAACCTGGCTTGATTCCTGGTTAAGAAGTCAGCGTGCAGCAGAAACTACGGCACTCAGTAGACCCTGGTGAAGGAATGGCTGAATTGGTGGAAGCGGTAGGTGGAAGGAGCCAGGATTTAGGAGAACTAATCAAACTAGAGTGCAGCTTCGCAGGGGAGGTCTGATAAGACGCAAAATAAAAATACGAGTAGCCATTTATTGAATGCTTACACCGTGCCAGACACTGCTTCACATGCATAATTTCACTTAATTTGCAAATAACACAAGGAAGTAGAGCGTCTGGTGCTCAGAGATGTTAAGTAACTTGGCCAAAGTCACACCGCTTTTGAACCGAATATTTGAATATGCTGAATGTTTTTGACTCAGAGAAGCTAGATGTTACTACACTACATAAAATATACAAAGTTGGCACACTTGGAATCCAAGGAATCAAAGATGTGGATTTGCTGCATATTTTATGTACATAACATCATCCATTTGAACTAAAAAGAACAGGTGATGAGGCCGACACAGTGGTGGGGTGGGGAAAGGGGTAAAAGATGTTTAGGACTTTGGAAGACCAATTTTTGGACCTCAGGATTTATGTACGTGAGCTCTGTCTTTCCATGGTCAGGCTGGGCAAAGCTGTGCACTAGGTTATTTATTTGGTGGTGAATTCATTCATGAATAAAAGCTCATGTTTGCCTAATTTATGAGAAGCCAGGGCCTGGCTTCATTAGGGAACTTTGACACCAGGATATTAAGTATTTTGTAATAAATAGAGAATAACCATTCTCTATACCCATGCCCACAGGTCACATCTAGTGGTCCGAAGTACACAGAAAAGAATACATGCCTTACACATCGGAGGAAAACAGAAACTGACAAAGAGGTCCCCAAACTCATGCAGTGAGTCCACGAAAAAGGCTCCAGTCCAACTCACACCTGTGTTTAATGTCTTTAAATCAATTTACCTTTTTTAAAAAGGCCTAAATATATTAATTTAAAAGAGGAACACCATAACATTATTTAAAATTGCTTTCCATTTTAATAGGAGGTATTTATAAAATATGCACACTAAAAACAGTATCATGTTATAATCTAGCTAGGTATTGGTATCTGCAGGAAATTGTAAGACTGAGGACTTGGTAAAAATCAGAAGTTAGCCAGTATTGAAGAAGTGATGAAGAGTAACACTGAGAACTTTTATATAATCAGATGAATTCAAAGAGAAGCTCCACTTTCTCATTCTATGATTCAATGTTATTTAAGGTGTTAACCCATGCATCCCTAAAATGTTCTGCTAAGTGTCCACAGGGTGGGGGACTCCTACTTAGAAAGAAGAGATTGAGAGCAGGAAGGTGTTCAGCCTTTTCTGAAAGAGGAGACTCTCACCAGAAGCCCTTAGTGTCACTCTGTCAGTCAATTAACCAGTATGTGTTTAATGCCTACTATTTGGTCAGGTGCTGTGCCAGGCCTAGGAAATACCAAATGACCAAGACTGACTTGGACCCTACCTTCCAGGAGCTTACAGCCCAGTTGTGGTAGGGAGAGACGAAAGATAGATGGCATAGCTGAGTACAGACAGATGCCAGAGAGCTTAGGTGGCTGGGTAGATAGGGAGTCGGGTGGGGCTTCTGCGGCCACAGTGTTCAGGGAACTTTCTGAGGAGTTGACATTTGAGTTGAGATGTGAATGATGAGGAGCCAGCCATGAGGACAGGAAGTTATAAATTTCTAGTGGAAGGCACAGTGGGTCCAGAGAGGCTTTGTGTGAGGGGTAGGCAGGCCAGAAGGAGGGGGAAGCAGAGGGAGGTGAGGTCACCGGCAGTCAGGACACAGAAGCCTACAGGCCATAGTGGGCAGTTGGAATTTTACTCCATTGCAGGTGAAGGTTTCTAAACAAATTTGAGCTTTAAAGAGCTCCCACTAGCTACTGAGTAGTGAACTAAAGCTTAATGTGGTGGTTAGGAGGCCAGTGACCAGGGCTTGCACTAAAGTTGCATCAATGAATGGGATAGGAAAGGCTGGATTTGGGATATAATCCAGAAAGCAAACAAAATGGGCTTATTGTTCTTAAAAGCAAGAATTATACATGTGTTCAAGTCCAGGGCCCAGAAGAGACTTTCCCCTTGAGGTTAAAGAGAATCAAAAAGGAAACAGCTTTCTCCCTATGTAATTTGGTATTACATTAAGGCCTAGGCCCTGCACCACCCAAACCACCTTGAGGACTGCTGCCCCTCCCCCACCCCAGCTCACTGGCTGGAGGAAGAGAAACTGAGCAGGGAGGGACTGGAGGCCTGGGACTGCTGAATACCTAGCTCCGGAGATCTGCTCTGAGAGCACAAACCAACACTTTATGGTGCTTTCATCATACTCTCGTGATTACGGGGTTGGAAAACTGGGACAGGCAGAGTTCCTGGGGACACTGGGATTCCGGCTTCTTGTGGAAAGCAGGGAACCATATCTGGCTGCTCTGGGACAAAAGCTTATACCTGTGTGCTCGGTCCACTGGTTCAGGCAGTGGAAGCAGGCATAGAAGCTGGGAAGCAGGACTCTTTCCTACCCCCAGGCACCAGTACCACCCCCCTGCAACTCCCGACATTGTTTCAAGGGCTGCTCAGCTCCAGAGAGTAGAGCTTCTGGACACTAGAGGGCGCCATATACAAACATGAAACGCCAAAGGAACCTGGTCCAGAGTAAAGTTATTAATACAACTCCTGAGAAAGATTTAAATGATATGGACCTTGTAACTCTTCCTGAAAGGGAGTTCAAAATAAAAATCATTAACATGGTCATGGAGGTACAGAAAGATATTCAAGAACTCAGGAATGAATTCCGGACGGAGATCCAACTGTTGAAGAACACAATGGAGGGCATTAAAAGCAGGTTGCAAATGGTGGAGGAGACCATCATGAAATAGAAACTAGAGAAGAGGAATACAAAGAAGCTGAGGCACAGAGAGAAAACAGGATCTCTAAGAATGAAAGAATATGGAGAGAACTGTGTGACCAATCCAAACAGAACAATATTTGCATTATAGGGGTACCAGAAGAAGAAGACAGAGGGAAAGGGATAGGAAGTGTCTTTGAGGAGGTAATTGCTGAAAACTTCCCCAATCTGGGGAAGGAGATAGTCCCTCAGGCCATGGAGGTGCACAGATCTCCCAACCCAAGGGACCCAAGGAGGACAATGCCAAGACATATAGTAATTAAAATGGCAAAGATCAAGGATAAAGACAGACTATTAAAAGCAGCCAGAGAGTTAGGAGCTAAGATGGCAGTGTGAGTAGAGCAGCGGAAATCTCCTCCCAAAAACATAAATATTTTTGAAAATACAACAAATACAACTATTCCGAAAAGAGAGACCAGAAGACACAGGACAACAGCCAGACTACATCTACACCTGCGAGAGCCCTATGCCTCATGAAGGGGGTAAGATACAAGCCCCAGCCTGGCGGGACCCAAGCACCCCTCACCCCAGCTCCTGGTGGGAGGAGAGGAGTCGGACCAGAAGGGACAGGGAGCCCAGGACTGCTGAACACCCAGCCCCAGCCATCCGCACCGGGAGCACAGACACACAGTGCATGGGGTGCTGGATTCTAGGGAAACAGAGCAGTAAAACCTGCGAGCGGGTCCCCGCAGCCGGTGCCCCTGGGACAAAGAAAAGTGAATGTATTTTGAAAGTCTTAAAGGGACAGGGAACCCACATCTGGACAGTCGTCCCGGGACACTTACCCCAGCAACTGAGAACCCGGGGAACTCTGGGGGGCCTAACCCCTAGGGTAACAGTGCAGCTCCAAGGCCCCTCACGGAGATAAACAGCCTCCCGCCCATTCTCACAGTGGCGCAGCCCTGCCATAGCGGAGCAGCAGCCTAAGAGCTGCCATGCCCATAGCAACCAGGTGCGGAGCTTCCTTCACAGCGGCCAGGCAAAAATCGGAAACCCTGTCTGTGCACAACTGCCCAGCACAACCCGCTAGAGGTCGCTGTTCTCCCAGGAGAGGAAGGCCACAAACTAGCAAGAAGGGACGTTCTCCCAGCTGACAAGTGCCAACTACCCACGACTATATCGCCATGAAAAGGCAGAAGAATTTGACACAGACCAGATTAACCCAGGCAGTCTCCCCTGAAAAGGAATCTGGGGAGACAGACTAACCAGTCTTCCTGAAAAAGAATTTAAAATAAAGGTCTTAAACATGCTGATTGATCTTCAGAGATGCAAGAGCTAAGGAGGGAGAATATACAAATAAAACAATCTCTGAAAGGATTTAAAAGCAGAATGGATGAAATGCAAGAGGCCATTGATGGAATAGAAACCAGAGAACAGGAACACATAGAAGCTGATGCAGAGAGAGATAAAAAGATCTCCAGAAATGAAACAATATTAAGAGAACTGTGTGACCAATCCAATAGGAACAATATCCACATTATAGGGGTACCAGAAGAAGAAGAAGAGAGAAAAAGGGATAGAAAGTGTATTTGAAGAAATAATTACTGAAAACTTCCCCAAACCAGGGGAGGAAATAGTCACTCAGACCACAGAGGTACACAGAACTCCAAACAGAAGGAACCCAAGGAGGACAACACCAAGACACATAATAATTAAAATGGCAAAGATCAAGGACAAGGACAGAGTTTTAAAGGCAGCTAGAGAGAGGAAAAAGGTCACCTACAAAGGAAAACCCATCAGGGTATCATCAGACTTCTCAACAGAAACCCTACAGGCCAGAAGAGAATGGCATGATATATTTAATGCAATGAAACAGAAGGGCCTTGAACCAAGAATACTATATCCAGCACAATTATCATTTAAATATGAAGGAGGGATTAAACAATTCCCAGGCAAGCAAAAGTCGAGGAAATTTGACTCCCACAAATGACCTCTACAGGGTATGTTAGAGGGACTGCTCTAGATGGGAGCACTCCTAAGGCTAAAAAGATGTCACCAGAGAAAATAAAATCACAGCAAAGAAAGCAGACCAACCAAATACTAACTAAAGGCAAAAAATAAAATCAACTATACACAAAAGCAGGCAAAGGAAACACAAAAGAGCACAGGATAAAACACCCAACATGTAAAGAATGGAGGAGGAGGAGAAATAAGAACGGAGAGAAATAATCACCAGACAGTGTTTATAATAGCTCAACAAGCGAGTTAAGTTAGACAGAAAGATACTAAAGAAGCGAACCTTGAACCTTTGGTAACCACGAATCTAAAGCCTGCAATGGCAGTAAGTACATATCTTTCAATGATCACCCTAAATGTAAATGTACTGAATGCACCAATCAAAAGACACAGAGTAATAGAATGGATAAACAAGCAAGACCCATCTATATGCTGCTTACAAAAGACTCACCTCAAACCCAAAGATATGCACAGATTAAAAGTCAACGGATGGAAAAAGATATTTCATGCAAACAACAAGGAGAAAAAAGCAGGTGTTGCAGTACTAGTATCAGAAAAATAGACTTCAAAATAAAGAAAGTAATAAGAGATAAAGAAGGACATTACATAATGATAAAGGGCTCAGTCCAACAAGAGGATATAATCACTATAAATATATATATGCACCCAACACAGGAGCACCAGCATATGTGAAACAAATACTAACAATTAAACAAGGAAGTAGAATGCAATGCACTCATTTTAGGACACTTCAACACACCACTCACTCCAAAGGACAGATCCACCAGACAGAAAATAAGTAAGGACACAGAGGCACTGAACAACACAACCAAATCAAAATAGAGATCAAGCAATATATGGAAACAAATGACAACAACAACACAAAGCCCCAAGTTCTGTGAGACACAGAGAAAGCAGTCTTAAATGGAAAGTATATAGCAATCCAGGCATATTTAAAGAAGGAAGAACAATCCCAAATGAACAGTCTAATGCCACAATTAATGAAATTGGAAAAAGAAGAATAAATGAGGCCTAAAGTCAGCAGAAGGAGGGACATAATAAAGATCAGAGAAGAAATAAATAAAATTGAGAAGAATAAAACAATAGAAAAAATCAGTAAAACGAAGAGCTGGTTCTTTGAGAAAATTAACAAAATAGATAAACATCTAGCCAGACTTATTAAGAGAAAAAGAGAATCAACACATATCAACAGAATCAGAAAGGAGAAAGGAAAAATCACGACGGACCCCAGAGAAATACAAAGAATTATTAGAGAATACTATGAAAACCTATATGCTAACAAGCTGGAAAACCTAGAAGTGGACAACTTCCTAGAAAAATACAACCTTCCAAGACTAACCAAGAAAGAAACAGAAAATCTAAACAAACCAATTACCAGCAAAGAAATTGAAGCAGTAATCAAAAAACTACTCAATAACAAAACCCCTGGGCCAGATGGATTTACCTCGGAATTTTATCAGACATACAGAGAAGATGTAATACCCATTCTCGTTAAAGTTTTCCAAAAAACAGAAGAGGAGGGAATACTACCAAACTCATTCTATGAAGCCAACATCAGCCTAATACCAAAACCAGGCAAAGACCCCACCAAAAAAGATAATTACATACCAATATCCCTGATGAACATAGATGCAAAAATACTCAACAAAATATTAGCAAACTGAATTCAAAAACACATCAGAAGGATCATACACCATGACCAAGGGGTCTCATCCCAGAGATGCAAGGATGGTACAACATTCAAAAATCCATCAACATCATCCACCACATAAACAAAAAAAAGGACAAAAACCACATGATCATCTCCATAGATGCTGAAAAAGCATTCGAAAAAATTCAACATCCATTCATGATAAAAGCTCTCAGCAAAATGGGCATAGAGAGCAAATACCTCAACATAATAAAGGCCATATATGATAAACCCACAGCCAACATCATACTTAACAGCAAGCAGCTGAAAGCTTTTCCATTAAGATCGGGAACCAGACAGGGATGCCCACTCTCCCCACTGTTATTCAACATAGTACTGGAGGTCCTAGCCACGGCAATCAAACAAAACAAAGAAATACAAGGAACCCAGACTGGTAATGAAGAAGTCAAACTGTCACTATTTGCAGATGACACTGATATTGTACATAAAAAACCGTAAAGAATCCACTCCAAAACTACTAGAACTAATATCTGAATTCAGCAAAGTTGCAGGATACAAAATTAATACACAGAAATCTGTAGCTTTCCTATACACTAACGATGAACTAGCAGAAAGAGAAATCAGGAAAACAATTCCATTCACAATTGCATCAAAAAGAATAAAATACCTAGGAATAAACCTAACCAAGGAAGTGAAAGACCTATGCACTGGAAACTACAAGACACTCTTAAGAGAAATTAAAGAGGACACTAATACATGGAAATTCATCCCATGCTCTCAGGTAGGAAGAATTAATATCATCAAAATGACCATCCTGCCTAAAGCAATTTACAGAGTCAATGCAATCTCTATCAAAGTACAAACAGCATTCTTCAACAAAATGGAACAAATCCTTCTAAAATTCATATGGAAACACCAAAGACCCCCAATAGCCAAAGCAATCCTGAGAAGGAAGAATAAAGTGGGGGGATCTCACTTCCCAACTTCAAGCTCTACAACAAAGCCACAGTAATCAAGACAATTTGGTACTGGCACAAGTACAGACCCACAGATCAGTGGAACAGAATAGAGAGTCCAGATATTAACCCAAATATATATGGTCAATTAATATATGATAAAGGAGCCATGGACATTCAATGGGGAAATGACAGCTTCTTCAACAGCCTAGTGTTGGCAAAACTGGACAGCTACAGGTAAGAGAATGAAACTGGATCACTGTCTAACCCCATACACAAAATAAATTCGAAACGGATCAAAGACCTGAATGTAAGTCATGAAACCAAAGAACTCTTAGAAAAAAACATAGGCAAAAATCTCTTGAACATATACATGAGCAACTTCTTCATGAACATATCTCCCTGGACAAGGGAAACAAAAGCAAAAATGAACAAGTGGGACTATATCAAGCTGAAAAGCTTCTGTACAGCAAAGGACACCATCAATAGAACAAAAACGCATCCTACAGTATGGCAGAATATATTCATAAATGACAGATCCGATAAGGGGTTGACATCCAAAATATATAAGGAGCTCACGCATCTCAACAAACAAAAAGCAAACAATCCAATTAAAAAATCGGCAGAGGAGCTGAACAGACAGTTCTCCAAAGAAGAAATTCAGATGGCCAACAGACACATGAAAAGATGCTCCACATCATTTATCATCAGAGAAATGCAAATTAAAACCAGAAAGAGATATCACCTCACACCAGTAAGGATGGCCACCATCCAAAAGACAAACAACAACAAATGTTGGCAAGGTTGTGGAGAAAGGGGAACCCTCCTAAACTGCTGGTGGGAATGTAATTTAGTTCAACCATTGTGGAAAGCAGTATGGAGGTTCCTCAAAAAACTAAAAATAGAAACCATTTGACCCAGGAATTCCACTCCTAGGAATCTATGCTAAGAACGCAGCAGCCCAGTTTGAAAAAGACATATGCACCCCTATGTTTATCGCAGCACTGTTTACAATAGCCAAGAAATGGAAGCAACCTAAGTGTCCATCAGTAGATTAATGGATAAAGAAGATGTGGTACCTATACAGAATGGAATATTATTCAGCCATAAGAAGAAAAGACATCCTACCATTTGCAACAACATGGATGGAGCTAGAGGGTATTATGCTCAGTGAAATAAGCCAGGTGGAGAAAGACAAGTACCAAATGATTTCACTCATCTGTGGAGTATAAGAACAAAGGAAAAACTGAAAAAACAAAACAGCAGCAGACTCACAGAACCCAAGGATGTGAGACAGGGACTCACAAAGAGACAATAAATCAGCCTACCTTGAGGGCAGGGCAGACAGTATGACTGATATGTGCCCAGGGACTGTGGGCTTAAACAGTAGGGTGAGGGCCTCCAGAAAAAGCAAAGCAAGATATTTACAGTCAAAGCAATGTAACAATGTAAAGTCCCTATCGAAACTCTTTGTTCAGCATTATGCAAAGTCAAGGTCACACTAATTCTCTAGGGTAAAGATACAAGACTAGGAATATAGACATCTTCAGTGAGATCAGTTAAAGGTCAAAAGGCCAGGAGCAACTTGGCCTGGAATGTTTGAGTGTTCCACAAGGGTATCTCAGCATAACCCGTGACTTCAGTGTCAACAGCCCTAGCAAACAGACAGCAACCCAGCCCACCTTGAGGGCAGGGCAGGTGGCACAAGTTCACAGCCTAAGCCCTCAGTTCCCAAAAATCCTCAACTACCTATAAATCCCCTAGACAATGCACCACCCCGGGCTGTCTTGTCCCCTCCTGGCATGAGCCAGGAGCTCTGTCCTCTCACTGTCTCTCTCAGTAAAAGCCTCTCCCTGGCTCTCCTACCTTGACTGTTTGCTAAGTTCATTCTTCGGCTCTGGAAACAAGAACCCTGGCATCAGAGACTAACAGTTACCAAAGGGAAAAGGACTGGGAAGGATGGGTGGAAAGGGAGGGATAAGGGGGGAAAAGGGGCATTACAATTAGCAGACATAATGTAGGTCCAGGGCACGGGGAGGGCTGTATAGCACAGAGAAGACAAGTAGTGATTCTATAGCATCCTACTATGCTGATGGACAGTGACTGTAATGGGGTTTGTGGCGGGGACTTGATAATGGGGGAAGTCTAGTAACCATAATGTTGCTCATGTAATTGTACATTAATGATACCCCCCCCCAAAAAAAAGCCCAGCAGGTGTTAACAGGCCCTTAGAGAATCACCCAGTTCTCACTTCCCATTTTGCAGATCAGGAAATTGAGGCCCAGAGAGTGGAAAGGGCTTGCCCCAATCACATGGTAATGAATGGCAGATCCAGCGCAAATGGTTCCTGACCACACTGCTCAAGGCCTAAACCACAGAGGAGCTTGGGAAGGCAGTGTAGCTTGGGATGAGAGCCAAGGGCAGTGTTCTTCACCCCGATGCAGGCCTGAGAGGTGGCCCACTGTGAGGGTGGAGAAACTGAGGCTCTGAGCCTCCAGTGGCCAGACAAGCCTGGTTGCAGAAGAGAAAGAAGGCTGAGCTACCATGTGGGCTTTGCTGCTGTTCTGGAGCTGGGACTCTGTGCCCAGGAACAGGAGGGGTGGGAGGACAGGAGAAGACAGAGGTGGTCCTACCCAGGAACTGCAGGGAAGGTGTCAGCATCAGTTCCCCCAGACTCTGAAATCTGGAAGTTCCCTGAGGTTGAGGCAAAGTTAGGGGATGGAGGCAGTGACAGCCTCTGGGCTCCTTCCCAGAAAAAAAAAGAAAAAAGATTGCCTTTTTAAAACCCAAGAGGTTAAGTACAGTTCTTAAATTCTTTAGCAAAGAGACAATAAATCAGCCTACCTTGAGGGCAGGGCAGGCAGTATGATTGATATGCTCCCAGATGAGGAAGCTGCTATGCTGGGAAAAAATCTGCAGTAAATTTCTTGTGTTACATTTTGCAGAATTACCTAGACTGATGAGAAAAGAGACTAATGTCTCATCAAGAATGAACATTCTAAGACCACTTCACAAGTCCACACCCCTAGCCCTTTATCAAATTTCTAAAAATCCTCAACCACCTATAAATCCCCTAGACAACACAGAACTATGGACTCTCTTGTCCCCTCATGGCCTGAGCCAGGAGCTTTGTCCTCTCACTTTTATCGCTAAATAAAAGCCTCTCTCTTGCTCTCTTACCTTGAGTGTTTGTGAAGTTCATTCCTCGACTCTGCGAACAAGAACCCCAGTATCGACTGGACCTACCTTGGGGGAAACACTATGAGCCCTTGTTAGACTGGCTAAGGTGAGCCTGCAGGAAGTTCGGGAAGGGGAACCCAGAGATGCTCCATCTGGAGGCAGCTGACTAGTGCAGTCTCAGGAAAGGTCTAGGCTCTGCTTGACCCACAAGGCCTCTGTGCCACAGGCTTGTCCTGCCGTGAGGCCTGGGGCTCTACCTTTAGTTCCCCTCGTTACCCAGTCCTTGGCTGTGGCGAGTAGTCAAGTGTAACCTCTTGGGTGACCGAGTACACGTCAGCAGGGGCAATTCCCCAGAAAAAGGAGAGACCAACACCCACAGCACTTGGGGGAATGGGCAACCTAGCCAGGTCAAGGGCATCTGGGTGGTTTATATATCGCCTCCAAAACAGGCTAGAAATCCAATAAACTCTTCAACCGTACTGCCACCACCCTGATCCACACCGTTGTTTGTCACCTGGGACACTTGAAAGCCTTCTCACTGCCTCCACACGTACCCCTGCAAACAGATCTACATCTAATACATAGCCAAGGTGGTCCTCAAAACCTGTTGGTCTTATCCCCACACTTGAAAGGTACAATGACAGTAAAATTCAAATTCTTCACTAGACCTACAGAAGTGGCCGTTACTTTACTTTGCCCATCTGTCCCCTTGCTGTGTTTTGACTACACTGGTTTTGTTTCCGGACTGCTCACATCTTTTCTACCCCAGGGTCTTAAACAGTTTTTTTCTGCCTGCTGTGTTCTTCCTTCTTTATGCCTGATTCTGTTTATCCTCAGGTCTTAAATTTCACTTTCTCTAGGTTTGCCCTTACCTTTCAATCTCTTTGCCTAGTTAATTTGTCAGATATAACTTCAAATATTTTTCTCAGCTACAGCAGATCCCCTTATGCTCATACCACTCTGCATTTCACATCTATCGCATTTATTGTAATTTATATTTCTATTTATTTGACTCTCAAAAAGTCTTACTTTCTTAAGTTACAAGTGTTCCAGAACCATGTGTTTTGTCTGCTGCTATGTGTTAGGTACTAGGCATTTAGCAAGTACGGAATAAACAACTAGGTGATTAAATGAATGAATCAATCAGGCACCCTGCAAGTCATAAAACGGGTCAGCTATGATCTTTAGACTACCAGCTTTAGGAGGCAAATATTCACAGATCCACAAGATATGTTTTATAAAGGTGGCACGTATAGAATGTCATGTTTCAGGGAGCCAAGAACAAGGAGGCCATGCCAGGGGTGAAGTTTGCCAGATGACAGAGTACAGGCAGACCCAGGCTGGAAGATGAAGAGATGTGAGGAGGGAGAGGAGGGAAGGTAGCTGGAGATGATGTGTGCAGGTAGGCAGGATCGGGGGGCTCTGCTGTGTCCCACCAAGGAGTCGGGGATCTGTCTGATCTCTGCTTCCCAAAGCATGCTCACAGAAAAGCATGAATCTCACAAGGTTTGGTTTGGCTTTTGATAAACACCGAGCACTTTCTGAGTTAAAACATACTCCCAAGTGTGTATATGTGTGTTGTCTCATTTATTTTCACGTTTTCCCCATTCACAGATGATCAACCAGGCTCCGAGGTGAGAGAGAGCTCACTTGAGGTCAAAGTTAATAAAAGATGGAGCCAATGTTCTGACTCAACAGCTGGAAACAGCAATTTCTTAAATATTCCAACTTAAAATGCCAATTTAATTTGGAAAATGTTGAGTTCATCAAGGACACTTCTTCAAACTTTAACTTTCAAACTTAAGCAAAAGGTTTTGTCTCATTAGTGGACTGTGAAATAAATTTAGTGGGTTGGGATCAACATAAAAAAGTATGTCATACACCTGAAACCAGTAATAATGTCAACTATATTTCAATTAAAAAAAGATTTAAAAAAATAAAAGCAACAGAACATACCAGAAGGCATCACACAGTCCATACAACTTTTGTTTTATCTATACACTTAACCATTCTAGAAAGCTAGCCTAAAATGTGACGGCACACCAGGCTGCCAGGGTACTAAGGAAAGTGGCCTTTCTTTGACTCACTGAATTTGAATTTGGGGAATAACTGATTCTTGGCCCAGGGGGCTATTTGTCTAAGACTCCTTCTAAGGCTTGTTTACTGTCAATCTTGTTCTCTTTTAATGAGACTATTTCAACTGCTGTTTGATTAGGACACAGCTTTTTTTTTTTCTTTGAGGAGACAATGAATTATTTATTTTCCTTTGTTCACTTTCCTATATTTCCAAAGTATTCTAAGTGATGGATATGCTCTATGCTTTCTTTTTTTTTTTTGGTATTATTAATCTACAATTACATGAGGAACATTGTTTTCAGGACACTGCTTTTTAAAGCTAAATGTGTCTTTTCCCAAAACTTGTCACATGTTCAGATTGAGATCACACAAAATTATATTTCTGATTGTAAGTGTATGGACTTCGGAGAAAAATTGGTAAACACATTAAAAGATTAAAATTGACAGTAATACTACCACCCAAAGAGACACAATATTATACCCATTTCTGTGCCATGTTTTTTCTATTGAGGTGATTTTCTTCAGAAAAATGGGATACTATTGGCAGCATTTTATGTTAACATTTTCGATCCTTAAATATATTGATAATTTTTAATGGTTGTTCTTCATCGTAAGGACAGCCAATAATTTAGCCAGTATCCGTGGGGCACATTTTCAGTTTTTCCCTTTAAACACTGCTGTGAAGATCCCTGTAATTAATTTTTTGCAAATGTCCATAACTTATTTATGCTAAATCCTTGAAAGTGGCATTTCTAGGTCAGAGGGTGTAATATTTTTAAGATTTGTTACATGTTGTAAAATTGTTCTCCTGAATTTGTACCAATTTGCCCTCCTACTCACTGTGTATACACATTTTTTGACCCATTAGGCTCTTTTGTTGTGACATGTCTGGCTCCCTGTATTTATTTTGTGGCCCAAGGAGGGAAAGGAGGACGAGCTAAGCACCACTTAAGGCGATCTTGGGCAATGTGATCCTTTTCTGCCTCAATTCACTCATCTGAAAAGTAGAGAATAATTGGATTCCCCACTTCACAGGACTGTAGGGAGGATTAAATAGACTAATAAACATAATGTATTTAACACTATGCCCAACATATAGTAGTGGCATTTATCACCATTCCCAGTGTTACCTTCCTTTCACTGTTTGTTCAGCAAATGCTGCCTTTCACCTTAGCAAATGAAGACACATGTAAAAGCCAACCCATTGGTCTTGGCATTCTATGTATTCTTGTGTAAGCATTCGCTATAATGAGGTAGTTTCCCCACTCTCCCTCTCAGTTCTCTTCCACTCCTAAAAACATCTAAGTCGCCAGGAGCCTCTGGGTCACTTCTAACCACTAGATGGCCGAGCTGTAGGGTGGTTATTTCCTTAGGCAAGCAAACACTTGAGCCTCTAATATGGTATTTCCGGGCTGGAAAATCAACAGGAAATTCTGTGGCAAAGAGCTCTGCCAAAACAGTCGTTCCAAGGCAGGGAACGGTAAACCGATCAATTTGCCCGGGCCTGTACTACATCCCGCAGCCTCCGCATGCAGTCGGGGCCGCAGGCAGGTCGCTCTGACTCGGCCTCTGGGTCACTGAGCCAAGGGGCCCAGGTGTGACCCTATGTGAGAGAACCAGACATACAAAAATTTGCACTTCCAAAGCAGCTGGGCCATTTATTGGCATTTGGAAAACACTTCTTTAAACAAGGGGGAGGAGGACCCTTGGGACTAAAGTCTCACCCACTTTCATGAAAACTTGCGACCAAACTCTCCATCATCTGTACGCAGCTTAATCATGAACAGGAGCCAAGTATTCACGTTAAATAACCTGAGCCAAACGTCCCACCACGAGATAATAAAGACAAAGCTGCGGGGAGGGCAGGGGCGCAACGTTGGCGCCCTACTCTGCCATGTTTCAAACACAAAAGACCCTAACAATTCCTCAGTGTGGAACAAAACCGCTTCCCACTGTCTCTCCAGGCAGTCATTTAATTATCAATAGTCCAAGAGGTAAGAAAATGTCGGGGGAGACAGGGGCGTACCCTTCGGCTCCGCGCGTGGACTTGCAGCTGAGGGGCCAAGCCCTTTCCTGGGGAGAGCGCCCTGAGGAGCCCACGCATCAGGTCTCGGCCCTCCGTCTATGAAATGCAGCCGCGGGGGGCCACGTCCACTAGGCCTCCAGGTCGAAGTCGTCGCGCTCCTCGTTGTACTCCAGCACGTGCCGCCTGATCTTGGACGAGTCAACCCAGGTGACGTAGTCCTCCATGCTGCGCGTGACCAGGAAGGCGGGGTCGGTGACCACGTCCGGGCCCACGCGCACGTGGCCCTGCTCCACGAAGGCCACGGCGGCCTGGAGGTGCTGCGCCATGCGCAGTTTAAGGAGCACGGTGGGCAGGCGGCGGCGGCAGAAAGATGAGGCCGTGACGAAGTCGCAGAGCTCCAGCGAGCCGCGCGTGGGCACCAGGCCGAGGGCATACAGCTTGTCCAGCAGCGCGGCCGAAGCGCGCACACGGAACGGGTCTCTCTCGGGCAGGTCGCGCAGGCGCCGCGCCAGCTCACGCACGGCACGGCTCAACTGGTTGTAGCGCGTGTAGTCCTCGCGCCGCTGCAGCCGATACCGCCGCAACACGCGCAGCTCGTGCAGATTGTGGTCGGTGACCTCCCAGTTCAGGAAGTCCACCTGCTTCAGCAGCTTCTGCTCGTGGAACTTAAGCTTCCGCACCATGACGGCGACTCCGGGTGCCGCAAGGCTGCAGGCTGAGGGCGCCTTTCCCAGCCGGGGAGACTTCCGCCTCAGCGCCCGAGGGCCCGGGGAACCCTGGGCCAATGAAGGAGAGGCCCAGTGCCACGCCCTCGATCTCCATTGGTCAGAGTGGGGTTTCGCTTCACATCTGTGTCTCGCGTTTCTTCTCTTCACGTTCCCGAGGGGAGGAGCATCTGAAGCGCCTGAAAGAGGCGGGGGCTGGGGGCGGGGCCCGAAGCAAGTCTGCGCGGCCCTTACTTTGCAAGAATACATTCCTGGTCTGATCATGTCCTTTGGTTCATAGTTTTTCTGCCTTTCAAGGACTCTCAGAAGAGTCTCCCCGACAGGAACTAAAGAGGCCAGTTCCGGGCAGGAGGGGTGACCGCCACGCTGGTTTGATTGGGTTTACTGTGTTGACTGACCGTTGGGATCCTCCCATTTCGTGGGGAGCCGCCTCGAGCTGGGGGTTCCCCGCCGCTCGCCAGCGCAGGTCTTTCGCCAGGCGGGCGAACGGTTCCTCGCTGCCAAGTGGGGCTGGGCGCCGCCGAACCTATGAAATACTGATTCCCGGGCCACTTCCTTCACTTAAAGGGACTCGGGGTCTACACGGGACCCACCTGGAAATCTGTATCGCTAACAAGAATGCAGGTGATTCATAAAACCCAGCAAGTGTGAGAAACTGGGATAACAAGTGCAAGTCCTGATCCTTAGTCCGAGCTCAAACGAATTAGCCTGACGGGGTGGATTTCTGGTCATCGAGTACTGAGTTAACAAATTTCACGTGGTGTCGGCTAGTTGTATCTATAGATTACACCTGAGTGCAGTGCTACAGGGCTCTCGCCTCTCTATTTGCCCAGGCCTTTGACGCCCCCTAGCTTCTTGTCTGATCATTTTGTTTTATTTCTGTATACATTTCATTGTCTTTTTAAATATAATACTTGCTATATGGAAAATAATGTAAGTAGCATATGTTAATTATAAAGTATAATGAATACTTATGAACTGAACAGGCAGTTTATGAAAACGTCATAAGGACCATTTCAATTACCTGTTCCAGCCGCCTTCCAGTCAGAGGTAAAGTACCTACTCTCCTAAATTTTGAATTTACTTTTCCCTTTTGTTTCAAAAGAAAAATAGTTTTATCATTAAACATGCATCCCTAAATATATTGAGAACCTTCTAACTCAAAGTATAGCCTTACTCAAAGCAGAGAGCTTGTTGGAAATGCAGAATTTCAGGCCCCATTCCTGACCTACAGACAGAGAATCTGCATTTAACAAGATCCCCAGGTAATGTGTATATACACTGGCATTTAAGAAGTGTTGCTTAGAAAAGATCACACCATATGGGGTTTATTATATGTAGCTGTAGTTTTTTTTATTACTGCATAACATTCCATCATTTGGCTCTATCCAAGTTATTAATCATTTTTTCTGTTGGTATTTTTTGGAAGGGACTATTTTTAGCAGTGCTACTAACATTCTTATAGGTCTCCTGTTGCATTAAGCAGTGGCTTCTGGTATACCTCTTGGAGCAGAATTGTTGAGTTTTAAAGTACGTGCATGCTCACCCTTACTAGATATTGCTAAATTGTTTTCCAAAGGGGTTGTGCCAATTTATACTCCTGGCAGTGCATGAGAATTACTCCCTTTGCTCCTCATTCTCACCAATGCTGTTTGTTCTTTTTTTTTAAAGATGTTTGCCAATCTGGTGAGTGTGTGATAGTATTTCATTGTGATTTTAATTTGCATTTCTCTTATAAATAAAGGTTTCATACGTGTTTCATCCTCTGTGTAATGCATCTTCATGTCTTTTGTTTATTTTTCTATTGGATTGTGAGGTAAGTGGAATAATGGCCCACCAAAGACTTCCACCCAGAACCTGTTAATATGTTAACTCACATGACAAAAGGGATTTGGCAAATGTGATTAATATAGGGATCTTGAGATGGTGAGATTATTCTGGATTATCTGGATGAGTCCCATGTAATCACAAGGGGCTTTATAAGTGAAAGAGGGAGTTGGAAGAGTCAGAGGAGATGGGATGATGAAAGCATAAGTCTGATGTGATTGCTGGCTTTGAAGATGAAAGGGGCTAGGAGCAGAGGAATGTGGGCAGCCTCTAGAAGTTAGAAAAGGCAAGGAACGGATTTTTCCCCTAGTGCCTCTAGAGGCTCACACAGCCTCTAAGAAACACAGTCCTGCTGACACCTTGATTTTAGCCCAGTGAGATCTAGGTCTCCAATGTATTTCTAGATTCTGATCTCTAGTACTGTAAAAGACCAAATTTGTGTTATTTTCTGCCATTAAGTTTGTGGTAATTTGTTACAGCTGCAAGAGAAAACTAATTGCTTGCTTTTTTTCTAATTGATTTGAAGATGTTCTTTCTATATTCTGGATATTAATCCTTAACCAGTTACATGTGGTGCAAATATATTCTCTAAGTTTGCATTGCATGCTCAGCCCAGCCTCACTCTCTCTATCCTCAGCCCTTACTCAACATATTTGCAGCAGGATTCTTGGTAAACTTCTTTCTTCCCAGAAAATAAACATAATAAATAAGTCAAACTATACGTGTCAGCAGGTGGTAAGTATTATAAAACAAAACTGAGCCAGATATAGGAGAGCTTGGGGCAAAGATGGGCTGTAATTTTAAATAGGTCGTGACAGGGTAGGTCTTATTGAGAAGGTGATACTTTATAGGGGTTTAGCCATGTGGCTGTCTAGCAGAAGAGCATTTCAAAAAGAAGAAACAGTGCAAATGCATTAAGACAGAAATGTGCCTGGCATGTGAGAAGAGGAATAACAGAGCCATCTTGGCTGGAGCAGAGTGAGCTAGGTCGGAAGGACAGTGGGCTCAGAGTCTCATAAACCTGTAAGGACTTTGGGTTTTATGTTGAGTGAGATGAGGATACTGAAGGGCTCTGAGAGAGGACTGACATCTAACTTATGTTTTAGAAGGATCACTCTGACTGCTGTGTTGAGAACAGGGGTGGAAACTGAACAGACCATTAGGAAGCTGTTGCAGTGATTCACCCAGATGGTGTCTGGGACCAGGACAGCAGTCCCAGGATGCTGGTAAGAGAAGAATCCCAGGGTGGGAGAGTCCCGGCTCAGGCGTCCTCCTTGCAACCCTGCACTTTGACCTGAGCAAGTAGAAGAAAGTACTCATCATTTGAGACAGGGAAGTCTGCCAAGTAGAACAGGTTTGGTGGGCAAGATTAACATTTTGAACATGTTGGGTTAGAGATGCCTGTTTGACATCCAAGGAGAGATGTCAGGGGAAAATATGTGAGTCTGGAATTTTAGAGAAAGGCCTGGGCTGAAGATTTTAAAAATTGGAGCATTACTGGCAGATAGAGGATGTTCCAACCCATGAGCCTGCGTGAATCATCAAAGGAATGAATATGAATAGAAAGGACAAGAGGACCACTCTATACTGTAGTCACTCTAGTGTTAAGAATTATTTGGGAGGAGAGGATGAACCAGTGAGGTAGAAGGGAAGCCAAGAAAGTATGGTCGCCCCAGTGTGTCTGGGGAAGGAGTGAGCAGTCCACCTGGTTAAATGCTGCTGTGAGGTTGAGGAAGAGTGAGAATGAGGGGGAAAGTCCCAGCTGGAGGGCGTAGGCAAGGCTCCAGGGCATAGCCAGGAAAGGGCTGAAGCCTTTTTCCTTGCTTTAGGCACCTGCTCCTCCAGGAAGCCTTCCTTGCTTCTTGCTCGACCCAGACTGGGATAGGTGCCCTCCCATGCACATTTCATGGCAATGGTCACACTGGGAGCATCTGTCTACTTGTCCCAACACGTTTGAGCTTTTGGAAGGTAAGAACAATGTCTTACTGTCTTTGTAGTTAGGAGGCCTGGTACAGAGTAATTACTCACTGCATTCCTTGAGTACATGATTGAATAAATGAGACAGAAACAGAATGGATGAATTAAGGACAAGAGGGTGGCCTATAAACCCTCCAGAGCAGGAAAGCCGGCTGCCTTGTTGTGTTGTAATCCCGAGTCCAGCACAGTGCCTGGCAGTCAGTGTCCAAAGCGTTCTGCAGGGACCAACCGAAAGTCAAATCCCCATGCCTCTTCCTGGAAGCCTGCGCTGACTACCTCTCTCTCCTTGGTGCTGCTGGCAAAGACGGAACATCCAGTTCCTGCCGCTGCACAAAGCAGCACGGAACCGGGTCATGCCTGGGGCTTGTTCCCTGTCGCTACAGATACAGGGGCTTGGTTTTCTCCCTGAAGTCAGTCTCCCAAGGCAGGGGTGTGTTTGGTCTGCCTAGGGTACTAGGACTCGCAGCGGCCGGTAATCCCAGGCCGCTCGTTTCTTCCTTGAGTGTGCTGCTGGCTCTGGGTCCTTCCTTGGGAGAACAATTCCTGGGCTGCGTCACCGCCCGATCCCGCGGGCGTAGGGGCGGGGGGCAGGGGACTGGGAAGGGGGTGTCTGCGGCTCTCCTCGCCCGCCTTCTCAACCCCCTTCCTCGGGTCCCGGCTCAGGCGCCCTCCTTGCAACCCCGCACTTGGAAACTTTGTCCTCCACTTGCGTCACGGAAAAGGCAGGAGGACTACGGGGCCCTAGAGGCGAGGCGGCGGCAGCGCGGCGCTCAAACTCCCGGGGGCGAGGGGTGTCCCCCCGCGAGGGGGGGCGGGCTGGGGGTGCGCCGCCCGGGGAGCCGGTCTTGGAGGCTCGCGGCCCCCTGGTTCCCGGGTCGTCGTCGCCTCTCGCAAGCCATCCCAGCGCCACTGCGAGGGGGCGAGCGGCCGGAGGAGAGGAGCCAGGGGCAGGCGGGGCGCGGGCCGCGGGAGGGCGGAGCCGGGTCGTCCCTGCCCGGCCCGCACGCACGGAAGTGCCGGGAGTTCGCCCGGTTCCCCGGCCTGCCCTCCTCCCCGTCCCTCCCCTCCCTCCCCTCCCCCCGGCGGTTCCCTCCTCTCCCCGGACGCCGCCTCCCGGAATCCTTTTTTTCCCTTCTTCTGTTTTGGAGCTGGCTTCTCGCTGGCTGCGCCGAGGGGCTGCGAGTGCTCCCGAAGGCGGGCTGGGGGCGCAGCTCGGTCGCCCGCCCGTGCGGGGCCGAGAGGAGGCCCTGCGGCAGACCCCCGGGCGCGCCGTCTGCTCCCGGAGCCCACCCCGCGGCGCCTGTTGGGTGTGTGCGGGCGCGCCAGGGGCGGGGGTCCGGCCGGGGGCCGCGCGGATCACCTTCGGACGGGGCTCTTCCGACTCGGATCAGAGTCAGCTTTGGGCACAGAAACTGCCGAGCAGTCAGGCAAACAAAAGAGGCCACTCAGCCGGTGGCCAGCAGGCGCCCGAGTGCCTCGTCGCGTCCCGTGGGGCGGGGAGAGGGCGCCCCGCCGGCCGGGGAAGAAGAGTTGGCGGCCCGCTGGGTGGCCTCGGTGCTTGTTTTCCCGGCCTGGCTTGTTGTGAAGCCGGACACATCCACCCTTGGACCCGATTCAGGAGGCTGCTGCTTTTCTTCTCGCCCCTCTTGGATTTTCCGGATTTTTGAAAACCCAGTGGCCCAGGAGGAGGAGAAGGAAGGAGGAAGGAGCAGGTCTGCAGAGGAATGTGACAGCGGCCCGAGGCCGGGGGGGTGGGGGGCCACAAGGAGCTGGGAGCCGCCGCTGCAGGGTTTCTGGAAAGGTGTTGTTCCAGCGGAAAGTGTCTGTCGACTTCTTACCCTTGCAGAGCTGATTTTTACGAGTCGCCCGACTTTCTCTCCGGGAGAGAGAGGCTGGAGACACATCCCCCTTCAGGGGCCGCCCCAGGAAGGCAGGAGGACTATGGACGTGAGCCCTCCCTGCTCACAGGAATGTGCCAGGAGATCTGATAGGGCAGTTCCTGGGCCATGGACATTATTCTGAAAAGAGGGGGGCTGGACAGAATCTGTGGGTGCTGAGACCACCCTTAGGGGCTGAGAGACTGAGTTGCTGTGAAAGGCCTCTAGTTGCTAGTACATCCTTGGGCACCCTGGTGAGTGTCCCCAGTTGCGGGCAGACCCTCTCCTTACCCTCTCCCACCGCAGGCCCAGCCATGGCACTGAGAGGCCGGGCTCTCTACGACTTCTGCAGCGAGAACAAGGAAGAAATCAGCGTCCGGCAGAATGAGGACCTGATCGTCTTCAGCGAGACCTCACTGGATGGCTGGCTGCAGGGCCAGAACAGCCGGGGGGAGACGGGGCTCTTCCCCGCCTCTTACGTGGAGATCATCCGTTCTGGCCCCAGCTCCAACCACGCAGACTGTTCCCGCAGTCCCGCAAGCTCTCTGGGCACCCAGGCGAGCTTGTACGACAGCTCCAGTGTGGCCAGCCCTTCAAGGAGTGGTGGGCACGGTGGCTTCCTCTCAAACCAGGGCAGCTTTGAGGAGGATGAGGACGATGACTGGGATGACTGGGATGATGGGTGCACTGTGGTGGAGGAGCCACGGGCTGGCGGGCTGGGCACCAATGGGCACCCCCCACTCAACCTCTCCTACCCTGGTGCTTATCCCAGCCAGCACATGGCCTTCCGGCCCAAGCCACCCCTGGAGCGGCAGGACAGCCTGGCATCTGCCAAGCGAGGCAGTGTGGTGGGGCGCAACCTCAACCGTTTCTCATGCTTTGTGCGCTCTGGAGTGGAGGCCTTTATCCTAGGTGATGTGCCCATGATGGCTAAGATTGCCGAGACATACTCCATTGAAATGGGTCCTCGTGGCCCTCAATGGAAGGCCAACCCCCACCCATTTGCCTGCTCAGTGGAGGACCCCACCAAACAGACCAAATTCAAGGGCATCAAGAGCTACATCTCTTACAAGCTCACACCCACTCACACTGGCTCACCTGTCTACAGGCGCTACAAACACTTCGACTGGCTCTATAATCGCCTCCTGCACAAGTTCACTGTCATCTCAGTGCCTCACCTGCCCGAGAAGCAGGCCACGGGCCGATTTGAGGAGGACTTCATTGAGAAGCGGAAGCGGCGGCTCATCCTCTGGATGGACCACATGACTAGCCACCCTGTATTGTCCCAGTATGAGGGCTTTCAGCATTTCCTCAGCTGCCTGGATGACAAACAGTGGAAGATGGGCAAACGCCGGGCAGAGAAGGATGAGATGGTGGGTGCTAGCTTCCTGCTCACCTTCCAGATACCCACGGAGCACCAGGACCTGCAGGACGTGGAGGACCGCGTGGATACTTTCAAGGCATTCAGCAAGAAGATGGACGATAGCGTCCTACAGCTTAGCGCTGTAGCTTCGGAGCTGGTGCGTAAGCATGCGGGGGGCTTCCGCAAAGAGTTCCAGAAGCTGGGCAGTGCCTTCCAGGCTGTCAGTCATGCCTTCCAAATGGACCCCCCCTTTAGCTCTGAGGCCCTCAACAGTGCCATTTCTCACACGGGCCGCACCTATGAAGCTGTGGGTGAGATGTTCGCTGAACAGCCCAAGAATGACCTCTTCCAGATGCTCGACACGCTGTCTCTGTACCAGGGCCTGCTCTCCAACTTCCCTGACATCATCCACCTGCAGAAAGGTAAGGCCAGTATGGGTTGGAGACGCTGACTGACTGTCCTCTACTGGGCACGGGGGATGTGAGATGGCCTCGTCTCGTCTTTCCGTTCTGTCTCATTCATTCACTCAGCAGGTGCTACTCTAGGTGCAGAGATATTATCGTGGACAGGTCTGCTCCCTGTCCTCATAGAGCTCACTGTTTACCTTCCTGTCTGTTCATTCATTCATTCATTCATTCATTCATTTTCTCTGTTTCTGTCTCATTTACTCATTTACCCATTACGCACTGAACGCTCCAAGTATCAGCCTGTGTCTGGGAACGTGGAGATGACCAGGGCCCAGGCCTTGCCCTGGAGGGGAACACAGAGCTATGGGGCACGTGGACACAGACCCAGATAACAAGAGCAGACATAGCGTGCGGCCTGTCTTCCCACTCCTCACATGCTCACCGCCCCGCCTTGGTGGCTTCAGAGTCTGTTTTCATTACTGCGTAGCCTGTCTATAGGCTCCCTGAGTGGGAGGCTCACTGTCCCCATCTTGCAGATGGAGAAGCTGGTGTCCACAAAAGGGGGTTGTATAGGGGGTCCATGGCCCAGCTGAGACTGTACTTTCCTCCTGTGCCTCCCCAAGGACATGTCCATGTTGGCCACCTCCCAAGCCCAGCCATGTTTTCAGTTCCCACTGCCCCCTCTGGGGGGTAGGGACAGGATGGGTCCCTGTCTGTTACTGCGAGGCTGTCAAGGAACTGCCAGGGAAGTGAATCATCTGGGGTCGTGTCGGGTCACCCCGGCTGGGCTGGGGGAGGAACCAGGGGTCCAGAGCGTCATCCACATGGCCCGTCTAACTCCCCTTTTCTAAGCGTGGCTTCTCTTCTTGTCTGAGCAGCGAGTGAGTCGGGGGCTCTTCAGGCAGGTGTCTGAGTCCTAGGGACAACAGACAGGGCAGATGTCAGGAGAGAGGTGTGGTCCTCCCTGGGCAGCTTGGGAAGTCAGGAAGGGCTTCTAGGGCGTGGGGCTGGCTCCCTGGCCCCTAAACCCTGAGGTCAGGCCTGGCTTGGTAGAGAGTTTTCCTCTGGGTGGGGCCCGGGAGGCAGGCCTCTGAACTGAGCCTGAGCTGATGGTATTTGTTGTCCCCCAGGCTCCGTGCCTACCTTGGTACCAAGGAGGGTCTGGAGTAAACCAGCCCCGCTCTCCTTTACCAGGAGGTCGACCTCCAGAACTTCTCCAGTTCGCAGCCCCCTTTGTTCTCCTGCTTTCTCCCCCTCCTCATTCTCTCTGCCCTTCCTACTCATCCCACAGTCTTGCCCCCGCTGCTTCCCTCTTCCTTCAGGAGACGGGAGACCTGAGTTTTAGTTTTAGCTCCGCCCTCGGTCAGCTCCATGGCCCCGGGAAGTGTCCTCTCTCTGGGCCTTAGGTGTATAAAATGAGGGAGGGTGAACCCAGTGAGTTCTTAGGCCTTAAAGGGTCGGGGGGCGAGAGACACCTGCGGAGGGTCTGGTGAGGACAGAGCGGTACTCAAGAGCTGTCTCTGAGCTCTAGGGTAGGACAGGACAGGGGAGGTGGCTGGCCTGGCTGGGGCCCCCTGGGGCAGGTGTCTCCCTGTGCAGAGGTAGAGCCATGCTCCCTGCTGTGCGAGGCCCTGGGAGAGCTGGTTCAGCCAGCTCCTCGGGTGACATGTTCCTGCGTGGGCAGTGGGATGGGGAAGGCAGGAGCACACGACTGAGCAGCCGCCCCGTGCGCCAGCTGGGGACCCTCACCCAGGCTTATGGCGGGAAGGCAACTCCATACCTAGGACTTCTAGGCTCGCACCGAAGCAGCAGGGAGTGAAGCTAGATGGCCTTTCTGACCCTGGGGCAGAGAGACAGGCCAAGAGAGGCTCTTTCTGAGTTTCCCCTTGAAGTGTTCCGAAGGGTAAGAGGCCAGGAGTCTTCTGGGGTAACATGTCCAACCTTAGGCAGAGGTGCACCCACCCTCTCTCACCCAGAGACCCCTCTCCCTTTTGGGGTGACCCTCCCTCCTTCCGGGCTCTGCACTGCCATCCCTAGGCCTATGGGCACGCAAGGAAGGAAGGGGGCTTGGACTCTGGCTGACACAGAACTGGTCTAGCTTTGGGGGTACCGTGGCCTGATGGGGGGAAGAGGGGTCCCGTGCTGGCCCTGTAGATAGAGCCTTTTCTCAGAGGAAGGAGCAGGAAAGTTGGGCCTTGGGTCCCCAGGACTCTGTCCAGCCTGTCTTGATATCTGAAAGGTGGTGAGTGTGTGTGGGAGCCCATGGAAGAAGGGACGTGGGAGGCCCTAGTGGGGTCAGGGGACCAGGATTTGGACAAATGTTGCCTCTCGGGTGACTGGGAGAGTTTTTTAACCTCAGTGTCCACCTTAGTGAAATGGGACTTGGAGCTGGGTTGGCACTGCAGTGAGGCCCACCGGCCTGTCTGTGCTCTGGCCCTGGCCCTGGCGCTTGGTCCAGTGGTCTCCGAAGAGAAGGACAACCATGTAATTAACCATCCATACCAGGGCAATTTTGGGAGTGAACTGAAGCCTAATAATAGTTACCCTGGGACAACAAGGGGAAATGGTGACTGTCCAGGGCCCCTACCTGAGAGCCTGCCAGGGCAGGACCCTGTCCTAAGGCGCATCACAAGCCAGGGAGGCTGGTGTGGCCCCTCCATTTCACAGGTGCAGCGCAGCGGGGCAGGACAATAAGCAAAGCATGAGCCAGAGCCCAGGTGTGTCGGATGCCATGGCCCAGGCTCTTTCCTCCGCTGTGCCAGACACGTGGGGGAGGGGGCTTCCCAAGGCTGGGTTCCTGGGGCAGAGGAACAAGAGAGGGAGGAGGGATGAATTCAGCTGGCATCCTCAGTGGGCGGGAGGCAAGCCCAGGACCCCAGAGCATACTTGGAGGGGCCCTGGAGCTCACAGGCTGGCCAGGGCAAAGTGGCCCTCGAAGGACCAAGCTATTGACTCCGGGGACAGGGGGGTCCAACCTCTGTGTTCTGGGCCATCATCTAACCCTCCCTCTGCCTGCATTCCTAGGCGTCTGTAAACAAAGAGGATCGTGTTGCCTGAGTCACCACCAGCTGGTTCTTGCTGGGACTGAAAAGCACTTTGCACCCAGTTGCATGTAGCGCCTGGCGCTCTTGCTCTGTTAGGTGCTGTCCTAAGTACTTTACACATGTAGCTGAGGTTCCATTAAACCTCAACTATTCTACAGAGTGGGTGCTTTTATTATCTAATCTGACAGACCTGGCAACTCGAAAGCACTAGACCACTGTGAGCAGCTGTTAGCAGGGTCACACCTAGTCTAGCGTGTTCCATTTGACAGTGGGAGACCTGCAGCCCAGGTGAGAGCAGTGGCCTGCTGGAGGTGACACAGCTTGGACTAGGGCTCAGACCTCTTGTCCCCAGCCTTGGGTGGGTGGTAGCTAGGTGGGGACAGGGTGCATTAAGGTGGGAGTTTAGGGAGTATGCCTGGGACTCTGGGGCTCTGAAGTGTCAACCCTCCTTTCTTAGTTCCTGGGACCCAGCCTACAGGGCACCTGCCAGGACTGCAAACTCCCCTGGGTCCTGAGTTCTCAGACTGGGTCCTAAGTGGAATGTTCGGGGGATGCCAGACAGGCCTGAGCCCTGACTCCCAGTCTATCTCTGGGGTGCCTTAGTGTTAGCTGGTGCCTTCCCCAGATCTGAGTCACAGGGTGGAGAGGTGACAGAGACCAGGATGGGGCATCCACCTCCCCTTCTTCCCTGTGTCTTTCGCCCCATCCCTGGCTCCCTGCCTGTCTGTGGATACCCAGCAGTTAAAGTGGATTAATTCCTATTATTCAGGCCTCAGTCTCCTTATCAGCACAAGGGACTTTTCCCTTTCTTCCAAGGCTACTGTCAGAAAAACCCTCTTGAGTGCAGGTCCACCCCCGCCGCATCCAGCCTTTTTCAGGCAGGTGGGATCCAGGCTCGTCAGTCCCCTCTTCTGGTAGGTTCATTTTGCTAAAGCTGAACTCCAGCTTCTTTGTCCTTCTGTTTCCTACCTAACTCCTTACAGTCCTTCCTATCAAATCCCTGAGTCCATTGTCTGGGGTCACCACACAGATGCCTGGGTAACCTGGCATGGGCTCCATGCGGTGGAAGTGGTGGCCACTCCCTACTGTGTGAGGCAGGAAGGAGGCTGGGAGCTCTCGGGCAAGTCCCTCCCCTTCAGGGCCTCTTCCCTCTGTACAGCAGGGCCTGGGCGTGGAGGTGAGGACTAGGCAGCTGCCCTCTAGGGCTTCTCCAACTCTGGAGAAGTCTCTTAATAGGTCCTCATTCTAGGCCTTGGGGTGGCCCCGCCTCTGCTGCCTAGTTGGGATGGAACAGGCGGCGCAGGGACTGAGTGGACTGCAGAGTTCCTTTGGGTGCTGTGCAGGCAGCCCTGGAGAATCTTGACACTTGTCTCTGTCTATTCCAAATGCCGCTATTAGCCGATTAGCCATGCACTTGCCAACCAGTATGGGTGCTGCCCCTTCTAACGGCCTCCAGGGTTATTTCTAGCATATAGAGCCCTGGGCCTGGCGTACAGTAAATGCTCAGTAAAAGGATCTTGAATGCATTGGACAACTTGAGCGAGACTAAAAAGAATACATCTTGAAGGCCCCCTCCTTTTTCTTTTTCTTTATTAAGGCGTCATTGACATACCATCTTACGAAGGTCTCCCATGAGGAGCGCTGTGGTTCCTACGTTCCCCCGTGTGCCCTGAAGCCCTCCTCCTTAAGGAGAAGTGGAAAGCGGGGATAGTGAGTGTGCTGTTTGCACACAGTGGGTGCTTTGAGGTGCTCGGGAGTGTGCTGTCCATGTCGCCCCTTCCCACTTCCTTACTCTTTGCGCAGTGGATTCCTTGACGCCTGTGAGGAGCGTGCAGGCAGACTGCTTGCTTCTCCCGCAGCTGTCTGCGGCTGTCCCCCCAAGTTACGAGCCTGTTCATTCAGAACTGAAATCCATTCACCAGCTGCTTGTAGATTCTTCTAAATTGGGCTCCCCATTCAGCTTCATCCTTC
Source organism: Manis javanica (assembly GCF_040802235.1). Classification (NCBI taxonomy): domain Eukaryota; kingdom Metazoa; phylum Chordata; class Mammalia; order Pholidota; family Manidae; genus Manis; species Manis javanica. Next base: position 123,023,968 of record NC_133163.1, read on the forward strand.
ACCTTCCGTCTGTCACCTGGTTGTTACAAGGTCTCCTCTCTTCCCCTAGAGGCCCGGATGGGGAGGGGGCAAGGCCTCTGTGTGGGGGAGTCACACACAAAGGAAAACTGCAGGTGGCCTTTGAGGCACTGTTTTAGAATCAGCAGTGCGATGGGGATGGGCAGAACCTGGGAGAGATGAGATGGGGGAGGCGTTCTGGGGACACCGGGAGTTTCTGGCGTAGAGATGGCACCTGAGCCTGAATGGGGCTTTGAATTATGCATAGGGTTCCAGTGGGCAGAGGTGGGAGGGTAGGAAAGAGCAGAGTGAACTTGATGAACATGGGATCAATGTGGAGTGGGTGCTGGGGCCAACTCCCAGAGGGCCTCACGAGCAGGCGAATGTGTGTGGACCTTGTTTTGCAGACAGAGGGGAGACAGGGAAGGGGGTTGGAGCTATGGGTGCCCAGCTTGGCTGCTCTTCAGATACTGTGGAGAAACTCTTAGAGGCTGAGGCCTATGTGGGAAGCCCCTTGGGGGCCTATTTTAGTAGTTCATTGAGGAACAGTTCCAGTCAGCTCAGCAGACAGTATCAAGATCTGCTATGGGCTGGGCCTTATTCTGGGTACTAGAGACATTGACCTCTCAACACAGAGCTCACAGCCCACAGCCCAGGGAAACAGAGAAACCACAGGATGTTAAGAGCTGTGGGTGAGGAAAGCCCACGGCACCTGGGAGCAATGGGGGTACCTAGTGCAGTGGGGGTTGCAGGGAAGGCTTCCTGGAGGAGGTGATGTCTGAGCTGAATTAAGAGCCTGGGGGAGAGATGATGAGGCTTGTACTGAGTAAGGACAGCCTGATCCTGGATGTCAGTACAGCTGGCAGGGCTGTGACTGGTTGGGTATGGGCAGCTGCTGGTGCCATAGGTTTGGAGAGAAGGTGTGCTGCAGGTGAGGGTTTGGGGGACATCCTGGTGGAGACACCCAGGTGGCTGGAGCCGTGGGTCTGGAGTCCGGGAGTGAAGTCTGAGTTGAGAGCCTGTCTGCTCACCAGAGGGCTCACGGGAGGTATAGAGGGCCAGTGGGAGACCAGAGCCCTAGCCTCCCTTGTCCTCCGCTTGCCCGTGCCAGGAGCCTTCGCCAAGGTGAAGGAGAGCCAGCGCATGAGCGATGAGGGCCGCATGGCGCAGGACGAGGCGGACGGCATTCGCCGGCGCTGCCGTGTGGTGGGCTTCGCCCTACAGGCTGAGATGAACCACTTCCACCAGCGCCGTGAGCTCGACTTCAAGCACATGATGCAGAACTACCTGCGCCAGCAGATCCTCTTCTACCAGCGGGTAGGCCAGCAGCTGGAGAAGACGCTGCGCATGTACGACCACCTCTGACCACACGCACCTGGCTCCCTCCCCGCTCCCAGGCCCGTTGCTGCAGTGCCCACTGCTGTCCAGGCCTCCCCTCCCAGCAGTGGTGAGGACGGTGGGGGTGGACTTTGGAGGAATCCTGGGTGTGCCTTAGAGCTAGGAGCGCAGCAGGGGTGAGGCCTGGGCTGCCGGTCAGTCACTTGAGGCAAGGCCACGGTCTTGGCCTCCCCAGAACCTACAGCACCTGCTCACCTGGCCACCATCCCCTTGCTAATTCAGCAGACACTGGGGCCTGCTGCAGCTCTGGGTCAGAGGCTGGGTACCCAGGGCTGCCCTTGGAATGTCTCCAGTGGAAGTGGGGTCAGACACAGAAATAGACAAGGGCAACGCAGAGTGACCAGTGGTAAATAGGAGGTTCCTGGAAGCTCACAGAAGGGACCATTCATTCTGCTGGTCAGGAAAAGATCCACAGAGTAGGTGATATTCGAGCAGTGTCTCGGAGAATGGTAAGAACCTGCCAGACAGTAAATGATGACAGTAGGTGGGGAGGACTTTCAAAAGAGAGGGACAGTGTGGGCAAAGGTCTGGAGGCATGAAAACAGCCCTCTCCTCTCCCTCACCTTTCTCAAGCAAGTTTGGTGCCCCCATGGTGGGGACCCTGGCCTGCAGGACAGAAGGGAAGCCTCTTCCTTGCTCTCCCGTCTCAGTCCCTGCCCCGCCCCCACCCCCCCAGGAGGGGCTGCAGGCCAGCTTTTCTTGACTCCACCTGCTGAGCCCCTGTCACCCCTTGGTTAGTGGACCATGCAGCATCTATTCCCTGGGCTCAAGGTGCTGGGACAAGCTATGGACCTCATGACCCTGGTGTCACCTTCCTGGGGGTGACAACTAAAAGTTACCACATATTTGAGTTCACCACACTCCAAGTAGGCCTGGGCCCCAGGCCCTCAGGCTCCTTGGTCCCTGTGAACCCCAGAAGCCTTCTTGTTGCACTGCCCAAGGGTCCTAGGCCCGCGTGCCACTGCCAGCCTGTGGTAGGAGCCCCAGCTCCCAGTCGGGTTGTGCTGCCTCCCACCGTGTTCGCATCCTCGAGGAGGCTGCTCCCTCCCCCTGGGCCAGCACGGAGTCCAGCAGTGGGTAGGGGGGCTGGCAGGTGCCGCCACTGGCTCCCCCAGGAGGTCATGCCCCCTCCTGGCTACTGCCTTAATCATTTTTCTTTCCTTCTTGTTTTCTTGATAAACCTTTTACAGTTAAGATAACGAAGGCGTGACTTTTATTTGGATCTGGGAGGGGATGAGAGTGGGGGAAGGATAAAACCCTACTGTTCCTGAGAGCTGTTGGACCAGATTCTGGAATCATGATGGGTGCAAAATCTACCCTAGAACCTCAAAAGTTGTGGGGAGGGCTGTATGGGTGGGAAGTGCCAGGTGGGGTGCCAGAGGGGCCATGGATCCCAGCTGGATGTGCACCCTCCCAGGCCCCACTTCTCATCTCAGAAGGGCTGAGTCCTGCCAGGGGTCTCGCCGTGCTTCTCCATCGTGCAGGCAGAGGGTCGCGTGAGGAGGACAGGAGGTCACGTCTCAGGACCGTCTAATCCACAGGGGGTTCCTCTCCCCAGGCAGGCCGGTCCCAGCCATGCCCCAGGAAAGGTCTGTTCCGGGAGAGGTGGGGCTTCCCAGAGACTGTGTCCTTCCCCAAGCAACAGGGTGCCCGTCCCTGTAGTAGCTTCCGTGCTGGAACTGAGGAGGACCCCCAGCCATGCCCGGTCAGGAGCACAGGAATCTGTCCACGCACAGGGACGAGGAGCGCTGGTGCGACCCATGGTTCTCCCGCTGGCAGTGGGGACTTGGGGGAGCCCCGCAGGCCGGGGCCCGGGGAGCTCGGTGCAGTGGGGAGGGGGCACAGGGTGCAGACCCAGTGACAAGGGCGTAGCAAAGGCTTCTCGTTCAGGGAAGTGTGTCCTCAGAGACACTCTGGGATGGGCCTCTGGCCCTGGGTCAAAATTAGGTCAGATTGGGACTTTCTGTGGAATTTTCCCCTCCCTCTTCCCTGCCCTCCTTCCTTCATTTTCCAACACATCCAAAGGCCTTCCCACCCTTAACTAACTCTTCCCAACTTTGCCCTCTAGATGGCCTTTAGCAGAGGGCACCCCAGCCACAGGGATGGTGGGAGGCTCTTCCCAAGGCCTGTCTGGGCAGGGGTGGGGGGGACGCCCCTCTTGACCCGCAGTGCCTGGAAAGTCCCGTCTGTGCCTCCTTCCTGCCCTGGGAGAATTACTGCCTTCTTGCATCCCTTCTTTGAGAGGGGGTCCCTTCCCATGCTTCCCATCCTCAGGGTGAGGGAATGGGTCTGAATTTTCTCAGGAGGGACTTGGGCCTAGGAGAAAAGTCAGAATGTGGAGTCTTGGGCCAGGCCCAGCCTGCCCCGGGTATCCTGAGGTCTCTAGGCCAGGACAGGTGTGGGTGTGGTGGGAAGTGAGGATGTCCCAGCCCCTCTCTCTGGTCTCTCTCTGTCTCTCTGCTGACTGGGATGTTGGGAGAAGCTGAATTCAGGCTGGGCTGGCTAGAGGCCCTTCCAGCAGGGGACTAGGGCCTGGTAGCAGGGTTGGGGGTGTCCTGGTGGTGGCAGGACCTGCTGGCTGGCCTCAGTCACATGTCAGGCAGATGTTCCAGCCTGAGCTGGGCCCAGCTGCCTCTAGTCCCCTCCCTCACATTGGTACCGGGAGGCAGGGACGGAAAACAAGGCCTCTCTTTCTGCGCTGGGCAGCTCTCAGGACCTGGGGGCGGGGGTGGGGTCCCTTGATCCTCATCTTGGCCAAGCCCGGGAGAGGAGTCTTCTTTGTGGGCATTTGTGGGGGTTGGGGGTGGAGGTGGCCCTCGGTTCTGTATCCTGTCACCTCCTGGATATAGGAGGGCCATCTGTGAACCACTGTGCCATGGCCATGCCGCAGTTGGAGCAGAGCCGGGCCTGGGGGAGATAGGTGCCTCAGAGTGGCACCACCCCCTGCACTGTGGCATAGCCACACAGTCATCCACATGTCCACATGGTCAGAGACAGAGTTACCCAACCGAAAACAGTCACAGAGCCTCACAACTTGCACACGGGAACACAGGCCATGCCTGGCCGTACATGCACATGTGCATGGTCATGTGCCAGCATAGTTGCACTCCCAGGCACAATGATACACATTTTCACATCCACAGCCACATGCACACTCAGCCACTTCTCACACACTGTTCATTCACTCTGTCAGTCTCAGTCATGTCATGATTCACACCCATACACAGTCCTGTGCACCGAGTATTACCCTCACACAGTGACACACACACAGACACATATGGCCACCAAGTCCTACATGCACATAACAGAGGTGTGACACACATGGAACTGTGCCTGGACTGAACCTGCACCACCTCCTGGGGGCGCCAGCCATGATTATCCACCATCCGACAAGTTCAATTCCTCATTGCACAGACAGGGAACTTGAGGTCGAGTGAGGGGTGGCAGCCGGCTGTGTCACCTAGTAGGCCTGGGGGATGCTGAGGCCACAGCGCAGCTCCTATAGCTCCTATAGTGGCTCGGCCTTGCCTACCACTGGGCGAGTCCCCAGAGCCAGGCAGCCTCAGAAGCTCCCTGGCTGAACCCACCCAACAAAGCTCCAGGCATCTCCCAACTCTCAGGCCAGAGCTGAGGCTTCAGCGTCCACGTGAGCAGCTGCCGGGATGCAGCAGGCAGGGCCTGGGCCTGGGCCTGGGCGGGAGGAGCATTCCTGCTCCGTCTCCTCCCCAAGCATGCAAGGACGGGCTGCCCTGCCTGCTTGCCTGCTGACTCAGACCTCCGGGAGCCAAGCCTGCCCTGCGCTCCACCCACCCAACCTGCTTCCTCACCAGTTCGGCTCCAGCATCTCTCTCCCTCTGGGCGGCAGAAGGAAATGGTGAGCCTGGCAAAAAGACCATGCAGCAAAATAAAAGTTCACTTCCCCCAGACGCTCAGAAGGGCTGTCTGTAAAACCCGGCTCTGGGGTTCTCAACATACTTTAACACAAACCTTTTTTCCCTTTGGTTTTGTTTTGTTAGTCCAACCCTAGCCTAGTCCAGGCTGTTTAAAGAGCAGTGCCTCACACAGCTGCAGCTGCCTGGGTCTGCCCAGCAGCCAGGTAGGCGTCATTCTTCCATTTCCCAGAGGGAGAGACCGGGACATGGCCGGAGGAGGATGGGACTGGCCTGGGATCGCGCAGTGAGGCCAGAGCTGTGCTCTCCCCAGCTCTCTGGCTTCATTACTTAGTCACCTTGATTAACTCATTTCGGTCAGTCGAGAGGAAGAGGGAGTGGCAGGTCTCTGCTCCAGAGTGCGAGAGGACGGGAGGCTGCCAGCCCCAAGGGCTGAAATGTGAGAAGGTTTGAGGGTAGGGTGAGTCCCGTAGCCCCCCCAAGAGGCTGATGATGGTGTGGCATTGGGGCACCTGCGGTGACTCAGGATCTCTGTTTACAAACATGTACGAGGAACATCACTTTTCTGTAACTGACCTGAATTTCTCTTTCGTTTTCTCATTCTAACACATGGTAGAAAAGTAACCTCAAACCAAGTCTGCGGCCCCTCCTTTCCACAGGGCGCATGTAGGTTTTGGGAGCGGCACGCCTGAAGACCGCTGTCAGGCCCCTGGCATGCTGAATTCTCCAGGCTGAATCCCATATGAAAATTTGCCTGCATCCCACATTAAAGATCGTTTATATATACCTATTTGAGTTGGGTTCAGTTTATAACTTGATCATGTCTAGTCCTGTAGATTATTCAAACTTTAATCATTTTCTTCTGGCGTTGGGATACATTTTTTTTTTCTTTTCTTTTCCTGGCTGCATGGGTTCTTGCAGAGCTCCGGGGTCCTGGGTTAGCATCAGACCCTCTGGCCACCTTCCCCACCCCACGTTCCCACCACCTGCCCCCTTGGTCCCCATCCCGTGGCCTCTCTGGGTCTGGCCCTTCCTCTGTCTGGGTGCTCAGGATCCCCTCAGTTACCCCTGTACCTTGTAGGCCCCAGAAACCTCAGAGGGTTGGCAGAGGCCCTTTTATGTGGTCTGTGCCCCACTCTGGGGCTCATGCTCATCCCATAGCTCCTAACACATGCTCAGGCAGGAGTTCTGGGGGGCTTCTCAGGTACCTTGTGTGACCTTGAGTCTTCCAAGGCCAGGCTGTCTCTTTGGGGCTCTTCCGGGAAGGGGTCCCAGTCCCCACTACTCTGGGGTCTCCCAGCCTCTGGGGCTGCTACCCTCCCCCAGTGTAGACATCTACCATCCGTGTATAGACTGGGAAACGGGGACCAGCAAGGGAGGTGCTGCCAGCCAGTGTGAGATGGGGCCCAGGCCTGAGCTTCCTGTGTTGGGTGGCCAATGACTGATGCCTGATGTAGGAGTTGGAGGCTGGCTGGAGCCTGGAGGCCCCTGGAGCCTCCTTTGGACTGACCTGATCCCCCTTGTTGCCATTTTAGCAGGAGTGCTCTCTGGGGGGGGGGGGATGAGCCTCCACTAGACAGCCCTTCTGTCCCCCAGATAGCAACACCCCCTGCAGGTAACCCAAGATGTCTACACAGCTGTGTCTCAGGTCTGCCGTGAGCATGTGTGTGCAGACTGTGGTGTGCACAAGTCGGTGGCTGTTAGTGAGTGTATCTGCTGTGCCTGTGCAGTCCTGGGAAGGCGTGTGCACGTGCACGTGTGTGTTGCTGCGGCCGCTGGTGGTTTAATGCGTGCTTCCTCCCTGAGGTCATCTCCCATACCCCAGGACCCAGGGACTTGCTCTAGGGAGTATTTCCCTCTTTCTCAGCAAGGCATGTGGTGCGAAAGGGTGAGAAGGGTGTATGTACCAGTCCTTGCTCAGCCCCTTGGAGGGCTAGGTTCAAGGCCAGGGTGGCCCGGAGAACCTCTCCCTGTCCCTTGGTGAGCAGGAGGCGGTGCCATCCCAGCCCACCCAGCAGCAGCGTCCTCTTTCCCTGGCACTGAAGCCCAGGCCAGTCAAGCTGACATCAGCTGGGTATGTATGTGTGAATGTGGGGTATGTGCGTATGGAGGGTGGTGGTATCCCACCCTGGCTGACCCCTAAGGCTTCTCAGGTGATCCTTGGTAGTTGGGCAACCGAGGCCACTCAAACTGGGGACAGAGTTCTGGCCCGGGGGCTCAGCAGCCCCATTCCCCCTCCCCAAGTTCTGCACCTTGGGGGCTGGCCCTGGAAGGTGGGCAGTGTGGAAGAACATGCTCCCAACGCTTCCAGGGCCAAGTTCGCTTCTGGGGGCTGCTCCCTATCGGGCCAGGGGCTCCCCAGGGACCTCGCAGCCTGATGCCCAGAGCCCCTGTCTGCTCCAGGTCGCCGGTCTCCTCATATCTCTGGTTCCGCATCATCTTTCCCTCATCCTCATGCTCTGCCTCGAGCTCAGCACTCCCTGTTCTTCAGGGCCCAGCCCAGGCTTCCTCCTCCAGGAAGGCCTTGTTCTCTGGCCCTCCCGCCCTGTTCTCCTTTGCCTGGGCAGCTCCGGTGGGGCTCCTTTATCTTGCTGGGGGGGGGACAGTCCTCTGAATCAGTGGGGTGGGGCTGTGTGCTTATACCGAGCACCTGACCCCTTGCTGCACACTCACTCTCCCTGCTGAAGCCCAGAAAAGGAGAGTGCCTCCGTGTCCCTCTTTTCTAGAAGGGGGGCTGCATGCATTTGGCCTTCTAGGAGGACTGAGCATTTGTTTAGTGCTCATTATGTGTCAGGCACTGGGACAGCTGTAATAAATTAGAGTAATAATAATAATGTCCATTCTGAACATTCGTTAAGCTCCTAAATATGCCAGGTCCATATGCTAGGCAGTTCAAAAATAATCACCACTGTAATAGCACTAGTAATAATGGTCAACATTTATTCACCATTTGCTATGTGCCTGGTGCTGTTCTAAGAGCTTTGTCACAACACTGACCCTTTGAAGAGAAGCCTTGGTCAGATGCACTGTTTTGATAGGTCCTAACTTGGGGATGGGGCGGGGCCTCTGGCTGGCCCATGGACAGGAGGTGGCAGAAGCAGACAGCAAGACCCAAGGCCTGGCTCCAAACTCTCTGGGGTTACTTATACCACCCTGAGGTAGAACAGGTGGGTGGACTTAGACAAGTTCACTGGGCAGATGCAGTCACCACCTCTGCCCTCCCTCAGTTTGTGGGCTCTAGTCCCAAACTTTGAGGTTCTCTGGGTAGATCATGGGACAGAGGGGCTAAGATCCTGGGGCCTGGAGCCTTTCTGGGGTCCATGGACCCTGCTGCAGCCTGTCCAGGCACCACACCACAAGGCAATCTTTTAGCAGGGCTGACTCAGAAGGGCCCTTCCGCCCTGACTCACTGCCTTCCAGGAGTGCCCAGGCTCTGCCAGCCCTTCCACCTGCCTGATTGCTCAATAGCCCTTAGAACAGACTCCCCTTCCCCCAGCAAGACCCACTGGGCTTCCCCTGCCGCTCTCTGGTTCTTGGGGGGGGGGTGCCCATGTGTGGCCTCCTTGGCCCACCCACAGTCCCCCTGGTGCTTCTTGAGGTTCCAGGAATTCCACTTCTGAGAATGCATCCTTGGCATCTGGAGGGTTTTGGGTCTCCACGAAGTGTGCTGTGTGATTGTGGTGAAGCACTCCTCTAAGACTGGGACTCAGAGACCCCCAGCTGAGTGCACAGCTCTGCTCTGCTCCTTGCCTCCCCTGCAGGGCTTGGACCAGGTGGCCCCGGGGCCAGTGGAGCCTGAGGGTTCTGAGGAGGGGCCACAGTGGCAGCAGGCTGAGTGTGAGGGATTCTAGATTGTCAGTGTTTCCTGCCACATTTAATCAACTTTGATTCTATCTGTGGTGAGCTCCCACGTGTAATTTGGTAAAAATGTTCTGCCCATGGGGTTCTGAGCAGATGGGCCCCAGGTGTGGGTGGGAGGGAGTCATGTGGGAGTCTGGAGGGAGAGAGGAGTGAGTTTGGAAGAGTCTGGAAGGGGTAGATTAAGCCTGCTCCTTAGAAATTTAGGGCCTGGGGCCAGGTCTGCTTGGGCTCTGGGAGGAATTTGGGAACCAGAGCAAAGGTCAGGAGCCTACCTAACACCCCTGGGGATGAGGGAAGCTGGGGAACCAGAGTGGGTACCCAGGAAAGCGTGTCTGGGTGGGATTGGTGCTTAGGGACCTCTTGGCCTGTGGAAGGGGTGGGACTGTGTTCTGGCAATGCCATAGTCCCCCTTATCTGCAGGGGCTACATTCCAAGATCCTCAGTAGGTGCCTGAAACCGTTGGTAGTACTGAACTCTATAAAGACTGTGTCTTATCCTATACATACAGACCTATGATAAAGGTTAACTTATAAATTAGACACAGTAAGAGATTAACAGCAATAACTAATAACTAATAATAATGAAGGACAATTATAAGAATATACTGTAATAAAAGGTTTGTGAACATAGTCTTCCTCAAAATGACTTACTGCACTGTACTTACCCTTCTTGTGGGGCCGGGAGATGTTACCATGCCTGCATGATGAGATGAAACGAGCAGAGTGACGCGGGCATTGTGGGCAGTGTTAGGCGGCTGCTAATCTGGAAATACGTTAGAAGGACCATCATCTGCTTCCAGATTGCTCTGGACTGTGGGTGACTGAAACTGGGGCAAGTTTAACCATGGGTAGCGGGGACAACTGTAAATGTTTACCGAACATCTACTATGTACATGGCCCTGGTTCAGTCTGGACTGTGCCCTGATGGCACACACAGCATTGAACTGTGTTTACGACAAGGGATGGAGGGCTGGGGCCTTCACTTATACTGGGGCCCTCAGCAACCTGGGAGGGGAGGGGAGTTGGGGACCTCAAAGGCACTTCTAGCATCAGGGCAGCAGACAGGCTGGGTGCCACGGCCAGCATTTACCCAAGGGAAGGTTAGGTGACAGCCTTGGGCCACCTCTCTTGCCACACCCTCTGCAGGACAGGATGGAGAGCTCTGGGAGGCCCATCCCCTCCTTCCTGACCCTTCCCCCTCCGCTGGCTGCTCATACACTGACTGCTGGTGACCTTGGCCGGATACCTCCCTTTGTCCCTCCCTCTGCAGGCAGGAATCCAGACAGGTGGGGAGAAGATCGGGAGGCAGGGACTAGCTGGACTGCAGAAGGCTGGGTGGTAGGGGACTGCTGCCCTGCCCAGGGGCCTGTCTTTGGGAGGTGAGGGTGGGGGTGGGCTACTTCCCGTGCCCCGCACACTGTATCACACCCAGCTACTGGCCTCGCCCTCCGATCTTTCTTCTGGTGCTCACTGGAGACCCTTAAAACTGGAACCCCGTATCAGAACCCTGTCCCCACAAATTTGTGTGGAATATAGGAACTTCAAAGTAGTGTGAGGAAGACAAGCCCCCGGGGCTTTGTGGTCTGGCCCCCTCCTGGCCCTGCCGTCCACAGTGTGTCTTACCCTGGTTCCTGCTTCTCTGCTCAGTTTCTCCAATTAAAGTTTGAGCGGAAAGGCTTAAATCGGTGTGTCTTACACTTCACTGTCTGGCTGTACTCCGATCACCTGGAGCCCTGTTAAAGTGCAGAGTCTGATTCACCAGATCCGAGCAGTGGGGAGGCTGGGGCAGGGCGGGGAGGTGCGAGATCGCTCATTTCCAGTGAGCTCACAGCGCTGCAGCCCACAGGCCCCACTCTGAGCCACAAGACTTAGGCAGGCCGTCTAATTTGGGCCCTCAGGAACCAGAGGCTGGGCCACTTGAGCCCTTCGCGACCTCACAAGGCATCAGAAGGCAGCTTGGGATTAGCTCCAAGCTCTGGGCTTGCAGCCAGCAGTTCCCAGGTTGGGGGAGGCAGGAAAGTTCCTCTAGTCCCCAGCTTAGGCTGGGTGTTCCGGTAGAAAAATTCCTTCTTGGCTACTGGTTGATTTAAGGGTTGCTTCTGTCTTCAGGGGCCCCTAGGACATCTGAAATGTGAAGGAACATAGCACAACCCACCTGTTATCCTGGTGGTTACGGGGGCCCTCGGGAGAGTTGGCACCCTTTGTGAGGAAAGCAGAAAGCAGCTGCCACTTAATGCTGTGCCTTATTGCACTGAGAATGGGAATGTGACCAGAGGTGGCTGGGCATCTCAGCGTTGGCGGCCACGTGGCTGCCCCTTCCGTGGAAAGGCCCAATGGTCTAAGAAGACAAGGAGGCAGACAGCCAGCTGCCCTCCCACGCTGGGCTTCCCCCCATCAGCCAGCTCACGCCGCTGGGTCAGGGCACACACTGTGGTGTGGCGGTGACTCGCTGGCACGCCTGGGGCTCTTCAGGAAGGGCTGGGTGGATTCCTGTCTGCATCGCCCACAGTGCTTCCGGCACACAGTGCCCTTGCCAGGGCATGACTAACCCTGGTGGCGACTACACAGGCATCGGGCATCATGGGACTGTGAGAGGACCTGGGGTAGGATGGGGGCTGTGGAGAGAGGGGCCAAGCAGGTCGGCTTCCCGTCCCAGCTCCACCCACTGGCCAGGGCTGCCTCACGGTCGAGCCCGGAATGGGAGACCAAGCAGAGAACTCTGAGGCCGCCCAGGCACCTCCATCCCTTTAAGATCCAGAATGTTCGGGGCCCAGAGGAAGATGCTAGCACCCATGGCAGTTCCCATTGCTTAGGAGAGGTAGTGGCTGGGGAGGGGGCAGCCATTTCTCTTGCTTCCTATTAGAGGAGGATGGTTCCAACTCTGTGGGTTCCACAGCTGCCGTAGCAACTCCACTTAAAGGGCCAGCTCCTAGAAGGGGAAGAGGGCTCTAAGGGAGCCCCTTCTTTAGTCCCTAGGGGGCTGAATGATTTAGGGTGGTGGACAGAACCAGCAAGCTGGGGACCTGAGGTCTGCACCCTTCTCGCACGCCTTCCTCTGCTTCCTGCACCCCCTCCACCATCACCCCTCCCACTGTGGGTTCACTTTTCAGCTCTGTTGATTTCAGCTTGGTCTCTGGATGGGTGAGGCACCCTGGCCCTTGGCTCAACGTGGCCAGCTAGCTATTGGGACTGTGCAAGGGCCACAGGTGAGAAGCACTTATCGCTGAAGTTTGTGTGTGTGCTCCTGTATATATGTGTATGTGTGTATTATGTTGGCACGTATTGACGTCTGAAGAGTTGTGTGCCTGAAGGTCCACAGCTGTGTGCACAAGTGCACATCGAGTGTGTATGTGTGAAGATGGTCAGAGGCTCCTGGACATTCTGTGACACTTGTACATAGATTAGGTCCTATCTTGAGTGCCTGGGGGGATCTGGCTCCTTAAAGGAAGAGGATGAGTTATTTTGTAAAGTGGATAGCAATCCGCTTAAACTTTGCATACATATCTGAAATTTGCAAAGGGTTTGTTTACATAAATAGAGGCCCCACATTTAGAATGGCTTGTATGTTTGTTGTGCCTTTGGTGAAAGATCCTCTTCCCAGGTCCTGGCAGAGCTGCTGGCACAATGCCCTGGGTGCCAGTCCACTGTTCAGCGCAGGCTTAGAGAAGCCAGAGCAGTATCAGCCTGTGCCAGCTCACTGGGGGCAGGGGAGGCCAGCCGAGTGAACAGAGAGGGTGTCGTCAGTGGTCAGTCCACTGGGAGAAATCAGAGATGAGGCCAGATCCTGCCTGGCAGGTCTGCCACCCTTGTCTCAGGTTACACTCCTAGGGAAACTGGTTGCCCTGGGTGGAGACTGGCCCCAGATATTAGGGCCCTGAGGATCCAGCCCTGAGCTCCTGGGAGAGCTGGGGTAGAGTGTGGGTTTGGCACATAGACACCCTGGGCAGGGCCCCTGTGTGAGGCTGGCCTGTGGGCTTCCAGAAGGAAGGAAGTGGACCAGAATCGTGAGCTCCAGGTGGGGAGGAAATCTCCTGGGGGGTCTCCACCTGGGGGCTCTGGCCACCCTCCTCCAGGGAGGCCTCTCAGTGTGGCAGGAGGGCTGGCTGGCTGGGCCTAGGGGCCTAGGCCCCTCTACTTCTGCCTCTGGACAACACTGACCCTTAACCTCAGCTTCCTCTGGACCCTCCGAGGGCCTCTCAGCAGTGAGATAGCAGGACGCAGGGTGTCCTGCCTGAAACTCCTGAGAGTGTGGGAGGATCTGGGAAGCTGGAGGCGGTGATGCGAAGAGCATCCCAGGGGGCAGAGGCAGCTGGCGGGGAGGGGGGAGTCTCCTGTTGCCCTAGTTCCTGGTTTAGATGTTATACATGTTGAGGCACAAGGAAGAGGCGACTCTCGCCCTCAAATGTGGGTCAGCTGCCAAGTGCTGGCTGGGGCTCTCCCCGTGCAAGATGCTGTGCTCAGGCCTCAGGCTCCCACTCCACCTGCCCCAGAGTGCGGGCGCTACTTACGCGTCCTTTCTTCTGAGGACTTCAACCTAATCCCAGGGCCTGGGTATTGCCTGGAGCCCAGAATCTATCTCCTCCAACCTTGGGAGGCCCTCAAATGGGAAAGCGCCAGAAGGTGGTGGTTCCTCAGCAGCTCATAGAAGGCCCTCTGGAAACCCTGTGTCTCAAATCCATCCCTAACCAGGTGACAGCCTCTCAGGTCACGTACAGAGACAGCTGGCTTTTTAGCATCCGTGCTGCTTACTCAGCCTTTGAGCAGGAGCGGCCTTGGTTGTCTTGATGAAGAGTGGGGGCCAGAGGGGATCTTCCTTGTGGGAACCCCCAGGGAGCTGAGGACGCATCTGTGGTGGCTCCCCTCTGCCTCCCCCGTAGCACATGGTCCAAGCCTTGGGATCCTCCAGTTCCCCTCATTCTCCTTACTTCTCTGACATTTAGGGAGATGTCTGGGGAGGAACCGGGCTATGGAGGCCAAAACTCAGGCTAAGAAATTTAGGGCTGCGACACATTTTTCTTTAAGCTCCTGGGAGAGGGCCTAGCCTATCTCCACTATAAAAGGATTTGGCCCACCTGCCCACACAGGTGAGGGTACAGGAGATTTAAATGTCTCCAGAAGGTGGAAAGTCAGGGTTCAGGTGGCCTCATCCACCCTGCCAGCTGAGGCCTGGTGGGATGGCAGGGGAGTGCTGGCTGGTGTGGATAAGTGCCCAGTACATGGTCAGACAAACAACACACAGATGTCCAGAACCTCCAAAGCACCATTTATCCAGGCCCCATGGAGCCGAGTGTCCCCAACTGCCTACCCGCTAGCCCTTGGTGGAGCAGAGACGCCACAGTGGCCCTTGGCCTGATACCCTGCATGCTCCCTGGACCAGCCCACACTGGGGCCACAGACCCATGCTTGCCGGGACCTCGGCCCATCAAAGTGGGGCCCTGGGAATGAGCTGAGCCTCCGAACTTCTTCCAGCCCCCCACACCCTCAGGCGGCCCGTCGGTCTGGGTCTAGCTCGACCCTGGGCTAAGCTTCCTTGAAATCTCCCTTAAATAAACCCATCCCCAGAGCGACCCACCCACCTTGCACCCTGCATATATTGTTCTACTGGCTTGCGTCTTCTTGAGAATGGAGAGGCTCTCTCCTGTCCTCTGCTCCAGGGAATACCATCTCCCTAAAACACTAGGGCAAAGTTTTCCTCTCAACCCTGCGGCAGAGACAAGGGGAGGCCTGGCCTGGCGCGGAAAGGCTAGGATTCCCTGTGTCCCTCCTTGCCTTCCTCCTCACCCTCTTAGCAGCTTGGGTCAAGCGTGATTCCCCCAAGGTCACAGACCCAGGACACAGAGCCCTGACCCATCTGGGAGGCCGCTCTGGTTTTGATACCCCAGTAGCTCCAGGGCAGGGGGCCTGACTCCGGGTCTGTCTCCGGCCTTGGGCCTCTTGCAGTTCTCCAGGCATGGAGTGAACTGGGGACACTCCAGCTCTTGACTCCACTTGGGGCTGGACTCCTGGGACTACCTCCCAGCACCCTCTGACCCTGATAACCCCAGGTCTCTCCGGCTCTGGGGACATGCAAACAGCACCAGGGCTGGGACAGTGGTGCTGGGGCCTAAGCAAGCCTGGCTCTGGCCTGATCAGTGACTGGGCCCAGGCCGGGCCTCACACCCAGTACTGGCCATTCTTGAGGGCAGGGTTGGATGTCCGGCAGAACTGCAGCAGCTCTGGGTCCGGTTGGCCCCCCGATGGGGGCCCCTGGCCAGGCATGGCTGTGAGCGGGATGGCCTGGCCCGGCTCTACCTTGCGGAAGGTCTCCGTGTCACTGGCCAGGCCGTTGCGAGGCTTGGCGGTCAGCACCTGGACGTTGTGCTTGCCTGTCTTGTTGCGTTTTCGGAGGTAGAAGAGCAGGGGCAAGATGAGCCCCAGGAGCAATAGGACGAGGCAAATGGGAATGATGACGCTGAACATGTTGGCCTCGAGGAAGCCCAGGAAGCCTCCCCTGGCCACAGCGGGCGCGAGGCTGGAGGTCGCCGGGCCAGGCTCACCTGTGGGCGGGCCACCGTCCGGCTTGGCTGCTTCTGTCGGGGAGGCCGCAGGGAGACTGAGCAGGTCAACACTGTAGAGCCGGGCCGCATTGTAAGGCTCGGTGGCAAAGTCCAGTGAGGCCACAGCAGGCGGGACACCGGGTGCCCAAAGCTCCAGAGTGAGACTGTCGCCTAAGGGGCCCCGGGACATACCCTCTGGACTGCCCACCTCCAGCGCCAGCCTTCCATCCTCAAGGTCCTGCTGGGTGAACTGCTCCACAAGCTGGCTGCCCCTGGGCTCTGTCCTGGACCGGGCCACACAGACCACCCGGCCATGCCGGGGTCCCGCCAGGAGCCGGAAACGGGGCACACCGCCTGTGTGGTTGGCCAGCTCACCTGCATCTAGGATGGTGGAGTCCAGGCGCAGGGTGGCACCCTGGGGCCATGGCCCATGAGCCCACACATGCAGCAGAGCCCTCACAGTCACGTTCACTGTGGCTGATGCGTTGGCGCCCCTGGCCAGTGCCAGGATGCTGAAGTGGTCGTGAGAGGATGAGAAGTCGGTGAAAGTAAAGACCACCTCGCCCCGGTCTACCTGGAGCTGACTGAAGGCCGTGGCAGGCTGCCCGCCCGCCAGGAGCCGCCCGTACCGGGGCCCTCGGGTGAGGTGGTATGCCGCGTCTGGCTCCTCCTGATCCGAGACCACCTGCAGCTGTCGCCGGCTCAGCGGGGATCGCCCTGAAGCTTGGGGCACCTCGAGGGGTGCCTGCAGTTGCACCTCGATGGCCGACGGCAAGACATCCACAGTCAGGGCCACGGGCAGGGGTGGGCTGGCCCCATCAGACACACTCAGCTGGAAGATGCCCGCCACGCTGCTCCCATTGGCCACGAAGGCCAGCCGCCCTGCATCCACGTCGGCCTGTGTGAAGTGGGTCACGGGCCCTGGGCTGGCCCCCACCAGGCTGAGGAAGCCATTGTGGGGTGCCCGCTGCACCTCGTACTTGATCTCCTCAGGAGCTGAGTCCGGGTCCACTACACTCAGCTGGGCCCGGGAGATGGGGGTGCGGGATCCCCGGGTGGGCCGGAGAGGGAGGGAGGCCTGCGGCCGGGGTGGCCGCTCGTTCACGTCCTGCACTGTGATGGCGAAGGCCTCTGCGGTTCGGGGCCCTTCCACAGACACCCCCGCCGGCCCCTGGAGGTGGGCACGGAAACGGAAGCCATCCTGCTGGGTGCCCCCCCCTCCGTGGGCATATACCAGCTGCCCTGCGGCCAGTTGGGACTGCAGGAAGTGGGGCTGCCCGGCGTGGAGGGGCTCCTGGGATACCAACAGCTGGCCTCGGGTGGGGAACTGTGTGATCTGGAAGAGCACGTCGTGTTCTGGGCGCTGGGGTGATGGAACACTGGCCAGGAAGTTGGAGGCGTCCAGGGCAGCCTTGGTGATCTCAGCCCTCTGGCCTTCGGGGACCCACAGACCTGAGGTTGGGACACAGGCAGTGAAGGTCCCGCCCAGGAGGGAAGACTCAGATCCTCAGACCAGGGCCTCCAGGCAGGTCCATGCCTCTCCCACAGGGCAGAGCAGGTACCCCAGGAGGGCAAGCACCATGTCTCCTTTCTGACTTGAAAGCCTCCCCACCCACCCACCCTTCTTATGACTTCCCGGGTCCTGGGAAACGGGAGCTGCTGCCCCTGGCTCGTATTGCCCCCTCTCTGGCCCTCCTAGTATCCCTCCCACTTTACCAGCCCATCATGCTATTCACCTTTGTTCCTCCAGAGACGGCTGGGGCGCTGGGGACAGGCAGCCTCGAAAGACACAGCCACAGTGAGGACGGCAGCCACCTCGGGGGAAGGGGGTGAGGACAACCGGAGCTCCAGGGCATCATGGGCCTCCCAGAAGGGCTCAGCGGGCATCTCATGCTCATACAGAACATTACCAGCATACACCTGCGGGGAGACCCAATGTTGGGACTGGAGGCAGACCCAGCCTGCGGCACCCAGAAGCCCCTTGTGGGTTGGCACTGGCCCCGGGCACTGGCCTCCCGGGTAAGCTCTGTGTCCAGCTTCACTCTAGGGTCTCCTGGCTGTGCCTTCTCTGTCTGTAACCCCTGCTCCCCCTCACTAACTGAGCAGGTGACTGTTAGACAGTCACACAGCGGTGAAGAGCCGGGCTCCCCAGCCAGATCCCTCCGTCAAACCTGAGCTCTGCCGCCTTGGGCGAATCTCGTCTCTGTGGGGAAAGCAATATTCTCTCCACAGTGGGTCCTTCCTCTCTGGCACTGGGTTCCTGCCCCTCTTCCCTACTGAAGACACCACTTCTACCATCTCCCTTAGTTCTCCTATGGTGTCAAATTTCCCCCCAAGATGGATTGTTCCTGTCATTATGCAACCATGCTGTTCTTTCTTCCGTCTTGCAGACAAAACTCTTGATTTCAATTTTTTCCAACATTTGTCTCCCACTTTTGCTCTTCTTTGCAGCAAAACTGCAAAAAGAATAGGATATGCTCTCCCCCAGTGTGGTCCTGCGCACATTCCACCCAGACCTTTGCTCCTGTCCTTGCCAAGGGCTCCGATGGCCTCCATATTGTTGGACCGGGTGTCGGTTCCTAGGCCTCATATTACTCACCTGCTCAGCAGCTCTTCATTGAGCATTCTGTCCTTCCTCTAACACACCCGTTGGTTTCCGGGGTGCCGCACTGTCTTCTCCCTCCTACCTCACTACCACTCCTTCACAGACCAGGGGCAGATCCAGCCGGCGGCACCTCCCCCTCTTCTCAGTGTCTGTGGCTTGGCCTGGAGACCTCTTCTCTATTTACAGGCCCTCCCCACGGGCTCTTGCTTCATCTCCAACGCTGGCTGTGCGAATGGCCCCAATCGATCGTATCTCTAGCCCACACTGCTCCCCCCTGAACTCCAGGCTCATATGCACCTGCTCCTGGGCAGCTCCGTGGGGTGTCTGAGGGTCGCCTCCAATGCGGCATGCCCCTGCACACCCCTAACCTGCCTTGCCTTTTCTAGTCTTCCCGCCCCAGATTATGGCAGCTCTTCCAGTGGCTCAGGCCAAAACCCTGGGCTCTCCCGGACCCCCCCACTTCTGTCACACACCCCCATTTCTGGCCTGGACTGCTGCCATAGCCTTTTGTATCCCCATTTTGGCCCCGCCCCCCTCCTCCTACAGCTGGTTCTTAACACAGAAGCCAGAATAAGACTTTAAAAGTGTAGGTAGGGTTATGTCGCTCTTGCTTAGATGGCTCCTTATTTAACCTCATTGTAACCCTGGTACCCCTGTGACCTCCTACCCCCGCCCCAGAATACTGCGCTCTGGCCACACCTGCTGTCTCCTAGGGCTTGTCTGCACCTTAAGTCCCTGAGGATAGTCTTCCCTTCCATAAAGAAATGTGCATGCTCCCTCCCCCTTGTAGCCCAGACGTGTCCTCTTGGTTTATCTTTTGTTTTCCCCTTTTAGGAGGTGCAGGGAATTGTTTTCCTTTTCGCAGAAAAACAGGAGTTGCGCAATAAGACGGAAACCGGGGTTTAGCTCAGAAGACTCTAGGGGCAGTTGTGTTGTGGTGGATGGGGGAGCACTACCCATTCTAAAAGGGGAGCCATACCTTGTCAGGGCAATCAGCACAGTTCTAAAGGGACAGCAGAGTGTGGTGGGGGTGGTGGTGTCTGCTCCTTAGCTGATTGCCGACAGAGGAACACAGGCCTTCTAAGGAACTCGAAATCAGGGTTGTTTTTTTGTGTGTGTGTGTGAAATTCCCCAAAGGTCATATGTTGACCACTAACTTAAGAATATGAAATGCATCATGCAGACCAAATAAAACATATCTGTTGGCCAGATGTGGCCTCCAAGGACCATCAGCTGTGACCTCTGGCCCAGGCTGGAGGGTGGGCAGGAAGGAAATGGAGACCCCAGGAATCGGGGTAGGAGGCTGGATACCTGGGTACCGGAGCTTCTACGGGGAGAAGTATCTGGTTGCAGTGAGGCGAATCCCAGCAAGGTGGGGAGGGGCCCCTGAGCCTGGGGAGCAAGCAGTGTTCTCTGGTGAAAGAGATCTTGGAACAGCAGTCAGAAGGCATGATTGCGGTTTGCCTCTTATCAGCCATGTGCTCTGAATAAAGTCACCTGACTTCTGTGAGCCTCAGTTTCTTTATCTGAGAAACGGGGACACCCGATCCTTGCCCCACCCAGCTCAGAGTACTGTGGGACAATGGTGCTGTCGGGACACTCCCCAGTCCTGCCCTGCCTCCTTCCCCAAGGGGGGACAGTCTCGGCCATGAAGCCTCTTCCCAGCGTCCTGGGTGGCACTGCCAGCCTGGCTCCCTAGTGGCCATTCAGTCTCATCCTCCATATTGGGGGCCTTGGCGGTCCGGTCCTGTTCCCTCCCCCTTCCTGGGCACCTGATGACAGGCTTCCAGGGACACGGGGCGCACAGCTGCCACAGCCACCAGCCTGCTGAATCTCACTGCGGGGAGGAGGCAGGAAGGGGGCCCTAGCAGAAGCCAGGCCTTCAGGAGAGCAGAGAACCCCGGGCCCAGAGGGTTGAAGCGAGAGGCCTGTGAAACCTTTTCCCACCTTCCTTAAAGCCTTTCCTGATGCCGAAAAACGCCCCAGCCATCCTGCCTCTGCAGAGCTCCCGCACTTAGAAGGGGCACTGCTGTATGTGGTGGCCGCTGGCCCACGGCACAGCTGGCACAGAGCCCTCTGATCCCAGCAGCCTAGCAGTCCGCCTCTTCCCATGGCTGCGAGTTCTGATTTTTTACTGGTGGCCTCTGGTGTGCTCTGAGACTGCTGTGCCCTCAAGCTGCCATCACGGATGGGTGGCAGCTTCACTCGCAGCTCCACCTACTCGGCTGCCTTCTGTCCACACATCTGCTCCCAGGCCCCGCTCTGCTTCATGCTGGCTCCTGACCTAAGCCCCAGGCTGAGCTGCTGTGCTGTCTTCTTTGCAAACTGTGCCCCCTGCACTGCCTCTTACCAGCCACTGGGGTGTACGAGTGTCCCCCCCACAGTGCACACATTGCAGCCCCTGTGGTCCGACTGCAGCCTCCTTCTGGAAGCCAAGCCCCAGGACCTGATCCCTGCTCGGGGCCCCTGCAGCTCTGACCTCCTGCATTCTCCTTCCCTCTGAAACACTAAGCCCCCTTTGCCCTGCCAGCCTGGTGGCTCCCAGAGGGCATGGCGTACAGGGCCAGGAGCATGGTGGGCCCAGGAAGTGTCTGCTGCCAGTGATGCCAGAGCTGATACCCATGTTCACAGGCAGAGTGGGCCACCTGAGGCTGAAGGGAGTCTAAATGGTGGCTGTAGAGACCTGGGCCCTTACCTCGGCTTGAGTGAAGTTCACCAGGGCCTCCCCGGTGCTGCGCTGCTGGGCATGGAACAGCCGGCCGAGCTGGGGGCCCTGCACCACCCGGTAGAGCAGGAGGCGGGGGTCGGTGCCCACGCTGGAGCTGGCTCTCAGGCTCCGGCCACTGAGAGGCTGGACAGACCCTGCCAGAGGGGAAAGGGGCCTGTCAGCCTTGGGCCAGGAGCCAGGGCAAGGCTCCTGCAGGCATGCCTGTGCTGGGCAGACCCACCTGGGCAGACGGTCAGGGTCCGGCTGCCCTCCAGCGAGAGGAGCGGCTGCTTCTGGGCTGTCACGCGGAAGAAGTGTCCCGGGGAAGTGTGGGCACCGTCGGAGAGGCTGAAGTGGAAGCCTCCGTCCAGGGCTCCTGAGGATAGAGGCGGAGTTGGCCCTCACTGGCCCGTGCGGCACGCCATCCTCAGGGCATCCCCGTCTCAGCACCCACCTCTGTGTGAGAACAGCACCAGCCCGCTGTCCAGCTGGGCCTGTGTGAAGCTGTGCACGTCGGTGTCTGGTGCCGTCCGCAGCACGACCCTCCCGTTGTCGGGCCGCTCGATGGTGTAGACCAGGTGCTCAGGTCCCGAGTCGCTGTCTGCGCCCCTGAGGGCCTCTGGAGGGAAGGGCACAGTGGCCCCCTCCCACATCTGGGGACACAGGCCTGTGAGGTTTCTGTCCCTACCAAGCTTACCCACTTGGCTCCTTCCTGCCCCTGGGCCACCACCCGCGAACTGCTGGCGTCGGGTCTGTGCCATTCTGGGCTCCTACACACAAAGGGTCCCCAGCCCCGCTCACCTTCCCCTGCACCCCAGGCCTCCACACCCATGTGTCTCTCCATGTGCCCTAATCCTGCTTACCCTGCAAGGCAAGCTCACGTCCCCCTACTTTAGGAAGCCTGCAGATCTCAACCTTCCCACGTTCTCAACCCCCAAAGTCCCCTAACCCGGACCAACTGCATTGTTTTATCTGCTGTCTCCCTGGGAGGGTGGGGGTCTCCCTTCAGATCCTCCGTCGTCTGGGTAGGGGCTGGGTGCCGAGGGGGATGGTGAGGTGGGCCTGCCCAGGGTGCTTAGCTACAGGCTCTCCTCCCAGGTGCTGGGGGCGGTGGGAGGCAAGTGGGGCTGGAGAAGCTAGCGGCTGGCCCCTGTCCTGCAGCCCTGGGACGAGGCACCGGGTGTGCCCAGTGAAGACAGCGGGGTGAGGGTGCCTGGGTGTGGGAACTTCTCAGAGTGAAGGGGAGCCCCCCTCGGGCCTCCCACCGTCCCTGGGGTCCTGTTACAAGTCCCACTGGGTCAGCAACTTGTGGGTGGTGTTGGGGAGGGGCTCCAGTATCTGGAAAACAGCACTGAGATTCCTGGGCCCCTTGCCCGAGCCCCAGGCTTCCCCAGGCGGAGCTCTGGGAGGAGGGACTCAATGAACGGAGGCGGGGCCTTACCGCTGGCTCTTGGCACAGCTCGGGGGACAGCACCACCTACTGGCCAAAATTCCACTAGCGCCTCCTGACTCCGGTTCCAGGGCAGCTCTTAGCCTGTACCCCACCTGCCCGCTGCCATCCCCTACCCGCCCCACGCCATTCCCGTACCCCCAGCCTTTGGGCCGAATTCCCACTCACACACATCCTATACCACCAAAGATGCCCAGTGCTGCATGTCACACAGCCCAAGGCAGCCCTCTTTTGAAGTTTTCCACGACTCCTGCTGACCTGAAGAAGTCAGTATTCAAGGCCCTGCCCATCCACTATCTTGCTACGTGGTCTTGACCAAGCCACACCCTTTCTGTTCCACCACTGACTATTTCTGTGAGTGTGAAGAAGTTCTGTCCCCTGTCAGGGCCTCAACTTCCACCTTTGTCAAATGGGGGCACCTCTGCTCTACAGGGACCTGGGGAGCCAAGCTGTGGGGGTGGAAGTGCGGAGCTTAACCACTCTCCACTTGGGGTCCACCCTTACAGCTTTGGAAGAACGTTCTTCAGGAGCTCTGGTCCTGAGCCATAGATAAAGCCTCCTGCTGACGTGAGTCCCGGGAACAGCAGGCCTAAGTGTGGCCGTTTACAAGGCTGCCTGCTGCGCTGACAAGTGTCCAATAAGAAAGCCTCACACCTGTGTTCTGTTTCCAGTGCAACAACTCTTCTCTCTTCCCAATAACCTAGTGAGGCATGTGGCGGTGTCCTCATTTTAGAGTTGGGGACTGAGGCTCAGACAGGGGAGCTACGGGCCTCTCTCTGGGAGGGGAGGTGGGAGGTGGTCCCCACTGCTGTCACCTGCAGGCCTGTGTTTGTGGTGAGGACAGGGGGTTGGTCATTGACAGGCAGGATGGTGACTGTGAAGACCACGGGATGGCTCTGGCGGTCCATCTCTGAGGCGTTGGCCACGAGGACGAAGCTGTCTGTCAGCGTCTCACTGCCGTCGTGCACATAGTGGATCAGCTGCTGCTCCGCCTGCAGGTAGGCCCAGGGTTGGGGTCAGGCCCCTGCTTGCTCAGACTGCTGGGTCTCGGGCCCAGAGCCTCTCATGCCCTGCCTTTGGGTGGTTGGGGGGAGACTGACTCCTTCCGAGCTGGTTTCTACAGGGGGAAGAGGGGGGCAGTCATTTCTCCCCAAATGAAGGAATGATTAGTGAAGGATATGGGAACAATAATTTCTATTTGCCCAGGGAGGAAGGAATAAGATGAGGTATCTAAAATAGAGGTGCTCCATATATGTGGACTCCCTGCCTCTTCTCTGTACATATCCTCAGACCGGGAGTCCCTAGGGCTCCCCCCACCGCTGCCCTCAGAGCTGGGCTGCACCCCCAGGGCCCCCCTAACTGCTGTACCTCTCTCCAGGAGAAAGTGCTGAGGGTCCCGTCTTGAGGTCCTCCCTCTCTCTGCAGGGCCCCGTGACGGGGTGGCTCTCGGACCTGCAGGTCGAGACCTGGCAGTGTGGGGAAGTAAGGCCCAGCGACGCGGAGCAGTGGAGGGGCCAGGGTGCGGGCACCGCCCTCAGGCACACTGAAGTTCTGAGCCTCTAGCGGGATGGCCGCAGGCAGCACCTCCAGCTCCACATGAATGTCCTCAAGGCGAGCGCCCAGGCCTGAGGCCACATCGAGGGAGAAGGCGTCTTTCCAGGCCTCTGGGTGGGAGTGCAAGTACAGGACCCTGCCTGCAGTCACCGCCTCCTGAGAGAAGTTCTGCACGGGGTCCAAGCTGGGTGGGTCAGCCACCAACTCGCCATGGGACAACATCACCAGGTAGCCGGCACTTGGCGGGGTCCTCACCGAGAACACAATGTCCGCCGGGGGCACTGACTCCTGGGCTGCCTGGTTAATAGAGGTCACAGGTCACAGAGGGGGGGCAGTCATGGTTCCAGAGCAGCCGAACATGCTCAGACCCGTGTGCCGCTCGTTCTCCCGGGGAGTGCCCAGGACACCGGACTCCACTACTTGCTTAGACACATGGACACACCCAGGTTCACACACCCAACAAGCAGACGGCAGGTGGTCAGAGGGACTGCACACTCTCCCCACTCCCACCCCAGTCACACGGTCACAAAGCCTCTGAGACACACACTCCCTCAGAGATGTCCACAACCACACATCCCCAGGTTCAGTGACACACAGAATCTCACCACACAGGTATGTGGACGCGGACTCTCGCATGGATCCCCTGCCCCCCGTTATTGCCAGTCCTCGCCACCAGAGGGCTCCCCACCCTTCTTAGAGGCTCGGGCTCCTACACTAAAGGCCCTGTGGTTGCAGGCGCTGGAACAGCCCAAGGGCTACTCCTCTCTCTGATCCACACTAGTACTACCCCCAAACTCACATTCCTGTGTGTTTGCCTGGAATACTGCCCCCTTTTCCCTGCTATTGAAAGCCCAGAGTCTTGGAAGCCTGGCTCAGCTGCTGCCTTCTTTAGGGCAAAGACTTTCTAACACCAGACATGTTTAGCCAGAGTCTGTCTGAAAGTGCAGACAGTCAGAACCACAAGGGATTCAGAAATTGGCAGCATAGGAGAATACGGCCCAGAGAGATCAAGGGATTGGCCTGAGGTCACAGAGCAAGTCACTGGGCTTGCTGGATGGTGTGTGGTTGCTCAGTGAGGTTCCTAAGTGGACAGCAGCTCTCTCGAGATGCTGAGTCTTGGTCTGGGATCTGGGGAAGGAGCTGGGGACATGCAGGCCTCAGGGGCTGCCAAGCCTGTATCCAAGGCCTGTGGTCTTCAAAGTCTATACAAATGGAAACCCTCCAGAGAACTTGTTATTATTGGAATACAGATTTTCAGGGTCCACTTCAGAGATTCTGTGGTCTGGGTGGGGTCCAGGAATCTGCTGCTTAGCCACAGAATGTACACATGTGCCCATGACATGCGGAGGCACATACGATCACAGGCAGCTGTGTGTATAGCAAACTCCCTAGAAACCCTCAGGCATACAATATGCACAGGTGCAGGTACACACCCAAGGCATGTGCACACACCGGGCCCAGGAGTTACTGCAGGCCCAGCCCCAAGCATCCAGTCACGAATGGCTTGGAGGCTGGCTGGCTGGGCCCCTGCGCCTGGATCATCCCCCTGCTCACCCCCATGTCCTTTACCTCCAGCTGGTCCCTTCTGATCTCGGCTGCCTCGCCCTGGAAGACATAGATCTTCTTGTGCTGGACCAGGTGCAGTGGGGCCAGTGGCCCCTCTATGGCGATGGTCACTTGCAGCATGGCGTCTGTGTGCACAGGTCCTGCCTCTACAGAGAAGGCCACGGTATCACGGGGGCTGAGACTGCCATTGTGGCTGTAGAGAATGTCACCATCCAGCAGATCCTGCTGGGAGAAGGTGGTGGCTGGCTGGCCGGCCCGGAGCAGCTGCCCCCAGTGCGGGCCGGCGGTGACATGGTAGTGGACCTCACCCCCACTACGGATGTCTAGATTGGTGTCGAGGTGGAGCACAGCTGCGTTGATGGTGCTGTGGCCTCCCTGAGGGACCATGAGGCTGGAGCCATTGGCCACATGCAGGTAGGGCTCTGAGGCCTGGACTTCGAGTAGTGCAGTGGCCTGGTGCTGCCCATCAGACACCTGCAGCTGGATCCAGCCACGGTCGGCCCCTGAGTGCACAAACAGGACTCGCCTCCTCCGGAGGTCCTCCTGGGTGAAGCGGTAGACAGGCCGTGTGGGCTCATCCACAGCCACGATGCTGCCAAAAAGGAGGTCCTTGCGCGTCAGCACCAGCTGAGTGTCAGCAAAGCCTGAGTCAGCATCGCTGAAGGCCACGTCATCTGTGGTCAGCAGCCGCTGCCCACCCCGGGCCACGTGGAAGACACGGCTGATGGTCTGCACGGGGGCATGGTCATTCACAGGCTGGATGGACACACGGAAAACGCCCCGTACCTCCTCCCAGGCCATGCCACCGCTGCCCTCACCCTGGCGGGTAGCCACAAATGGAATGTCATCTTCTGTGCTCTCGGAGTCGTCATGCTGGTAGACCAATCGGCCATGAAGCAGGTCATCATTGGTGAAGGATGTCACCATGGTGTCCTTGTCCTGTGCCCCCTGCCACATCAACCTCCCATGGCGGGGCTGCTCCATGACCTCATAGAGGTAGCTGGCACTGTTGAGACTCTTGACGAAGAGGTGGTCAGCAGAGAGGACACCCTTGCCTCCCTCAGGCACTGAGAGGAGCGTGTTGGTAAGGACAGGAGAATCTGGGTCACCGCCGATGTGGATGGGGAAGGTGTAGAGAGGGGAGAAGTGTGGTGGAGCTGTGACACGGAAACGGAAGAGGTCCTCGACTGCCTCTGAGGCACGTGCTGTGGCCCCATAAGTCACCCGACCAGCCTGCAGGTCATCCTGGGTGAAGCCCTGACCGTCTGCTAGTCGTGTGCCCTGTAGCCGAAGATTTCCCTTCCTGGGGGCCTGAACCACCTCATAGTGGAAGGTGGTGGGGCTCAGGTCTGCGTCCTCTAGGGCGGCCTCCAGGTGGGCAGTGGTGAGGGCCTCCTGCTGGGTGTTCTGAGTATGCAGTGGCTCCAGCCGCAGCAGCCACACTGCGGCTCTCTGGACTGTCACTGGAAAGGACAAATTGCTTAGAGTCTCCCGGCCCACCTGCACCTCCAGGGCCAGGTTCTCCACGGTGTCCTCGGCGCGGTGCTGTGGGTCAGTGCTCAGGTACCTCACTCGGCCCTGCTCCACGTCCCACTGCTGGAATGCCTGTGTGGCCCACCACTCAGCACCCTCGGCCCCGCCTGCCCCCTGCTTCTGCAGCTCCCCAAACTGCAGGGCCCCAGTGACTCGGAACTGCACGCTCACATCCTGCCCCACAGCGTTGGTCTCCACGGACAGGTTGGCAGGCGAGACGAAGGCAGCAGAGCCCTGGGCCACGTACAGCCCTGTGTTTCGACGGATCTGAATGGTCGGCCGGATGGCCACCACCTTCAGTGTGGCTGGGGGGCTGGCCTGCAGCCCATCGCTGACCTGGAATGTCAGGTCCTGGGCTGGCCCCCCACGGTGGATGTAGACTAGGTTGCCAGTCTCCAGCTCCTGGCAGGAGAACTCAGTCGCTGGTGCACCAGGCTGGTCTCGGCGCTCCACAGGAAGGCCGGTGTGGGTGCCGAGGAGCTGGAAGGTGAGGCCCTCGCAGGCAGAGTCCGGGTCATAGGCTTGGAAGACCTCAGGCCCCAGCGGCTTCTGGGTGTGCTCCAGGATGACCATGAGGCTTCCGTGCGGGAAGATAATGCGGGGTGGGTCGTTGACAGGGTTTATCTGGATGGGCAGGATGTAAATTTGGCCTCTCTGAAGGCAGGAGGGCAGGGGGCCCCGAGCAGTCACTGACACCTCCAGCACCAGCTGGTCCGAGGAGTCCTCAGAGCCATCGTGGACGAAGCGGACCTTGTGGTTTACCACGTCCAGGAGGGTGAACATTTTCCGTGCCTGGGCGCCCGGGACATCCAGCTCTAGCTCACCGTGGCGGGCTCCGCGGCTCATGCTGAACAGCACCTGGGATTTGCGCAGCTCAGCCTCACCCAGGTCCACTGTGGGCTGAACATGCCGCCACTCAAGCCAGGCTGTGCCACCCTCAGCCACCACCAGTGGGCTGATGGTGAGCAGTTGGGTGAAATTGGCAAAGACAGGAGGCAGCCCTGGCTCAGGCACACAGGGCTCAGGCAGCTCCACGGCTGGCCAAGCCTCAGGAGCCAGGGTGGAGAAGGCCTCGTATGGGCCATAGGCATCCTCCTCATACTCATCTTCCTCAAGCCTGCAGCCGGCCACCATGCTGCGAGTCAGCAAGGCTTCCCGGAGCCCCTGCCGCTTGCCGTTGATGCTGAGGTCCTCCATGCAGCCCAGGAGGGAGACATTGCCAGCCCCCGGTGCCAGGCCCAGGCGGTGCTCCTGGAGATGGCGAGAGACCTCTGCATGTAGTCCCCCGAGGAGGAGACTGCCACGTGGCTCCAGGAAGCTGAGGACCCCGCGGTTGGAAGTACGTGTGGGGTACTGGTCCACAGATATTTCCAGCTGGTGAGCGTCCATGTGGATACTGACCTCATGGGGTTGCCCATCAGCCACAGGCACACTGTTATGCAGCAATACAGTGCCCTGGCCTTTCTCCACCACAGCCCGCAGGTGACCTTCAAATATGTCCACATAGATGAAGTCCCCATGCTGGCCCCCTGCTTGGAAGGCTAGGGGTGCCTGCCGGCTCCTTGTGGTGAGTGTGAACTCCAGGGCACCTTCATCCGGAGTGCTCCAGGCAGGGAAGGCCGCCAATGAGTGGGGCCCGGAGAAGCCCAGAGCCACACTGTCATCTGCAGAGAACTCTTCAGCGCATCCCTCATGTACATCTGGGGTCAGTGGCTGGAGGAGGTTGTGGCCATTGAGGGTGGCCCCATGGAGGCAACCCCGCAAAGCTCGGCTGGCTCCCCTCAGGTAGGGCAGGCCAAGGCTTCCAATGCCCCCCACGAAGAGCCCATAGGGGACTTCCAATGGGGCTCCTGAGACTGGGGCTGAGGAATTCAGGTGCCCATCTACTGACAACAAGGCCCAGCTGTCTGAGACAGTCAGCCCCACAGTGTGGATAATGGAGTTGCTCAGCAGTGTCTCTGCTGGGGTCTGGAGCCTTATCACCTCCTGGCCCAGGACAAGTCTGACCTGAGGAGAGAAAGGGGGAATAGGGCAGCACTTTGAATCCTTTGCTTCTGCTATAAAAGCATAGTTGGTCCCCCACACTTGGGGTCCCCAGAACAGAGGGCTTAGGACAAGGGCTTCTCATGTCACCCTCTTTCCTTCCTGCCATCTCTTTATTCATCTCCCAAACACCCACCAAAGTGATCCCTGTGTCAGGCCTGGATGGACTTGGGGACCCTGAGGTGAATCAGATGTTGTCCCTGCCCACAAATAACTGATATATAGCAAGATGCTTTCCTAGAGTTTCAATCTGTATTTTTTATTCTTACCCACTTTTCTTGGGTGAAAGGTGCCATAAAAATCACCTTGGGATCCAGAAAACTCACTTCTGGAATAATGGAGACATAGGAACCCTGGATCAGTCTCCCTAATTAGGGCAAAACACCTTGGGGTCACCAGGTGGAAGCCAGGACCAATGTTCAGAGATGGTGAACATAATCTCTGTTTTGAAGGTTTAGTAAAGAAAAGATCCCTGACTTGGGGTGAGGGGAGATCCTTGGGGAGAGAAGGACATGGTTCTGTCTCCATGATCCTGGCACCAGAACTGGCTCTGGTGCAGTGTTCCCACCTCTAGATGGTAGACTGGGTGGAGGCAGAGGATAAGAACGGAAAGAGCAGCACCAAGAGCTGTGACCTTGGGAGTCCGCGTACGGAGCGCCTCTAAGGGTTGTGGCTTCCTTGTATCTGGCAGACAGGACGAGCAGTAGGACCAGGCTGTACCAGGCCAGTGTTCAACAGTGACATCTACTGGCAGTGAGTAGCAATGACAGCAGCGGACGGACTGATGGATGATTAGGACATTGTCCTCTCTGCACTGGAGTGTGGAAACAGCACCCATCCCCCTCAATTTGGAATAGGACTTCAGTTTCTCAAACTTCTTATACTTAGGGACAAGCCTCAAGAAAGAGCCAGACGACTCCTTGCTGTTAAGCTTGTGGTGACTTGAAGGATGAAACAGAAAAATGAAGGAACTGAGGTAGTACTGGTTGTTACCATCGAAGGCCAATGGTGATGCAGGATGACTGGTGCTATGCAGAGGGATGCAAAGGGGTGCTGGAGCCGGGAGAGGGGACCCAGCCTAGGCGAGCAGCAGGGGACACCTTCTGGAGGAAGGGAAGTCCATGCTGAGACTTCAAGGACAGGCTGGGCTTGGGCAGGTGCAGGGATGCATCTCAGGCAGACAGAGGGTAGTGAGCAAGGGCCTGGCAGCGACCTACTGCAAGATGGCTGGAGAGCGGAAGCAGTCAGTGTGGTCAAAGCACAAAGGCCAGCTGGGGTTGGGTGAGAGGTGAGGTTGGAGGGCAGGCGGGAAGAACAAGCTCACGAGGGAGTCACATCTGCAATGCTATTGCCATCTCACTGTGGAGAACTCAAGACCCCAGGGTGACAGTGTCTTATACAAGGTTAAACCGCCACTTGGTAGTCATTCAGAGCTAGAAAGGGAGTCTAGCAGGGAAACATCACTGACCTGCAGGCGTCCAGAGTGGAGCTGCAGGAGGAGGTGGTCTGTCCGGCCTGCTGCCAGGAAAAGCAGGGCTTCGGTCTGGGATGTGGAGAACTTCAGCTGTAGGTCTATGTCCTTCAGAGCTGTGGCCACAGGCACCTCCAGGTGATTCTCACCGAAGAAAGAGGCTGTGTGAGAGAGGGGGCTGGGGTCAAGGCTCAGACTCTGGCCTGGAGTAGGAGTGGACGGCGGGCTGCAGGGAGGAGGTTGTAGGCTGGTGCATCCTAATGGTTCTCCCATGTCACCTGCTTGGTTCTGGCATCAGAGGGAAGAGCCTCATCCTGTGCCCAGCCCAGAACTTGACTCTGAAGGAGACCAGATCCGGCAATTCCAAGCAACTCAGGCCCCTTCCTGGCCTAAAGGGAAATGGTCATTGGCCTCATTGTGTAGCCTGGTGGTCACAGACCCCAGGAATGGAATTTTAAGAGCACCACTCCTGCCCCAAACTGATACCCGCTCAACATCCTTCTAAGTGCCCTAAGCTCTAGCTCTTGGGCCATGCTTTTCCCATGTTCTGCCCACTTCCGCGGGTTGTCTGTGGCCATGGCTGGGCCTGGTCGTCGTACTAAGACAGGCGGTTCACCCATCCCCACTACTCTTCTGGGCCATGCTCCCAGCTGTCTTTGGGGGTGGGGGTGACTGCTTTTTGGGTGTAGCCAAGTTCCTGGAGAAGCAAAGGCCCTGAGGCCAAATGGAGATCACGCACAGTGCTGGACCCAAGATGGGCCGACGCTTCCCCCACTGCCACACACTGCTTCGTGCTGTAGTGCTATTAATGGCCTCTGGTGAGCAGTCGGGTCAGGCCCCATTGTTTCCAACATGGCCAGGGAGCCGGGGAGGGCAACCGCTGAGTTCTCCAAGCCTCGGCCAGGCTGATGGTAAGGCCTGGGAGGGGCTGAGGGGCTGCTATACCGCAGAGGGCTTCCCAAGGCAGCAGGCCACATTTGGGGTTTTCCAGGGTTTGTGGGCACTGTTCAGAGACACTCCTGCCCCCACACCTGGTCTTTTTAAGTTGTCACATCTTCCAGGTCGTTTCCTGAAATCAGCCTTTCTTGACCTCCAACCTGCTGCCACAATTTCTGTTTCCTTCCTTTTGTAGAAATTAGGGAAAAATACAACTTTGATTCTGCCCCCCAGACATCCAGGGTTGGAGATGGAGCAGAGCGGAATGGGTTAAGAAGGTGATTCACTTCTTCCCTTAAAACCCATGTGCGTGAGCAACGGCCGATGGCCTTGATAGGGACAATCTGATACCAGCCATGTATGTGCAAGTCCCTGACAAGCCAGAGTCAGCTGATACAGACCTGAGGACATAGCATCAGCCACCAGAGAAGTGACACTTTGCAGACCCTAAGGGGCACCCAACACTGCCCAGAGGGATGTCCAGGGCAGATAGTGCTCTTTCCCCTGGGTTGTGCTGAAATCCCCTCTAGTTATCCCCTTTTGCCAGCACTTGCTGACAGCCTGGAAACCTTGTTTGGGAACCTAAGGGAATCAAGTGAGAACCGCAAAGGTATCTGGGTGGGTACTGCCCAGCAGGCCTCCGTGCTAGTGAAGGGCAGACCAGGGAGCTGGCAGAGGGCAGGCACCCACAGGGGCACCTTATCTGCAAAGACATTGCTTCTTAAGAACAAAACAGCATGCTAAAGTGCGGGCAGCCACAGTGCAGAGGGTGGGGGCACGGGGCCCCTGGAGCTCATAGCAGCTGGCAAGAGTTGATCACTAAATTTGTAGGAATTTTGTGAGCCAGGTGATGCTGCTCAGTGGGAATATTTATACCATGGAAAGGGGCAAACATGACCAATCAGGGCTCCTTGGCTCCCAGAAGGCCTGTTGCTAAACATTTACCTGCCTATCATTCTTGGGAAGTGGGGCCATCCATACACCCACACACCCATCCACACTTCCTTCTGCCAAGGGTGCAGACCTGGCAGGGCATGGTCAAGGGCAGGGCTCTCGAGCAGTCAGGATCAGAAGTAGATAGCTGACTCTAACCACTGAACCACCTGCCTCCGGCCTGTTCCCAGAAGGGGAGAGCAGCAGCCTGTCTGGCCTGGTTCTCCAGGCCGGAGTGGGAGGGAGGCAGGAAGCAGAGATACGTTCCAGAAAGCTGGGGTCTGAATGGACCCATTGAGGGGCTGGGCCCTGCTGCTTCCTGTGGGGCTGGGCAGGGATGGGCTCACACAAGCTGCCTTGTGCAGCTGGAAGCACACAGGCCAGGCAGCCTCCTTGTCCCAGTACAGGCCTCTGAGGTCCTGCTGGCCAGAGTTTTGGAAACTCTGACAGCACCCCCACCCCCACCCCACCTCCGACCTCCTCTGCTGCACCTCTTCCTGCCTCTGATGGGCTACACTTGTAAGAACCCAGAACCCCGGTCCTGGGAGGAGCAGTTGGAGAGCGGCTCCGAATGGAGAGGAGGAGCAGGATAAAGAAACAAGGAGCTAGGACTCAGTCCTGAGGGCTTCCTGGGAGAGGTGAGGGTGGCGTGCAGGAGTAGAGAGGGAGGAGAATAGGCAGTCTCAGAGGGTAGCAAGGCCAGGTGAGAGAGTGGCAGGGATACCCAAGCTCTGGAAAAGCTGAAGAGGGATGAGTAGAGGGAAAAGGAGCCAGGACCAAGCCAGGCTCAGCGGCCTGATGGGGATGCGGGAGCCGTGGGCCAGGAGAAGGGGCATCAGCAGTGGCTGGGGACCTGTGATTGACTTTCCAGTTCAACAACACCAAGGATTCATCAAACGCCAGTTCAGGCCTTCAGCAGCGGTGTGGGTGGCCCTCTGGGCCAGGAGAAGGGGCCCAGTTCTGGCCTCAGTGTCAGCATTCCGTAGAATGGGCGCCCCTTCCCACACCCTCCTCCTCCTGCCCCTGGGGATTTGTCCCTGAGGCTCCCTTCTGGTCTGGGAGTCTGCTCCCGAATGCAGGTGTGCAGAGTTAATGGTGTGAGCTACCTGGGTGGCACCAAGCCTTCTCTGGTGTGTGGCAGGAGCAGGATGCCTGAGAGGTCTAGAGGACAATGGGAGGGGCAGGAAGAGTGGGGGGGTTTCTCTGAAAGAAGGGACGGGGGAGGGAGTACCCGGGACTGTGTAGGTACCTATTTGCATGTGTGTGCAAGTGTGTGGGTGGCTGCTGGGAGTGTGTTTTGGGTTTGCATAAGACTGTGTGTTTGTGCATGTGCGTGCTTGTGGGCTGGGAGCTGCCAGGACAGAGCGTTGATTGTGCCCAGGCCTGTCTTGCCCCTCAGTGCCCACCCGCCGTGACTTGGCTGGGCCTGGCTCTATGAAAGGGGCTGTGTTTTCCTGAGGGTCCCCGCCCCAGTGCCCACCCATTAGGGAAGTTTGCTGAAGGTGGGGCAGTCCCACAGCTTCCCACCCTTCCTGCCCTCAGACCACGGCTGTCTGGGCCCAGGCTGGGGCAGCTCCACCCCTCTTCCTCAGATGAGGGTTGGGGGCACAGAAAGAGCCTGTGTCCTTCCCTGCCAAGCCCCTTCTCAGATAGGGAGATGAAACCTAGGCCAAGCTACTGTCTGGCAGGACATGGATTGTGCTGGCATCTCCTGGCTCCCCGGGAGCACTCCTAGAGCATATATGGATGGGGACCTGGGCCCTGCCACTGGGGGGGCTCAAGCGTGAGGTTCACTGTCCCCATGATGCCCAGTCCTTGCCTGTCAGCAGGTTCCTGGGGCAACAGACTACTGTGTGGGGAGCCCCTCTGCTCACTGGGCTCCCTCCTCCTTCCCAGGCTGGCCAGGGGAAGGGTCTCAAGGATGGGCGCCCTTTCTAGTGTGGGGGCTGCTGCAGACACCGGTCCTCCTGAGTCCCCAGAGCCCTTGGGGCCGGCCAGACCATCTCCCCGTCTGTGTCTTGGCCGCTTGGTCACGCCTGCCTGTCTCTGCCTCTGCTTTCTTTCGTCTTGGCCCCTCTTCCCTCCGTGCCATCTGGGCTGTAGCGGGGAGCACCGCCCTTGCCCTAGAGCATCCCGGAGAGCCAGGCCTGGGGCCTTTGGCCTCCCCAGCCCTGGGTGCCCCATTTCTCAGGTGATGGGTTCCTTAGTATCAAAATTCTCTGTAGCCCTCACCTGCCGTAGGCTGCCTGGCCTCCGCTTTCCAGAGAGACCGACTGAGCCTCCAGAGGAGAAGCAGCTTGACAGAGGAGCAGAAAGACTGCCGCTCCCAGCCCTGCCACCCGTCTGAGACCCGCCGGCCCTGGCACCCCCGCTGCCAGGCAGTCACTCCTCGTGTGTCCCGCTTCTGCCGCATTCCTGGTTGCCTGGGGGCAGACAGGCAGCCCCACGGCCAGAATGCGTCACGGGCAGCATTCCTGGGTGTCTGCTGCTGCCTGGCTTTATAAGGGAGAAAGCTGGGAGCTTGGGCTGCTGGGCAGGATGACCAGTGGGGAGAGCCCAGGGCCCCAGTCAGGGTGGGCAGCAGGAGGGCTGGACACTTGGGGGGGGGCACAGCCAGCGGAACTGAGACAGAACCGGAGATGAGAGACGGACAGAGAGCGGGGAGACCCACGTCCACTCACTCATTCAGTCACAAGTACAGAAATGCAGCCATGGGGATAGAAAAGGGGGACCCACTTTGGAGAGGCAGAAAGCCTGAGAAAGATTTTAGAACCGAGAATGAGAAATAAAGACCCCCGCCTCTCCAAACACTGGACTCAGGGATGCAGACCCAGGCCTGGGGAAGGAGGTGGAGTAGGAAAAACCAGTAGGGACGGAGGAGGCTGCGTGTTGGCAGTGAGCCCGCTGCTGGGAAGGGGGTGAGGGGGGCACCCTGCTGGCTGGCTGGGCATGGGAAGAGCTCTGCTCTAGGGTGAAGCTGGACTTCTTCACCACAGCCCCTTGGGATTTGGCACCAGGGGTGCAGATCCTGGCCCCAGACTCAGACACTGGGCAGGAGAGGTGAGGGGGGCTGTGGGGTGCGGCACTCTCGGGAGGCCAAGGCGGGGGTGAAGGGCTCTCTGTCTCCCTGACGGATACGGGTGTGTGTGGCCCTGCCGGGGGCTGAGTGCCGCCCTGTGTGAGAGCAGGGATGGGCCAGGGGCCTACCCCAGCAGCTGGGCGCCCCCTGAGGTCCCCCAGGTCCCCCAGAACTCAGGCCAGATTTTCCCCCACCCCTCCCTTGTGCCTGCGAGGAATTTCCTTCTTCTTTACCAGTGGTTAACTGCCCGGCCAGGGAAACTGAGGCGGCTGGGGTGGGGGTGCAAAGTTCCCTCTGATTCAGATCCTGAGCTGCAGCCCCCAGGGCGGGTTGGGCTGATGCCCCCTATGCTTCCCACTCCTACTGCAGGGCTGGTAAGCAGTGCGATGTGCTGATACAGAACTCAGACCAAGAGACCCCTGCAGACCCCCGCGCAACTGCGTAGGTGTGTGTGGCTGTGAATGTGCCTGAGTGAGGGTCAGTGCAATGTGTCACAATGTGTCGAGGTGAGTGTGGGGCAGGTGAGGATGTGGTGCCGTGGGTCCAGTCTGGCTCTGGGTGTTGGACCATGACCCTCCCTGGCCAGACATATCACTGTGTCTACTCAGGCGCCAAGGCCCGCTTCAGCAGGTCCCATAGATCCCCAAGGCGCAGTTCTCCCAAACCAAGCTATTGCCCCCCCCTCCCGCCATTAGCCCCAAAGGTAACAGGAGGAAGGGTACAGAGACAGGCTTTAGATTAGACCAGAGGTGCAGCGGTGACTCCGGAGTCATGAGAGCCAAGCCCAACAGCTCACTGCCTGCCAGGGCTGCCTGGGAGGTGGCCCCCCCTGCAGTGCTCACTGCCCGGGCTCCCCTGCCTCCCTGCTTGCGGACTGGGAGTCCATGACCCAGGCCATCCCAGCGGCCTGCTGGCAGCCTGCTCCCCCTCTGCTCTGCCAGCCACGGCCTCAGGAGCAACACGAGGTTGGTTCCAAGTCCCACGGAGCTGAGAGACGTAGCCCGCCCTCTCAGGAGACGGTAGCTGCCCCAGCAGAGAGTGGGGACCTTGGGCCTTGAGTCCGCACAGGCAGACCCTCACAGCTCCGCGCTGCACTGTGCTTGCTCCGGGAACTTGTGAGCCTCGACACTCACTCTCAGGGTGCCTGGCCTTCCATTTGGTTGCCTTTTGGATCCCTGGAAAAGCCAAGGAGCCAGCCCTGGCCCTGGTCACTGGCCTTAGCTACTGGGCCTCTGACTGAGCACCTGGACGCCACTCATGCTGAGAAGCATACTTTGGGGAACATTTTTGACTTAGGGACCCCCTCTGGAAAGTGAGGACCACGGGTCTGCTGGGTGGGAGGTAGCAAGCTTGGTTCACAGACACTGACAGAGGCAGCGTGGGCACCCTGGGCTCCCAGCCCCCTGTCCCAGTCCTGGGGCCGTTTGGGGTCCAGAGGGGGCAGGAGGGAACATGAGAGGCTTTGCTGGATGAAGGACACCAGGGTCCACCCAGGCTGGAGGGCAGGGCTGGGGAGGAAGCAGGGCCCTCAGTGGAATCTTTGTGGGGACCTTGGTGCTCCCCAGACTCTAGGCTGGAGAGGTGGGGCTGCTGCAGCGCAGAGCGGTTCTGAGGGGCTTTTCCTGGCCCTGCAATTTTCCTCCCTGTGCAGGGCGCTGGGTTGGTTTCCGCATCCCCTCTCCCTTCACTCACCTGGCCCTGGAGGGCACATGGGACCCTCATCTCAGGGGCCCAGGCTGAGGTAGGGGTTCCAGCAGGGCAGACACAGAATAAGGGACTCTCACCTGGCAGTGAGCCCACCCAGCCCTCCACCCCCAGCAGGGTCTCTGTGAGCAGTCGCTTGTGCTAGGCCCTCAGGGTGAGTGGCGGCAGAGCTGGATACAAGCCCTGAGCCAGCCTGTGGCTGCAGAGCTCTGTGGTGGTGTCAGGGAGGGGCGCACGGAAGCCGTGGGGTTGTTGCACGTGGATCAGAGGTGGAGCATCTGCTGCCGGCTCCAGGGGGAGGAGGGTGTGAGAACTGGCTCCCTGCCCGGGGAAGACTTTTTCCCTTCCTTCCGTCCTGAGGTCCTCTGGGGCTCCCTCTTGTCAGGGTCAGGGATGGAGGTGGAGGGAGTGAGGAAGGGCAGGGAAACATCTGCTTTCGATGGGTGGCTTGGCAGCCTGCCTTTTGTAGCTGGCTAGGGTCTGGTCCCCAGGCTGGCTGAGCCAGGGAGGGGCCTTCTTCATGGCTGGCTGAGGGTGGCATCTTCCAAAAACCAGCTCTAAGTGCCAGCCATGCCCCTAGGGATCTTGGAGGTCAGGGAAGAGGGCGGAGAGAGGCAGGGGCCATGGGCTCTGCCCAGGGCGAGAAGCTTGCCCCCAGGAGGCTGACAGGCCAACCCCTCTCTTGGGCAGAATCCAGAGCCAGGCAGCCTGTTGGAGCTTGTTGCTCATCTCCGCGTCTCCCGTCTGCTCTGGGATGAGAAACCGCTAAGGGCAGGGTGTGGGGAGGTGTCTCAGGGCTTCCCCCAGCCTGGCAGGCTGGGCTTGGAGATGGTGACTGTGTGAGCTAGGATGGGGGTAGTGGAAGCAATGACTTGGTCTGGACAGAGGCCTGGACCAATTTGGCCCAACTTGTGCTCAATAGACTGTGAGCCTTGGGGAAGCCACTATTCCTCTCAGTCCCCCCATCTGAAATATAGAGAAGAGAGGTGGGATGCCCCCAAAGACAGAAGTCCCATGCCCGGGAGACTGGGGGAAGCAGAGGCTTGGGTCAGGGAGCCCCTCCACATGTGCGCGTGAGTGCGTGCACGCGTACACACACGTGCACACACACGCACACACACACACACATCCATGTGTTGCTGCACTCTCTCCAATATCAGTGAAAGGGGAACGTGGGTGGGGAGACTGACACAAACTTGGTGCTTGGCCAGCCCAGTCCAGTTTAGCAGGGAGGCTGGTGGAGAGGTGTGGTCACTACAGCAGGTACAGTGGAGCCACCTTTGTGGGACAGGACTCAGGGCCCGCATCTCCTGCCCAGGGCACCTGTCGTTCAGGAGGCCATGCCTGTGTGCCGCGGAGGGGACATCAGCATCTGGGGAGTACGGGGACCAAATGAGGTGGCGCCGGCCCATAGAGGAAGGAACCTTCTATCAGGCCGAGCTGACCAAAGACAGGGCGAGCAGCAAGCTCCCAGCACTGGTGGCATGCTGGCAGGAGAGGGTGGCCTGGGAAGACCAGGAAACCTCAGCGTCTTGCTGGTGGCCTCTGTGCTAACCAGGTCCCGGGAGATCCCCAGATTGACACCTCCCTCCCCTGGGCTGGCCTGACTCCTTTTGGAATAGGATTCTGCCTAGCCCTTCCAACTGCCAACTCTGGGGGCCCCTCCCGACTGTCAGAAACACCCCCACTGCACTCTCTCTAGCCCATCTTTTCTCCCCTGGCCTCAGGCACTGTCTGCTGTCACACCCACATCTGTCACCAGCACCAGTTCTCCAGGGTTCCGGGCCCACCTGCCAATGCCCCCTAGACATCTACACCAGAAGTGCCCACAGGAGCCCCCAAACCCAAACTCTCCCATCGCAGGCACCCTCAGGGCTCTCTCTGCCCCAACCTGCTGGCCTTCAGATAAAGGCCCACCACCCACTCTGCGCAGGGTAGAAATCTGACAGTTATTTTGGACATTCGCCCTCCTCCTTCCCCATGTTTAATCCATCCTGCCCCTAAATTCTCTTTCAGATTCGTCTCACCCTCTCTCCCCTGTGCCATCCTACAAGGCAGATGGCCACCATCTCTCGCCTGGCTTAATTGATTTCCTGCCTCCTGTTGCTAACGGCAGCCGCAATTAACCTGAATCGAAAGTCACTCGTCACGGTCCCTCGCGTGGAAGCGTTTGTGGCTCTCCATCGCCTGCCATCAAGCCCCTGACCCCGGCGCGGCACTGAAGGTGCTCAGCGACCTTGCCCTGCCTTGGCAGGCCTTCCTGCTCACCTCCCTTGAATGCCCCTGTGCCAGCTCACCAGGCCTTGGGCTGGTTTTCACCCAGCCTGCCAGGTGCCCACCCCAGCTTCTGCTGAGGCCGGGCCTTCTGCCTGGCAAGCCCTTCTCTCCTTTCTGCCCGGGAGATACCCTCGTACTCCTTCAGGGAGGAAGTCCTGCCCTTCTCTTCCCCACAGCCCAGAGTTCCTTCTCTGCGTCTGGGGGGCAAAGACACTCACTGTGGCTTGGGGAGATGTCACTGTCACCTCTCTCTGTCAACACTAAGCCTCTGGGCCAAGACTATTGCCGCTTGGAGAAGGGAGATGGGAAGAAAGCAGGCAGGCGCCCCGGGAGACGGGTAGTGCGCCCTCCAGTTGCCCCACAGCCCCTGGGTGAGTGCTCCGGCTCTCCCCATGTTGTCTCACCTCCAGGATCCAGGGCCCAGAGGCAGGGGGCTGGATGCAATGGCTGGGGTGGGCTGGGGGACTGCCCCGGGCAGGGAGTGCCTTTCTGGGCCTGTGGTGACAGAGTCTGGTGTTTGTTTTTAGAGAAAATAGAACCAGAGCCCCTATTTATAGCTGGAGGCCACAGCCACGGACAGGAGATGGATGGGGCTGAAGCTGTGCGGGCTCCAGCTCAGGAGAGGCCCATTCCCAGGACCCCTGCCCCCCTTTCTCAGCCCCCAAGGAAGTGCCTGTGGGATCCTGACATTCCCTGGGACAGGATGTAACTTGTGCTTTGGGGCAAGGGAAGGAGGGGACTTGGGTGGGGGGAACGGGAGGTTCTCAGGACAGGTCCCTGGGACCCAGAGCCCCTTGTGGGCATGGGCAGAGGAGAGGGTGTGTTTTGCCTACTGGGAGGACAGAGAAGACCTGTGGAAGGGGTGGTGTGCCAGCTCAGAGGGAGCACTTTGGACTAGGGGAATGAGAGAGAATGGAGCAGGGACAGAGACAGGGGCGGGGGAGGCAGAGACGGAGAGCGAGACTACCAGAGTGGCAGGATGGGAGGGCAGAGACAGGGAAGGGGAAGAGGGGTCTGCCGCCCGTTCACGCCGTGAGCACAGGCGAGATGGAGGAAGCCAGGGAAGGTCTGAAGGCCCCAGAGAGTCTTCACGCTGCTCTGGGCAGAGGGTCAGAGTCTGGGCTGGATCTAGAAGGGCAGGAATTAGGTCTCTCTGTGGCCTCTACCACAGAAGGCCAGGCCTTGCCCACTCCCACCCTGCCAGGGCCCCGGTCTCAGGTGGGAGGCCTAGACCTGTCTGGGGGCAAATAAACCAACACAGAGGAACTGTGTCACCAAGATCCTTGAAGGACTGTCTTTAGGAGACGGTGCAGGGTAGTGCCAGGATTGCTGGGGACAGATCTGGGCTCTGGCTTGTTAGGGGATGAGTTCCCCAGGCCTAGATGGGTTCATACCTGCTGCCAGCTTCT
Organism: Manis javanica; assembly: GCF_040802235.1. NCBI lineage: Eukaryota > Metazoa > Chordata > Mammalia > Pholidota > Manidae > Manis > Manis javanica. Next base: position 123,064,916 of record NC_133163.1, read on the forward strand.
ACTCAGACCCCTCTCTTGGTTGTGCCATTGGGGGATGAGGGGTGGCAGTACCCTGGGCATGTGTCATGGAGCCATAGCCACAACCGGTGACTCAGAGAGTTAAAAAGGGAACGACTTCAAGGGGTGACTCAGCCGGCTCTGCAGGGGCTGGGTGGGTCTGCCTGGTCCAGGACGGGCGGTCTGGGTTTATTTTTGGTGGGGTGGGGCTGGAACCAGGCTGTGGAAATGGGAACTCAGGGTGGAGAGGAGCCCATATTCTCATCCCAGGAGAGCCCCGGGGATGAGAGTGCCAACTTAAGACAGTAGTTTCTCCATGCCAGCGAGCTCTGGCAGTGGGCAGCCTCTCAGCCCCTTCCAGGTCCTGCTTGCCCTGCTGTATGGCCTCAGACAAGCAGTCAGCTCTCTCTGGACAGAAGCAGAGCTATTCCCAAGAGGCTTGAGCTTGGAATTTCAGACCTGACTTTGGAGATTGAAGATCTTACCCAGAGAGGGACAGAGTTTTGCTGAAGGCCACACAGAAGGGCCAGGGATCCCAAGAGCTGCCATTACGCAGCTGGCCCAGGTCCCTGAAACATCTCTACTGCCTTAGGGCTGTCAGCCGTTGGAGGGATAGGCCCTCACCTGACAACCTGTCCCTGGAGGGGCTCAGCTGGGCTCCAGATGGGTGGCCAGAAGCACATGGGCACCAGATGCTCAGAGATGGAGCCTCACCCAGGGCCAGGTGGCTGGATTCTATTAGTACCCATCTGGGGAGCTGGCTGAGCTCTGCCCAGTGGTCTGCTGAGAAGTTACCTATATGGGGGTAAGGCAGAGGATGTCTACATACTGGGATCTCGGCCTGAGGGCTCAGATGCTGGTCAGCCTCTTATCCACAGTGTCCTCTCCAGCTGGTACCCCCCAGATGGCTCCCCTGACTCTGTAGCCATTTCCTGAGACTCACTTCCCTTCACCTCCGCCAACTCATCTCCCACAGACATGGATTCGGGCATCACCAACATGCCTGGTCCCAGCAGCCCAGGGCAGGGAGGGTCCTTCACTCCCTTTGCTGCTCACGGTGCCGCCACTGCTGCATAAAGAGTGGTGATAGCTGCACGGGCGCTCTGGTGGTGGGGCCGTCTGTATCGCTGGGCCCTGGCCTCCTGCTCCTACCTCCAGAGGGGCCCCCAAGGGGTGGGCAGAGAGCACGGAAAGACAGGCTTCCAAGCTCACTGTCCTGTAGGAGGTCCTGATGCCTGCTCATGCTCTCCATCCACAGGAAGCCACTCTCAGGACAGGCTTTGAGTGTCATTTGCTTATTCCATCTATACATACGGATTGTACTTCACTCCGGCTCCATCCGAGGGGCTATCAGGCTTTGGGGCAGGTCTGGGCAGGACTGTCCTGCTCCTCCTCACGCTGAGCCCCAGCCCCAGGAGTCAGGTGTATGCAGACACCTCCCCGTTTCTGAAGGGTCCTGGGCTGGAAGGCAGTAGCTGGCTCATACCTCTGTTGGGAGCCCACCTCCGCTTTTCCACATCACTGTCGCACACAGACCCTCCAGTAGTGCCACCACCTTCAGTCCCATGCTTTGGAAGCTTTCTCAGAGATTCCTAAGCAGAAGCCCCCATATTGCGGGGTCTACCCTCACGCCTGAGGAGACAGCAGCAACACAGTAACCACAGCCTCAGGGGCAGGCTCCGACTGAGCATTTATTGCTGGCAAAGCGCTTTAATCCTCAACACACAGAGAAGGTAGGGAGTACTTAGCTTCATTTTAAAGAGGAGAAAACTGAGGCTCAGAAAGGCCCCCAATGTCCTGCACTGAGTGGAGGGCTGGAATCAAACCCTGAGCTCCCTAACGCCATGTCCCTTACCTCTGAGTGTCTGGCCACCTGCCTCCCCCAGCCCAGCAGAGATTCCCAGAGCTAAGGACTCAGAGGAAGGAGATGTGGGGCCTGAGTCGGGACTGAGGAGCAGGAGTGGGGGGCTCATTCTTAGCATCTCTGACACCTAAAAAGGGTGACTTGTTCCCCCACTGACCACAGTGGGGAGTAGGCGTGTGTGCGCGCGCGCCTGGCTGGCCTCCAGCTACAGGAGAGCCAGTCTGGCCTCAGCTGCTGCGCATAAGAGAGGGGGGCAGGCCCGTGTCATGGGAATCAGCGTCCTGGGCCCACTGATATTTATAGCTACCCCCGCTGAAATGTGGGCGGGACGGGGTTGCCGTTAGGTGGGAACGGAAGTTGGTCTCCTCTCTCTGGCTCCCTCTATTTCCCCAGGGGGTAGGCTGGCTGGAGCCGGAGGCCCTGCCCTGGTGGTGGGGCTGGGGCTGTATGTTCTGAGTGGGGGTTTTTCCCCAGGACTGCTGGCTCAGGGCTTAGACACTGTCCTTGCTAGGCCCTGAGCCAGGCTGCGGAGCAATGTTGTGTGCGTGTGCGTGTGTGCACATGCCCGTGCGTGTGCACATACCCATGCACCCACTGAGCCTCATGCTGATGGAGGTCATGGACCAGGGGGCAAAGGGCAGGTGAGGGTAGGGGGAATGACCCATGACCCCGCAGAGATGGAGTGTAGGGCCCCACGAGGAGACCCTCAGCACCTGATGGCTGGAAAAGCCTCCCAGGGGTGGTAGCGCTGGAGCTGGACCTTGCAGGATGGGGATAAAAAAGGGAAGACCAGTTGCAGAGAACAAATGGAGCAAAGGTGGAAGGGCGCCCTGGATTATGGGTCATCTGGTGGCCTGGTTCATCAGCCAGCCTGCAGGACATAGGAGCGCCTTGAACATGGAGGCTGATGTGTTGGTGGGAGAGAGCGCCCGGCACAGACATGGTGTCTCTGGACCTAGAAGCAGGTGGCGCAGAGGCTCTTGCCTGCGCAGGAATGCCCCGTTTGGTTCTGGGGGAGGCAGGAGTGGGATGCTGGGGTGCGTCTCCTGCTCTCAGTAGGTTTCAACTCAGAACATAAGTTCCCAAGTCTTTTTTTCTTTTGTAAAGCACGGAATGCTTTACAGAAAGCACATCTTACTCAAAATGTGTGTTTACAGAAGCGCTCCACATGGACCGGGAGGCGGCGGGCGTCTTCCATCCCCGGGCTCCGCTGCCTCGGGATGTAAGGCCCTGGGACATCTCGGGCTCAGCCTGAAAACCCTCGGTTGGCTTAGCTATTTATCTCTGTGCTCTTTGGTGGGCTCAGTCCTATGTGAGCAGCAAGACAGTAGAAACCCTTGTGGAAAGCAGATGGGAAGTGTGCCCTCAGAGAACCGTCGGTCCTGTGAGCCAGGCCACTGCCCGAACCAGGGTGCGAGGGCAAAGAGCAGGGAGGCCTAGCCCCCATCCTGCCAAAGATTTGGGTGGTTCTGAGAAAGCAGCCACCCTTCTCTGGGCCCTACTCTCCCTGTGAACCAGGGGGGCTGGCCTGGGGTGGGGCGTCTCTTCAGTAAGGTCTGGGAGGGGAAGTAGCCTCACCGTCACACCATGGAAGTTAAGCTGTGAGAGACACACACACCGGAATGGCTTAGCACGACTAGTTGGCCGAAGGCCTGGCAATGCTCCTCTGCAGGCGGGGAGGGGGCCTGGGCATAGGCAGGAGCTGAGCAGGAAGGAAGGAATGGGCAACAGGGTAGGCATTGTCCAGACTGTGGGTGAGCTATGCCACCAAGCTATCTTGATGGCAGCCCCCAGAGCTGCTACCCTACATCTGAGACAGACGTGGCTTCATTGGCCACCCCAGTTGTTGAAGGAGGGGTGCAGGACTTTTTTGAAGAGGATTTGTTTGTGCCATGAGAAAGCAGAGGGGGTTTGGAGAGACGGGGGCACTTTCTGGGCATGAGGGGACAGAAGCAAAGGTCTGGGGGCCTCAGGGAGCTGCCTCTCGCCTGAAGCCCTGGCTTGAGCCCACTACGGGTGGCTGCCCACCTGACCTGATCTGGGGAAGCTGGCCGTTGTCAGGGTGAGTGAGAGAACCACGGCCTGTGTGCCCAAAGAGTGACCTGAGACCAGTTCCGGCTCTTCTCTGAGCCTCAGTTTTCTCATCTGCAGAACAGAGACACTCCTGACTTGCTGTGAGGCCGCAGGACGGCGTGGTCAGCGACCCCTGGGGTCTCTGGAGGTAGGGGCTCGGTTGTAAGAGCTCTGTCCTCCCCTCTGTTTGGAGTATGGGCCCCCCTGAGAGGCGGAGGCACTAAGGGCCCCCTCCCCCAAAGAGGACCCAAGTGCAAAATTGTTCATGGAGATGCAGTTCACTCAAAATGTACTGATGCACCCTCAGTAATAATGGCGTACAGTGCTTTTGAGACCCGCCTCAAGCCTGCTTCTGGAGAGTCTTGACTCTAGAAAACTCTACAGAGCTGAACGTATGCTGGGCAGGGGGCATGTTGGAGGCAAGAGGGGAGCTGGATAAGGCAGTGGAGGAGCAGAAGGACCAACGGGGGGCAGGTACAAGTCCAGGACCCAAGGCCCCCTGTTCATGTGCTCCTGGCATGGAATGGGAGCCGCGGCATTGGCCCCATCCTGCCATCAGGTCCTTCCCCCAGGGGCCACCCCGCCCAGGTCTGTGAGGCAGGGGGCTCGGAGATGGAGGTGGAAAGGCAGCAGCCACCCCGGCTCCGGCCACCCAGCCCAGGTCAGAGAGCACGACTGGCTGCGGGCATGGTAATGCTTACTCCGGTGGGTGCCCACATCTGTGCGTGCCAGTGAGCATGGCCATCAGGGCTATTTCCAACTCCCCCTCCCCTGTCCACCCTTCTGGGCAGCACGCCCAGTTCCCAGATGAAGCCTATGCACTTCCTCTGAGAGTTCCACAGATGCCCCCCTCCCCTCCTGCTGTCACTGCCAGCCACCCGGCCCACCTGGCAGGGCCCCCTCCCCAGGGCCCCAGGCAGGCGGCACTCAAAGGCCCTTCTTGTGCTGTCCTGTAGGGCAGGCAAATTCTAGGAGGGGGCTCAGCTATACTGGGTTCTGGAACAGCTTTTCCAGAGTTTGGGTGGGCTGGGCCGAGGGCCCATGGCCTCTATCTTGCCCCAGAGGCCAAGGGCACAACACACACACACACACACCCTGTCTTCAACACCACTGGTCCCCCCAGACCAACTGCTACGCAGAATCTACCCTGTTTCAATTCCTTGGCCCTGCTGCCTGACAGCCCTGCTGTCTAAGGCACTCCCAACAGTTCAGAGCCCCTACCCAGAGAGTGCAGGAACTCTCCATACCAGGTACTCTGCGGGAGGTGCAGGGAGCCCACAGCCTTGTGTGCCCCATGCTCCCTCTGACCCCCCAGTTGGGCTCCTGCTGTTCCCCTGAGGGGAGCGCCTTCTCGGGGTCAGCTCACACCCAGTCTTTCCCACTCTTGCCCCGCTGCTGAGAGCCTCCTACAGGGCTCAGAAGGAGCTGGACACTGACTTCCGCCCCCCCTGCCACAGCCGCCCCCGCCTGGCTGCCTGGCTTCCTATGCAGGTGGGAGTTCCCTAGAGCAGCACTGGGGGCTCTTCCTGGTCCGCTGGGACTCTCTGTGGGACTTAGAGCATTTTGCTTCCTCCCTGGGGCCCCCCTTCCCTGTCTGTACAGTTGGGAGATTGGTTTCCAAGGGTGCTTGACCCCCAGGCCCCATGACCTCTCTGCTCTGGAATGCTGATGAATGCTGGGAAAGCACCCCAGCATGCCTCAACCCCGGCACCTGAGCCCTGGAGGGCCTCCGGGCTAGGGGTGTCCAGAGGGATGGGAATGATGCCTTTCTCGGGCAGGGGCTCCCCCTGCTGCAGAAACCAGGGCAGTGAGCTGCGCCGTGCGTGGTGAGAGGTGGACTGTGGGGGGCTCTGCTCTGCCTGGGAAGGGAGGAAACACCAGCTCTCCCATCCCCTCCTCATTTCCAAATCTTTCAACGGCAAGGGTCGACTTAAGTTATAAAACCTTCCACTGCCATCATTCTTCTCTCCTGCCCTAAGACCTTCATTGGCTCCCCACTGCCAATAGGGCACAGGCTGTGGGCTGTATTTTTGCCATTTAAGGTTTCTGTGCCCCAGTACAATGGCTCTTCCTGGCTTATGCTCAAAATATGCCTTCTAGCCAGCCTGTTGGCTTTCCTATCTCGACCTCCCTCTGCTCACATGCACCTCAGTGCCTTTGCTCAGGCCAAGTCCTGCCTGGAGTGCTGATGCACTTCCCGTACTCCTAGGCTTGGCTCAGGGGTCACCCTCTGCCCTACCCCAGCTTGCGTCCAAATTTCTTTTCTCCATCCCTTTCATCGGGAGCTTTGCGGATATGACAGACTTGCTGTTTAAGTTTTCATTTGCTTTTCTGCCTCCTGAGGGGTCCCAGCTCAGCCTATCCATTTCTGCGTGCTTCTCATGGCCCAGCTAAGGCTTTTGAGAATGGCTCTCCGTTGAAGCTCAAAGAGGTGGAGGTGCTGGCATCTCTCTCTCTTGGCTTAGTAGACCTTCCTAGTCACTTCAGATGCACCTTCCCAGTCCTTGAGAGGCCTAGGCTCTGAGACCTTGGAGGATGGGGTCCCTGGGGACAGAATCAGGGACCCTGGGCATCCAGCTCTGACTCACCCCAGTGGGGGGGTCCTCCCCCCCCGACTCATTTCCTTTCGGGCATTTGGGTACCTTATAAGGCTGTCCACTCGTGGGCCTCCCCGTCTAACAGGGAGAAGGATGTGGCCTGGGCCCCGGCAGGGAGATTCAGGCCCTTTTGCTCAGAGCAGCTCTTGAGAACGGTCCCGCAGCTGCAGGCCACAGCACTGATTCATACCCGGGCAGTAGTGACTGATGGGCCCCGGGGCCACAGTTCTTACGAAGACCAGAGCTTAGCAAAGGGAAGATGCTGTAGTGGGGTTTCTGGCAATGTAATAGAAAGGGGGCACATTCTGGCACCTCTCAGAAGGCAAACTGCCATTCAGTTCTCTGCTAGAATCAAGCCGCAGGGCCGGGACAAGGAGGTGTGTAGGGGGTTGCCCAGGGCTGTCTGCAGTCGGGCCCCTCCTGGGGAGCAGGACGGCTGAGGGGCACCAGGCGGGTGGTCCTGTCTGTCACCAACCAGGCCTTCTCAGTGGGGAGAGGAGAGAAAAGAAGACAGGAGTGAGAAGAGGGGGGCAGGGGGAGGACAATGGTAAGGAGTCCAGACAGACAAACGCACTTGGGGACAAGGAAGGGGGAGCGGGTGCAGACCGGGGAGCTGCTGGAAGAGGCTGCAGAAGGCGCTGCTCCTCACAGGGTGTGGCAGGGCACTCCCTCCCCAGGTCGCGCCTCAAAGCACTCCCTGTTCCTGGCCTGGGTGTCTGAGGCCGGGGTACCGGCCTCCTGCAGTCACGGGGGTCCTCTGAGCAGTCACTGAAAGCCTGCTGGGTGCAGGGGGCCCAGACTGCACTGGGGTGACCCCACTGGGTACAGCAACAACCCTGCACGAAGCCAAGCCTGACGCCATCCAGCCCGGGGGCCAGTGTCGGCCGGTGTTGGACAGCCCACAGAACCTCGAGACGGAGAGCTATTTACTGCTGGGGGTCCTGTGTCCACCCTGCGGTCGGACTCCCGAAGACCGCGGCCTGGGGTGGCATAAATGCAGCCCCCTTCTCTCTAGGACTGGTGACCACTTTTGGGACCTCCTGGCTCTTTCCTCTGCCTAAGGAATCCCTCATACTTCTGGCCAGTCTGGGTGAGGGTCTCAAGCCCCTACTCACCTGCAGATATGGGTCCCACCAACATAGCCAAGGTCAAGGCCAGGACCAGGGCAGGGGAAGGAGGCGGAGGCCACAGGCCGCAGCGCATCTTGGTGGGCTGGGCAGCAGGACTTGCAAGGATCGGAGTGGAGTCCAGACACCAAAGTCTCCAGTTCAGAGAAAGAGGCTCTTCTGGCGGGGCTGGGGCTCCAGGGCGACCGCGGAGCTCTTAACTCTGGGGGCGGGGCAGGCGCCAACCCGCGCTCCGGTTTCAGGCCGGGGCTCCCCCCCCTCCCCCCCAACCTCCTTAAAGGGCCCATGCTGGGCTGCTCCTTCCTTTGCAGGGATGAGGAGACCCTTACAGATCAGTTAAATGCAAGCCTCACCCTGGAGATTTGGGACAAAATCCCAGAGGAGCCCAGACCCCCTGAGCTCTGACCCAAGGGCTTCCAGAGACCTCCTGTGGGAGGAGACGGGAGCTGGGTTAGGCCCCTCACTTCTCTCCCTTCTGCCCTGCAGGAGTTGGGGCGGGGTTCCCTACACTCCAGGCCTAGGAGGAAGGACAGACGCCTGCCATCCCTCAGACTGCTTCTGGTGGGTTGCCTCTGAGGACTCCGTAGGACTGCCTTTGGGCAGAGAGGCGCCGGCTTGAGGCCCTGCCCTGCTCTGTGCCTGCAGACGGTGCAGCCCTGGACACTCTCTGCCTCTGGGGCCTCAGCCTCCCAGCCTGCGAAGGAGAGATGCTCAGGACTGTCCCACCGGGCAGGAGGGATTCTCAGCTCCGTGGTATCATCTGCTTCAAAATAACGGGGTAGGTGAGAGCCGCTCCCCTCCCTGCTTCATGGAGGAGGACACAGTCTCAGAGCTGGAAGCGGTTCTCAGGGGAAGAGTGGGTCCCTGGCCCTCTGGGACCAGGACTCCCAGCCTCCGGCTCCTGAATTCGGGTGTTTCGGTTTCCTGGGGCTGCTGCCTGGAAATCTAGCCCTGGATTTAGCTCCTACCTAACAGTTTCAGGCTGGAGCCCCGCTCCGCTTGGCTTCCTCCCAGGCAACAGCATCAGCCTTGTCCCTCACAGAGAGAGCCCCAGTCCTGGAAGCCCTGCCCCCTCTCCGCCTCGCCCCAGCCTCGGCACTGCCTGGCCTGCTGTCCCTGTCCACTGGTAGAGCACTCCAGGGGCGCCTTCCTCCTCCCTCCATCAGAATCCCTCTGTCACACCTGCCTGCTTCAGGCCACCCCCAGTCCCGCCCTACCACCCACTCTCTTCCCAACCTCTCTCCTTGACCAGCGACAGGCCCTCTACATGCACAACACTTTTTAGCTTGCGACAAAACTGAGCCCCATTGTGCAGATGAGAAAAACAGAGGCTGAGAGAGATTAAGGGACTTGAGCAAGTCTACACAGCTGCTAAGGAGGGGAGCCAGTTCTTCGGCCCCAAGCCCGGTGCGCTTACCGCCGCGGCTCAGCGGATGGTGCTGGGTCTGTGTGGTCGCTGAGCCCTGATCTTGAACCCCGGCCTTGGGTGCGAATCCAAGCCTTCCTACTCAGCCCGCCAACCTTGAGTGAGTCACTTCACCTCTCTGTGGCTCAGTTTTCCCATGGGTAAAATTGGGTTTGTGAGGATTGAGTGCTTTGATGTACCTCAGGTCCCTAGGCCAGAGCCTGCCATACAGCAGGTGCCCAGTAAAGGCTTGTCCTTTCTCCTCGGCTGTGGTCCCGCACACCCTTCTGTGTTGCACAGTTCACATACAGCTCCACACTGATCCCCTCCCCTGATGGAAAGCCAGCAACTTGAGGGTGGAACCTTCCAGCTGTGTACAGTAGGTGCTTAATAAATGCATGCTGGGGCTGATATGAAGCTAGTTGCTGCTGCTCTGTGGGGATTTTGGCAAACCTAAGGACTCCCATTTGGTTCACCCTAGGAGGCCTGGGGTGGGGCTGTGCTCAGCTGGCCTCAATGGCAATAAAGCCATTGATTCCACAACTTTTCCCTTGTTTTTCCGTCTCGCTGAGACAGCAAGGCACCTGGTCCTTGTTAGGGGCTAATTACTGGCCAAGCGTGGGCCCAAGGTTGGGGGCTGCTGGGACGCCTCTTCAGAGGAAAGGAGCTTTCTTTCTGGAGTGAAAGAGAAGGGAGGAGAGGGCTTTTGCCTCTTTATGAATCAAAAACTCGGGTGCAGACTCCCCCCCACCCCACCTTCCTGTTCTTCCTCCTTCCCACCCCTCCCTTCTCCCCGCCCCCCAACCCCGGCTCCCTGTCTTCTGCTCTCCCCCGGTCCCCACCCACACAGATTCATCCACCCCGACCCGGAGTCATTTGCCTGTCTGTGGAGCCTCCAGCCGGAGTTCCCACCAACAGATGAGATTCAAGTCAGGACTAGGTCCCCACCTCCCCCAGCCTCGCTGCTCGCTGGGGAGGCAAACATAGGCCTGGAAAAATAATGGCAACCAGCACAGCAGTAATAGCCCACACTTGCTTCTCTGCAGGCCTCTTGACAACCCTGGGAAGTGTGTGCGTTGGGGGACAGTGTTCCCTTTTCACTGATGAGAAAACTGAGGCTCAGGGGTGCTGGGGTGCTGGGATGCTGGCTCCAGTGCACACTGGCTGGCCCTTGTTTGGTCTGTAGCCAGGACTCAAACCCTAGACCGGCACTGAGCTGTGTCATGCCAGCAGACGGGCAGCAAGCTGAGGCCCTGTGGTGCTTTGGAGCTGGTTTCTGACTATCTCCTGTTGTCCCGGAGCACAGGTGGTGGGATCAGGTAGGGCCGCATCTCCGTGGCCCCTCCCTAGCCTCCTTGCGTGTCCTTCTGAAGGCCTGAGGCCTGGGTCCTGAGTATTGCTGATTGGGGCATCCCTGGAACCCTCAGTCCTTCTCCCTCCGCATTCCAACCTTTGTCATGACTTCCTCTGGTTTGGGCTGGTCACGTGTCCTTGGTGACGGTCCCTGGCCACATCTCACCTTCCATGAAGCCCTCCCAGTCAGTCCTTCCTGCCTCTGACCTTCCCTTCCACAGACTCCCTGGCGTAGTGAACTCCACTGCCCCTGGTTGGGTGGGGGGCAGCCTCCGGGTCACTGGGAACTGGGCCAGGAGGTCTGAGGCAATGCCTGCCCAGGCCCGTAGGCTCACACCTTTCCAGCAAAGCCCGAGACAGGACGCACAGGTTGGGGAAGAGGGACACTCAGAACATATCTGAAGAATGAAGACAAATGCCCGCGCCCCAGGGTTGAAGGAGGATTCCGAAGCTATAACGACCTGTGGTTTGTGCTGCCTCAGTTTCTCCAAGTGATCTGTCTCTGGGAGAAAAAGGCAGCAAGAGCCCAGTATCACCGACCTCCCCGCCACCAGGGTTCAGCCAAGCATGCTGGCCAGGAGCTCCGGGTCACTCTTAACCCTCCATGCTTCCTGGGCTAGGAGTGCCCGCTCTGGCAGCGTCTGTGGCTCGGTCCTGCTCTCAGCCGGGGCCTGGCCCTCCGCTTGCCTCTGAGTTTTACACCCTGGCTGTGCAGGCCCCACCCGGGAGCCTGTGGCCAAAGCCAGCGAGTTGGTGAGTGGCGGGTGCTCATGCTCTAGCTGAGGCATGCTGCAGCCGCCCAGGGCCTGGCCTCAGGGACCTGACCTTCCGCCATGAAGGGCACAGACCCTGGCCACTAGCTACTGTGCAAAGGCATACTTTTGTCTTTTGGCCCCAGTCCCAGGGCCCTGCAGTTTCTTGGGCAGGGGATCAGTGGCAGCTGGGCCTCTGCTAGGAGTGGTCTTGCCCCTGTTCCTGGGTGGAGGCATCCATGGGGCACTTCCAAGTACAGGCAGCCAGGCTCCCAGGGGCGGGGCAGCTCTTCCCAACAATTACACAATTCAGGAGCTGAAGTTCTGTTTGCTGCCCTCGGGAGCTGGCTGTGGATGGGAGCCCAGGGGCAGGGTTTTGCCCTGGTTAGGAGCAGCTTCTGAGTCATGCCCAAGATAGAGCGGGGAGCCGGGCATGGGGCGGTTGGGGGGAGACCTTTCCGAGCCTCTGCTCCCCAGAGCAGGCCCTCAGTCTTCCACACCATGTCCACAAAGGCTTGTGGCTTCAGTGGATGTGACCAGCTGGCCACAGCTGAATCCTCCTGAGGTTGTGCTATTTCTAAATATTGGTTCATGCCGTTAACCCCTGCTGTGCTCCACCCCTGGACATCTGGCTCTCTGCAGGGAGATCTTCTGGGAGGGGGAAAGAAGAGTCCCTCTTTGGATGGGAAATTTCTGAATGAATTTGCTCAAGGCCCAGCATGAGGCAGGCACTTCTGAGGGTTGGGGTAGGGCTTCCACCAGGATGAGAAATACTTGATCAGGACCGGGAATGAGGCTTGCAACGGGTGTTAGGAAACGTGGGTCTGAGCTGGCAGTGGGCCAGGCAGTAGAAGGAACGTCGGGTGAGGACCGGGAAGTGCGGCTCTGCCAAGCCTTTTCTGTGCGGCCTCAGGCGGGCCACTTCACCTGGCTGCACTTTTTCTCCCAGCTGTGAATCGTGGAGCCACCGTGAAGCTTGAACAGTGCCCTCTAAGAGAGGTGCTGGGCCTTCACAGACTGCGAAGCGCAGAGCCTGGGGGTTATAATGATGGCGACTGCTGATGCCAGATCCTGTCTGTGCACGGAACCAGCAGCTCCTTGAAGGAGAGGTGAGACTGACAACCCAGAGAGAACTGGAGCAAGCTGTGCTTAGCCCGTGGGGCTTAGAGGGTGTGTCACCCTACACGAGAGCCTACGGCTTGGATTTCAGTCCCCACTAACCCCAGGGGCTAGGTGTCTTTGAACAATGAAAAGTCTGTAGTAGCCAGCCTCTCAGACAGCCCTCACCTCCGGCGTTCACACCCGTAGTAGTCACCTCCCACACTGAATGGAGCTGACCTGTGTGGGCAACAGGGCGTTGCAGCAACGGTGCAGCTAGACTTCCGAGGCAAGGTCGTAAGAGACATGGAGGTCTCTGCCTTGCTCTCTTCCGTTGCTTGCTCAGGTGGGTGGGGGGGCCAGCCACCGTGACCTGACGACAGTTAAGAGGGCCCATGTCGAGAAGAGCTGAGGCCTCTTGCCAACAGCCAGCACCACCTCACCATTCCTGTGAGCAAGCCGTCTTGGGAGTGCATCTGCCAGCACCAAGCAAACCTTCACATGACTGCGGCCCTTCCTGACATCCTGACTGCCACCTCCTGAGAGACTTGGAGTAAGAACCAACCAGCTAAGCTACTTACAGGCTCCTGACCCACAGAACTTGTGTGCAATAATATTTATTGTAAAGGTAAGCCCTTAGGTTTTTGAGGATAATTTGTAACTAGTGCAAACTGGCACAATTGTAAGTGGTAGTCTGGTGAACCAGACTGGGCACAGGTCTGGGACTCAGAAGGCAGGACTCAGCTCCCATGAGGAGGAATGATGTTTCCTTGATCAATCAATGGATCAATTCATCCATTCATTCAACAAATATTTCTTAAGTACTTACCATAGGACAGACACTGTGCTCCGGCCTGGGGACAAATGACAGTAAATGACAGGAGCCCTGCCTTTGGGAGCTCACAGGCTCCCCAAAGTTGACCTGCTGATTGTTGGATGTGGGGTGTAAGGATGTGGAGATGTCTGGGACAAGCCCAGGGTTCCAGCTTGGGCGCTTGGATTGGTAGGGGCATTGTTCATTGAGATAAAGTGGGACAGTAGGCATTTCACAGAAAAGCTTCGGGCATGTTGATTTTGGAGCGCTTGTGAGAAACCTGGTGGCACTGGGCAGGCTGACACATATGCGGGTCTAAAGCTCTGAAGAAGGTCTGGGCCAGATGCATATGTACTCGGGAGGTGCCTTGGTACCAATGATGGGGTTAAAGCAACAACATGAGATGTGACTCCTCAGGTGAGTGGAGGGTGATGGAAAATGAGAGCAAGACACTCTGAGACACCAATTTTTTTCTTTTAACTCTTCTTTTGAACATAATTTCAGACTTACAGGAAAGTAACAAGGTCACTACAAATATTTCTCACATTCTCTTCATGTAGATTTCCCAAATGTTAATATTTTACCATATTTCTCTTTTCTCTGTATCGATCTATGTATATTTTCCCTGAATTGTTTGAGATTATGTTGCAGACATAATACTTCCTTATCCTTACATACTTCCGTGGGTATTTCCTAAGCATAAGGATCTTTTTCATAACCAGAGTTCAATGATCAAAGTCAGGAAATGAACATTGGTACAATATTTTTAACTAGCCACAGACTTTCTTTTCCAGTTTTACGAATTTTTCCATTAATATCCTTGATAGCAAAAGAAAATCCTGGCTCCTACATTGTGTGTAGTTGTCCTATCTCTTGAGTTTCTACTAATTCAGGAAAGTTCTTTAATGTTTGTCTTTTGTGACATTGCCATTTTTGACAAGTACGGACCAGTTGTTTTGTAAAGTGGATCTTACTTCGAGTCCATCTGGTTTCTTCATGATTAGATGCAGGTCGTACGTCTTTGGGGGGGCCGTCCCAGCAGTGATTCTCTGTACTTCTCAGGGCGTTCTCTCAAGAGGCACACCTCTGTCTCTCCCGTGGCCAGTGATGTTGACTCACATCACTCGGGTGAGGAGGTGCCTGCCGGGATTCTTGCTATAAAGTTACTGTTTTCCTCTTTGCAATCAATCAGCATGTGCCAACACTGGGAGGTCAGGCTGAGGAACAGCCAGGAAGGAATCCCGTGAACGGGCAGTGGGGGCGTGGGAGGGGGACCCGGGCAGCTGCAAGGAGGAGGAGTGGTCAGTCATTTTGGTCCAGTGCTGCTGAAAGGCCAAGCTGGTGATGGTGGAAAGTGCCCAGTGGCTGCAGCCTGCACATGCAGGTCAGGATTCAGGTGGAATGGTGGCCTGAAGCCAGTCTGTGGGGAGTCAAAGTGCGAAAGGGAGGGGGAAATGGAGACAACAGGGAAAATGCCTCTCCGGGGAATTCTGTGTGTGATGGAGAGGTATGTGGGGCCGGGGAGATGGCTTTAATAGATGCAGGGGTGCGCGGAGTATGTTAGGAAGGGACCAGGTGAAGGGTTAGAGCGAGGAGAGGTGGGTGGTAGAGGGCGAAATGTTCTTGAGGAGGCCGAGGAGATGGGAGGAGGTTGGTGGGTCCTGCCAAGCCCCAGGAGGGAAGTAGGAGCAGGTGGCAGCAGAAGCCGGGCACTCTGGTGGTGCAGCAGGGAGGGGCCGGGTCAGAGTCCAGTCTGACGGCCGGCCGCAGTGTTCTCTGCGGAGGAGGAGAGAGGGAGGGCCCGGCCCGCAGAGCCACTTGAAATGATGTCTGGGGAGAGGGAGGAAGCCAGCGGACTGGAGAGGAGATGGGCAGATGGGTGTCACGGAGGCGAGTCCAGGGCTTGGGGGCCAGGAGACGCCCCCCAGCACCTCTTAGCCACCTGGCACGGTGGACGAGGCACACCTGGTGACTTGGGGCTGGGAGATTTGCCAAGAACTGGACACAGAGGGCAATGAAGGCAGGAGGAGACTGCAGGGCAGGGAGAAAGTTCAGGGTCAGCCCTGGGGTCTTGGTGTGCAGGCAATGCGCACAGTGAGCATCCTGGAGCAGAAGCGGAGGGGCAGGCGAGGGTGTGCCAAACAGAGGCACGTGCCTGTGCCCTGGGAGGTGGCTGAGAAGCCCAGCATGTGCTAGGAGGAGGGTGGCTGAGGAGCAGTGGAGGGGAGGCGTTTGGAGAGGAGGAAGTCTGAGAAGTGGGAAGCCAAGGTGATGTTCCCTGGGGCGGCCTAAGTGCTCAAGGGAATGGCAGGAGTTGGGGGGGGCAGATGGCTGCCTGAGAGGTGAGGAGGGGCGCCCTGGATGCTGCTGACGGGAAGGGGACGCTGCCTGGGTGGGCACCAAGGAGACCAGGGACCCCCTCCCCCTTGGGCTCTGGAGGGCAGCGTGTGAGAGGCGGAGCAGCCGCTTTGGGGGGGAAAGAGGGCTGTCTCCAGGGGGGGCTAGGTCTCCTTTAGAGCCGGGAGGAAGGAGGCATTGGAGCAGAAGTTGGGTGGCTTGTGACCTGCTGGTGTGAAGAGTGGCTCAGTCTCCCCAAGAAAGCCGTGTGTGAGCAGCACGGGGGGTTTCCAGGAAGCTGCCTGGGTCTAAAATACTTGGAGGCACCCCAGACAGGAGGGCGGAGGTCCCAGCCCCACATATGGCCCCCATCAGGATGAGGGGACCGTCAGGGCCAGGGCCCAGCAGGCCTGAAGCTTCCTCCAGGGAACGCTGACAGGGATGGGGCTGAGGAGGTGGCACTGCCGGTGGCCGGAGGCCCGCTGAGGCCGAGCCAATCCCAGCCTCGTCCAGCCCTTCCTCTCCAGGAATCAGAGGCTTGGCTGCCCTGTGGGTGATGTGAGGGGCACAGGGAGGTGCTGCTGATGCTAGGCGGGGACCCTGCCCCCTTTCTGTCCCACAGGGGGCTTCTGGGGCGGCTGTCATGCCTGGCTGGTCTGCGCGGAGTCTTCACTGTGCCTGCGGGTTGGAATGAGTTCAGAGCATGGTCGCTTTCCATTGACTTAGAAGCTAGGATCCGAAGAGAACTCCAGGGTTGGTGTCCAGTTCTGCCTCTGCTACTGATGTGACAGGAGACTTCGGGCAAGTTCGTGCCCTTCTCTGGGCCTCAGTGTCCTTATCTGTGTGCGGGGCTGTGCCGGACACCCTCTCTCCTTGTCCCAGCCGTCTTCTGTTCCCAAGGTGGAAACGCTGCTTAACTGGTTCGGATCGCATCCGCAGTCTGAGCTATGAATTGGTGGGTGTGAGCAGGCCCCGGGCCCCCAGCACTCCTGGATCTTCAGGGCTGAGAGGGTCTCCGTCATTTCTCAGCCCCGGGACTCCTCCTTCCGGCACGGGGCAGTCGGTTATCTTCCCTACCCCTCACTATTTCCTCTCACACCCCCCTCCTCCTAGAGCGTGCTCCGAACCACAGGCACAGGAAGTGGCTTCTTCAGACAACAGCACCACCCCTTCACCTTTCTTTATTTGCTCCTCATTCCCTGTCTGAAATACCAGCACCAGGAGGGTATTCCTTGAGCTGGACCTGGATCTCTAAAGACACAGTGTGCCCTTCGGTAGGAGTCTGGGAAGCTGTCAGATAGTCAGTCACACCTTAGTGTAAAGTAACTGGCTTGACCCTTTCCCAAGGAAAAACAGATTTTCATAGAAGGGAGAGCATGTCCAGAACCCGAGGTGATAGGTGGTAGGGACAGGGGGTAGGAGGTCACCCCACGGGGCTCTGCAGGCCGCAGGAACCCTCCACCCATGACCTACCCACTTTTTCCATTTCTTTCCCCAACACAGGACACCCACCAGGAATGAGGAGCTGGCACTGTCACTCTATGTCTCCTTTTCCCTCCCCTGACCCAGGGTCCTCGGCACCCTCAGACTCTTTGGTCTGGTAGGCAGTATGGGGCAGTGGGGCCACGTTTTCAGATTCTGCAGCTGAGCTGCCAGTGTAGAATTTCTAAGCTACAGTTTTGGCGCCACGGCAACTGGGGGAAATAAACACTGTCCAAGTTGTGCGGTGACATCATCCCCAGATCCAGCCTTCTTGTGGCTGGCTGTACCCCAGACAGCCTCAGCTCACAAGCTGGGGCACCGTGTGGCTTCCCAGCCCCCACACAGGCTCTGGAGTCAGGGAGAGGGAGGGGACCCGGGCCTGGGCAGGGACTCCTGGAAAAGGCCCCCCACAGACCTAGCTTCTTGCCTGCCCCTGAGATCTCACAGTGGCTACTACTGCCCGCTCCTCGGCCCCAGCCGTGAAACTGTCCAAAGGGGCCACGAACTCTGTGCTCTATGGGCAGCACCCAGAGAAGGTGGTACAGGTGCCCTCACAGCAGGAGGTAAAGCAGGCCCCTGTGGTCACAGCCAGGATCTAAGGTGAGAGCAGGCCCCACCCTGAGTGTGGGCGCATTCCTCTCTCTGCAGGGCTGCTGAAGGCGTCTCAGCCCTCCACCCCTGCCTTCTGCAAAGCAGCTTCAGACTCCCTTGAAGCCTGCAGGAGAGCCGCAGCCCCAGGCTGACCCTGGCAGGCAGAATTAGCTGCTGGGAGTTCTCAGGGGAAATTTCAGGTGGGGGAGGGAGGGAACATAGGCTGAGAAGTTAGACCAGGGTTGGAAGAAGGCTAGGGGTTCAGAGGAGCCTGTGGCCCGGCTTTAGCTTTCCTCCCTTCTCTTCAAACTTCCTATCAGCTGATATCAGACAAACTAATTTCTGCTACATTGTTAATGATTGATTGTCGCTGTATATTAGAGGGGGTTTTAATGTTTGGGCTCTGTTGGCCGATGATCTCAGAACTCTCACATTCACCGGGTTGTGTGACTTCGAGCACATTGAAATTCCTAATCCTCAATTTTACCATCTGTAAAATGGGAAAAACAATAGTACCTATTGTGGAATTGTTGGGAGGTGTAACTAAAATGATCTACATAGAATGCTTAGCATTGTACTTGGCACAGGATAAGTTCTCAGTTAATTGTCGCCGTTACCTTTCTCATGATACGTGGCCAGTCCAAGAGCAACTGCCTTTTATCTGGGAACACGCCTTTCCCCCAGGCGAGCAGCCCAGTGGTGGGACTTGCGGCAGTGTTACATCTGTGGGAGCAAAGAGCCCAGGGTTCTCGTGGCCCAGTGTATTTGGTGCATCGCCTGCCTTGGTTCTGTGGGCCAGGATGAGGGATGCTGTGTCTGTCTCACAGGTCCGGGGCCTGCCAAGTACCTCCGGCCATCCTGCACAGGCTACATCGACCTGGCATCTCCATGTTCCAGAGCCGGCCTATACCCTGCATGCCCGGCACTCAGAGAGGCGTGAGCACTCACCTCTCCCATCATCCCCTGGGCGTAGGATTATTATTGTTGGATATTTGGGTGGCAGTGAGTGGTAAGGAGCCATTATCTGTGGCCACAGTTCCCTTGGAGCCCAGACCTGCCCTGAGTAGGACAGCCAGGTGGCCCACTAGGTCCAGAAAGAAGCCAGCAGGGTTGCCCAAGTGACCTACTTCTCTGAGGGCAACTCTGTGGGCATCTCCCCACTGGACCTCCCGAGGGAGTTTTGAAGGACGCTGTCACCATCCAGCTAGCAGAGCAGGGCCTCCTTTCTGCCTGTTCTTTGGCTGGGGTTCACTCGCTACAGCAGCTGGGCAGGAAGAGCTGGGGAGCGGGGAGAATGGTGAGGACGGTGGCTCCTAAGGCTTCCCAAGTGGCTGAGAAACCCTTGGGAGGGCAGGAGCTGAGAACTGCAGAAGAGCTGGCTACTGGCCAAGGCTAGCAAGAGGAGAGGCTGGGCAGCGCTGGTGAGTGGGTACCTGGGGGGGTCTGAGATCTAGGGTGCCTGCTGGGCCCCCCCCTGGACTGCTACACCCTCCTCAGCAGGTGGACCCCCTGCTGGGGCTGGGCCCCCTTCTTCATACTGACAGTAGCCACTGTGCCTGTGAGAACCCCTGGCACCAGGCCCTGGTAGGATAGTGGCTGAGTTGCTGGAAACCAAAGCCATTGTTTTATCTGTTTCTCTGCACAAGTTCTTGAGACTGTTAGGTTATGGTTAAAAGCCCCATTTTACAGTTGAGGAAATCAAGGGTCCTCAGACATGCAAGAGACCAAGGAATGTGAAGGCAGCCTTCATTCCTCTCTCTGGGGAGGGGGACCTCACCTGGAGGCAGGCCAGGCTCCTGCTGGGTGGCCTCCAGGGCTGACTGGGCCTCTCTGCGGCTGCCCTCGGGAATCACAGGCACACGCAACCCTGGGCCTTGCTACTTCTTGGACCCTAAAATAACTCGGTCTGGAATGTCCAGCTGCCCTCAGGTCCCCGTGGAGGAACGCATCTCCAACCTGCGTGATACGGGACAGGAGAGGGAGGTGGGGGCTGGGAGTTTGGGGGATGGGTACCTACCCTTAGGATCTAAGCAGAGGCAAAAGGCCGTGACCTCCCTAGCCAAGTCTGCTGCAGATGCTGGCATCTCCCTGCAATGTCATATCAAGACACTGATATCACCATGTCTATGTCACAGTACTTGCATCTTGAAGCCAATGGTATGCATGTATGTGGCAGGGTGATGGTATGATAAAAATGTCACAGGGCTCATGTCATGGCAGTGATATGGTCAAGCTAATGAGCTCACACAGACTGTAATGATGTCAGTGTTTTCCTGGTGCTGGCACAGGGACTGTGTTACAATGCTGTTAGCTCAAGAGTGAGGTTCTAATGATGCTGGTGCTTTTTATATTACAACAGTGTCACCATCCTGTGTTCAGGATGGTCCAAGTCCCTTGCTCTGCCGACAGCCCCATGCAGGGGTGCTGACATCCCTGCCTGCAGATAAGGTGGTTATAAGTGCAGCCACATCAGGCTGACCAGGACTCAGCTGCCTACATGGACCCATTGCTCGGACACCAGGAGATGTAGCCTGGCTCCCATCCTGACACTCCCTTCTTCCATTCACCCACTTTCAGGCCTGAGACCCACCCCAGCCCTCTCCCATTACAACTTGGAGAAGACCCGGCCATCCGGGGAACGCAGGGCTCCCCGGTACACCTTTGGCTATCGGTGTCCATATAGAGTGATGGACCCCAGTCCAGCCCCCAATAAGTACCAGCTGCCACTATTGCTGGGGCCCAACATCCCTGTCAGCCATGCTGCTCCTTGCTACAGTTTGGCCTCCAAGGACAAGAACTGGTTCTACGAGGAGAACGTGGCAGGAGGTCCTTAGCCTGCCATGCACGCCCGGCCTGAGCCATCTGTCTACCAGAACTGCAGCCCATCTACAGTATGACCAAGTGTCTACCTGGTGGGCCACACGCTGTGGCCTGGTCCTGCCTCCCACGACGTCCAGTGGGTCACGGTGCACAAGCTCTGGATACCTGCTTTCACTCTGGGCATCAAGCACTCATCCCACCTGTGCCCGCTGGTCATTGACGTTCACGACTGAGGCCCCTCCTGGGGCACTCACCCACCTTTTCCCACCAAAGTTATTTTTCTATACCAGCCTGAGCAACCTGACCACGGTTTTGAGTAGCAGAGCTGGTAATTGCTGTATCTAGTGCAGCGCCCTGTTGGGGAGAAGTTCTGTTCTGGCTCACGGGGAGGCAGCTGTATGTCCTTCAAGGAGCCCTGGGCAGAGAGTCCAGAGAGCTGAGTTCTAGTTCTAACTGCTGCTCATGTGCTGTGTGGCCTTGTGCAGCTCCCATCCCTCTCTGGGCCTCAGGGTCTGCCTTTCAGACAGTGACAAGGGCAGGGTAGGCCTGGAGAATGTCCAAGTTCCTTCCAGCTCCAGGACTGTGTGGCTAATCCCTGACAGTGGTTAGTACCCAGGAGAGAAGCAGGCAAGTGGGTGCTTCAGAGGAGGATGGGGCATTTCTGGATGGGGACAGGGTGGGAAGCAGAGGGAGAGGAGATTTCCTAGGGGAGGGACCGGAGAGGACAAGTGGGGACGGTGTGTAGAAGGGAGGGCATCTTGGCAGCAAAGTCACGCAGGGCAGGGAGCTGGGGGAGGCACAGAAGGCAGAAGCCTGAGCTGTGCAAGGCTGGCTGAAAACAGGGCCCGACCATGGGCAGCAGGGAGGGGACTCGGGCTTGGTCCTGTGCGACAGGCTGGATGAGATGCAGTATTTTCAGGATTCTTCAGGCAGCGAGAGAAGGACAAGACGGGCAGAGCGAGGGAAGAGACGGAGGGCCAACGAGGCTGCCGGGGGAGGGTCGGCGTGACACAGGCTGTCCCCGAGGGGCACTTGCGCGCCCTTAGCCTCGGCAGTTCAGCCCTGCAGTGCCCGGTGGGAGGAGAAGGGGAGCCGTGAGCGAGCCGGGAGGGGGCAGTGTTGTCTCGGCTGTGAGCCCAGCCTGCGCCCGCCCGCCTGACTCCTTCCCGCTCTGCTGCTTTTGGGCACACGGGTGCCAGCTCTCCTGCTCCCTGGGGACGGTATTTGTCTTTTCCTCATTCTTGGCATCCAGGTCCCCCATTCCAACCTGCCCAGATCAGCCCCTCTCGCAGCTTCCCTGACTCAAGGAGGTGTAAGGGGGACCTTTATCGGGCGCTCTGCTGCCTGGGTCCAGCGTCAGAGGCAGGGCAGGGGCCGTGGAGGGAGGGGGCGCAGGGACGGCAGAGACGAGGCGGAATGTCCCCGACCCGAGGCTCGGGCGCAGGCAGTTCCACCGGCAGCCGCCGCACAAGGGCGGAGGGGCAGGAGGAAGGGGCCGCTCAGAACCGGGGTCTGCAGGCTCCTCCTTTTGGATTTGAACAATATTCAGGTAGTAACGGAAAGTGAGAATTGAATGGAAGAACCGATTTTGGATAGAAAGGACCAGAGAATATCTTGGGAATATTAAAAACAAAAACAAAACGAAAACCAACTGAGTATTTAAAAAAGAAGCTGTAGAAAACCCCACCGAGGTCACACCCGACTCTGGGCCCCCAATTCCCTCCCTCCCCCCTCCCCCCTCCAGGCCTGGGGTTGTGTGTCTGCCCCGCCTCCCCACCCCCCAGTAAGGCTGGTCTGGGCAGGATCCAGAGACAGCAAGTGAGCTGGGGGCCCATCTGTCTTGCAGCAGATTAGAAAGATGTCATTTTGCCGACAATGCCATTTATCACAGCAGCTACAAAAATTAGTGATGCTTGCACTGAAAGTATCTGGTAGGGGTGAGGGCTGGCAGGTGGCAGCGGCTAATGCTCTCTTGTGTCACCAGGTCAGGGAAGCTACAGGCCAAGCTCTGAATAGGGGTTTTCTGATTTAGTGCCCATCCCATCCTAAGGCCTTCCATTGGAAAAATGGGATAACTGAGGCTCAGAGCCAATGAAATAACTTTGGCCATATGACAAATTAATGGCCTGTCTCTAAATAAAGGTCCAGACTCAGCGTGTGACTACGGTCAGGGTTCAGTGTGTGTCCAGGGTAGGGCTTGATCTGTGACCAGGCCCAGAGCTCAGTCCGTGGCTAGGTTTGGGGCTCAGTCTATACTCCAGCCAGGGCTCAGGCTTGGGTGAGGCCCTTGATTTATATTAGGACTCAATCCTAGTTTTTGCCTCCATGCCTTAGCCTGGGACAGACCATCAGCCTGACCCCAGCTGCCACCAGACATGGATGGGGACTGGGCATTAGCCCGAGAGCTAAGCTGACCCTTAGTTTGTTGTCCCAAAGGCAGGAGAAGAGGCCGGAGGATTCAGAATGGATCTTTGGGGGATAAAGATGTTTGGAAGAGGGATTGCCCCTCTAAGACAGGGGTGCAGCCTCCAGAGAAGGTGAATGAACCCTCCCTTGGGCCCCAGCCCACAGCGTGACAGGGCCGTTTAGCTTGGGAATGGCCTTTCGACAAAGCAGTTCCCAGTTCTTGGCCTAGCCTCCCTGTATTGGTGACTGGGTAGGTGACCTACAGGAAGTCAGGTGGGCATGGCTTCCTAGGCCTGGCTGAGCGCTGCCCCTGCCCCTGCTGAACGACTCGGGGGGCACTCCTGACCTGGCAGGAAGCCCTGGTCTGACTCTTGTACAACTTAAACCTGTGCCCTCAGGTACTTATGGCCTGGCAGGTGACCTCACAGACACGATCATGCATTCACTCAACAACCACATGGTGAGCACCTGTCCTGTGCCAGGCTTTGGCTGCATGTAGGTGTATGAAAGATGCTGAAGGCCCAGCTATTCACTCCAGGAGTCAGAGGGTGGCTCTGTGAGAGGACGAGAAGCAGCTCTCTCTGACCATGAGCAGATACTGGAGGGTGCATGAGGGTCAGTACATGGCAGGGCGCTTACCAGAGCTTCTTCTCTCCTCTCCAGGGGGCAGGAAGAGGCCAGGCGTCTGGGGGGCAGCCCCACAGGGCTTGGTGGTAAGACTGCAGTTATGTGACCTTCCTGGACACTGGCTGGGAGGGTTATCTCTCTTTCTGTTGCTGCTGGGGAGACCCTGGGGGTCAGTTGTCACTGTGGCTCCCCGGAGCTGGGAGATGGCGGCCCCAGCCAGGAGCAGAGAGGCCCTCCCCTGGCACCCCTGACACAGTCACACAGGCATGGGCTGAGCGCAAACCAGGTCCTTCACTCATAAAGACATGGAGACAAAACACCAGCACTTCTTATTGCACTGTACATGCACATGCACACGCACAGACGCCACACCTACACCCCCAGACCAGACACACCCAAACACCCGCCTCATCTACATGCATGGAAAAGACAGACAGAGACACACACGTATGCTCCACACGCACACAGACACCACACACTGCACATGCCTCTTATCACACATACACACTCCGCTTTCTCCAGTCACCTCTTCATCTCACGCATACCCACGTCCACACAGGCATACTCACACTGCACACCGCCCTGGATGAACCCCGAGAACGCCCCCTCTCCTCCCTGACAGGTGCAGGGGCAGAGGGGTGGGGGTGGGCTGTGGGGGGAGGCCTGGGAGGGTTTCTGCGGAAGGGCCTGGGGTCAGAGGAGCTGCTGGCTGGCTGTTAGCCCTCCAATCAGGGTTCTGCCTTTGAAAGGGGTGCACTTAGTTGGGAGCCCTCACCCATATAGACAAGCCAGATCCCTTCTCCCTGCCCCCAGCACTCAGAGCCACCCACCCCAGGGGTCACCCAAGGACAGGAGGCTAGAGTAGGAGCTCCTGCCTCTCCTGTTCCCTGTCCGGGGCTGGGGTGGGAATGGGGGAGCTGTCTGGAGGGCAGAGCCCCCGGAGTCCTGGTGGGGTTCCGAAGCGGCGTCTCCCGAGCCCTCCGGAGGTGGAGAGTCCGCCCGCCGGCCTCCTGCTCCTTCCGGCGCCTGCCCTGCTCCCTGCGTGTCCGGTCTCTCCCATCTGGCCCTCCCCCCTAAGCCTTCTGCTCCCTCTGGCTCCCTTCTCCTCTCTCTCACTCGCTGGCTCTCCGTGTCCTGCCCTATTTATCCTCAAGAATAAGGATTGACATTTTCAATTACCCCCCAAATAACAGAGAGGTTTTTGGAAGCCCCGAAAAGAAGCAGGTTGTGTGCGCGTGTGCCTGGAGCCTACAGGGAGGGCTTGTGGGGGGCTGGGCACACCCGCAATCCCACTGTCCTTTGCTTCTTCTCCTCTGCAGCCTTCATTTTTTCCTGGGAGAGTGGAAGCACGTTCCCCTTCAGCGGGGAAGGGAGACAAAAGGGAGAAATAAAACACTGTCATTGCTGTCTTGTAAACACAATGCGTAGTGCAGAAGAGAGCTCATCAGGAGAGGGGCTGAGGGAGGGGCAGGGAAGGGACCAGGGGCCGAGGGGCGGGGAGAACAGGTGAGCCGGGGCAGGAGGAGCCGCCACCCCAGGGCTTGGGTGGGTGTGCGCGCACCAGGCGGGCTGCCAAGGGGAGGAGAATGACCAAAGCGTTGATCTGGGATGGCAGAAGGGGCCGGAGAAGGGAGACCCTTACACCGGAGGCCAAGCAGGGCCCAGGAGAGGGAGGGTCTCTTGGTGGCTCTTCTCTGAACATCTGCCTCGAGCTGGGCTCTGGGGACACCAAGGTGAGTAAGCTAGACACCTGTTTGCTGCTGTGGGGCATGACATTACCTGGAACAGAGTGGGAGTCAGAATGTGGGTGATACACAGCCAGGTGGGGGCACCGGGATTCCAGCCGAAGTCCATCTGACTCCAATCCTTCCTCACACAGGCTCCACTCGGGGGCTGGGGGCTGGGAAAGAGGGTTGGGGACTTGGCTTTGCCATGTTTGCTGTGTGACCTTGAACAAGTCCTCCCCTCTCTGGGCCTCAGTTTCCCTATGTGAAAAATGGCAAGAATGCTGGCTGCTCTTCAGGGCTGCAGGGAGGGTCACATGCCTGGATGTGGGTGGTCACCCAGCTCTGGTTCCCTGGAGAACCAGCTCAAGGTGTGGGGGTGCAAAGAACACCTGGTGCTGGGGGAGGGACTGGCCAACAGCAGCCCGAAGGATGCTGGACTCCAGCTTTACTCCCTGCTGCTACCCAGTGGCAAGATTTGGGTACTGCAGTGGGTCGGTCTGGATGGGTTTACCCGAAGGTCGGAGAGCGGAAGATGCCTCTAGGAAATGCTGTCTGGTCCTCCCTGGTCCCGTTTTGCTGATGCCTGGAGAAAGGAGGGACTTGTCCCCAGGTCACCCAGGGCAGAAGCTTGGGCTGGGGCTGGGGCTGGGGCTGGGGCTGGGATTGTCTCTCAGGACAGGGTGCTTCCCCCCAGCCCTGTGGTGCGCAGGGAGAACCCAAGCAATCTCAGAACGGGAGAGGAGGGGCTGTGCATCCTCTGCTAGAAGCCACAGCCTTCAGGGGGGCTTCCAGGATTTCCTCCCCCAGGCAGGGGGCTCATTCCTGCCCTTCAGCCCCACAGACATCCTCTCCCTGCCCCCTCTGCCCCACCTGCCCTAAACTGCCCCCTTTCCCTAGCAAATGAGGCAGTGGGGCCCCTTGAGGCATTAAGGATGATTGACCGGCTTCACCAGCTGGGGGGCACCTGCCAGGGGCCTGACTCTGTCCTGGGACTTTACGTGCATTATATCACTTAAACCTCATAATGACTCTGGGAGGCTGGGAGTACTCTTGAGCCCCATTTTTCAGGTAAGAAAACAGGCACAGAGAGATTGTGACTTTTGGACTCAAAGCGGTGGAGCAGAGATTCAAACCCAGGTCTGTCTCTCCTCTGGAGAGGAGCCGTTACCTGGAGATGAAAACTATCCCATGGTCATGCGACCGTTAGCTATGACCAGACACCGACATGACTCGTGGGCTCAGGTCTCAGTCACACCACTGTGCTGCTGTGACTCTGGGCAAGGCCCGTCCCTCTCTGCATCTCTGGCTCCTCATCGGTAAAATGTGTGTGTATGTGTTCTAGGTTCCCCCAGAGGTCCATTCTAGAATTTGCCGTGTGCAGCCCTAGGCCCTGAGATGGATCTGCTCTGAAGGGCAGGAGGAGGGTGTGAGCAAGCAGCAGGTCTTGGGGGCCGGGCCTCTGGCAGGTGGGTGGAGCTGGGGGGTCATGGGGGGCGTGGGCTGCGAGGGCAGAAAAGGTCCAGACTGGGGACAGGTATGGAGTGATGGCTGGCCCTTGGGCTTAGGGGTCTTTCCTTCCGCTGTGCACCACAAAGGGGAGTTTTCCTTGGCAGGGAACAGCCTCATCAATCAGGGGAAATGGGGGGCTGACAGGCAGCCACTCCCCACCGGCCAGGCTTGAGGCAGACTCATAAATCCCACTCCAGGCTGGGCTGTAAATTCCTGTGATTCACACCAGGCCTCTTGGAGGACAGAAACATTTGGAGCTATCAAACAGGCTGCTCCTCCCTGGGCACAACAGGTAGGATAGCTTATTCACTGGCTGGGGGGCTCAGACAACCCCCTTGCTAGGCTCCACAGCAGGTGTGGCTTCTGAGCAACTCCCAGGACACCTCAGGCCCAGACCCTAGCCTTCAATCTGGACATTACCCTTTCCCCAGCCTGATCAGGCCTGAATCACCCCAAGGGGTCACATGTAGGGGCACTTCCACATGACGGCCTATCTTGGTGATGGTGAAGGCAAGGTGGGAGCCGGGTACAGTTTGGGTATTTCCCATTTCACGGGGTCTGGGGCCCTGATCTCATTGCCTTTCAGAGATGGAGGGGCCTCAGAGACCCTCTGGCTTAGGACTGCAGTCATTTGTCAACTTCTACCAGGACTGTCATACTCAGATACCAGCCTTTACTCGCATTTATTTAACATTTTTTCTTTAAACTGGCTCACTTTTAAAGTTTAAATGTGTGTTTTAGCCTTGTCTTAAGCAATACTTGTGAAATCAGGGTTCTGTTATGCTTGCTAAACACACATACACATACATATGTGAGAATATATACGTGAAACTAGACACATCATTAAAATGGCAGATGCCATCTCTGTGTACTATCTGAAGAGTCTTGTGTCTCACCAGTGATGCAGGCACTAATCTGTGAGAAAAGTGGCTCTAGCCCTCTTCCCTTACTTTACAGACAAAGGAACCAAGGCCCAGAGACGTCTAGGGACTTGCCCAAGGTTACACGGTGCTGGAATTGCCAGCCAGCCCTCCTGACTCCTCGCCTAGTGCTCGCTTTACAGATGCATGCTCATTGTTTGTGGAGGGAATTGTCAGGGTGTGTAGGCCTTCCTTTTCCCAGAAGCACACTTGGATTCCCAGAGGGCTTTTGGAGACTGTGCCCTAACATTGAGGAACACTTAAAAGGTGGACTTCCTGGGCAGGCAGGTGGGCAACCCAGGTCTCCTGGACTGGGCATTGCTACACCCGCCTCTCCTCCTCCCTGCTGCTTCTGTAGTGTCTCAGGTAGGTGGTTGGGGAGGGGGAAGGAGTCCCAGAGGAGGGAGAGAGCTGCACTCCGGCAGCAGCCCTTCCCTGGGGAGCTGCTTACCAAGGCCACAATTAGTGGCACCAGCTCCCAGACCAGCAAGGAAGGTGGTCTCATGACTGAACGCCTTCCCCTGCATCACCTGCACCTTCCTACCTCCTGCCACCCATGCTGTCACTGCCTCCACTGTCATCACCCAGAAAGGTGGTGCAATGGCTCTTGCTGGGGACCAGGCTGCTGGCTCTGGGGAGCCAGCAAGGAGATGTATGTGCATGATGGCCAGGGTGTGTGTATATGCAGACACACATAGCACACGTGCACACAGACACACTTGTCCAACAGTGCATGCGCACTGTTAGATGTACACATAGGTATATGCACACACAGGCAGAGCACAAAGACATAAGTGACTCCATCCCAACAGACTTGCACGGGAATGCACGCTACCCAGGCACTCTGTGCAAGCACACAGATTCAGTAGAGATGTGTACACACAGAAGCCGACTCAAATGCGAAGATAAACACTGTACGCATACCGACGCCCATGTGGAATGTAGACCCACAGCCACATCAGGAGACTCCTGTGCGAATTCACACAAACATCCCGACACGGTCCCCAGACCCAGGAGGGCAGGTGGGATTGTACACAAATGTGTGCACGTCACCTATGAGGCCGCAGACCAGATTCGCAGAAACATGGCGGCACGATGTGCCCTGTGGACGCTTTGTGTGCCTTTGTGTGCAGAGACGCCCGTGTGCACGCCAACATGCAACAGAGTGCACAAGTGTTATGTTTCTCTTGGAATCTAACAAGGCCTGAGGTGCTGGGACTAGTTAATTCCCTGGGGAAGTGAAGAGACAGGAGTTGAGGACACATTTAATTAATTCTTACCATTCCTGACAGAGCTCAGGCACCCTGTCACTCAGCCCCAATCCCAAACCAGATGGGCCCTTTAGGGTTAGGGGTTCGGGCTGAGGCAGAAACCTCCTGTGGGGACCCTCTGCACAGCCCTGGGGGTGGGGAACTCACTCCATCTTCCGCTTGCTTCCACTGAGTGGAAATCTGTCCCCAGAACATCTCGCCTGAAGCCCCGCTTTGGCTCAGGGCCTGCTTGTGGGAGACGGGACCGAGCACCAGGACAGCTCCTCACGCCCCTGGCACGACCTCAGCCCCAAGACAATGTCGGGGAGGCATTGGGAATTGGAGATGAGAGGAGGAGAGACTGTAGGAAGGAGGCAGAGGAAGATGTGAGAGACTGAGCCGGGGAGGCCGGCGGTCCCGGGGCGCTGAGAGGGGGTTAGAGAGAGACTCAGAACAGGACGAAGCAGAGCTTTTGGGACGAGATACAAGAGAGATGGGGAGACAACCGGCTCTGCGAGGCGACCTGGTCAGAAGGGAGTCACGAGCCTGGGGACGTGGGGGTGGGCGGGACCTGGCCCTGCCAGGGCCCCCCAACCTCTAGGGGCCTGGGCTGCTGGCCTGGAGGGAGCAGGGCAACCAGAGGAGGCTGGCCTGGCCCTTTCTGCCCTCTACTTCCCCCTGGAGCAGGGGGTGCTTCAGGTGGCAGCCGGGGCTCTGTAGGGGCTCAGGGTCCAGGCCTCACTTGGAAGCCCCCAAGTTGGTACACCAGGTGGCAGAGGAATGTCTTGGCAGGGCCGGTGTGATGCGCCACAGCCGCTCAGTGCTGGGTGATGGAGCGTTTGCCCTGCATACTGAAAATGCATAAATATCCATTTTCAGGCACCAAGGTGGATATAAATACAGAGTGGAGGTGGGGGCGTCAGCCCTCAGCGGTAATTCACTGGCTCTGCTACTCACGCAGGCACGGGCACTTAGGCTTGGCCGTCAGGGGCCTTTCTGAGATGGCTTTATGACCACTGGCTGCCACCTGGGCCCTGTCTCCCGGAGAAGTGGCTCTTTTGGGGGATTGCTGCCTGCAGGGGGGGCAGGGAAGGGCAGGGTGGTTATTCCTCAGCGAGCTCCACCCCAGGCCTCCTGGCCCCTGAGGGAGGGAGGACGTGCATCTGTGTCAGGCCGGGCATCTGCCCTGCCTGTGGGAGCTCTCAGACCCGGAGACAGGGGAGCCAGCCCCGGCTCTGCCCTCAGGAGCTCACACAGGGCAAGCTGAGGCCCAGAGAGGAGCCTAGCCCGGCCAGTCCTGGCCTCCACATATCCAGCCTCAGCCCAGCACGCCCCCAGCCCCTAGCCTAGCTGGTTAGGCTGCAGGGTCCTTGCACAGGACTGGACAGTGGAGGCCACGGCCTGTGGGCACGGAGCTCTCTGGCACCCACCGGAGAGGACATGGGGCCTTGTCCCAGGCTGGCTTATCCAGACCCTTCTCCGTGGGTCAGCGAACAGAGGCCCTAGGCAGCTCTCTGTCCCTCTGCCGAGCTGGAGCTTGGGCTGGGCCGCCCTGCTCGCCGCAGCCTGCACACCTGGGGGTGTCTTTCCTTCGCAGTGCCCACGGCTGTGCTCAGGGGGCCGCCTTCCCGCAGCCGAGCCGCCACTGACCTCCGGGGGAGGGCAAGTGCTCCCTGGGCTGTGGCCCTTCCAGGGCCCCTCGTCCCCCCCGGGGGCGGTGCCGCTCCTTCTACTCCTCGCCTGCTCCTCCTCTGTCCCCTAGGTCTCCTCTTCGGCCTTGGCGTCCATGCCCGCTCCAGAGGGAGCCAGAGGGAGCCACGGGGCCCGGGAGTGGGCTGCCTTCCTCAGAACAGGGTGGCAGCGGGGCCAGGGGGCCGTGACCGCACGGCCAGCCAGCGACTGAGCCGGGGTCAGCAGCCTCACCCCTCTTGCCAGAGGCCACGCTCGCCCCCAGCCCCTCACTTGGGCCCCAGCAATGCTGGCTGTATGCTGAGCACAGCCCTGGGTTCACGAGGAAGCGGGTGAACAAGACTCCGTCTCTGCTCTGGCGAGGTCGAATCTCACGCGGGAGACAGTATGTCCAAAACATAGTGACATACAGGACCACAAGGAGCTCAGCATGCACAGAGGAGGGGGGATTTAGTTCTCAATAAGGGGTGGGGGGGGGGCTTCATGGAGGAGGTGATATTTGATCTGAGCCACAAGATGGGATTTTAGCATGTGGTTCTGGGATCGCTGGAAGCACCCTAACTATGTAAACAGAGGTAGTATAGAATGTTGTCTCTGAGTGGGGTGAGGGGAGCTGACTACTAACCACCCTAACCTGGCTGGGGAGAGAGCCCAGAGCAGTGAGTTAACCAGAAAGTGGGCGGCCCAGCCCCTGCAGGGCCTGTGAGTCTGGCTGAGGGTGTGGATGTTTGGGAGAGTCCTGGTGAGAGCAGAAGGACCCCGTGGGGGGTGTTGGTAGGGTGGGAGTGTCAGGGGGGCCTGCTAAGCTGAGCTGTTCTGCTTGTCTGGGGGGTGGGCACTGCCAGCCATTGGGCCCTCCCCCTGGGACCCAGGGCCTGCGTTTATAGCTGGGCAGACGCAGCCCTTTCCACCCTTGGCTGCAGCCTGATGTCAGGGCTAAAATTAGCCTTGTGGCCGTGAGGGCAGCAGGGGAGACGGCCATGGGAATCGCCCCCGCCTTTCCTCTTTCAGGCGGTGCCCAGGGCTGCAGGAAGGCGGTGGGCAGAAGCCTGGAGCCGGAGCGCCGCTGGGCCTCACTACAGCGGCAGGAACTTGGACCACCCTCCTAACTGGGCCGTGGGGCAGGAACCCTGTAGGGCAGGGGCAGGGAGGGCCCTGCTGCCGCTGCCAGCTGCCTGGGGGAAGGGGTGGCCAGGTTCTGAACCCCCGGGGCCCACAGGTCAGCAGCACCCTCTGTGACCGACCAACCGTCTTCTCCCCCACTGCTGGCTCAGGCGCTGGCTGCTCTTCTCCCATGGTTGCCATGGGAACCCCAGGTGAGCCTGGCTCCCGGATAGAGGGGCAGTGGGGCAGGGCACGTGGAGCTGGGCCCTGAGTTCCCCTCCCCTGGAGCCCAGAGCCTCAGTCTGGGCTCTGACCACGCAGTCCATCGCGTGGCCTTGTTCTCGCCTCCTACCTCCCCTGGAGGTCCCCCAGCCTTCCAGTGCCAAGTCCTGACCGTCTGTTCCGCCTCCTGAATGCCTCTGGGACCGTCCACTCTGCGCCAATGTCCTTGCCTCCAGCCTCCGGCCATCTGCTGTCCACGCACTGACTCTTGCCTTTCGGTCCACCACGTCCCTCCTGGCCTAAAACCCTGTGGTGGCTCCCGCTGCCATTGGACAAAGCCACCTGCTGGTCCCAGCTTCCCCTTCGTCCCCCTCTCCACCTTCATTCTGGGCTGTCAGGTCTGCGGAATGGGTAGGTTAGTGTGGTGAGCCACGCTTTCAGAACCACGTTCTGTGGAACAGTAGTGTTTGGCCATTAGTGAGGAACATGTTAGCAGCTCTAGGAACTAGTTTCCCTGGACCACCATGTAAACAATGCTGGATGAGCCCAAAACTCAACACCCTGTCCTTTGGAGTCCGGGGTCCCGAGGCCTGCTCTCCCCAATACGGGGGTAACTCTCGTGGGGGCACACCTTGGCACAGGGCAGAGGAGGCCTTGGAAATCAGGCCCCGCTGTTAACACCCACTCCCATCTCTGCCCCATGGATCGGGCACGGTTCCTGGATGTGTTTTGTTTAAACCACACAATGTTCTTTTAAAGTTTGACCTGGTTGCCAACATTTAAAACCTGGGAGATTCCACAACAGAGTTTGAATTTTAAAGTTCTTTTAAAAAACTGGAAGACCTGTCCACACAGTGTGCGCATATCGCTCTGCAGGGTTGAAGGGTGGCAGGAACCATTTGCATGCCAAGCAGAGCATTTCATTCCTGGCACCTGCTAAGACCCCTGAAAATATCTGAGTTTCTGACTCCTGTCAAGGGGACTGTGGGGCTCTTCTTAACGAGTTCCCCTTCTCAGTGTGTGACTGATACGCTGACCACCTCGCATAGGGTGTGTCCTTGTGCAGAGGGCTGAGGCAGGTGGGGTGCCTGGAGTGTTCCTCACACCCCATGAAGCACCACATTCCTTAAGCTGATTTAGCCAACAAAGCCCACCAGCTCCCCGCAGGGTCCCCCAGGTCCTGCCTCCGGATTCCCTGGACATGACGGGCACCAGAGTGGCTGGGAGGTGCCGGGCTCAGAGAGATGGGGGGAAGGCCGTCCGCAGCCTCGTCTCATGCCGCGCGCCTGTGGCTGAGGAGATGACTTGCAGCAGCTGCTCGGGTCACCCTGGTAATCGGAGCATGCAGGGAGTGAGAATCAGTCCCTGCAAGAGCTAAAAGTGAGAACAGCATGGGACTGACTCGCCGGCATTTGGGAGCCAGCTCGCTGCCGTGGAGTGCCTAGAAATAGCCTGCTCCCAGCCAACGCTGGAGCCCCTGGAGCCCCTGCTCAGGAGGGGCAGCTGGCGTGGCCCTCCTGGGTCGGTGCCACCTGCACCTGCCAGTGCTCCGAGGTGGGGTGAGGCCTAGCCAGGGGCATGGCCGGCCCAAGAAGACTGCAGGAGAGAGCGGGCTCTCCCCTGAGGGCACCTGTCTGACGGTGGGCAGGGGAGGCCGAGACCTGCCTCCCCCATTCCCACGCTGTTAGGCTAGCGGAGGAGTTCCCCTCTCGGTCTGAGAGCGGGTGCCAGGAAGGGGCTCCGTGCCAGGTGGTGTGTGGGAGCTCAGTAGGGGACCCTCCCCCTCAGCTGGGTGTCAGTTCTCTGGGGTCTGGCCCAAAGTGCCCACCAAGACGCCCATCAGGATGTCCCCCCCCCAGCCATCTCCTAAGCATGTCCTGCTCTGGGCCCTCCCCTTCTCAGCCTATTCAAACCCTCCCTGCCTTGAGGACCCCTCATGTATGTCTTCCCCCCTCCAGGAAGCTTCATGTTCCTCTTGCTCAAAGCACCAGCCCCTCCTTAAAGCTCATCTCTACCCCCGGCCATCCAGGGCCCTGGGCTTCCTTGGTACTGTGGTGCCCTGAACATGCCCCAGCCCTCTCTGAGCCTCTGTGGAGTCAAGGTCTAGAGCAGGGTCCGAGGCCCAGCTGGTTGGAGACCCCTGTGCACCCTGCTGGGCTGTTCTGTAAGTGTCGTGCACCCCACATGGAGTGCCCATTGCAGACGTGGGACGTGGGCATGCTGCAGCCACCATTCTATGACACTGCTATCCAATACTAAGTTCTGGAGTTTGCTTTGTCAAGGGAGGAGAAAAAATGCACCAGTTCTTAGCTGTTTCTGCCCAAAGTAGCACTGAGTACTTTGGAGACATTTCGCTGGCCAAAGCCCTTCCCAAGGCTATCCCTGATTTCAAGAGGGCATGGATCTAGAAAGAAGGGAGAGCCAGAAGTCTCGCTGAGGTTGGGTGACATACCCATGCTATAACCATAACCATGTATCTGTGGTTGCCGAAACAGTATATTTTTATTTTAGTTGTTTTTGAACTTCATAGAAAGGGTATCATGTTATGAGCAATCTTTTTTTTTTTTTAAGTTATGGACAAACCCACAGCCAACATTATACTTAACAGCGAGAAGCTGAGAGCTTTTCCTTTAAGATCAGGAACAAGACAAGGATGCCCACTCTCTGCACTTTTATTCAACATAGTTCTGGAGGTCCTGGCCATGGCAATGAGACAACACAAAGAAATAAAAGGCATCCAGATTGGCAAGGAAGAAGTTAAACTGTCCCTGTTTGCAGATGACATGATATTCTACATAAAAAACCCTGAAGAATCCACTCCAAAACTACTAGATCTAATATCTGAATTCAGCAAAGTTGCAGGATACAAAATTAATACACAGAAATCTGTTGCATTCCTATACACTAAAGAGGACAAACTAGGTTATGCTGCAATAACAAATAACCTCTAATCTCTATATGCCCAGAGAAATCAGGAAAACAATTCCATTCATAATTGCATCAAAAAGAATAAAATGCCTAGGAATACACCTAACCAAGGAAGTGAAGGACCTATACCTTGAAAACTACAAGACACTCTTAAGAGAAATTAAAGAGAACACTAAAAAATGAAAATTCATCCTATGCTCTTGGCTAGGAAGAATTAATATTGTCAAAATGGCCATCCTGCCTAAAGCAATCTATAAATTCAATGCACTATCAAAATATCTACAGCATTCCTCAATGAACTAGAGCAAATAGTTCTAAAATTCATATGGAACCACAAAAGACCCCGAATAGCGAAAGCAATCCTGAGAAGAAAGAATAAAGCAGGGGGAACTACGCTCCCTGACTTCAAGCTCTACTACAAAGCCACAGTAATGAAGACAATTTGGTACTGGCACAAGAACAGACCCACAGAGCAGTAGAACAGAATAGACAGCCCAGATATAAACCCAAGCATATTGGTCAATTAATATACAATAAAGGAGCCATGGATATACAATGGGGAAATGACAGCCACTTCAACAGTTGGTGTTGGCAAAACTGGACAGCTACATGTAAGAGAATGAAACTGGATTATTGTCTAACCCCATACACTTTTGTGTACACCACAAAATCCAGTTTTGGATACACCAGTAGGGATCACCACCATCCAAAAGACAAACAAACAATGACAATGTTGGCGAGGCTGTGGAGAAAAGGGAACCCTATTACACTGCTGGTGGGAATGTAAATTAGTTAAACCATTGTGGAAAGCAGTATGGAGGTTCCTCAAAAAACTAAAAATGGAAATACCATTTGACCCAGGAATTCCACTCCTAGGAATTTATGCAAAGAAAACAACTTCTCAGATTCAAAAAGTCATATGCACCCCTATGTTTATCACAGCACTATTTACAATAGCCAAGGTATAGACGCAACCTAAGTGTCCATCAGTAGATGAATGGATAAAGAAGATGTGGTACATACACACAATGGAATATTATCAGCCATAAAAAGAAGAAAACAGATCCTACCATTTGCAACAACATGGATGGAGCTGGAGGGTATTATGCTCAGTGAAATAAGCCAGGCGGAGAAAGACAAGTACCAAATGGTTTCACTCATCTGTGGAGTATAAGAACAAAGGAAAACTGAAGGAACAAAACAGCAGCAGAATCACAGAACCCAAGAATGGACTAACAGTTACCAAAGGGAAAGGGACTGGGGAGGATGCGTGGGAAGGGAGGGATAAAGGGAAAAGGGGGCGTTACAATTAGCACACATAATGTAGCGAGGGGTGGGGCACAGGGAAGGCAGGATAGCACAGAGAAGACAAGTAGTGATTTTATAGCATCCTACTACGCTGATGGACAGTGACTGTAATGGGGATTGTGGGGGGGACTTGATAATGGGGGGAGTCTAGTAACCATAATGTTCAAGTAATTGTACATTAATGATATAAAAAAATTATGATTAACATAATATTATATTAATTTCAGGTATACGACATAGTGATTTGACACATATATATTACAAAATGATCACCATAAGAAGTCTAGTTATCATCTGTCACTATATGAAGTTTATTCAATATTATTGTCTATATTTCCAGTACTGTACATTATATCCCCATGATTTATTTATTTTATACCTGGAAGTTTGTATCTCTTGATCTCCTTCACCCATTTCTCTCACTGTCCCCAACCCCTCTCTCCTCTGGCAACCACCAGCCTGTTCTCTCTATCTATGAGTCTCGTTTTATTCTGTTTTGTTCATTTTATTTTTTAGATTTCATATATTGGTGAAATAGTATGGTATTTGTCTTTCTCCATCTGACTTATTTCACTTAGCTTAATAACACCCTTAAGGTCCTTTCATGTTATCACAAATATTTTACTATTTTTTTATGGGTGAGTAATATTCCATTGTATATGTACCACATCTTTATTCATCTATTGATGGACACATGGGTTGCTTCCATATTTTGGTTATTGTAAATAATGCTGCAATGAACATAGGGGTGCTTACATGTTTTTAGGGTTAGTGTTTTTTTGTCTTTAGATAAATACCAAGACGTGGAATTGTTGAATCATATGGTAGTTTTTACTTTTTTGAGGAAACTCCACACTGTTTTCCACAGTGGCTGTATCAGTTTACATTCCCACTGAGCAGGTGCTTGAGGATTCATCCCAACAGTGCATGAGAGTTCCCTTTTCTCTACATCCTCACCAACACTTATTTCTTGGGTTTTTAATAATAGCCATTCTGATAGGTGTGAGGTAAAATCTCACTGTGGTTTTGATTTTCATTTCCTGACGATTATTGACGTTGAGCATCTTGTCATGTATCTGTTGCTCATCTGTGTATCTTCTTTGGAAGTGCCTTTTCAGATCTGCCCATTTTTAAATTGGATTGTTTGTTTTTTTGCTATCGAGTTATATGAGTTCTTTACATATTTTGGATATTAGCTCTTTGTCAGATACATAATTCACAGATATTTTCTCCCACTTAGCAGGGTTGCCTTTTCATTTTGTTGACAGTTTCCCTCACTGTGCAAAACCTTGTAGTTTGACGTAGTCTCATTCGCTTATTTTTGCGTTTCTTGCTCCTGCCTCGGGACTTAGGTCCAAAAAAGTATCCTTAAGATGGACATCAAGGAGCTTACAGCCTCTGTTTTCTTCTAGGAGTTTCATGGTCTCAGGTCTTACATTCTTCTTTAATCCATTTTGAGTTCATTTTTGTATATGGTGTTAAGATAGTGCCCCAGTTTCATTCTTTTGCATGTAGCTTGTCCAATTTTCCCAACACTGTTTATTGAAGAGATTGTCATTTCCCGATCATGTATTCTTGGCTCCTTTGTCATGGATTAATTGATTGTATATGTGTGGGTTTAGTTCTGGGTTTTCTCTTCTATTTCATTGATCTCTGTGTCTGTTTTTGTTCCAGTACCATACTGCTTTGATTACTATGGCCCTGTAGTATAGTTTGAAGCTGGGGAATGCAATACTTCCGGTTTTGTTCTTCTTTTTCAAGATTGATACTTAGGAGGCTCTGTGGCTTCATACAAATACAAATTTTAGGATTATCTGTTCTACTTCCATGAAAATGCCAGTGGAGTTTGATAGAGTTTACATTTAATCTGTTGATTGTTTTGTGTAGTCTGAACATTGTAACATTGATTTTGCATCCCATAAGCACATTATATCTTTGTATTTATTTGCATCTTCTTCAATTTCTTTCATCAATGTCTTGTAGTTTTCAGATTATAGGTCTTTCAGTACCTTGGTTAATTTATTCCTAGGTATTTTATTCTTTTTGATATAATTGGGGATGGAATTTTCTTAATTTCTCTTTCTGAGTTTGTTATTGGTGTACAGAAATGCAACAGACTTCTGGACATTGATTTTGTATCCTGTGACTTTACTGAATTCATTTATTAGTTCTAATAGTTTTTGATGGCATCTTTAGGGTTTTCTATATGTAGAATCATGTTATCTACAAATAGTGATGGTTTTAATTTTTCCTTTCTGATTTGGATACCTTTTTATTTATTTTTCTTGCCTAATTTTCTGGCTAGAACTTCCAATACCCTATGTTGAATAAAAGTGGTGAGTGTGGGCATCCTTGTTTGGTTCCTGACCTTAGAGGAAAAGCTTTCAGGTTTTCACCATTGAGTATGATGTTAGCTGTGGGTTTGTCATACGTGGCCTTTATTATGTTGAAATATGTTCCCTCTATATATACATTGTTGAGAGTTTTTATCATAAATAGGTGTTGAATTTTGTCAAATGCTTTTTCTGCATCTATTGAGATGATCATATGATTTTTATTCTTCCTTTTGTTAATGTGGTGTATCACATTGATTGATTTGTGGGTGTTGAATCATCCTTGCACCCCTGGAATATATCCCACTTGATCATGGTATATGATTCTTTTAATGTATTGCTGAATTCAGTTTGCTAATATCTTTTTGGGGATTTTCGCATCTATATTCATCAGGAATATTGGCCTGTAATTTTCTTTTTTGTGTTGTCTTTGTCTAGTTTTGGTATCAGGGTAATGTAATGCTGGCCTTGGAAAGTGAGTTTGGAAGTATTTCCTCCTCTTATATTTTTTGGAATAATGTGAGGAAAGATAGTATATCTTTGACCGTTTGTTAGAATTTGCCAGTGAAGTCATCTGGTCCTGGAGTTTGGTTTGTTGGAATTTTTTTTATTACTAAGTCAATCTCATTACTAATAATCAGCCTATTCAGATTTTCTATTTCTTTATGATTCAGTCTTGGAAGATAGGATTGTGTGTTTCTAGTAATTCATCCATTTCTTCTAGGTTGTCCAATTGGTTGGTGTGTAATCATTTGTAGTAGGCTCTTGTGACCTTTTGTATTTTTGTGGTATCAGTTGTAACTTCTCTTTCATTTCTGATTTTATTTATTTGGCCCCTCTCTTTTTTTTCTTGATGAGTCTGGCTAAAGGTTTGTCAATTTTAAAAATCTTTTCAAAGAACTAGCTCTTATTTTCACTGATCTTTTCTTATGAGATTCACTTCTTTTGCACAACATTATGTTGTTAAGATTCGTCTATACTATTGTATATAGCTGTGATTTCTCCCATTTCATTGCAGTCCAGAATTCTATGGAATGATTCTATCCTCATGTATCCATTTTTCTTTCAAGAGGCATTCGAATTGCCGGACTTTTTTTTTTTTTTTTTTTTACCATTATGAGTGTTGTTATTGCAAAAGTTTCTTCCTGAAACTTCAATTGGATTTCATCATCTCAAACTGAAGATTTTGAGTTACTCGTGGCTCATGGAGAGTTTGGTCCAGCTCCTGTATCAGCCTTCAAGGCCTCAGAACCCAGCAAGTGTGGCCTCTCAGTAATGTAAGAAAGTTCTGGGATTCCTCACCTTCCATCCATCCACCCCAGCTGGCAGACTAGTGAGCAAGGATACAACAGCTCTCCTGTGTGCAGCAACTTGTGCTTCTCCCAGTGCTGGCCGTACATCGGTGGTAGGACCAGTTCACAATTGAGCAGAATGTGTCAGTGTCAGGTCCTTCCTTTTCCCAGAATATATTCAGCTTTGGTTATGACCCACGTACTGTGCTAAGTGCTGGAGAAACTAAGAATAACTCATTAATTTATAAAGAAGACATTTACTTACTTCCTTTTATGTGCCAAACTCTATTGGGCTAGGACCACATACAAAAGGACCTGCCCTCAAGGAATTCACAGTCTAGATGAAGAAACAGGGACATAAACAGAAAAGTATTGCACTGACTGATATATAAGATGTGTAAGTCTCACTGTGATTTTATAAGGATTCAAAAAATTGAACTATTTTTAGTCATATATATGTGTTTATGTGTCTATATAATCAATGTGATTTTTATTTATGTAAATTCAGTATCCTCTATACTGGAATAGAATAGGAAACCAGATCTTAATTGGTGGATCATCATTTTTCTAGACCATAAAAATTTCCCAAGCTAATATCCATGCTTTAAATTATTCTAGTTGGGGCCACTTAAACATTCACCTAGAGAGATGGGGTAGCTGCAGTTGTAACTGCTCTTCTGATTTTCTTCAAGTCCTATCTTCTTTTTTTTCCTCAGTTACTGTTGGACCAAAATATCACTGCCTTCTCTTGGGAAGTTAATATTAAGCCTGACCCTAATGTTGCAGCAATGCCTCCACTGCTTTTGAGCCACTGCTTACATTCAAACAGAAAATGCTGGGGAAATAACCCATATTCTCCCTCTGACCAGTGATGTGGCTGTTGTTGTTACTTTAGTTAAGAATACCTGCAGGAAGTGACCCTGGAGCCTTTGCTGTGAGGCCTCGGGCTGCCGCACTCAGCCCCACTTCAAGAGAGTGCATCATCTTACGCACCCACAAATTCAGTGCATGTCAGCATGGGTACTTCAATGTGGACATCACAGGAGATGTGGATTCTTTCCCACTGCGGTCCTTACACAAGCAGAAGAGGGTGGATCTAACTCTACTTGTGTAGGGATCATGGTTGGGGAGAATTCACAGAGAGGGTGGCACATAAGTGGAGTCTTGAGGAACCAGCTGGCATAGTTGGGAAGAGAAAGGGAAAGCTGGAATTCCAGGGCAAAGGAACAGCATGTGCAAAGACACAGAGAAACCACAAGGCATGGTGCCCATAGGAGGCGGAGAGCAGTTTGCAGTGGCGGGACAGAGGATCATTCAGGGGATGGGACACATGCTTGCGGCAGCATTACCTGAGCCCATCAAGATTTCTGGCTGTCCCCTTGTTCTAGGTACATGCTCTTGAAAATAGGGAGAGGTGGCAGGGGACTTGCATGGCAGTGCGTGATGGATTGGTTTTTTTTTCATCTTAAATATTTCTTTTATTTTTTTATTTTGGTATCATTAATCTACAATTACATGAAGAACATTATGTTTACTAGGCTCCCCCCTTCACCAAGTCCCCCCCACAAACCCCATTACAGTTACTGTCCATCTGCATTGTAAGATGCTGTAGAGTCACTACTTGTCTTCTCTGTGTTGCACAGCCCTCCCTGTGCACCCCCTGACATTATACATGCTAGTCGTGATGCCCCCTTTCTTTTTCCCCACCCCTTATCCCTCCCTTCCCACCCATCCTCCCCAGTCCCTTTCCCTTTGGTAACTGTTAGTCCATTCTTGGGTTCTGTGATTCTGCTGCTGTTTTGTTCTTTCAGTTTTTCTTTGTTCTTATGCTCCACATATGAGTGAAATCATTTGGTACTTGTCTTTCTCCACCTGGCTTATGTCACTGAGCATAATACCCTCTAGCTCGATCCATGTTGTTGCAAACGGTAGGATTTGTTTTCTTCTTATGGCTGAATAATATTCCATTGTGTATATGTACCACATCTTCTTTTTCCATTCATCTACTGATGGACACTTAAGTTGCTTCCATTTCTTGGCTGTTGTAAATAGTGCTGCGATAAACATAGGGGTGCATCTGTCTTTTTCAAACTGGGATCCTGCATTCTTAGGGTAAATTCCTTGGAGTGGAATTCCTAGGTCAAATGGTATTTCTATTTCGAGCTTTTTGAGGAACCTCCGTATTGCTTTCCACAATGGTTAAACTAATTTACATTCCCACCAGCAGTGTAGAGGGTTCCCCTTTCTCCACAGCCTTGCCAACATTTGTTGTTGTTTGTCTTTTGGATGGTGGCCATCCTAACTGATGTGAGGTGATATCTCATTGTGGTTTTAATTTGCATTTCTCTGATAATTAGCGATGTGGAGCATCTTTTCATGTGCCTGTTGGCCATCTGAATTTCTTCTTTGGACAACTGTCTATTCAGCTCCTCTGCCCATTTTTTAATTGGATTATTTGCTTTTTGTTTGTTGAGGTGTGTGAGCTTCTTATATAATTTGGATGTCAACCCCTTATTGGATATATCATTTATGAATATATTCTCCCATACTGTAGGATGCCTTTTTGTTCTATTGATGGTGTCCTTTGCTGTACAGAAGCTTTTCAGCTTGATATAGTCCCACTTGTTCATTTTTGGTTTTGTTTCCCTTGCCCAGGGTGATATGTTCACGAAGAAGTTGCTCATGTTTATGTCCAAGAGATTTTTGCCTATGTTTTTTTCTAAGAGTTTTATGGTTTCATGGCTTACATTCAGGTCTTTGATCCATTTCAAATTTACTTTTGTGTATGGGGTTAGACAGTGA
Source organism: Manis javanica (assembly GCF_040802235.1). Lineage (NCBI taxonomy): Eukaryota > Metazoa > Chordata > Mammalia > Pholidota > Manidae > Manis > Manis javanica. The sequence goes on from NC_133163.1 coordinate 123,107,343, forward strand.
TCCAGTTTCATTCTCTTACATGTAGTTGTCCAGTTTTGCCAGCACCATCTGTTGAAGAGGCTGTCATTTCCCCATTGTATATCCATGGCTCCTTTATTGTATATTAATTGACCATATATGTTTGGGTTAATGTCTGGAGTCTATTCTGTTCCACTGGTCTGTGGGTCTGTTCTTGTGCCAGTACCAGATTGTCTTCATTACTGTGGCTTTGTAGTAGAGTTTGAAGTTGGGGAGCGAGATCCCCCCAACTTTATTCTTCCTTCTCAGGATTGCTTTGGCTATTCGGGTCTTTGGTGGTTCCATATGAATTTTTGAACTATTTGTTCCAGGTCATTGAAGAATGCTGTTGGTAATTTGATAGGGATTGCATCGAATCTCTATATTGCTACAGGCAGGATGGCCATTTTGATAATATTAATTCTTCCTAGCCAGGAGCATGGGATGAGTTTCCATTTGTTCGTGTCCACTTTAATTTGGCTTATTTTTTAATTGTAGTAATATATATATAACATGCAGTTTACCATTTTAAGCATTTTTAAGCATACAACTCAGTGGTATTAAGTACATTCACAATGTTGTGTGACCGTCATCACTATCCATTTCAAGAACTTTTTAATCTTCCCAAACAGGAACTCTGTACCCATTAAGCAGTAACTCCCTTCCCCCCATTCTCTCCACTTCCATTGCTTGGCAACCAGCATCCTACATTCTGTCTCTGTGAATTGGCCTATTCTAGGTACTGCATACAAGTGGAGGCAGACAATATTTGTCCTTTTGTTTAAGGCTTATTTCACTTAGTATAATGATTTCAGGTTTACCCATGTTGTAGTACATATCAGAATTTTATTTCTATTTATGGCTGACTTGTTATTATGTGATGGGATTTTGACTTTCTCTTGGAAGTGCTGGCATGCTGGGGAGAGTTTCATGTACAGTGACAGAGGGCCATCTGTTATTTAAGATGCTCTCTGATCCATGTTGGGGAGGATGGAGAGAAGGGTGGGGGCCTGCAGGAGCCCGAGGCAATGATTCAGGAATGGAATTATGACCCTTCCAGCCTGTGTATCCCTACCCCCCACGGGAAGCTTTTCTTCCCCTCTGAACCCCCCCAGAGCCCTTTCTGTCTTCTGCGCGTCAACAAGTGCACTGCACAACTGTTGCTACCTGCTAACCTTTTGGGAGGTGAGGACCATGCCCCAAGCACTCCAGGACCCTCAGGCCCAGCCCCCAGTTTCTCTACCCTCTGTCCCCACCATGGCACAGCCCAGTGTAGAGTGGAAGCCTCAGTGGACACTGGAGTTGGGGCTCAGGGAGAAGAGTTGTCCTCAGACTTCTACAGCAGGTGTGGACCTGGAGGAGTCAGCTTCTCCTGCCACCTGCCTCCCTCTCTCCCATCCCTTGGCTGGGTCAGGCCGAATCTCACCAGCCAGCACCCCCTCTGCCTAAGGCTGCCGGCTGCTTCATCTCTGGAGCCAGGGCTGAAGGGGACAGAACAAGTCCCCGGAGTGTCGATGACAAGGTTATAATCCAGGGGGATGAGACCGAGCTCTCTGGAGTCTCGTAGCATTTTCCCAGCCCCGGCCACTTTATTACCATATCACTGAGTGATGGGCTCAGGGGAGCTGTGGTTCCAGCAGCCACTCCAGCTGCACCCCTTGCAGTCGATCAAGCTACAATTGGACTGAGCAAACTCATGCCTCTTCCTGCTCTCCTGTGCTGTCCTCCCCAGGCTCTTTCTCTTCTGCGCCAGGCTTCCCCTCTGGGCAGTGGAGATTTGGTCCCCATTGCCCTGGGGGGCTCTTGGATGTGAGCTGCAGGCAGCTGATGCTGACCTCTGTGGTCTTCCAGCTTCAGGACGGCTCCAGACTGATTGTGTGACCGCGGGCCTCAGTTACCTTCTCAGAGCAATAAGGGGGTTGGACTAGCTGTGCTCAGAAATTCCTTTCAGCCCTGACTACCCTGTGATTTATTATTTTTTTAATAAATTGCATTTCATTTTTTTCCAAGGTCATGGCAGGGTGAAGGAATTGTACGGGACAGAGGTGACCACGGCGTGCTGATCCTGCCTTCCCTGCGTTCCACAGGAACTCCAGGCAATGAGGGCATCATTCTTTCTCCTCCGGGGCACATGTTACTAGTCCCAGCTCAGTGGGCTGGTGACTATCCTCACAGCTATGCCAGGGTCTGAACCAGTAGGTCAGAGCTTATGCAGGCATCAGATGCCATCCCGACTCAATAAATGGGGAGCAGCCCACCAAGGAAAGGGGTGGTAGAGCAGGCCTGGCAGAGCACCCGGCTGCCATCTCCAGTCCCTGCTCTAATTATGCCCCTCTCAGATGGCTGGATGTCTGCCGTGTTCCAGAAGTTCTCCGGAGAAAGACATTTCACAGAGGAGGGAATTGACCAGTCCAGGGTTTTATGACCACAATACTGGGCCAAGTCATTCTGGTGAGAAGTTGTCAGTGATTAACCTTTCTTCCCGAGTAGGTGGAGATATTAACTAAGTTAACAGCTGGGCCTCAGCAGATACAGAAAATGATGATTTTCTTCACCAAGGGTTTTTTTGCTCCCTAAAAATGCTGACTGTGGTCTTGTAAAACAGTCCCTCCCTGCTGTCTGCCTGCAAAGGTGAGCCTCAAACAGCAGGTGATGGAGACAGTCCTGAGCGCATGGCTCTCCTGGGTCTCAGATCCATCATGTCCCCTAGGGGAGGCTGAGGGGAGCCCGTATGCTCAGCAGGGTCCCCCCGGAGCTTCAGGGCTCTGTCGCCTGCGGCATCTCAAATGAGGTCACATGAACAAGACTGGTCTGCACTGGCTCCAGGAAAGAGATTTCAAGGGAAGATACCTCGCAATCCCCCTGCAACTTGGGGGTGGCTTATGGAGACATGGCAAAACTGGGGTGCTGGGTAATGAAGACATGGGTTTCATGTCTAGCTGTGACACCCACCACTCCCAGGCCCTAGACAGATCTCTGCCTCTCTGCCCCTCAGTGACAGCCCTGTTCTCACCTCGCTGGGTGTTGAGAGGGTAAAAGTGAGGTGGGAATCCTAAAAGAATTAGTCAAAAATTTCTACTGGTCCAGACATTCAGGCCTGTATCTAAAGAACATCGTCAAACCTCCTGGGGGGAAAAAAAAGATCAGATATAACCAGTACAAGTTATGACTTTGAAAAATTGACAAGGTTAGAATGAATTTTTATAGCATATAAAGATGTTTTTCTGTAAAGTGGATGTGATGGATGAAATAATTTGACTGCTGTACCTCTCTACTTTTACCTCTTAAAAAATCTGAACTTTTTAAATTGTTTTCTTCCTGCTACTTTCCTTGGGCTTACTCGTTTGTTCTTTTTCTTCCTTTTTGAGTTAAAATACTCGATGTGTTTATTTTAAAATTTTCTATATTTTAATAAATTCACTTAAGTCTATACATTTAATTCTAAATATTGTTTTAGCATCATGTCACAAGCTACAAATTGTATTTATAATCTTCAGTAGCTTCTCATAATTTATTATACATAGTTACTTAAATATTTTTTTCAAGGATTATTCAATCTCTGTCATCCTTCTAAACAAGAATTTTAAAAATTGTCTAAAATCTTATGTCTTTTTAAAAACCACAATAGCTACAGCTATTCTTATTATTTTGTGGTCAATAATTTAGTTTGCCATTTATTTGTTTGTTTGCTTATTTACCAATTTCTGCATTCATTCTTGTTTTTTACACCCTACTTTTCCCCTTAGGTTCACTTTTCATTTTGTTGAAATATATCCCTTTGTGTTTCTTTCAGTGCAGGTCTCTTGCTATAAACTCTCTTGTGTTTACATGTTTGAAAAAGGTTTTATTTTATTTTTAATGGTGAGTGGTTACAAATGGAATTTTACCCTCCATTTTTTTTTTTTACACTCAGTACTTCGAAACATTTGCTCCCTGGTTTTCTGGCCTCTTTTCTCGGTAAGAGGCCTGCAAGTCTTACAGTCAGTTCTTCTGTAGATGAAAGGTCTTTTCTCTCTGGTAGTCCTTAAGTTTTTATCTTTATCTCTGATGTTCTACAATTGTATTACCATGTGTCCAGCTGCGATTCAGTTGTATTTATGATGCCAGGAACTCAATGTTTACTTTATTTTCACTCTGAGAACTTAGCTTTTTAAAGAAATTCTAGGAAATTATCTGGTTTTATATTTTTGACAACTGCTTCTCTTCCACCCCTTGGTTCTCTTTTCCTGGCACTCCTGTTAGGTGTTTGTTGAAACATCTCAATTTACCTTCTATTCTTTTTAATGTAGCTTTCATGTCTTTACCTTTCTGTGTTATACCTATGAATATTCCTTAGTATTAGCCTCTAATTCACTAAGTTCCTCTTGGGCCATGTGTAGTCTAGAATTCATCCAAATATTGAGAGTTTTTTTTTCAATGACTGTATTATTGTATTTCTAAGATTTCCAATAGTTTATTTTTAATATCTATCTATTCTTGTTACATTTAGGCTTATTTTTGTTTCATACATTCTTGCTCCTTTTTGCAGATGCTAACTTTCCTTTCCATTTTTTAGGGTTTCTAAACACACTTACGTCAAGTCATTTTAAGATTATTATTTATTTTGTCTGCAATAAGTTCATCTTCTAACTGTTGACTTTAATTTAATATCAACCTTCTTTACATATTTTGAAATTTTGTTCTGCAAGCTCATCTTGAGGGGGAGCTTTTCTCTGGCCTTTTGTCTCTACGACTGTTGGTTTACAGTTGCTACCTTAGTCCCCTTGTGTAAAATCCCAAGTGCAAAATCAGATCCTAAACTTTTAAAAATTATTAACTTCTGGTTTTATCCCCTTTTTAAAATACCTTGCTTAAAGCTCTTATCCCTTGATGACTTCATAGGGATTGTAAACCCAGTCCCTGGGCCAGCCTCGTCTGGCCTCCCTGGGTTATGCCTTACTCATTTTTTCCTTCCACATTTTCTCTGTTGCTATAACAAGTTTGCAGAAAAGTGGAGGGGTTAGTCACATGTCCACAGAGCGTGGATTTAGAGAGCCATCCTGACGGAAGGTCCGCTTACTTTAGCTATTAGGACTTCAACATAATGTGACTACAGCAACTTTTTCCTTAAACATTGAACAGTCAGTGCCAAAGACCGTGGGATATTGTGAATGGCATCAGTTTCTGCCTGTTCTGAGCTCATGTAGCTGTGAGACACGGTGCTACAGGTTCAGCCGCACTCCGATGTTACGGTCCAGGAGCCAGGCCTGCGGTGTGGCTCTGCCCTACGTCCTGTGGCTAAGAGCCGGCTCCATCACGGGGCCTCAGCTTGCCCGCCTCACTCCTGCAAACTGGTGCATGCCTGTCTCATTCTCTGTCCTTTTGCCACTGGTCTCTGCAGCTCTCTGCAGGTGCTGGAGTTGAGCCTGGAGTCCTGCCCAGTGTGCTGCTGTCTTGACCCTCTCCCTCTGTCACTTTCTTTTCCTGCCTCAGCCTTCTCCTGGGGAGTAAGGCCCCTTTGCCTTACTCATAGGATCCCTTGGCCTTGGGAACTTGGGCTTGTAGAGACCCCGGAAACCAGGACTATAGCACACTCTGATCGGAATCACAGACACACATACCTGCACACATACACACATTTATATACATAATCTTTAAAAACACAGGTAAGTTTATAGCTCTTCTGTATCCCACATTACATTATAAAACATTTCCTCTTGTCACTACAAGCTCTTTAATATTTCAAAGGTCCCTATTACCAGTTACTTAGTCTTTCTCTCAGTGTTATTTACAGTGACTCTCAATTAGAGCATAAAGCTTTGTCCGTACTTTAGATTGTGCCTTTAGGAAGGACCACAGAAGGGAATGACAAGGTAAAAATTAGAATCCTTGTACACTGCTGGTGGGATTGTAAATTGGTGCAGCCACTGTGGGAAGCAGTATGGAGGTTCCTCAAAAAACTAAAAATGGAAATACAACATGACCCACCAATTCCACTTCTGGAAGCTGACCTGAAGAAAACAAAATTACTAATTCCGAAAGATATGCATTCCTGTGTTTATTGCAGCATTATTTACAATGGCCAAAATATGTGAACAGACCAAGCGCTTGTCAACAGATGAATGGATAAAAAGATGTGGTATGTATATATAGTGGAATAATACTCAGCTATAAAAAAGAAAACCTTGTCATTTGCTACAAGGTGGATAGACATGAGGATATTATGCTAAGTGAAATAAGTCAGGTAGAGAAAGACAAATACTATATGTTTCATTTATACATGGAATCTAAAAAGAAAGACTGAATAAACAAAATGAAATAGACTCATCAACAGAGGGCACTGACTGGTGGTCGCCATAGCAGATGAAGGAGAGGTGGATGGGTGAGATGGGTGAAGGGGGAAAACGAGTGAGAATGTTTGATATCTTGATCCGGGCGATGATTACATGAATATATATGCATGTTAAAATTCATTGAGTTGTACACTAAGATGTGTGGATTTTACTGTATGTACTTCATTAAAAAGGACTATATCTTCCACGCCACACCCCTCCCCCCAAATTGGAGCCCTTAGCTACTGATATCTATCTAAAGCAGACACCTACACCCCCATGATGCTGGAATTTGCTCTGCCCTCACCCACAGCCCTACACACCACCCGCAGCTTCCATCTGAGAACAAGGTGACCATTTCTTCTGGCCAAGATTTCCTTGATTATAAACTCTTGGTTCCTTCAGGAAACTCCTGGCTGGGCCCCCTGATACAGGGACCAAAGTGCCCAAGACAGTGTGACAGTCTCTTGTTCACTGGGTCAAGTTGCCAAGACACTACCAGATGTGAGGTTTGATAACAAACAGCAGAATGAATGGCTCAGGGCAGTAAGAAGTGAATGTTTTTTGAGGTTCCTGCTTTACAGTTTGCCACACGATTTCCTTATACCTCTGTGTACTCCTTGCAAACTAAGCTGCAAGGCAGAGGTTGTTATTATCCCTGTTTTCCAGAGGAGATGGCTGAGGTTCAGAGCCTCTAGGACAGTGTTTCTTAAAATATAACGTTCATATGAATCACCAGGGATCTTACTGAAACACGGATGCAGATTCAGGTGATTGGTGTGGGGTCCGAGATTCTGATTTCTAACAGGTGACATTGATGCTGCCACCGGAGAACCTCACCTGAGGTGGGAGGTGCCAGGGAGCTTGGCCAAGTCGCACATACCCTAAGTGCCTGCATAGGAGCCCCCATCTGTCTGACTTGGAAGCCTGTGCTCTGTGTCTGCTGTTCCTGGCTGGAATCCTGCAATTCAACCGCTTACTTTACAAGAGACCAGAGAGTGGGAGGCTTCAGTCGGAGGGAGAGGAAGCTTTGTTCAGGGGAGGGGGCTGCTCTTCCCAGGTCCAGCCCCCTTCTCAAAATTTAATGAGGAAGAGCAGGGTGGGGAGGAGGGATTGTCCCCAGGGCAGTGAAATACCTCAGCCAGGCAGCCATCAGTGGGTTTGTTGGAAAAATTAATTTTTTAATTAAAAACATCTTCTTCTCCCCCTCTTTTTTCCTCTTTGCTTTAATGTCTCAGTCTGGAGTAATTATGAGTTGCTCTGGGGAGACTGAACCTTAGAAAAATTGTTGGTTCGACTGGCAAGAAATTTATCTGATTAGCTTGGGCTCAGCCTTTGAGAAAAAAAGCAAAAGGGAGGCAGGAAAGCTCATCTCCCAGAAATCTCCCCACTCTCCTGCTGGCACAAAACTTAGTGGCAGCCTCTGGGAGGCGGTGTGGGTGCTTGCCCAGCACCTCCAGGCCAGCCTGGGGCCAGGTGAGTGGGGAGGAGCTGAGCTCATGCCCAGCACTCCCTTCCGAGGCCCCATCGCCCCTGCCCCATCCCAGCCTCCACCTGTCCCCTGGGTTTTCCATCCGGAGCTAAGATATGTCACTCTGGCCTGACAAGGGAGACAGTGCCTTACGGTTCCTGAGAAGCAGAGCTGGGAAAGGGGATCCAGGTATTAGTGGTTCGTTAAATGAGTGCTTCCAGGTGATGCCCATGAGGGAGTGAGGGGGGGCGGGGCGATAGGCTGGGGAGGAAGCCGGGCAGGGAGGTGGGATCAGCTGAAGTCTCTCTCAGCCTGATCCCAGAGGTTCTCTGGGGCTTGAATGGCACCGGAGTTGTCAGGAGGCACTTTGGTTCCTGGCTCTGCCAGCTGTTGTCTGTGGGTTGTAAACCTCCAGCCGTTTCCTGGTGCGGTCAGCGTCGCAGCTGTGGGCAGCTGTGAGTTATTAACAGCCAACCCGCACAGTAGTCGGGGCACAAATGCATGGGCCTGGGGAGAGGGCTCTGGGTGAGGCACCGACACCCTCTAGTGCAGGTGGACCCGAGAGGGAGGCTGGCGGTGGGAGAAATGAATGGATTCATAGTGACTTAGGAGGTACAATGGGTAGGATTTAGGGGGTTAATGATGGTGTGATGGGGAGTGAAGTGATAAGGGAGCTTCCCAGCTACTGGCTTGGGTAACAAATCCCTCCCCTCTCTGCACCCCCCTATCACCCCTGCTTTCTCTGGGCCTCAGTTTCCTCATCTTTGTAATGGGGTCCGGGCTACTTTGTCCCCAAAGCCCCTCCAGCATGGAAGCTGTTGGCCTGCCTTCCAGGAACTGGTCTGGGGACGCAGGACCGCTTGGACTCTGGGGGGGATGCATACAGCCTTGTTCTGGTTAGTCCAGGCCTAACCCCCTGAGTCCCAGAAACCTATTGCAAACGGTTCTGCCTCCACGAGCTGACTGGGAGTGGGTCCATCTTCCTGGGAACACCAAGGCCGGGGTCAGCCCGTAGTGTGGCTGGAACTAGACATGTACCCCTCTGGCCTGCCTGGGTGGGAGAGGATTCTGAGCTGCGGACTGTCCTTCTGGCCTCCAGTGGGGGGACAGCCACGTCCTATCACCTCTCTGCATGGACCTGCTTCCTGGCGTCTCTGGCTTCTCCCTTTTATCCACATGACCAGCCAGTCAGCTCGTGCCTTCCCTTCCGTGAACTGGAACTGGCAAATCACACTTGGTCTGGTTTCTCCGTTGCTAGCTGGTGAAGGCTAACCCCCCATTGCTAAAGGGCTTGGGTTTTAAAAGTTCAGTTCTGGGTCTGGAGTTAATCCAAGAGTTTGGGTGCTCCGGGAAGATGAATTTAAAATTTCCTGAGTGCAGTGTTCACTGGGTTCTGCCCTGAAGGTTTTTAGAACTCAGGGGCAGTGGGAACACCTGGCTGGGGCAGTCCTGGAGGACTTCCAGGAGGGGGCGCTGGAGGAGGGTTTTTTCAGGCACAGCCTTGGCATCCTTTTCGCTGGACTGCTGGCAGTTCCCAGTTCCCTGCTGGCAGCCTTAGCACTGCCCTCCTGGCGCTGGGAGTCTCCTTGCCCTCTGCCGGCCCTGGCACTGTCCCTGGTCCCTGGACTCTCCCCTGCTCTAGGACCCTTCTCCTTGCTCCGAGTCATTGTCTAAACACTCCTTTCTGGCCCCAGAGGCCAGGGATGGAGGGGACCCAAGAAATGACCTGGGGAAGGTAGGGAGAAGGAGAGGGTGACCTCGGTGCTGACCACTGTGTGAGAAGGCCTTGGAGGCAAGTGTGAGAACGTATAGACGTATATCTCCCCTTATACACACGTGTGTGCATGTGTTGGTACCTCCATGCCCAGACCTTGGGCACATGTGTGCACATGCGTAAAACACTGAAAGGACATTGTGCCTCCTTGTCTCGGACTTGCTGATTTTCTCGTGTCCCTGTGGTTTCCCTGTGATAAGCCTGGTGCCCTGGGTCCCGGGCTGTAGCTCCCCACGGGCCCAGGCCCTGAGCCCCGTGTCTCCACCCAGTCCCCACGCCATCCAATGCAGCAACTTATTGATGAGGAATATTGACGAGACCAGGGCATAGTGGAGCCAGTGCCACCTCCAAACGGAGAAAATCCCATCCAATCCATCATCTGTTCCCACGACTAGGGCTGTTGGCAGCCCACCTGCCACCCAGTTTTACCTCTGCTGGGCCCCAGGGCCCTGTTCCTGCACCGAACATCAATCAAAAGGGCCCATTGAGGATGGAGGGGGAATAAAGTAGGGGCCCCTGTGCCCCAGGCTCCTGGGCCTTGCTCCTCTGAGCAGCCTGGTGTCCTCACCCAGGGTCAGGCCAGTCCCCTCCAGGCAGAGCCCAGGCTTCCTCTCCTTGAAGGGCCTGCCTGTGTTCCCGGGATGCCGCATGGGGCGGCGGGAGGAGGCCCGGACTGGGATCGGGGCCTGGCCTTGCCGAGGACTCCACTCCCTCTGAGCCTCAGTTACTACATCTATACAAAGGGGACATGATCCCTGCGGCTCAGAAAAGGGCATATGGGCAGGGCCTCTGTGAACTACTGGGCCCGCACTGTGCCGGCACTAGATTCTAGTGACTGAAGAGAGCAGGAGCCCTCCCCATTTAAATAGGGGGCTCAGCTTTAGGACAGAGAGGATCTGAGCAGGGCCCTTCTCTTCCTTCCCCCAAGTGCTGCTGTCCGGTCATCTTTTGAACATGGCAATGGAGACGACTGCCGTCTCCCTGTATGTGCTTTCTGGAGCCACAAGCCAGGAGTAAACATCTGGGTATAGTTCCTGTCCCAGAGGAGGGGGCTGCCCAGAGAATATGATGATGATGGCGGTGATGATGGAGCTAATGTCATTTACTGGGCACCAGGGCTAAACACCTCCTGCTGCATGCTTCCCAGTTCCTGAGCTACACACCAGCACTTCTCATTGAGACACATACGCTTTATGTGAAAATTCAGGTCGGGGCAGAGCTACCCACAGGGAGGAGAGAGAGTGCATTAATTTATGAGCTTCACAAGAGGATTTCTTTTAGTGATGGTGGTGAATCTAAGAAATAGCTCCTGTGGTGTGCTTGGGGTAATTGTCCATGTCCAAAATGTTGATTTATCTGCCTGGTTTTAAAGAATGTGTCCAAAGAACCCAGTCAGCTTTGGGACCTCAAGACTCCCCGCCCACAGGCTAGGAGGAAGGCATTTCAGGACCCCAGAGAGTACCCCAAGCTTCCCAGAGGCAGGTGAAATGAAGAGCAAGCCTTTTCAGAACTGATTCATCCTGAGAAATCATCCCGTGGATGGGAACTGGGACCTAAAGTCCTGGGAACACGACTTGCCCAAGTCTTTCACGGGGTCAGTGGCTTCATGCTTGCCTGGGGGTGTGTCTTCTGGAACAAAGGCAGAATCATGGGGAGCCCACCTTGCTTCTCTTTGCTGATCTGCAAAGACACAAGTGTCTCATTTTCTGCATTCTAAAACATGTGTGTAAACAGGAGTGCTGTAAGTCAAATCCTACCCCCCCACCATTCTGGGTGGCTCAGGGATTGGGGGCAAAACTTGGCCATTTTGATAAGCAATGTGATGAATAGTTACAGTCTTGGCCTCTGCAAGCTCATTGTCTGAAATTGCATCTTGGCCCTGCCTCTCCCAGGCTGTGTGAGCTCGGGTGCATTACTTAACTTCTCTATGCCTTAGTTTTCCTCATCTGTAAAATTGGGATGATAAAGCATCTCCTTCATAGGGTATTGTGAGAATTAAATATAATATATAAAATACTTAAAGCAGTGGTTGGCATGTAGTTTTTATTTTTTGATCCCAAGCATTTCTGCCTTAGCTCTGATGCACGGCCAGGTTCTGCGTACAGTACCCCAGTCTTGCTTCCAGGGTTGGGCAGGGAAGAGGCAGATGTTTCCCGGGCTTGTAAACTATTGCGTGTCTGCCGGGTTGTCTGAGAAAGCACCGACTGTTAGGGAACTCGGAGACTCTACTGCCCTGGGCCAGGGGCTCTGGGACCCTGAGGGGAGCTGGACCCCGACACCAGTCTCTGCCCTGCTCCTTCTTCACAGTGGTTCCAAGCATGGTCTTGAGAAGCAGGAAGACCCAGGCTCCAATCTCGGCCCTGAGGCTTGCAGAAAATGACCTTGGAAACGTCATTATTAGCTTCTCGGGGCCTCATCTGTATACGGGCATAACAATAGCCTTAAGATGCTGTTCAGAGGATGAAATGGGAAAGTGCCAACAAAGGTCGAGCACACATGCTGCGAGGACTCCACCGTGATGGCTGTCACACAGCTGTCTTCTCAACATCTCTGTCTCATTTTTGGGTCTCTGCCACTCCCATCTCCCTCCTGGCTAATAAAGTTGTCATCCTTTCTCCTTGGCTTCCTGGTTTGGTGAATCCGAAGGACTTGGGGACATTTGGAGTTAGCCCATCCAGGCCCAAACCTTGGAGAGAGAAGCTTTTAAAAGATAAGGGCGGGCTTTGGCTTCTGGTGGTCCATTTCTTTGGCCTAACCCCTTCTCCATGCTTTCTCTTAGCACTGATGCTCTTGATTTCTAGACAACTCTTTTTTCCCATAGCCCTGGGCAGATACCGCTCTCCATCCCCAGCCCTGCCCCATTCCGGTAGCAAGTGGTGAAACATTCATCTTATTAACAGATCAGATTTGACAAGCATGAACTGTGCGTGTGTGAGGCCTTATCACATGAGTTATCTCATTTATAATTAGCATTTAACTGGCATCTACTTCATGTTTGGCAATGCAGGACAGACACACCTTTTCTTACTTAATCACCCAGCAGCCTCTAGAGGTATCTGGCTCTGCCACTTATCCACTGATCCAGCAAGATTATGTGACAGCACACCTCTTATTACCAAGTTTATTTTGCAGGCATGGAAACTGAGGCCCAGAGTGGTTGAGTGATGCTTGGGTCACACTGTAGGGGGTGGGGAGTGGGGCTTTGGATCCACAGGGGGAAGCTTGTGAAGCACTTGGCACAGTGCCCAGCATGAAGAAGGTGCTCAGTAAAAAGCAACAGCTCTGTCCACCCGGGGTGTCCTCTCTAGGACACCTGCCTGGGATGTCCCTTCTTTGTTTCCTCTCTCCTGCCCTTGTACCAGTTCTTCCAATGGTCAGGAATGCATTGATTTGCATTTGAACCCGGTACAATGGTAGAATTTCAGGCTCTATGAGAGTTGGGTGGGGGGCACAAAGAATGGCCACTGGCTCCAGTAGTGGCTAAATCCCTTCCTCACTTGCTCCTGTGGCCAGGCCAAGTAGAAGCCCCAGAGGCTAGACTGTGGAGTCACCGTGAAGTGATGTCTGCTTTTCATGAATTCTCATTAGTGAATTATTCATTCTGCCTGGGAACTTGAACACAGCCTCAGTCCCTTACTCCTCCCTTACAGCTTCTGGGCCTGAGATGTATGGGGTGGTGAGCCAGGACTTCAGAGGCTTCAGGTTTTCCTTCTGCCACTGTCACAGGGTCTGGCCTTGAACATGACCTTTCTGAGACACCCACCTGGGCTGCAGAGGAGACCTGGCTTCTCAGGGTGGCTCTGTTATGGGCAACTCACCATTGGGCCCAGGGCAGGTCTTTGTTCCTATTTGGGCCTCAGTGTCCTCCTCTGTAAAACAGGAGGGTAGGACTGACTCTTCTCAAAAGGCTCTCCCAGCCCTACCATGCAGTGGAATAACTACCACAGAGAATCTTTCTCCTCTCCTCTGTCTGCCCCATTAGGGGGTATGTAGTGGAGGATAGAGACAGAGGACCTGCGGCAGAGTAGGACGTGGGGAAGGAGGCGAAGGGAGGAGTCTCAGTGGTTCCCAGCTTTCTGGCTTGAGCATTTGGTTGGTTGGGGTGTTATTTGCTGAGATAGGGAAGAAAAAGAGGCAAGAACGGGCTCGGGGAGGGTAAGTTCAGTTTGTATCCACTGGATTTGAGGCGCTCAAGGGATGGGCCTAAGCAGCCATCATGGAGGCGACTTGGATTTGGACCAGGGATACCTGCATCAAAGCCATGCTCTCTCAGGCACACCACTCCATGCAGAGTATGCAATGCACACAGTTGAGCGACTGAAAGCCAAGAAGGGGTCAGAGAGGGCTCATTCCGGGCAGGGTCAGCCGCTGGGAATAGTAGTGGTAGGGAGAAAAGAAGGCTTGATTAAGGAGGGCTTCCTGGAGGAGGCCATTGAGTATTGTATTTTGTAAATACCGAGAGATGGTGAGATTTGAAGTGGAACAGGGAAGAAACACAATCATAAGGGTCCTTGAAGGCCATATTCAGCAAGATCATGTGACTTGCCCAAGGTCATACAGCTAATAAGTGGCAGAGCCAGATTCCAACCAGGTCGGCCTCACTCCCTGGTTTGTCTTCTCAACTCCATAAGGTAATGCTTATTCCCTTAAGGGAATGAGGTCTGGTGGGGGAGAAGGGAGGCCAGGAGCTAGACATAGACAGTGACAGTGCACTTAGCCTCTCCCAGTTCAGACAGACTTTCCCTAACCCATATGTGGTCAAATTCCAGATAACAGACTGTAGAGCTTTGACTCTCACAGTTGCAGACGGTAAGAGCTGGGATTGTCCTAGTTTTAAGACAGATCTGACTCTATAGATACAGGGTTGTCCTTGAATGCAGGTGACTGTAGTAACTATTTAGCACATATGGGCTGAGGTGCACCCAGAATCTCTTTTGCTCCCCGAACTGGTCTGTTGCCACACCCGAGAGTCCAGTAGGACACTCTGACTTTTGGACAGACATTGCCCGACAGGGCTCCTCCTCAGAGGGAACACATCTTTGGCCCTTCCTGTTTCACACACAGTTTTACCATTTTTCTCCCGGGCAGAAGAGGCAGAGGTCCCTGGAGGGGACACTTCCTCACAGCTTTGCACAAAGTCCATCTGCCATGTGAAGGACTGGCTAGCTTGACAGAAGGTCAGGGAGGGCTGGGCACAGCAAGCTGCTGTGGTCACAGCGATGGCGAATGACAACAGCTTGCAGTGAGTATGCAGTGTCAAATGGGGTGCATTACTCTTCGAACAAATTAAAAATTAAAATTAATCAAATACTGAAATTGATTTCCTTCCTGTCTGTTTGCTCTGTTGTGCCAGTCGGATGCCTGCCTGCCCAGCCCAATGCATCCCAACCTCATGCCAGGCTGCTGCAGAGGTCTCGGTGATGGGCCTGGGGGAACCACAGGCATCTCATGGGAAACTGGGTAAGAGTACCTGCGTTCTGGGCAGGACGGGAACATTATTGTGGTCCAGAGGAAACACTCATGCTGGCTGGGAGGCAGAATCCTCGGAATGCTCCTGGGGCATCATTAACTGACATCATGAGCCTGGGCAGGTCTTCTCCCTTCTCTGATCTCAGTTTCTGCAACTGTGGGATTGGGAGAGAGGCAGACGGAATCAGTCTCTCCTGGTTGTAGCGCTGGCCTATGGGCTGGACTAGCCTGCCCTGGGGCCTGACCCCTCTCTTCTTACCTACCCCAGCCAGCTGGGGGCCCAAGCCTCTCTGCCCAGATCCCCAACATCTGCCACGCCTTTTACCCCTGGCACCACCCTTTCCTGACCCCCCATTATGTGCTGTGCTGGACTTCAGGTCCCCAGTGCCCATACTGACCATACCTGTGCCTCAGCTTCTTTCTGGGTGGAACAAGGATAATCCTTGTTCCCCTTCCCTGGGCACAGGTGGTGGACTTCCCCATGTCACAGTTATGTGTGGTTGCTGTACAAGAGGAGATGTGACAGAACCGTGGATCGACCCAGGCCCTGTCAACAAGCTGGCCTGGCCGCTCCTCCGTCAGCGGAAGGCCCCCTGTTGACCTGGGGCCAGCTCCTGCAGGGCCATCCCAGCATGCTTCGGACAAGCCCTTGAAAGGATAGGGCAGGCTCAGAGGGGCAATGGCAGCTCAAGACGACGAGAAAACTTCCCACTCGGCAGAGTGCAGAGGTGCCAGAGGGAGCAAGTGCTGAGGGGCCCCCCTCCAGCTGCTGTGTGGCCCCACAAGGCAGCACTGTGGACTCAGAAGGGCCCTGGGAGAGGGGAGGCGGCCCTCTGCAGAGCCTTCCTTCCCAGTCTGGAGCCAGGTGGGCTGTGGCCAGCCCCCTCTCTCTGGAGTCTCAGCTCCCCACCTGTAAATGGGACCCATAAGCCCCTCTTTGCCCAGTGGCATCCACAAGGGTGATGTAGTCCTGTTGAGGATGTGTGCTGTGTCCTTGGGGAGGGGCAGCCGGTTAAGATTTTCCAAGGGGAAGTCTTAAGAGGTCAGCTGGTGTGTCTATTTCCCCCAGTGTTAACCTCAAGGTCCCAGGAGGATGCCTGACAAAGGAACAGTGCCCCTGATCAAATAGCTGGAGGTTATACCACGAATTCCAGTTTCCGTCATCCTTTCTCTCGCCTGGGGAGACAGGAGGAGTAAAGAATTAAACCCTTACCCTTCATACACTGCTGGTGGGATTGCAAATTGGTGCAGCCACTGTGGAAAGCAGTATGGAGGTTTCTCAAAAACTAAAAATGGAAATACCATAAGACCCAGTAATTCCATTTCTGGAAATTAACATGAAGAAAGCAAAAACCACTAATTCCAAAAGATAAGTGCAGTCCTATGTTTATTGCAGCATTATTTACAATAGCCAAAATATGGAAGGAACTGAAGTGTCCCTCAATAGATGAATGGATAAGGAAGATGTGGTACTGTATATATATATATATATATATATAGTACTATATATAATGGAATATTATTCAGTCATAAAAAAGAAGGCAATTTCGCCATTTGTGACAATATGGATGGACCTACAGGGTACTATGTTAACTGAAATAAGTCGGAGAAAGATGAATACCGTATGGTTTCACTTATATAGGGAATCTGAAAAACCAAACAAAGAAAACAGAAATAGACTCATAAACACAGAGAATGGTCATTCACCATGGGGGGCTGGGGAGACGGGTGAAATAGGTGAAGGGGATAAAGAGGTATAAACTTCAAATTATAAAATAATTTAGTCACAGGGATGGAAGTGTAGCATAGGGGATATAGCTCATAATATTGTAAAATCTTTGTATGGTGACATATAGAACTACACTTATCGTGGTGAGCATTTAATGTATCTAATTGATGACTAAGTTGTTTATCTGAAACAAATATAATATTGTATATAAACCATATTTTAATAAAAAAAGATTATGAAAAAGAATTATACCCTTTTACATGGGAAAACTGAAGGCCCAAGGATCCAGTTCAGCTCTTACAGACCAACAGGCTGGGGGTTGGGGAGGAGGGAAGCCCCTGCGAGGGCCCCATGTGGGAAGGGCTGGGAAAGGTCAGTCTGGGAGGGAGCGGAGGAGGGCAGAGAGGCGCTAGGCCAGCCCAAGACCCCAAGCAACTCCCTGACCCCACTATAGGGCTCTAGGCTCATGTATCTGGCTCTGGCAGAGTCATTTTGACTAGTATGTTTTCTCCATCACCTTGTTACAGGCTATGGCCCAGGATCAACCATAGATGGCAGAGAAGATTAGTTCAATCTTTGGTTTCTAGTTATGGGGGACAGGAAGGGACAGGCACTACCCAGAGTCATTCAGCTAGAGTCTGAGTGGAGGCTGAGCTACAGTCCCTTGCCTCTTTATCGGGCTGCCAAATCTAAGACCCTAGCATGCCCTACCTTGTACTAGGGCCTGGGCAACAGAGAAGAGGGTAGAAGCTGTCCTTGGGTACAGGGTGGTGCTGAGTGGTGGGCTGGGAAGCAGCTGAAGGAACTGGGGGGACGGTCCTCTATTTCAAACCTCCAGGGCCAGCCCACTGCCACCAGGCTAAACCCCCAACTCCATTTGGGGCCCATTATAGCCGGTTACACTGACTGATGTCACCTGCAGCCCCGTCTTCAATTCCCTCTATGCTTGCTCTGGCCGCATAGGCTTTCTCTCCTTCCTCTTACCAAAGGAAATTTGCATGTGCTATTTCTTCTCTCTGGAGCCCCCTACTTCTCCAGTTTAATTTATACCCAACCTTATGGTGCTAGGTTAAATGTCACATCCTGCAAGAAGCCTTTCCTGATGCCTAAGACTAGACCGGGCTTTACCTAACAGCCCCACAGCTCTTCATAGCAATTGCCCAAGTTGTAATTTCACATTGCTTGGCATAATGGTTTGATTTCTGTCTGATCCTTTCTCTAGACTCTAAATTCTCTGATGTGTATTCCCCACACAGAGGTGGCAACAGCTCCCGGCCACTAGCACAGGGGCAGGACACAAGGGGGTCCCAAGGAGACCTCTGAACCTGCCTGTTTCTGTGAAGAGCTCCTTGATAGAGGGCCAAGACCTGGACTGGACCTGCTGAGGGAAAATAAATGACTTAGACTTACATTCATTGACCCTGTGGGGCATACCAGCTTGCCCCCATACTTAGGGAGGACATTGAGGCTCAGAGAGGGTGTGCTACCTGTCTGAGTTTGCACAGTAAAGCTGGGGGCATGAATTCTCAAGTACAGACACAAAGGCTGTGGCTCCCTGTAAAGAGAGTGGGAGAAATGGATGGAGAAGTATCCTGGAATTGCTGCTCTGCTTAGATGTCAGGGACTCCAGGGGCAGGCTGTTTGTCTGTTTGGCTTCCCTAGGGCTCACCTGGGAGCCCTGGGAAGACTCCCCAGGAGCTGAGCTGAGCCAGAGCAGGCAACGGCTGTGAGCTCATCTCCCTTGAGGCCCCCAGGAAGTCTGGTAGGAGGGCAAAAGGAAAATGGCTGGGAAGGAGGAAAAAGGGAGACAGTAAGGACCTTTGGGGTGGGCCACAGAACCAAGCTCAGTTGTGGGCAAGGAAAAGGGCACTTGCTAAACACCCACTGTGTGCTGGGTCATTCCTGTGCCTTATTCCTTGTGAATTCTTCATCACCCTCCTTGGTGGCTTAGTATTTTTATTCCTATTTACAAAGTTGCACACTGAGGCTGGAACTGGCACCTGGGCATGCCTAACACCAGAGGTCAGGGTCTTGGCGGAGCACCTGGGTGGATGGGTGCCAAAGTCTGGCGTCTCCTGGACTCAGGTCTTGGCCACAGTGAATGAAGCCTGGGCTTCCCCGTCTTCCAGCTCCTGTCAGCAGGGGGAGGCTGTGCCGCATCTACTGCAGAAATTGGGAGCAGAGGTTGGGACCGGGCTTAAAAGAGAGGAGAGAAGGTCTCTTTCGAAAACTCCTGGATTTTGGAGCCATTAGCCATGCTACTGTGATAGGTGAAAGATAGGGAGGGCTTCTGCCTAGATTGACTAAGTGGCAGACCGCCAGATGCCCCAGAACAAAGTTGGAACTCTTTAATTCAAGGCTCTTACAGCTTCTCTTCTCAAAAATAAACCCATCCTTCTCCGTTTCCCACTTCCAAGTCTTTGCAAATGCTCTTCTCTTGGTATGGGATGTCTTTTCTGCTTGATGAACTCCTACACATCCTTCAACACCTGGCTTCTATGTCACCTCCACCAGGAGCTTTCCTGGATACCCTCTATCTCCCCAAATTCCATCATAACTCCTGCTTTCTCATTTTTTGAGGGAAGGAGTGTGTTGGAAACATCTGTGTATTCCTAATACCTAGCACAGGATGGGGCACATGATAGATGTTTTAGTGAATAGATGTGGGGGTTGGGGAGCAGCAGTCCACCTGGGTGGAAGTAAGAATTTGGGACCGGAAAGATGACGTGCTCGTGTGCCAGGACCAGGTTGACCAGGAGCCTAGGTGTGCACTCTACTTCCCGGGGGCATCATGAGAGTCCAGAGAGATGTTGGATGTGAAAGAGCTCTACAGGTTGTAGGGCGCTGCCCCTGGCAGGTCCCTGTGCTTTTCAGCTTCGCCTTGCTCGCCCGAAGAGGCTGGAGAAGGAAGGTCATAGAGTAAGAGAGGGGCCAGAGCAGGCCTGGTGGGTGTGGGGGGGGGGGTCGTGGCAAGGAATGCAGCCTCAGCAGTGGCACCAGCTCTCAGAGGCAAGTTGTAGGTGGGATTATGGAGGCTGAGGGCCTGTCTTGGGACTCCCTTGCCTATACGGTCTAATACCATATCAGTTGGGTATGGCCCCGGAGAGGATGGAAGCCAATGATCTTTCAAGGAAGGGTAAACTGAGGCCCAGAGAGAGGCAGGCGTTTACCCAAGGTCACACAGCAGGAGTGGGAGGCCATCCTGTAGGCCCTGTCCTCCCAGAATGACAGGTGTCCTCACCCTAGGGTCAGATCCGGACAGCTGCTTCCCTGGTCCCTCCTCCTCTGGCACCCGCAGTCCCGGGCACCCAGCCTGCACTGCCCCACACGCCCAGTCGGCCCATAGGCATAGCTGCCAACAAAAACACTGAGCGTCCTGTGGATGGCGTGGTCCAGGCAGCTACAGGCCGCCCTTCTCCTTGACTCACTTCCAGCCCCAAAGAGCCAGGCTCAAAGGCGGCCAACAGGGCGCCGTCCGCACCGTCCCGGCGGCGCTGGCGCCCCGGGCTGCCCTCCTCGGTGCCCCCGGACGGGGCCGGTCAAGCCCAGTGCGCGGTCTCTTTAAGCCCGGGCGAGGGGGGAGCTGTCGGAGGCAGCCGAGGCCAGCGCGGGACGTCCCTGCCCGCCGGGCCCGAGCCAGGAGCGGCGGGGCGAGCGGAAGGCGGCGGGGGCGGCGGGTCCCGGGCGCGGCGGGTCCCCTCGCCGTCCACAGCGCTTCCCACGCCTGGGCTCGGGGGGCGGCACCCCAAGTAACGCGGAGAATGTGAGGGGCAGCGCAGGGCGGTGGGGAGCGGGGAGCAGGGAGAGGGCGGCGGCGAGGTAGGCGAAAGACGGGGGGAGCGCCGGGGGCCCGGGGTCCGGGGAGAGGGGAGAGGAGACAGAAGGGGAGGCGGCGGCGGAGAAGGGGGCGAGGGAGGCGAGGGAGCGCGCGGCCCCGGCGGCGGGGCGGGCGAGCAGGGAGCCGGCGCCTCGGGGTGGGAGCGCCGCGAGCCGGAGTTGGGCGCCCCGGCCCGGGTTCAGGCAGCGTGGAGGGGGAGGGACGCTCGAGGGGGCGCCAGGAGGCCTGCGGCGGGGCCAGCCTGGGAGGGGGCCGGGCAAGGGGGCCTTCGCGAGCGCCCCACGGGGGCGGCAGGCAGGAGTGCGGGGCGGGGGGGGAGGCTGCGGGGGGCGCGAGCCCGGGTCGGCGTGCGCGCGCGCGAGGGTGAGCGCCCGGGCGGCCGGGAGCGCGCGTTAGGGAGTCTGCGGGCATCTCGGCGCGGGGAACGGGGAGCAGGAGGCAGGAGCGCGGAGCGCAGGACCCTCCCCGCGCGCACGCACACACACGCGCACACGCACGCGCGCACACACACGCACGCGCGCACGCACACGCCCTCTGCGCCTCGCTCTTCGCTGCTGCCGCCGCCGCGGAGCTGAGCCCTGCCCAGGGGGCACCCGAGCCGGAGCGGGAGCGCGAGCGGAGCCGAGCCCGGGGATGCGGCCCCGCGGCAGAGCCGCGCGCGGACTGCGCGCCCCGGACGGTGAGTGTGGCCAGGCCCGGACTCTGCGGCGGGGCCGAAGCCGCGGGGGCGCAGGCCCGGGAGCTGGGCTGTCGGCCCGCCGGCACCGCCGCGTGCGCGGCCTCCGATTGGGCGGGAGCCTCGGGGCCGCCGGTGGGGATGGGGTGCTGGGCGCGCGCCCGCGGGGCGTGCACGAGTGGAGACGGACGGGGCACGCTCGGCACCCCGGGCATTGACCGCGCTTCTGCCCGCTGCGCCTGCCGCCAGAGCCGTAGGCGACCTGGAGCAACTTTGTGTGTCGGGGGAGAGGATTGAGGCGCTTTCATAGTGGAGCTCCGACCTTTCTTTTCTGAGGAGAGAACGTGGGGGAGGAATGGGGCGGGGCGTGGGCCGTGCTGCCCGGAGGGCCGAGGGGTGCGTCTCCATCTCCCCGCGGCGCAGCCGAACGCTTCCCGGGACACTCGTCCAGCCCCGCGGCGCCGGGCTGGAGCCGCTCTGCGTGCCGGACTCCGGCGACTCCGCCAGGGTCAGGCCGGACTGTGCAGCGTCCAGGCCCAGCGTCCACAGACCGTCCTTGCAACCAGCCTGAGGACGGGGGACGTGAGGTGGGGTAGTGGGGAGACCTGTCTGTGTGTCCTTGCGCGTTCTGCCCCACGGCAGGCAGCTGGAGGAAGGGAACTGCCTGAACGGTGCATCCCATTCCCCAGGAGCTCCCAGGCGGCAAGCGGCGGGAGGGTGGAAGGGGAACCGCCAGGCCCTGGACCTGATGCCCCTGTCCCTGCTTTGCTTGCATCCGTGCTTCTTCGAGCTTCACTCCAAGCGACAAGGTTCTGGCTCTGCTGGATGCCCCCCGCCCCGCCCCACCGCTTCTTGAGTGTCTTCCCACTCTCCTGTCCTATGCTGGCTGCCTCGGGGAGCTTCCTAGGGCCCCTTCCCCAAATGCCATCCTGTCTCTGCAGTAGGACATAGGATGGGGGGGTGGTGCCTCTGAGAGGAAGGAAACTGTGTGTCTCCAGGAGGGAGAGGCCCAAGGAAGGGTTTCTGAATGGCAGCAGCCGGGTTCCAGTCCAGCCCTTGTCCAGACACCCTCCTTCCTGGCACTCAGCCAGTGAGCCTGCGGGGTCAGCCTAGATGCCAGGCAGAGGGGTGTGACGCTGGGCCCGTCAGTATCTACCTGGGTCTCTGAGCTTCGGGAATATCTTGTGTGTCCAGCTCCCACTTCCATTATCCTCTGGAATCTCTTAGCCACCTAGTGAGAGTGCAGGGTCCATGGGCACGCGTCCTCTCCGTTTCACAGAGGAGGACTTTGAGGCAGGGATGCAGCTAGGAGGAGCCCAGTCTCAGGGCAGCCCCTTTCCCCTGTGAAGGTACCCTTTAACCCTGGTCTTCAGGGTGGGGAGAGGGCGGGGGAGTGCCCAGGCTCTCTTTAATGACCCGGAAGCAGGGCTCTGGGGCCTGCTGCTAGAGGGTCTCCCCAAGGCAGAACTCCTGCTGCCTGTGACCAGCACCCTCACCAGGTGGGCAGGGAGGTGGGCACAGTCATTGTCAGCCTGATTGTCCCTGGCCTGAGTTTTGGCACCTCTTGACCCCAGCCTCATTAACCTTTGCTTCCCAGATACGGAGCAAGAGTCTGCTTAGATCTGTAAACCTGGTTTCTAAAATCCTATAATCAGCACTGGGGTGTCAGTATCATTCTGGAGATCAGAGGGCCAGACTGGCACTCTAGGCTAGGCCCTGGCATTCTCCTCCTGTTTGAGCCCTGGAACCCTTCCTACTCTCCAGAGATCTCCATGCTGGAGCCCTTTGTGGGCCAAAGAGCTGACCCTCAGGGGAATGGGATCCACACAGAGGCTGAAATGTGCACTGGGGGAAGGGGGTTTGGTGGCTTTGGGGCCCACTTCCTCCCTAGGTGGCCTACCTGAGGCACAGACTAGAGTAGGCAGCTGTCAGCCCCAGGCAGGCCTCTGTGAGTGCCTGACCCCCCACCCGCCCAACCAGCGCTGATGAGAGCCTAGTCTTATACCCAGGGCACTCAGGCCCTTGGAGGTCTGTGGGGGGGAGCAGTTGCCCAGGAGTGACCGGCCTCCCCCTGGGGCTGGGCTGGGCCTGCTGGGCCCTGTGGTGTCCCTCTTAGCCTCTTTGCTGGCCTCTCACTCTTCTTTTCTGCTGGCTCTTGCCGATGTGGTCTTTCTTGGCTATCATTTCCCTCCTTCTTCCCCTCCTTCTCTGTCCTCCTGTGGCCCCCTGAGCTCTGGGCTTTTGTGTCCTGTGTGTTGGCCGATGCTCTGGTTGATACCCAGGTGGCTGGAGTCTGCTTGGCTTCATCCCTGCCATCAAAGCCTGCCTGAACCCCTACCCTAGTTCTTCTGCCTTCCCTACCACCTAACTCCAGCATGCTGAGCCCTCCATTTGGGGCCCCAAACCATGGGGAGGAGAGAGCAGGGGACATCTTTGGTCCTACCTTAGTCTGTACTATTAGTCATGAACATCCCAGCTGGGTGCTCCAAGTCCCCACTGGCTGTCCCCTTTTGGAGGACAGCTACTCCCCACCAAACCTCCTGACTAGGAAGGGGTAGTACCCAGGGTGGCCCTTTAATTTCCCTCCCAGCTAGACCCTCACTCAGCATGTTTATGTTTTAACTTATAAAAATACTATGTTCTAACAAATTCAGTGATAAGTTATTGGGTGTGTTGGACTTTGGGGTGACTTGAGAGGCAAAAGGTATCCCTGACCACTCAGGGTGTCTTTGGGGGGACCTGGGGGCTACCTAGGCCAATCAGAGTCTCTTCATGGGCTTCCAGGGCTCACGCATTTGCTCCAAAGAACCATGCTTTGGCTTTGCTTCTCACTGTCTGGAATCCATATTTGGGGGCATTTCCTGTTTGATGTCTGGGATGAATACTGGGGACACTGATGACAAACCTGGGTCTCTTGCTGGGTGAGCTTTGAAAGGGGACACAGACATGGACCCACACCTCTGGGTATGAGGCAGAGTTGTCTGGGCAGCTGCAGAGGTACAGGGAGTGGGGTTGGCAAGGGGTTATGTCAGGTGGACTGGACAGTTGGTGCTTTTCGACCTGCTTAGATGTTTTTGGTACTTGGTAGATATTCCAAAAATATGTTGAATAAATGAATGAATGGAGGATGTGAACAAGTGAGGGATTTTCAGGCGGATGGCACAACCTTAGTAAAGCCATGGAGGTGGGAAGCACCAGGCATGGGTGGAAAGCGTTTGCAATGTTGTGGTTCATTCAGGGCCACAGCGGGTGCTGAGCAGGTTGGCACAAGACAGGAGGATCTTGACTACCGGACTGAGAAGGGTGGGCTGATTCCATATTCAGTGGTTGCAGGGTTTAAGTTCTGGAGGGATGTGATCAGATTTGCAATTTAAAACATCCCCTCTGGTGGTTGTGGGAGGGGCTGGTCTGGAGAGCCAGAGGCAGGGAGGTGGTCCTGAAGCTGCTTTGGGAATGCAGGTTGGTGGGGAGGGCAACAGCAGGGTCAGGTGCCTCGCCTGAGTTTACTAGGATGGCCCAGGGGCTGTGCATGGTTCCCTACCTGATGGGAGGGTGGAGACATTTAGCCTGGGTGGAGAGTGTGCCGTGAGAGTTGGGCAGGACCTCAGGTATCACCATTCCCACCACCTGGCAAACAGGTGGTAGGTGTCCTGGAGTCATAAGATGCAGCCTTTAGTACTGGCCCTCCCACTGTGTGGACTTGAGCAAGTCCCTGAGGTCCCTTGGGCCTCAGCTGCTATTCATAAAATGGATGCTTGTCTTTCTGGAGTGACCTGGAGTGAGTTTGGGTGGAAGTTTGTGACTTCAGGAGTGGGATACAAAGGAAGGGATGGAGGGGTGGGTCAGCATTGCTTTTTGGCTCAGGAGGAATTTGAGACCCAGAGAGGGGTGGTGACTTGTACAAGGTCATAAAGCAAGTTGGGGACAGCACCTTCCGGCCTGGGGTTTTCCTGGCTGTGCCTGTGGCCTGCTGGGCAGGGGTAGGGGGGTGGCCGGGGTCTTGGGGCCTGTGTAGACGATGTCCTCAGGCAGTTGCTTTGCCAGTCCAGCTGTCAGGGAGCATGTGGGACCTTGTGGCCACATCAGGGAGGCACCAGCCACTGAAAGAGGGATAGCGGCTGCCACTCTGGCCTTCTAGAACTATATGGGCACTGCCAGCCATCCGGGTCAGATGAGAGGAGGCCAAAATGGAACCTCAGTGTCCAGGTTGGTTTGGACATGGAGGTTGGGCCTTGGCAGATGGCCCAGTTCCAGCACCCATCTGCCAGGGTAGCTGGACAGGTGGCTCCATGCCCAGGACTGATCCAATTAGCTCAAGACCAGCTGGGCCAGCCACCCCCTTATGCCCCACCCAGCTCTAATGACCCTGCTGGTCCACAGGCTGGCACACTGCATCTGATGTCAGGATTTCAGGACTCAGTGGATTATGTGTGAGTGACATGGAGCCTCACATTGAACCCTGATTCTTTAGCTCTGAGATTTTGGGTTGTAGAAATGGGTCCCTTGAATCAGCCTGGTGTGACCCAAAGGGTCTGTGCTTGGATGCCGTCTGGAGCTGGGTTTGAATCCTGGCTCAGCTGCTTCTGGGTGAGCTTGGGCAAGTCACTTCATTTTCAGAGCCTCAGTGTCCTCATCTGTATCATGGGAGAATGATACGCCTTCCTTGTAGGGGTGACATTAGCATATTTTGAAATAATTCATATAAAACATGCACTAGCCTAATATATTGAAGGATCTCAGTAAATGTTAGCTCATTTTTTTGCTCTCTGCTGGGAGAGGGAAGTGAGTCTCTTGGAGTAAAGAGGACCCTTATTATTTTCCAGGACAAAATTTGCATTATAATTTTCTGTAAGTTTTTATATGCCTTCGCTCATTTAATCCTTCTGGTAGTTCTAGGAAGTAGGCAGAGAGCGCCGTCCTATTTCATAGGAGGGGATGAGGAAACTGGGGAGTGATTTTCTAGAGTGATTCTCTAGAGCTTGACCTGCCTCGGGACTTCCGGTCCTGGACTCTTGCTCCACGGATGCGCTTCCCAAGCTATGGGGGTGGAGGCTGGGGAGTGTGGGTCTGTCTTCAAGAAGTCCTGTTAAACCATTCTTCAGAATTCCAGGGCTTTCCCACAGAGCCCTGTCTCTATTGTAGGTGCAGGGACAGGCTGTCATGGTGACAAGCAGCCAATCCCAGCTGGGGTTGGTATGGGGGATGCTCAGTGAGGCAGCGCCTGCCGCATCTCTCTGCCCAGCACAGGGTGGTGGGGAGTGGGCAGGGAGTAGGGAGGGATGGACCTCTCCCCTCTGGGCAGCCCTGGGCCGTGCCACAGTGAGCAGGGTTCAGCCCTCTGGGCAGGGTCGGGAGGGGACTGGGCTCTGCCTCTGACTGGCTGTGAGATCTTGCCCGGCTCCCTCTCTGTCGGTCTTTGAGCCTCAGCTTCCCTGGTTGTGATTTGGAGATAATTGTCTCCCTCCCTGCCTGCCTCCCAAGGCTGTTTTTGAGACTCTACTGTTAATATGCATTTTTGTACAAACCTGATACTCCATAGCTGTGAGTTCAGGATTCCCTTGTCCTACATCTGACGATCCTGCAAGCATTCAGTGATTCGCTTGTTGGGCACTTCCTCTGGGCCTGGCTGTGCTGGCTGCTCTGGGGGCAGAGATGAATAAGACCAGCCATGCCTTCTTGGGCATGCAAGCCTGGAGTCCAAGGCTTTTAGTGGTCCTTCCAAACACGAGCTGGCCGTCACGCTCCTGTTCGGCCCCCTTCGAGGGCACCCTGTTTGTCCCAGGCCAGCATCTCGACTCCTCAGTACCGTGCACAGTCTGACCTTCTCCCCCAGCCATCTCCCTCCATTCCCTGCGCGCCCAGGCTCTAGTCAAACACCACTCACTCCCCGTCCCACGTGCTGTGGCTTTCCTTCTGCTGAGGTGTGGCTCTGCTGTCCCATCCACCTGACTCCTTCCTCCATCTCTGCACACGGAGAGCCCACCCATTTTCACCTTCAGACCAAATATTGTATTTTAAGATCCCTGCTGGTCACCCCAGCTGGTAGTAGTCACTCCTTCCTCAGAATTCTGAGAGTAGTGTATCTGTTTTACATTTAGCAAACATTTGCTGTGCATCCACTGTGTGTGAGGCCTACTGTATGCAAGGCCTGTGACATGTGGTGGTCTGCCTGTCTTCACGGCCTGGGAATGCCTCGTTGCCAGGCACTGGGCTTATCCATCTTGATTATCTGGCCTTTCCAGGGACCTGGGGCCAGATGGGCTGATCAGGAGCATGTGTTGTGTCCCTCGGGGCCTCTGTGGCCACTGCCACTTCCTCCTGCCCCTCGGGCCTGGGAATGTGGGCTAGGCCAGGACATCTGTTTGGATCTCCCATTATGGGAGGTTTTTCTGCTGAGGTGCTCACCACAGACTTGGCCTTCCCTACCTCTAGAGGCTCTACCAGGCTGGGGTGGGGGGTGCCCGGTCATTGGCACACATAACTCTCCCTGATGAATTGCATGGCATTTAGCAATTAGTGATTGATTATTTGGGGTACTGATAACTCTTCCGTTATTGATTGATAGAAACAGGCCTGGCCAGCATTGGTGTGGGTCAGCTGGGCCTGACTGGGAGATTGTGATCATGGCCATTTATTCCTGACCAGGAAGCTCAATAAATAGGAGCCAGAGAAAAGGAGGTGCAGGCTGCCCTCTCTCTGATATGTGCTGCTAGGATTGGGGTAGGGGGATAGGGAGAGGGAATTGGGGCTCATTCCCACCTCTCTCTGTCCCTGCCTTTCATGTCTGTTTCCAGTCTCTACTGAGTCTGTGGCTCAGCTTTCTCATCTGTTAAATGGGGATTTTGGTCTACACTATGCCTTTGAAGGAGATGGTCAGGCAGTCACTGACTTGTCATCACTTTTGCCTAATGGATGGGGACATTCTGAGGCTCAGAGAGGATAGTGACCACTTGAGGATAGGGCCAGCATCGCGGCCCCTAGCCCAGGGCTGCTCTGCAAAAAGGTCAGGGAGATGGTGGTCCATCAGAACACAGTAGTTGGCTCTGTGTCTGGCTTCTGAATATGCTAAAGCTTCTAAATGTGGAGCTAGGACTCAGTCAAACTTGTGAAAAAGCAATTTCTAGGGAAACCACATAAAGGAGATGGCAGGGGGGATGTTTAACCTACTTAAGAGACCTCGCTGCTTTTCAGGCCTGCCAGGAGCGTGGGGCACTGTATGTAGGGCTCCTGGTTCATGTGACCAATGCTTTTTTAAAAAAAACTTTTTGTAAGGAACATCTTCAAACATACAGAAAAGTAGAGAGAATAGTATAGGGAAGTCTCATATACCCCTCGCCTAGGTTTAACAATTGTTGACATTTTGTCATGTTTTGCTTTATCTTTTTTTGAAGTAGTTTAAAGTAAATTACAAATGTCAGGACATGTCACCCCTAAATATCTCAGTATCCATCTTGAAAAAATAAAAATAAGAGAAAATTTCTATCTAACCTCAAGTGATTACATATTTCTTTTCATTTTATCTTTGCGAGATGGGGATGCTGACCGACATGGCTGAGGCTGTAGAGGGGACCAGGTCTGCCCAAGTCACAGAGCAGACGGAGGAGAGGAGGGTGGGATCCAGGAACCGGCTGCAGGTACCAGCCCAGGACTGGCAGGCGCAGGACCGGGAGGCGGAGCTGCCCAGTGGTCTGGAGCCGGCAGGTGGCTGCAGCAGGATCCCCGCTGGGGGAGTTCCTGTAGCTCAGGCTGGAGGCTCCATCTAGAATCGCAAAGTGACTGCCTTTTATGTTAATGGGCTCTTTCCCCTTTGTTTGCTTTGGAGATTAATCAGGAACTGCTGTGTCAGGAAAATCTAAAACTTCTTGTTTATCGTTTAATTTAGGAGAATGTTACCAGGCTCTAGTCATGCAGGGCTAGGGCAGCCTCTGCTGGCGCTAGAAGCTGGGAAGCCCCCCACCAGCCACCTTGGGGGGCAACAGGGCAGGACTGGCCTGGAAGGAGGACTCAGGGCTCCCATCAGGACAGCCAGTGAGTCTGAGGAAACCAGGGAGGTGTGTGTCGGAGGTTTGGGGCTGAGCCGGAGCTCTGGGCTGGGCAGAAGGCTGCAGCCTCAGCAGAGGAGGGTAGCCATGAAGGGGAGAAGCTTCTGGGGAGCCTGCAGAAAGCGGGGAGGGCTCTGGCTGCCTCTAGCCCTGCTGAGGAGCTGTCCTTGTTTCTCCTGCCTTGGGGAGGCCCACAGGACAGGGGTCCTCTGCCAGCCTAGGGCAGGCACAAGTTTCCCTGGGCTTCCTTGTCATCTTGAGGTCACAGCGATCCTGCCTGTCAGCACCCGTACATGCTTGGGGCTCCTTGTTATGTCCTTGGTTCCTTGGGAGACCTTTTGACTTGGTGAGGGTCACAGAGGTCACAGGTATGGAATTGGAGAAATCTGGAAGTAGAGAGCAGCCTCAGAGATGGTCTCCTTCTTCTTACAGGTTCCGATAGGGAAGCTGAGGCACACAGAGTGGCCCACCCTGTCTCAGGGCTGTCAGTCATTCCTGGGGGTGGGCCTGGCCTTCGTGTGTGTGTATGTGTGTGTGTGTGTGTAGAACGGGTGTGCAGATCTGGGTGGAGGCGTCAAAGGGGTGTCCTGTGCACCCATCTCTGCCCATAATGATGAAAGCCCTGATTAGTGCCAGGCTTACTGTTGGGTTTTTTCTCCAGGACAGGAGTCAGGGCAGTGGGTGGGAGAGGACCCAGGGAAAAAGGCCACCAGAGGGACAGCAAGAGACAGAAATCAAAGCACCTTCTGATTCCCAGTCTGTGACCCTGGCGCTGCCAGAGCCCCCATCAAGCCTGTGTGTTCTGTGCGATTGGGGAAGGGGAGGAAAACGACCTGACCTTGGAGAGTGGCTTGATGGGGACTGTGTAACCTGGGGCATGTCACCACCCCTCCCTGTAGAATGAGGCAGGATGGGCCTCTTGGGCTCTGAGAGGGAGGCAGGGAAGACCCGGTGTGGGCTGGGTGGGAATTGGCTGGGCACACGAGGGAGGGCAGGTCCTCGTCCCCACCCCCAGGCCTTTCCTCTGCTCTCCCTGTGCCCAGGGGTGGGCGAGCACTGTGGAGTCCAGCGGGCAGGAGCACCATGTGTCCCCTCCCTGTGTGCTGGAACCAAGGCAGAGCCCTGGGGGAACGCCATCCTCATTTGTGCACACAGCTGCCCTGCAAGGGGGACACTAGGGACTCCGTTTTACAGATGGAGAGACTGAGGCCCAACTGCTCAGTGGTGGGACTGGGATTAGAAACCAGAGCTCCCTGGCTTTACTGGACCACACTGTCTTGGAGACCTGGTTTCTGCTCTTGGCTGTGCCGCTAACTGCTGTTACCGGGAACTTGGTGCATGCTTTTGTTCAGTGGGGTTGGGAGGGTGTTTGAGGGCGGAGTTGCAGCCACAGGCTGGAGGGGAGCCAGGGGACCCTCCAGTCACGTCTGGTACCTGGCCTGATAGGTGCTAAGGGCTCTGGCCGAGGCCTACTTCTGTTCCTGGGGGAACCCTTCCTAAGCCGAGCAAAGTGAGCCGCTCCCTGGCGCCACACTGAGGGACTGGCCTCTGTGTGTGTGCGAAGCCCTTAAAGAGCCTCCTGCACCTTCTGCTCCCAGCTAACGTGTGCCTTCTGTGTGTGTGGCAGGGGAGCCTTTGGGCACATACATGGGCCACCCTGGGGCCTGGAGAGTCACACTGGACGATTGAGCATGAAGTAGGGTGAATGGGAGTTTATTGGACACCTACTAAGTGTTAGTCACAGTGCGGCTGCTTTACTTCTATTACCCCATTGAATCCTAAAAATAACCCCGTGAGGGATGTACTACTACTATATCCATTTAACAGATGAGCAAACCGAGGCTCAGAGAGGTCGAGTGACTTGGCAAGATCCCACAGCTAGTGAATGAAGGAGCTGGTATTGGCATGTCTGTTTCTAAAGGAGACTATGTCCAGTGTGTGCCAGACAGAGGGGAGTCTGTGGTGCCTATAGGAAGAAGGGAGTTAGGTTTCAAGAAGGGGCCTCTTGTGGCTGCTCTGTGTATGGAGAGAGGAGGCCAAGGGTCAGATGAAATGTCCAGGTGAGAAAGGGGTGGCTCAGGGCGGAGGCCTGGTTATAAGTCCGGTGTCCAGCCCACAGCTGTGTGTCCTTGGCCCCGGCACCTGCCCGGAGTCTGCGTCCTCAAGCCCACCTTACCTCCCTGCCAGGGGAGTGGTGCACTTCCTTATGGCTCCTTGTCAGGCGGAGGCCTGGGGTGAGGCCCCTAAGAAAACAGGGTGGTGTGCCAGGTGGGGGGCATCTGCAGATGAGCTGGAGGGGGCCCAGGCTGTGCAGGCCTCAAAATGCCAGGCTGCAGGGGTAGATGTTCTCCAGATTTTGAGCAGGGCCAGGTCTGCGGTTTGGAGGGCTGGCTGGCTGGCGTCTGGGGGCCGTGGACGGTGCAGAAGGACTGAGAGAGCAGAGGGTGTCTGGGGTCTTCTCTCCTGGCCTCCAGGCCCCATCAGTATGGGCTGAAGGGGGCGCTCCTCTTTCTTTGTTTCCCATTCTTCGCCTTTGTTTTTCCTGCCCCCAGGAACGTGGAGTGGGTGTGGGGAGCGGAGCGGGGCCCTCTGACCTCCCCTCCGCTCCTCCCTTGGAGGCTGTAAATATTTTATCTCCAGCATCTCTGCTGCTAGAATTTGCTGCTTTTGACACCATTTCCCCTCTTTTGCTTGATACAAACGAATGCTGGAAAAATTCTGTGCTGGGTGCCTCCTCTCGTTTCTGCTCGTGCCCGGAGTCCCCTCCAAAAACTCTAATTGCTTCTAAGCTGTGATAGTTGGCAAAATTTTCTTTACATTATGGAGAAAGGGAAAATCCACCACATATTCTTCTTTTTTTTCTCTCTAAACTTTCAAGTTCCTCTTTATTGCTTCTAAGGTTCTGGGAGAGAAATGGAATAGAAAGAGATGTGGGCAGGGAGGCAGAGGCCCTCTCGCACAGGGCATTTTGCTTCTCTTGAGCCCCAGTTTCCCCATTTATGAGGTGATCATGTGTCCATTCATTCATTCAGCAGACATTCCTTGAATACATCCCTGGAAGGCACTTGAGGGCCAGGACTGGCTCTGTGTTTGCTGCTGCATCCCCAGCGCCCAGCATAGAGCCTGGCACAGAGGAGGTGCTCAGCTGAGATCCGCCGACTGGATCAACAGCTCTGCTGTGAGCGAGGTGCTTTGGCAAGCACTGAGAGTGCAGGATGGTGGGTCAGACTGAGCCTTTAGCCACGAGAGCTCACTGATGGGAGGGGAGCTGCCACACAAACACAGTTAGTGTATTTTTAGGTCGTAACACAAGTGGGTACTGGGTACTTAGGAGCACAGAACAGGGTGGTCCAGGGGAGTTGGGTAAAGGAAGCACAGGGTAGAACTGCATCTTGGAAAGAGGGCAGGAGTTTGACAGGTGAGCCGGGCCCGAGGAGGAGGGAATTCGAGACAGGAAATAGCATGTGCGGAGAGGAGGCATTGTAAGTACTAGAGCTGCGGGTGGGGGTCAGGCCAGGGAGGAGGTGAGGCTGCCCAGATGTGCCTGAGCTGCCTGGGTGAGCTGTGCGTGGAGGTGAGGAGTTTAGACTTGTTGCCAAGGGTAACAGGGAGCTCTGGAAGGGTTCTGAGAAGAGGGCATGTGTGGATCTCTGTCTGGCTTCACGGTAGGGGTGGGAGGGGAGGGATGCTGGCTGGGAGGCTGGCCCCCTGAGCCTGTAGGGGAAAGGAGGACGGCACTGTGAGTCTGAGACAGACAAGACGAGGGAACCCAAATCCTGGCGCTTACCTCCCCTGCTTGTGCTGTGGGGAGAGGCAGTCCAGGCCTTCCGTGGACTTTGGGGAGGGTATAGCTCTGTATAAGGAGGGCAGGCATGCAGTTCAGAGGCCTCTGCTGCTATAGAACAGTCATCTTTCCTCCCCATTTCTCAAGGAATACAGCCCTTTATAGTGTATAAAGCTCACTCACCTCTGACCCCTCAATAGATGTTATAAACCTTCTCCTGAGGTAGGCAGAGCAGGGGGCAGTCCTCACGGACAGGAACAGGTCAGGTCTGCCCAGGGGTTCAGCCGGCAGGTGAGGTGGGGCGGGGTCAGGCCTCAGGCCCCGTAGCTGGCCCGCACTGCCTCTGCTGTCCCCCCTTTTGCCCCCGGCCCTCTCCTTTCCTCCTGCGCTCCTTCACTGTTAGCAGAGCATGTGGGGCTTTTCAAAAACATTAATGATAGAAAATAAATTGGGATCGGAGAGGAATCATCTGTGGGCATTCTCAGAGGGCTGCCTCTGCCCGTGGGTCTCTCAGCCATGTTGAAGCCAACAGCCAGACCAGAATATGAATGAGTCCAGGGCCGGCATTGCTCCTAATCTGCTGGCGAGCCCTCCCCCGCCAGACGGCAGTCACCAGTGGCAAAGCTGTTTGCAATGAGGCCTCAGTGGCTGCCAGGCCTTCCTGACTAGGACTGATTTCTCTGGGATGGAGTCTCAGTCCATGGCTGCAGAAGAGGGCAGAGGCCGCCTCGATCTCAGGTTCCCCCACCCCTTCAAGCTTCTACTGGGGACACAGCTCTGAGGCCAGCCCAGGGTGGTGCCAGGCATCCCTGCCCAGAGGAAGGGAACATATACACACTGCCTATAACTCCTCAGGGTCTGGATTCTTCATCTGAGTATCAAGACCCCCTGTGTGAATTTGACCCTCTTTGTTCCCTCTCCTCTAGGAAGCCTTCCTTGATGACTGCCCAGCTTGCACTAGGTTTTCCATTTTTAAGCTTGTGGCCCTGGAGCTAGAGTACATACCTAGTGCCTAAAGGGGACAGGCAGGTAAAGAGTAGAGCAGGCGGGGTGTGATGCAACAGGGAGAGGTGGAGACTGTGGCATTCTGGAGGCACAGAGGTCACAAGTTTGGGAGCCCTGCCATGGTTGCTTCCACACCCAGCTCTGCTGAGTGGCCTGTGCTCCACAGCCGCAGTTTTCATTTGCCAACCAGCCAGGAAGCCCCGAGGGCAGGCCCTGGTCTCTGCTGCTCTAGCCTAACTCTCCATGGACATGGCATGGGCTTGTCACAGGGCAGGCATCCCATAAAGCATCAGAGGCTCTGGAGACCTGGGGAATCACTCATGGCATGTGTTTCACTTAGAAATGGGAAAACTGAGGCTCAGAGATGTGGGATGGAACTGTGCGTCCCTGCGTTTATACTCCTCACGGTAGGGGTAGGAGGGCCGATTCTGTGGCTGGCGGGTCTTCCAAGCCAAGCTCTGGACGGTGTGCCCTCTTGCTCTCTCCGTACTACCCCACTTCTTCCCCCAAAAACACTACAGGAGAGAATTTGCTGGCTGCTCACAAAGGGATGGGACCTTGGATTCCACGAGGGTCATACCTGATGACCACGGCTTCCTTGTTTAATGCCCCCTGCCCCAGGCCCAGTGCAGTGCCTGGCTCACGGGGGTGCCTAGGAAAGGAAGCCTGAGCAGGGAAAGAATGGGCAGTGCGGGGAGGTGCTGAGCCTTTTCGGAGGCTGGCAGTCTAGGCACCAATATCCTCTGAGCCTTTTCTGTGGAACAAAGCATTTCCCTCATGGTTTGGCATTTCTAGGGACTGAGGGTGCTAATGGGGAACACACCCATTGCCTCCTGGAAGTGATGGCCTCAGGCGGTCCTCCACGTGGAGGCCATTGGGGGGCTTAGGCTGAGGCAGGGGCTGAGAGACAAGGCAGGGAAGCCTGGAAGTCTCTTTGAAGGGTGGCTCGGACGTGCGTGACTGAAATCTCTGAGGTCACTTTTTCTGGGCTCCTGGGGCCCTCTGGACCTCTGCGCCAGCACCCTCTCTCTGACCATGAGGCCTGTCTCCTCTCTGAGACCCTGGTGGGCAGGTATGATGTCCTTCACATCTCTGTATCTCAGTTACCAAGCACAAAACGGGCACTTACCAAAAGTAGAATGAATGAATGGAAGGAAGGGAAGGGAAGGGAAGGGACCCTTGTGTCTCAGTCTCCTTGTCCATATTATGGGCCTGTGCTTCTCAAGCTCTGTGACTCTGTGACTGTGTTGGCCAGAGCAGGCACATGCTCACGTTTCTCTCTCTCTTACACACATGCACACATACCAATACCATCCTTTTTGATCACAGTGTTCACTGAGCACCCGCTGGGTACTAGCCCCCCGCAGTATTGAACCCACTTTGCAGCAGCCTGCAGTAGCCATTTTCGTGGAGTCTCCCGTTCCCCAGGGCACGTGTTAATTCTGTTGAACACACAGGCATCTGATTCCCAGAGCTCCCTGGGCTCCACTGAGGGGCAAGGAACCAGAGGGCAAGCAGGAGGCCTCCCCCGTCTGCTGTGGTCCCCGTGGCCGTGTGATCCCCTTTGCCCACCGTGGCTGGGGAGCCTGCAGCTGAGATTTCTTGCTCTCTGTGGGACTCGGCACACAGGCAGGCCTCCTGTCCGGACGAGCGCCTGGCTCCCACTGTGATTCCCTGCCCAAATCATCATCATGCTCTGCCTGTGGTCCCATTTCCATGGCAACTCCTCGTGATGCCACAGAGGAGAGTGGGAGCTTCAGGAATGTTTGGGGAGAAGGGAGCGGGAGGCCCATTCATTGTCTTGGAACATGGCAGCTGGGGGCGTGGCGTGGCTCTGCGGGAACAGCTTGCCCTGCCAGCTCAGGTGAACCTGGGCTTGGGGCCACCAGCCAGGAGTCTGGAGGCTTGCCAGCGACAGGGCTCCCTGGGTATGCCTGGGCCTGGCCGGCTTGTGCCAGGCTACCAGGAGCCAGCTAGGGTGGCTACTGAGGGCACCTCTGCCTGGTAAGCCTGGTTTGGAGGACCCAGGCCTGAAGAACTAACTACCCAGGCTGTGGCTGCCCCTTTGACCCAGGCTGGCACCACTATGTGCTGTCCTCTCCCATGGGGTCAGCAGCTACTGAGAGGCCCCCCTGGTGCCTGCTGGCATCAGGGGGTATAGTTTGGGACCAGTAAACTGGGGGGCTAGGCAGGCACTCTCTTATCAGGTCCACACTGTTTGTGGCTCCATTGTCAAGACAAGAAAACTAAGGTTGGCCCCGGAACCTGCTCCGTGCCCATTTCCCTGCCTCCTCGGAGAAGTTTGCCGCCCGTGAAAGAAAACTCATCCTTCCAACGAGTCCCTTTATCTTCTATGCTATATAGATGAGAAACTGTAGCCTACCGTGTTGGCTAGAAAACCCACCATTTTATCTTAGACTTGGAATGTTGATTTTGGGAGTTACTCAGGAGCCTTTGCCAGCTCTGCCCACATGTTGGCCCATCCCTGAGCCTCATCCATCCGTGCTTCCATCAATCCCACCTGGGAGGCCTGGGAGGTCTGCGGGCCTGTGATGGATGGTGCCTTATGGACCATACGGGAATCAGGACGGACAGGCAGCGAAGGCCTGGCCTCTACAGAAGCAGGGAGCTGCTGACCCTTGTGAGGGCTGCCAGGGGCCAGGCCCAAGTATTTGCCAACACTCCAAATGTCCCTTTCACCACCATGCCACCTCTGGGTACCACCTGCACTCATGTTTTTTTTAATTCTTGTCTTTGCGTTGATTCATTCTTTAAGGTGGATTACCCAGTGTGCCCAAGCCACACATCTGTGAAATCACAGCTGTGATGTGCCTGTCATTAAAAAAAAAAAAAACACACAGAAAAGGAAACACATACCCGTGAAAATAAAAATGTTTGTGTACCACCTGGGATCCCCTGTGCACCTCTAATGGTGTGTGTCCCGCACCTAGAGACACACTGATTGGACCGACACTCTTGGCCACAGCTCTGGAAGGGATTCTGGTATTTGAGGGTTGAGGACAGTCAGGCTCAGATGGGGAAGCTCTGCCCAGGACCACACGGCAGCACCGTGGGGAGCTGGGAGCCGGCCTGCCTCTTGGGGCTTCCGGCCCCAGGCCCGTGCCGAGGAGACAGGACTCCCTAGTGGAGCATGGGGGCCTGGGGCCAAGTCGTTCCTGAAGAATGTTTGGTGAAGGAACAAACCAGGAGAGGCGGGGGACGAAGGCAGGGGTGGGTGGGAGCTGCAGGGATCCCTGGGACCTGTGGGTGCTGAGGCTCAGGCCCAAGGAGAGGCACCCTCGGTGCCCCACCCGCACCCCTGTCGGGGGCCGGCCCCTGAGCCTGGAGCTGGGCCGGGAAGGAAGGCAGGTGCTGGCGGTGTCCGGATACATAGTGGGCACCCGGCCATGTGTCCCTGCCCTTCTTGTATCTTCCCAACAGTCCCGGCAGTGGGGATGGTGTCCCCATTTTATGGAGGAGGGAAGTAAGGTGCAGAGTCTTGACTTTCTCAAGGTCACAGCCAATGGGGGGGGGGGCACATTCAGCACCTTGCCTGGAGCCAGAGACCCCGCCATTCCAAGAGCCCCACCTGCCCCAGCTGTTGGTGTGTGTGTGTGTGTGTGTGTGCGTGCACATATCAGTGAGTGAGAGCGTGTGTGTGAGTGCCAGTGTGTCAGTGATGTGTGAACATGTCACCAAGGAAGGGCATGTGACAGTATGAGTGTGCAAGCACAAGTGTGAGCGTGCTGGCGTGTGTGCAAGTGTGTAAGCCTGAGTATGTCAGCAGGAGAGAGCATGCGCACATGTCAGTGTGTGTGGAGACGTGGGCGGTGTTCACTGCCTGACCAGGTGGGGTCTGACCTGTGTGTGTGCAGGACCCCCCTGCTCCTGGGACTGCCTCCTGCCGCACCCACTCCGGACTGACAGCTCACCTCTTTCTCCCACAGGCCCCTGCGCCCACAGACTCTGAGTGTCCAGTGCCCGCAGGCAGAGGGGGCAACTGAGTCAAGCCCAGGCTGACACTCCCAGCCCAGTTATACTCCCCGAACACCTCCCTGGCCTGAGGTAAGAAGCTACTCTGGGCTGCTGGGCAGAGGGTGGGTGGCATGGACCATCGGAGGCGGGGCTGGGATGTGGGGTCCCTGAAGGAGAGGCTATGGGAATAGCACCCCTAGTTCCTAAGGATCCCTGCAGCCCCCACCCGTGTCCTTCTGGAAAGGCCCCTGTATGTCCCTCCCCACATGAAGTCAAGTCCGGGAGGTCGATCTTGGCTGTGCCACTTTCTTGCCCTGCTGTGGGGTGTTCTGGGCAACATGGCTTCATGGATGTGCCAGCTGATGGGTTCCCCAGGCAGCGCGGGAAGTCTCTAGTGCTGAGCTAAAGGGCTCTGTCCTTGGTCCTGTCACATGTTGACCAGATGTGTACCTGACTCCAGGTCAGGAGGGAGTGGGAACACGTGGACTGGCACAGTCAGGGTCCAAGAGACTGTCAGGGGTCCAGCGCTGGCTCCAGCATGAGGAGTTGAGCAGGCTCCGAGTCAGGGTGCTGACCCAGACACTGTTGGAGCAGGACGGGGCTCAGCCCCAGCTCTGCACATGTGACAAGCACCGGCAGCCAAGTGACCTTGCCTCTGAGTGAGCCGAGTACATGGCTTCTTGGGCTGAATCACAAGGAGTGGAACACCCAGCATGTGGGTGATGACTGGTCCTCCCACCCTGGGCCTCGTGTGTGGGCCCGGAGAGAGACTCGGCAGTCCTGAGAGGTGGATGGTGGGGAGGAAGGCAGACCTGGGTTGCTGTCTGGCTTGGTACCTGGCTTGGTTGTGACCCTGAACAAGCGACTTCCACCCTTTATGTGGGCCGACGCCGATCTTGATAGGCCTCTGTGACCCCTGAGAAGGCTGCAGAGGGGCTTTGCTAAATAAAGGGAATGCAGGCTGGACTGGAGTTTCATCCCCATTTTTCAGAGGAAGACCTGGCAGCTTAGCAGGGCAGCAGGCCTTGAACCCCTTCTGAATGATGGGGTGACAGTGTGGTGTGGCCACAGCTTGCCTGGCACCGTGCTCCCATCCTGGAAGCTGATGGGTCCTGGCAGGGGGCAGATGGCTGGGTTTGCATCCAAGCACTAGGCCTTGCTCTCAAGTGCCGTTATCTCCATCAAAACACTCCTGCTAATCAGTCAGTTCTGGGTGCACCGAGCGGCTAATTAGCCCCTCCGGTTAAACCTGTAATGGCTGCTGGGAGACCGGGAGAGGGGATGTGAACAGAGTTGTCTGCAAGGCAGGCCAGGGGTGATGGGAGGGCTGGGGGCAGGGGTGTCAGGAAGGGGGGCTGCAGCAGGCTGGCTGCTGTCCAGGTGGACAGCAAGGGACCCCAGGAAGGAAGCTCAGTGGGCAGAGAGATGGGGGGACCTAACCAGAGTGGAGGCTGCACTCTCAGATGGGGGGTCGGCTTGGAGGAGGGGACTCCTGGGTGGAAACTTGGAGGCTGTAGGATTCTTTTAAAATGTTCTATTTTTCTGATTATTAAAAAAAATGTAAGTTTTCTATAGAAATTTGAGCACTCGGGTGTTGTGTCCCTCAGTCTTTTACAAAACAGTTATTTATGACATAATTGGAATCAAACTGTACTAACTGTTTTCTAGCTTGCCTTTTGCATTGAATACTATACCAATATAATTTTCCCATCGTTAAATGCTCCTCTGTCATGTGATTTTTAATGGCAGCATAGTGTTCCAGCCTGTGTGTGCCACAGCGTGTTTAACAATTCTCTGTCATGTGTTTTGATTGTTTCCACTGGTGTGTCATTACACATGGCGCCTGGGTGAACAAGATGATGTGTGTAGGGTTTTGATGGGTAGAAAGGGTAGGTTTAGGGTGTAGAGGTTCGGGCCTTTGGAGCGCTTGGGGAGTCGTTGCCCAGGACAGGGCAGGGCTGGTCCTGAGGAGCCTTGGAGGTGCTCTGAGTTGAGACATAACCAGCAAAGCTTCGGGCTCCTGGAGGAAGTCCAGACCCTCCTGCCATCTCCCGCCTCCTCCTCCAGCACTACTGTGGTCCGAGGGGAGCAAGGGGTGGCTGGGTGGGGGAGAGCAGGCAACGCGGGGGCCCAGGTGTCACAGCCCCTGACTTCCCGCTTACTGGCAGGATCAGTGACATTTAAATTAAGCCCGTCAAGCCCCGCCAGGCCTGCTTCCTGCGGACGGATTCACACACTGGCTTTTAACACTTACCGACTCCTGAACCAGTGTGGCCGGGCAGATAGGCCTCCCTCCATCCCCTCAGTGGGCAGTGGGAGCAGGCCCATGTCCAAGAGCGCCAGTGAGAGGGCTTGGGCGGGGCTGCTGCTTCCAGGAAGCTTCTCTGACCCGTTGGGCCCAGCTGGTGGCCCCTTTCCAGAGCTCCCCTCCCTTGTGCACACACGTTCACCCCAGCACGCTCACGTGCTGGGTGGGATTGCTCATGGGGGAGGGGCTGTTTCACCCCAAACTGAGGGGGCTCCTGGGGCAAACCTAGCCTGCTTTGCCCCCTCTCCTTCCTTGTGGCATATACCAGGTACTTACTGAAGTCATTCATTTGTTCAATGGCTCATTTGTGGTTTATTCTACACATACTTGCTGGACACCTGCTATGTGGCGGGAACTGTTCTGCCTACCCAGGGTGGATAAGTTATACTAGGTAATTACCTTCATAGAGGATAAATTCTAACAGAGCAGACCAAAAAAAACCCCAGATAAGTAAATTCATAATATAGGACTAGAGAATAGTAAGTGTTGTGGAGAAAAATGAGTCAGAAAGGGAACAAGCATGCAGGCGGGGACATTCTTTGCACAGTGGTCAGGAAAAGGCCTCTCTGGGGAGTGGGCTTTAGGAGTGGGACAGGCCCTTGGAGGTCTGCACAGGCTTTTTGCTGGGAGAAGCCGGTGGGAACGGGGGGCTGAGAAGTGGGCCTCAAGTGAGAGAGTGTGAAGGCAGGAGATTCATGGCTCACAGGCTCCCTGTCACTGCTTTGTAGGAGAGACGTGGGAGACAGGCCGAGGCAGAGAGCCTGGCAGGGTGGCTAGGAGGCCCCAGCATCAGTCTAGAGAGGGAGGCCTGGCAGGCCTGGGTGTGCAGGAGCGGCCGAGTGGAGGGAACCAGAGAGCTGGCTGTGGGCTGGGAGATGCAGCGGTCAGCGCCTAGGACAGGCGGGTGCTGGGGCCTTTGCCTAAGCCGAGCAAGGGAGCCAAGGATGGATCTGGAGGGAAAAGGAGGAGGCCTGTTTGGAAGTACGTTTGAGATGCCGACATTGGCACAGAGAGGCCGCTCCCACCGTGGGTGTGTAAGGCTGCCGCTGAGGGCGGAGGCAGGGGCTGGGCATGTCCAGAATTCATCTACCTGGGGAGGGTGTGGATTCAAAGCCTCTGAGCGTGGACAAGGTCATGTAGAGGAGGAATCCGGGCCTCACCGGTCAGGGTGCCCCAGCCTGGGGGGACCCCCTGCCCATGGAGCGGCCTGCTACCCCGGCTTTGCAGGCTCTCTAGGTCCACCAGCAGGAAGGAACTGCTGCTCACGCTTCCAGCTGCTCCTCCCAAGGGCCTGCTGGCGGACGCCGTCCTCCGTAATCTTCTTCAGGGTTGCTGTGGTCAGACAGTGAGGTGCTGATTCTGGGCCCGATCCTCTCGCCCTTTCCTCCCCACAGGGAGCCTCATGTGAGTCTGGGGCAGCCGAGGCCCCTCTCAGCCCTACTGGTGGTCGTTACTGCAGGCCTGCCTTCAGCGGCTCCTCGCCGTCTGAAAGGCCTTTCACGATCTGGCTCAAGCCCACCCTTCCTGCCCCCGTTCTTTCCAGCAGGTGACTCTCCTCCTCCATCCCCCACAAACGCCAGGCTCAGTCTCACCTTCTGTCACCCACTGGCTCCACCCAGACTCATGCGGGGGGAATGCAGGTGTCCCTAAGAGTGTGGCCTCTGACCTTTACTTGCCCACCGGCAGGGATGGGGAGTCCGGGCTCTGAAGGTAGCTCTTCCTTGTGCTGGCTGGACCTGACCCCCTGAAGCCTCCATGGACAGGCCTAGGCTCCACAAGGGCCAGGGGCTACATCTGGCACCTCAGAGCCCTCCTCTCCTGCTCCCAGACCCACTGGGGGCCCTGGCCTGTGGTGTGGACTCAGGTGATGTCCGTGGCTCAGTGGTTGGAGCACTCACCTCCCTCTATCTCTGCCTGCCCAGAGCAACTCCCCTGTGTTCAGGCTGTGGCTGTGGCCACACCAACCAGCCCCGTGTGTCTCTGTCGATCCGGCTGTCCCCATGAGTGTTGAGGGCTTTTAGCCTTTCTAGAGCACATCCCATCATTTAACTCATCTTATTTTTTTTTTTAATTTTGGTATCATTAATCTACAATTACATGAAGAACATTATGTTTACTACGCTCCCCCCTTCACCAAGTCCCCCCCACATTCCCCTTCAGAGTCTCTGTCCATCAACATAGTAAGATGCTGTAAAATCACTACTTGTCTTCTCTGTGTTGCACAGCCCTCCCTGTGCCCCCCCCACCTACACATGCTAATCGTAAGGCCCCCTTTCTTTTTCCCCTGCCCTTCTCCCTCTCTTCCCACCCACCCTCCCCAGTCCCTTTCCCTTTGGTAACTGTTAGTCCATTCCTGGGTTCTGTGATTCTACTGCTGTTTTGTTCCTTCAGTTTTTCCTTTGTTCTTATGCTCCACAGATGAGTGAAATCATTTGGTACTTGTCTTTCTCTGCCTGGCTTATTTCACTGAGCATAATACCCTCTAGCTCCATCGTGTTGTTGCAAATGGTAGGATCTGTTTTTTTCTTATGGCTGAATAATATTCCATTGTGTATATGTACCACATGTTCTTTATCCATTAACTCATCTTATTTTTAACACAGCCATGTGGAATGTGGATGCTGTTAGCCTGTTCATTCTTCCAACAAACTTTTATCGAGTGCCTACTACATGCTAAGCAGTGTGCAGGGGATGATGGAAACAAACCAAGGTTTAGAGAGGGGTGGGGGCTTGTCCAGTGTCAACAGCTACCTGGGTCTGTAGGTGCATGAGTTTGCTAGGTCTGCTATAACAAAGTGCCATAAACTGGGGGGCTTCTGTTTCAGTTCTGGAGGTGGGAAGTCAGAACTCAGGTGTCAGCACCACTGGGTGCTTCTGAGGCTGTGAGGGGAGGTCTCTTCCAGGCCTTTCTCCCTGGCATCTAGAGGGCCCTCTTCCCCTGCCTATCTCTTCTCAGTGTTCTTCTGGGTTCCAGGATGTCCAAACTCCCCCTTCTTACGAGGACCCCAACTGTATTGGATTAAGGGCCCCTCTACTTCAGTACAACTTCATCCTAATGAGCTCGTCACATCTGCAGCGACCCAGTTCCCAGATAAGATCATGTTCTGAAGATCAACATATAAATTAGGGGATACACAATTCAACTCATGAGCGTGTGACCAGCCTGGGATTTTCAAAGCAGGGAACTGTCCCACGGGGGACCAGGCGGCCCCGGTGACGGCGCGCTCTCAGTGCCCTGAGGTGAGCATTGGGACTGTGGAGGCTGCCCTGAGCTGTCAGGGAGAGAGATTTCCCACATCAGGGTTGAGACCAGAGTTTCTCAGAGGTCTGTTTCAGCCGGGACATTATTCGGGACCCAGGAACATGGTACCTGCTGTGTGCTGGTAAAAACCAGGCCCTGTACGCTTGGGTGGAAGGCAGGCTCATCCCGTTGCTGATGGGAGGAGGGACTCCCCGGCCTCTGCCTGCGCTGGCTGGTGATGTGGGGCCATTGCTTTCACTTCTGGGCCTCCGTCTAAGCCATCAGCTACAGGACAGTATGATAGAGGATGCAGAGGGGGTGACTGGGGATGCAGAGGGGATGCAGAGGGAGCTCTGCAGTAAGTAGCAGGCTCAGGGACTCCAGCAGATGTGGCCCCTGCCCTGTGTGGGTGCCCTGTCATCCTGCTGACCCGTTAGCCATTTGCCTCCCTTTGCTCTGAGTGTAGGTGTGGAAGGTATGGAGCGGGTGTGTCCAAAAGGAGGCCTTCATGCAGTCACGGGCAGGGGCCCCTCCCCTGCTTCTGCCCACTGGGGTGCCCCACAGTTGGGCATTGAGTGCCGGAGTGCTGGGTGCTTGCCTTTGTTAGCCTTTGTGTGTAGTCTGCAGGTTTCAGAGAGAGGAGCCAGTGGGGAAGCAAAATTAAAATTCCTTTTTGAGAAGTTAACAACTTCCCAATTAAAGGATTCTTATTTGTGAGATGCCTTAGAGGCCTTTCAGTCAAGAGGCTCTTCTGAATAAGAAAAGGGCTTGAGCTGGGGCTGGAGAGAGACTGAGTGGAGCCCAAGATGCAGACAAGAGGGTGGGGGACCTCCACGGACTGGCACCAGGCTGCTGGCTGGGTGAGGGGGTGGCTGAAGCCGTGTCTTCTTTCTGCTCAGGGGTGGGAGTGGAGACTGACAGGGGAGGGCAGAGAGGGAGGAGCTCTCCCACCCCCACTGCCCTTAAGCCCCCTGTGGCCGCAGCCTGAGCAGCAAACACCAGTGTCCTCCGCTGGGACCCTTGGTCCTCCGTGTCCCCCCTTCCATCCTCCCACTAAGGCCAGGCTGGGGTTGAGCGGAGGCTGGGCTGCACCTGTGAGGGTCTGTGACAGTGGCTGTGGCCTGGACCTTGTGCTCAGGAGCAGCCAGTTTAGACGCAGGGCTGCATCCTCTTGGCTTCTGAGACCCCAGGCTGCCTGGCGTCCGTGCCATGCCTGTGCCCTACCCTGGGCTCTCCTGGGGGCATCTGGCTGCAGTTTTGTTGCTGTTCGGTGTGTGTGTCCACCTGCCTTTCAGCCTGATAGCCCACCCAGCTGTCGTGCTTGCGGTGAGCATCTCCCGGGTGACCCAGGAGAGGTACGTCCTCAGATCCT
The DNA here is from genome assembly GCF_040802235.1 of Manis javanica. Taxonomy (NCBI): domain Eukaryota; kingdom Metazoa; phylum Chordata; class Mammalia; order Pholidota; family Manidae; genus Manis; species Manis javanica. The sequence goes on from NC_133163.1 coordinate 123,152,335, forward strand.
CTGGGGTCAGCTGGCCTGGTTCCCCTGAGTGCCTAGAAGGTGGGGCAGCTGTTAGCTGAACCCACTTCCAGATGAGGAAACAGGCTCTGTGAAGTGAGGTGACCCCTCGCACGGAGGGGGGCTCTTGCTAAGAGGAGCTTCTCTTCCCGTGTCGCCCGTGGCCTTCCTGGCCCCTGAGCACTGCGGAGCTGGAGGGGACGCTGGCCAGGGCCTTCCCCTCGGTGGGCAGTCCACGCCTATTCCCGGGCCCCGCAGGGTCTACCCCCAGGAAGTTCCAAGGCCGTTTGAGGAGACTGTGCCTGGGTGGCTCCACTGTCCAGGCGAGTGGAGGGTGGTGGGAGCGTGTTCGGCCCACACCTGCCGTCCCCCCTCTCTCTGCACATCCTACTTTGCAGGAGCCACTGCAGCGAGGCTGTCTGTGTAAACACCCAGAACTGTGAGAGACTGGCCCCTCCAAAAGGTCGCCGAGCCATAGAGGCCCTCCCTGGAGTCCTGGGATTGGGTCAGTAATTGGAAGAGGGTGAGGCACAGGCCGGGGACAGGAAAGGGGCTGTTCAGCAGCCTGGGAGAGAGGGGGCACCAGGGAGGGCGTAGTGGTTCCCGCAGACCCCCTGGGGAGTGTCCTGGGTAGATACTCTGACCAGGCTGTGAGCCGAGAGACTTCAGATTTAGCCCTGTGTGGCCTTGAGCAAGTGAACTAGCCTCTCTGGCCTCAGTTTCTTCCTGAGTGGCCCAGACAAGAGGGTGGGGGACCTCCGCAGACCGGCACCAGGCTGAGGTGATGAGGGAAACATGGCATATGTGTGTGAACAGGAGGGCTAGCTGGTCAGGTACGTGGAATGTGGATTTGTGGACTGTGTCTTAACAGTGCCACTTGGTGGGGCTGGTTCACGTTCCAGCCCTGCCGCTGGGGCAAGTGCTTCACTTCTCTTAGCCTCGGTCTCCCCGTCTGCCTGTCTCACAGAGCTGTGTAAGCCATCGGTGGGAGCCTTCCATGCGCTTCCCCCTGAATCCATTAGTAAGCCCATCATTCCTGAGTCTCCAGTGGACTGTGCCTGGGCTTGGTGACCACAAAATGAGTAGGCGGCGTGGTCCTGCTTTTGGGTAGCAACACTAAATTTGAGGGACTGAGGAGAAGTGCTGTGAATCCCAGGAACAGGGGAGGTAAAGACCGAGGAAGTCAAGGAGGGCTCCCTAGAGGAGGCCAGACCTTAGTGTTCAGGAGAATCTGAGGAAGAGGGTGGGACGGGGGAGAGTGTGGAGAGAGCATGCCTGGTTAAGAATAATGTGAACGAAGCCCAGTCAGAGGAAGCAAACACAGGGTAGGGTGTGAGCTCCGAGAGCCCGCGGCGGGAAGGCTGGGGCCTGGGAGGGGGAAGGGAGAGGGTGCAGTCAGAGCACAGAGATGGCGCAGGGTCCCTGCCAGAGCCTGGAATGGGGCTTTCAGGGAGGGGTGGGAGTTCAGTGTAGGGTCCCTGCTCAGATGGGACTTCCCTGGCCCCAGGGCCTCGGGTGAGAGGTATGATGGCCTCAAGGAAAGCTTGGGAGGAGGCTGATGGCAGCTGCCCACCTTGGCAGAACAGGCCTGGGGTGGGGGTGGGGCTCGGCTGGGGCGGGTGTCAGCCTGCGTGGGCAGCCTCCAGACAGGACTAAGGAACCAGGGGAGCAGGCTTCTCTAGGCCAAGCGAACAGGAGACTGGGAGGTGGGAGGGGGAATTCAGCACCTCCAGCTGAGGAAAGCGGGCAGGTGGACCTGAGGTTTATGGAGCAGTAGAACAAGAGACTATGGTGGATTGGGAGGGACTCCCCCTTACTGAGCACCCACTGTGTGCCAGGCCCTGAGTCAGACTTGCTCTGAACTCAGGTTTGAACAACAGCCCAGAGAGGGCAGTAGCTCGTCCTGGGGAGCTGGAGACTAGGTTGAGGGAGGCTAGTGACCGGCCTGCACCAGGTAATACTTCACATGTGAACTCCGAACTTCTTGCCCTTTCAGTGACCCCACACTACTCCCCAGGGCTCTGGTTTTAGAGGTGATGTCCTCCCAGACTTCCGTGGGTGGGCCCCGTAAAGGGACCCACAAAATATGCCGTCTTCCTGGCTTTCCTGCCTTGGAGAGGCTCAGAGAGGTGGAAGGTGTGCCCCAAGGCCACACAGCATGGGGGCTGCACTCCCTGGCTTTCTGGAGAGGACGTGCTGTGCTCCCTCCCTCCAAGGGGTCTGGTGACTCCTGCAGGCCCTCCCAGGTCTGAGAACAAAGGTAGTCCTTCCAACCACAAGCCTACTCCTGTCTCTTAGCCACTGAGGGAGGCTTTAAAATCTCAGCCCTATGAGTGCTTCAAAACAATGAAAAATTTCCCTAATAAAAGAGGAGGCATACTCAGGCACGTCCTAAATGAATGGAGTGACTTCCGGGGTTACTCCAGGGTGTATGGGAGGGTGCCCAGCTGGGAAAAGTGTGCGATGGATATTGTAACGAATTGTTTGCTCCCAAAAGGAATAATTCTTAGTGTGCAGTGGCCGCAAGCGGAAGGCATCTTGGCTCCTAGCAGCCCGGCTCCTTCATTAGTGGACCCTGAGCAAAGCCTCTGCCAGGGCAGCCTTACTGCTAAGCCTGCGGTCCTTCTGCGGCGATCTTCCAACCCCACAGGCCAGTCTGAGAGAGAGTGGGTGAGGCCTGAATGTGTTCTCAGTGCCCCACCCGGGCCTTTGGGGTCCTGCTATTCCATGGTGCTTGTTCTGTGCCCCTGGCCAGGAGGGAGACCCACTCTGCTTGCTGAATGCCCCTCCTCTGCTGTGTGGGCCAAACCTTCCTCCCGGACCTCTTGAGACTCAGGCCTGCCCATTCCTCCACTCCAGAAAACCCTGGGGAATCTGCACAGACCTGCTCCTAGCCTGCCTCAGTTTACCTGCCCAGAACTTGGGTGACTGCGTCCTCCTCAGCTCCCTTGCCTCAGGCATGGAGGTGGGTGGGGCCAGCTCTCCCAGCCCCCCAAACTGTCTTTGTGTTGAACCCAAGGGACAGGGGGCTACGCCAGATCCCCCCCGGGGACACACAGGAACCCACGCCCAGCCAGGGTGTGGCCAGCACAGAGACAAAAGCAGTGGTTTCCTAGTCAGACAAGCCTGAATTTGGGTCCCAGTTCACCACTTTCCGACTGTGGGGTCCAGGCAACTCCCACAATCTTTCCAGCTTCCTCATCTGTGAGAGATGGGGTTCTTTTTGGCGTGGTCATCATCATCTCACATTTTTGAGGGCACGATGTCATTCTCCCACACCACAGTTCCAGGAGGTGGGCCTGTTATTATCCCCATGATGCAGACGAGGAAACCGAGGCTCAGAAAGATCAAGTGACTTGTGCAGGGTGGCAGGGCCAGGACTCCAACCTGGGTCTTCCGTTCTCTGTAACTGCTTCGGGAAGTTGTGTGGAGAAAAGGGCCCAGATCTCAGCTGCTGCTCCAGAAACCTCAGGTCCACCGCCCGCTCTCCTCGGCTGGAGGTGCTGAAGCCCTGCAGAGGCTGGGTCAGGAGATGCCGGGGTGGCACCCTGGCCCCCTTCTCACCACCTGACTCTGGCTTAGAGCTGACCTGTCCATCCATTCATTCATTCACTCATTCATTCAGCCATCTGTCCATCCATCCATCTATCCATTCACTTATCAAGTGTTTATGAAATGCTAAGTCCCAGGTGCTGTTATAGGTTCTGGGAATCTGTCACCTAGAATGTTCGTCATCCACACTGCTTCTGCCCTCAGGTGGTTTCCATCCTTGTGAGTGGCAGCAAGCCAAACTACAGATAATTCGGATAGTATCGGACTGTGATGTAATTGGGAGGAAAATAAATAGGGCCATGCAGTAGGGAGTGTCCGGGTGGGCTGAGCAGCTTTGGAGGGGGAGGGGTCCAGGCGGGCCTTTCTGAAGAGGTGACACTGAGGCCAAGACCTCACGTCTGCGAAGAAACAGCATTCCAGGCAGGCTGAACAGCAAGGCAGAGGCGTGGAGGAGGGAAGGAGCTGGGGGTGGAAGACCAGGAGGAAGGCAGCACGGCTGATGGGTGGACAGTGAGGGAGAGAGGGAGGGGAGCGGGTAGGAAAGAAGTGTTCGGGGGCCGCACTGAGGAGCAGGTTTTATTCCGAGCGCTGTGGGAAGCCCCAGAGAGTCCTGAGCAGGAGAGTGACAGTATCTGATTTGTGCCTTTCAAATCCGCTCTGGCTTCCACAGGGAGAGAATGGATTAGAGTGGCAGGGAAAAGAGGGCCTGGTGGGAAGGGGGGTGTAGGAGAGCCATGGGGTCACGGCTGCAGGGGCCGAGGATGGTGAGAAATGGATGGATAGGGGACGTGCTGGAGATTGGCCATGGGGTGGGAAGGCTGAGAGTCAAGGTAAGGGGGACGTCACTTTTGCCTGAGTGACAAGGTAGATGGTGGCACCTATTTGCGGTGGAAATCTGGGGCAGGCAGAAGTGTGGCAATCCTTATTTGGACTTGCTCGCTCTGAGGCAGCAAGGAGCCATCCCGTGGGCGGGATTCCCTGGTCAGTGTTGGGACCTCCTGCGTGTCTGTGGACAACTTCTCAAAACAACTTCTCATTTCTCGTCACAATGGTTCCAAGGTCAAAGGCTTTGCCCTAACACAGTAAATCATTAATTGCCAAGTCCCTTTTTCAGATGAGGAAACTAAAGGGCTCACCTCAGTCCCTGAACCACACGTAGCCTTCCTCTAGACCTCCGGCATCCAGAGGAGGGGGCAGGAACCTGGGTGATGCCTGATAGGAAGGTGGCAGGAAAACTTGCGCGCTGCCTCTGCCGGTGCGTGTGCGTGCGCGTGCGCGTGCGCGTGCACGAGCATGTGTGTACGTTGCCCCCATTAACAAACAGAGAGATAAATTAACAAGTATTCAGCCCACCAAATGTTCCTTCTGTTCTGTATAATAGAGCATGGGAACATAATTTTCCCCTGGAGCAAATTGCTGCAGCGGAACCTGCTCCCTCTTTTCCTCCAAAAACTGTTTAAAATTCTGGAATGATTGTTAGTTTTGGGTCCTTCCCCTTTCTGCCTCCTGCCCCCTGCCCCCAGGCTGCTTCCCTCTGCTTTCCCTGTACCAGGCTTCAGAGGGGCCACATCGTCACAGAGCAAGGGCCCCTGCTCTGCTGACGGGAGGAACCCAGCAGCTCAGATTGGGGGCACAGAGAACGGGGGTTTTGGTGTACTGAGCATGAATGAAATGCCCCAGGCTGGTGGGAAGGACCAGCTGCTTCCCACTGAGCCCTGCCACAGACATGCTGTGTGACCTTAGGCAAGTCACTGCCCTCTCTGGGCTTTAGTTTCCCTCCGGGCAAAGTGGGGCTGAACACATCTGCCAGCCTTTGTGATTACACCTTGCGTGTACAGAGCGCTGTGCAAACATGAAGCACCTCCTCCTGAGGATGCCATGAGCAGGGATGGGGTGTCCCCCCTATCCTACCCCCAGGCCCTTCTATGGAGCCTTTGGGTTCAGGGTCTCTTGCCTTGCTTCTGAGATCCTCTAGGGTACTTCTGATTTTCTTAAAGCAAATTAATTTTAATCCACTTTAATTAAATGTCTTATAAAAATGTGTATTTATTTAGAGACCTGTCTCTCTGCATGTCCTGATCATTTCTGTCATTCAAAGCCCAGCCCAGTCTGCGCTTGCAGGCACCTTATGGGTGGGAGCCTGGGTTCAGGGGAGGCCCTTGCATGTTGACTCCTGGTCAGCTAGGGCCTGGGTGTTACCTTTAATAGTGGCAGAAGGGAGAAGCTGGGGTCTGGCGCTCCAGGAGGCATAAAATCCCAACCTCCAAACCCTGTTTTGAGGGGTCTGGCTATACTTTGTGGAGGATGAAGAGATCTGTCAACCCCACAACTGCCCCTGTGCTCCTCAGCAGAGGAATTACACCCCAAAGAATTACACCTGATGCTTTGCAGGCCAGGAGGAGGATAGGCCTTGGCCGGGGCCCACTGTTTGGCCACAGGGCTAGTCAACCAGAATCTGGCCTGTTTCCAAGCCCTAGGATGGCCCCAAACCTTGTCTCCTCCAGGAAGTTCTCCTTGACTTCTCCATTTGACTTGGTCTGCTCGGCGGCTGTAGCAGAAGAGCACAGACTGGGTGTCTTAGACAACAGAAATGAATTTTCTCACAGTTCTGGAGGCTGGAAGTCTGAGATGAGGGTGCCAGTATGGTCAGGTTCTGCTGAGGATTTTCCTGGCTTGCAGATGGCCACATTCTCTTGTGCTCACAGAGCTGAGAGAGAGAAGGAGATATTTCTGGTGTCTCTTCTTATAAGGGCACTAATCTTTTTTTTTTTTAAGTTTTTTATTAAGGTATGATTGATATACACTCTTATGAAGATTTCACATGAAAAAACAATGTGGTTACTACATTTACCCATATTATCAAGTCCCCACCCACACCCCAATACAGTAACTGTCCATCAGTGCAGCAAGTTGCCAGAGATCCACTATGTGCCTTTTCTGTGCTACGCTGTTCTCCCCGTGATCCCCCACACCATGTGCACTAAACATAATACCCCTCAGCCCCCTTCTCCCTCCCTCCCCACCCGCCCTCTCACACACCTCCCCTTTGGTAACCACTAGTTCATTCTTGGAGTCTCCGAGTTTGCTGCCATTTTGTTCCTTCAGTTTTGCTTCGTTGTTACACTCCACAAATGAGGGAAAACATTTGGTACTTGTCTTTCTCCGCCTGGCTTATTTCACTGAGCATAATACCCTCTAGCTCCATCCATGTTGTTGCAAATGGTAGGATTTGTTTTCTTCTTATGGCTGAATAATATTCCATTGTGTATATGTACCACATCTTCTTTATCCATTCATCTACTGATGGACACTTAGGTTGCTTCTATATCTTGGCTATTGTAAAAAGTGCTGTGATAAACATGGGGGTGCATATGTCTTTTTGAATCTGAGAAGTTGTATTCTTTGGGTAAATTCCAAGGAGTGGGATTCCTGGGTCAAATGGTATTTCTATTTTTAGTTTTTTGAGGAACCTCCACACTGCTTTCCCCAATGGTGAACTAGCTTACATTCCCACCAGCAGTGTAGGAGGGTTCCCCTTTCTCCGCATCCTTGCCAACATTTGTTATTGTTTGTCTTTTCGATGCTGGCCATCCTTACTGGTGTGAGGTGATACCTCAGTGTGGTTGTAATTTGCATTTCCCTGATGACTAGTGATGTGGAGCATCTTCTCATGTGCCTGATGCCATCTGAATTTCTTCTTTGGAGAACTGTCTCTTCATATCCTCTGCCCATTTGTTAATTGGGTTATTTGCTTTCTGGGTGTTGAGGCGTGTAAGTTTTTTATGTATTTTGGATGTTAACCCCTCGTTGGATATGCCATCTACAAATGTATTCTCCCACGCTGTAGGACGCCTTTTTGTCCTGTTGATGGGGTCCTTTGGTACAAAACCTTGTTAGTTTGCTTCTGTTTCCCTTGCTCGAGGAGATGGGTTCAGGAGGAAGTTGCTCCTGCTTATATTCAGGCGATGTTTGCCTATGTTGTCTTCTAAGAGTTTTATGGTTTCTGGACTAACATTCAAGTCTTCAATCCATTTGGAGTTTACTCTTGTGTATGGGGTTAGACAGTGATCCAGTTTCATTCTCTCGCATGTCGCTGTCCAGCTTTGCCAGCACCATCTGTTGAAGAGGCTGTCATTTCCATAGGGGCACTAATCTTATTAGGACTCGTGCTTCCTTCTTATGACCTCATCTAACCTTGGTTATTTCCTTACTCCAAATACAGTCACACTGGGGGTCAGGGCTTTGGGAGACACGATTCGGTCCATGATCCCACCGCTGCGCTCTGTCCCCTGGCTGCAGCGAAGCTGCACAGCCTGTCATTTTGTTGCAAAGTGTCGGCTTTAATTCCCTCCAGGATTGCCTCCCAGCGCGGTGCTGGGCACACTGGGGGCTCCGTAATGACACTGTGGCTTGAGCTGCTCCCTGGCTGAGGCCACTGTTTGGAGGAATTTCCACCTCCTTCTCTTGGCTTGTGGGGCTCGGTGCTGTACCCCTACAGCTCCCCGTGTCTAGGCTGCCTGTTGGTGGCCCGAGGAGGGGCTGCCTCCAGATATGCAGGCCTGCAATGGCCTCCACAGGGCCCGGTGTCAGTGGCCCCGTGCCACCCACAGGGAAAAGCTCGCACCCTGGCCTCCGAGGCCCTGGGAAGCTGGCCCTGCTCCTTCCCTTTGGCCTCATGTCTGCCCTCTCCCTTGCCCCAGGAACAGGCCCGTATTTTGTTCTGTTTTTGTGCCTGCTGTTCCTCGTGCTGGGCTAGGAACTGTCTGCTCATCCAGGTTCTGAACTGCTTACGCTGCGAAGCCCCCAAGCACAGGCCCCCACCCCCACTGGGCCGAGTCGGGGCCTCTGCACTCTGAACTCCCCCGGCGCCCTGGGTTTTCCCGCCACCGCCGCCGTGCTTGACGCCCTGGGTGGTCCTTGTCAGGGGCTGTGTCTGGTTCGCTATAGGTCTCAGTACCTCCTCAGTGCCTGGCTCCATAATTGTCTGTGGAGTCAATGAATGGATGGATTTTAGGTGCCTACTCCTCATCCAGGCACAAGGTTTGGTCCTGGGAGGCTGTCGTGGAGCTCACATTCTAGTGGAGGAGATGGACATTAAATAAGATGCATAAGCAAATTAGAGGTTGTGTTAGATAGTGATAATGTCAAGGAGAAAAAAATCAGGGAAGGGGGAAAGGAAATGTCAGGGGTGGGGGTGCCCCACTGAGGAGGTGACTTTTAAGCAAACATCTGAAGGAGGTAAGGGAGCCATGTGCATACCTGGGGAGAGAGTTCAAGGCTGAGGGAACTAGGGCCCCAGGCAGGGGTGTGGTTGGGGGGGACGGGAGCCAGCCTGGCCTGCGTATCAATGGGGAGGAGGGGAGAGAGCATGGGAATTAATATCAGAGCAACAGGACTGGAACTTGCAGACCATCGTAGGCTTTTGCTTTTGCTCTGAGTAAGAGGGGAGTCATCTGTGACTTGGGTTTAAGGGTCCCTCTGGCTGCTGTGTTGAGGATACTCTAGAAGGCAGGTGTCCAGGGACGATGCTCCCACATGATCTAGGAGAGAAGGATGGTGGCTTGGACCAGGGTGGTACGGTGGGGGTGGTGAGAAGTTGGCAGATTCTGGATAGATTTTGAAGGTAAACCCAACAAGACTTGCTGGTGGTGGACCAGCTGTGGGGTGAGAGAAAGAGGAGAGAAGTTAAGAGGCGACCTCCCGGGTTTTGGCCTGGGCAGCTGGGCAGATGGGGTTCCACTACCTGCCGTGGGGTAAAGTGAGGCAGTCACTTGTGATCATGGGAAGTTCGATGTGGCTGTTCGTTGCCCAGTGTTGAGTAGGTAGCTGGTTATTGTGGTAGGCTAAATAATGGCTCCCAAAGATGGCCATGTCCTAATCCCTGACACCTGTGAAAGTTACCTTATGTGGAAACAGTCTTCAGGTGTGATTACATGAAGGCTCTTGAGATGGGGGGGTTATTCTGGACTGTCTGTGTAGGGCCCAATACAGTCACTAGTGTCCTCATAAGCAGGAGGTGGAGGGAGATCTGACTGCAGAGAGAAGGCGATGTGACCACAAAAGCAGAGACTGGAGTGCTGTGGCCACAAGTCAAGGAATGTGAGTGGCCATCAGAAGCTGGAAGAGGCAGGGCACAGACTCTCTGCTAGAGCCTCCCGAGGGGACCAGCCCTGCTGATACCTTGATTTGGGCCCAGTGAAACCAGTTTCAGAGCTCTGGCCTCCCAAACAGTGAGGGAATACATTTGTTGTTTTAAATCACTGTGGATAAAATGAGAGTTCCTGTGGCCCGGATTCTCACCTGGCCCTGGTTGACTAGCTCACCGCACACCTGTGGGCAATACATGGCTGTTGGCTCTATATAAAGAGCTCCGCCCAGTGCTCTGGGCATGACACGGTGCCAGGGCTGCAAGGCTGCAGGAGAGCAGAGCAGAGGCTGGAGTGGTGGCAGCGCCGAGGACAGAGGCCCAGAGGACGGCTGTGTGGACAGAGGGGCCCAGAGGCACAGACTGGCTTGCTGCCTGCAGACACGCTCTGAGTGAACGGGATGCTAGTGACTGACCTGCCATCTGGAAATAAAGTTGGGTATAACCCTTTCACCCCAAGAACGTTTGCTGTCAATTTCTTTGGTCACACTGAATCCATAGCGAACTTGCCCGGGGCTGAAACCCATTGGCAAGACAATCACCGACTCTGGTCATTGGTTTCAGCAGCCCTAGGAAGTGAGTATGGTTGGAACAGGCTGGAGAGACAGTGAGTGAAGCGCCTCAGGATCCTGAGTCCTTGGAGGAAGGCGTGTGTGGCCTTCTGTGGGTATGAGGTCAGAATGCCTGAAATGGTGGGATCAAACCTCCACCAGGATGACTAAATGGCAGTAATAACTGCGCCATATGTCACTTGCCTGGCATTTGATGGTTGCCTAAATCTTGGACATTTGTTCTTCACCATCCCCCTATGATTAAGGCTGGGGTGGGGGAAGGCTGGGGTGAACCCCCACAGCGTGCCAGCCTAGCGCCTGCACGTCTCCCCTCTGGTGTCACCTCACGGGTGAGGGCCATGCCTGCCGGGTGGGTGGAGGAGGGGGTCGAGTCCTCCCGAGGCGGTGGGAGTGCCTCCCCGGGCCAGGCTGGAAGGCGAGGCTCTGGGGCCGTCCTACCTGGCTTTTGAATCCCTCCACCTGGAAGCTGCTTGGCCTTGGCTAGGCCCCAGTGTCCCGTCTGTGAAATGGGTGTTCAGTAGTGTCAGCCTCATGGGGTCATTGTGAGGCTTATGTTGTTAATGCTAAAACTTGAACGTGTCAGCTCTTAACCCTTAGCCCCTGGGGGCACAAGACCGTGGTGGAAGGAGCTTGGCGGTCCACAGTTCTGGGTTCAAATCCCAGCTCCCCTGCAGACCAGCTGTGTTATTTTAGAGGCTTGGTTTTCTTAATACCAGCAGCCTGCTGTTAAGGGTCATTGGAGGAAGGGTTTGGTTGCTGGTAAGTAAAGGGCCCATCATGTTGGGGCCTCCCAGGTGGGAGCCCAGCAGGAGTCAGCTCTTGTTCTCCCTGCCAAGGCCCGAGGCCGGACACCCAACCCCACTCAGTCTCTACTGTAGATTCTGCCTTGGGGCTTGCAGGGCAGCCCCGGGTGCACGGGTGAGGAGTGGGGTACAGGCTCTCCAGCAGTCCGGGGTGTGGCAAGGAGTGGGGGCCGGGGCAGCCAGAGTGAAGTCCTAATGCATCCATTAACGTGCTGCAGCCCTGTGCCTGTGGTTTCAGCAGCCTCGGTGGCAGCAGCATGTTCAGTCCCTGCTAGATCTGCAGGGAAGCCATGTGGTGATATTTACAGCCCAAATCTTCATCCCCATAAAGGGAGGCGGGGAAACGGGTTGGGAGGTGGAAGGGGGGGCTAGACTTTTTGATAATGTCATAAATGGAGTCTGTCTCCCTGGAAACAGTGGTGGCGGCCGTAGGCTGACAGATGTGTGCGCTGTGACGTGGGCCGTGGTGGCTGGGGGACGACACTGGGAGGGATGGGCGGGCTGTAACTCACCAAGCGTGGGGTTTGGGAATGGCCAGCTATAATGACGGCATGGTGGAGGGCTGATGGAAGAATGGGGGCTTGGAGTCCGTCATTCCAGTATCTGTGGGGACTGTGGGGTGCCTGCTGCTGACCAGGGTTTTGGGGCCTCTGGCCTCCGACCTCTGGCCTCTGGCCCAGGGCCAACCTCAGAGGTAAGCCAAACTGACAGGGAGATGTTTCTTGTTAGGGGCCTTTTCGAACTCTTCAGTGATGGTCATGCAGGGAACCGTCCTCACAGTGTTCTGAGCCTGGAGAGGCACAGACACGGGGCGGAGTCCTGGAGAGCCTTGGCTCGGGCTGTGGGAGGCCGTGTTGCAAGGAGCGGAGAGTCTGGTGTGAAGGAAGGGATGGTGGGGAGGCTCGGTCATGCCTGTACGCAGGGCCCTGTCCAGGGCTGACTGTGGTAGGCCCACAGTGCCAGAGCCTGTGGGGCCAAGGCTATACTAAGTGGTCTCATTTTAGAGAGTGATGAGCTCACCTGCTACCTAGCCAGCTGGTGCTCCAGCCTGGGCCCGACCTGAGCCCACAGGGCCACTAACAACAAGTGGAAGGCAAGGGGGACTGGGACCCGCAACCTGGAAAATGGCAGGCTCAGGGTCTATACAGACATCTCTCTGCATCATTTGCTCTCTAGAAATTTCTGAGGGGCCACAGCTTTTCCCCCAAACCCTGGCCTGCAATGGGCACCAACTGCCCCTAGGCAGAACCTAGTCGAGGGAGGGGAATCCCAATCAGAGCTGTAGATGGACAGGTTGCTTTGGGTGGTAGTGAACTTGCTGTCATGAGAAGTGTGCAGGCAGCAACTCCATGGCCATGGCTAAGACGACTGGAGAGGGAATTCCTGATGGAAAAGGGGCAGGTTTCGGGCCCGCCCATGTAGGCCTGAGGCGCTGCCATCCTGCATCCTAGGGGATAAGATGGCCATGCATGAGCACTGGGCCTGTGACTCTGAGCCCCAGGCCCAAGAGGTGGGAGCCTGGGGTTCTAGTGCCAGCGTGGCCCTGACTCGCTGTGTGACTTCGGCTGGACAAGAACCACGGAGGCTCTGGGCTGGGACGTGCTGTGCAGGAGTTTCAGGGCCTATGCTGGGTGCTGCTCCAGCCACCCCCACCCCGCCCCGGCCACTTTCCTTTGCAGATAGTTGGACTCCAGGGAGGAGGGGAGGCTAGGAATCCAGGGGCACCTATCGATGACCCGGGAGACCAGGGCCAGGGCTCCGCCTCGGTTGGAAAGCTGCTCTTCCTCCGCTGCTGCTGAGTGGCAGTCAGCCCTGTGGCCTCTTGGCCTGCTGCCCTCACTGCTGACACTACAGGCCTGAACGAGGTGGGCGGATGTAGGCTCTGCTCCCACCAGGACCCAGGACTGCATGTGTGAGCACGTGTGAGCACGTGTGAGTGTTGGCGGTGGGGCAGTGACCCCAGAATGCCCACGACCTCTGGCGTCCGGCTGTGTGATTGGAACTGCTCCTCGATTCTAAGGTGGAATCTAAACTGGAAGGTGCTTGAGGGCCCTTGGGTGAGGTGGGCAGGGGGCTGAGAGCTTGGCTAGGGACAGAGCGGGCATCGGGAGGGGATGAAGACCTGCCAGGGGCTGTCTGTCAGGTGCGGCCAGTGCCAGCCCAATGTTTCCTGTGAGTGAAGGCCCACTCTCCCCTGCTCACCTGAGGAGCCAAGAAAACTTTCTGGGAAATTGAGGCGCCCCCTGCGTCCTCTCCCCATCCCCTAGACTGTCCCTTTGTGGCCTCCAGCTCCCCCTGCCCATTCTCCCCTGTGTGGAATGGCCTGCAGCCCCCTGGACAGTCTGTCAGGGCAGGGGTCAGACCATGAAGCTCCTGTCATGGAGGCAGCCGAGAGGGTGGCCGACTGTGTGCCGTGTCCCATCCGGGGTCCGGTTGTCAGAGCTCAGCAGGGCCGGGAGTCCTCCCAGCACTCCTGACTCTGTGACCCCTCTGGAGCTGTCGAGGTGTGGGATTGAGGAGGGATATCTTGTAGGAGGTTGGTGGGAGCCTGAGGGGTGCTCTTAGGATTTAAGGGAGGGGTGGGTAGGGCCTGGAGATCACCCCTGAGTAGGCAGGACAGATGGGGGCCTCTGAGCCCAGGGAGGGGCAGCCATTCTCGGCCAGGTTCCCAGGGTGAGGGTGTCAGAGGGGAGCTTTGCTCAGGGCAGGGCTTCTGGGAGGCTGGCTGGCCTTGAGTGAGTTTCCCAGGCTGGGAAGTGGGGTCAAGAGCCCATATTCTTTTTTTTTTTTTCATTTTAGTATAACCGATACACAATCTTATATTAGTTTCAAGTATACAACATAGTGGTTCAACAGTTACCCGCATTATCTAATCCTCACCCCCATTAGTGCAGTTACTATCTGTCAACATAGAAGGATATTGCAGAATCATTGGCTATAATCTCCACGCTGTACTACCATCCCCGTGACCAACTTATATTATGATTGAGAATCTTTGCACCCCTTTGTCCCCTTTACCCTCCCACTCTCCCATCCTAACCCCACTCCTTGGTAACCACTGGTCACTTCTCAGTGTCTGAGTCTACTGCTATTTTGTTCATATTGTTTTGTTTTATTTTTAGATTCCACAAATAAATGAAATCATATGGTATTTGTCTTTCTCTGCCTGGCTTATTTCTCTTAGCATAATACCCTCTAGGTCCATCCATGATGTTGCAAATGGCAAAATTCCTTTCTGTTCTATGGCTGAATAATATAATAATATTTCATCATGTATATGTGCTGCATCTTTATCCATTCGTCTACTGATGGACACTTTGGTTGCTTCCATATCTTGGCTATTGTAAATAATGCGGCAATAAACATAGGGGTTTGTATATCTTTTCAAATCAGGGATTTTGTTTTCTTTGAGTAAATTCTTAGAAATGAAATTACTGGGTTGTATGGCATTTCCATTTTCTGTTTTTTTGAGGAACCTCCATACTGCTTTCCACCATGACTGCACCAATTTACATTCCCACCAACAGTGTAGGAGGGTTCTCATTTCTTCACGTCTTCGCCAACGCTTGTTATTTCTTGTCTTTTGGATGGTGTTCATTCTGACTGGTGTGAGGTGATATTTCATTGTGGTTTTGATTTGCATTTCCATGATGATTATTGATGTGGAGCATCTTTTCTTGTGCCTGTTGGCCATCTGAATTTCTACTTTGGAAAAAATGTCTGTTCAGGTCCTCCACCCATTTTTTAATTGGGTTATTTGTGTTTTTGGTGTTGAGTTGTATGAGTTCTTTATACATTTTGGATGTAAACCCCTTATCAGATAAATCATTTACAAATATATTTTTCCATACTGTACATTGCCTATTTGTTCTGTTGATGATGTCCTTTGCTGTACAGAAGCTTTTAAGTTTGATGTAGTCCCACTTGTTAATTTTTTACTTTGTTTCCCTTTCCCAAGGAGATGTGTCCAGAAAAAAGTGTCTCATGCTTATGTTCAAGAGATTTTTGCCTATGTTTTCTTCTGAGAGTTTTATGGTTTCATGTCTTACATTTAGGTCTTTAATCTATTTCGAGTTTACTTTTATGTATGGAGTTAGAGAGGAATCCAGATTCATTCTCTTGCATGTAGCTGTCCAGTTTTCCCAACACAAGTTACTGAAGAGACTGTCTTTTCTCCATTGTATATTTATAGCTCCTTTATCGTATATTAATTGACCATATATACATGGGTTTATATCTGGACTTTCTATTCTGTCTATTCTTGTGCCAGTACCATACTGTTTTGATTAGTGTAGCTTTGTAGTATAGCCTGAAGTCAGGGAGCATAATACCCCCAGCTTTGTTGTTGTTTCTCAGGATTGCTTGGCTATTCAGGGTCTTTTGTGGTTCCATATGAATTTAGCTCATTGAAAAATTCTGTTGGTATTTTGATAGGGATTGCATTGAATCTGTAAATTGCTTTGGGTAGGACGGCCATTTTTGAGAAGATTGATTCTTCTTATCCATGAGCATGGATAGATTTCCATTTATTTGTGTTTTCTTTAATTTCTGTCATGAGTGTCTTATAGTTTTCAGAGTACAGGTCTTTCACTTCTTGGTTAGGTTTCTTCCTAGGTATTTTATTCTTTTTGATGCAACTGTAAGTGGAATTGTTTTCATGGTTTCTCTTTCTGCTAGTATATAGGAACACAATAGATTTCTGTGTATTAATTTTATATCCTGCAACTTTGCTGAATCCAGTTATTAGTTCTAGTAGTTTTTTGGTGGAGTCTTTAGAGTTTTCTATATATAGTATGTCATCTGCAAATAGTGACAGTTTTACTTCTTCTTTACCACTTTGGATGCTTTTATCTCTCTATCTTGTCTGATTGCCAGGGCTAGGACTTCCAGTACTATGATAAATAAAAGTGGTGAGAGTGGACATCCCTGTCTTGTTCCTGATCTTAGAGAAAAAGCTTTCAGCTTTTCACCATTGAGTATGATGTTAGTTGTGGGTATGTTGCATATGGCCTTTATTATGTTGAGGTATGTTGCCTTTATACCCATTTTGTTGAGAGTTTTTATCATAAATGGATGTTGAATTTTGTCAAATGCTTTTTCAGCATCTGTTGAGATGATCATATGATTTTTGTCCTGTTTTTTTGTTTACGTGGTGTGTCACATTGATTGATTTACAAATATTGTGCCATCTTTGCATCCCCAGAATAAATCCATCTTGGTTGTGACGGATGACCCTTTTGATGGATTTTTTAATTCGGTTTGCTAATATTTTGTTGAGGATTTTTGCATCTATGTTCATCAGGGATATTGGTCTATAATTTTCCTTTTTTGTAGCGTCTTGTCTGGTTTTGGTATTAGAGAGATACTGGCCTTGTAGAATGAGTTTGGAAGTATTCTCGCATCTACCTTTGTTTGGAACACTTCGAGAAGGATTGGTATTGACTCTCCTTTAAGTGTTTGTCCGAGCTCATCAGTGAAGCCATCTGGTACTGATTTTTTTTATTGGGAGCTTTTTGATTACCAATTCCGTTTCATTACTGGTAATTAGTCTGTTCAAATTTTCTGTTTCTGGGTCAGTCTTGGAGGATTGTATGTTTCTAGGAATTTGTCCATTTCTTCTAGATTGTCCCATTTCTTGGCATATAATTTTTCATAGAATTCTCTAATAATTCTTCATATTTCTGTGGTGTCAGTTGTAAGTATTCCCTTTTCACTTCTGAATTTATTTGTGTATTCTCTTTTTTTTGCTTAATTAATCTGTCCTGGGGTTTTCTGTTTTGTTTATCTTCTTGAAGAAATAGGTCTTGGTTTCACTAGTTTTCTTCTCTATTTTATTTATTTCTGTTCTGATCTTTATTATGTCCTTCTTACTAACTTTGGATTTCATTTGTTCTTCTTTTCTAGTTTCTTTAGTTGTGAGTTTGGACTGTTTGGGATTGTTCTTGTTTCTTGAGGGAGGCCTGTATTGCTATCTACTTCCCTCTTAGAACCACTTTTGTGGCATCCCACAAATTTTGAACTATTGTGTTTTTGCTTTTATTTGTATTGCTTGATTTCTACTTTGATTTGTTCATTGGCCCATTGATTATTTAGAAGCATGTTGTTTAGCCTCCATGTGATTGT
This sequence comes from Manis javanica, assembly GCF_040802235.1. NCBI lineage: Eukaryota > Metazoa > Chordata > Mammalia > Pholidota > Manidae > Manis > Manis javanica. The sequence continues at coordinate 123,169,527 of NC_133163.1, forward strand.
GGGTTTTTTTGTCTTGTCTGTGTAATTTATTTCTAGTTTCATACCATTGTGGTCTGAGAAGTTGCTTGATACAATTTCAATCTTTCTGAATGTATTGAGGCTCTTTTTGTGGGCTCGTATGTGATCTATTCTGGAGAACATTCCATGTACACTTGAGAAAAATGTGTTATCTTGCTGCTTTTAGGTAGAATAAGAGCCCATATTCTTAAAATCCTATTCCCCTCGTCTGTGTGACCCCAGGTGAGTGCCCTTGTCTCTGTGTGTCACTGCACAGTGATAGTTCCCGTCTCTTAGGGCCACTTGTGCTGGAAGGCCCTGAGGGCTGGAGACTCACTGCTTCCTTCCTGTGTGGATCTGGGACTAGAGTCAGGGGCTGGGGGGCGTGGGCTTCCAGGGTGGCGGGTGGGTGAGGCGGGTTTCCTTTTGGCCTCCCTTTTGTTCAGATCTCATCTACTGGCTGTAACTTAACTTTGCTGTGACTAGCCTCTGAGGCTGTGCAGTCCAACCCTGCATGTAGTAGGTGCTCACTAAGCATTGGTTACCACTGTTACAGTGTTGGAACTGAAAGTGCTCAGAACTGCAGGCATCCCCCTTCCCCCACCAGCCTGCCCCCTGTGGGCGCTCTGTCTGTGCCAAAGCCTCCCACGGACAGATCATCCAGGGCTTTGTGGGGCCCAGCAGTTGGTAGGCCAGCCTCCATAGCTAAGATGTAGAGACCGAGGCCTTGAGGGAGAGAGAGGGCTGCTGCAGGGCCCTGGGCGCTGAGAGCAGAGGCTCAGGAACCAGCTGAGGCTGAGCGGGTGGGATGTTGGGGGACGGCAGGAGGGGAGGGGGAGACCGGAGTCCGCTCCCTTGCACCTGCACCCCAAGGCAGACGCTGGTTCCCACTACTTAGCACTTAACCAGCACACTGACAGCACTCTCCGCCTGCCTGCTCCCAGACAGATACTATTACTGTGGGTTTTTAGCCACTGGAGGGCAGTTGGAGGTGCGGGGGAGAGAGGGCTCTTCCGGATTTTTTTTTACTGCCCATAGGGATTTTTAAATCTACCCACTCTTGCCTTATTTGGAGAAGGAAAAAGAAGCATTAAGGACCTTTTTCTGCCACTGAGAAGGACAATTTGTGACAGAGGTGACAAACTTCATTTTAATGAGAGGCAAATTCTACTTTAATTTAAACTTCAGGTTTCCCCCTCCTTAGCTGTGGATTTGGGGCCTTGAAAGTGGACGCTGAGGTGTCAGGATGGGAGGACCTGGGGCAGGCCCACTGCTCAGGGAGGCCTGGACAGCGCTCCCTGCCCCCCGGCTCCCCCACCTCTTCTGCCTCCTCATGTGTGTCCCTTTGTTTTCAGAGGGTGTTTCTACTGTTCATGGAAGAGGAGATGGAGGGTGAGGAAATTTAAAAGACTTGCCTCAAACTGCTCTGGAATTTTAGGGATTGGTGGGTGACATTTAAACCTGGGGGTCTGGCACCAAACTCCAGCTCACTGCCTGACCCACGGGGTGTGGGAGTCCAGCCAGAGTGGGCCTGTGCACCCAGGTCACTCCCAGGGACGGGGAGTACAGGTCAGAGGAGCCTGCCGGCGCCCCCGTGGCCCTGACCAGCCCTGCCTCACAGCACCTCTGTCACACGGACCCAGGGGGAGGGCCGTGGGGTTCCTCCGTCCACACACTGAATACTGCTTCAGTGGCGCTTGACGCAGGCCTGGGGATGACGTCCACAGTGTCGGTGAGCATCGCGCTTCTCTGGTGGCCTCTGAAGCAGAGGGCGGCCGTTCTGAGGATTCTGACACCAGACCTGGGAGCCTGGCTAGAGGGGGGGTGATCCAATCCACTGAGCACAGAGAGACCCAAGGCCAGAGAGGACAGGTGGCCTGTCCAGTCCCCTCCAACTTTTCAAGGCCAGAGTGGGACAGAAGCAGGTATCCTATGCCCAGGAATTGAAGCTGAGCCCAGAGCCTTCTGAGTTACTCCACCTGTGGAATGGGCCCAATAGCATCCTGTTCGCATGTGGGCAGAGTGCTGGCAGTAGCTTCTGGGGTCCCTGGCAACCCCCCATACTTCTTGGGCTCTGCCCTAGCCTCCTGGCCTGGCTTCTGGGGCTCTGAGGCCAAGCTCCAAGGGTCTCTGTGAACTCTTGTCTGCAGAGTTTGGAGAGGGTCTTTAGGGCACAGGACCAGGGTGGGCACTTCCTACCCTCTGAGAACTCTCTGTGGAGAATTCTGGGACTGGGAAATCACAGCTCTCAGACCCTTAGTTTTCTAGATCAGAAGAATCTATTGCAGACCTCAGCCCTCCCCACCTCTCCTCACCTGGGACAGTATGAGGTGTGAGAACACTTGGGCTATGGGCTTGGTGCATAAAGGCCCCAGTCAGTGCCCTGGAGTCAGAGCCCAGCCTGTCTCTCATCACTGGGGTCCTTGGGCAGGTCCTCATTCCCTCAGAGAAAAGCGGGTTAAACCCCACCCCCCCTCTCTGGCGCTGGAGGGTATAAATACGATGCTGTATGATGCTGCATGTATAGTTGGTGCTCAAAAATGGTGGCAGATATAAAATTCTCAGAATCATGGGACTTTAGAATCACAGACCTTTGCAGGTCCAGGGTCCTTGAATATCAAGGGGGTTTAAAGGAACCTTCTGAGCCTCTGGCCCAACCCCCACTCTGGAAGGGGGTTGCTTCTCCCCCAGGGCTGGGCTGCTGTCATTCCTCCTCTGTCTGGCCTCATCGTCTCTCTGACCCTGTCTCACCCACCCAGGCGCCTGTGGATGAAGAGGCATTGTGTCAGGGGGTTCAGCTTTCTGGGTGACCTGGGCCCAAGGATGGGTTGCTGTTATCACTTGGGGCCTGAAGATGGGGACCAGCCCATTCCTTTGGGGCCCGTTCCCCTGACTGGCTCAGTCAGGAGTAGAAGGTGTCAGGTGTCTGCGTGCTCTCTCTGGTCCTGGGAGGCAGCCTGCCAGGCCTGGCTGGGAGCTCCAGCCTCCTGTGTGCCTAGCCCTGAATGGCTAACTCCACCCGAACCAGTCCCGGGGCAAGGGGAGGGCCTGCTGACTCCTGCTGAGCAGAGGAGAACACTTGTTCTTGGAGAGGGGCCCTGGGTCTAGGGTTGAATCTCAATCCACCCATCCTAGTGTGTGACCTGGGTGAGTCCCTTAGCCTCTCACGGCCTCAGCTTCCCTATCTATAAGTGGGAGCAATGATCTGATCCTTGGAACAGAGGTTGAGGATTCACCCAGTGCCCAGCACTTAGTAGGTGCTCTCCCTGGAGAGAAGGCATTGGTTTCAGGGCCTGCCTCTCTGGGGACGGCCTGGGAGCAGAGCTACTGCAGCTGAGAGCACCAAGGATCATTTGCATCATTTGCTTCTGGGGACTCAGGCTCCAAGCTATAGTCCTCCATCCCAGGGACCCCCACCTCAGGTGGCCCCTGGGGAAGAAACTGAGCTCCCCAGGTTGACATATTTGACCCCACATCCTGGTCCCCCCACTTACCATAGTGTGACTGCGGGCAAGTCACTGAACCACTCTGGGCCTCAGTTTCTCCACCTGGGAAACGGGTCAGATCAGGGTCCCAGAATCAAACAGGCTCATGTTTGTCGGATGTTTCCCAGAGTGAGCACGTGCAGAAAGGCAGGCCTCATGTGAGGTGCCTGGCAGAGGGGGGTGGCTGTGGGTGATGGTGGCGCCATCTCTGCTCATGGTGTGGGGTGTGGGTAGGGCACGAGGTGAGTGGACGGCAGCTGTTCAGCACTGTCAGGTGCGGGGTGTTGTCCACCAGTGGTAGGTAGGGCCTGAGAGTTTGGCTGTCTTCCCTCATCCTCTCTCCATGGCAGTCCCCCTGCCTCCATCCTTGGTTCTAGTTGGCTTTGAGACTGCCCGGCCCAACCTGGGGTATGGCAGGGTGGGGGTGAGACTCCTCCCATCGGAGAGTCTCCTTGTCCCTTGCTGACCCTGGCTACTCTATTGGCCAACAGATCTCCCAGGGAACCCACTGTGTGCTGGGGGAGGAAAGAGAGACCTGAGCCATGGGAGGGAGTCATGGAAGGCAGCTTGAAAGGTCAATCTCAGGAAGACTTGAAGTGCGTTAACTGGGTAGAGAAGAGGGGAACCTTTAAGTAGGTGGCCCACAAGAGCAGAGGCCTGCAGGTCGGGTCTTGGCAGATTTTCACTCATCCCCAGGTCGGGCTTCTGCACGGTCCCTCTGGAGGCCTTTGCTGACCCTGTGGCAGCCACTGGAAGCTTCCCTGGGTGAGCCCTGCCCTGCTATGCACAGTCTCCACTGTTTCAGCCAGGGTGGTGCCAAGTGGTCCTGGGCCCTGGTTCGGCTCTGCTGGCCTGCCCCGGGCCTGAGTGCGGCGGTAGCAGGGCCTGCATGCCAGGGCCCATGGAAGGGCCCAGGGGAGAGCCTTTCAGTAGGCTTCCAGAGCGGGGAGAGGGCGGGAAGACCCCTGGAGTGACTGAGCTGCAGCAGGCAGACGGAAACCCCTGGCAGGGGAGCCTGTGCCCACACCCTACTGCCCTGCCTTCCCCCTGTGGCTGAGGGCCTTATCTGATTGGAGCAGGCATGAATCAAGGGCGTAGATCACCCTGGTGAGGTGGATATCCATTTCCATTCGAAGGCTGGGCCATGACTTTCTCCTGCTGTCGTCTGACAAGCCTGACCCTGGCTTGGCTGGTATGATGGGTGGGGAGCAAAGGAGGGGAGGCAAGACTGAGATTGGGGTAGAGACACTTATGCCCCCCTCCCCCACCCATTCCTTTCCTCCCTTCTCCAAACCTGGCCACCAGTATCCCCCTCCCAGGCCCAGCCTGCCCCTCAGTATCTCTGTGCAGGAATCAGAGCTTCCACAGACCTGGTTCACTTTCCTCATGGCTCTTCCCACAATTTGTATTTACTACTTTATCTGCTTAATGTGCGACTGCCTTGTTCACAGCCCTGTCCCCAGTGCCCGGGGTAGAGAGGCGCTCAATAACTATTTGTTAAATGAAAGATACAAAGAAAAACTCAGTAGGCTGCTGGCGTGGGCAGACCCCCGACTCAGGAAGCCCCGCGCAGGGAGCCGAGGAGGAGGAAGATGCAGCTCCGGGCCTCCCTGACTGCCCGGAGGACCCGCTTCTGCCCCTTTGAAGGAGGGAAGGGGGCTCAGGGGTTGAAATCCAGTGGGGTTGGAGGCAGGAGCTGAGCAGGAGTCTGGGGTGCTGGTGGGTGGGGGTGCACAGGACAATGATCACTCACAGGTTAGGGCAGGAATGTTAGGGGATATTTAGGGTCAGAGGTGGCCTGTCTTGCCAATGGGTTTCAGCCCGGGCAAGTTTACTATGGATTCAGTGTAACCAAAGAAAATGACAGTAAAATGTTTTTGGGGTGAAAGGGTTTATTACCCGTTCTCCCGGCGGGAGGTGGAGCACTAGCGTCTCTGCCCCCGCCCAGAGCCCTGGGCCGAGCTCTCTATGTAGGGCAATAATAGCTTACTGCCTAAAGGTGTGGAAGCGGCAGCCTAGCAACAGGCCAGTTACACCATCAGGTGGTTTAAGTTCAGTGGGGATCCTGGCCAGAGGAGCCCCAACCTCCCCACACTCCACCCCTCCAGGATTCTCGCCTTACAATCTACACGCTTTCAATCTTCTGCAATGGTCCCTGTGCGAGAAAGCTGGGGCCCTGTAACCAGATGCCACAACAGCAACAGAGGGTAACAACAAGTTAGAGATACTAACAAAAATTAAAATACGACAAGATTTTGAACAAAAATTATAACAATTCTCAAGCCAGAGGAGGTTTCCAATCCACAAAGACCTTACAGGTGATTAGACACATGTTTTAATGCCACCAACATAGGCCAATCTTGTCCATCAGGTAGGATGCATGCAAGAATATCGTCCTGTGATAGGACTGTAGCAGGAAGGGGGGCCCTCCCAGGTCTAGTGCACCCTACTTTTACTCCTTTCCCTGTGGGGGTTACTGAAGGGTCCATATTTAGTGCTCCTGTAGGTGCATGCACTGCTCATAATAATAAAACAAAACTCCCTGGTAAGATGCTCCTACCTTCTGGCTGTTCAGGATATACTACTGTGACCTTTGGGGGCCACGCTGGTGTTATACCAGGAATACACAGGAGGCCAGCTTCCAGGCCTTGTCCCCAAGGTGCCGGGAGAGCCAGCCATCGTTGGTCCATGTGTCGTAAGGTCCAAGGCCGCGTCCACCCAATGGAGTCTCCGGGGTTCAGGGCAGTTGGTGCTGGCAGCAGGATGTTATTCTGGTGGCCAAACCTCGGCTTCAGTGATTCTCCCTTGGTTTGCACTTGCAGTTGTACAGGGGAGGCAGCCACATGTGTTAACATAGTCTGCGGGGCTCAGGGCTCCCTTTTGGGGTCTCTCGTTCAAATGCTGTAGCACAGTCCATAAGCGGACTGACCATCCCTGCAGACTACTGGTATCTGACTTAGTCGGGATTTTAACAAGCCATGGGCCTCTCTGTCATGCCTGCTGCAGTAGGATTGTACGGCACATGAAACTTCCACTTGATTCTCAGCTGTCGCACCCATTCTTGCAGTGCATGTCCAGTAAAATGGGTGCCCTGATCGCTGTCAATTACCTGTGGTCGGCCATAGGCAGCAAGAGACGCTCCAGGCCTCTGTTTGTCATCTGCTGGTCTGCACATTGGGTAGGAACAGCAACCAGAAGTCCAGTAGCTGTGTCCACACAAATGATGGCATACCGATACTCTTCTGACCCAGGTAGAGGCCCAGTATAGTCTATCTGCCACCTGACGAGGGGTATAGGCCCCTTAGCTATTGTCCCATGTTGCTGTGGAACTCGGTGTAAGTCCTTTTTGGAGCACACAACACATTCCTGCTGGGCTCTACTAACTTCTTCAGAGGTCAAAGGCAAGCCCCACCGACGGGCTGCAGCCCACATTGTCTTTTGCCCTGCATGCAACAAATGCTGATGTAGCCATTGGGCTACATCAGAGGCAGGCTTTCCTTCTAACCAAAGTATCTGGGCCAATTTATCTGCCTCATCATTTCCTGGGGATGCCAGTGGCAAAAGACCTGTCACCTGGTATACTGAAATTATTTTAGTCTGACCACAGGCCCCATAAGTCTTGCCACAATTCTTGCCCCCACAGGGGTCGGTGACCAACCAGCCAGTTGGCATGGTAACAGGTTGGTAGCCACAGGGTCAAGCCCCGATAGACAGCCCAGCTGTCAGTGCAGACAACTATCGGGGAGGCTCCTGGCTGACCACAAGCCACACAGCCCACAGCCCTGCCCACTGGCTGCTCTTCCCCTCACCATCTCCCATCCATATTGTCTCAGTCTTAGGATGGAAAGCTATGGCCCTCCACTTTGGGGGCTGCCCACAGGTGGAGCCGTCTGTGTGCCATGCATCTTCGGGTACAGGGGCTCTTCCCTCCCGATAGGGACTCTCTGCTGCTGATGGTCCAAAAGCAAGTCCTTCCTGCTTTTCACTAGTACATGTCACCGGCCCCAACAAGCGCCGGAGTCCTTCACTCAAGGGGCCACTAGAGAGGGCACTCTGCTGCTGCAGGTAAGCACCCCACTTGGCCAGTGTGGGCGTTTGTGCCGCACCACTCCTTGGCTTTTGGGTCCAGTCTCGTACCCACCCCAAGATGGGATAGGTGGTTATTACTTTTATCGGGGCCACTCCAGTGATGGGTTCTCTAGCCAGCAAGGGGTGATACATGGCTGTCAGTTGTTTTCCTATCAAAGTGGATTGTACCTCTGCCCCTTTCCAGAGTTGTGACCAGAATCTGATAGGTTGGCGAGTTCATTCAAGCCGCTGCCAGAGACCCCAGCCATAACCATCTTCAGTGACATGAACATCCAGCTCACAGGGCCTTCATGGGTCTCTCACACTGAAGGCCTACACGGCCCTGACTGCCCGTTTTGCTGTAGTAAAGGCAGGTGCACATGTCTCTTCCCAGTCCTACCTGATGCCCTTTCGTACCAACCGGTATAAGGGCTTCAGAATTTATGCCAAGTGTGGTATAAACACTCTCCAGTAGCCTAGAAGACCAAAAAACTCCTGTAGCAATGCTACAGTTGTAGGGGTAGGAAAGGCCTTGACTTTATCTATAACTGCTTCTGGTATAACTTTAGTGTTACCTGACCAGACGACCCCCAAGAATTTACTGACAAACCAGGTCCCTGAACCTTGGTGCTGTTCGCAGCCCATCCTTTCTCCTGTAGATGTTGCAGCAGTCTAGGTGCTGCACCTTCTAGATCCGAAAGAGAATCGGACGTGAGCATGACATCATCAATATAATGGTACAGCTGCCCCATTGGCGGTTTCTCCCATGTAGCCAAGTCCTGGGCTAAAAACCCACGACATATGGTGGGGCTGTGGAGGGATCCCTGTGGATGGACGGTGAAAGTCCATTGCCGTCCTTCCCACGTGAAGGCAAACTGTTCCTGACTTTCCTGCTCAATGTCAATGGGAAAGCAGGCATTAGCAACATCTGCCACATAATGGTGTGTTCCTAGTTCATGGCTGAGGGCATCCATCAGGCCTGCAACGGAGGGGACAGCAGCAGGCATAGGGGGTGTGACTTTATTCAGTTCCCTGTAATCCACAGTCATACGCCAGGAGCCATCTGGCTTTTTTACTGGCCACACTGGGGAACTGAAAGGACTATGGGTGGGCTCCATAATACCCCCTTTTCCAGCTCCTGGAGAGTCTCTCCAATCTCTTTGTGCCCCAGGCAGTTTGTATTGTTTGGTATTAGTCGCCCGCTGGGGCACAGGCAAAGCTATGGGCGGGTGCCTAGCATGTCCCCTCAGAACTGCCTTCACCACATGTACTCTCAGTCTGAACTCACCTGCAGTGGTCTGCAGCCATAGACCCTGCAGGGTATCAACCCCCAAAATATGCTCAGTGATGGGAAATATATACACAGTATACTCTTTTGGGGTTAGACACCCTATTCCCAAAGGGATTTGGGATTTTTTCACTCTGATAGCCTCCCCCCCGTATCCATCTGTGACAGAGGGGGTCCCAGGGAACTGCTCAGAGTTACCATGAATCAGTGAACATTCAGCCCGTGTGTCCACCAGAGCCAGGACACGTTGTAGGTTCACTGGGGACCAATGGATAGCTATTTCAACGTGCGGCCTCCGGTCCCTGCTTGGTCCCTCAGGGCAGATACCTTGACCTTCCCCTCAGTCAAAACGTGTTCCCCAATCACCTTCCTGTGTGGACTTGAGTGAGGTTGGCTCACTCTCCAGCAGGAAGTCTTGCAAACACACAGGCTGGGTGCGTGGCTCTGTCTCAGGTCTCTGCCTGTTTGGTCTTAATGGCTGGATCTGCTGCTCTGGTTTCACCTGCTGCCATAGCTCCAGTAAGATTCTATTTGACTTTCCATCTAATTTCCTTCCATCTGCTCCTGCCCGTATTAAATCAACCCACATCTGGGTCCTCATAACCTTCCTGGGGCCCTTTAAATTCTTTTTGTGAGTAGCAGAGCTCATTTCTTTCCGTGTTCTCATTGCTTCAGCCTCTCCTCTAAGTCTGCTACTGTACATGTCACCTCACTTATGGGCTGCCCTAAGTGAGGGGAAAGAATGGCCACTGGAGACCCAAAAAAGGTTGTGGGAGCTGTTTGAAGTGCAATGTTTCTCATATTTGTAGTGAAAGTATTCATCAGGGCCATGGTTCTCTGGACTATAGATGGCATTTCTCATGCCTAGCTCCCGTAACACCTGTTGGAGCTCAGCATATGTCTGCCATCGAGCAGGAGAGGATGGTAGGTCACCCGGATTGGGCCACACAGCACGAAGTGCAGCCATCAGCCAGTCAAGGAGGGAGCAATTTCCTGGGGTCTGATGTGTACTTTGTAATCACTGCCTCAAGGCAGGTGCACTGCCAGGGAAGACAGCTTTCCCATCTCTGATCCCGACAGAACAATCCCATCCACCCCTAAGTCCCACAGCCACCAGCTCAGCCTGAGAATAGGGGTGCACCATAGAGAGCTCCCCGACCTGGGGAGCGGGCTGCTCCTCTCCTGGGGGAACTCTCAGCTGCTGGGTCTTTATTTTCTTCACAACCACTGGGCGTGCTTTCAATACAGGAGGGGCCAGTACCCCTGGCACCACCCCTTCATCCTTCCCCAGCTCCTCCACTTCCTGGGCTGATGGCACCTTCCTTTCCCCTCCCCTCAGTGCCGCCTCTGCTACAGTGCCTCGCAGCAGTGCCAGCCCAGTCTTCAGCAGCTCTCTCACCTTCACCTCAGTGCCGCACAGCTGGCATTCTCGTGCCACCTCCCCCTGTGCTTCCCTCAGGAGTTCGTCTTTTTCCTTGATGGCCTCTTCCTCCTCCAGAACACCCGGCAGCGCTGCCGTCTCGTTCTGTAAGGAATCTTTTCCCTCTTCATTGGCACCTCGCTGCTGGTGCTCTTGTGCTGCCTCCTCTCGCATCAATGCCATCTCCTTCTTCAGGGAATCCATAGCCGTTTGCAGCTCGCGTTCTTGTGCCGCCGTTTCTTGGGTCCTTTTCAGGAGCGTGTCCTTCTCCTCTGTAGACTTTTTTAAGACTGTGAGAAGCAGCCAGCCCACAGTCCCCGCTGCCTCCCGGGCACTCCGCTTCTCAAAGGATCCGCTGACTATACCAAGGGCCACCCCTGCTGCCTCAGGGGTCACCTCCCCTTGCCTCCAGTCCTGGGGTGGGGCCCAGCCCTCTAGGAGGCAGTCACCTCAGACCACATACCCATTGGGGGACGATCCACTGGCTCCCCATTCACAGGGGCAGCCCGCTGAAGCACCCCTCCCATAAGGGCAGCCTTTTTCTTTGGTCAACAGTGAATCTTGCCGACTACACAAATTGCCTTGCCAGTGGGTTTCAGCCCCAGACAAGTTCACTGTGGATTCAGTGTGACAAAGAAAATGACAGTGAAACATTCTTGAGGTGAAAGGGTGTATTACCCGGCTTGTTCTCCCGGTGGTAGGTTGAACACTAGCGTCTCTGCCCCCGCCCAGAGCACTGGGCCGAGCTCTCTATATAGGGCAATAATAGCGTATTGCCTACTGGTGTGGAAGCGGCAGCCTAGCAACAGGCCAGTGACATCATCAAGTGGTTTAAGTTCAGTGAGGACCCTGGCCACAGGAACCCCAACTTCCCCACACGGTTCCACTGAGGCGGGGCAGAGGGGAGGCCACTTGTGTAGCTTTGTTACAAACCCTACAGTTCTCTGTCCTTCCCTTGGCCATTTGCCACCGCTCTGGAGCAAACTCTTTCAACTCTTTTTATGGATTGTTTGTGTGTTTACTTCCCTACTTCTCAATAAGTGGCTTATATGGCTGCCCCTTGATCTTCCAGTTCTAGACATTACTTAGTGGATTGTACTACAGCAGCTAAGGATTTAGCTCTATTTGACCACTATCACCTGTTCCCACCCCACTCACCCTGTTTTTGGTTGGTTGACTTCCCAGCTGAGTATAGCAGTGATTCCTTTTTCTTTCTTGATAGCTGTTTTCTCTGGAGTTAATGTCTTTTTCTTGAGGGCGGAGGCTTAGTTTTTTTGTTTTTTTAATGCTTTTCACTAACTCAATTCCCAACTCTCCCCCACTTGGGTAAATCTCCTCTCAACATCAGTAAATACATAAAGTATTTAATCAATTTTATCTTCTTGAGGAAGTCTCTCCCTGAGCCTTCTGACCTGCTCCAGCTTAGTGTATTTAGACGCCTGCTTTGTCGCAGGCACATGGAGATGGCCCAGCTCTGTTACTTGTGGTTCTCTTTCACCACTTTTATGTTGAGTCTCTTACTTCCTGGATCCCACATCTTCCCCTTCTTAGTTTAGTTTCTCATTCTGGCAGAACCCATCCTCCAATAGCTTCCAGAAAAGGTGCATGGAAGGCACCTGTTTTGAGGCTTTGCTTGTTTTCATGCTGTCCCTAATCTTGATTGATAGTCTAACTGGGTATAGAATTCCAGAAGGCTATTGTCTTGCCAATGGGTTTCAGTCCCAGACAAGTTCACTATGGATTCAATGAGACTGAAGAATGATAGTAGAATTTTCTTGGGGCAAGTTTATACCCAACTTTATTCCCACGGTGGCAGGTCAATCACTAGATTCTCATCCACTTAGAGCGAGTCTACAGGCAGCAAGCCAGTCTCTGCCTCTGGGCCTCTCTGCCCCTGCAGACGTCTCAGTCTCTGTCCTGGGTGCTGCCACCACTCTAGTCTCTGCTCTCCTGCAGCCTTGCAGCTGTCTGGGACACTGGGCAGAGCTCTTTATATACCCACATGTGTGTAGTGAGCAAGCTGACCAGGGCCAGGTGAGAATTCTGGTCATAGGAACCTTCACTTTCTCCACAGAGATCTTTCCCCTGAATTTTGAAGGGGGCCTTCCCTTTAGTGTTGCTTACAGTGCTGTTAGGAGTCCACAGTTGTTCTGACATCAATTCTGTGCATGTTACTTGGGATTTTTGTTCTTGGAAGCCTGTAGGACCTTCTCTTTCCATGTTCTGGTAATTCACTGTTCTGTGCCTTGGCAAGGGTCTGCCCTTTCAAATTGGAAATTCATGTTCTTCACCTGTGGCGGTTTTTGACTTCTTTCCTGTCCTTCATTTTCTCTGCTCTCTTCCTGGAACCACTCTTCAATGTTTTGTTTCCTGGGGGGAACTTCCTTACTCCCTAATTTCCTTCCTTTTTCCCTCTTTGTCACATCTCTTTATCTTTCTGTTCTTGTTTCTAGAAGATCTCCTTAATGTAACCGTTCTAACCTTCAAAGAGAGTTTTTGATCTCTGCTTTATAAATTTTGAAGTTCAAAGATTCCTTTTTATTTGCTGAATATTTTCTTTAAAATATATTGCATTTAGTCCTTGTTTCATGGGTGCTATATATTATATCTCTGAGGATAATAATCTCTCTCTTTTTAAAAATTTCCACCTATCTGCATTGCCTGTTTCTTTCAAGTTGTACTTTTTTCTGTTTGCTTACTTCCTTGGAAGTCTGTATTTCCTTTAAGAGGTTTTCTTAGTTAATTCACTTGGCAGAAATTTATGGAGCATCTGCTCTATGCCAGACCCATTCTATAGCCCTGAACAAAGTGGTCAGAAGTCCCTGAACTGGTGGAGCCGACATTCAGATGTCTGGCCATGCTCAGCTGTTCCCTCGTATTTAGGAGTGGTTGGTTGGTATCCCCTGTGTCTGGGTGGGTTTGTCAACTGTAGCTTCCCCGTGGTTGGTTCACTGGGAAGCCTTAGGGCAGAGCTTCCTGGAGCCGAATGGGAAAGGAAGGCTGAGGTCAAGACCTTAAAATCCAGCATACAAACTTTGTTCTCCTCCTTCAGTTTTCAGTATGGTCCCCATCCCTCGGCCTGGTGTCTCCCAGTCCTCTCTGGGCAGAGCTGGGGATGGAAGCTCCTTGAGATCCACCTGCTCCTTATATGACCTTCCAGCCAGTCCTTCATTCCTGTGTCTAGGGCTACCTGGTGCCACCAGTTCCTGAGCCTTTGGTGGGTTCTGCCAGGTAATGGGACTTGGACTTGCGACCCTGCAGCTCTGCCAAATGAATCACCACTCACGTATCTGCATTCCAGCTTCCAAAATTGTGTTGCTGTTCGCTCTTCTTGCATTCTTTGTCCTTGTGGATTTAAGTACAGAAAAGGTCGTTTGTTGTTGTAATGGGGCTTGGGAAAGGAATGGAGGTAAATGCATGTGTTCAGTCTGCTGTGCTTCATCTGCAGATCTCACAGTTGGTCCATTCTCCTGCTGTTGAACGTTTAGAGCATTTTCCCTTTTTACTTTTATGAACGCGGCTGCTGTGAGCATTGTACATCGTCCCCATGCACGTGTGGTAGGGTGGATGTGTCTTCAGCCTTACAAGGTAAGGCCAGATTGTTTCCCCAAATGCCTGCACCAACTTCCACTTCCACCATGAGGGGTCCTGTTGTCTGAGAGCCCCCAAAAGCTTAGCACTGTGGCCTTTTAGATGTCCCCCAACTTAATGGGTACAGAATTGTATCTGGTAGTTTTACTTGGAATTTCTGGAAACCCTGTTGAGCTGAGGCAGCTACTGTCATATATGTTGGCCCTTTGAGTCTCCTTATCTACCAGTTGCCTGTTCCTGTTCTTTGTCTTTTACAAAAAGTGGGTGATTTTTCCTTTTCTTATTGATTTTGCAGAATTTTTTATATAGCCTGGCAACAAATTTTTTTGTCAGCTCTATTTACTGCAGGTATATTCTTCTGGTCTATGGCTTGTCTTTTCCCTTTGTGATGTCTTTTATTGTGCAAATTATTTAAATTGTAACAATTTTCTCACCTTTATGGCTTATGCTTTTTATAGCTTGTGGGAATGAGGCTCTTGGTATATATTGCTAAATTACTCCTGAGAAAAGTTGTCCTAATTCGCCCTTGGAATGGGGAGAGCCGACAGGCACCCCAGGTACACAGATGATGGGGCTGATTGCAGAGGGAGCAGGGATCAAGGAGTAAGATAATTAATGAGCAGCTCAGATGGGGCTCCAGGCTTCAGAGTTCTTCAGGGTGAAATGCTTTACCTGATCCCCGACATCACCCTCCAAGGCCCCTTTGCTTTGTTCTTCTTTGGAGAACTGAGAACTGAGGCCTCCCGCCGTGGCACCATCACCGGTGACTCTGATTACAGCTCAGCTCAGTAGTGGTGGCTGGGCTGGGCGCTGGGGCCCCCGGAGGGTGCTTAACCAGTGTCCAGGGGAGACAAAGAGGAGCAGCCTACCTTTTCCCACTGAGAGGGCCGCGTGCATTATTGCTGGCAGTGGAGTGTTTGCACCTCCAAAAATCTGGCTGCACCGGGGAAATGGGAGGGTCTTTTGGGTCACAGAGTTTGGGGTCCTGCTGCTTACCAGTTCTGTTTTATCAGGCAATGTCTGGACCCCTGTGAGCCCCTCCTCCTGGATCCGGTAGGAACGAGGCTAACACAGCCCTGGGGAAGCTGGGAGGGCTGAGTGAGATGATGCAGGAAATGCACCTGAAGCTAAAAGGGTTTTCTTGGGTGGTAGGTTTGTTTCCTGGGAGCCACAGGGGAAGAGTGGGCACCCAGCAGTGTTGGGGAAGAATGGGCTGCTCAGGGCGACACTCAGGGTTCAGGCGGTCTGGGCCACCAAAGCCCGGGAAGGTGGAGGGTGTGGGACCTTCGACCTTCATTTCCTTGTAAAAGGCTCTTTATGGGAAGCTCTGACTTGGCCCGGAGAGTGGGCAGAAGGGTGAGGGCAGGAGTGAACTCTCCGCTCAGCCGGTGGGAGGCCTGGGAGGTGGGGCTTGGGGACAGTGCTGGTGGGCGGGGACCGGCCATCCCCACCCCCAGCCCCCGCAGCTGGTGTCACCCCCGCCCTCCTTCCCCCCCAGGCCTTGCCCAGCCCTTCTGCCTCCCTGCCCGCCAGGGCCTGAGGGGTTAATTTTGTCGCCTGAGCAAGCCTGGCGTGGGGGTATGCAAATCTATACACTTTCATAAACTGCTTAATTAGGCGAATGTTAATGAGACGTTAATTACTGTTGTGCCCGCGGATCCCACGGAAACGGAGATTATGTTTCTCGTCAAACATCCCGTCTTAATTATAACTTGGGCTTAATTCTGCAGCTTTTGCCAATGAGGGCGGGTGAGGCGGGGCACGCATGCCTGGGGAGCAGGGGCAGGTGGGCACCCCCGTTTCTGGGCGGTTCCGGGGCCTCCTCACCTTTGGGGCTCCCTTAGTTCTTTTAGACTCCTGTTAAGCTCCTCCTCTGTGCCGGGCCGGGCCCTGGAGCTGGGATTGGGGTGAAAGAGAGCAGCCAGACCCAGTCCCCCCTCAAGGAGCTCCCAGTCCTGCGGGGAGGCAACCTTGTGAGCAGATCGTGCTGTGAAGGCCCCTGGGCCCCGGAGGAAGAGGTGTGCCAGGCTGTTTGGCCTGAGGGGTGGTCCAGCAGAGGTACTGGTGCATCTCTTGGGGTGGTGGGTCAGGAGGGTTTCGTGGAGTAGGGGGCCCACGGACTGAGTGCTGGGAGTGGAAAGGTGTTCACCAAGTAGACTTTGAGACCTGGGTGTGGGTGGGTGGGGGGTGGGGGTCCTACTTGGGCAAAGACCTGGTGGTTGAGCCTCCTTCGCTGTGTAGCTTCCCCGGAGTGCTAACCTGCTCTGGTGTTGCATTCCCAGCCCCCAGTCCAGGTCTCCTGGCCTGAAGCATTGGGTTGGAAGGGACTGGTGGTGGCTCCGCATCTTACACAGGTATCTGCTCCTCTCAGGGCCTCACTTACTCCATCTGTAGAGGGCAGGAATTGATGTGGGCCTGTGGGGAGTGGGGTCCTGACCCAGGGAAGAAGGTAGTCAGGGTGGGCTTCCTGGAGGAAACTTGCCCAAGGCCTGCTCCTCTTTAGCTATGACACTGTCATCTTGCCTTTGGGTCTTTGAGCATAAGATGTGCTTGTGTATGCTGTGACCCCACGTCCTATCCAGGGCTGACCTTCACAGCCGGGGACTTGAAAGTCCGCCTGCCCTCCTCATGCCACTGCCCTCTCCTGACCCCTCAGCGCTCTCTGCCCCCACCCAGCAAGGCCCTCCAATGCCCCCTCATCCCTCTCCTTGTCCTCTTACCCTCTCAGGTGCCAGGAAACCTCAGGCTGCTCTGGCCACAGCCAAGCATGGCCAGGTTGTTTCAGGGCTGGGTCGTCAAGCTGAAGGCCCAAGATGGTGTCAAGCTCCATTCCACAAACGGAGGACCTGGGGCCTGAGAGGGTCCGGCCCAGCCTGGGCCTCACAGCCAGGAGTTAGCAGCGGGGCGCAGCCTGGGGTGGGGCTCGGCCTGAGGGCCTTCTCTTGGGGGAACGAGGAAAACGGAAGCAGAGGCCTGCCCTCTGGTCGCTGCGGCACAGGCCGGCCTCACTCCATCACTCACACCCCCGTTACGGGTGGGAAAGTCGAGGCTCCAAGAGGCCATGTGCTGGGGACGGAAGCTCTAGGAGCTGGGCCATGGCAGGTCCTCCCTGATGCCATGACCCTGGGGGGCGTTCCTGGGCAAAGGGCCTGTAAGCAGCCAAGAAGGAGACTTAGTTTCCCACCCTGAGGCCAGCAGACTGTCTGGGCTCCCCCAGCCCTTGGTACCTGTTCTTCGGAAAACTCCTGTTGGAGTCTCTTTCTAGCACGATTATGGTGGAAGATCACTTACCTGTTGTCCTGTTCCTGACCCGAATCAGATCGATGGTATTCCTAGAGTCTAGACATCTTAACTGGAAAGGTCACAATCATAGTGGAGAACAGCTCTGAGCTCTTATGTGTATTTGCACAATTACAGCTCAACCCTTTACCCTGGTCATTTCATCCCCAAACGCTGCAAACAGCAAATGACCATCCCAGCTCCTGCACCAGCAGCAGGACCGCTAGGACAGCCTTTGATCCCACGTGGTCCTATGTCTGGGCTAGGCTGCGGGGCCTCATCCCTCACAGCTCGGGGGTGGGTCTCAGCACCGTCCCCCCAATTTTTGGTTTAATAGGGTGGCATGAATTAAAAATGGATTCTTGTTAACAACAACAAAATAAGACCTTTTACAGTGAATCCTGTGGTTTGTGTGTTTCTGGAACGTGATTCCAGCTTTGGTCTGACTGAGCGCTGCTGCTCCCCCCGCCTCTCCGTGGGATGGATTCACGTCGCCTTCCTCAGAGCCTGGTCTCCCTGGCGCCACGCAGAGCGCCGGGGCTCGGTACAGATTCAGAGATTCGGAGCCAAGGAGACAGAGGCTCTGGAGGCTCAATCGCAAAGGCCCCAGGGGCCCGGGCTGGGTGGGGACTACAGGGAACAGGAGGACCACTGTCACCCTAGTTGCTCACTGCTACGTGGGAATGGAGGCCATTTGGTCAGGTCAGGTTCTTCCAAGAGAAACCAGAAACACAGATTTCTATGTGATTTGTAGAAGTTGTCAAGTAATTCTAACCTTTTAAAAACCACTGAGTAGAGCAAACAAAACGTTCTGCTGCCCAGTTTGCAACCCCTGTGTGTGGTTCAACCTCGTTCACAGGCAGGTCCAGTGGGGCTGGGGTCACTGGGTGGGTGCTGGGCCCCGGCCCGGGACACCTTCAGGGGCCGGGCGCACACCGCCTTCTTGAGCCTCTCATGTCCAGCCTGGGCTGTTAAATATCCCCTCCCTGGCCCTGGCTGGTGCCCTGCACCCTCCGTGGGGTGAGGGAGTCATCGGGTACATGCTTGAGCAACGACCCAGAAGCAGGCTGCTTCGTGGAGACAAGTGTGAGTCACTGCCAAGCTCCCCTTGGAGGAGGGAAAAAGCTGTCACCTAGGCTGAGGGAGGGGGCGTCTGAGATCCGGCACTTTCTGGGGCATAGCCACCCGCCGGGGGATGGGCACTGGCCGTTGCCATGTGGGCAGTAGTGTCTTGTTTTCAGGGTGTGGCTCAGATGCCAGGCCTTACTCTCCCAGGGGAGAGGGTTTAGCATATTTGTTCAGTTAGGACTTTTATAAATAACACAGGAACTCTTTTATTAAAATGGCTGTTACCAATCAACATGTTTTAATAGGACACTCAATTAGAGCAAGATTTACAGAGATGCAGACACCCCCACATAAGCTGGAGTCCCTTTTTCCAGTTGCCAACGCCAGTCTGTCACTGTCTCCTTTCTTGCAGGGCATGAGATGATAGCTTTCAGCTTTCCCTGAGCCTCTGAAATTAGGGGAGGGGCATGGACAGGAAGGGGATGCTTGTTGAGCACCTACTATGTGCCAGGCACTGAGTTTGGTGCCTTTAATATATAATCTCACTTAATCTTCACAATCACCTTGTGAAGTTGGTGTAAGGGGCTCCATTTTTTCAGGTGAGGAGACTGAGCTCTGAGAGTACCTTGGCCGTGGCCCACTGCCCCAGGCCCACTGGGCCAGATGGCTCTGGCCGTGTGGGATTAGCGGGCCCTGCAGGTCTCTGTCTTCCCTCCCAGCTGCCTCCAGCCTTCTGTCTGGGCAGGGCCCTTCTAGTCTGTACCTCTCCTCTGCCCCCTCGTGGGCCCAAGGATGCTGGGAGCAGCTGGGGGCTTGCATCCTCAGATCAGAGATCATTGAGGGAGGTGGAGGAAGGCAGTGTGTGCGAGCGTGTGTGTGTACACACACACTAGGGCATTGCACTTACACAGGTCAGGTGCCCACCCTCTGGATGCCTGCTACTTTCTGGCCTGCCTGCTGTTCAGTGCTTTCCAGGGCTTCAGGGAAGGGCCTGGTTTTGTTTCTTGTTCATGGAGGGTGGGGTGGTTTGGTCTCAGCCTTTAGCAAAGGGAATTCTTGCTGCCTCAGTTGAGGGCCTGGTGGACCCTCCGCGGGCTGAGTGGAGCAGACCTCACCCCGGGACACCTCGGACGGGCCAGTGCTGAAGTGGTGAGAAGCACTGGGGCGCTCCAGTCAGTCTGACCTCGCCCGGGCATTTCCCTCCACCCTTCCTAGCCTACCCCTGATGATGGTCATGCTGGCATTACCTGAGTTTTTCCTCTGTGCCAAGCATGGTGCCAGGGACTTTTCATGGATGGTATCCCCATTTGATCCTCCCAAGAACCCAGTGCGCTGGGCACTCATCATCATTTTCAGATGAGGACGCTGAGGTACCCAGAGAGAGTAAGCGGCCTGCCACGGCCACAGAACAGAGGGGAAAGCAGGAGTGAGTCCGGGCATCTGGCCCAGAGCCTGTGCCCTTAAAGAGCTCCAGGCCTAGCTGCTTCCTGGCACAAATTTAAGCCTTGCTTCCTCCATGAAGCATGCCGTGTTTGCCCCAATGTGCGCTGAACCCCCTCCCTGCCCCTTGCCAGGCTCAGCTGTCTCCCTCTGGAGGTGGTGTCTGTCTCCCCAGAGCATGCAGACGGACCACACTGGCGAGGAGATGCCCAGGAGAGAACAGAAGAGCCCAGCTCCAAAAGCTGGAGAAGGTCTGGATGGTGTCTAGTTTGCTCAGCCCTCTGCTCTATAGACAAGGGAATGGAGTCCTGAGGGGCTGGGGCTTGTCAGGGGTGCATGGTGGAAAACTCTAGGTTGACCTCCAGGTTAGCACTCTTTCTTCTGTGCCCACTTGCTGCATTGATTTTATTTCAGAGATGGCCCCAGGGTAGGTGCTGGGGGTAAGGCCATAGGGAAACCTGGGCAAGATCCCTTTTCTCACCATTGCCTCTAACGCTCAAACCACGCAGGCCTGTGCACTGCCAACTTCTCTCCTATCCTTTACCTTCCCACCACTAAAAAAAAAAAAAAATTGGGAGGGGAGGGATAAGCCATTGAACTAAATGTTTGAATTAGCTTCGCTTTGCTGAAAGCTGGGTGTCAGAATCAGTTCATTCCTACAACATCACATATCTCTTTCTGAATGGGAAGTCAGTGAATAAATGAATGTTCTTCACATTATTATTATGGCCTGACAGGGCCAAGGAGCAGGTTTTGGCTAACAAGCTGGAGGGTGGGCTCCTTGCCAGGGGCCCTGTGCCCTTGTGTCAGGGTGGGGGTCTGAGCCCCAGATTCTAGGCGATTCCAGCCAGACCTTGCTTATGGGAGGCCTATGGCTGCCGTTCTTTTCTTCATTCTGTTTGTCTCTAGGGCAACCCCTTGTTCCTTGCTGCTTATCTTTGCCTTATCTTCACACCCGTGAGGAAGGACCCTGTTGTTGGGGGAATAGAAGACCTTTCAAGTTAGCATGTTGACATAAGTGCTCTTAAGACTGTGATGAAAATGGGCAGAAGAAGGAGGTGAAAGCTGGACAGTCAGATGCTCAGATGGAAGCAAACGGTCATGTGTTCACTGCTCACCACCCAGAGGTGCAGGCCCTGGGCCACCACCCCAGCTGGGCTCTCCACTGATGGTATATGTGTCTATGATTGTGGGTGTGTGGTTGTCAGTGTGTCCATGAGTGTGTCATGTGTATTTCATGGGGATATTTGTGTGAGGATGCATGCATGTGGTACATGACTGTGTTGTACTTTAGTGCTGAGTGTGTGCCCGTGTTTGTGAGTGAAGGTGTCACAGTGTCACAGCTCCTTGGGCCCTGTATTCCTGTGGACCCTGATGAGAGTGCGGGTAGCTGTAAAGCATTGTTACCTGGCGATCACCACACAAGGAGATCTCCACGCAGAGACCCTGACCCTTCAGGAAGGAAGCGGGCCCGGCTGGGCAGGGTCTAGCCTGGGGCCTGCCCTGGCCCTTCTGTGTGCACATGGACGTGCACACTTCTTGCAGTTGAGGCTCTGCCTCCCCAGTTTTGACCTGGGCTGGCCCAGAACCCTCCTACCTGCCTCTGCTTGACCATACTGTGGACATGGATGAAGGAGATACCTGGTCCTGGAGGAGCTTCTACCCAGGAGACAGCAAGATGACTTTGGGAGCAACTAAGTGTTAATTCACACTGGGGCAATCAGAGAAGGCTTCCTGGAGGATACAGGGCTGGAGCAGACCTTAGCCAACTGAAAGGGAATTTAGCTTTTTGGAAGGGAGTAAAGAGGGCAGTATAGGTGGAAGAAACAGCAAGGGCGAGTGCTTGGCATCGGGAAGGAAGCAGGAGTGTGGAGGAGATAGGGAGGAAGCCAGCTAGCTGGGGAGAGGGTACTTACAAAAGAGAGGAATTATGGAGGTGAGCAGCAGAATGCTTGGCACATAGTAGATGCTCAGTAAATATTAGTGACTTGAAACGGGGGTCCAGTTATGGGGTTTTCTGTATGACTTTAGGAAAGGTGTTAAATTGAAAGTGTGACTGTAGCATAACTAATGATCACAGGTCCGTTTGCTAAGAACCTGCAGTGCAGGCAGCACAGTTGGCCAAGGGTGTCATCATTCCATATCAAGATTCACATTATCCTCGCCTGAACTGTCTCACTTTCCAGATCAGGACGTAGAGGGGCGGGAGGTGGAGACCTGGGTCTGGCTCCCCTCTGGGGGTGTGGGGAGCGCCTTGCTTCGGGGCTGGAGCCTGCTGACCCCAGTGTACCCTCCTGGCCCCGATTCTGAGCCTGGCCTGCAGAGGAACCTCCTTCTCCTCAGCAGATCCCTCGGGCCTCTGGCACTGAGGCCACTGGGGAACCAGGTCTGGGCTGGGCACTGGGGCAGGATTGAGAGCTCTTTGGAGGGAGGGGCATTTCCACGCCTCTGAAGGGGACTGGGTGCCCAAGTATAGTCCTAGGAGGGTCCTGGCCCACATACAGAGTGTGCATCCATCTGGGGCCTTCTGGTCCACTTTCCACAGGCCTGGCTCACAGAGGAAGCGAGACCCTTCTCGTGCACTGCCCTGGGCAGGTCTAAATGCTTCCTATCCACACTGCCTAATCAAGCTTCACAACCACCTTGGAGCTGGAGACCCCAGGCCTCTTTTTATAGGTGCAGAAATGGTTTGCTTGTGAGTTTTCCAAGCTCCGCAGTGACTGAGAGCAAGGCTGGGGCTGGTCGGTCTCTGTGCCTCTGACCATCCTCAGCGTGGCCCTCTAACAGGCTGGGAGGGAGGCTGCCCTTCGGGGCACAGAGAGAGTGGCCCTGACCTCTGGGGGGGCAGGCTCCTCCTCCTCAGAGCCCCTAACCCCCGGACCCCCAACACGTGCACCCGCTGGGACTGCCACAAGCCTGTCCTGGAGCCAGACGTGCTCCGGGTGGAGTGCTGTGCCACCCTGTCCCGGAGAGGTGGGTGTGCCTAACAAATTAATTAATGTTGGCAAAGCACTTGGAGATCTCAGGCTGAAAGGTGCTCAATACATGCAAATCAGTGATTGTTATTACCCATAATTACGGAGTTTCTGTTCTGCCTTTAGTACGCAGAAGTGGACGGTGGCTGGGCCAGCACAGGGCCCTGCCAAGATCTGCTCCTCAGGAGCAGCGGAATCTATCTCCCCTCCCTTCTCCTCTCTTCACCCTTCCCTCCCTCGCATCCTCTCCTCCTCCCTTCCCTCCCCCTTTCCCTTCCCCTGTCTCTCCTGGCTCTTCCACAGCAAGTGCCGTCTTTGTCTCGTCTCTCTGAAGACAGGCATCTGGCACAGTTTGGGGAAGGATGGAATCGGGCAGTAGCTTCTCACACGCTCTGGAAGTGAGAAGGATCCCGGAACCAACTCTTACTTCTCTCCTCTTGTAAGTGGGTCCCCAAAGAGGGTCCCAGGGCCTCCTCAGGTGCGGGTGAATCGAGTACGGTGATGCCTGGGAGGACAGTCCGGGCCGGGAAACTTGATGCATGTAGGCTTGGACACCTAGTCTGTATCAACATTGTGATGTGTGTGTTTGTGCTAGCACACATGATAGGCGTGTGCTTCCAGCCCCCTCCTCTATCAGACTGCGTTCCCAGTATGGCTAAACTCTTTCCCCAGTGGCTGAGGCTGAACCCCCTCCACCAGCCTGAGCATGCGGCCCCTGACCATGATGATAGCCCCTGGCAGTGCCCAGAACCAAATTCAAATAAGTTGTCTCCCTCAGCTGTACCTTCCCTTCTTCCCCGCAGCCTCCAGACCTCTGTCTCCAGGGCTTGTTTGTTTTGTGCCCGCCAACCTCAGAGAGGGCCGCTCCTACATTCAGCACCATGAACAGTGCCTGGCTCAGCCCGGGGCCTGCTGAACAGAGCCCCAGAGGTCATTCTGACTCAAGTCCTGCTTTGACCAACAGGGACACTAAGGCCAGGAGGATGCCAGTGACTTATCCAAGAGCACACAGAAGCTTTAGCTTTACAGCTGACGACAGCTCCCAGAGTGCCCTGCACTGCAGCACACAGAAGCTTTAGAAGGACTTCCTGGTGGTCACTCAGCAACCACCAAGCACCTGCTGTGTGCCTGTCTCTCTACCACACTCTGATGGAAGAGCGAGGGAAGCAGTCAGATCTCTTTTCTCTCCACAACAGGATGCACAAATTAACAACCCCAACCCCAACCACCAAAGCTGGGCAGGGCAGGCACTATAGACCCACATGCTTGATCGTGTGGGGCATGTGATACACTCTAGAGACATGAGGCACCGCCTGTCCCTGCAAGATGGGACAGTCAGGAAGTGCCCTCAGAAGAGGGGGCACCAAGCCTAGAGAGGCAGAAAGGAGGGGAAACAGCATGGCCACTGAAGAGGAGGCTGGTGTGCGGCTGCCTGCGCGTTGTGGGGAGGATGGCAAGAGCCCACCCAGTGGGCTCGGGGCAGCTAGCAGTGACAAGTCTGGGAAGGTAGGCAGTGCCCATGCTGAGGGGCTGGTATCTGTCCTCTGGGCACGAGGGAAGGCTGTCCATCAGCATGGACACAGTGGGATTTTCATGCAGCCCTCCAGGGCTGCCGCCTGGCCTGCCACCAGAATTCCACCCTCCATGTCTCCCACCCCCCCCTTTTCTCCCTGGGGTTGGCCGATTTTGTCTGAATGTGGCAATAGGTGTGGGTCGTCTTTGGGGCCTTTGTGCCTTATTGCTCAGCCTGTAGTCTTCTCCATCCAACACAGGCTCCGTTTATTCCCCCGGCATTTGTGAGGAAGATGGGATGGAGCCCTCGAGCCCTGTGGAGAGGCCGGGCCAGAGCAGGTCCCTTGCTGCCTGTCGATTTGCGCTGCTTTAACCAGCTGCCTGAGTATGTTTGCTGGACGCCAGGGGGCTGTGTTTGAATTTGGATAATAAAATAATGTCCTCAATGAGGGAAGAATGGAGTCTCTGCTAATTAGCTCAGCTGCCTACTTTGAGGGCGAAAAATCTTTCCTGCTGTGCTCCTAGGGCTGGCCGAGTGTGGGTGGGGGCTCTGCAGGGACCCAGTGGGGTGGGCAGTCCACCTTGAGGGTGGCAACAGGAAGACAAGAGAGGCCAGAGAGGGCAAGGCATGCATGCAAAGCTTCCCAGGGGTGCTGTCTCCACGGCCCTGTGTCCCCCAGCAAGGCCCTCCTGGTTCAGGGGCAGCGTCCGTTAGGGAAAGGCCTTAGATCACATAGATCTGGGCTCTGTCCTCAGCTCTGCCACTTATAGGTCCCATGACCTGGGGCAAGTCACATTTGACCTCTCTGGGTTTCACCTCCGTTGAAGAATGGGGCCATGGTCATATCTATGATGGGGGAGGGCAGCTATTCTGCTCGAGTGAGATAATGGGGCAGAGTGCTTCAGGCATAGAGGGACTTAGAAAAGTCAGTGGCCTCATGGTTCGCCCCTTGGAGTCGTGCCCTTACCTTGGTGCCGCCTAAGACCTTGTTCATCTTTGGCCGTGTGTCCCGCCTCCCAGCCATCTGGGCACTTGGAAGGATGGGGACTTATTCTCACACCTCTCCCAGGGCTCAGGAGGCGGTGGGGCCAGTTGAATGGCTGGACTCGAAGGCTAAAGCTTTTTACATGCTCCCTCCTTAGAGTCCAGGCTGTGTGGCTGGTGTCTTCCTACATGGCCTGATGTGAAGGGGCTGAAGATCAGGCCACCTGAGCAGAGGAGAGGCAGCTGGCATGGAGAGGCCCGAAGCCTTGGCTCTTCCTCTAGGAAGCCCTCTGGGGACCAGCTGGAGGTATTCCTTCCCCGTGTGAGCCTTCGCACCCTAGGCTTGCGCTGTGCCCCTTCCCACACCCCTTCCCATTTCTACGAGGCTTTTTCTGAGTTCTTTCATATCCGTGGTTCTTTGACTCCACAGGTGGAGTGGGTAATAGTGGCAGCAGTAGTTGTAGTGATGACGGGAATCATGAAGGAAGCCTAACCCTCACTGAGCACCTACTATGTGCCAGGCCCGGCTCAGACCTCTCTACATGCAATCACTCCTTTTCTTTAGGTAGAGAGGCTTAAGTTTACTCTCATTTTACAGAGAAAGAAATTGAAGCCTGGGAGGAAAAGGGGCCTCTTGAAGGCATAGCATGAGAGTGGGCTCGGAGCCGAGACGGGGCTCACTTTGGACCCAGCGTAGGGCAGTTTAGGCTGACGATCATGCATGATGTGTCTACTCTGTACCCTTCCTTTTGCCCTGGACACAGAGGTGATGGGATGTGGTTGGGCCCTCAGGGAGCTCACAGTGGGGAGACTCTCTCTAAACACAGCCCCTCCAGGCTTCCCTGGCCCTCCTAACCTCTTCTTCACCCCCACTCAGGTGGCATCTGCATCTTCCCCGTTGCCTGGCCCGTCTCTGGCTCTGGGCTTTCTTTGGGCTGGATTCCACAAGGGCGGAGTTGGCCGGAGTATTGTGAACACTTGCCAGGCCCTGGCATATAGTAGGTACTCCACTAATACTTGTTTCACGGGGAAAAGAGGGTCAGTGTGTGGAATGAGACTGCATGTTAAGTGCTTGGAGCTCAACAAATATTTATTGAATGAAAAAAAATCTTTGGGAGGAATAAAGGAGGTGATGGGTATCAAGGGTCTGGTCGCAGTAGGGTCAGCTCACGGAGTGGCAGTCAACGGCAGTTCCCATTCTTCTGGAGGAGGGCTGGGTGGATGGGCTGCAGGCAGGGCCGGAGCGGGGAGAGAGGCCGACCCTGGAACTCCGAAGAGGCGACAGCGGGGAGGGGGCTGCTTAGCAGCTGGGGCCCTGACACCCACTCCGTGCGGAGCTGATGGGAGCGCGTGCGTGTGTGCACATGTGTGGGCGGGTGTGTGTGTGTAAAACAAATAACTGGAAAATGAGTTTAATTATAAGGCACTTTTAATAGCTATTTATATTTAATACTGCTAATTCCATGTCTTGTGTAGCCAAACTGTAATTTTATTCTTCTTACTCATTTGCTAGTGAGAGTGGAGAGAGACGGGAGAGGGAGGCAGCCCTACAGGAAGGCGGCAGGCGCCCCCCACCCTGGGGCCCGAGGGCTGGTTGTTGAGCCCGAGAGCGAGGAGGAAAAAGGGTCAGTGGCAAGGCTGCCCTGCGTGGAAGCTGGGCGATGGCCCCAGCTCTGCCTCCGGGGCAGTTAGTTCACCCACTTGTGTGTACTTGGCACCTGGGTGGGGGTTGGGGGAGCAATGGAGAGAGTTTCAGAGTCAGGATCAGACTTAGGCAGACCCGGGTTCAAATCCCATCAAGCCATGTGCCTTCGCCTTAGAGGGCTTCACCTCCCGTCTGTAAAGTGTGCATCATGTGACCCTCCCCAGGCTGTCGGGCGATTAAATTAGGGCAGGCCTGCCCCACAGCCTGTGCTTACTAATAGCTTGTCCCTCTACCCTTCTGACTTCCCGAACCAACCCCCAGACGGGCCACTTCTTTGGGTTTCAGCCTCTCCAGATGCTCCCAGACAGTCCCTTGGCAGAGAGAAACTTTGACCATCTTGATGGCTAGTAAGTGACTGGGCCTCTGTCCTTTTTCTCAGATGACCCCTTGGTGATGGCTGGGGGCCTGGTGGTGTGCGGTGGGTGGAGGGTGGCCTGTGGCAGGAGCCCAGAGGCACTGGAGCAGCCCCACTGGGCAGCAATGAGGAGGCCTGTGCAGCAGCTGTGGGAGGGGGCGAAGAAGAGGTACTTCTAAGGAGGGACCCCAGACGAGACTGGCGTAGGTGCCTTGTGAATGGCAGCCCTGGAGGAACAAGGTCAGAGGTCAGAGACTTCAGTTCCAGGCTGTGTTGTCCTGCGGGGATCCTGGGCACCTGCAGCCCCTGCTGAGCCTCTGTTCTGCCTTCTGGGCCATGAGGCCAGGGTGTGGGGGGCTGAGTGAGGGCGCAGAGGAAGAGCTTCGGGGGGCGTAGGGCCCACAGACGGACTTGCAGAGGGCAGTGCACTGGGGCTCCACCCAGGGGACTGCGTGGGCCTAAGGACGGGGCCTCAGGGGAGCCCCAGAGCGGGTCAGCAGGTCATGCTCAGCCCACGCCTCCCTCCAAGAGCGCCAGAGGAAATGAGGCTGGGGCTGGGGGTGCTGGGGGTAGGCCGGGGCAGGGAGCTGGCCTTTCTGCGCGCATCGCTTCCTCCTGTGCTCCCCCTTTTCTGCCCTCCGGGCCCAAGCCCTCCTAGAGGCCTAGGCTGTGCAGGAGGCCAAGGGGGTGGCTGCACCCAGAGGCTCAGAGAGGTTAAGGGACATGATTAGAATTTGGGTCATCTGATTCCAAAGACGGTTCTCTTTCCTCAGTGGTCAAATCTGGTGGCTCAGTGATGTGGCTGGGGGGTGGCGTGTCCTGAGTGTGAGAAATAGTGATTCATTAGGAGAGCAGAGTGCCTGTCTCAGGACGGTGTTGAAACCGGGTTTCCACATCTCCTGGGCCCCAGCGAAGCTGCGCCCTGTGGTCTTGCAGAGCCGATGGTGCTGGGCAGCGGCTCATCTTGACAGAGCGAGGCTCAGGGCAACAGCCGCAGCCCCCGTCTCGGTGGTGTGGAAGGAGAGAGCTCGCCTCGGGCCTGGCTCCGCCTGCGTTCAGGTTCCAGCTCTGCTACCCGTGCGCTGAGTGACCTCCACCCACCACTTGGGCCCTGAGCCTTCGTGTCACCACCAGTGCCTGGCACATAGGTGCTCAGGCCTGCCCCTTCTCTCCCACTCCCTCTGCTGATGTGTGGAGGTGGGAACTGTCTGAGGGTGCATTTCTCTTCGGCATATTTTCACTTTAATGGGAGACTCCAATGCCTCTGAACCCCAATGGAATGATGTGTCCCTTTAATGGTGACATTTCAGGTGTGGTGGCAGCTGCGGGGAGATGCAGCCGCGGGGCTGCCTGGCTCCCGCATCACCGTGCGCAACCCCTTCCCTGGCCCTCCTCCCGCCCCTCCCCCACAGCTCCGGGGCTCTGCTCACAGGCAGGCCGGCATCTCGTTAATTTGATTGAGGGATTTGTTCTGAGCACACCGGCTCATGGGCTCCGTGGGAGAGTGGCCTGGGAATTGGCGGGCATTCTGACGCAGGCGGGCCAGCCTGACCTCTGCTCTTCTAGGAAGCTAGGCTTCGCCAAGCACGGGATAATTAACAGATGCACAGGGGGAGTGATTAAACTGGGGAACAAAATGTGGGAGTCCCGTCCTTGGGACGAGTCTCCAGGGATGGGTCTTATCTGGTCATTAATGCAGACCCCAAGGCTTGCCTGTGCACCTGTCCTGACTCGTTGTGTGCCCTCGTCCTCTCACTTCTACCAGGGGGCACAGCCATGTTGTCAGCGGTAGCGGGGGGGCGGGGACAGGGTGACAGGGGGGTCTGGGACTGGTGCTCTGCAGGAGCAGTCCCGGGCCTGGGGTGGGCATGGCTGGGGACCCCTCTCTGAGGGCTCACAGAGCCTGAAGGCAGAGAGGGTGTGGAGAGGCCCCCGGAGAGAGCGCGGACTGGGGCAGAGGCCTGGTGAGGGCCGGTCCAGGTTCTGAAGCTGGCCCCCTGTATGACCTTGGGTGCGGCCCTGCTCTCTCTGGCCTCAGCCTTCCCACCTGTGCCATGGGAGTTTTGGTCTTGGCCAGCTTCTCTCCGGACCCCTTCAGCACACCCCCAGCCCTGATTCTTGGAACGCCTGGGGAGGGGCTGAACCTGGGGGAGGGGGTGTTCCTAGAGCCCAAGGAGCTGGAGGGGGCGGGAGGCAGATGTATGTGCTGCCCTCTGCTGTGGCCAGCACGTTCAAGATGGATATACCCCCAGCTCACCTGGCGCAAGAGCCCCAGGATTTATTTCTTCCTGAATGGTGTCATCCATCATGCCAGCTTTGCTGCCAGCACGCACAGCCAGCTCCTGCCTGCGGCTACTGCAGGTTAGGGTGCCTTGTTATCTTCCGGGCAGGGGTCCCCTCCCTACCAGCCATACTCCTGTACCTGACCGCCCTTTATCCATATGGCATGGGGGCAATTCTGCCCTCCAGGTCTGCTTTAGTCCCCACACAGACTGTGTGGGGTTTAGGGTGCTCTAAGAGGTGCAATCAGGGCTGGCTTCTTGGAAGAGGTGGTAGTACTGGACCTGGAAAAGAATAGCTTGGCAGGAATTGGACAGGTGGAGAGCTGAGCAGGTAGGTGCTTTCAGCCTTGAGGCTGAAAGAGGGATGGGAGACCATGAAACAAAGTGGAGGTGTTCCCTCACTTACCCCCATGCTCCTTTCAGAGGGTGCCCGGGCACTGCTTGTTGACCAACTGACTGATCTTCAGGCCCATGTGCTCTGCGTACTTCTCCAGTGGCTGAGGAGCCATCAGGCGGCCCCCACTAGCCTCCATTCACACAATACACACACATCTATCCCTGCTCGACACATGTTGTATATGGCAGGTTCTGCCCAGCCAGCTGAGTGACTTTGGAATAAGCCGTTTTATCTTTCTGAGCCTTATCCCCACATCCTGAGGGGCGTCCTCAGCTTTCACCGCACAGATTGTTCAGAGAGTGAGTAACACTTCAGTGGGCTGAGACAGGTTGGGGTGGCAGTGATTCTAGATTGTCGTGGGATGCCCGCAACAGTGCTGAAGGCCTCTGTTGGGGACGGATTTTTGACCATGGGGCAGGGTTAAGGATACAGGCTCTGAAGCCAGGCTGCCCTGCTGGCCGCACCACTTACTAGCTGAGTAACCTTGGGCAAGGCACTGAACCTCTCTGTGTCTTGGTCATCTCCAAGACAGGTGGGGCACTAATAGAACCTAACCTCATAGTGTTGCTGTATTGAGTTTATATATGTAGAGTTCTAGAACAATTCTGAATATATAGTAATTGTTTACTAAAGGCTGCTATTGTTATTCTTTCTGAGGCTCAGAGAGACTGGGAGACTTGCCCACGGACACATATCTTGTGATGAAAGTGCAGGATCTATTTAATTCCAAACCCTTACTCTTACCTCTACTCTGGGCATTCCTGGTGTCTGCCAGAGGTGCCTGATGTACAGCGTTTTCAAGGCCTCCTTTAAGAAAGTGTTGGAGCAGGTTCTGCCTATTATGTGTTCTCCTCTGAGGCCCTTTGTGGGCAGGACCACGTCTGCTTCGCTGAGGACACTCAGGGCCTGGTATATAGTAGGTGCTCAAAAAGTACTTGTTAATTGGCTGGCCAGATAACTCAAGGCCGGGCAGGCCTCCCCGGCTGCTCCTGGGGCTCCCGGTGCTCGCTGCACAAGATCTCAGACTTCCACCTGGTGCCTGACTGGGGGACCCCACCCTGGCTCCCACTACAGGCTTCCTTTCAGCCCTTGCAAGGCCCAGCCAGCTGCCCGGCTTGCTGCTCCTCCCCAGGAGCAGGCCTCAGCCTGGGGGCTCTTCATTCCACTCTGTCCCCTGTCCCCAGTCACCGCAAATCTTCAGCCTCCCTCATGCGTTCCTCTGTCCTCTCTGCTTGCTTGTTGAGACGAGAATAATTCCCCAACTTGAAGTCTTTGCCTTTGCTTTTATATCGATCTGTAATTTGACTGTCTAAAGGTTCTTGGAGGACAGAAAAGAAAAAGAAAATCATCTCTCACTTTGTGCTCAGAGGGAACAGGGCAAACCCTGCAACCCTCTTAGCCTCGGGCTCCTCAACAAGGACCACAAGCCTGAGGCCAGCAAGCCCCGCAGGAATCTGCCCTCTCAGCCCCTCAGCTCCACCTTGGGGGAGGGGGTTTTGCTCCTCCTGTTACAGATGAGCTCTCTGTCCTCCCCCTGAGCCCTGGGGCTCCCCGCAGGCCCACTCGCACGCCGCGCTACCCTGTGGGTCTTGGGACATGACTCATGGAGGGAAGGAGGGGAGTAGCCCAGAGAGAACGGGTTGCCCAGAGCCCCCAGTGAGATCCCTCCTGGCAGGGGAGGCTGGGGGGTTCTGAAGGATGTGGGGGTTAGGCAGGGGAGCCGTGGCAGCAGGCTGGCCAGGAGAGTTGTGCTCCCCACCTCTCCATGCCCTTTCTGACAAGCATGACCCCTCCCACCTTCCCCACCAGAAGGGTTGGGGTGGTGGGCTGGGTGTTCTGCCTGTGTGTCACTGAGGGTCTTTCTTCATTCTCTCTCCACCCTTTCTTGTGAGTGTTGTGGGCACCCATGGGAACAGGCTGGCAGTGAGGGTGCCCCCCGCACCCCCCACCTTGTGTCTGAGACTCCCAGGATCTAGATGGTCACTCTGGCCCCCCCACAGCCCCCAAGACCCCCTACACCTGCAGCTGCTTCCTGCTCGCCTGCTGTGAGGCAGCGCCCTTGCCCGCAGCGCCGGAGTGCCCTGCTCTCCTCGGAGCACCTTGGCATCCTGTGCAGTGTGGCTCCCCTGGCTGCCTCGTGACCTCAGCTCTCCAGTGGGCCGAATAAAAGTTATGATTTTGCAGATCATCCAGTTTTTCTCATTGTTAGAGTGAGGGTCTCTGTGAGTTCTCCCCAGCCTTGATTTCCCCCTCTGTAAGAGGGGATGCGGGGAGGGTAGGTGAGCTGCTACGCCAGACACCTGGACGGTTGGCTCTGCTGTGGCTGCCCCCAGAGGAAGCGAGGAGAAGGTGTAGGGACAGGTGGGGCAGCTTGGGCCGGCCTTGGTTGGGAGGCCAGGTGGTGGGGCCATCCTGCTCAAAGGCTCAGGAGAGAATATTCAACTCCATACCCCGGCAGCTTCTCTGCCCTGGCCTCAGCTGGGCTCGGGGCTCAGCCGGGTCGGTCAGCTCCCCGGGGGCAGCGCCCCTCTCCAGTGTCCCGTTTTGCCAAGCTGCAGGCCCCAGTCCTCTGCCTGGATCAGCTCACGGAGCTGCTGTCCGACATCAAGGCTCTGCCCACTGGATGTGGACCGAGTCCCTCCGCACCCCTCTCCCTTATCAGACTCTGCCCCCCTCAATCTGAACCCTGATGTCTTCTTGGCCTCTCTTCTTTCTGGGTTCAGCCCAGGTTTGGGAAACCTTGTCTTTGGACATTCTGGGCAAGGTTTCCCCGATCTGCATGCGGACTGAGGCTTCAGCCCCCAACATGGGGGCGGGCCGGTCACACTCGGTCTCCTCTCCCTCCAGCCGCCCCTGCTGCCTGCAGAGCCCGCAGCCCCAGGGGCCACACTGGGGGAGCTGAGGTGGGAAGCCTCTTGCTTACAGAGCCGCAAGGTCAGGCTGGGGCCGTTCCGTCTCCTGCTGGCAGTGATGGTCCCTGGGGTAGTGTAGTCTGTGGGGCCTGTGGCCTGCTCCTCCCGCATGGAGAGGCTCTGTTTCCAGGGCCACTGTGGGGGCTGCTAGGGTCTAGGCCGAGGATCTGGGGACAGGTAGTCAAGGACCTTCCCAGTCAAGAGCCCTTAGTCTCTGCTGTGCCGTTGACCCAAGGGCCCTGGGAGGGGGTGAGTCCTCAGGGCCTACAAGGAAAGGACAGAAAAGTTGAGACTGGCCAGGTCAGGTTCCAGGAGTTTCCCAGAACAGCCCCTTGGGGCCATGTGGGCGGGAAGTAGGTTGGTTCCTTCGAGTCTCTGGCTGGGCTGGGCAGACCCACGTTCTCCGCAGCCCAGAGAAGCCCTGGGGGGCAAAGAAGCAAATCTGAGACGGCACTGCTGGGGCTTTGCTCAGGAAAGCCGGCCCCGCAAACGTCTCCTTCTTGCAGAACCACTTCAGGCCTCTGTTGCCTGCCTGGCCCAGGTTCGGGCCTTTCCAGTCCCGGCTCCTGGTCCCCTTCTGTTCACCATGTGATGTGGATGCTTCCTGACCTCCGGCCCCTGAGTGCTTCCTGCGGGCGGGGAGTGCTGCGGCGGGGACTGCCCGTGGCCGCGAGGGAGGCAGCAGCTGCCCTTGAACATCATCTGCCCTCCCCGTAGCCCGGCTACATGGCCTAGCAGAAGCTGCTGCTCCCCCTGAGCCTCGGTTTCCCCCCCTCCACTGTGACTTCTTGGCTACAGGTTAGAGATCGGCCTAGGTGAGCCTCAGGGTTTGGATGCCCACCCCTTCAGGTCCTCACTGAGCCTCTGTCCCTGCCGCTCCGGACCCCCTCTGATGCCTGCAGCCCTTACTGATCGGGCTCTAAGCATTCTGATGTCCTCAGTTGCCGCCTTCTTACTGGCACCTACTTCTGGCTCTGAGCAGGGCTCTGAATGGGTAACAGAGACGGTTCAGCATGGCCTGTGTGGGCAGGGGTGCCTGCACCATCCAGCAGCAGGCTGCTGTGGTCTGTGCTGGCGTGGGAGCCCAAAGACAGCACCAACTCCTGCCCGAGAGCTGGTGAGGCTAGATTTGAGCTGTGTCTCGAAGGGGATGGCAGAGGTCAGGCTAGGAAGGGCCCTGAATGCCAGTCCTAGGATCTGTTCTCCCTCTGCAGGCAGGGAACCCTGGGGGAGAGGCCCTGGATTGGGTGGCCTGTTCTTAAGAGCAGACCCTCCCATAATGCCTGGAGCCCTCCGCCCACACCCCCTGCCCAGCCATCTACTTGTTTTGCAGATCTCTGCCCCAAGGACACTTCTCCGGGAAGTTCTTCCTGACTTGTTCATGCTCTCAGGATTCCTCTAAAGCACTCATCCCAGTTTGTACGTCCCACCCACCCACCCTGCTGTGACCATTGATTGCCCGCCAGGCTTTAAGGCCACTGAGGACAGAATTGGTAGAGTCTGGTTATCCCCTCTGTCCCTAGCTCCCAGCCCAGTGCCTGGCACAGAGTAGGTGCTTACTAAATGTTGGTTGCATATGTGGACACACTCAGAGGCACAGAGCCCAGGAGCACCGGGGGAGGGTGGGGCCGATGGCGGGGAGTCATGGATCTCTGGTGAGGTAGGGGCAAAGCCTGGGTCCCGTCCAGAGCTGTGCCCCCTTTGTGTGTCATTAGGCGGCTCTTGAAAGAGCTTTCTGTTGGAACAAAAGCCCTCTCTGGCAGTGCCTCTGTGGGCGGCTGGGCCTCACTAGCTCCCTTGGAAATGCTTTGAGAGCAGGTGGACTGAGCCAGCTTGTCACCCCTAGGCTGGCTGGTGACTCTGGGCACTGGGGGCGGCCATGGAGGGGGGACCGTGGGAGGCAGGGTGATTGGTGGATCCAGCCCTGACCTCAGTGAAATTATTTTTAAAACCTGCGAGAGAAAGGGGATATTTTTAACCTTTTTTCCATTAAGACATCCCAGGGGAAAAAGAAGGGGGAAGGAAGCGGATGGAGAGTTGGGAGAGGGTCTTGGAAGGGGGAGGGTCTTCCAGGGGAGGGGGAGCAGTGCCAGGGGGCCCTGAGGAGAAGCTTTGTTGTCCCCAGCCCTTCTAAATTTTTTAAAAGCTCCGAACAGCAAGAGAGACAGTGGAGTTCATTACATCGAGTTATCTCCTCCGTTTCAGGCAAAGATCAATCTTCAAGTCTTGCAGCTTAGAGGGGGGAAGGGAAGAGAAAGAAAACGGGAGGTGAAGGAAAAAACTCCCTGGACCAATTTCCGCTGGCTAACACGATTACTTGGCTGCCTGGCAGCAGTGCCAGCTGTTGGCAGTCATCCTGGCCCCCTGCCAGGATGTTGCACTCAGTTGCCTGCTGCCCCCCAAGCTTCCCTCTTGAATGGGATAGGTTGGCAGGTGTGGGAGCCCCAGGCCCCCCTGGGGCAGGGGCTGCTGGGCCTGGCACCCAGGGAGGCCTCAGGCCCCACTGCTCCCCGGTGCTGAGCGGCTGCTCCAGCGGGCCTCATCCCAGCCTTGTGCTTACCACCCTGCCTGCATCCGGAGGACCCTGTCCTGCTGGGGGTGCCCCCTGGCTCCTTCCCACTTATTCATATGGGAGGCAGTCCGTGTGGGGAGCAGGAGCATAGGCTTTGTAACCAGATAGAGCTGGCTCTGCCTGGTCATTCATTCATTTCACAGATGTTTACTGAGCGTGTTCATGGGCCCAGCACTGCACACGGTATAGAAGTGGATACAGAGCCAAATAAGACAGACGTGGTCCCTCCCCTGCCTTATAGAGTTTGTGTTATGATAAGGAGACATAAGAAACAAGGACACAAATGAGCCAGATAATGTTGCTAGGGATAAACACTATGAACCATGGAAGAGGCTGGGGTGGAGCATAGGGGCATCTGACCTAGGGTGACCAGGTAGGGTCAAGGAGGTTCCATTTGAATGGGGTGATAGGGGAGTCTGGGGGAAGAGCATTCGGGAGATGGATCTCAAAGACTGAGCCCCTGAGACCGGCCAGTGTGGGATGGGGTGGGGGTGGGACATGGTGCCAGGTGAGTTCTGAGCAGTGACCGAGCTTCGAAGAGTCTGGACTTGATACTCTCTGCTGCTGGAATTCCTTGCCTGTGGCAGGGCAGCGACAGGATCCGATTGTATCATCTTCTGGCCGCTGGTGACAGTCTGGGGTTGGGGTGGGGAGCAGGGAGCCCAGCAGGGCAGCAGCCGCCGCAGCATCTAGGCAGGGCTGGGGAGGGCAGGAGGAGCCTCAGCGGGAGAAGCTGGCAGGGTCCGGATGTGTCCTGGGGGTTGGATTGACAGGGTTTGCTGATGGCTTGTGCGCAGGTAGGCTGAGAGAGAAAGAGGACTCGAGGCTGAGGGAGATGTAGCGCGAGTTCTGGTTTGGACGGGTTTGTTGGGTGGGCAAGTGGAGATGACAGAGAGGCCCCTGGGTGTGTGCAACTGGCACTCAGGAGAGAGCTGGGGTGCAAGAGAGAGATCTGGGGGTATGGCTGGGATTTAAAGCCACATGACCAGGTGACACCAGCTAGGGAATGTATAGACAGGAGAGAAAAGAGAGCCGCATGAGCCCCGGGGCTTCAGCTGTTGAGAGGGAGGCAGGTCAGAAGGGAGGAAGGCACGGGAGGACAATCAGGAAAGGCAGAGCCCTGGGAGCGCACGGATTAAGTGTTTTCCTACCGAGGAAGCGGTCAGCAGTGCCAGAGAGTGATCACTGGGTTTGGCTAAACTGAGGTCTCTGGGAACCTTGAAAAGAGCAGTTTTGTGGAACGGTGGGGATGGAAGCCCAACTAGAGAGGGAATGAGGGAGATGGGATGTGAGGCCACGGAGACTGAGACCCTGAGCAGAGACAGCCCTTGAGTTCTGCCGTAAAAGGGAACAGAAAAATGGGCGGGCATGTGGAATCGAGGATTCTTTCTCCCCAATACTGAGGCGTATTGATAGGCTCTTTACTAGATGGAGATGGGACTGAATCTGGGGCATAGTAGGTACTCAGTAAGGAGGAACTGTTCTTAAGTAGGTGTTCATCGGGGACAATGGCCAGCCAGGCATTTTTGGAGGACAATTTGGCAGTGCACACCAAAATTTAAAATGTGTACACCCCTTAGAAATACTCGAAGATGTGCACAGAGAGGCAGGATGTCTTTTTCCAGCAGTGTTTAAAATAAAAATAAGAAACCCCTAGGAACTCATCTGGAGTGGGGCGTCTGGTTAAATAGGTGAGGGTGTGCCCACATGTGGAGTTCCTCGATGTAGCCCCACGGAGAATTCAACCACAGCTCTCCTAGGAGCGCAGACCCCGCCCGTGACTGGCTCAGCCCCCCTAGCCGAGTGTTCGTGGGCAGAGTACCGCCACTCTGCGCTTTGGCCCCCTCATCTTCAGTTAGGCTGACCACAGCACCCATTTTAGGGGGTTGCTATGAAAATTAAAGGGGTTAATACATAAAGCCTCAGTGCAGTGTCTGGCACGTGGTAGGGGCTCAATGAGTTAAGCAGTGATGATTGTTGTCGTTGTGTATGGACAAGGGAAGGTCTCCGAAGAGACAGCATTCAGGGCCTTTGAAGAGACAGCCAGGAGTGAGTGTGTTTATTCGACAGATATGTGTAGCTGAAGCTGTGAACAAGAGAAAGCTTTCATGTATTATCTGCATAATAATAAGACTACAATATGTAAAAATGGTCGTTTAGGTCTGCATCTGAAGTCTTGCATGACTACACCAGCTCACAGCTCCCTCCTATCAAATCTTCGTAGTGGTTAGAAGCCACATTTCCTACTGTGGCTGCTTTGAATCACTGTGTGTGAATGTGTGTATCATGTGAGTGCATGTGCGTGTGAGTGTGTGCATGCGTGTGTAGTCTCCTCAGTTAGCCTGTGGACTCCTCGACGGTGTAGGCTATGTGCCTTGCATGCTGGACCCATTTAGACCAGGGATTCTCAAAGTGTGATCCCCAGATGCCAGCATCAGCCTCACCTGGGAGCTTGCTGGAAATGCACATTCTCAAGCCCCACCTCCAGACCTGCTGAATCAGAAACTGTGGGGTGAGCCCAGCAAGCTGTGTTTCCGTGCGCCCTCAGGTGCCTCTGATGTGCCTGCTGGACTGATGGGGAACTCAAGGCACAGGGAGGGGAAAAGGGCTGGCCCAGGGTCATGGGGTGAGCCAGTGGCAAAGCTGAGATGACCCAGGTCAAGTTCCCAGTCAGAGGTGACGGAGAGGATGTTTCCCTCTGGACACCACATCTGGCCCAGGAGGGAGAATTTGAGGTTCAGTGCCGTGTGTCCAGGGTCCAGAGAACTGCTGACTCCTGCCGTGGGCAGGTGCCGTGGGCGGGGGCAGCTACTCTCCTGGTCTGGTGTGCTCGTCCCTCAGGCCCACCTGGAGCTCTGGGCCTGCAGGTCACTTTGTCCCTCCGGCAGGCTCTCCCCAGCTGGCCGCAGCCCCTGCATCTGCTGTAGAGGAAGTGCATTCTGATCCCGTGGAGCGAGCCTGGCACCCTAAGGATGTCTAGCTGCTCCCGGAGGGCTGGGTCTAGGTCTCCTCCTGTGCCATCTGCGCCAGGGCTTTGGCCAGAGGCTTGGGCGGGTGGAGGGTGGGGTGACTGCAGGATGGGTCCTGCGGGCAAGGAGTCTGCAGGGTCATCTCACCCCTTCCCTGTTGTGTCTCTGCAGGTGTCCACTGAAGAGCCCCAGAGCCCGCGTGGCCCCGAGAGGTAAGCGGCCAGTGCCGGGGCTGGTGGATGGTATGGCTGGGCACAGGGCAGGGCGGGTCCCAGGGTCACAGCCCCCTCGCCGACTCGCCCTCTTTCTCCCCTCCCACCTTCTGGAGCCCACCTTTGGCCTCCTCCAGCCATGCTCCTGGGTGCGCTGTTGGGTCGCAGGGTGAAGAAGGGGGTGAGAAGGTTTGGGGATCATTTTTTGGGGAAGAAAGGAGGAGGGGGCTCCTTGATCTGGCTGTGTGAGGTTTATAGGTGTTGGGGGTCCCTGGGAGTGGCTTTTGGGGTTTTGGGGGTGCTGGTCCAAGCCCCAGCCAAGACTGAGGCTTAGGGACCTTGAAGGCCTCTTGTTCAGCAGGGGGCAGGTCCGTGGGCCACTCAGTTACGGTGAGCCTGCCTGTGGGGTTGAGTGCAGGGGCTCCGAGTGGTCAGCCTTGGCCTTGGGGGCCTGGTGTGCTCTGTGATGCGTCAGCCTCTGGGGGACATGGTCCTGTGAGGGGCGGCAGGGCGAGCCCAAGCAGGTCTTGGGGGTCAGACGCGGCATCGTCTGTGCTGTGTGCGGTTTTTCCTCCCCTCGGCTTCTGGTGTCCCATCAGACCTTAGTTCCAAGGAGGCTTTGCTGAGTGGCTGCTTTCCGGGAGGACTCTGGCTCTAATTCCCATCAGGGGGCCTCAGTGTGTCTGCGGAGTTAGTGGGGAGCGGAGGGGTGTGAAGTAGGGAGGCAGCACCACCTCCTACGCCTGCAGCAGCAGCTGGTGGGAAGCAGTGGGCACCTAAGGGTGGGGCTCCCCGGCTCTCCACCCTTGTCAGGCCGAGCTCTGCTACACGGGGGCTGACTGAGACGCGGAGCTGGAGCTCTGACCTCACGGCTGGCAGTGTGACCCACACCCCCGCATTTCTTCATCTGTAGAAGAGGGCTCCTCCCCATGTATCTTCTGGTTGTTGTGTGGTGAAGGCCAAGTACAGAGCCTGGCACACTGGGGGTACTCAATAAATGCTAAAATCCACATCAGTTATTTGCTGCATGGACTGAGTTCTGTTTGTGCAGAGCCTTGGGCCTGGCATGGGGTGGGACTGGTTATAGGGAAGAGTGTGCAGGACTCTGGGGAACAGAGAAGCACAGCCCTTAGCAGCTCAGATGCCTCTGCAAAGGCCAGCACAGCTTTCCTGCATTCTAATGAGGAGAAACTGTGTCCACTGGACCCAATCCAGGCAGACTGCCTGGAGTAAGGAGGGGGCTATTAATTGTTATTAACTTGCCATGGCTGATCACCTCTTTTATATCTACAGGAAACCTTTTTCATACTTTAATTAGCTCATTGATCTTAATAACTCATGAGAGGGAGTAGTTTGTTTGCTTCCTAGAGGTGGGGACATGGAGGCTGAGAGGTGGACAAGGACCCTGGAGGCTGATGTAGGATTTGGCCTGGGTCCCCTCTCGGGTCGCACAGTCTACCCATCATCACTCCCCTTTACCCTGCACATGGCCTCCAAGGGAAGAGACATGGTTGAAGACCACAGTCTTGGCCACCATGTCCCCTGGCCAGTTCCCCAGGAGCTGAGGTCTTCCCTCTAGAGAAGCCATGGTGTGAGGCCACATCAAGTCAGGGGACCAAAAAACCATAGTCAGCAGGGCTGCAAGATGGAGCTGCTGGCTGGTCCCTTGGGTGCCCTCCTTGGGGCACATCTGCCCTTCCTAGACATGACCCACTTCCCTTTCCTCCATGCCTGCACACTGCGTTTGTGCGTGCTCAGAGTCTGTCCTCTCTTAGAAGCTACCTTGCAGTGACCGCCCTCAGCGGTCCTCTCCAGCTTGTTGTTCCTGGGTGGCCAAGGGGTCCCAGCCCCATCTGGTTCGGCGCGAGCGAGCTCCAGGTGCTTGTCCTAGACACGGAGGGGTTGAGGCAGTGTGGGGTGGCCACCGCACTACACGAAGGGGTGGAGACAGGCAGGAGGGTGGGAGGCCTGGAGCCCACACGGAACCAGGGCTTAGTGGCCAGGGTGCTGTTCTGGGGTAGAGTTAGGAGGAGTCTGCTCCAAATCCACAAGGCTGACCGGAATGAGCTGAAGGGCCGTCATCCCGTCCACCCTGATGTGTGACATCCGACATGGTTCAATCATTCATGATTCATGGATGGCACCTTGAAATCTTTGGATTAGAAGAAGCCTGTGCTGGATCGGAGCCTGTAGGGGCCACGGGGAGCTTGTGGGGAGGTGACATGCAAATCTGGGAGCCATGGTTACAACGGCATCTGCTAGAGGAAAGGAGGAGGAGCCCCAAGGCTCCCTCAGTGGTTCGGGCGGCCTTGTCGGGATGCTCTGCCCCAGGCAAAGCCACGCATGGGCACCAAAGGGCGGACACCCCTCTGAGGGGACCAGAAGTGTGAGGGCTGCTCCAGAAGGGCCCCCTCAGCCCGACCCAGGAGGCCTGATGGGAGGGCTTGCCGGGCCCCCACCCGCCCCCTCACTGCTGCTGGGGTTCACCGGCCTGACCTCTCAAGTGGGTCTGGGGCGCCGATCCACACTGGGAGTGCCCTGATTCCTAACCCAAGGGAATGGTGGGGCTGCGTGTGAGGCCTGGGCCCTAAGGGGCAGCCTGTACGTAGGGCCTTACTTAATTTTTAGCTTTGAAAGGTCAGAGTATCTCTGCTTTAAGCACTTCTGTGCTGGTCTGCTTTCCATTTCAGTCAGCCCAGCCCAGAAGGGAGACCCCATCGTTCTCTCCCCTTTCCCTTCCCCTTTTATAGTAAAAATAAGTAGCTGCTAAGGTTTTTTTGCTGAGGTGCCAGGGGTGGACTTAGCAGAAAAGCATAGGATTAAGAACTCAAGTTCTGAGCTAGGTTCATATTGTCACCACAGTGAACGGTGTGACTTTGAGTAAATTTTGAAATCTCTTTGTGTTTCAATCTCCTCATCTGCAAAATGGACCACAACAGTCACGTCCTCATGGGGGTGTTGGGAAGATTAGATGAGGTGATGCGCACGAAGCACGAACGAGGCGAGTGCCCCGCCGGTGGGGCTGTTCCTACCACCAGGGCTGGCGGCCTATTGCTCCCGTGGGTTGTGGGGAGGGCAGCAGGGCCAGGTGGGGCTGAAGCACCGGTGCTCAGGCCGCAGCCCTCCAGGCCCTGCGGCTGTGGTGCGGGCAGCAGCTCCAGCTCCTCTTCTGCCCTCTTCCTCTGGGCGTCAGTCGCTAAGGGCTGCAGGCGCCCTGCTGGGTGTGAGGTTGGGGACCGCATGTCCCTGCTTTGGTGACCGGTGCTCTCAGCCGCCAGGGTGGAGGTGGGTGAAGTCTCAAGTCATGAGGGAAGAGGGGAGCTGCTGTAATGGGGCTCAGGGAGGCGGCAGCAGTAACTCCCAGGCTGGGCAGAAAGGCCTGGCAGGGAGAGGCGAGGGGCAAGGGGAGAGAAGGGAAGCAGAAGGGACAGGCACATGCCGTGTGCCGGGCACCGTGCACCGTGCACAGGCTCTGACGTTTATCATTTATTCCTCATACAGGATAGGGAAATTCCTATCCCTGTTTGCAAGTGAAAAACAGAGGGAAGGGGAGTTGGCCCAAGTCACAGAACGGGCAGAGCTGGGATCGAAGCCACCTGTGTCCTATGTTCCAGGGAGGGCAGCTGCAGGCACCAGGACTGGGGGCAGCTGCAGTGGTCACAGGTCGTCATGGGTGTGCATGCATGTGCATGTGTGACTGTGCCGAGGCCCGCTCTCGATTTCAGCAGAAAGTTCTCTGGGAAACTAGGGAGGTGGGGCGGCTCTCTGCCACCTCCTGCAGCACTGGTCCCCCGGGGCAGCTTCTGTATAGGAGCCTGGTACCCGGGCCCTGGCCTCTTCTCCTGCACCTGCCTCTCATGATTCTGTCCAGCCTCTCACCCAGCCAGCCTGCTGGGAAGGAGGGCTGGAATGTGCCCTGGGATAATAAAAATAAGTAGCCTCGATGACACTGTACACCAAGCATGGGTAAGGATATTCTGTTATTCTGTTGAGGAAATTGAGGCCAGCGGGGTGTTGTGACCAACACAAGGTCACACAGCTGGGCGGTTGTGGGGCAGGATTCCGCCCCAAGGGGCGTGGCCTGGTGGGATCCAGCTCTGCTTGTGCTTGGTGGGTGACCCCCGGGAGAGCCCCTCAGGCACTAAGGAGCCAGGAGCCTGCCCCAGCCCTTCTGCGGGCCAGGTGGGCTCTTACTGCTGCCATGTTGCCAGCGTGGAAGCTGAAGCTCAGAGGGAGCCAGGCCGCTCTGGTGGCAAAGTCTGGCCTCTATCTCTCTGCCCTGCTAACCCCAGAGTGTCCGATGATCCCCTTTGCCTGCTGTGGAGTAAATGCGTCCTACCCACCCCAGGCCTGGTGTCTGCCTACATGGCTGCAAGGGGGGAGCCTGGGCCAGTCTAGACACAGGCAGAGGCAGGGCTGGCCCCTGCGTGGGTGGCTTGGAGGCAGAGACTGGGCTCTTGTCCAAGGCCGGGATGTCATGTTGAACCCAAGTCAGATGTCCTTTCAATGGTCTGTAGTGTGAGTAGTTGTTAAGAACCTGGGCCAGGTCAAAATGCTCAAAATAGAAATACCATTTGACCCAGGAATTCCACTCCTAGGAATTTACCCCAAGAATGCAGCACTCCAGTTTGAAAAAGACAGATGCACCCCTATGTTTATCGCAGCACTGTTTACAATAGCCAAGAAATGGAAGCAACCTAAGTGTCCGTCAGTAGATAAATGGATAAAGAAGATGTGGTACATATACACAATGGAATATTATTCAGCCATAAAAAGAAAACAAATCCTACCAT
This sequence comes from Manis javanica, assembly GCF_040802235.1. Classification (NCBI taxonomy): domain Eukaryota; kingdom Metazoa; phylum Chordata; class Mammalia; order Pholidota; family Manidae; genus Manis; species Manis javanica. Next base: position 123,212,832 of record NC_133163.1, read on the forward strand.
TTGCAACAACATGGATGGAGCTGGAGGGTATTATGCTCAGTGAAATAAGCCAGGCAGAGAAAGACAAGTACCAAATGATTTCACTCATCTGTGGAGTATAAGAACAAAGGAAACTGAAGGAACAAAACAGCAGCGGAATCACAGAACCCAAGAATGGACTAACAGTTACCAAAGGGAAAGGGACTGGGGAGGACGGGTGGGAATGGAGGGATAAGGGTGGGAAAAAAGAAAGGGGGCCTTACGATTAGCATATATAGTGTGTGGGGGGCACGGGGAGGGCTGCGCAACACAGAGAAGACAAGTAGTGATTTTACAGCATCTTACTACGCTGATGGACAGTGACTGTGAAGGGGTATGTGGGGGGGACTTGGTGAAGGGGGGAGCCTAGTAAACATAATGTCCTTCATGTAATTGTAGATTAATGATACCAAAATAAAACTAATTAAAAAAAAAAAAAAAAAAGAACCTGGGCCAGGGCCTCAGACGGTCTGGTAAGAGTCCCCATTCTTGTACTTACCAGCTGTGTGATCTTTGACATGTTACCTAAGCTCTCTGTGCCTCAGTTTCTGCATCTGGAAAAGGGAGAACGATACTAGAACCCACCTCATAGGGCTGTTAGAGGCTCGGCTGGAGTGCGCATGCACTGCCTTAGGAGTGAGGCTTTCACGGCTTAGGCACTCATGCCAGTCATAGTTGTCAGTGTTGTTACTAGCAAGGTTCTAGGATGTTCTAGGATGAGAGCAGGCCCTCCCAGCTCCTGGAGTCAAAAAGGAGGGGGCTGGGGGCTGCCTCATCCTACCCCTCCAACCCACTCCCCATATCCAGAATTCAGGCCCTGAGTTCTCTATTACCTGAAAACCAGCTGTGTGTGTGGAGGGGATGTTTGCCATTTTACATGTTAATTATTTATATATTTGTGCCCACCTTATTCCATCAAGTATTTGTGAGAACTTTAAGCTAGACATAATCCAGGACAGGGAAAATAAGATGTAATAGGAAGGAATAGCCTGGGGGAGCATTGGAACTTGGACACACACAAGAGTCTGATATTGGCTGACTATTTGGCCCTGTGCTCCCTGGTGGCCAGAGTGAAAAGGGAAAGCTCAGTTGTGAGATCCCTGCTGTCCATGGGAGTAAAGCAGTATAGGGTCCCTGAGAAGGAGCAGGTTTCCACGAGGAGAGGTTTTGGGGGAATTGCGCTTGGCTGGCTTCCTCACACTTGTCAGGTTGGATCAGTGCAGCTGCTGTCCTCCTGACTGCAGGGGTCCTGAGGTTAGAAGAGCACGTTGAAGACTTGTTGGGGACAGAGAGCCTGCAGTCCTGGGCTGGAGCTGAGCAGGGATCCTCCTGGTGGACTCAGTGCCGCCTCATTGTCTTCCCTCGGCACCCGGGCACCCTGGGAGGCAGACCTGGTGGGCAGTGCGGTGGGTACCAGAGCCGAGGTGTGATCGCGTCACCCCCTCCTTCCTCCAGGGCAGGGTGGGGCCCAACCCAGAAGCATCATCTAGTGTGAAAGGGCCTTCATTGACCATCTCTTTTAACCCTTTCATTTTACAGTTGGGGAAACTGAGGCCCAGAGAGGGGTTTTGAGTACCTATTATGTGCCATGAGTTTTAAAGCTGTTATCCATTTCCTCCTTCACTGTGCCCTGTGGGTGTGCATGAAACCAGGGCTCAGTAAGGCTGAGTAATTTGCCCAGGGCCACACAGCTGGGAGGCTGAGGAGCCAGGCTTGGATCCAGGCCTGTCTGAGCTCAGGAGACAGGAGGAACCGTGCGGTGCTCTCCTCTCGAGATTGTGGCTGGCCGAGGCAGGGGCTGCGTCTGTCCGGCCACTCCTGCCCCCCACTGCAGCTCAGGATTTGGGGATGGGGGTCAGATGCCTGACTGGGGTGGGGGACTAGCCAGCTGCAGTCAGAAGATCCCTTCTCTGCACGAGGGTGACACCGAGTCACAGGCCAAGGACTGTGGGGTGGGCGCTGGGCCACAGCCCCGATCCCTGTGCCCCTGCCATTCCCAGGCCCTTCCCCGGGATTCTCCTGCCTCTAGAGGCTCGGTTTGAAGGGCCTCCTCCTTTTCCCTCTTTTTGCGTGTCTTCTTTGGGAGAAACCCCTTCCTACTGGCAAGGCAAGGCCCGGGGCAGCGCTGCTCACTCCCCTGCCGCACCGGGGCTCTCAGGGTCTCCCCATGCCTGGCAACCTGGATCTCCGCCCTGAGCCTCGTTCAGCCCTTGGGGCTCCCTTGTGCCCCTTCCCATGGCCCAGCTCTGGTCCCAGTGTGCCCCTGAGCTGCTCAGAGCCAGGATGGGGTCTTCTCTGCCTCCCTCCCAGGGCTGCCTGGGCTCCCTAGGAATGGGGGCCCTGTAAAGCCTTGTACAGAAGTGGGTTAAAGAGAATGGACTTCTAACAGTATAGGGGATGGGTTCTCCAGTTTTTAAAAACTTGCATATACTTGGCCAAGTCCAGACCTTAGAACAGCTCCATGAAATAGGACAGCACCAACGTACAAACAGGAAGCTCATCTGAGGCTTCCAGAGTGCCTGACTGTTCCAGGCATTTTACAAGTCTTCATTTATTTAATTTTCATCAAAACCCATGAGGCTATTTCTGTGGAAGAAGAAACCAAAACAGAGAGGTTAAGTAACTTTCCTAAAGTAACAGCCTATTAGTATTCAAGTGAGGATTTGAGCCCAGGCAGTCTGGGTTCAATAGAAAGGGAAAGGGCCCACCATTTATTATGCTTCCATTACGCTCCAGGCATCTGGCACATACCATCTCCTTGGCTTCTCCTGAAGGCTGGTAAGGCAGTAATGTGACATTCATTGCAAATGAAGAAATGGGGGTCTCAGGGAGGGTCACACAGCTGGGAGGGAGTGAATGAGGTGGGGTTCGCATCAGCTCTGTCTTATCTCGAAGTTGGAGCTGAAGCTGCCTCTTAAGATCCCTCCCTGGAGGCTAGAAGGAAGATGCAGGAGTGAGGTGGTGAGAGCCGCCGAAGGCCGTCTGCCGGTGGGGCTTTCACTCCAGCCCCCAGCTCCCATCTAGCTAGGAACTGGGTGGGCTGTGGTGCTGCCCATCTGCCCTGGGCTGGTGGGTGTCGGCATGGCCGTGATGAGTGGGTTCCTGGCAGGCTGCGTGTTAATCCCATTGCCAGGCAGCAGAGAGAGCTACCTGCAGTGCTTGCCGTGGGGCAGAATCTGTCACCACCAGCGTGGCTGGACAGGCCGGGCGAGGGGGCAGGTGGTCGGGAAGGGAGGAGATACAGCCTTGACCTGGGGGTCCTCTCTGAAGAGGCTTAGTTTGAGGGGCCTCTTTTCCCCTTATTTGTATATCTTCTTTGGAGAAATGTCTTCAAACCCTTTGCCCATTTTTCATGGATGAATTGGTTTTTGGTGTTGAGTTGTAGAAATTCTTTGTGTTTAATGGATATTAGAGATATCTGTATCTTATTAGAGATAAGAGAAGTGGTTTGCAAATAATTTTCTCCCATTCCATAGGTTGCCTTTTCACTCTGTTGATTGTTTCCCTTGATGTGCAGAAGATGTTAAGTTTGATGTAGTTCCATTTGCCTATTTTTGACTTCGTTGCCTGTGCATTTAGTGTTATATCCAACAAATCATCGCCAAATGTCATGAAGCTTTCCCGCTGTTTTCTTCTAGGAGTTTTGTAGTTTCAGGTCTTGTGTTTAGATCTTTAATCCATTTTGAGTTAATTTTCTATATGGTGTAAGGTAAAGGCCCAACTTCATTCCTGTGCACTGGGTATCCAGAAGCCAAGCACGGTCTACAGCAGCCGCAAGCTCCTTCTTTGTTGTGCAATGCTTGGCTGTCTGAGTCCACGGAGAACAGGGGCCCTTCTGCCTGGGAGTGGCCTCTGCCCTGCACCTGAGTCCTTCCTTCTCTCCTCTTTGGGCACTGCTGTGCCCAGGCCAGGTCAGGCAGGGCTGGCTGCCCTCAGGGCAGGGGCCGGCACCCCACTGGGGTGGTGCGAACCACTGCAGGGATGTAGGCTCTGCTCCACCTATATCCAGGGCTGTAGGGGCCTCTGAGAGGGGTCAGGAGCCCTGTGATGGGGCAGATGGGAGTGCTCAGTGGCAGTTCACTGAGGAGAGGCCCAGAGAGCGGACCCTGTACGTGGGTCTGTGGGAGGAAGGTCACCAGTGAGGCACCTTGGAGTTCTGTCCTCATCCTGCCCCCATCTTCTGGTGACGTAGATGGAAGTAGAGTCCCACATTCGGCAGGGAGACATGATTCTCCCCTTGGGTGTTTAGCCAATGGGAACACTGGGCTAAAACCCACAAAACCAAAAGAAATTTTAGAAACTGGAAAAATAAAGTTCTGCAGTTGGACCCAAAACCTCAATGGCCATGGGTTGGCGCAGGAGTGGGGTTGGGGTGGCTGCCCCCACACCCTGCCTGGTGGCTCACATGTCTCTCTTGGGAGCCGATTGGCACATGTTCAGGAATTTTGAGAGCCATTTGTTCAGCACAGGTATCCCAGTTGTTCTGGCTTTCCCAGGCCTGGCAGATGCTAGCTCTGCCTCTGATGGGTGCTACCCATGGAGCCAGGGGGCTAGCAGGCTCTGTCATTAGATTTCTGTGGGGCCCAGGGAGGCTTTTCTGTCTCCCTGAGCCTCAGTTTCTCCATATGTAAAATGGCCATTGTTCCCTTCTCATAGGAGAATTTTGAGGGTTAAGCAAAATGATGGATGTAAGTCCCTCTGTGGGGAGTCAGTCGTGCTATTATTACCTCTCTGGGTAGGGCTTCCTGATTGCTCTGGGCCCTCTCAGACACCCCTGAGACTTAGGTCAGGGTAGGCGGTCAAGAGCAGTGGTGGCTGGTGGTGTCTGTGTGCACACACGCGCGTGCTGGGGTGAGGGGGCGTGCCTGAGGAAGCTGAGCGGGCCCTGTGGTGGCCGGACGAGAGGCAGGGCCCCCTCCCCGTGCCCCGGTCCTGCCCCAGGGAACAGGGAGTGGGATGAGCCCCGGGGGCCAGCGCCTGCGCCCACTATGTATATAACCGCTCAGACAAGCACAGCCAGCTACTTCTGTGGTCTTCCTCCTACGGAGGCAGGGGGAGGGGAGAGAAAGTAGTCCATCTAAAAATACAACTCTGGGAAAACATCACAACTGCGTGAGCCCCAGCCCGCGGGATCTGTCCCACCCTCCCCCCCCTCACCTCCGCGCCCCAGCTCACCTCAGAGCCGCCTCGGCTCCGTTTGGAACCTTCCGGATGTTGCCTCTACCCCCACTAGTGCCACCTTCCCTTGGTTCCCACTCTCGTCTCACAGGTGGGGAAACTGAGGCCTGGAGGGGCCTTGTTCCTGGACTTTCTGCTGCCACCCCTCAAGATGCCCAGAGCTGGACCCAGTGTTTCCTGCCCTGCGGGGCCGTGGATGCAGGTGGCCGGGTTCAGGACAGGGCCCCGCACACACTTGCCACAGCATCTTCCCTCTGAGCCCCAGTTGCCCTGCCCCGTGGGGGATGATGAGACCACTTACCTGCGAGGAGGCTGTGGAGATGGGAGCGGGTGAAACCTGTGACTCGGTGCCAGGCACACAAAAGCACTGAGTAAGCAGCCCCCACCCTCGGGTCAGCGCTGTCGTTATTGTCATCCCGACCTTCCTCCTGGCCATGGGTCCCTCTTCTCCTGAGGCCCAATGTCTTCTCAGCCCCATTTCCTGAGGCTTTGCTGGGTACTGCGTAGTTAAAAAATGGCTTTGCCCTGGGAGTTCCTGCAGGCAGGAATGGGTCTTAGCAGGGCTGCCCCTCTGTGCCCGGTGTGAGGTCTGCCCCTGTGCAGCACTGCGGTCAGCAGATGACAGCTGTTGCATTTAAATTTGCTGAGGAAGGCGGGGTGAGTCCAGGGTGATTAGCACCTGCCTTAGACCAGGCACTGGGGGTAGATGGCGTGGGGTATTGCCATTCCCGGTTTGATGGGAACCGGGAGCTCAGAGAGGGAATGCCATGGTCCCTGTGTCATACAGCAGGGATGACGGACCTGAAACAGAAGCTGTCCTACTCCCCTCTCCCGTGTCTCCAGATCATGAGGGGCTGCTGTGAAGGCTCAGCCCTGTAACGCCCCTTTCTGGTGCCCTACTGTGTCTCACTGCCACCTGCCTCCGACTCCTGCTATGGAAGAGGTCTGAGTTTTCTGAGGTTGGGAGAGTGAACTCCTGGGTTCAGCGAATACCTACCAATGGGCTATGGGATGGTTCAGTGTGAAAATGCCAACCTGCACAGAAGTGGAGAGACCAGTCTGCTGAACCCCAATTCCCAGGCATCAGCTCACGGCCAGACTTGCTTCCTCTATGCCCACCCACTCCCCACCACCACTGGTTGTCTTGACATTGTATAATTTTATCCACAAATGCTTCAGTGTATATCTCTGAAAGGTCAGAACCCTTTAAAAGACATAACCATAATGCCATTACCACACCTTAAAAGTCAAATGTTAGTTGATTCATTTTTCAAAATAGCTCTGAGGTAGGAGTTAGCATTGCCATTTTATGGTTGAGAAAAAAAATAACTTGAGGCACAGAGAAGTTTGGTTACTGGCTTGAGGTCACACCGCTAATAAGTGGCCAAGAAGGGATTTGAACCTGGGCCACTTGACTACAAAGCCAGTGCTTATTCCTCTTTCCCCTGCCATTCCAAATGGTTGCCAAGTCTTGTGTCCGCAGCAGAGCCCTGGGTATATATTTTTGGGCAGTGTCTAGTTCTTGGGCCTCCTGGCAACACTGGTGTCCAGCCCAAGGCCCAGCATGGGTGTGCACTCAGAGTGCAGGCTGCTAGGGATCTAGGCCACACTGGGGCCGGGAGTGAGCTGTCTCCTCTGGCCAGGGCTGAGCTTCACGGGGGCATTAACAAGCCATTTAAAAAGTACTGACAACACACTTTGCAGCTCCCATTTAAGATGTACTAAAAAATAAGCACCTTTTCAGGGAGGAAACTGCAGCAAGTCGGGGTAAAGTATGTCCATGGTGTCACCTATGCACATGTCACCCTACAGGAGCCAGTGGGGGGAGCAGCGAGTTCCCAGCTTCACCCTCCCTGGGTGGCCTTGGAGGGTGGCAAGTTCTCTGTGGACGTGTTGTTTGTCAGCATCTTGAGCTCTGCAGGGGGTGGAGGCGGTGGCTCTGGTGCTTGAGGCAGCGTTACATGTCGGGGTGGGGTGGAGGGCAGGAGAACCTACCTGCTCCGGACTGCCCATTTCACAGGTGGGAAGCCGAGGCCCAGGGCAGGGCACAAAAGGTCCAAGGCCACCCATCCTGAGAGCCGCCCCCAGCACTCCTTGCCCCCCAGCCCAAGGGGTGCACTGTAACCACAGGAGTATCTGCTGTATTTCACCCTTCCCTCCTTCTGCCACCTCAGGAGAGACATCTTCAGGCGCTGGGGCAGGCCCGCGCCGCACTGGGCCACGTAACCCTCAGCACATCCTGCCTCTCTCTGGGGCTTTGTCTGTGAGATGGGGAGGGTAATGATGCTCAGGTCGAGTGAGGGGGTGGGGAGTCTCAGAGCGGGTTGGGGCATGGCCTCCCTTCCTCCTTGAGAGGCCCCCAGCAGCCCGGGTCTCCGGAGTCTCTGGGAGAGCGCCCTGGGCCCCCTCCTCCCTCCTCCGTCCCCCCTCTCTTCTTTCTTCCCTTCCACAAATATTTCCTAAGTGCTTGCCGTGAGCTGAGCCCTGTGACGGGCACAGGGGAGACAGCAGTGAACAAACAAAAATACAATCAAAGGATCAAACGGACCAGTAAAAATAAAGTCTCTGGATACTTCATGGAGCTCATACTTGAGTGGAGGAGGCAAAAACTGAATAAAAAACCACAGCAACACGGCAAGGCTGCTGTGTATACACTAACGAGGGGTGGGTGGGCAGCAAGGGCGAGGACCAGGCCAGGGAGGTCGAGGAGGGCTTCCCCGCAGAGGCAGCGCCTGAGTTGCCATGAGCTGGAGGGCAGGGCAGCGGGCCGAGGGCCCGGCACACACAAAGGCCCAGAGCAGAAGCTCACGGGGGAGCAAACTGTGTGGCGGGAGGTGTGGTGGGAGGTGTGGCGGGAGGGGGCCGCGCCAGTCCTCCTGGGAACCAAGAAGGGCTTCAAGCTGGGATGGGGAGGGTTATACATGTCGATTTGTGATATGGACAGGTATCTGGCTATTACGTGGGAAAATGACCTGAAGTCGAGTCAGGTGTGGACCGGGGGCGTAGTTAGGGGGTGAATGTGAGCATCCGGTGGGAGGGGCTGGCAGCTCGGACCAGGGTGACCACCCTGGGTGCCTGCTGGCTGCCTCTTCTCCCCCTTTGTGCGCCCTGGGCCTGCTGACGCAGGGACGTCCCTGCAGGTGTCTGTCTGGGAGGAGCCGTGCTCTGCAACCCATCATGCTCGGGGCAGCAGAGGGACATGGGAGTGGGGTGCGCCCTTCTGTGACGGGTGCCTTCCTTCTCTCGGAGGCAGGGAGGCCATGCTGAGGCCAGGCACGGGAGGGCATCGTGGTGCAGGGCCCACTGGCCCAGGCGCGCTCTCTCTCCGAGGCACGGCTCAGGAGGCAGCTGGGATGCAGGAGTGTGTCCGCTCCGGGTGTGCCTCTGCCCTTCGCCCCTCTGAGACCAGCCCAGGGAGGAGCGGCCACCCAGAAGGGGAAGGGGGCAGCACGAAAGGAAAAGACTCACTTTCCTTTTAATCGTGACTGACTGTGGCAGCTTGCATCTTCAGTCTGAGAAGTATCTATGGGGTAAGGGCTGCTTTTCTCAGTCAAGATAATTATGTTAATTAAAATGCTTTCTTTATAGCAGTTCTGATTAATAAAAACAGTTCCACTGCTCTCTTTAAACACTCTAACCTTCTGTTGCGTGGGGAAGGAGGCCCTTTCTCAGCAATTTATGGTTCTTCACACAGAGGCCGGGAGGCGGCCTGCTGCTGGGGTGGCCTGGTGGCAGGCACTTCACCCACACGTGCCAGGATAGACGCAGGGAGAGAGGGCAGGAAGCAGGCCGGCAGGCGGCCATGGACTGGCCGCCAGGGGCAAGGATGGGATAGGGGGTGGGGCTGCTGAGTTTGCTGGAGATTAAAAATATCGTTTATTTCTCTAATTGTTGTTTATTACCTCTGGAAAGCATGGGGATAATTAATGAGCTCCCAATTAAGAAAAATTACATGTGGGAGAAAGGCCAGGAGTGGTTCTTGGGTTGAAGGATGAGCTGGGGGGTAGGGGCAGGGACAGTGCGGGGAGGAGGAGGATAGCTGGTGGGTAAGGATCAGAGGGCGTCCTAAGCGAAGTGGAGGAGGCCGGTGTTGATGTGCAGGGAGGAGAGAGAGAGGGAGGGAGGGAGGGAGGGAGGAAGGAAGGGGCAGGAGCCGGCGGCACCTGCCCTCCCCTCCCAGGGGGTCTGTACTGCAGGGGATGAGAGCTAGGGCCTCCGCGGCAGAGGTCTGACCTCTGGACCCCGCTCCTTCACCACCCTGCCACGTGACTCCGAGCCTGGCCTCTCTGCCCCTCAGTCCTGATCACTCACCTCTGCCCAGGTCGGAGAGCCCGGCTGGGGGCCCTGAGCCAGAATTCGCCCTGAAGACCCATGCATGTGCATGCATATGGGTGTGTGTGTGCGAGTGTGTGTGAGTATATGTATGTGCATATGTGACTGAGTGTGTTTGAATATGTAAGTATGTATGTGTGACAATATGAGTGTGTTTATACAAGTGTGTATGTATGGAAGTTTATGTGTGTATGTGTGTAGCTTTGAGAATATGTGTGTGCGTTTATGGAAGTGTGTGTGAGAGAGAATACAAGTATGTATCTGTATGTGGAATATGTGGCATATGTGTATGTGGATATCTGTATGTATGAGAGAGTATATTCTAGCCACCTAGTATGGTAAAAATATCACCCTGCAGATTTTGGAAAGATTGGAAGGTTTCTCATCAGAGTCAGGCTTTTTGCTGTCTCTTGAAAAGTCAGAAGCTCCGGTCCGTACACCCCGCAGAGAGCCCCCCTAACAGGTCCCCTCCCCATTTCCTTAACAGCCCGACTTGAGAGTCATCTGAATTTTCACTGCCTGGGCTCAGCGAGGACCGACATTGTTTTGGTGCCCTGTGACTGCGGTCTGCCAAGGACCGTGAAGGCTGGGGGGATGGTCTTGTGTGGAGAAGAGTGTTTAGGCCCCAGAGAAGGAGGGGAGCATCTCGGCCTACCACCGTCCCTTTCTCCTGAAAGGATAGAGTGCATGTGGGGCCACAGAGGCCCTAAGTCAACGAGACCCCGGGTTTCCCCCCTACACTCACACCCACCAGCCCCGTCCCGGGAGCTGCTCAGCCCTGGGTCTTGGCCGCATGGTGCTGGACAAAGCTGGGGGCTCCCTTGAAGGCAGTGAGGAGCAGCTTAGAAGAGATGCCACAGCAGTGAGGTTTTAGCCCTGGAGAGCTGCCTCCCTGCCCACCTCACTCCCAGCTCTCTGCTGGGTACCCCTCCCCAGGCCATGTTGCTGCCACCCTCCTAACTACACTAATCATTTGCTAAGGACTTTGGCCAACCCAGGCCTCACCCTCTAAACACAGACCTGGTGCCTTTTCCATCTCTCTGTTCCCCTCCTCCCCCAGCCCTGGCCTCTCTTGCTGCCGAAAATGAGGAAATAAGCTGAGGGGCTTCTTCTTGAATATGGCACCTAGTTGAGGAGGAAGCTGTAGTAGTCAGGGAGGCTCTGGTAGCCCACAGGGCACGTGGCCAAGAGGAGCAGGGCTTTGTCCGCGTCAACAGCCTGGAGCCAGGGTCTCGGGAAACCTCGGAGTCCAGGCCCGCTGACCCCAGAGCATTATGAGGATGGTCAAGACCAAGGGGCTAAGGCCGATGGGCCCGCTCTGCCAGAGGAAGTGACGCTTTTGTGACTCCCTAGACCCCTGGCCCTCTCTCCTGAGAACCCTGCAGACTAGCTCCTGGCCTGCATCTTTGGGGCCTGCTACTGGGATCCGGAGGCTTGGCTGTTTACATGGTGTGGGCTCTCACACAGGTATGTGTGGGCACATGCCTATGCAATATATGTATGGACATGTGAACCTCTACATGTGTATGGGTATGTGTACATGTGTATTGTCAGGTACACATTATGTGTGGACATGTGGGGGACATGTGGGTGTACCTGTATATGCATGGAAGCTGACACATGCTTGTGCACACACACAGACATATGCAGGTGTGTGGTTGCATGTGTGTACGGGCAGGTATGGATACATCCATGGGCTAGGCATATGTATATGTGGCTCCTCAACATGTATGTGTCTGGGGTGCTATACCCCTGCTGTTCTTCCCCTGTGTGTTCACGTGTGTGTGTCTTCCCATGTGGGTCTGGGTGTGTAGCTGAGGGGTATGGCAAGGCCCCCCCCGATCCTAGGCCCTGGAAAAGGGTGGCTCTGTAGGTAGCTGGTGACGAGTCAGAGCCGGGAGCTCTGGCCTTGCCAGGAGCCAGCCCACTTGGCAGGGGTGGTGCCCTCTCTCACAGCCTGGCCGTTAGGTGGGCCTTGGGTCCCCCTCCCGGCTCCCTGAGCCCCCAGCCCTTGTATGGCGAGAGTGTGGGCTTATAGCCTCCTCTCTGACCCCACTGCCCAGACGTGCTGAGGACAGAGCAGGCGCCTTCCCTGCCCATTCCCCTCTGAGGCCCAGATGTGGCTTGGGGCAGGCCTTTCCCCACAAGGCCGAGCCAAACCCCAGGTATGCAGGGGGTGCCTTGCAGTACTGAGGGGCAGTCTAGGCCCTGGCACCGAAGGAGCTGCCCCCGCCCCAGGCTCCCAGGGCTGCCCCCCGCCTCCCACCGAGTCCTGGCTGAGGGAGAAGTCAGCTAAGCACCCCCTGCTCGGCCTCCTCCCCTGCTTGACAGGCTCTGGGCTGAGCTTATGACCCTCGACCGAGAGGGGGAATCATGGTTTTGAAGACAGGCAATTTCAACCCCTGAGAAGAGAAGTGATAATGGAGGGGTTTCAGCCACTTCTGGGTGGGAACCCCCTGGCCTCAGTAGGCACAGCCGGCCCCCACATGCGTGTGGCTGCCCCACGGGCCAGCTGGGACCTGGGCCTGCCTCCCGACCTCCGCCTGCCTGGGGGCTGCCCCCCTCCACCTCCACTGTATTCACGTGTCTATTTTATGATTTCAATTTTTAATGCCTCTGCTCTTTGAAGATGCTTAATGCTTTCGAGTGGAACATTTCCTTCCAGGACCTGAGCCCAGATTGAGGACAGAGCAACAAATCACCTAGTAACTGGAACCTCACTCTCTGCTCCGCAGCAGAGAGTTAACCCCTCCCTCAGCCCACTGCTCCAGGCGGCAGCTTCAGGCGGGGTGGGTGCCCTCCTTCCAGGGCCCTACTATGTGCCAAAGAGATGGCAAGTGCCCCACCCTGAGCACCTGCACTGTGTGTGCCGCGTGCAGGTGCTGGCGACCAGCAGTGGGCCAGCGCCCCGCGGCTGCTGCCCGGACCCTCCCAGCAGCCCCGCCCCCCTCCCCCCTTCCCCTCCTCTCTCTGGCCCCTCTCCTGGCCTTGCCTCCCCCTCTTTCTGCTCTCTCATCATCTCCTTTTGTTCCTGTTCTGCTCTAAGCAGGTGGGAATAGAGATGTCTGGGATTGGGGATTGACAAGGGGGCCCTGGGATGGTGTGAGAAAGCTTTTTTGGGGAACTTCCCAGGCCTGGGCACTGGCCTGGTCTTGCCTTGTCTCTCCGTGGCCTAAGGAGGGTTCGGCCCGTTCTCAGCCTCCGGGCCGCCGCACAGGCACAGGGACCTCCCCACGCGGGCAGAGTAGGGCTCGATCTGACATCCAGGGCAGACTTGACGGCCTCAGGCACTGCCCCACTTACCCCGCTGCCCACGGCGGCTCGCAGGGAGAAGAGGCGAGGGACTCCCGGCCAGTGGGGGTTGCAGTGTTGACTTTCCACTGCTCCTGTGTGCGTGTTTCCACATGTGTTCACTGTACGGTCATGTGTGTTCATGTTTCTTCATTCATCTTGGGCTTCAGGGGCATGAACCACCACCACTGTTCACCTAGGATAACTCCTAACCCGTTGCAGCACTTGGGAAGAACCCACAGTGAGGAACCAGATCTGGGTACGAATCTGGTTCTGCCATTTACTGCTGTGTGACTTTGGATAATCCGCTTAACCTCTCTGGGCCTCAGTTCCCCATATGTAAAGTAAAGGTAAGAATAGTGTCTCCCTTATAACTTTGTTGTGAGATTGCATGAGTTAGTTGCCGATAAGTACCTGGCATATAGTAAGTACAATGAACGTATTTGCTGTTATTATAGTGAGACCCACTCATATAGCACACTCCCCTCCTCCAACCTGCTGACCATGAGATACCAGAGATGTACTAGGCACCCATGCCCAGACCCACCAGCTTCCAATACCTGGTGTGCATCATAGCCTACAAGTGAGGAGGGGGCACCACTACTAGGCCTCATGTAGATAGAGAGTTGGGTAGACCTGGGCACCTGTTGGGAAGGGCAGGAAGGATATTTGGAGAGTGCCAAGGCTCAGATGGAAGTGTTTACATAGATTCAGAAGGAAACGGGGAAGGGAAAGCATAACATTTAGTATGTACCTACTGCATGCAGGTATTTTGCATGTGTTCTCTGTGGAGATGAGGGAACTACATCTAAGCACTGGTATATTTGACTTGCCCAGGGTCACCCAAGCTGTCAGTGGCAAAGGTGAGATTGAATGCAAGTCTCTTTGGTCCTAAAGCTCTACTCCACTGGTAGCTCAAGTCCCAGCACTGCAAGGCTGGGGATGGGCAGCAGACAGGCAGCCAGTCCAAACTCTCCCCCTACAATGTCCTCTGCCTGGCTACTCTTTGATGATGAGAGCTCACTACCTGTCAGGACAGTTCATGATATTTTCATATACTGTCACTCACTCTAACAGTAATATTCAGGCTAAGCCAAAATCCATGCATCGTAACTCACCCCTCATATACCCCCACACCCTCGGCCATGCCCCTGCCCCATCCTGATGCCGCCTGATGGACCCACACTGCGCAGGTGCACCACCCCCTCCCAGGGCCCTACTGATGTGTGAAACAAATGGCACGTGCCCCACACTGAGCACCCGCACTATGTGCAGTATATCAGACACCATGTGTGGCCCTGCTACATCCCCCATGTGACTGTAGTCACCCTGTATAAGAGGCTGGCCAAGCTCACGTGCTCAGCCCCAGGAGTTAAGCGACCCAGACAGCCAGGCCCCCCGATGGCATCCAGGACAATCTGGAATAGTGCTCACGCCAGGTGTCTGGTTTCTAGAGTATTTATTTATTTATTTGTTTGTTTATTTATTATTTTTTATTTTGGTATCAATCTACAATTACATGAGGAACATTATGTTTACTAGACTCCCCCCTTCACCAAGTCCCCCCCCACAACACCCCATCACAGTCTCTGTCCATCAGTGTAGTAAGATGTTGTAGAATCACTACTTGTCTTCTCTGTGTTGCGCAGCCCTTCCCATGCCCCCCCTCAACAGTATACATGCTAATTGTAAGACCCCCTGGCCCCCTTTATCCCCCCCCTTATTCCTCCCTTCCCACCCATCCTCCCCAGTCCCTTTCCCTTTGGTAACTGTTAGTCCATTCTTGGGTTCTGTGATTCTGCTGCTGTTTTGCTCCTTCAGTTTTTTCTTTGTTCTTATGCTCCACATATGAGTGAAATCATTTAGTACTTGTCTTTCTCCACCTGGCTTATTTCATTGAGCATAATACCCTCTAGCTCCATCCATGTTGTTGCAAATGGTAGGATTTGTTTTCTTCTTATGGCTGAATAGTATTCCATTGTGTATATGTACCACATCTTCTTTATCCATTCATCTAGTGATGGACACTTAGGTTCATTTCATTTCTTGGCTATTGTAAATAGTGCTGCGATAAACATAGGGGTGCATCTGTCTTTTTCAAACTGGGCTGCTGCATTCTTAGGGTAAATTCCTAGGAGTGGAATTCCTGGGTCAAATGGTATTTCTATTTTGAGTTTTTTGAGGAATCTCCATACTGCTTTCCACAATGGGTGAACTAATCTACATTCCCACCAGCAGTGTAGGAGGGCTCCCCTTTCTCCACAACCTCACCAACATTTGTTGTTGTTTGTCTTTTGGATGGTGGCGATCCTTACTGGTGTGAGGTGGTATCTCATTGTGGTTTTAATTTGCATTTCCCTGATGACTAGCGATGTGGAGCATCTTTTCATGTACCTGTTGGCCATCTGAATTTCTTTTTTGGAGAACTGTCTGTTCAGCTCCTCTGCCCATTTTTTGATTGAATTATTTGCTTTTTGTTTGTTGAGGTATGTGAGCTCTTTATATATTTTGGATGTCAGCCCTTTATCAGATCTGTTATTTATGAATATTTTCTCCCATACTGTAGGTTGCCTTTTTGTTCTATTGATGGTGTCCTTTGCTGTACAGAAGCTTTTCAGCTTGATAGAGTCCCACTTGTTCATTTTTGCTTTTGTTTCCCTTGCCCAGGGAGATATGTTCTTGAAGAGGTCACTCATGTTTATGTCCAAGAGATTTTTTTGTCTATGTTTTTTTCTAAGAGTTTTATGGTTTCATGACTTACATTCAGGTCTTTGATCCATTTCAAGTTTACTTTTGTGTATGGGGTTAGACAATAATCCAGTTTCATTCTCTTACATGTAGTTGTCCAGTTTTGCCAACACCAGCTATTGAAGAGGCTGTCATTTTCCCATTGTATGTCCATGGCTCCTTTATCAGATATTAATTGACCATATATGTTTGGGTTAATATCCCAACTGGACTCTCTATTCTGTTCCACTGGTCTGTGGGTCTGTTCTTGTGCGAGTACCACATTGTCTTGATTACTGTGGCTTTGTAGTAGAGCTTGAAGTTGGGGAGCGAGATCCCCCCGACTTTATTCTTCCTTCTCAGGATTGCTTTGGCTATTCGGGGTCTTAGGTGGTTCCATATGAATTTTAAAACTATTTGTTCTAGTTTATTGAAGAATGCTGTTGGTAATTTGATAGGGATTGCATTGAATCTGTAGATTGCTTTGGGCAGGTTGGCCATTTTGACAATATTAATTCTTCCTAGCCAGGAGCATGGGATGAGTTTCCATTTGTTAGTGTCCTCTTTAATTTCTCTTAAGAGTGTCTTGTAGTTTTCAGGGTATAGGTCTTTCACTCTAGAGTATTTAAACAGGTGACTTTACTAGGTTATAATTTAGCACATTAAGGCTGATGTCTTCTTGGGTCCATAAAACAGCAAACTTTTACTACTGGAAGCAAATCCCAGCAAAACGTGGGAAAAATTACCATGTTGTCAAGTCATCTGGGTATCAGTCACTGTTTGGGGGAGAGTGGAGTGTGCGGGTGTTTATGGGTGTGTGCACCCTTTGCTGTTCACAGGTGAGCCAGCCTCACGGGGGGACAGGATGCTGCTGGCAGGAGACCAGGGAGCTCTTGTGTACTTGTTCAACAAACATTACTGAGCACCTATTATATGCAAGGCTCTGACTACAGGCTGCTCTGGGCGGGTGGGTGAAGCAGACACTGACAAAATAAAGGCAAATAGGAAATTCGAAATTGGTAAGGGGTGGTAGTGATGGGCCGAATGTGGACACCTGTGTGATGAGGCCCAGCCCCTTCTCAGGTGAGGGAGCACCTGTGGGAGGGCCCTGGGTGGGCAGGGGAGGTTGTGTGATAGTGGGGAGGAGGCTCCAAATCAGGGTGTTTCTGTGGGGCTCTGGGGCCGTGGTGAGGAGCTGAGGTGTTTTCCAAGGAGCAGTGACCAGCCACTGATGCAGTGACTGGTCTGATTTGTGCTTTTAACAATCTCTCTGGCTGCTGCAGGAGGGGCCAGGAGGGGAAATGAGGTAAGGCGGAAGTGGTAGAGGCTTCGGTCAAAATGATCGCTGTGGGGATGGAGAGAGGCAGGTGATTCCGGACCCACCATGGAGGCAGGACGGGGGGTCAGGGGAGGGACATGAAGGAGGCCAAGAGGGCCCCTTGCTTCTGGAGCCACTGCGACCATTTCTTGAGGTGAGGATGCGTGGAGGCTCGGACCTGGGAGTCAGGCAGGAGTTGTTTCTGGGCTACCTCCCAGAGGAGAAATGCCCATTGGTGGCTGGATTCACAAGCCTGGAGTTTGGGGAGAGGGTTGAGCAGGGGATGCGGGAGCCAGTGGCCATAGGTGGTATTTATAGACACAGTGCAGATTTCCCAGGAAGAGATGTGGACCGTGGAGAGAGAGGACCTCGGCCTATCAAAGGCTCATCAGACCGGGAGAGCCGATGGAGGAGAAAGCAGCAGCCCAGGGGGCTGCTGGGTATAGCCAGGGACAGCAGGGAAGCCAGGATGGTGCGGCGTCTCAGAAGCCAAAAGGGGGCTCCCAAAGGAAGGGCAAAGTTAGCCATCCACGATGCCCCGAGGGTGTGAAAGATGGAGGCATGGGGGCTGCCATTGCCTGTGATGACACAGAGGCCATGGGGCGCCGCCACGAGGGAAGTGTAGGCAAGGGGGGAGCCGCGTCCAGTTCAGAGTGGGCTGAGGATAATGGGAGGAGAGGGAAGGGAGAAGGAGCGTCACCAACTCTTCCTGGAAATTTTGTAAGCACGTGAGCTTGCCCAGCCTGTTCTACAGTAGAGAAACGAGTGGGGGTTGGAAGGGGGAGAGTCACAGGTCGCAGGAAATCGTCATGGAATGCACAGGCAAGTCCCCGACACCCTCCTCCCAGCCGCCCCGTGGTGACGTCCAGTGCACGACCAGTGCAATGTCAAACCAGGTCGTTGCCACTGGTACAGTCCACAGACCTTCTGCAGATTGCCAGTTAAAGGTGCACTTGTGCATTCACTATGTGCGCACTGTGTGTGCGTGCAGTTCTGTGTAATTGAATTGCACGTGTAGCTGTGTGTAACCACCACCACGATCAAGACACAGAACTGTCCCATCGCCATGAGATGGCGTGCTACCCCACACCCCAGACCCCCACCCTCCCTCGCTACCACTACTTGGTCCTCCTCTGTGGCCTTGTTGTTTCATGAGTATTACATAAATGCAATCATATAGTACAGAATTTTCTGAGGCTGAATTTTTTAAAAATTCAGCATAATTAAGGGAGGGGATTTTTAAAGGACAGGAGATACTGTGCCAGACCATTATTGTTTGCTGGTGGGGAAGGATGGACCCAGTAGACAGGGCAGGATGGGTAATGCCAAAAGACAGTGTCATGGTGGGCACCCAATTCCCAGGACCGGAAGTGATGGGCTTAGCATGTGAGTGGAGCAGCTGACCCTTTATGAGGACCACGACCTCTTCTCAGTCAGGAAGAGGAGATACTTTAGGCAGAAGCAGGTGGGCTTCTAGAACCTGCAACGGGCAGATGAGGGAGTTCACGTCCCCTGGCGTCTGCCTTCTCAGTGAGGATGCAGGGCAGTCTCGGTGAGAGTGGTGGGTCAGACGGAGATGGGAGGGGTGAGGTGAGTGCAGAAGGGGAGCCACTGCCATCTCGGCGAGCAGGACAGTGAGCTGAGCCGTGACAGCTGGGCGGTGCCGGGAGCACCCAAGGTCTGAGATTTCAAGCTCCTGGCACAACTTTCATGGTGGCCTTATTTTCTCCAATACATTTGACTTCCCAGCTGTGGGTGCTGGCTGGGTTTGTCTATATGGGGGTTTTATGAAAGTCTTGCTAAGACAGTGGGCACAGGAGAGGGAACTGGCATTTGAGGGATTAACTGTGTGGGTGGACCGAGGAGCCCAGGCTAGGCAGTGGTAGTGAGGGCCGAAGAGCGGTGATGAAGGGAGGGAGGGGTGACGGTCTCAGCACGGCCAAAGGGTCTAGGCAAAGGGCCAGGGAGAGGCACTGGTGGGCCGCTGGGAGGCCTAGCCAGGAGACAGGAGGGCCATGCTAGGGCCTGGCCTAGAGGCCGCCGGGAATGGAAGACGAAGGTCCTTAGAGGCAGGACTTGGGGAACAGAGAGCCCAGTGCTGGTTACCTAGAGGATGACGAGGGCTGGGGTGCAGAGGGAGACAGGAGGCTCCTGTGGATGAGAGGTGGCCTGGAAGTTGGAAAGAGGAGAGGGGGGTGGGGGACACGGCCTGATGGGTGGGCATCGAAAGGGCAGGAAGATTCCAAGTGGGAGCAAAGGCCTACAGGGGGTGGAGTGCCCTTTGCACCGCTTCCTGGAAGCAAAGGAGAGAAATGCCTGGAGGGCTGACATTGTGGGTGGTGGGAAGGACCTTCCAAAGCTCTCAAATTCAGCACCATGATGACCAAATGCCTCCACTGGGACCGTCACGTTCCTTTACCCTCCACCCAAGGGCAAAGCCGAGCGCCTGGGACCCATGAGGCCCTGCACACAGGCTCCACCCATTCCCAGCCCCTGTGAGGACAGGACCTGCCTGCGCGCCTCGGACCTTGGAGGAGGGTCTCCTGGTCCTTCCCTAGGCCCAGGGGCCTGCCCGAAGCCCCCAGCTAGATGGGGAAGAGAATATGACCCCATGGGGGGGCCTGAGCAGGAAGAGTCCTGCTGAGGGTGGGTTCTGCCCCAGGAAGGGACGCTGAGGGGGCCTGGAGAGGGGGAGGGTCTGGGAGGGATGCAGGGGAGCAGGGGGCACATCAGCCTGTCCTGGCCCAGTAGAAATCATCTACAAAGTGTCACTGTGTGCCCAACCACCCCTCAGATGGAAAAGCAGAGACCCAGAGAAGTTAGTCTCAGAAACGACAGGCTCTGCTGCAGCCTAGGTGGGCCCCCCCCCGAAAGCTGGCAGAGTAGCCGGGAGGGCGGCTCTGGGGCTCCCAGGTGGCCTGAGTTCGGTCCCACCTCCCCCACCTATGTGCTGTTTTTTAAACCTTTCTAGGTCTTCTTTCATTTCTTAAATGGAGAGACTAATATTACACACTCCAGAGGTGGCTGTGAGGATTGAGTGAGTCAATGCAGGCATCCCGTGAGTCCTGGGGCAACTCTGTTCACGTGTGTGGAAACTGAGGCCCAGAGAGAGGAATACATTTGTCCAAGCCCCAGGGGGCCACTGCCTCCCTGCCAGGGACCACCCCCCTGTCCCAGGGGTAGCCCACCCACTGCACTGCTCCACTTCCCCCCGAAACACATGCTTCTGCCCTGTGTCATCCTGGTAGCAACCCATGAAGGCAGCAGGATAAGGGCCTCCTTCCCATTTGGCAGATGGGGACACTGAGGGCAGGATGGCATCTCCTCTCCCTGTGTCTCCCTGAGTGCTGGCAGAGGGTAAGATCTCTGTTGTCAGTGAGCCCTTCCTGTGGGTGACAGAGAGGTGACACAGCCGCTGTTCTGTCCATATGCTACGGTTTCACAGGGGAGACAGGACAAAATAATGAGCAAAGGCGGTAACATTAAACAGTGGAATACAGGTCAAGGAGACAGAGCTTTGGGGCTGGAAGGTCTCAGAGAAGGAAAGAAAGGTCTGGTGACTGTGGTGGCAAAGGAGAAATGAGGGTGGGGCTGGGTTTTGAAGGGTGGTGTGAGTTTAGCCAAGTGGAGGGGAAAGAGAGGGGAATTCTAGGGGGAAGAGGAAAGGTGAGCTGTATGAGCAGAGGTGCAGAGAGGGGTGTGTGTGGGGGAGGGGTCCCACTAAAGCAGAAAAGGCAGGGATGCAAGGCTGTGCTGGCTGGCTCCTGCCATGTCTCAGTCTTCTCCAGAGACTGGTGGGACAGATGCCGACAGTGGGAGACCAGCCAGTGGATTCTCCATGCCCAGTGTGGCAGAGGCTGCCCAGAGCTGAGGCGGAAGGGTCCCCCAGCCCCAGGGTGTGATCAGCCAGCTAGCCCTGTACCTTGAGCCAGCAAGGTCTTCGCAGTGGGGCCACCCCAGCACCCTGCTCCCTTCCGCTGGGCTGTGTGAGGTGTCACAGCCCTGGGAAGTCTTTTGCAGCGAAACAAAACTGGCCCCGGCAGTGACAGAATGGAGGTGAAGGCTTAAGCTCCCTGGCAGAGAGGCCCAGCAGAAAGCCAAGGCGCATCAGAAGGCAGAGTTTCGGGAGAACCTTTGATTTAGAAAATGAGGTTTTGGCATCAAACTGCGATCAGAGCACGGACAGCCCACCATGCCTTGCAACGGAGTGCTGTAAGCCTCATTAATCTGATGCCTCCATGCTCAAAGCGGGACCTAATTAGAAGAAGCCTCAACTTTCCACCAGCTGGGTGGCCCATTGTTCCCCCTGGACACATCACACCAGGTGCCTTCAAAGCCTCCTGTGTTCCCCTGCTGTGCGGCACTGATTCACCAGCATTTAGAGCTGGCTGCCCAGCTGGCAAGGTTGGCACTCTTGCGCTCAGGTTGGTGCAAGAGCTGGGGGCCTCCACAGGTACCTGAGTGCCTGGGGCAGGTGGGAGGAACCGAGTGCCAAGCACAGGTGGGGGTGACGTTCTCTGCTCCGAGTTCAGAAGGGTCATTGTATTCGTTTCCTGGAGCTACCATAGCAGATTGCCACACACCTGGTGGTTTAAAACAACAGAATTTCATTCTCTCACAGTTCTGGGGGCCAGAGGTCTGAAATCAGGGTGTCCCTCTGACGGTTCCAGAGGAGGCAGCTTGCTCCTTGCAGCCGTTGGTGGTGCCTGGCCGTCTCCAGCCTCCCTGTGGCTGACAGATGCGTCACCCCAGTCTCTGCCGTTCTTCCTGCGCATGTGCCTGTCTAGACTTCCCCCTTCCTATAAAGACACCAGGTACTGGATCAGGACCCACGTTAACGCAGTGTGACCTCATCTGAACTAATTCCATCTGCAGTTACTTAGTACCTTTTTCCACATACAGGCGCATTCTGAAGTTCCAGGAGGACATGAATTTTGGGACACAATTCAACCCAGTACGTTGATTTGCCTTCTCCTGAGCCCTGTCACCACCCCCCCAGGCTCCCCGCCTGCCTCTGCCGAGCCCCAGCAGGGTCCCAGCCCCCTCATGCCCATGTCTGCTCTCCAGGGCACGCCGGGCTGCTGGTGTCACAGAAGCTTTCCTGGCAGAGCGTCATGTCCTCCTTGCCTCTGGGGGTACGGCCCCCTCCTGCTCTCCTCACCTTTTAGACCTGGAACCCCCGTTGCCCCCTTCCAGGGCTCAGTCAGGTCCCACCGATTACCAGCTGCCTGATGTATAACACTATAAACCCCTCACCGCATTATAGGAAATTTCTTTTGAATGGCCTTTAAAAACCCTCTCATTCCACAGGAAGGACTGTAATCACCTTGCTCAAGATGGACATTCTGATGAGCCGATGCCCCTGCACAGTCAAAACTGTGGGACAGGGTTCACCACTAACTGGTTGGGCGCTAGGGTCCAGTGCCCCCTTGTCCCCGTTTAATCCCTCTCCTGCTCCTTTCCTCCTGGGATCTGGGTGCCCTTGCCTCCCTGGGTGGGCCAGGAGGTCAGAGCCTCCCACAGAAAGAGCGGAGCTACAGAGCGGCTGGGGCCGGGGGCAGCAGGCTCTGATGGGTGCCCGTGCTCTGGCGGTCAGAGCCCTCTTCCCGAGCCCAGCCTTCCTGCAAGCTGGGCCCAGAAAATCACAGCTGTGTGTGGCCCTGAAGGTCAGTAGGTCCGTCCCTTGCCCTTAAGTCACTCATGCAGCCCTTCTCCCCAGCAGCCTCCTGAGAAGGGACCCCGCCAGTCTCCCTGGGATCATCCTCCTGGGACCAGCCTTCTTTCCCACCTGTTTGGAGGATTTCCTTGGTGTCTGGCTAAGGACCCTGTTGCCTTAGTGCTGGCCGGATTTAAGTTCCTCTCTCCCATGGCTGTGTAACCTTGGGCGACCCACGTGACCTTCAGAGTTGAGTTTCTCACCTGCAGAATGGTCAGGATTGTTTCTGCTTCAAGCATCATGGTGAGCCTGGGTTGTGCGGCAGGTGTCGGCTGCACAGAGGGAAGTGAGTCCACACCGCTCCCCTCCCACAGGAGAGGCTGGCCCCCGGGCTTCCGCCTCTCCCCTCTGCCTGATGCTGGGCCGAGCGACCGTTCAGGTGATGTGAGGAGTAGCTCCGGCACCCCTCGTGGTCCTGGGTGGGTGTGTCTCTCTCCCCCCATGCCCCACTCCCCAGCCCCGGGGGTTCGGGGTGTGTGTGTGTGTGTGCGTGCGCGTGTGTGCGCAGTGGGGGTGTTTGCAGGGATGCTTGCTTCCCTTTTCTTGATCCCACCCCAGCCATGCCTGGGCTAGAGCTCAGGGCCCAGCTGGGGCCACTCCTCACGCCTCCTCCTCCCCGAGTTTGCCAGCATGTGTCTTTGGGGTGTAGGGTGAGGGGCTGCTGCAGTGGGAGGAGCAGGGGGTGATGCAGGTGCCCCTCAGGGGAGATACCCTGCTTTGGAGCTTTTTTGCCATCCCGATCTTTCCCATTTTTAGCATTCTGATAGCGTCCTGGGACCACCTTGGTCCCCACCGACTAGTTAGGTGGGCCGTGGCCAGGGGACGGCGTGTGGAAATGCCAGGGGCGCCTGTGGCAGCCTGACAGAGTCGCTCCTTTGGGAGGGGGCTGCCGTGCCAGTGACTGGACAGCTCTGGGGAGAGGGCACATTCCTGCCCCTCACAGTCCTGGTGGTCAGGAGCTGTGGTGGTGGGGAGGGCACTGTGTGAGGAGCTGCGCTCCCTAGGTGGGGGGACAGGGTGCCCGGGGCTTAGTGCCAGTCTGCCTCCCACCTTCCCTGCCCCGCAGCCACCCCCAGCCTCTGTCAGCACGCTGCAGTCCCAGTGCAGACAGCCTTCCTCCGAGCCGTCTGGCTTCAGGATTCCTCCCAGTCTGTCCTAGGCACCCCTCCTGCGTGCCCCTCAGCCACCATGGAACATTTGGCCCTGTGCCTGTGCGCCACCCAGACCTGGGAGGCCCTGAACAGGCAGCCAGAAGGAATTACATTTGTGTGGGCATCCCTCTGTAGGGAACCGTGCTGGGCTTACCCACTCTAGTGCCCCGGTGCCCAAGCTGTGCCTGGTGCCTGGTGCTGATTTGTTCAGTGACTGAGTGTAGGAGGGTTGGGCCCTGTGGCTGGGTGCCCCTCTCTGCTGAGGCCTAGGGCACGGCCTGTCTCCTCCCCTCCTCCGTCCTCCTCTCTGAAGTCTATTCCCCAGGCCTGGCCAGGGGCGGGCATGGGCCGGGTGAGCAGCAGTAGTGCCAAGCTCAGCACACGCCCAAGGGCCCTCCTCTGCCGGCTGTGTGGGATACTGAGAGAACGGAAACCCCTTGGCAGCCAGACAGCTGCGTAGAAAGAGTGCCGGACCAGGATGGGGGTCCTGGGACTGCCGTTCGTCCGCGGCGAGCTCAGCGTCCCCCCTGCTCAGGGAGCCCGGTGATTGGGTGGGCCTGAGGCCCTTTCCCTGAGGTATTCTGGGGTCTCCGTTCTCTGAAATAAGAGGGGAAAAACATTCCGAAGGCTTGGGTTGTAGACTGTGGTCGGGAGGCCTAGAAAACGTAGCTAGGGTGATGGCAGTGGGGTGCGGGCGACAGCTTCAGGCCGCAGCCAGTGGCACAGGAGGTGTGGGAGGGTTGGAAGGGTGGGGAGCACTCTGAGCCCCCAGGCTCCCACCCCTCCCCACCGGAGGAGCCGGTTCATGGGACGGAAGGTCAACCAGCAGCTTGTCTGCAGGAGGACGGGAGCCCAGCATCCTCCTCAGCCCGACCGGGACACGGCTCTCTGGTGCTCGCTGGGTCGGGGCTCCGTCTGCTTCTCTAACGGAGCCCTGCTGGGCAGGCTTGGTGCCCACCTCAGCCACACTCCCTCTACGCTCTCAGCTCTCAGCTCCCCCACAGGGACTGTTACTTAAGTGCCCAAGCCTGATTTAACCTTTCTGGGCCTCGATGTCAAAAACACCAAAGCCCTGGCCAGGAATCTGGTCCTAATGTCTGCAGTTCCTCTAGAACTTGCCACATACTAGGCACTGCGTGGTGTGTATTATTTACCCCACTTTATAGATTAAGAAACTGAAACTCCAAGAGGTGACGTGACTTTCTGGGGTCAGCCAGCTAGGTAGTGGTTGAGTCAGGATAAAATTTTCTGTCCATTTTCCCCTCTCCAGGCCCCCTCAGCGTCCCTTCCTGGGGCTGAGCGCCGTCCTCGCCCTCGGCAGGACTCTTCCTGCTCAGGGCCGCCCATGGGGTCGGATTCTCTTCCCATCTAGCTGGGGGCTGCGGGCAGACCCCTGGGCCTGGGGATGGACCAGGAGACCCTCCTCCAAGGTCCGGGGTGCGTGGGCAGGTCCTGTCCTCACAGGGGCTGGGAATGGGTGGAGCCTGTGTGCAGGGCCTCATCTGTCCCAGGCGCTTGGCTTTGCCCTTGGATGGAGGGCAAAGGAACGTGACAGTCCCAGTGGAGGCATTTGGTCATCGTGGTCCTGAATTTGAGAGCTTTGGAAGGTCCTTCCCACCACCCACAATGTCAGCCCTCCAGGCATTTCTCTCCTTTGCTTCCAGGAAGTGGTGCGAAGGGCACTACCCCACCCCCCTGTAGGCCTGGGCCCCTCATGTCACCGAGGGCCAGAGAGAGACAGAGACGTGTGTGGGGACACGCGGTGTATTAGTGTGGGAAGAGGAACCAGCCCCTCAGGGCCCTGCTTCCTCCTGCCGGTGTTCCAGGGTGTTCCCTCTCCCGGGCTCACAGTCCCTGTGGAGACTGAACACTCTTAGGGCACAAAGGAACCATATCCAATAGAGGGACTATGAGCAGCTGCCCTCTTGGGCCTTCCCGATCTCCCTACTGGTCTCGGATATCTCTCAGTGACAAGAATCTGCCCACTTGTGAGTTGTTTGGAAAAGTTCAAGTGGTGAAGTGGTTCAAAGTTTTAGAGAAGTACCAGGAGAGAGGGGGCCTGGGGAGGGTCAGCAGGAGGCCCTGCTGAATGAGGGGCGGCAGCCCCGTGCATGGCTTATCCGCACTCTGGCATGTGAACCCCACTAGGCCTGTAAGACGGGCAGGACCGTCTCATTGCCCAGCTGCGGAGTATGAAGCTCAGTGAGAGAAAGTGATGGGCCTACAGATTTCCAGCCCGTTTCCCAGCCGCATATGCCCGATCCACAGCCACTGATCCCCTCGTGGGCCCGGACGGTGGCGTAGAAAGGTGGAGGGAGACAGTTCCCTGCCCTCGAGGAGCTGCGGAGAGAGTGAGATTTAAGTCAGAAGTGAAAGGAGCCAGAGCTGCAGTAGGTCCCAGGCCTGTGTGCACACATCCCAGCCGTGCTGGGGTCCAGGCGAGGTCAGCGCAGCTGGAGCCGAACGGGACAACTGGGGGGACTTTGGGAAGGAAGGAAGGAGTGGGAAAAGCAGGCAGAGCCAAGGGCGGGTGGCTGGCGGTGGCCTGGAAGGAAGCCCCCTGGAGCTGTCCAGGATGCACAGAATGGCGCCTGTGGGGCTTGTCCACAGCTCTTCCTGGACACTTTGAGCATCCTTTCTCATGTCTGAGCCTCAATTTTCTTGCCTGGACACTTGGCGTACTGACCCCTGCATCATGGCCTTGTTGAGAGAAAGAAGGAAGTGCATGGACAATTGTGCTGTGCCCGAAGCCTTCATACAGTGGGCACTGCCGCTGGGGTGCGGCTTGTCTGGGGCATGTCCAGCCACTCTTACGTGTCCCCCAGCCTTTATGCCTGGACAACTTATGTTGCAGATGGTGTGACTGGAGACCAGAGAGGGAAAGACACTTGTGCCAAGAAACACAGTATGTCAGTAGAGGAGTGGGACCAGAGCCCCAGGGTCCTGCCTCCCACTGCCAGTGCCACGACGGTGCCTTCCCAGGCTCAAAAGCCTTGTGGAAATGAAATGCCTTTGAGAACTCAAAGAAATGATGCTGTACCAGTGGGAGTCCAGCCGCTGACACCTGCTTTCTTGGGCCTCTCTGACTCCACTCCCTGCCTGCTTTACTAGCCTCAGTCCATGGGTGGCCTGTCCTAGCTCTGGGCTGACCTTTCACCTCTCTTTAATCTCGCCCTCATGGGAAGGCCCTTCTCAAGCCCTGTTAGCAGCATTAGGCCTCCTCCTGCCCCGTCTACCCAGGGACAGGGGATGGAGCAGTGGGCTGCTGGAAGCCGAACGAGAGACCTCCCTCCACCTGAGCCCTGGGAGTGGGGCACTGGGAGGCCAGTGGGAGGGGAGCAGGGCTGAGTGCACCCCCAGGCTTGCTGCTCATGCTTGAAATAGCCTCCAGCGTCAGCCCTTGAGTCCTTCCGCCTGTGGCACCTCCTTGTCTGTTAGAAACGGGCAGTCTTAGGTGCGGGTCAGCTTGGTCATTTCCATCTGCGGACTGGGCAGTGGGTGTGACTCCTGGAGGCTGTTTCCCTGTCAGGAGGGGATGACACCCACCTCCCAGGTCACTGCAGTTTCAGCGCAGGGGATGCACTGAGCAAGGGGCGCTGCTGCTTTTCTCTTCCCTCTTCCTCTCCTCCTGTCTGCTTAGAGCCGGAGAGCTTCCGGAGCCAAGCATGTAGATGAGGTGGGAGCCCCGGAAGACAGGAAGAGGGGAGGCTGTGGGGAGGGCCGGACTGAGTCGTCGCCGTGCCGCTGTGTGACCTCTGACTTTGCTGCCCCTGACCTGGCTCTGGAAGATTCCCTCCCCGACCTCCCACTCTGCCCCACTCACCCAAGCTTGGGAGTGGCCACTTGGGGTAATGCTGAAAGCACCGGGCAACTCACAGCCCCTGACCACTGGTGACACCCAGCTCGCCCACCACCCTACTTGCAGCTGGCCCTCCACCAGCCGGTCCAGCCAAAGGGAGTCCAGGAGTGGGGCAGGCTTGGCCTCAGCTCCGCCCCGGCCTCTCTGGGCACAAAGTGCTCACACAGTGGTGGGAGTCCCGGGCAGTTAGGCTGCACCCAGCCTCTCCCGACACATGGCCAGGCTCTTGGGAGCCCACATTCTGAGGAGGTGCTTATTCCCCTGAGCACAGGGTAGCCTTGCTGCCCGGGCAGTCGTGGAGCCTCGCATCCCTGCTGTTCCTGCCTGCGCTCTGCACCCCCAGTAGCTCAGCCCTGCCCCTCCCCTCCTCCCCTGGAGGTGCAGTCCAGCCCGGTCCTTCTGAAGGGCCCACCCTGCCCACTCTCACCTTCTGGCCCTGCCTGTGTGCTCCCCTCTCTCCTCAGGCGACCAGACGGCTCTCCCCTTCCCCGTCTGTGCCCCTTCCCCTTCCGGCCTCCGTGAACCTCCGCCTCCTACCTCACACTCTGTGTCTTGGAGGAAGAGGCGCCTCCGCTCGCGCTCTGCCCATGACCCGCCCCCGTCGTCTTCGGGCATTCCCTCTCCACAGCTCCTGTCTGGTTTCTGCCCCCACCCATTCCCCAGCTCTGGAGGACACCTGGGTCCCCCACGCCGGTGGCGATTCCCAGTCACCCCGCAGTCTCTGGGGTGTAACAGAGGCCCTCCAACACCTCTCACTAGTGGAGACCAAAGCAGCCCAGCCTCCCGCCCACTCCACGTGGCTGTGAACTTCTCAAGCAGCACTTCTGGGCCTGCTTCCCTTTCTGTCGAGTGGGCCACAACAATGCCTGGAACACAGTAGGCACTTAATGAATGCTTGTTGAATTAATGAACTAAGCAACTAATCCTTGGCCCATTGGCCTCACCAAATGTTATGCCATCAAAGTAACTAATAGATTTAAAGGGTTTTGCAAAGTTTGACAGTGTGGTTTGGACATGAGCATTTGTGATGTTAGCAGGATGTTGCTGCTGTCAGGTTACAGCACTGCCTCCGCCCCACAGCTTCTGCCTGCCAAGCACCTTCTCCTGCCTTGGGTGCCACTGTCTGTCCCCTAGGCCCCCGGCCGAACCCCGCTCACTGCCTCCTGTCTGCTCCTGTGTAATTCACCCTCCACCCAGGGGCAGCAGAGCCATCTTTCTGAAGCACGATTTAGACCCTGTCACTCCCCACTTACAACCCTTCAGGACCCAGTGGCTCCTGGGATAAGAGCTAAGCCCCTCAGCTGTGTCCGCAGGCCTGCCCTGGGGGAAGGGGCCTGTCTCCCTCTCTGCCCGCCCGTGGTTCATGTCCCTGGGCCTTGGCTCAGGCTACCCTTCTGCTTTCAAACCCAACTCCCTTTCCGCGTGGCACTTCCCAAAGATACTCTCCCTGGAAGCCTTCCCCGACCCCCAGCTCTGCTTTGGGTGCCCCCCACGCTATCCCGTAGCTCCTTGGGCTTCCGCTCTCACGCAGTCCTTGAGTGGCTGTTGTCTGTTATTTCCGTGTGGGTGCCCACCCCCCGCCCCAGCTTGTCCCACTAGGACTGTGAGCTCCCCGATGCGGGGGCTCTTGGGCATCTTTGTATCTTTAGTTTACAGAAATCATTAGAGAGCATTTGCTGAATGAATGACTCAATCAATCAGTGAATCAATCAGTGAACAAGCTGCCCCCAACCTCTCCCGCCCGCCCGCCGGCTGTGGGGACTCTGGGCTGGACCTTTGGGCCGGCAGTTTGCCTTTTCAGAGGATAATTCCTCGTTACACAGAGATCTTCAGCCTAATAGAGGCGGACAGATCATTCAGGGCAGTGGGGAGTCGTCGGCACAGAGTGCCTCTGCCTGCCCTGGCGGTGGCCTCCCTGAGTGCCCCTCTGGGCTGCAGGCACTTGCAGGAATTACGCCCGGCATGACCCTCCTGGCTAGCCACCTGGCCCGCAGTAGCAGTGGCTGTGTCTGTACTGCGGGGTCCTAGACTGCCCCAGGGGGTTACCGCTGACTGGGGGCGGCATGGAAGTCTGAGGGGCTAAGATGGGGACCAAGTCTGCCGAACCTTGCTCAGCCCTGCTGCCCTGTCCCCACCCAGTGAGAGCCGCCTGACCCTCGCCTCCTCCGCCCAGGTCAGCCCTTCCCCTGGGACCCCACAGAGCCTTCCTGGCCTGAGCACCTGCCGCGCTGTGTCCCGCCTCTGTGCTCCCCTGACGTGGCCCTGGTCCTGCTTTGTGCCTCGCAAGCCCTGCACATGGTCCGGCGGCCACGCTGCTCTTGCAGGCTCGTGTCCTGGGATTTCTGGCTTCCTGGCCCGGCTCTCCTGGTGCTATCTGCCCTCCCTGAGTGTCACCCTTCAGTGGACCCAGGCCATGCCTGAAGGGCCACTCCCTCTGTTTCTGGTCTTTGCCAGCCCCTGCCTCTGAGCCTGCAAATTGGCACAGAGTCCTGGGTGTGGGAGGGAACTTGGGGAGAATGGCAAGGAGCAAATGCTGCCCTATTCAGAGGGGAACCCTGGGGCTGAAGTGTCCACGTGCACACAACCTCTGACACTGGGGACCTAGAAGGTGGGGTTCTGGCTGTACAAGATACCCATGGGTGGGGGTCAGGCAGAATCTCCTGGAGGAGGTACTGGTGTTCCATGGGGATCAGTGATGAGGAGGGGGAGGTCCTCACCAGTGGGCAGAGCAGTGTGAGTGGAATTGTCTTGGGTGCCAACTCTGCTGGGCTCTATGCCAGCTTTGTACCCTACCCTGGCACAGCCTTCAGGTGGGTATTATTAGCTACAGCTAAGAGACAGGGAAACATAGGTTCAGAGAGGCTCAGGGACTGGCCCAGGGTCACCTGCTCTCACCGAGGCACTGCCAGGCCTCGACCTCGGGTCTGGCATCTTTACAGGCTCCTGCATGGGGGCGAGGGGGAGTCGGGAGGGGGTGGGAGGCTGGCACCCGCCACTACCATCAAGCAGCTGCTGACGGTGACTGTCCGGGGAGGGGGTGTGGGGGGGCTGCTTTCTGAGTCGGTCCTGTTCTTCCCGCCCCCCGTGGGAGAGCCCTCACGATGCGAGGTTCCTGCCCCCCCCCCTCCCTGGAGAGGCGGGCAGTTAGCCTTTTCAGAGGATGATCCCCCATTATACAGAGATATTTAGTTTAACAGAAGCCGACAGATCATTCAGGGCAGTAATGTCCTCCGGCTTCAAGCGTTTAGTTTCTTCAGCCTGAACTCCCAGATGAAAGGCTCCTTGCCTGACCGCCCTGCGAAGATGCCCGTGACCTTGACTGCAGTGGTGGGGTAGGTTTTTCCCTCCCTCCTTCCCTTCCCCTCTTTTGTGGGCTTCCCCTCCCTCCTTTTCTCTCTTTCAGAAAAAAGAAAGGTCTTTTCCTTCTTAAATGTTCATCTGGGAGGCTGTTGCTTAAACCCTCTGTGCTCTGGGCACAGGCCTATTGTGCTGGGTGCCGGAGGGGCTTGGGGACCCCTGGCTGGCCGGGAGCACTCAGCCATGTAGGGCCTGCGGGTGAGTGCGCCTGGTGGGCAGCTGGGTGGCGGGCCTCCAACCAGGCACGGATGGACGGAGGCTGGGCAGGTAGTCTTGCCCGTGGCTGGAAGTGGCCCCCTACTCCCTCTGCTGCCCCCCTGCCCCAGGGCTGGGCCGCAGGGGCCTGGCCTGCACCTTCAGTGATGGCGGGGGGGCTTCCCAGGCAGAAAGTATCATCTGCTCCTCGGTCCTGGCATCTGCGGAAGGTGGCTGGATTTCAGGGGCAGGTGGCCCTTGATGGCTTACCGCCGATCAAGGGGGCAGTTTCCAGAGCTGCCCCCTCCTGGCTCCTGCGGGACCCACTTCCCAGTTCATCCCTACCCGCTGCTCCCTGTCTTTCCTTCGTCGTCTCTCTCTGCCACCCCAGCCCCTCTTTCATCTGCTCACTGAGCCAAGTGCACTTCCGGGCAGGCAGCAGGGAGCGCGGGAAAGCACCAGGTATTTGGAATCAGCCGGTCTCGGGTTCAAATCTTGCCTCCAAGATTTAAAGCTGTTTCTGTTCAATGTAATATTTTGAATTTGGGTGAGTTTCGTAATCTCCTTGAGATTTCATTCCCTAACCTCTCAACTAAGATGCTGCCACTCAGCTTGCAAGAGTATCCTGGGGTTCAGTGTGATGGGATGAGGAGTGCTGCTAGGGAGTGGTGGCTTTTCCTGCCTTGGTGGTCCCAGTCTCCCCTGGGGAGACCACCTCCTGATGCCCCCACCTCTCCTGCTCGGGTGCCTTCTCTCTGCCCCCCTGGCTAGGAAGAGGGAGAGCGGTCAGGAGGGGTTCCTGAAGAGGTGGGTGTGGCTTCCCCCGGCCCCAAGCTGCCTGGGTGGGAGGGGAAGAAGGAGGCTGAGCAGGGCCTCCCTGAGTTCATTTCCTGGGCGAAGCCTAGTGTCTGGTCCCAGGTCTGGTTTCAAGGACCCAATTAAGGACCTGTGGGAGGACTGTCAGGGGAGGTAAGGTCAGGGCCCGAAGAACCTGGGATGAGAAGCCTTCTGGGCTGGACTCCCAGGTTTCAGTGTGTGTGTGTGGTAGGGGGGGAGATGGGCAAAGACAGCCTCTAACCTTCAGGGATGGGACTCTTGGTGCTGGATGAAAGCCAGGGAGGAGGGGGCAGTCAGCTCCTTCTGGGGCAGGGGTGTCCGCATGACCATTGCAGGAAGGAGAAGCTGTATGGCCCCTAGGTTTGGGGCCATAGAGAGAATGTGAGGCTGACTTGCTGCAGGACCTTGGGCTGGTCCCATTCCCTCTAGGCCTCAGTTTCCTCGTTTGCTAAATGGGATTAATTATCCTGCCTTCTGTGCTTTAGGAGGCGGCAGAGACTCAGAGAATAGATGGCAATGTTTAGTGATCTATAATGTAGTAATACTCAGTATTATTCTGTGCATTTCCTTTCCTTCCCTTCACCCATGTTGACCCACACAATGTAGCAACCTCCCATTTAGTGCAAATCCCTACCCAACATACATGGTCCTCCGACCTCTGCTTGCATACCTCCAGGGACAGGGAGCTCACTACTTCTCATGCTAAACAGCGATTTGTCTCCTTGGAGTCTTTTCTTTTTGGGCCAGCTCTGCTGTCTGGTCCCATAAATGTCAAGTGTCTTTGTCAGGAACCTCTGAAGTTCTGACCAGGCCGTGAGGCTTCACAAGGAG
This sequence comes from Manis javanica, assembly GCF_040802235.1. NCBI lineage: Eukaryota > Metazoa > Chordata > Mammalia > Pholidota > Manidae > Manis > Manis javanica. Next base: position 123,245,642 of record NC_133163.1, read on the forward strand.
TGTAGGTTCTAGGCCCACCTTTCCCTGTTTAGGCCCCTGTGAGCAGGTCCACTTTATCAAAGACCTTCTGTGCAGGTACATCATGATGGGACAGAGCTGTCTGGAGGTGGCTGCACCATCTCTAGAGCTGGGGCACCCGGCTCGCCCAGCTCCTACAGCTGCTGGCCGCCGGGCTCTACAGAATCCAGAACTCCCTGGCTACTCACAGAACTCACCCAGGTTCTAGTCACTCTCTCTTGTCCGCTTTGGCCCATTCCTAGGGCAAGTGGGTGGCTTTGAACAGGGACCTTGCTTTCTAATTGACCCCTCCCAGGCTGGACCTAACCTTGAAGGCTCCGTCCTAGCCTCTGCCAAAAAAGTTGTTCCAGGCAGTGCCAATGACCAGCCCTGTTGTTGCCAGTGAGAATCCACCAAGGGGCCAGTGTGGCCCACTCCCCGACGTCCTTGGACGTGGATATTTAGCTAACCACGGGTGACCCAGCCCACAGTTTTCTGCATCATCCACAGGTTGTCTCCAGGGCCTTGCTCATGGCTGGGTGCAAGTCATCCTCTGAGCAGCCGAGACAGGACGTGCAGTTGTCCTGCCAGACGGGTAAATGAACTCCCCAGACCTGCCGTCATTCCCCCTGGTGTGCTGCGCAGCACTTCTTGAAGTTCTGTGAGAATGGATGTGAAGCTCACTGGTCTAAGCCCAGTGCAGCTTTTTAGCCCCATTTTTAATAAAAGGGGAAGATGCTAATATTGATAAATGCCAATTCTTGACATACATATTATTTCACCGAATCTTCATCACAGCTTTGTGTGGGAGGATTGTGGTGGCTACTTGGAGGATGAGGGGACGGAGCCTGGGGAAGGAAGCCAGCTCACCGAAGCCCCACAGCTGGCAAGGCGCAGAGCTGGAGCTCGAGCCCAGGGTGGTCTTACCCTCACTCTCATGCTTCCCTGAACGTTGCCCCCTCTGTACCCTCTCCTGTGCCCCCAGCGCCCTTACCCAGTCCTGTGGCCTCGCAGTCAGCACGCTCACGAAGCGTGTGCTGGGCGCCTGCCCTGGGCCGGCCCCTCTGCACTCTCCTCATCCTCCTTGTCCGACATTCTGGGACAGTCTGCTCTCTGTCAGCCTGAGGGTGGGGCCCGATCTCTGCCCCTCTGTATGTGCCATACGCAGGACCAGGGAACAGAGCAGGGACTGGGGGAGAGTGATGCACCCTCGGGGTAGTGAGGCTACATGAGGAACATTATGTTTACTAGGCTCCCCCCTTCACCAAGTCCCCCCCAACAAACCCCATTACAGTCACTGTCCATCAGCGTAGTGAGATGCTATAGAATCACTACTTGTCTTCTCTGTGTTGCGCAGCCCTCCCCGTGCCGCCCCCACATTATACATGCTAATTGTAATGCCCCCTTTCTTCCCCCTGCCCCTTTATCCCTCTCTTCCCACCCCAGTTAATGGTAACTGTTAGTCCATTCTTGGGTTCTGTGAGTCTGCTGCTGTTTTGTTCCTTCCGTTTTTTTCTTTGTTCTTTTACTCCACAGATGAGTGAAATCATTTGGTACTTGTCTTTCTCTGCCTGGCTTATCTCACTGAGCATAATACCCTCTAGCTCCATCCATGTTGTTGCAAATGGTAGGATTTGTTTTCTTCTTATGGCTGAATAATATTCCATTGTGTATATGTACCACATCTTCTTTATCCATTCATCTACTGATGGACACTTAGGTTGCTTCCACATCTTGGCTATTGTAAATAGTGCTGCGATAAACATAGGGGTGCATCTGTCTTTTTCAAACTGGGCTCCTGCATTCTTAGGGAAAATTTCTAGAAGCGGAATTCCTGGGTCAAATGATATTTCTATTTTGAGCATTTTGAGGAACCTCCATATTGCTTTCCACAATGGTTGAACTAATTTACATTCCCACCAGCAGTGTAGGAGGGTTCCCCTTTCTCCACATCCTCGCCAACATTTGTTGTTGTTTGTGTTTTGGATGGTGGCGATCCTTACTGGTGTGAGGTGGTATCTCATTGTGGTTTTAATTTGCATTTCTCTGATGACTAGCAATGTGGAGCATCTTTTCATGTGTCTGTTGGCCATCTGAATTTCTTCTTTGGAGAAATGTCTGTTCAGCTCCTCTGCCCATTTTTTGATTGGATTATTTGCTTTTTGTTTGTTGAAGTGCAAGAGCTCTTTATATATTTTGGATGTCAACCCTTCATCGGATCTGTCATTTATGAATATATTCTCCCATACTGTAGGGTACCTTTTTGTTTAATTGATGGTGTCCTTTGCTGTACAGAAGCTTTTCAGCTTGATATAGTCCCACTTGTTCATTTTTGCTTTTGTTTCCCATATCTCCTTGCCCAGGGAGATATGTTCATGAAGAAGTCACTCATGTTTATGTCCAAGAGATTTTTGCCTATGTTTTTTTTAAGGGTTTTATGATTTCATGACTTACATTCAGGTCTTTGATCCATTTCGAATTTACTTTTGTGTATGGGGTTAGACAATGGTCCAGTTTTATTCTCCTACATGTAGCTGCCCAGTTTTGCCAACACCAACTGTTGAAGAGGCTGTCATTTCCCCATTGTATGTCCATGGCTCCTTTATCGTATATTAATTGACCATATATGTTTGGATTATTGTCTGGAGTCTCTAATCTGTTCCACTGGTCTGTGGCTCTGTTCTTGTGCCAGTACCAGATTGTCTGGATTACTGTGGCTTTGTAGTAGAGCTTGAAGTTGGGGAGTGAGATCCCCCAACTTCATTCTTCCTTCTCAGGATTGCTTTGGCTATTCAGGGTCTTAGGTGGTTCCATATGAATTTTAGAACTATTTGTTCCAGTTCATTGAAGAATGCTATTGGTAATTTGATAGGGATTGCATTGAATCTGTAGATTGCTTTGGGCAGGATGGCCATTTTGACGATACTAATTCTTCCTAGCCAGGAGCATGGGATGAGTTTCCATTTGTTAGTGTCCTCTTTAACTTCTCTTAAGAGTGCAGTTTTCAGGGTATAGGTCTTTCACTTCCTTGGTTAGGTTTATTCTTTGGTATTTTTTTCTTTTTGATGCAATTGTGAATCGAATTGTTTTCCTGATTCTCTTTCTATCAGTTCATTGTTAGTGTATAGGAAAGCCACAGATTTCTGTGTATTAATTTTGTATCCTGCAACTTTGCTGAATTCCGATATTAGTTCTAGTAGTTTTGGAGTGGAGTCCTTAGGGTTTTTTATGTACAATATCATGTCATCTGCAAATAGTGACAGTTGGACTTCTTCTTTACCAATCTGGATTCCTTGTATTTCTTTGTGTTGTCTCATTGCCGTGGCTAGGACCTCCAGGACTATGTTGAATGAAAGTGGGGAGAGTGGGCATCCTTGTCTTGTTCCTGATCTTAGAGGAAAAGCTTTCAGTTTCTTGCGGTTCAATATGATGTTGGCTGTGGGTTTGTCATATATGGCCTTTATTTGTTGAGTTACTTGCCCTCTCTACCCATTTTGTTGAGAGTTTTTATCATGAATGGATGTTGAATTTTGTTGAATGCTTTTTCAGCATCTATGGAGATGATCATGTGGTTTTTGTCCTTTTTGTTGATGTGGTGGATGATGCAGATGGATTTTCGAATGTTGTACCATCCTTGCATCCCTGGGATGAATCCCACTTGGTCATGGTGTACGATCCTTTTGATGTATTTTTGAATTCGGTTTGCTAGTATTTTGTTTAGTATTTTTGCATCTATGTTCATCAGGGATATTGGTCTGTAATTTTCTTTTTTGGTGGGGTCTTTTTCTGGTTTTGGTATTAGGGTGATGTTGGCTTCATAGAATGAGTTTGGGAGGATTCCCTCCTCTTCTTTTTTTGGAAAACTTTAAGGAGAATGGGTATTATGTTTTCTCTGTATGTCTGATGAAATTCTGCATTAAATCCATCTGGCCTGGGGGTTTTGGTCTTGGGTAGTTTTTTGATTACCAATTCAATTTCGTTGGTGGTAATTGGTCTGTTTAGATTTTCTGTTTCTTCCTTGGTTAGTCTTGGAAGGTTGTATTTTTCTAGGAAGTTGTCCATTTCTTCTAGGTTTTTCCAGTTTGTTAGCATACAGGTTTTCATAGTAGTCTCTAATAATTCTTTGTATTTCTGTGGGGTCCGTCATGATTTTTCCTTTCTTGTTTCTGATTCTGTTGATGTGTGTTGATTCTCTTTTTCTCTTAATAAGTCTGGCTAGAGGCTTATCTATTTTGTTTATTTTCTCAAAGAATCAGCTCTTGGTTTCACTGATTTTTTTCTATTGTTTTATTTTTTCTCAATTTTGTTTATTTCTTCTCTGATCTTTATTATGTCCCTCCTTCTGCTGGCTTTAGGCCTCATTTGTTTTTCTTTTTCCAATTTCGATAATTGTGACTTTAGACTATTCATTTGGGATTGTTCTTCCTTCTTTAAATATGCCTGGATTGCTATATACTTTCCTCTGAAGACTGCTTTTGCTGCGTCCCACAGAAGTTGGGGCTTTGTGTTGTTGATTATTTAGGAGCATGCTGTTAAGCCTCCGTGTGTTTGTGAGCATTTTTGCTTTGTTTGTACAATTTATTTCTGGTTTTATACCTTTGTGGTCTCAGAAATTGGTTGGTAGAATTTCAATCTTGAATTCACTGGGGCTCTTTTTGTGGCCTAGTATGTGGTCCATTCTGGAGAATGTTCCATGTGCACTTGAGAAGAATGTGTATCCTGTTGCTTTTGGGTGTTGAGTTCTATAGATGTCTATTACATCCATCTGTTCTAGTGAGTTGTTCAGTGCCTCTGTGTCCTTACTTATTTTTTGTCTGGTGGATCTGTCCTTTGGAGTGAGTGGCGTGTTGAAGTCTCCTAAAATGAATGCATTGCATTCTATTTTGTCCTTTAATTCTGTTAGTATTTGTTTCAGATATGCTGGTGCTCCTGTGTTGGGTTCATATATATTTATAATGATTGTTTCCTCTTGTTGGACTGAGCCCTTTATCATTATGTAATGTCCTTCTTTATCTCTTGTTACTTTCTTTGTTTTGAAGTCTGTTTTGTCTGATACAAGTACTGCAACACCTGCTTTTTTCTCCCTGTTGTTTGCATGGAATATCTTTTTCCATCCCTTGACTTTTAGTCTGTGCATGTCTTTGGGTTTGAGGTGAGTCTCTTGTAAGCAGCATATAGATGCGTCTTGCCTTTTTGTCCATTCTATTACTCTGTGTCTTTTGATTGGTGCATTCAGTCCGTTTACATTTAGGGTGATTATTGAAAGATATGTACTTATTGCCATTGCAGCCTTTAGATTCGTGGTTACCAAAGATTCACGGTGAGCTTCTTTGCTATCTTACTGTCTAACTTAACTCACTTATTGAGCTATTATAAACACAGTCTGATGATTCTTTATTTCTCTCTCTTCTTATTCCTCCTCCTCCATTTTTTATATGCTAGGTGTTTTATTTTGTGCTCTTTTGTGTTTACTTTGACTGCTTTTGTGGGTAGTTGATTTTATTTTTTGCCTTTAGTTAGTATTTGGTTGGTCTGCTTTCTTTGCTGTGATTTTATTTTCTCTGGTGACATCTGTTTAGCCTTAGGAGTGCTCCCGTCTAGAGCAGTCCCTCTAAAATACCCTGTAGAGGTGGTTTGTGGGAGGCAAATTCCCTCAACTTTTGCTTGTCTAGGAATTGTTGAATCCCTCCTTCATATTTAAATGATAATCGTGCTGGATACAGTATCCTTTGTTCAAGGCCCTTCTGTTTCATTGCATTAAGTATATCATGCCATTCTCTTCTGGCCTGTAAGGTTTCTGTTGAGAAGTCTGATGATAGCCTGATGGGTTTTCCTTTGTAGGTGACCTTTTTCCTCTCTCTAGCTGCCTTTAAAACTCTGTCCTTGTCCTTGATCTTTGCCATTTTAATTATTATGTGTCTTGGTGTTATATTCCCTGGGTCCCTTCTGTTGGGAGTTCTGTGTGCTTCCGTGGTCTGAGAGACCATTTCCTCCCCCAGTTTGGGGAAATTTTCAGCAATCATTTCTTCAAATACACTTTCTATCCCTTTTTCTCTCTCTTCTTCTTCTGGTGCCCCTATAATGTGGATATTGTTCCATTTGGATTGGTCACACAGTTCTCTTAATATTCTTTTATTCCTGGAGATCCTTTTATCTCTCTCTGCGTCAGCTTCTCTGTGTTCCTGTTCTCTGATTTCTATTCCATTAACAGCCTCTTGCACCTCGTCCAGTCTGCTTTTAAGTTCTTCCAGAGATTGTTGTATTTCTGTATTCTCCCTCCCAAGTTTATCCATTAGTCTCACATTTTTCTCTGCAGCTCCATCAGCATGGTTATGACCTTTATTTTGAATTCTTTTTCAGGAAGATTGGTTAAATCTATCTCTCCCCAGATTCCCTCTCAGGGTTATTCTTGTCTGTATCAAATTCTTCTGTCTTTTCATGGTGATAGAGGTGGTCGTAGGCAGTTGGCGCATGTGTCAGCTGGGAAAACAAAGTCCCTTCCTGCTTGCCTGTCGCCTTCCCTTCCTGTGAGAAGAGCGACTCCTAGCGGCTTGTGCTGGGCAGCTGCATGCCGATGGGGCCTCTGAGCCTGGCCTGGGTGGCTGCGGAGGAGGCTCTGTGTGGCTGCTGTGGGTGTGGCCAGTCTCAGACTGCTGCTCTGCTGTGGCGGGGCTGCACCAGAGGGGGAACAGCTGGGAGGCTGTTTATTGCCATGAGGGGCCTCAGAGCTGTGCTGCCGCCCAGGGGGTTAGGGTGCCCGGAGTTCCCTGGGATTCCCAACTGCTGGGCTAAGTGTCCCGGGACACTTCCATCCAGTTGTGGGACTCTTGTCCCTTTAAGACTTTCAAAAAGCACTTGCTTTTCTTTGTCCCAGGGGCACCGGCTGCAGGGACCCACTTGCAGGTTTTACTGTCCCGTTTCCCTAGTATCCAGGACTCTCCGCATGCACTGTGTCTGCGCTCTGGTGCGGATGGCTGGGGCTGGGTGTTCAGCAGCCCTGGGCTCCTTCTCCCTCCCGCTCTGACTCCTCTCCTCCCGCTGGGGAGCTGGGGTAGGGGGGTTACTCGTGTCCCACCAGGCCGCCACTTGTATCTTACCCCCTTCGCGAGGTGCTGGGTTCTCGCAGGTGTTGATGTAGCCTGGCTGTTGTCCTGTATCTTCTGGTCTCGCTTTTAGGAATAGTTGTGTTTGTTGTATTTTCAAAAATATATATGGTTTTGGGAGGAGATTTCCACTGCCCTACTCACGCCACTCTCTTGGCTCCTCCTGCCATGTTATTTTTAATAGTTATTTAAGAATATTTTGGGGTGTCTCGCTGTAAAAAGGTATGTGTCTGTGGTAGAAGGTCTAGGAGTTATCCCTGATTCTGTTTCTTACCTCCTGACTGCTGATGAGTTGGCTCTGCTACAGCCTGTATTTTCTGCCGAATCTGTCCAGTTCCTCCCTTACCCTGGCTCAAACCTTGTCTCCCTGTCTTGGCCAACTGCCACAGCCATCCAGCTGGTCCTCTGCTTCTGTGCCTATGCCCCTCAGTCCAGTCTCCACTCAGGAGCCCAGGGCAACTCTTCCCAGTGAGGAGCACATCATAGCCCTTCCCCAGTGACTTTCCAGTGCACTTGGGATGAAGTCCAAAGTCCTTACTGTGGCCCTGAGGGCCCAGCCCCCCTCGGGGCCTCCATTCCCACAGCTGCTCCCCCCTCTGCCCACCTCATTCCAGACACCAGGCCTGCCTGCTCAGAGATGCTGGCTCTTTCCCATCTCTGTTCTTTCCCTGCTCCTCCTGCTCTAGGTGTGGCTGATTTCTTATCATTCGGCATAAGCTCAGATGTGACCTCTGCACAAGAGCCTTCCCTGACGCTCCAGCTAGAGCAGCTCCCAGCCCTAGCCCGAGTACCCTCTCCAGAATTGCCAGGTTTGGTGATCTGAACTGTACTTGTCATTCTTTGGGACTATCTTGTTTATTTAATTGCTTTATCATCTGTATCTCTGTCCCTAAGAGAGCATCAAACTTTCTCTGTCTTGTATTCCATTGCATACCCAGCACCTATAATATACCTAGTTAAGTAAGTGCTGAGTAATATTTGGTGAATGAATGAAAAATAACACAGAAACGTGTAAAGGAGAAACAGGAGATTATACAATTGTAAATATCAGCAGTTAATAATGTAATTATTATATGTGTGTACACGTATGTGTGTGTAGGCTTGGAATCACTGCCTTTTTAATGAGAGACTTGGGGTGCCTGGGCCAGAAGCAGTGCATGCACAGGACACACACAGGTGTATATGTGGGTAATATATATGCATATGCACATGGGCACACATGTGTTTCCCTGATTAGTAGCAGTGTGACATCTGGGGAAGTCTTTTTATCTTTTGGGCCTTAGTTACTCCACCTGTGGAACGGGGCTGTCTGGGGATGGAGGCAGAGGTCTGGATGCCATGGCCTCCTGGGGTCAGCCCTTGCCAGTGGTAGGATCACCACAGGCAGCAGGGGCCCCCAGGCTGTTTCCCACTGTCCTCTGAGCTAAAATCTCACCCAGGCAGCAGAGAGTGGTCCAGCGGGAGGAAACTGGCAGAAAAGCCAGGAAACGTGAGCCTTTGCTGCTGGGAGTTGGCTTGTGTTTTGATTCGAGGTCTCCTGGATGCATGAGTAGCTTTAAACTGATAAGTTTTTATTTTTGTGTGTGTGCTTGTGTTTTAAAAAAATATTGATAGAAGGACAAAAACCACATGATCATCCCCATAGATGCTGAAAAAGCATTCGACAAAATTCAACATCCATTCATGATAAAAACTCTCAACAAAATGGCTATAGAGGGCAAGTAGCTCAACATAATAAAGTCCATATACGACAAACCCACAGCCAGCATGATACTTAACAGCGAGAAGCTGAAAGGTTTTCCTTTAAGATCAGGAACAAGACAAGGATGCCCACTCTCCCCACTTCTATTCAACGTAGTACGGGAGGTCCTAGCCACGGCAATCAGACAACACAAAGAAATAAAAGGCATCCAGATTGGCAAGGAAGAAGTTAAACTGTCCCTGTTTGCAGATGACATGATATTGTACATAAAAAACCCTAAAGAATCCAGCAAAGTTGCAGGATACAAAATTAATACACAGAAATCTCTTGCATTCCTATACACTAACGATGAACTAGCAGAAATAGAAATCAGGAAAACAGTTCCATTCATAGTTGCCTCAAAAAGAATAAAATACCCAGGAATAAACCTAACCAAGGAAGTGAAAGACCTATACTCTGAAAACTAAAAGACACTCATGAGAGAAATTAAAGAAGATACCAATAAATGGAAACACATCCCATGCTCATGGATAGGAAGAATTAATATTGTCAAAATGGCCGTGCTGCCTGAAGCAATCTACAGATTCAATGCAATCCCTATCAAAATACCAACAGCATTCTTCAATGAACTAGAGAAAATGGTTCTAAAATTTATACGGAACCACAAAAGACCCCATGTAGCCAAAGCAATCCTGAGAAGGAAGAATAAAGCTGGGGGGATTATGCTCCCCAACTTCAAGCTCTACTACAAAGCCACAGTAATCAAGACAGTTTGGTACTGACACAAGAACAGACCCATAGACCAGTGGAACAGAATAGAGAGCCCTGATATAAAGCCAACTGTATATGGTCAATTAATATATGTTAAAGGAGCCATGGACATACAATGGGGAAATGACAGCCTCTTCAACAGCTGGTGTTGGCAAAACTGGACAGCTACATGCAAGAGAATAAAACTGGATCACTGTCTAACTCCATACACAAGAGTAAACTCCAAATGGATTAAAGACTTGAATGTAAGTCATGAAACCATAAGACTCTTAGAAGACAACACAGGCAAACATCTCCTGAATATAAGCACAAGCAACTTCCTCCTGAACGCATCTTCTCAAGCAAGGTTAACAAAAGCAAAAATGAACTCATGGGACTACATCAAACTAAAAAGTTTCTGTACGGCAAAGGACACCATCAACAGAACAAAAAGGCATCCTACAGTATGGGAGAATATATTTGTAAATGACGTATCTGACAAGGGGTTAACATCCAAAATATATAAAGAACTCACATGCCTGAATACCCAAAAAGCAAATAACCCAATTAAAAAATGGGCAGAGGATATGAAGAGATGATTCTCCAAAGAAGAAATTCAGATGGCCAACAGGCACGTGAAAAGATGCTCCACATCGCTAGTCATCAGGGAAATGCAAATAAAAACCACAATGAGATATCACCTCACACCAGTAAGGATGGCCAGCATTGAAAAGACTAGGAACAACACTGCTGGTGAGAATGTAAGCTAATTCAACCACTGTGGAAAGCAATATGGAGGTTTCTCAAAAAACTAAAAACAGAAATACCATTTGACCTGGGAATCCCACTTCTTAGAATTTACCCAAGGAATACTACTTCTCAGACTCAAAAAGACATATGCACCCCTATGTTTATCGCAGCACTATTTACAATAGCCAAGAAATGGAAGCAACCTAAGTGTCCATCAGTAGATGAATGGATAAAGAAGATGTGGTACATATACACAATGGAATACTATTCAGCCATAAGAAAGAAACAAACCCTACTATGTGCAACACCATGGATGGAGCTGGAGGACATTATGCTCAGTGAAATAAGCCAGGTGGAGAAAGAAAAGTGCCAAATGATTTCCCTCATTTGTGGAGTATAACAACGAAGCAAAACTGAAGAAACAAAATAGCAGCAAACTCACAGACTCCATGAAGGGACTAGTGGTTACCAAAGGGGAGGCGTGTGGGAGGGCCGGTGGGGAGGGAGGGAGAAGGGGGCTGAGGGGTATTATGTTTAGTACACATGGTGTGGGGGCTCACGGGGAGAACAGTGTAGCACAGAGAAGGCACATAGTGGATCTCTGGCATCTACTACACTGATGGACAGTGACTGTATTGGGGTTTGGGTGGGGACTTGATAATATGGGCAAATGTAGTAACCACATTGTTTTTTCATGTGAAACCTTCATAAGAGTGTGTATCAATAGTACCTTAACACAGAAATTTTTTTAAATGTTGATACATTTATCTAATTTTTTTGAATTGTTTTTTTTTCAAGTGCTTCAAAATGTTTCCATGAAATTAAAAAGGACAAACATACAACACATCTGTATTTCTACCACCTCAAGGCAACAGTTGTTCCCTCCCTGCCCTTGCCTGTTTCCTGTGAAGACTGTACTGCAGCCTTGCAAGCAGGTGGAAATAGAAGTGGCCCTTGACCTTAGGCATGTTACTTAATCTCTCTGTGCCTCAGTTTCTTCATCCAAAAAATAAGGGTATGGCAATTATTGCTTCTTACGGTTCTTGTGCAAATTACATAAGTGGGCATTTATAAAGCACTTGAAAAGGCTTGGCACTTAGTGTACATTTATTAAATAAGATGAGTGAATAAATAGGAAGGAAATGCACCCAGAATCCTGCCATCATGGCACAAAGAGGCAGCTGTGGAAGTCTGTCTCTAGATTTGGAAGCTCAGAGTTTCAGCCCTGACTCTGCCCTTGCTACTCATGTAACCAGGAGCATGTGAGTGGCTTTTCCAAACCTCAGTATCTCCCTCTATAAAATGGTTCTGTGATCTGGACCCCAGGGTGCCGTGGTATGGAGGGGTAATGGATGTGCGTGGAGTCAGTGAGTGCCATATACCGCTGCAACCGAGCTACCCCTTCGTCCATTTTCTGTTTCGTGCTCAGTATTGTTAGGTAAACATTGCTTGATGTCACTACCATGCTCTGTGTTTATCATTTTTAGTGGCTGTGTAATATTCCATTGAGCAGAGGTGTCATGTACTTTGTTGTCTCTACTGTGGGACGTTTAGGTGTCTTACTGCTGTAAATGATCCTTCAGTGAGCAGCTCTGTGCCCAGAGCACTTTGCCTCTCATGGACTATTTCCCCAGGCAGCCTCAGGGACATTGAGGTTGCTTTGCCGGGACAGCTGAGGGACAGGCCAGCAGTGGTGGCTGGGGGAGGTAGGTCTCTTTAAAGGTGGCTGATGCCCTCCCTGCCCCAGGAGCAACAGCGTGGGTCATGGGGCAGCAAGACCCTCAGCGTGACAGCCCTGGACGTGATGGGAGAACATGAGGCCACCACAGGATGGGTGGTGGGTGCTGTGGAGAGTTGGGACTAGCTGTTGGAGGGACTAGGGTCTGGTTTTGCCTTTGCCACTCCCGCTGTGTGACCTTGGGCAATTTCCTTCCCCTCTCTGAACTTCACTTGTCTCTGTGTCCTGTGGCCAGGGGCTGGGCAAGCGTTGGTGCAGAGCTGTGCTGCCTACTACGGTAGCCACCAGTCACATGTGGCTGCAGGTGGGGGAGCCTGCGGAGGACTCACTGCCCTCTGCCCGGCCCGGAACACTCCTACTCATTCCCCTGGGTTAAGCACTGTCCTCCCCCGGGAGTCTTCTCGAAGTCTAGAGCAGAGACCAAAGAAGAGGGCTGCCCGGGCCCTAAGCCTGGCTCTGGGCACCCAGGGGGAAAGGAGCGGCGAGAAGCGAGTCCGCAGTCCTAGGGCTGAAGCTCCCTGCTTCCCCTGCCGTCCGCCAGACACAACGCTCTGACCGCGGCTCACGGATTCCAGCCACGTCTGCCCCGGAGCCCTCCCTTCTCTTCGGAGGGCAGGCTTTTTGTAGAAGCTTTCTGCAGCCTGGGGGTACCCCAGGGGACGGACGACCTGCGGGAGGGGGCAGTAAATGGGGGTGATAAGATGCGAGTGTGAAGAAGTGGAGACAAACTTGGCTAACGTTGCTCTCACCTTTGCCAAGGTGTGGCCACTGCCGGCCGTGCCCCGTGCCCCCTAATGCCCCTCTGTTTCCCACATGAACTCTTGTTTCTCCTATTTTCTAGGGGTCCCACGGCCATGTCCTGGCTGCCTTGAGTCTGTGGGGCGACCCACCTCCTGCCTGTATCTCGGGGCTGTGGCCCTGTCCAGCCCCGGACCTGCTCCCAAGCCTGCTCCTCACCCCCGCCGGGGCTGAAGGGACTCCTCAAGCTTTGGGACTCAGCGGGGCACAGTAGCAGTCACGGTAGGTGGCATCCCTCCCCTGCCCACTCCCTGGCTCCTGGGGACCCCTGAGCCTTCTTGGTCCTCCTGAACACTGTATCCGTCACAATCCCTTTGGTTACAAATAGCGAAAAACCTATTTCAGTAAAATGAAATGACCAGTTCATGTAACTGAAGTGTCCAGAGGTAGGTTGGGCTTCAGGCAGGGCTTGGTCCGCTGGCTCAAACAATGTGACCAGGGCCTGTTTCCTGTCTCCTCTTCCTTGGTGAGAGCTCTGCTCCTGCTGGCGTTTCATATAGATAATATGGCCATTGGATGTTTGTCAGCAGTTCCTGGGGCAACGTGCTTCCAAATTTAAATCTGGGGTTGGGAGTGGAGACAAAATCTGCTTTCCTGGTAGAACAAGCAGAAGTCCTGCCGAAGGTCTCTCGGGTCCTATTGGCAGGATTTGGGTCGTCCTTATCCTTTAAGTGCGTCCACAGGGCTTGGAAAATAGAGGGTCTGTGGGTCAGAGTCTTTCCTTCCCCAGCTGTGTGACCAGGAATGAGAGAAGAGTGTTCACCAGAAGAAGCTCAGGGTTCTGCTGGCGGGAAGGAGATGCCCTCAGCCAGGGGAGGCAGATGACAAATAATTGTTATAGGTGAAGTCTGTCCAGGTTGGAGAGCTTGAAGCCAGTCCCAGACGGATATGGACATGCTGTGCGTCCTTGGGCAAGTCCTTGTTTTTCTCACCTGGCAGGGGGCCTGTGGGAACTATCTGGAATGATGTGTGGAAGCCCTGGCTCGGCGCTCAGTAAATCCTTATTCTCTTCCCCTTCCCTCCCAGGGGGTTTGAGACCTCCCCGTTTTCTTCAGACTTGAAAGGAGATGCAGAGAGTATGGTCAGTCAGGATCCCCAGAAGCAGAGCCTGAGAGGAGGATTTACATACATGAGGTTTAGTGAGGGTGGGTTCTCGGGAGAAGAAAGGAAGAGACTGGGGCAGGAATGACCGCCCGGGGAGGTTGTGGCCTGTGGCCTCAGGTGACGTCTAGCCTTGGGCTAGTCCAGGGGTCCCTGGAGTATAATCACACCATTGAGAAGGCCATTCTCTGGAGGAGGCGGGGCCGTGAGCTGGGCAGCCGGCACTCCCTGCAGCGGGGTGGGGGTGGGGGGGTTGGGGGGTGCCCTGGCGGCAGAGGAGCTGTGGGCAGGCACCATTCAGTACAGGAAGGTAGGACCCCATGTCCCCAGGCCGGCCAGTCCTGCAGCCCCCTGCCTGTTGCGTCCTCTGGCTTTTGCTCCCGCTGCTCCAGCCCACAGGGCCAGTTCCTCCCACCCTGGGGAGCTGGGCCGCCACGCCTGGGCTCTGGTGATGGGGGCGGCCCCCATCTCCTCCTCTGGAGAACACTTTTCTACCCCTGGTCCCTCGCCCTTCATAGTTCCTCTTTTCTCCTTAGATGCCATCTGAGGTTTGGCCATGCCGTTCCCCCGTCTGTTATGCCCTGTCTTGCTCTCTACCCTTTCCTCTTTTTCGAGGCCCATTGTAGGTCCCTCCTCCCGAAAGCACCTGCCGGCTGCCCCAGCAAGCGGTTATCTCCTTTGGCCCACCTTCCAGCGCCAGCTTTTTCACAGAAGGGAAGGCCAAGGCCCGGGGTGCGCTTCCATGTGCAGGCTCCGTTGGCTCCTGCGCCAGGGCCAGAGCCGTGGCCCTCTGTGTCTTTGCTGCTAGGGAGCTCATAGCTGGTTTGTGGCCCATTTCGAATAAGTGCTCGGGATGCTAGACTATGCAGTTGCTCAGTAGCCTTGCCTCTAGCTTCACCTTTCTTTTCAGCTTTCCTTCTTATTTCTTCTCTTACTTTTCACCGTGGCTGTTCTTAGCAGCCTCAAACGCTTTTACAAGTATAAATATCCAAAGGGAATAAATAACCAAGAGTGGCCTTGGTTAAAGCATTCAGTGCCGACTGTAGCCAGATACTTGGCCTTCCCCTGCCTCGGGGTAGCTGGGGCAGGGGGTCTCCCCCAGGCCTGGGGCTCAGCCTGTCCCCAGGGAGACACCAAAACCTGACCACGGCGGCCTCCTTACAGCGCCCGGCGTGCCCTCCGTGGCTCTGGAATAGCATTGTTCTGCTCTCCACCCTCTTCCCTCCCCCTCCCCATCCACCAGAAGCTAATGAAAGAGGCTGGGAAACCCAATCCTCTGGTAATTAAATTTACTTAACGGGTATTCAAGTGGAGTAATGAGAAGTTTAATGCAGTGATTAGATTTTTCTTTAATTAATTAAAATGAGAACCATGTGTCTTGCCAGCAAACCAACTTGACCCTCTGCTTGAGAGTAGAAGCCAGAGACAGTGGGGGGCTAGCTGTCTGCACGGGCAGGGGGGCCGAGGGCTGAGTCCGGCATCCTAGCCTGGCCCTGCTGCTCTCAGAAGACGGCCCAGCTCTAGTGCTCGCGCAGGGCACTCTTTAACTGCTCACCCATTTCTGAGCCCCGTCAGGGCCAGATCTGTGCTCGACCTGAGCTGCCCACAGCTGAGGGATCCGCAGGCCCTCACACAGGCAGCTAGGAAGAGATCCTCCATGGAGGACTTCAGGCCCTGTGAAAGGAGGAGGCGTTTGGGGTATCTCATTGCAAGGGCCAGCTGCCCTGTGCACCTGCGTGCTCAGCAGACCTGGGCTTACCTCCACTGGCACTGTATCATCTGTGCTCACGGAGTGTGGGCAGTCAGGTGGGTAATCGCGAAGTCTGCAGTAACCCACAATCCACTTATGCTTAGCTTGCAAATGCAGCCACTCCAGGAAGCTGTCCATCCTCGCTGTCTCGCAAGGCCCGTTAGGAATGCAAGGACGCACTTCCCTCCTTGAGCCACTTCTGCTGGGGTCCGGTGGTGGCTGGGGCCGAGGGAACACGGGAATCCCACCATTGCTATTGGAGGGGCGCACAGGACAGGCCTTGCCAGGACAGAAGCTGGACATAGTGGAGACCTAGAAGACAGGCCCCAACATCCCAGGGGCAAAATACATGTTTTCAAAGTAATGGGTAAGACAGGAGAGTCCTGAACCCTTCATGGGTGGGGAAGCAGAAAACTTTCTTCAGTGAGTCCTGACCCTACCCCCACACTGAGCCCTCATCCCGGACAGACTGAACCTTGACCCTGGCCCTACACTGAGCCCCGACCCCAGCCCCTCACTGAGCCTAATGTTGTCATGGATGTGCCAACAGAGAAACAGGTGCTAGGATGGGCAGGGTGAACGGTTGTTTGTCCCCCTCCACTGCCAGCTCTGTGGCCCGTGTGCAGACTCCCGCTCAGGCCCCACACCAGTCTCGGGAATGGCCAAGATGAGTCAGACGGGGTCCCCACCCTCGGGGCTGGTGGGGGAGGCGGTGAACAGGCAGCTCCAGTGATCAGAGCTGGTGGAGGGAGGCCCGGAGGGCTGGCGGGCTGTGGATCTGCAGGTGGGGTGTTCCTCTGGCAGCAGGGGTGGGGGGTGGGGGGCCAATGGGGAGACTGAGATGGGGTCTCAGTGAGAGGTGAGGACAGGACCATGTGGGCAACTGGGGGGCCTGAGGTGAGTGGTTCTCCCCCAGGAACTGGCATTGACTCCCCGGCCACTCTCTGCTCCTGCTGACCCAAGGGGCTTCTCTGTAGGACAAGGTGATGGTGTGCCAGGCCCTGGGCTGGTAATGCCCCTCAAAGGGAAGCATTTCTATTTCATGGAAGAGGAGACAACCCATGCGGAGACTTGCTGAGTTCCTGTCGGCCTGAGGTGGGCTATGGGGGGGCATCTCCCCGGTCCTGCCTGCCTTGGACCTGCTCCCTGCTCTTCCACGGGGTGGACTTGCCCTGGAGGCAGGGGCCCTCCCCTTCTGACTCTGCCCGCCGGGGGGGGGACACAGCCTGGGCTGTCCTGGGAGTCTGAGGGCTCGGGCTTGGGCCAGTCAGACGGGCACCCAGGGCCTCTGGCTGCAGCTGGCATCCTGGGAGTGGGGGAAGAAAGGAGGGCCCTGGCTGGGTGGGGTCTCGCCGTGAGAAGGGCAGCCTCTGCTTCCTTCATCCCCTCTCTGCCCTCTCCAGACCCCAGCCCTGTGGATTCCAACTCCCCAGCCCCATTTTCCCCTCCTTCCATGGCACAGCCCTTTCTGAATAACCAGGCCTAGAGAAACCACCCCGCCAGCCACCACCACCCACATGGGAAATTGAAGCCCCGAAAGGGGTGGGCACTGACTCAAGATCATGTGCTCTGTCTCTCCTGCCTTTAAGGTGAAGGGCCTGAAGTCACTTATCTTGAATTTAAACACAAGCGTTGGGTTTGAAAACTCTCCCTGGGTGGGGAGGCCTCGGGGGTGGGGTGGGTGCCTGTGGCCACACAAGTCCACCCTACACAGGAAGGCGCCCTGGGAGCTGCGTGCCTCCCTCGCCACGTGCACCCCCACCCCCTGGGCTCCCAGTGCTGGGAGCCACTGTCTCATTCAATCCTCTGAACCGTCTGGGAAGCTGAGTCATTTTCTGTAGATGAGGGGACCAAGTCGGGGACTCGCCACCATCACAGTTACGTGCTCAGGTGGAGCTTGCTGGACAAGCTCAAATCCCGGCCCAGCCACTGGCTGTGATCGCCCCCTACCTACCTGCAGGCAGCACCCCCCCCAGCTCTCCCCAAGACCCCCAGCCCTGCATGCCTCCTCCCCTACCCAGGGCACTTCCCTGCTTGTTCTGCTCTGCAGCCAACACCGATGACTCTCCCCTGTGCTCCCCGCCCCTGCCCACCTCCAGGCCCTTCCTTGTTCAAGCCGTTCCAGCCCCTGGAGTTCTCCCCAACTCCGTCTGCCCAAGCCCCCCTCATCTTTCTAGGCTGGGCTCAGATGCCGCCTGCTTCCTACAGACGCCCTGTCTGCCCTCAGCCTCTTCAGAAACCGGGCTCCTCTGAGCGCCGCCCCCACAGCTCTTTGCCTGCCTGCCTCTGAGGCTCCTGGCCCCCCGTATCTGACTCTGTGGCTGTGTGGAAGGCAAGGAAGGCTGCTCACCTCTAGCTTCCCAGGCCAGTAACCCCCAGGGCCTGGCACACAGTAGGTGTGCAGGAGATAGCTGGTCCTCACCTTGAGAGGGGCTGCACCTCCACAATCCCTTTCCTCAGCAGCCCCCCATCTACTCCAGCCCCTGGAGGAGGCCAGCCTCACTGCCCACTAGCCCTTACTGAGCTCTGACTGGTAGGGTAGGCACTGGCCTCTGGCACCAGCAGGCCTCCCTGTGCCCACTCCCGACCTGCCCAGTTTCTAGGGGCAGAAACAAGGCAGAGCCTGCCCTTGGAGGCTCATGGGCAAGCCTCAGGGCCTGGAGGTACAGGGACTGGTGTAGGTCAGTGCTGGCCGAGGGCTGGATGGGCACTCTGCCTGGCAACCCTTACTGGCTCTGCTGATTACTGGCTGTGTGAGTTTGAGCAAGTGATGTAACCTCTGCATGCCTCAGTTTCCTCATCTGTTAAGTGAGGTGGTGACAAACGTACCTAGGGGTGCAATGGGGATGAAAAGAGTCACTACAGCACACAGCGCACAGCACAGCCCCAGCACAGACCTACAGGGGGTTCCCCCTGAGTGCTGGCTGTCACCGTCGTCATGGGAGGGAGCACGAAGGCTGAGTGTGCTGGGGCCCTCAGAGAGAGTTTCCAGAAGGTGCTGACACTTGAGCAGCAATTTGAAAGATGAGGCACAGAAGGCAGGAAGACCACTCCAGGAAGGGAACTGCACAAAAACCCAGAGGCAGTTTTGGGGGGCATGCATGGCAGCTGGGTGTGTGAGAACAGGTGCAGGGAGACCCCAGGCTGGTGTCTCACAAGGGCTGTGTCCTGTGTCCTGAGGGACCTTGCATGCCGCATTGAGGAGGATGGGCTTTGTCCTGCAGCCTGTGAGGGGCCATGGAACGGGGCTTTTTTTTTTAACCATGAAAGTAATATTTGCTCATGCAAAAACATGGAAACAACATAGATATGTGTCCTGTTAAGTATGAAAGGTCCTTCTTTGCCCTTTTCTGCCAAGGTTCCACCTCCGGTATGCCTCCTTACAGAAGTTTTTCTGTACCTTAAAAACATATTCATTGTATGTTACTTAAAAAAAATAAAGAAATGGAATCATGTTATACACATTACTCTGCCACTTCCATTTTTTATTTGCCAGTGTACTGTGGGCATCTGTCAGTGTCATGGCATACAGATCAACTGTGTTCTTTTTAATCGTTGACTAATATTCCGTTGTTTGGCTGTAGCATAATTTATGTAACTAGTCCTGGGTTGATGGATATTTAGGTTGTCTTCAGTTTTTCACTCTTGCAGATAATGCTTCGGTGAACATCCTTGTGCATATATCTTGCTGACACATGTAAGCATTTTTGTAGGATCGATTTGTAGATGTGGAATTGCCAGGGTGAGGGGTATGTGTATCAGATTTTGATAGGTACACTGCCACACTGCTCCCCCAAAAGGTTGGGTCAGCCGACGCTCCCACCGCTGCTATCTGTGGGTGGCCATTTCCCCACACCATCCTCCACACGGGACATTGTCAGGCTTTTTAATTTTTGCTAATTCAGGAAATCATTTCACTGCGGCTTCAACCCTCACCTTCCTTCTCCCCAGTGAGGTTGAGTTTTTTTTCATGCAGCTATAGGCCATTTGTATTTCCTCCTCTATGAATTCACTGTTCATATCCTTTGCCCATTTTTCTTTTCCTTCTGCCTTTTTCTTATGGATATAAAGAAGCTTTTAGTGTATTAGGAATTAAAAAATTTTTGTCTCTTATGTGTGTTGAAAATATTTTCCTTAGTCTGTCGATGATATTTTTAACTTTGTTTATGGTATCTTTGGCAATATAGAAGCTTTAGCTCTTTATTTAGTCAAATCTGTCAGACTTCTCCTCAGGGCTTCTGAGTTTCATGTCTTGCTTGGCCAGGCTTCCTGGAAGCGTTTTCCGCAGAGCAGGGATGCAGTCAGGTCTGTGACTGGGCGAGGTTGTTCTGATGGCCAGTGTGTGGAGGGCGAGCGGAGGAAGGACAGCAGACCAGAGGACAGGAACCCGCTGAGGCCTTTGTGCTGGGCTGCGGGTGGGGGAGAAGTGGGGAGGTTAGTTTGAGAAATATGCCCATGGTGATAGAATGCGAGGGAGAGAGAGGGGAGGGAAGGGACCCCAGGGTGACGCCTTGGTCTGGGGGACTGTGTGGCTGATGCCACCACTGCCGTGTGCCCGGGGACAGGACTAGGAAGGGAAATGCATGCAGATGCATGTGAGGGCTCACGTTGGCAGGGACGTGTGTACGTATGAGCACATGGCTGCACACATGTGCATCCTTAGAAGGCTGGTGATTGGTGTATCTGCACTGTGGCTCCATGGCGGGGGTGCGATCTACTTTTTGTGGAGTATCTATTCTCTACCAAGTACTGTACTGTAGAAGGCATTACACACACACGCGCACACACACGCACTCGCGCGCGCACACACACACACACGCGCTCTATAATCTCTATTACCATATGAAGTATGTTTCACAGGTCAGGAACCTGACTTAGAGAGGTTAAGTAAAGTACCAGCTCAAGGTCACAGAGCTAATAAGTGTCAGAAAGAGGATTTTTGCTGACAATTTAGATTTAACAACCCACAGGTAGGATTCCCACCAATGACATTGAAAAGTCTTTCACTCATTTCTAACCTGGCCAATCCAGTTTCAAGGGGACACGAGTGCCAGAGCCAGATTGTCCGGGTGTGAAGTGCAACCCAAGGCAAGTCACTTCACCTTTTTGTGCCTCAGTTTCCCCACCTGGAAAATGTAGACAATAACAGTGCCCACCTCAGTTCTGGGGCTGGTGGGAATGGAATGTGCCAACACATGTAAGGTGCTCAGCCCAGTGAGGGCTCTTTGGGTGCTGACTAGGCTGACTGCCTCCCACAGTGGCAGTGGCGCTTGCTCTGCACCACAGTGGCTGTGCCCCTTGACCTTTGCCCGTCTCTCCATCCTCCCTCCACCTGGCACCTCACTCCTATGCCAGCTTTCTTTCAATTCCCCACAGGAACTTCTTTTCAACATTTGCCTTTGAACCTTTGTCTTCTTTTTTCAGCCCCCAAGCCCTTGACAGACAGACAGTGAATTAAAGCCAAAGCAGTCAGCAAAAACCATTCAGGGACTCCTCCAAGCGGTTCTGATGAGGCTCTTTCCCCAAGCCTGTGCATTCATCCCAGCATTGCCCAGGCCTCGGAGAGCCAGACCATAACGTCCACTGCCCTGAGTGGGGCTGCCCAGGTGCGCTTAAGAGCCAGGGGTCTGAGCTGACTCCAGCCCAGCCAGCTCCACCTTAGCCAGGAGCTGTCACTGGGTCCCTGACCCCAGGACAAGTAATTCTTAACATTATCGGCCGTGGAACTTACCCGTAGGAAACGTAAGCAGAAAGCACAGCAAATTCTGGGCACAGTTCCTCCCCATGAGCACATCTAAGCAAATCCTGGGGCCAGGAGGGTGGGTGCAAGGTTTCCAAGCTGGGTTAAGACCTCAGGTCTGCACCCAACTTAAAACTTCTCAGAAAAAGGGAGAAGTCACAGGGGTGCTATTCCAGAAAACTCACTGAAATCACCAAACTCATCATACGGACTTCTCATCATTGAAATAAACTTCCAAGTAAATAAATCCTAGTGGTAAAGAATGGTGCAGTTACTACCTGTCTTTTTGTGAGATTTTGCTTTCAGTTGCACTGTTTCAGTCTCAACCCTTTGTTCTTAACCCAAAGGATGGCATAACTCACTTCAATCCTTCCCAGGGAGCAGCTACACCCAACTGCATGCCCCCCACCCCACAGCCTCTGAGAAAGGATTCTTTATGACTGCTCTTTTGGAAGACCCGGTCCCCATGTCGCCAGGGTCCCACCAAGCCTGCCTTTGTGCCCCTCTCCCAGCACACCCCATGCTCCTGCAGAGTGCCGGGCAGTGCCACCGTCTCCAGCTGCCCTGGCCCGAGTTCAAAACTGGGTGCACACAGACAAGTACCGACATCAGCCATCAGCCCCCACGTGCCGGAAGCTTCTCAGTTCGCTCTTGTGATAGAGGAGCCTCTCTAATGGCCCCAAAGAAGCTGTGTTGTACCCATTTCTGTTTTCAGGAGAGGGGAACGGGAGACAGTATATCCACTGCAGCCAAATCTTACTTCTCAGCAAAAGGGAGGCGTCACAGGGGCGCTTTCAGACACGAGGCTTTCCCCTCACCACACCCGCCAGAGCCCGCTGCTCCTGTGAGCGGCTGCCTCTGCTCTCTGTTCCCTGTGTTGTCCCACAGGAGCACAGAACCTACACGGTGATAATTGCCGAAGTAAAGTGCCAATAAGTTCAAAATATAAATATACAATTAAGCTTGCAGCTTGTTGTTTCTGTCTCCAAGGCCCTGTCAGAGCTTCTGTTTCCCCTCAAGTTGTCCACCAAGGGCAGACAGACTGGGGGACCCAGAGTCTTTCTGAGAGCCGGTCCCAGACCCGAGTCAGGGATAATAAAGTTCTGAAGATGCCCAACCTTTGCTCTAAGGTCAAGTCCAAGCCGTAGAATGTAGGCCAAAGCCCCAACTGTCATGGAGGTGCTGCCACTTGCCTCAGCTCACAGTGCCCTTTTCCAGGCGGGGATCGTCCTGCTGGTGGGTCCTGCTGCAGGGCCTGAAGCCTCCCCACTTCTCTGTGGATGGGTAACCCTTCAGCTTGGGGATCGAGATCATTCTGTCCCCCACTGAAATCTTAGTGATTCAGAGGCTTCCAAATGGAGCTTAGTTCTCACACCTAGAAAGTCATCCAAACACGCTCCCAAACCCAGTATAGCCACGCACCCCTGAGCGGCCAGTGCGGCCTCGTATGGGCAAGGTTGTGCTGCATTAACAAGTTCTATCTGAACTCTGAGTGGTTTGATGCAACCAAGCTTCCCTTCCTCTTCTTTTACCATATGAACTCACATGTCAAGTCCACTGTGGGAAGTGGGTAGGTGGCAGACCCTGGTCCGTACAGTCATGCAGGTACCCACGCTGACAGAAGCCCCGCGGTCTGGTAGCCACCCTGTCTGAGCATGTGGCTACTTCATCGCAAAGAAGAGAAAATGGTAGAGTAACACACTGGCTCTTAAATGCTTTGGCCCAGCAGGGACACAGGTCGCTTTTATTTACTGCCTATTGGCCAGAACTTCTCAAACGGCCTCAGGAAATGTGGGGGACGATGTGCTGGGGTGGGGAGGGCATGGAGGAAATGTGCCCAGACGTTCAGTGAGCGGCGATACTCTGTGTGCAAGGGGTTTCAGGCCATTGGACCGCTCTCAGAGCTGGAGTTACAGGAGCCGAGGCCGCGGTTTCCTGCTCCTCTCCACCTGGGTGGCCGAGGCCCGGGAGGGCCAGAGGGCCTGGGAAGGCCAGATGGGAACAGCTTTGGGGAGGAGTCCCTTTGGATAGCAAGCCCCGTGGCAGGCCTGGCTAGGCCCTCTGCCCACCAGGCAACAGGTTTGACCCAGTCTCTCCCCTCTTACCCCACTGATTGCTTTCGATACCAACACCATCCCATGAAATGCATTTCTCAGGAGGAGACACAGGATTGCGAGTGAGGATGAGTTCATGGAGGGAGATAATCCAAGAGGAAACATCCAGAAGCTGCTGTGTCTGGGTCCATTCAGGCTGTTCTAACAAAACACTAGGCACTGGGTGGCTTATAAATATCAAGCTTATTTCTCACAGTTCTGGAGGCTAGAAAGTCCAAAATCAAGGTGCCAGCAGATTTGGTGTCTAATAAGGGCCCTCGTCCTGGTTCACAGATGGCCGTCTTTAGATGGTGTCTTCACACGGGGCAAAGGAGTTCTCTGGGGTCTCTTATAAGGGCACTCGTCCCATTCATGAGGGCTCCACCCTCATCACCTAATCCCTTCCCAAAAGCCCACCGCCAAATGGGCTTTCAACATGACAGTTTTGGGAGGACACGAACATTCCATCAATGGCATACTGAATATGATGGTCTTAAGCCCAGGACAGCACCCTCGCCAGGAAAGAGAGAGCTGCACGTGGCGGGCTTCCTTGCGGGCTTTCATTCCTTCAGCAAATGTGGCTGCTCTGTGCCCCGATGTCCTGATCGTGTCTGCAGAGTCTGACTCCAGAACACCCGGGTTCGAAGCTTGGCTTGGCCCCTTATTAGCTATGCGACCTTGAACTAGTTACCTCTCTGTGCCTCGGTTTTCTTCTCTTTAAAATGGGGATCATGATAACATCTATCTCTGAGGGATAGCTGTGAGGATGAAGTGAGTTAATGATTGTAAAGCACCTGGAACAGTGTGTAACACATGCTAAGGGCTCTCACCACCACTGCCCCCGTCATCACCATCACCATCCAGTGCCACATACTGTTCTAGATGTTGGGGGAGTAGATATCAGGGTCCCTGCTCTCACATATCATGGGGGAAATGGGAAATAGACAGATAATTAGGTTGATAATTACAAATGGTGGTTGTACTAAAAAAAAAATCAGGCACATGAAAAATCACTTATCATTAGTCAGTAGGGAAATGCAAATTAAAACTATGATGAGATACTGCTGCATATCTGTGACAATGATTTGTACAAAATTGACAGCACCAGGAGCCAGTGAGGATACAGAGCAACTGGAACTCTGATATGTTGCTGGTGGGAATGCACATAGTATGGCCACTTTAGAAAACATTTTGGCAGTTTCTTATAAAGTAAAAAATATGCTTACCATAAGCCCAGCAATCCTACTGCTAGGTATTTACGCAAGAGAAATAACAACTTATGTTCATACAAAAACCTGTATGCGAATATTTATACTGGCTTTGTTCATAATCGCCAAAGCCCAAAGGCCCTTCTGCTGGTGAGTGGGTGAACTTCAGTACTACTCAGCTATAAAAAAGGAATGAAATTCTGATATAGGAAATAACACACCTAAATCTCAAATGCGTTATTTGCTAGATGGAAATAAAGCCAGACTCAAAGGCAACATATAGGTGATTCCATATGTATGACATTCTAGAAGAGACAAAACTATAATAGAGACAGAAAATGTATCAGTGGTTGATAGGGGCTAGGGCTGGAGGAATTGATACAAAGGGACAGCACGTGGAGACTTTTTAGGGTGATAGAATCGCTCTGTATCTTGATTGCAGTAGTGGTTACATGGCTGCGTGCAGCTGTCAAAACTCATAGAACTGTGTGCTTGAAAGGGTAAAATTTACTGTAGGTAAATTACACCTCAGTTAACCTGATTGGGAAAAAGCTCACTGTGGGACTGTTGAGACAGGGAAAACTAAATGACAAATCAGTCGGTTAGGTTATGTGACAAGTTAAGGAGGGTCTTCTGTACATGGTGGTCAGGGAAGGATCTCTGAGGAGGTGTCTTGAGCTGAACCTGGGTGAGGAGAAGGGGCCAGGCCTGTGAGGATGGGGAGGGAGGGATGTGTGGAGGGCACCAGGCGGCCCCAGGGGCCTGTGAGGATGGGGGGGGGGTGTGTGTGTGGAGGTCACCAGGCAGCCCCGGGGGCTGAAGCTGACTGAGGGAGGAGGGGTGGGTGGGAGGTTGGTCAGAGGCTCTGCTCCCCTCTGGGCATGACTGGCACCACTGGGGGCATTTACAGAGGGTGACTGAAACCCTGCTGGGGGTGAGATGGCCCAGGGAGGAGTGGAAGGGAGACGGGAAACACCAGCTGGGACTGTGTGACCGAGGGTCAGCACTGAGCACGGGAGAGCATG
Organism: Manis javanica; assembly: GCF_040802235.1. Taxonomy (NCBI): domain Eukaryota; kingdom Metazoa; phylum Chordata; class Mammalia; order Pholidota; family Manidae; genus Manis; species Manis javanica. The sequence continues at coordinate 123,271,397 of NC_133163.1, forward strand.
GGCCAGGGGGCCTCCTACCGCAGGGGGTGGTCAGCCAGCCAGAGAGCTGGCAGGCTGGGCTGGGGGCTGTCGGGGCAGGTGGGTTCCTGATGGACCTTGCTGGGGTACTGTGGGCTGTGGGGATGCAGAAGCCAGATGCTCTGCATGAGGGGTGCTGGGGGTAAGGACATGTAAGTGAAGCTTTCAGGGGACAGGGGACAGACCTGGGGATTTGCGGTGGGAATCTCAGAGAGAGTGGGTATCTGTGTGTGTGTGTGTGTGCGTGTGCATGTGCGCACACATGCATGAGTGTACATGGTATGAACAAAACTGAGAGGTAGACTTGACCCATGAAGGACAGTGAGAGGCAGCCAGAGGGGAGGAGCTTGGACAGGGCCTTGAATACAGGACTGGGAGGCCCCTCTGGGGGCTACGGGCAGGGAGGCTGGTGCCACGGTGCCTATGCCCCAGAGGGGTGGCGGCACCATGTCCGCTGGGCTGGGGATGTCGGGGTCTGCCTGGGGAATCCATGGGGAAGTGGGCCCGCCCTGGGCTGGCAGAAGCCCCCTCTTGGCCGCACTCATCTTTCTGCTCTTCCCCCACAGTGCGTGCTGACTGCGACCGGCAGGCTGCCGTTCCGGGGCCCCCAGAGGCCAGTCTGTTCGCCTGCCGGTGCCGTCTGACTAGGCAGGGGGCTGAGGACGGCTCACGGGGCCTTGTTCCTGTGTGCCTGCGGGAGGGCTTGATCGGAGGGCCAGGCAGGCCCTGGATGAAGGACATCCTGCTCGGAGCCCTGGGGGTACAGTGTGGGGCTTGGGGGTCCCAGCCACAGCAGGGCCTGCTGGGGAAGAGTCCCCAGACCGCAGAGAAGGCCGGCCACCTGGCAGCTGTCCTTCCTCCAGGCCTGTCCTTGGGGCGCGAGAGGCCCTGGGACACAGAATTCCTATAGCCCCAGTTTTGCTCTTCTGCTTCCCTGCGGTTTGTTCAGGATCTGTTCTTGGCGTGCACCTACTAAGTGCTTCAGCTGTGTGGGCCTTGTGCTGCCAGAGCTGCTGTGCTCGCCCTGTGGGTGGGCTTCCGTGGTGGCGGCTCTGACCCTGGCAGCTCCTGGCTCTCTGCGGGCCAGGAGCAGCCCAGCTTACTTTCAGTTCACTTAGCATTTCTCTGCTGCTCCTGGGCACCCCACAGGGAGGCTTCTGCTCAGGGCCAAGTGCCCCAGCGGCTGAAGTGCGTTGCAGGCCAGGCTTGCCAGAAAGAATACAGGAAGTCCAGTTAAATTCGAACTTTTGACAGACAACAAATTACTTTTTTTGCATAAGTATATCCCAAATGCTGCATGGGACATAGAGTTTTATTTTTAAATCTGGCACCCCTAGTGAGGCTGAAGCCCCAGTCCCCTTCCTCCGCCGGCCAGTCCTCCCAGCTGTGCCCACCTTGGCCCCCTCAGATCAGGTGCCTCCAGTGCCTGTGGCAGGTGCCCTGGGGCCGGGGCCTCCCAGCCTGCCCAGGCCACAGTCCAGGGGCATTTCCTGATCCCCAGGTCCCCAGGGCCATCCCTGGGACGGAGACCTGGAGGCGTCAGCTGGAGGCTGCGCCGCAGCTGCAGCTGCCGAGAGGGCTCTCCAGGTCCCCCTCTTCGCCTCCCTGCTCGCTGAAGCACGGTGGTCCAGGCCTAGGAGGTCAAAGGGTGGGGCCGGCTCCGCCTTCATGCCTGTGAGCAGAGCTGTGAACTGGCCTGGGGCTGTGAAAGAAACCAGAATAGAAAACCATTTTCTGAGCTTGGAACCCAGAGTACTTGGGAGTGCGCGGGCGGAGGTGAGGGGTGACTGGGGTGAGGCAGGGTCAGATGATGCGAGGCTTAGAACGTCCCGTTTCTGCATCTTCTAACACTGGGGACACATGGAAAGTCTTCTCTCTGTAAGCAGTCATTTTTCTGACTGTTAAGTCTATTTATATTTTCTGATGATTAAATATGTCATTTATATATTATCTACCTGCCTAACAATCCAGAAGTATTTAAAGCATGCGTTTCAAGCCCTTCCCATAAGCTCTTCCTCCCCAGAGCTAAACACTATTAACTAGTTTGATATATATCCTCCTAGACTCTTTTCTATGCACTATAAACATATTTTAGAAGGAAAAGCATGGGCTCCTACTAGTTATACTGCTCTGCCACTTGACTTCTCACCTAACATACTGTATAGATCATTCCAGAGTTCTTCACTATCCTTTTATGCCCACTGTTGGGATGGTCTTTAAATTACGTGTCAGTTCTAGTCCTGTCTCTCGGTGAGCATTTAGGTTGTTTCCCGTGTTTGGCCATTTATAAACCTTGCTCGGGGAACCTCCCGGTACATCTGGCCGCACTTGTGTTATGGGTCCTTCAGGAATGTCTCTGTAAGTGACTGCCTGGATCGGAGGGCATGCTTACTTCAGGTTTTGACCTGGACCACCAGATCAGCCTCTAGAAGGTCGTGCTGACTTAGGCACAAGAAGCCTTGCCCCCTCGCCCCAGCCAACCATGGGCATCATCAGTCACTTAAATCCCTGCCAATCTGATAGGTAAAACTGATCTCATTTTACATTTCTTTGATCGCTAACGAGGTCAAGCTTATTAATGTGTGCTTATTGGCCATTTCAATTTCTTCATGTGTGAATCGCCTGGAATTCATTGTTCATGTCATGTTCTCGGTTCGTTTTTCTGTCCATCTGTCCAGTCACTCAGGAAACATTTACTGAGCATCTACTGTGTTGGACACCGTTTTGGTTGAGGGCCCGACAAAAAAAAAACCTGCTCCAACACAACTTACGCTCCGGTGGAGGAGAGGTAGCCGAGAGAAAACAGATAAATGCGTGAAATATAGTGTGTGTATGAGTGTTAAGTGCTAAGGAGAAAAAACAAACAAGCAAAGGCCTGAAGGACGCAAGAGCGCGAGCCGTGCGGAGGTTCCGGACCCTGGGTCAGGAGCAGGCCGGTCTGTTCAGGGCTCGGTGAGCCTGGCGGGGTTAGAACAGGGTGAGTGAGGGACGTGCATCCAGAGAGGGATCAAGAGCCACACTACACACGACGGCCTTGCAGGCTACCCTAAGGACGTGGCTTTTATTCAGAGTGAAGCAGGGAGCCGTGAGAGTTTCTGGCTTTCATTTAACCAGATCACTCTGGCTGCTGTTGCAATGGTTTAGAGAAGAGATGGTGGGGGCTTGGGCCAGGCGAGCTTGGTGGAGGAGGGGAGAATTGGATGGGTTCTGGGTGCATGTCAGTGATAAAACCAATAGGATTTGCCGACAGATTGGACGAGATGGTATATGTGAGGGCAGGGGAAGCCAGAAATTGCTGTCCTGGTCATCTTGGGCTGCCGTAACCAAATGCCACAGGCTGGGTGGCTTAAACAACACTCATGTATTTCTCACACCTCTGGAGCCTGGAAAGCCTGAGATCAAGGTACTGGCGGACTTGGTTCTTAGTGAGGACCGTCTGCGGGGCTTGCAGACAGCGGCTGTCTCAGATGGCTGCCGTATGCTCACTTGACTTCTGACGTCTCTTCCTCTTCTTAAAAGGTCCCTAATCCCATCATGAGGCCCCACTCTCATGACATTATCTGACCCTAAAGACCTCCCAGAGACCCCACCTCCAAACACCATCACATCCAGGTTAGGGCTTTAACATATGTAATTTGAGGGGCACAAACATCTGGTTCACAAAAATGACTCCAGGAGTTTTGCCCCAAGTAGCTAGAAGGCGGGAGGGGTTGGGGAGAGGAGGTGCTGTCGTCCACAGAGACAGGGCAGAGAATAGGGAGGAGCAGGTCTGGTGTGCGGGGAGGGGAAGGGCTAAGCTGTGGACAGGACTGACTACACGATGTGCGGAGCCCAGAGCAAAATGAAAATGCGTGGCCTTTTGTTTTAAAAAATTACTAAGAACTTCAAAGTGGTGACAATAGAGCATTAGACCAAGCTTGGGCCCCTCTAAGTGTGCAGTGCTGGGCAACTGTCCAGGTGGCGCACCTCTGAGCAGGCCCTGACTGTGGACATGCGAAGGGAGAGATGCCAGTACATGTCCAAGTAGAAACGTGGAGCTGACAGCTGGGTGTATGAGGCTGGAGCTCAGGGGATGGGTCTGGGCTGGCAAAACAAAGTCGGGGTCGTCAGCATAAAGACAGTATCTAAAGCCATGAGCCTGGGTCAGCAAGGGAGTATTGACAGAAAAGAGGAGGACCCAAAACCCAGCCCCAGAGCCCCCTTCAGTTAGAAACTGGGGAGCTGAAGAGGAACTGCAAAGGTGCCCGAGAAGGGCTGGCCAGGGCAGAGGACAGCCAGGCAGGTAGGAGTCCTGGAAGCCAAGGGCAGGACGTTTCAAGCAGGAGGTCGAGTAAGATGCGGACGGAGCAGTGATCATGCGTCAGCCATCGGGAGGTCATGGGGGGGACCCCAGTTTCAGTGAGGAGGGGGAGGCAGGTGTGTAAAACGCATCAGGCTGACTTGCAAGAGCAGATTGATTTATAAGAGGTTAAGGGATTTAACCCTTTATCTATCATTTGTTACAAAAATTTTTTCAGTTTTGTAGGGATCTTTTTTGTCATTGAAATTTATGGAGTTTTGTTTGTTTGTTTTTTTTTAATCACCTTAAGAGTTTTAAATTGTCCCGTGACCAACTCAGTCATTCTTTTCCTTTAGAGTTTCTGGTCTTAGCCACTGCAAAGTTTTGACAATGTGGTTTACATTGTTTTCTAATTGTTTATGATATTTTAGAACATTGAAATCTCTAGTTTCTCTGGAATGTTTTTGTGTATGGCTTGAGGTTGGGATCGAAGCGTTTATTCCCCAAACAACTAGCCTGTTGTCTCAACACTGTTGACGGGTGAGCTGTCCTCCCCCTGCTCCACTCCTGTCGTCTGGTGAATGCGGGCCTTGCTGTTGGATTCCACCCATCTTGGCTTGGGGACAAATTTAGGAAGTCAGGAGAATAGGTAGACCTGGTGACTGACTGGAGGTGGACTGTGAGGAGGCTAGAGGAGTGGAGGCCGACTTGTTTCCTTCAGTGAGGGAGGAGGCAAAGGGGAGTCAGGGGCTACGGAGCTCCAAGGGTGGAGGGACTCCTCTGTGCTGCTACAATTCTGCAAGGCTGGTGTTCCATGTACCCATTTGCGGAAGAGGACACTGAGATTCAGGGAGGATTCAGTACGTGTCCAATGGCATCAGCTCTTAGGAAATGGAGCTGAGACTGCAGGCAGCCATCTCAGCTTCCGTGTCTCCTCCTGTCCACCCTGGTGAAGGGGACAGAAGCAGGGAGGTTTCCAGGAAAGCTGGGAGGGCTTCAGGAGCAAAATACCCCCACACCTCACTCTGCATCCCCATCTGCCATTTGTCTGGGTCTTGAAGGTTTCCCATTTCCAAGAGCAACCTGTTAAAACCGAAATACTCCTGGCAGGGAATCACACAGTAGGTTTACAGCGAACATCTTAATTATCCGTTAACACCTCTGCAGGGATGAGCTGACAGCCAGCTGAGGACACTGAATGGGGCTGGGTGTGTCCCTGGGCTGGGAAAGGCCAGGCTGAGGGAGGGTTAGGAGGGGAGGGGCAGCTTTTTCCTGGACCCACGGGGAAGACGAGGATGCTGGAGCTGGGGAGCAAGCGCCGCAGGACAGGAAACCTGGGGCGAGGGCTCATAGAGGAGCTGGCATCTATTGGACACCCGCTGTGTCCTGGGATCAGAGGAGGCCTGTCACGTTCTCATCTTTGCTCTTGAGAAAGCCTGGCACTCAGCCACCCTTGAGCTGCCTGGGGCACCAACTGCCAGCGGTCACTCAGAGCTGGAACGAGCCCCTGAAACACAGAGACAGGATCTCACCCAGCCCTGAGGGGTATAGGGAGAGGAGAGAGGCTGGGGCATCTAGAACCTTCTGTAGTTCTTTGGGGGCTAGTCTACCCTGCCAGGGTCGGGGCTCGGTGTGTATCCAGGTTTGGGATCAGAGTGTTGGCAAAGTCAGTGATCAGCATGACCAGGCTTCAAGTTCAATGTGTGAACAGGATCCAGGCTTTTTATAGGTCAGAGGGTAACTAGGGTCAGGAGGGTCTAACCCTGGAGGTCACCCAGGTGGGCAGCTGAGCTCCTTAGGCTGAACGGAGCTGTAACAAGGGGTCCCGTATGGGTGCAAGGCTGCTTCCCTCCCCGCTGGTGCGTGGGGGCCAGGGACGTAGGCAGGAGATGTGACTGCTTTCTAAAGCTGGTGCTCCTGCCCCCGAGGGTCTTCTTCCCCGTTCACCTCACTTGGCATGTGGGGAATGAGCTGTGTCTTTGGGGGATGTCATGTGTCTAAAGGGGACCGGCTGCCCAACTGCTTCGTCACAGCGTGAGGCTCCGATTCAGCCTCCCTGGGCCTGGCCTCCCCCGCACCTCCCCTCATCCTCCCTCCCCTCCCCTCATCCTCCTCCCCTCCCCTCCCTTCCCCTCCCCTCCCCTCATCCTCCCTCCCCTGCCCTTCCCCCCTTCCTTGCCGGCCAACCCCAGCCTTGCACCCAGTTGCTGGCACTCAGACCCTGAGACACCCGGACACCCTTGTAGCTGAGGCTGTCACAGACCCTGGGTGGCCTGCAGTGGGGCACCCCCTACCTCTGCCCAGTTCTCTCCTGCACACCCTCCCAAAGGTGTGGCAGGGGCTTGGCTGGGGAGGGAGAGGTGAGTGGTGATGAGGTGGGGCTTCCCGGAAGGGGGAGATGAGCTCGGGGCCTAGGAGCAGGCCTGAGAGAGCGCTCAGGGAGGGCGACCTGTGGGAGCAAAGGACAGGGGTCTCTGGAGGTGCTGGGGGTAGGCCCTTCAGTGAGACGGGCAGCTGGGAGGTGTGACAGTCGGACGGGGGAGGCCTCCATGGCCACCTGAAGACTTCAAAACTTAACTCATGAGGCCAGTAGTTTCCAAACTCTCTAGTGGTTCAAACCTGTCACAGGGAAGCCTAGAGCAACAGGTGCGCTCAGTCATTCCTTCAGCAAATATGTGCCGGGCACCTCATTTTCTAGACCCAGAGGCACAGATGGGAACCAAACAGAAAACAGTTCCCGGCCCGCAGCAAGCTGACCCTCTGCAGGGAGCCTGTGGCTGAAGGACAAGTGAGGGACCTCCCCCTGCTGCCCCCCAGCCCCCCTATCTGCTGTCTCCGCCTGGCGGCTCCCAAGGCATTTTCACACACAGGGACTTGCAGGGCTGCTTCTGGAATCTGCTGCCCTTAGGGACCTGAGGGAGAAGGCAAGGAAGGTTCTGGGAGGGATGACGGCCAAGACAAAGAGAAGGAAGGTGAGCGTGACAGGAAGGGAGAGAAGTGCCTGCCTGTCAGGAGAGGAGGCCATCCCCGTGGTGCTCACCCCCCAGGGCAGAGAAGGAAATGAAGCCCTCCCAGGTGTGTGGCCAGCTGCCTCCTTTGACCCAGAACAGTCGCTTTGCTTCAAAGCCACTCTGCGCCTGAGGTTGGCCTCTGCCCCTGGCCAAGCCAGAGTGTCCAGTCAACCCTGCTGGACCTCTGAGAAACTAGGTGTCTAGTTCATGGTGTGCCGGTCACGCCTAGGGATTGAGGGAAGCATCTGCAGGGCCCCTGTGGTGCCAGAGGAGGAGTGTGGGGCAGGGGCCTCACTGCCATGGCTGAGCTGCCTTCAGGACCCAAAGGGGACTGAGGCCTGGTCCTGCACCGGACCCCACCCTGAGGCCCAGGGAATCTGGGGCCTTGAGGCAGGAAGCAGAGCTGCCAGCACTTCTGTGCCCACCTTCCTCTGTCCCCCTCTGCCCTGGGTCATGCTGCACAAGTTGGGAGGCCTGGCATCTCTCCTAGCTCTGCCTCCAGCTTGCCATGTGACCTGAGGACGGGCACCTCTGAGCCTGGGCCTCGGTGGCTTGCCTGAGACGTGACAGTCACTCTGCACCAGAGCCATCCGAGGCAGGTTTTGCAAAGCATGGAATGTGTCCTGGGTTAATGTGCTGCTGTGGTCTATCGTGTGCTTCAAGTCCCTGCCTTTGGGGTGCCAGCTCTGGAGACCATGAAGGGGCCTCAGATAGGGCCAACTCTCTGTTCTTGTGGGGTGACAGATGTATAAACTGGAGGTTGAAAATTGGAGGCCCCAGCCAGGGATGTGGCTTGTGGATGTGTTTCGTTCCATCTTAAACAATTTTTTTAATTGAGATTTAATTCACAATCCATAAAACCCATCATTTTGAAGTATATGATTCAGTCTTTTTCAGTATATTCCTAAGACTCTTCAAGTACCATTACTATCTAATTCCAGAGCGTTTTCATCACGTCAGAAGGGAGCCCTACACCCATTAGCGGTCCCTCCCCCTCGTTCCATCCCCCAGGCCCCAGCGGCCACCAGTCTTCCCATCTCAGGGCTCTGCCTGGTCTGTCACACAGATGGAAACATGCAAGGTGTGGGTGGCCTTTAGTGTCCCTCTTCTCCCACCCAGCATGGTTCTCAAGGCTCAGCCATGTTGTACCTGGTTTTACCACTTCATTCTTTCTTACGGCCCCGTAATATTCCATCGTATAGATATACCACCTTTTGTTTATCCATTCGCTCATGGGCATTAGGATCATTTCCCCTTTTTGGCAATTATGAATACCACCTCTGTGAATAGCTGTGTAACATTCTGTGTGGGAACAGGTTTTCCACTTTCTCGGGTCTACCCCAGGAGTAGAATTGTCGGGCTATAAAGTGACATGGTGTTAATGCATAGACAGGGCATGTGCTGTCCACTGATGAAATCCTGCCCACTCCTGACTGCATTACCTGTGCCCCTTTACTCACTGTCATTTCCTCTCTGGCCCCTGTAGGCATTGAAATTTTCAGCCCCTGACTATATAGAACAGTGATGGAGGGAAGCACAGCATGCTGTAGCAGCCAGAGAAATTTCCTCCCCCAGGAAGGGGTCCTGGAGGGCTTCTCGGAGGAGATGTCACCCGAGCTTAGCTGAGGCCTAGTGGGCATTTTCTAGGACAAAAGGACAGTCGGAGCATGCCCCTGGCAGGACGCGAAGGCAGGGAGGTCTGAAACTTTCCCGTGCCTCGTCCCGAGGAAACACCCCTCCACAAGCCCTGGGAAGGCAGGGGCCCCAGGGACACCCCCTGAGGCTCTCTCCCTTCTAGCGCTTGCCTTCTTGCCATCTTCTTTTTTGCCCAGGGAGCTGCAAACAGTTTGATGGGTCTGAGAAGAGAAGGGGGAAGATGAAGGAGCAAGATTAGCTAGTCTTAGGCTCCTGCAGAGAGAGCCTGAGGCGGGGTGGGCAAAAGGTTGGGGGCCTGGGGTCAGAGGTGACCCTGAATCAGGACTCTGTGTCCCAAGGTGGCTTCCGACTTTCCCTCCCTTGGAGACGGAGATGGCTGAGAGGTGGGCTGGGCCCCTCCCCCCTTCCCCAGGGCCAGGCCGGGCCTATGGCAGAAGCGGAGCCAGGGACCCGACCTGGCGCTGCGCACACATCCTCCCAGGTTTCTGCTCCACTACCTAATGAGTAATTATACCTTGACATGCACGGAGATGAAGAAAGGATTTTCTGTGAGGCAAAATCTTCTTGAAATATTCAGGCCACGCTGGGCTTCGCTTCCCCAGCTGCCTAATCACTGCTGCTTGGCTTGGCCACAGCTTGAGAGGCCACATGTGCCTGGGAGACCACCTGGGCTTTTGATTTCCTCCTCAACAGGGAGAGGTTTACTTGGCCAAGAAGACCCTTGGCTTAGGCCCTTGGACGCTGCGTGCGTGCCTGCGTGTGCTGGCCTGTTCCTAGCCTGTGCACGTTCATTTATGAGCTTGGCCATGAGCTTGTGTTCAGAGCGTGCATGTTCGTACGTGCCTATGACTGTGGCCCCCCTGGCAGGTGCAGTGCGGTTCACACAGCAGTCTGGCTTGGCTTTAAAGGCGCTGCTCTGCTGTACCCTGTTTCTGTGAATCTTGTGTGGGTTGCCTATGAGACCCTCTCGTGGTGGGTGAGGGACTGCCCCTCCAGGGACCTCTGCCTCTGGCTGGCACGGCATGAAGGGTTTTGCAGTTGCAAGCCTTCAAGTCCTCACAGGCTCAGGGGCACTGGACAGCAGCTGGCCTGCTGAACATTTGAGTGGACCTTTGCCTCCCTCTGGCTTTTGTGTTTGCTTGATTTCCACCAGATTTTGAGGGCCTGGTGGGGTGCCGGGAGGGTGGGGAGGACGTGCTTCTGAGACTTTGCTGAGCTGGGACAATGCCCCTCCCTTTGTGGGTGGCCCCTCGGCCACCCAACCTGTCTTCTCTGGCCCATGAAGTCCCTGCATGTGCCCTGAGGGTCACCCCTTAAAGCCCTGTTTGCACATCATTCACTCCTCCACACTGTGGAAGATCGGCAGTACTGGAATCATTGTACCTGTTCCGTAGATGAGGAAACTGAGGTCCAGAGAGGCAACGAAACCCGCTTAAAGCCACTTGGTGAACCAGGGCTTGGAGCAAGATCACTACCTTCTCCTCTGTGCCCTCAGCCCCAGCCGTGGGCCCTTGGTGAGGGGGCTCTGCACAGAGGTGACAGACCTGGTTTTGTGAATGAATCCAGCTGGAGAATACCCCGCCTTCCACATGGAGCGGTCAGCACTCAGCATCGCCTTGGAGACACGGCCCCAGGGCTCTTTTCATCTCCAAATCAACAGGCAGGGATGCAAGAGGCAATAATATTGATGTCCATCATTGATATTTCCTTATTGTGGCTGTAATTAGCAATTCTTCCACTGTTGAGGCCAGATCCGGCAGACAAGTGGAGGAGCTCTGGCTTATTAACGTCAGCTCATTAATGTCACACTGACAAGGCTGAAGTGGGGGGGCCTTAGGTAGGCAGGGGGAGAAGCAGGAAGCTGAGCAGAAGGTCAGCAGCGTTTCCTTCCTCCACACTTGCTGCCTGAGTACAGCCCACTAGAGCCCCCCTCATCCCCTGCATCCCAAGGGACCTCACTTCCCAGGTTGCCTCCCTCTCTCTATTCTGCGAGGATGGCTTGGGTTAAAGAGCAGCATCCATGCCCCTGGGAAAGCCCACAGGCATCAGCCTGAGCCCCCCACCCCAATCCCAGGGAGCTCCGTGGAAGCCTTCTGGGTGACCAGAGGGGAAAGAGCAGCTCCTCAGCCCTCTGCCCTCTTGTGCAGCTGGGAGAACGCCCTGCCCCCACGCCTGGCCGCATTCAGACCTTCATCCCGCCACTGGGGCTGACCTCCAAGAGGCAGGCACAGCCCTTCTTGCTGGTCACTGCACGTGACCCCTCATCTAGGTACTATTTTGAACCTCCTCATCCATCCACTTCTGCTTTCCCTTCTTCCCTCCCTTCCAGGGAATTCTTGGGTCAGCATCCACCACCTGAAACTCTTCGGAGCTCTGCGGTAAGCAGATGGTCCACCTCTCATGGCTGTCGGGTGGGTAAGCTCCCCGCCCTCTCTGAGATTAGGAGGCCTTACACATTGTATGCCCAGGGGCTGGTGTTTACTGGATGAGGGCCCAGCACCTGCTGCAAGGCTTCCCAAGGCAGAGAGAGGCAGCCCTGCCTGCTGAGCTGCCTGCCACTGAAAGAGACCTTCGAAGCTTGTGTTTCAGCTTGTGCTGGGACCTGGCAGTGATGTCCACGCGTTCACTTCATTCATTCAACAAACACTTGCTGTATGCTGTATGCTTGGTGCCAGGCCCCATGGAGCGTCATGCTCGAGATGGTCAGGTTTTGGCCATTCCCTAGGGAGCCCACAGCCTAGTCAGGACAGAAGCATAATCAGACCCGACTAGTGCAGGGTAAAACTTGCCCGTGGGAGCACCAGCACAGCTCTGTGTGGGTACGGGGGTGCCGGGGCCGGAAGGCGGCACAGAGGAGGGCGTATCTGAACAGGTTCATTCAAGCTGATGGAGAGGGAAGGGCACCACAAGCAAAACGAACAGCCCGTGGAAAGGCTGCGAGTGAGAATGCTGGCTGGGCTCAGGAAGAGGCAGAGAGTTCAATTACAGAGTCCCCAGGTGGGTGGGCCTGGTGGCAGAGATGGGGTGGCGGGAGCTGTAGGGGCAGCATCCTACAGATGCTGGGGACTGCTGGAGGGGCTGACGAGACCATCTCTGAAGGCCAGGGCTTCTGCAGATGGTCACAGACCAGGACACATTGCAGGGAGGCTCAGTGCTTCTCCTTTCCTGCCCAGGGGAGGGTGAGGTGTGAGTCCGTGCCACGCCTCCCAGCAACCAGCCCTCGGGCCTCAAGGCAACCCCTCCAGTGTGATCAGCCCACTGGGCAGAAGGGAGACTGAGACCCAGCAGTGGCAGGCTAAGACCCCCAGTTCTCAGGGCCTAGGGCAGCCACCAAGCATGGCACAGGGAAGACCTGGCTAGAGAGGAGGTGGTGCAGGGCCTGTCCGGGGCAGAGGTCAGACAAGGAGCCTGGAATGCCGCACAGCGAGAAGGTTTTCCAGGATTTGGCTTGAGTACCTAGCAGCTGGTCTCTGGAGAAATGTTCTTTTACACACCCCGGAGGGCCCAGAGTAGCCTGCAGGAGAATCAAGCTCAGCCTGGCCCATTTTTACACGTCCACCTGTGTGTGTTCAAGCTCGTGCTTGTGTGTGTGCAGGCATGCTTCTGTTTGCACACCCAGTTCTCCAATGTGTCCTGTGTGTGTCCTCATGTGTACAGTCGGGTATCCACACATCTGAAGGAGCATGTCCCTGGTAGTGTGGCTCTGCATCGGTATGTGTGCTGTGACCCCTGGCCACAGCCAGCCCCCCAGGACACACCCTGTTCCTCCCTCCCGAGCAGGGGAGCTCCCGAACTCACTGCTGCCAGGCCTGGGCCCAGTTCTGGCCTCTGGGAACAGGGCCTGTGGGTGGAGGTGGGCACCAAGAGGACAGCTCAGGTTCAGTGGGGTTGGCCTGCTTTCTTTTGTGCTCAGCTATCTGCCCCCATCCCTACGTATCTGCCCCCATCCCTGTCATAGGACCCTGAGAAGTAGGTACTGTCTCTCTGCCACTAAATATGGCCCCCATGATGTGGAGCTCTCCGCCTCCCCAGGCAGCCCCAGGGGGACCTGCAGGACATTGCCCAGAAAGGAGAAGTCAGGAAGGCCGGAGGGTGGGGTCAGGGCTCAGCTCTGACCAGTCAAGACCTGGGGTTTCACCTCCCGGCAGCAAGGTCAGGCCTGAGGATTCAGGGCCTTTCACCTTGTTATCAAGAGCCTATTTCAGCTATTAATGACAGAAGCCAGGGATTTGGGGAGGATCTCTCTCATTTGCCAGAGCTTCCCACGAGCCTCCTCCCTTCCCACCTCTCCCTCTCTCCCTCTCTCCCTCTCTCCCTCTCTCCCTCTCTCCCTCTCTCCTCTCCCTCCCCTGGTGCTCCTGTGTGGCTGTGAGAGAAAGAGAGAAATCTGGGTCAGTCTCCCAGGGAAGGCTCCATGGCATCTCCCCAGCTTCCCCAGAAGATGCTCAATGTTGTGGACTCGGGCTGTGGTCCAGAGGCCACGGTCTGCCTCAGTCTGTCCCAGCCTGCCAGAGATGCCCCGTCGTGGGCCCCCAGGCTCACCGCCCACCCCCCCGCCTCCGGCTCCTCTCTGGCCAGGTGACTTCATGCTTGGCCCTGAGGGTCTCCCACCGCCGGGCCCCAGGACTCATAGGTCATTTTTGTCACACTGTGCTGATTGCATGGGTGGGGGTGACAGAAGGGCTCCCATCCCCCACTAGACCCTCTAGCTTCAGTCCCTGGGGTTTGGGTGCCAAGGGGAGAGGAGGTTTGGGAGGCCTGTGTCTGGAGCTGGGCCCTGCACAGAGAATGCCTGACACAGAGGAGGGACCCCTCCTGGGATTTCAGCTGGTATGGCAAGGGCTGGGGTCTGGATAGGCTGCCTCAGGGGTGGGAAGGGATTTCTGAGAGAAGGCAGCCAGACAAACAGCTAAAATAGTACTGCCGTTGCAGGATGGAGCTTGGGGTACGCCTTCAGCTAAGCCCTGAGGGGTTAAGCGGTGCCTGAGGCAGGACCAAAGCCCAGAGCAGCAGCCCTGCCACGCCCAGTGAGCTCAGGGAGACATTCACTTGACCGGCGGCAGAGGGAGGCACTGAGGTTTGCTGCAGCGCTGGGAAGACTGGATCCTGGGGAATTGCCACGGTTTAAGTCACCCAGGGACGCTAACAGCGCCCCCACCTCCCACCCTGGGTGACTCCAAAGCCACTTCCTTCTTACTGCACGAGTTCCCCTGGCACACAGTTCTCAGGTGGCCTGGCAAAGCTTTCCTTCTACCAGGGCATGAAGGGGGGTCCTCCGTGCCTGCGTAAGAATGTCTGTTGAATGAAAGGATAGAGAATCGGTTTGATTTAAGCCAGATAGAAGGAAGGACTTCCTGATGTCACAGGGGCAGGCTTAGCCTCAGGACTTGATGCTTTTGGAGGTGAGGCAGACCCTCAAAAGGGCTGTCAGGTGGAGGGCAATGACCCCAGCCTTCCCAGATTCCCTCAGGGACTGGTTCCTGCCTGTCAGGTGTGGGGAGGCCCTTAGCATGGCCCCCAACCTCCAGGCCCAGAGCCTGCTGGGATGCCCTTTTTTCTTTTTTTCCAAGCATAGTGAGTGTGTCCCCTGTGGGGACTGGCTGTTGAAATATTGGCGTCACTTGTGTGTATGTGTTGGCACACACCTGTGCTATGCGTGACATGCATGTGATAGGCAAGGGCACATGTGCACAGAGTGGCTCACAAGGCACTTCCTGGAGTTAGAAACTCTTAAAATTTGAGCCAGAGACCATCCAGCTTTAGAAGGGGCTAAAGGGGTTGGGTTTTAGGCCGCGAAGAGGGTGGCCGGCCTCCCTTTACTCGCCAGCCATTTATGGAGTGGGTCTGGGATGTTGAGGGAGGCACTGGTGAGGTCCTTGACCTTGAGGCCTGCCTGCAGGGGGTTCAGGGGGGTCAGGAAAGGCCTTGGAGAGAAGGCAGAGTGTCGGGTTTGAGAGGTGGAGGTGAGGGCGGGGTCATGGCCTCCTCAGATGGAGGCCCGGGGCAGAGCTGGGTCTTCCCCTCTGACTGGAGTCCCTGTGGTATTATCTAGGCTCCTGGCAGCCTGCCCTCATCCTGAGAACCTGTGAAAAGGAGTTTCTTGCCCCCTTGTCCCCAAGGGCCCCAGCCAGCCCCACACCTCCTCCCTTCCGACCCAGGCACACCCTTCCCAGACTCCTTGCAGCTTCGGCAGGCCAGGCTGCAAGCCTGTACTCAGGGGCCCCTGGGGCGGGAGCTGGACCTTCCGGCCCAGGCTGTCGGCTGGTCATCACTCTGCTAACTTGGCTGCCTCCGCACACGCACTGGAGCTCCTAGGACCCCACAGGCCTGGGGCGCAGGCACACGTGCGCATCCTCCCTGGTCAATAGCAGGGGAAGGAGCTGGACAAGGGGTATTCGGTCTGTCAGCCTGGTCATGAGTTGTTGTGCTGGAGGCGGCTCCTGTCTCAGCACCTCCTTCTCTCACCTTCATTCGGAGGGCCATGCAGGATCCAGGCTAGAAGGAGAGCTGGGCAGGGTGCCGGGTGGATGGGCTGTGTCCCGAAAGGAATGGCCCGTGCGGATCTGGGAGAATCCAAGACAGTTTCTCTCCCCACAAGAGCATTGGCCCTTGGAAGGCCTAAAGCCCCTCAGGGTCAGCACAGCCTTTGTGCACACAGGGGAACTGAGGCCCAGTGAGGGTGGAGGGCTGGCCTGTGCCTGTGTGGTGAGGGCCACCCTGTCTCAGTCCTCTCTGCGACAGGCAGGAGGGAAAGATGAGAAGCAGGGGAAGTCAGTGGGTCATGGGGAACATGGTCTAGGGTGCTGTGAGGCATGGGACCAACTGTTCACCCCACAAACATTGTCTAGGCCTCTGGCCAGAGGAAGGCTTGTCTCAGCCTTGACCTCAGGGACGATGGCCCAGCTGGGGAATGGACAGTGACCAGCACTGTGTCTCGTTTGGAGCCTCACACTGCCTGGCAAAGTAGGCACTGTCAGCCAACTTCATGGATGCGTAAACTGAGGCCCAAAGGGAGGCGCTCCCAATCGGAGGGATAGGGAGGGACAGCGCTGGCCCAGAAGGGACCCAGACTTGCTCCTGGTGAAGGGGTCTTCCACAGCTGAATACTCTCAGCATGGCTTTGAGGCAGAGCTGCAGCCAACGTCTCTGGGAGGGGAAGATGCTTGCCTTTAAGACTCCAGACTTGCCTGTTTCTTCCCTGTGCTGGTCGCGCATTTCTTCAGCAAGTCTGATCACAATACCTCATGCTTTAACTTGACCCCACCGCTCTTAAGAAATCTTGTCAGTCCGAAGTCCCTGCTGACCTCCCTCTGTTTTAGATCTCCTTGGTTCTGGGCGGGCCTAGCAGCTTGGGCACAGAGCCCTGCAGCCTCGCCAGCTCCCAGGGAAGGAGTGGAGCCGAGCCCCCACAGCCTTCCCACCCAGACCTACTGGAGAGTCAGCTCGCCTTAGCCTAGCATTGCCATTCTTACCACAGTCCCTGCCCATCTCATTTCTATTAAACTCATTTGCCATCTGAAGGGCTTCATTTTCCACTCTGTTTTCCCACAATCACTCCCCAGCCCTGTCCCCATCTCCCCAGCCTCTCACCGCAGCACCTGGCACAGTGGTTAGCAGGCGACCAGGCCCAGGCGAGCTCGGTCCCCTCCCACCCTCCCTCTTGCCCCTCTTGGAAAGGGGTCTGGGCTCCAGGCAGGTGCCTCATCCCTGCCTCTGTGGATTTCCGTGCTCTCAGGCCTGGCGCTTGGTTTTCTTGAGAACTGGGAGCAAGCAGACCGTCAAACCCCGGGAGGCTTCTCACTCCCCACTGCCCACCTTCCCCGCCCAGGCTGGGAAGACCTGGGCGTCACTCTGAAATCTGACGCTCACAGGCCCAGGTCTTGCTTATTATCCCTCCCAGACAACAAGGTCCAAATTTACCCTCATCCCAGGGAAAGCTGACCTTAGATCAGGGTGAGCAGGAAAGTAAGGTGGTGTTTTACTAATTCATAATAAGGTGTGAATGACTGATAGCAAGTTATCCTGTCTATGGATTTTAGCAGAGGAGCATTATGGCAATAGTAATAATAATAACACTAATAATCACTAACACTTAGTTTTTGCTGTATGTCAGGTACTGTTTTGAACACTTTACATGTATTAGGTCATTTAATTAATACACTAACCCAAATGAATTTCCAATTGGTAGGAAGATAAGGAAAGAGTGTTGAAGGGTGGGCGGAGAATGAGGCAGAAGGAGGGAAATCTCCAGACCTCCATCCCAGCCCCCACTTTGGACAGAGAAGGCAATCCAGTTGTTTGCATGGCAAACTGTGTCAGGCATTTGCTCAGGGTCCCCTTGGGAGGGTGAGGGAGGCTCTGCTTCTCCCGGGGGCCCACAGTTCTCCCGAGACACCTGGAAGAGTGGCACTCTAGGCTGGGCAGCCTCCCCCAAGATCTCCAATCACACCTTGGAATATCGGTGCTGGGGGTCATCGAGCATGCCCCCCGAGGAGCCACAGGCAATGTCCTCCATGGCCTCTGAACCCCTCTGATTCTCCTGTGGCTGAGTGGCTGCCTGGCCCTCTGGCCACACTGTTGACTGTACTCCAAGCTGGGTGTATCCGAGAGCCTGTGTGTAAGCTCCATTTATTGTGAACCTCAGATGAACCCTATAGGGTGAGCGGAGCTGGGATAAGGAGCCCTGTTCTCCAGGTGGGGAGACCAAGGCTCAGAGAAGTGACAGTGGACTCCTGTCTGGAAGGATGGCCCAGCGAGCCCCTGCAGTGAGGGCCGGGAAGGGCTCATCACACTCCCACGGGGGCTCTGCCGCTTTGAGCAGATGCATGTGAGACCGAGGTAGCGCTTCAGGCCCTGCCCCGTTCCCTCTCCCCAGGCGGTCTCCTGACCCCCAGGGTCCCCCTGTTGCAGGAGGCTGAACAGCCGCTCCTAGGCTACCTCTCTCACCTCACCCAGCTCCTCCTGCGTGTAAGCTTTCAAGGTCAGGCTGCCTGGTATTCAGCAGTTCACGTGGGAAAACCTCCAGTATAAATCTCCCAGCAGCTGTGGCCTCTCCCACACGACCAGCCGTGATGCCCCACAGCCCATTCCATCCAGCCTACCTGGTGATAACCACGCGGCCATCCCTCTGCAGGAAAAGAGCTGGCCGTTCCCTTCTTCCCCCCTGCCCTACACCCTGGTGGACAGGGCCCCAGGGACCCAACTCAGACAGAAGGAACATGGCTCTGAACTGACCTGAACCACCAACTGCTGTGTGGTCTCAGGCAACCCACTTCCCCTCTCTGAGTGTCTGTGTCCACACTTAGGAAGTGCATCTGGACAGGTAGCCTTGAGGATCCAGTGGGAGAAAGTGTGGGAATTGGCAGGGTCGCCACTGTGATGAGGGCTCCTGTGGGGGCTTGGTGGTCTTCAGGGCACAGAAGCCCGGTGGAGGGCACGATGGCACCTACTTCGGCATGTCAGGAAAGGCTTCTCAGAGGAGATGGCATTTGGGCTGGGCTCTGAAGCATGACTAGACTCTCCCACACTGGGGGTGGGGAGAATGGTGGCTGGTATTTTGAGGGTGGCAAGAAGGGGCCCCATATGGAGACATGAGCAGCCTATGGCCTTAGAGTCTCTTACTTGCAAATTTGACCCCATCAAGGCCTGCGTCTGCCCTTCAGTGGCTCCCTGATGCCCTTGGGCTGAAGTCTGCACTCCCTCAGGAAGCTTCAGAGGCCTGGCAAGGTCTAGGCCCTGCCACTTCAGGTGCCTGAGCCACCTGCCCTTGGCCCAGGCCTCCAGGTTTGACGAGTTTTTTTGAATTCTCTACAAGTTGAAACTTGTATACCAGCTGTTCCCTAATTTGACTCATGACCACAATAAAATTTGACTCTGTGATCAAATCAAACTTCCAATGCCATTTAGGTCGCACAGGCCCTGTGCAATCCACCTGCCCTTCTCCCTGGATCCAGGACCCTCTCTCTCTGGGCCTCAGACCCTCACGTCGAATCGCTGTATTTGGCACTCAGCTGAAGTGTGCCCATCGTAAAGTAGGCAGCAGGTGGCCAGTCCTAGTTCGCCTGGGACCAAGGCACTTCCAAGGTGCAGAACTTTCAGTGCTCAAGTGATGCTTAGCCCCCTCGTTCCCTCCAGCCCTTGCTGCCAAACCCTCCTGTTTTCTTTTCCTCACCGCGCTTCCTTCGGAAGACCAGTTTGTCCCTGTGGTTTCTCTTTGTTCATCAGCTGCCTCTGACACAGACCCTGAGCTGCCAGAGAGCAGGGCCTGCATTTACCTGTTCAACACTGAATCCCTAGTGCCCAGAACAGTGCCAGCATGAGAATGTGCCCAGTCCGTGTTTGTTGAATGAATGAACAATGGGCATGGACTCGGACCTGGGCAAGTCTCTTATCTCTGACCTCCGTTTTCCATCCTCCCACATGGGTGGGCTCTGGCTGTTTCAGGGCGGGCTCCCCCAGGCCCGGGGCCCCCATATGTAGCACGTGGGAGAGGAAGAGCAGCGCCCAGCTCAGAGAAGGGCTGAGTATGTGCGGACCCCAGGGAGGGCAGGGCTGGCGTGGCCCAGAGCTGAATGTCTCGGCCCTCCCCTTCCTGGACGCCCCATTATCAGCTGAGGGCCATTTCCGAGCCAGGCCATTGGTCCAGACCTGGGTTGGGGGTGTCCTGAGTCATGGCGCTGACTGCAAGCCCCACTCCCCTTCCACCCCCAGGGAACAGATGGCCCAGGCTTGGGCGGGTGGCAGAGATGGGGACTGGCATTTGTGTATGTGTGTGGATTTTTAAAAATCTGACACATTTTTGTCACGTCTTGGTGCATCAGAACAGAAAAGGAGGCGGGAGTGTGAAGAATGTTTTAACTCGCAACTTTGTAACAGTTCCAGTTTCTCCAGGCCTCCTCCCCTTCCCCAGAGGCCCCCCACCCCACCCCGCAGAGCCTCAGAACCCATCTGTTCCTGAACACTTGCTCCCCACCGCATCCATCCACCCGTCCACCCATCCTTCCTTCCTGTCAGCTGAGCAAGAGTAAAAATCAAAGGGATTCCAGGAGGACCCTGAGCAGGGAGGCAGGGGGCCTGCCTCTGGGTCTAGCTTGGCTCTGGACCTTCTGTGTGACTTTATGCAGGTCCTGACCCTCTCTGGGCCCCACCTATGTGCTCCAAAGGGGCCATCTTCTTTGGGGGTTCCCTGATTCTGACCCAAATAGACATGTCTAGGGACAGGTGTTAGAAATCGGGAGACCACAGGAGGGATCAAGATAGAAAAGTCTTGGGTTTTAGAGCATCCGGGGAGAATGGACCTAAAGTGGCAGAGGGAGCCGCGTCATGAAGCCAGGATGAGTGGGTCCCACCCTCCCCTCGCCTCAGGTTTGGGGCTTGGGCCCTCCCCAACTCAGCCCCACTCCATCTGGCTACCCAGGGTGCTACTCTGAAGGCCCCCAGGGCTGGCTCAAGTTTGGGGCGGCTGCTCTGGGTTCAGTCGGGGGACGGAGAAGCCAGGCAGTACCAGGAATGCCCCTCAACTGCTCTGCTGTGCTTGTTTGTCCTGCAGGCCCTGGAAAAGGAAGTGGGGTGGGTACCAGGCCCTGAAAGATTTGCTTCTCAGCCATCAGTCCTGCTGTCCCCAGCCTGCCTGGCACTAGCTTTCATTTCATTAGTCATGGAAATGCCAGGAGTCTGCATGACAGGCTGGTAGAAGCTGCTCTGGGCATGGCAAATGGTGAAGGGCATGAAAGGGCAGTGCCCTGGGGCAGCCCAGCCATGGCACGAGCCCAAGCCTTGCTTCCTGTTCCTACAGCACAGAGCCTCAGGCTGCCGGGCACCTGCGCTGTGGCTTGGGATGGTGTGGGACACGTAGCTGGGGCACCGCTGCCCAGCAGGGAGCGAAGACGGAGAGACGGGGAGGTGGGTGGGAAGACACCGCCATGTGACCAGCCCTCTCTGTTCTGCCTTTAGGAGCTAGAGAGAGAGTTCAAGTCCGCCCCAGATCACTGCTGACCACAGGAAGCCCCCTACGCAGGGCTGAGGAAACTCCTAAATATCGCCCCCATCTCCCTGCACCAGGGTAAGGCTTAGGGTGTCCTGCCCCAAGAGTCCCTGAGGATGTGGTCTCTGGTTCCCAGGAGGGTGGGCCCCTGGCCAGGGCAGCTGAAGAGGCCAGTATCACCCCCACTGCAGCCCAGGCCCAGACACCAGGGCCCAGCTGAGTTGGTGCCTTGCAAATCTTGCCATATGGGCGCAGGGTGGCTGCGAGGGGAGGAGCTGGGGTTGCCATGAGAACCCACATGCTTGGCATTTCCTCTTTTGGGGAAGCTGAACCATCCTTCGCAGGCGGTGTAGGCTTCTGAATCCCATTTCTCTGTGTTTTTTAGGAAGGGAAAAAGGGCAGGGAAAGGAGGTGGAAAAAGGCAAGGAGAGAGAAGAGTAGGACGGAGGGAGCAGTGGGTGCTGTCTGGGGCTGCTGAGGGCTGAGCAGGGGCCTGTGTCCCCAGAGCTCAGCCCAGGGCCAAAGGAGGGCCTGGTGTCCCTCCTACCCCTTTATCCAGGCCTTTGGTAAACCTTTTCCTTAAAACACGCAACCTCGTGCCCTGCCTGAGGTTTCCAGTCAACTTTTTGGTCCCTTTCTGGGTGCCTTACCCTCATACCCCTGAGAATCCACCCTGTGGACAGTGACACTGGGGCAGTGGAGGGCAGAAGACCGGGGCCCTGCCCCTGGGGTGCTCTGTCAGGGGCAGGGGTCCGTTCTAACTCAGCTGCTTGGCTTTAGTACTTCTGCAGTGGAACTCGACCCGGCTGGGGCAGACCTGGAAGGCCACGTGGAGAACAGGGAACTGTGATCAGAGGGAGCGGGAGCTGAAAAGAGAGGACCGCTCCCCCCCTTCCAGCTGGTCGGGGGTCAGGGGTCAGGGGTTGGGGGCCGGGGACATGCTCAGAATACCAGCTTTAGGCAGGCAGGTCCAGGCACGAATCTGGCTCCATCTGCATACCTGTGGCGCCTCTGGCATGTGAATACCCCTGCGCCTTGGTTTCCTCATTCTGTAAAATGGGGGTGATAGCACCTGTCTTGAAGGTGTCCTGCAGTGTGCACACCGCGGAGGGTGGCTGCCACGGGCATGAATGTTCCAGGCACCTTCTCCGATGTCTCCGGACACTGAGAGGTGGGTTAATGTGGTCCTGGGCCCGGAGGAGTGGTGGTGGGGCCCAGCAGGGCTGTGTTCTGGGCGAGCAGCGTCACACAGAGGGGCTCTCCTGCCTGGAGGGAGAATGGGAAGGTGGGAGAGGGGCTGCGGGTCACACCAGGGAGCTTGGCGCCACGTGCGCAGGCCCGGGCTGTGCGGGCAGCTCCACAGCAGGACTGGCGCCTCCACCGACTCCTGTGCCTTCCCACACTCCTCCTCCTGGGAGCCCTGCCTGTCATGTCCTGGGTGACCAGCCTTCCTTCTTGAGAAGTCCCCTTCAGACCCTTGGAAAGTGGGGCTACCGAGAAAGCAGCCCAGCACTGTGAGTGGCTCCAGCTCCACCAGAACTTCCTGGTGTGTGGCCTGGGGAGCCCCTGCCCTCTGGACTGCCATTTCCCAACTGTAAATGGGTTACAAACTGCTACCTTCCCTCCTCTAGGGGCTCAGTGGGCACCATGAGGTGACGGGCAAGCTTCCTGTAGGATGCGTCTAGAGACAGCAGAGAAAGGAAGTCTGGCTTTGATCTCACTGAGCAGGTGGGGGAATGCAGGGCGGAGAAAGGGATGCCTCCACCCTGGAGGTGGCCTCCAATGATAATGGAGCCCAGGCAACAAGCCCTACTATGTGCCAAGATTTTTATATCTCATTTCATTCTTATAGTAACTATAATAGTAAGCAGTATTAGTCCCGTTTGACACCAAGAAGGCTGAGGATCAGAGGAGAATAGTTTGCCTGTGGTCAACCAGCTAGGGTAGCAGAACCCAGGTCTGCCTGGCTCTGGAACCTATCCAGGCCCTTCCAGGCCTCTCTCCTCTCACTTCCTCCATCCCTCCCGGACAGAAGGCCCAGTCTGGCCCCTCCAGTGGGTCACTGTGAGGGGCTGCAGGGACACTGTGCTCAGCAAACCCTGGAAAATGAGGAGAAATGGATGCTCCGCATCAGGCCCCAGTACCCACTGGCTGAACATACCTTGCCAGCCTGGGAGAAGAACATGGCAATGGCATCAGGTGTATTGAGACTGACTCTGAACTTCGCTACTTACTCTGGTTGTCCACAAGTACTGAACCTCTCTAAGCCTCCATTTCCGTATCTAGAAAATAGGGACCAGAGCAGCATTTTATCAGTCAGACTAGATAAGTTTTGCTGCAATAATAAGCAACCATAAAAATCTCAGAAATTTAATACAGTTTAGGGGCATTTCTTGCCCCAACTGCAAAAGGGCAGGGGTTCTTGTTCCTCATTGTCACTCAGGACCCCAGGCTGAAGGAGCTGCCACCATCTCACCACACACCCACAGAAATCACAGCAGGAGAGGCGCGGGGAGCCGCCCTGGCTGTCAAAGCTCCCTCTTATAAGTGACGGGTAACTTCCGCTAACAGCTCATTGGCCAAAGTCAGTAACGTGGCCACGCCCAACTTCAAAGGAGACAGGGAAGGGCAGTTCCTTACCACGTGACAAAAACTGGGATCTTAGCAAACATTCCTCGCCGATGACCACAGGCGCCCGTCCCACAGGGATGCTGTGAGCAGACAGTGTGCGAAAGGGAATAGGGACCTGGCACCCAGAAGGTGCCAGATAGGTGTTTAGCTCTCTTCCTTCCCACTCCTAACTCCTAGGGGAGCAAGCCCCTCGTTCCTTTCCTAGCCGTCTCCCTCGGTGGGTCACCAGGGCTGATGGGCAATCCCGCACTGAGGATGAGGGACAGAGAGGGTAGTGTCATCCTCAAGGCCACACAGCACAGCAGCAGCAGAGCAAGTATGAGCAGACAGATGTCCTGACCCCAGCTGAGTACCGCCTAACCCTGCGCCTCTTTTAACAAATGGGAAAAAGCAGCAGATACCAGTAATACTTTGACTTTTTTAAGGGCTTCAGAAGACCCAGATCAAATTACACCTTCTGCAATCGAATAGTCAATTCAATTCTGTTGGACACTGAGAGGGCCTGCAGTAATATGGGTGGCCACTGCGTGGAGGACCCTGCCCCTTACCAGCACCTTCTCTCACCTCGCAGGAAGATGCCATCCTCCCTGGCTGGAGGCCGCCCGTCTGCCCTAGAGTCGAAGATGAGCCCAAGAGGGGTATCCAAGGCCTAGGTGTGGGGGAGGGGCAGCGGGCAGGGACAGGGACTTAGGACTTGGGTCTCTTGAGCCCATGGCCACATAAAGCTGTGTGACCTTGGGCAAGTCCCTTTCCCTCTTTGGTCTTCAGTCTCCCCCAATTAAGAGATTGGCCTGGTCCCCATCCCTACCTCTGACATCAGCATTCTGAGAGCTTCTTTGCCAAGCAGTGTTTGCCCTACCCCAAGTGAGGTAGCTAGAGCGGGAAAGAGGGCTTCATCCATCCACCCAGGCCCTCGCACTACATTCACTGGGCCTGTCACACCCTACCTTCCCCTGTAGTAGCTCACAGTGAGAAAAGGAGACAGACAGGTAACCAGGCAAAGACCAGGTATGTGACAGAAGCACACTTCCTCCAGGGAGGCTCTTTGGTTAAAAGCTGCTTCACAAATCAGATGGGCTATAGGCTGAGCCCAATTTCATGTCCTCCCCTTCCTGGTCCTGATATGACCACTACTGGACTGGAGAAATCCAGGAGGACTCCCTGGTAAAGGAGGAATTGGAACTGGACCCTGAACCCCTTAGCTGGGCAAGAAGGAGGTGCAGGTTCCAGGTAAATAACAGTAGAAGCAATGGCTTGGAAACGGGTTGCCTCTGGAGTGGGTTTGAGTGACAGATGTCACCTGGAAAATATATTGACTTGGGGAAATGATTTCCGTGTTTTAGAAACACACACGCAAACACACTTTCCCCAGCAGCAGCCATGAGATGTTGGGGTTGTTCAGGAAGACAAGAAGAGCTGTCAGCCAGACTTTCATAGTGCAGAGAAGGGATGCTGCCGGAAGGCCCAGAGAGGCTTCTCAACCCCCAGGGACTGTGGGAAGGGCCCCCTTTTACCCAGGCAATCAATAACAGCAATGAGAATAGCAGTAACTCTTTCTGGCACTTTACCATTAATGAAGCACTTTCGTATCCACCGTCTTATTCGATCCTCACCGTGGCCCTGTGAGGGATGCTCAGTCCCATTGATCCCCTGATTCACGGAGAAGGCAGAAGATTTGCCCAAACCTGGTGGGTCAGCGCTCACCCCGTCTGACTCCGTGGTGTGCTTGCGCCTGCTCCCCAGGAATCACACGGGCCCTCACTGGGGGATGCCTCCTTAGATGGAGCAGAGGTCTAGCTGATACAGGAAGTGGGTTCTAGATCTCCTGCTCTGAGGCTTTCCTTGACTGGTCACGTTTGAAAAGTCTTCCAGGGCCAGCCTTGCTCTTCCTTCAGCCTGGAGTCCCTGGGTGCCTGGGCGAATCCAGAGACCCAAAGACCTCAAACCCCAAGTTACTGTAGAGCCTGTTTCCCTTGAAACAGGATCGCGGCAGGAATCCAGTTCACTGGGTGAAGGGCAGCCATGATCCTGCCCCAGGGTCTGTACTTCCGTTCGCTGGAGTTACTCAGCCATCCAGTCTCCGGAGTTTGTATCTCCTTGTTCTCCTGAAGCAATTTAGACAGAGTGCTTTACAGGACCTCGAGCTGTGAGGCTGGTTCATGCCTCAGAATCATTGCTTATTAAGTCAAAGCATGATTTAAAGAAGTCTAAACACCCAGGTACAAAGCGGTACTTCCTTGGTAGAAATTGAGTGTTATCAGTCACAACTTGATACAAATTTTGGCTTCCGTCATTTGGACTTACAAAGGAACTGTTACCACTTTTCCCAGATTTGGGTTGCCAGGGTTCTGGGGGTGCCCTGGGCCACATGATGTTAAGGTTCCGTTGGCTTCCCAGGCCAGCCACCAACTTGTTTGCGCTTTTGGGGGTCGGTTTGGTTTCTTTAGCTGCTTAGCTTTTTCAATACCAGCCTGCAAATTATCAGATAGAAGGTGTCAACCGCCCTCTTGGAATTTCCCGCTAGCTTTCTGCACACTATTCACTCAGTTCTCTGTCATTCATTTCATTTATTCAAAAAAATATTTCTGGAGTGTCACTCACTAGGGGTGCACAGTGAAAGAGGCAGAAAGCTCCTAGCTACCATTCCACAAATGGAAGACTCTCTCCTTCCCCTAAGTTTTCCATCAAATTGGCCCCTGTGTACGTATCCAGATACATCAATCTGCTATCGCTACTCTTTTCCAATCGAGACTTTCCTTCTCCACATTGCTCTCCTGCTTGACCCCCCTGCCTTTGAAGCCTACCGCTGAGGTCAAATTCACTCTAGACTCAGCCTCTAAGTTGTCTACGTGCCTTCTGTTAGCACAGGCTCGGGCAGCTTGGGGGAGCCACCAGCTCCTACACCATGCCTGTGAACCCCAACCCCAGGTCGCCCTTCTCTCCACCCCATCCCCAGTCCTTATTGCCTCACCTTCGTTAGCTGTGCATGACCTCTCCCCTCTGTGAGCACCCTACGGGACTCTTGCTTCCTCCGACAACCCTTCAGCCCCTCCCCTCACCCATCCCCATCCGGAGACTTCTCCAACTTCCACTGCAGTTTCCATTCCCAGCCTGGCCTGGCCTGCCATCAGGCAACTCTGGTCTGTCTTCCTCCCACCGCGGTGGTTTCTGGAACAGGAGGAATTGGTTTCCCTGGACAAGGGTACTGGACTGGACGCAGCCCCAGGCCCAGGTCTGCTGGGCTGACTCACCCTGCCCAGCCCAGACAAACCTGCAGGATCCAGGCTGCCCCCTGCTGGAGGCCCAGGTTGCTATGGCGACCCTCTGCCTGTCTAACCTGCGTGGAAACAATCGAAAAATAACAGTGAAGACTGTTTTATTCTGTGTCCCATCTGGGAGCCATTTAAGTCTCCCCACTCCTTTTGACATGTAATAATTTTTTTTCACTTTTAAGATTATCCTGAAATCTTATTTCCCCTTCTTCCCCCTCATTTCAAACTTCCGTGGCAGAGTCTCTGAGAGCCTCCGGTCTTAAGAGCATACACACATGTGTGCACATGTTATGAACATGCTTATACATTGCACATACATCAAATTGGCCTCCCTGGTGCTTGTCCATCGATAGCAAAGCCCACAGACAAGGGCTCCTCCGGCTCACAGGCACACCACTTTACGGTGCGCGAAAGCCCTTCCATATCGGATCTCATGGGGGGCCACGTGGACAATATCATGCCTCCCATTTTCCATGCGAGAAGACTGAGGCTTGGGCTGTACCTGCATTGATCAGTGCTGCCTGGTGGCTGATTGGGGCTGCAGCTAAGGCTCCCCGACACCATAATTCTGTTTTTCCACAGTTAACCCCCTGGAATGATAGACTTATGGGGAGGGTGGGGTGGGCGGAAGGACCCCCCACCTTCTGTCCTACCCATTCTCTCCTTGGAAGGGCATCAGTTGCCTGGTCATGAGCGCTGTTGGGAGCTGCTGTACCAAGAGGGGCAGCCTGTGGGAGCCCAGCTGGGTACAGGGCCCAGCCGTCCACACTGGATTTCCAGATCCTCTCGTTGCTTGCTGGGTTCCCTTGGTTTCTGTACTCCAGGTAGAGACCTTCCCCAGACACTGCTGGACCGCAGCTGACCCACCCTGACCCAGCAGCCACAGTCTCTCGCCTCCAGCTTCTTTCTGTATCCTCCACCCCACTCAAAGTCCTGCTCTTGGCCACATGTGCCCCCGGGTCTTTGTTCCCCCTGTGCCTGGGTAGGACTGGTCCCGCTCTGTCTCCATTGTGATTTCCATCTCTGATGGTCATCCCCATGTTACAGATTCACATGAGTACTCGCCTTGAACATTACATTTGTAGGAAACACATCACTGCCATTGATCATACACGTGTGCATTTCCATCAACCAAACATACTTTTCATACAGTCATCTGTGTTACCAAAGAATGAATATCTACAGTGAACAGGCATCACCACCTACCATGTTTACTTTGAATTTATGAACATTCACATGGACCATACATTAGCCTAGAACATTCCCACTGACGTATACATGGGTGTTGCCATTAAGACACATTTATGTTGGACAGCCAAGGAGGGGTCTGGGTTTGCAGATAATAGGGGCTGCTATCCTATATTGCTCCATGTCTGTTCCAAATGACTTCTCTTAGCTTGCAGGTTGGGGGTCATCCCTTGGAAGAACACTTCCGTAAGTTCAGACTTGTGGGGTCCACAGATTGCAATGGACAATAACACCTGCAAAGCCGAGAGCGTCCTGGCCTTACAGGGACCCTCTGGGGTGAGTGCAGGATTCCTGGGAGCCACTGAGATGTGTGACAACAGGCTTGAGGCCTAGAGGTGGGCTCCTGTTGCCCCCTCCTCAGGTCCTCTGGCGGCAGGGAGGACCCCAGGATCCTAGGGAGCAGGGCGCCTGAGGTCTCCAGCCCCGGAGAACGGGATAATCAAGGGGTGACCCTTGGGAAGGAGGCCTGGGTTACTGGGGAGCCTTGGCCCCAATTCACTTGTTGCTACACAGGCCTGTTTAGTCTCCCCCTTACTTAGTAGGGTCTCTGAGGTCCAAAGAGGTCAGGTCGGAGGCTGAGCCATGCTTGGCCTGCAGCTCTGTACCCCTTGGCCTCAGTTATCAGGTTGCCATAAGGGTTAAGCCAGGTCACACTGCGATTAGAACTGCTGTTTAATGTTTCTTGGCAGCAGCAATCAACATGGGAGCAGAGCCCAACTGTGGAATGAGAAGGTAGACAAATGTGGATTCAAATCTTGGCTCTCGCACTTGCCAGTCAGTTGGGCGATGGGGGAGATGTACTGTGGCCGAGTGGCCATGTGCATGGTTGCTCAGGTGGACATCCCAGCTCTGCCAACCCAGCCATGTGGCCTTGGTCTTATGACTTCCCTCTTTTGAGCCTCTGTACCCCCTCTCTAAAATGGGGCCAGTTATGCATCTGCCTCATAGGTTCGTTGCATGTGAAGTGTCTAGCACAGTGCCTGGCATGCAGCAAGTGCTCCTTAAATGCTAGCTCTATGGCTAATGGTAATATTGGAATTATCATTGTATGTGGGTGACCTTGGGCTCAGTCTCCTCATCTGTCAAATGGAGTTGATGATGCTACTGAGGGCTCCAGTTGCCCACGTGATACCAAAGTCCTCCACACCAACCACCCCCTGTCCCCTAGCTGCCATCTGACTGCTCTGTCTTTCCTAGATACCCCAGAACAGAGCCCAGAGAGAGGGAAGAAAGGAGGCAAGGAAATAAATACCTCACCGTCCGTCAGTTAGCAATGGTGGTGGCAGTTTTCATAGAGAAGGGGAATCTGCAAAGTAGTCAAAAAAATATTTCCTCTACGACTCCAGCAGCCCAGCTGTTCTCTTTCAGGAAAAGTGCTGAGGGCTGAAAATAAAATAAAGGAATAATGATAGAAAGACACAAGGAGAGAAGGGAGGTAGTGAAGGGAGGGAAAGGGAAAGCAGACGTGGGGTGCAGGGGCTGCCACTGGCCGAGCGCCTTCCCTGAGCCCCCAGCCCCTTCACGCCTCCTGGAACCTGGATTCAAAGGCAGCACTAGTGAAAGAAGCCGTCTGGGATCACTAACATCCGAGTTATAGTTGTGAGTCTTTCTGCTCAAACTCTGGGAGACCCTCTGGCACTTTTTAGGGGTGATGGCGTCTCAGCAGTGAGTCAGACACCGGCCTCAGTGCTGGGGAGGGTGGACTTGAGAGGGATTTTCAGGCGCCTGCTCCCCCTCTGGCCATTCTGCGACTCTGACCTCATGCTGGGCAGTTGTGGCCACTCCGTGGGCCTTGCACAGACCCCGCTGTGTCCAGCCTCCGCCCCTTTGCGCCTGCTGCACCTTCCTCCTAGAATGTCTGTCCCCCTCTCCTCATGTCAGGGCCCTACCTCTCCTGCAAGATTGCCTCCTCCAGGGGGACCCCTGGGACTCCCTCCCTCCCCCGGGATGCATCCCTCCTTTCCCCACTCTGACCATTACCCGCCCTGCATCAGACCCTCCTGTGAGTCGAGCCTGTCTCTCTGTGGCCTGTGCTCTGGCAGACGGACGGGGGCACTTTCGGCTCTGACTTCCTAGTGTCCTCTGTCAAGGGCAGGGTAGCCCAGGGTCATAGCAGGGCCTGGCCTGAGTTTCTGCGGGCCTTGGGTTGTCAGCAGGCCACTTGCCAATCCCTAGACTTCCACTGGGGACCACTAGGGAAACCGCCCTCCTGGCTTCAGTGTCAGTGCCTAAAAGTCCCCCTCCACCCCCCCTCCCCAGCCCAGAGCCCCCTTGCACCTCTCCATGCGCAGCCTAGAGTACACCCGAGGAGCCAGTCCCAGCTCTGCCGCTCCCATCTCTGTGATCCTGGGAGAGTTCTGTGCCTCTCTCTGGCTCTGCTTCCTCACCTTGAAAGTAGGGACAGTAATGGAGCCACAGGGCTGTTGAGAGTGCTGAACAAGTCAATGCCTAGATTGTAGGAGGGCCCTGTGCCTGGTGCAGAATAAATGCCCAGAAGGTGTCAGGCATTTTCATTTTTCCCAGGTCTGTGGGGGGCCTGCCTCCCTTCTGGGTCCAGTATATTAGAGCACACCCTCCCTGCTGCCAGCTAATCCCAGCTCGGTCCTTTATGATCCTCAAAGTCCCTGCCCTTCCCGGGGGGCTCCTGAGGGACAGGGACATGGCGGTGGCCCAGTGGAGGAAAGCTCATGCTGGACCTTGAGGCAGTGGGGCTGGAGATCGGAGAATAATCCTGCACACTTGGCCTGGGCACATGCCTGGGCCGGGGACCGGCCTCCAACCTTGCCCCGACTGTGGGTCCGTACTCTGCCACGGCTACTCCTGGGAGATGGGACGGGCTGGCCTCTGCTCCTCGAAGTGGGGGAAACCCCAGGTTTCTGCCTGTGCCCCACCTGCTCTTAGATTTGTGACCTATATTTGGGGCACAAAGAAGAGAGAAGGGGCACTTGGCCCTTTCAGTGAATTGTAAGCCACAGCCCAGTCCCATCACCCCCTCTTCTCCTTCCCCATCACCTCCCTCCTCAACTCAGCAACCTTGGTTTCCGTGACGGCAGGGAGCTGGGAAGCAGGACTCCTTATGGGGCAGAACCAGATGCCAGCATGTGTGCCCAGGGTGGGTGGTACCCCTGGTTACACGCCCGGGTCCTCTTGCACACTGGTGTATGTGGGGATGGGGGTGGGGTGTTGGGGCGGGGTCCCTTCTCGACCACAGGCCTGGCCCCCACACGCCTCCCTGACAGACAGTTCCAGTGCAGGCAGGAACAGTCAGCGCCTCCGCTGACCACAGGCCACGTGTGTGCTTGCCCCTCAGTGGCTGAGTATCTGCCCCTGTCATACCCCCACCAGGCTCAGCAGAAGACCTCCGTCATCCTCATGTCGCTGGCCCTGCACGAAGCAGGCAGGATAGGCGGTCCTGTTCCAGTTTGTAGAAGGGGAAGCGGAGGACCACTTGTGCATCTGCCCATTCACTGGACTCACACCTGGACTCTTCTGGGGCCTCCTGGCTCCCCCTGGGGGGCATTTGGGAGGCACCTCATGCTCCTGAGCTGTCTCTTCTTCATGCCTGGGTACAGCTGGCTAAGGTCTACCACAAGGGGACAGTTATCAGCTTCTCTTTATTCCTCAGCTCGCAGCGCTAACCGCTGGCTTAAGGAAAGGCCATCAGCCTCTCTAAAGTGGGTCTGGTGCCAGCTCTCTGGTAGGACCGGTAAGACAGTTTGGGTATCAAGTGAGTGCGGGCACGCAACTCAGGGCCCGTCGGGCCAGCAGCCCGGCCGCTGTTAGGGACCAGTGCGCCTGAGGGTGGGAGGATGACCCGAGAAGGCCTGAATTTGTTCATGATGCTTCCCACAGTTCAGACATCAGTGGGCATTTTTCTTTAATCATGAGATGTACAGGTGAGATGTGCATAAACCCCCAACCCCAGCATGTTAACTAAATGTGAAAATATCCTGCCAAGTTCAAGAGTGGGGAGAGAGCTGGGCACTGGTAGAATGAGTGGTACTGAGGTTCCCCCCACTCCAACCCCCACCTGCTGCTTGGGCCGACTCTAGGGAGAAAAAGAGCAGGCCTAGGGCAGGCCTCTTCTCCCCTACCCTTCCACCCATTGTGTGCCCTGGGGACCCTCCCTGGTCGCTGCTTCCTGGACTGTGATGTATGAAGTCTGCAAGCGGGCTGGCCAGGGCTCCCTCCTAGATCCCTCAGCCTGCCCATTCGAGGAGTGGGGGGTGGGGGGCTTCGCTACCCTGCTGTCTTCTGGGGAGGATGGTGGCTCCGTACAAGCCAGTTCTGGTGGTGTGTGTATGGGAGGAGGGGTGTCTGGGCATGCAGAGGGGGCTGTCCAAGTCTGTGAGTCACTGGGAACTTTCCTGGGGGCGCACCAGTCCTCGCTCCCCGCCTGCCTGGTGAGCCACCATGACAGCGCAGGTATTTATGGCTGGTTTTCACGCCCCAGCAGGTGGTGCGAACACACTGCGTCTGAGTGTATGTGCCCGTGTTTTGGTTTGAGAGTGTGGGGGCCCTTCTGTTGTCTGGGACCTTCCATACCTTTCTACCTCAGGCTACCAGCCTGAGCCCATTTACCCCATGGGAGGATTCCACTAGGGGGTCCTCCCTCCAGCCCCAAACCTCTGTGGCTGTCACCAGAGACAGATGTGGCTGCCAGCTTGGCTCGCGAGGGCCAGTTACCTCACCTTTCTGCACCTGTTTCTCATCTGTGGAATGGGCATATGTTGCTGGAGAGACTGAGGGAGTCGCCCCAGCATTGCATTTGTTAGCTACCGAAGTGGTCACCGAGAAGTCAGTTAGGGCTCAGCCTGCCCCCAGCTCAGCCCTGCCCTGGGGCCCATGTCCTGTCATCTCAGGAGCACAGATGCCAGGGGCTCTCTTGCCTTCCTGGTGTCACTCACCAGGAAGTTCCACAAATGCCAGCCTTATTTCCCAGATAACAGAAATGCCACAAGCTGGGCGAGGGCTCTGTAGGAGCAGGTGAGTGCCCAGGTCTGTCCTTGGCACCCCTGGAACCAGAGCACCCCCCCATCCACCTGCCCTGCTGCTCTGGTCAGTCAAGCTGTGGGGGTTGGGCTTCCAGTACAATGTGGCAGAGAAGGGACAGAGAGGGAGGGCACTGCCCAGGTGCAGACTTCCGTTGCTGCCCCCACTCCAGCACAGCTGGAACACCCTAAATGGGGCCTTGGGTTTTCTGTCTGTGAGCTGATGGGCCTTGGAGAATGGAGGGAGATGCAGAGAGGTCCTGCTGGGATACCGAACCCTGACACGCAGAGCCGAGAAGACACACCAGTTTAGCAGCACACAGCACAGACCTGCGCCATGACACAGTTAGGTTGAAAAAACAACCAAAACTGGATGCACACACAAAGCAGACGCCACCACACCAGGCAGACTCAGGATCACAATGGCTCGCCCTCTTGGGGGCTGACTGTGTGCTGGGTGCTGTTCCAGGGCTCTGAATGGATTGTCTCATTTCTTCTTTGTGAGGCTGTCAAGCAGGTGAAGGGACTTGTCCGAACGATCTGCCCAGAGGGTCCATGTTCCAGAGGTTCTCTCGGTCTCACCACACCCACTCACTCCCCTGTTCACAGATATAGCATCCGCTACCCAGTCCTGTACTAGAAGAAGATGAGGTAGGGAGGAGGGTAAGAAGCCCCGGTGTCCTGCCTGGGGTTTGTGTTAGCCTGTCAGGAAGGACGCCTCTGTGTCCCTATCTGAGATTCTCCCTTGTTTTGTTGCCTCTGGGCCAGGGCTGTGGCTCCTTGGGCTGTAACTTCTCACCCACGGTGCTTAGGGTGGAGTTCCTTTGGTTTCTCCCAGCCTCACCCCTGTGCTGTGAATGGTAGGATGGTACACCTGAAACTGGCAGGCTCGTGTAGCCAGAAGAGGCCCTGCAGAAGCTTTGGGGACCTGGGGCTCCTGGGCTTTCTTCCCTCTGAGCCTGCCCACGCCTTGGTGTAGTCTGACTATTGCGGATGGTTTCAGCAGTCCTCATCAAGGTCTGACCTAGATACGAGAGGAGAGAGGGCCCTTCTTACCCTTGAGGGTGGCCCCAGCCCCCAGCCCTACCCCCAGGGCCCTGGTTCCCCCCGGAGTCCCTGGACAGCCCTGCTCTCCCACCTGGCACAGCCTTGGCAGCCTTCCTGTGTCCCATTCCTTCTCTACTTCTGGCACCACCTGGGGGCCTGGTCAGGCACACTTCCGAACTGCCTAGGGTCTGGCCTGCCTTTCTCCCCTCTGACCCTCTGAGAGAAAGAAAGTAAGCCAGAGAGACAGAGACAGAGATGGAGACAGAGAGGAACACAGTCCTGAGGGATCAGGGAGGGGCTGACGCTGAATTCCAGAGCTGTGGCCCGGCTAGCCCACCCCCAAAAGTGTACCCCTACCCAGTTCTTTGTAGCATCTGTTGACCATACTTCCGCCATTCGGTTAGGTGCAGACTTGGAAGCCAGACAGACGTGTGTGAGCTCCCCCACATGTGACCTGTGTGATCCTGGGCAAAAGATACCCTCTCTCAAGGAAGGGAGGTATCCCCGGGGCCCAGAGAGGGCCCCCAGTCCCAAGAGCTGTTCCTTGAAGCTCCAGTCCTCTCCGATCAGGCCATCCGGCTGTTGCTGAAGACACCCACCCTCACCGCCCCCACCCTGCTGGCAGGTAATGGACAAGCAGGTGTCAAGGGCTGGGAATTCTTAGGAAGAGAGCCCCTGGGAATGACACACCACAGGGACTGTCAGAGTGCCCGTCCAGCCAGTCACCACGTGATGCCAGACGCGGAGCCAAGCACAACAGGAGCACTGAGAGGATCCCCACCACTGCCCTGCTCCCAGCCCAGCTGGTATGGGGGCAGGAGGCTCAGGCTCCAGGCTTCCACACCGGCTTGCTGTGTGACCTCGGGCAGCTACAGTGCCTCTCTGTGCGTCAACAGGCTGCAGTGGGACAGACCGAGGCTGCACAAGATAAGGGGTACAGTGAGGACCCCTGGAGGAGAGGCCGGTCTGAAGCCTAGCGGATAAGAGCTCTTAGGATTCCCTTTTCTCTGGGAGAAGGAACTGCTTATAGAATGAATGCTCTCCTGGGGGTTTTCCAGGCCTGGGGACAGGAGTCTGTCTGCTGCCCAAAGCCCGGGTGACAGGTCAGGCCTTGCTCCCTGTGTGGCCTTGGGCAGGTCGTGAGTGACCTGGCTTCTTCTCTGGGACCAGGTTGGAGAAAGGGGTGCCTTCTGAAGCCTGGACTGCCCTCCTTTGCCTTGAGAGGCCCTTGGCATAGCTAAGCACACCATGCCCCCCAAGTGTTCAAACCAGGCTGTCTCCACTGTAGACCCCCAGACTGAAAGGCAGGGGTCCCGAGCTCTCCATCACTGAGGAGCCGGACTACCAGGATTCCAGCCATCCCTCCTGCCCCCTCCGGGAGGCCTCTCTATTGACAGCTCCGATTCCAAAGCCCTGCCTCCATCTTCCTCCTCGCTTCCCTGGGGTGGGGATGCCCTGTGCATGGTGGAGCCTCGGGGCAGCCAAGCCTTGGCAGGTGATACCTTCCCCCTCCTCGGCTGTCTCCCCCTGCCCACAAATGTCCTGGACTCAGGTCTTAATAAAGTGTAAACAGAGCCTAGCAGAGGGAAGCCTCATCAGGCCTGATCTAATCAGGAGGCCCTTTGAGATGGGGGTGGATGAGGGAGTGTCCTGCACATGAGAGACTCTTGTGCACCAGGAATCTCACATACAAATGCTCCTAGGACTCTCCCCACAATCCAAAATAGGAGTGATTGTCCCCAGGGAGCATGAATGGAAAGCAGCTCAGAGAAGACAGATGACTTGTCCAAGGTCACATGGCCAGCAAGTGGCTTCCCTGGGCTGTGCACCCTGTGTGTCTGGCCTCAGCACGTCCATCTGGGCAGGACCTCAGAGCCCTTCAGACCCCTCCAACATCCTCTGTGACAGGTTCGTCCAGCCTCCGCTTGCAAACCACAGTGATGGGGAGCTCATAGCCCATTTCTGGCTCTTGGTGTCTGTGGACCTTCTCTCTCCTAGGACCACATGACTCCACAGAGGGTCAGGATGATGGACAGGTGGGGAATGAGGCCAGCCAGTCTCTCAGCCTCCCTCCACACCCACCCCTCATCCATCTCCCTTGGCAATCAGGGAGGGTAGGGGGGGACCCGTACAACGCCAAGAGGCCGGCCGCCCCTTCATTAGTCTTAGCTAACAAGCTGTTTATGGGTGTGACATGACACCTGCTTTCTTTTTTATAACTTCAATAATTTATAGGCATATTAGTGGCCAGGCGGCTGCCCTGGGTCCCAGCCAGATGGGACAGGGCGATGCAGCTGGGTGCCTCTGCCGATATTTACTCTCTCCCACCATCAATTATTAAGGAGCTCTCCTTCATTTTTGCACATAATTACATGCACTGTTATGATTCCAACTCCCCTGCTCTTGGTCCCTGTGGAGAGGGGCGCAGCCTGCCCAACAGGGCTGAACGGTGTGGGGGCCCAGCTGGTTGGATAACGAGGCAGGCAGACACATTACCTGGGAGAGCAATGGTGGCACCCTCCCCTGCGCACACACACCTCCCCCGAGCCCTCTGCAGCTGAGCTGGAACCACCGTGGCTAGTGCTGGCCTTCCTCAGGGCTAGCTGTCTCTCCTCACCACCCCGGGCCTGGGCCTTTGCACTTGCTGTTCTCTCTGCTCAGATGCCATCCCCCACCTTCTGTAAAGCTGCTTGACTCCTACATACCCTTTGGATTTTGGCTCAGCCATCACCATCTCCTGGTTATCTCCTCAGTATGCACAACCCCCAGTGCTTCCCTCGCCTTAGCCTGGTCACACAGTGTTGTCTTGCATGCTAGACCGCAGGCTCTTTGGGGCACAGAGGAAGCTGTAGCAAATGTCTGCTGAGTGAATGAATGGGTTGACGGATGGATGCACGCCCCGCCCTCACCACCAGTGAGCCCATGGAAGCGCCTCCCCCGTCCTCCTCCAGAAACCCCATCCTGCTCCAGCCACACCCATCTCCCTCTCCCTGAAGCACCTCCAGGTCCCCCTGCTCTGGGCCGAGGTGCCCCAGAGGGCAGCAGAGCCGGGGTCCTCCGTCTATGCCCCAACACCAAACAGGGAAGGTGCGTGACCTGGGGAAGTGGCTCATCCTCCTTGATCCTGTTTCCTCATTGGCTGCACGGGGGATAATACTGGTTCCTGCTGTCCTGGGTTGTAGTTGAGGCTTATGTGAGATAATTTTTTTAAGTGCCTAATACATGGCCAAGAATGTCATAGACTCTTCCTTAATCTCAACCACTGTCTATGAAACTGAGTCGATGTAAAATTGAACCGAACTGGATGAATTTGTTGATTGAATTGTCTTATTCACAACTTTTTTTTGCCCGCGCCTCTTGTTTTTAGTCTCCCCAGGCTTGGCTTATGGAAGGGCTCTGCAAATATTCCAGATTAACCCCTATCGATGCCTGTGAAGGCAGGAGGGACGCAGTGTCTCTCATGCTACAGAAGAACAGAGCCCGGACAGGGAGGTGACGTGGCCCCCCAGAGCTGGTGGCCTAGGGAGGAACCACGCCCTGTTCTCCCACTGGACTTAAAAGGCTGGGAATTTCTCCCTGGAGACTGTGCCTCAGTTTCCTCCTCTGTAAGAAGAGATAATATAGAAAGGACCCCAAAGGGCCATGGAGAGGATTGAGTGAGTCGCTCAGAACCGCTGTGCTTGATCATGGTGAGCGCCCAGAGCCTGCGACCTGGAGTCGGCCCAGCTCTACCACTTCCCTCCCCTGTCTCCCCAGAGGTGACCCTCCCCTGGAGTCAGTACTGGTCATTCTTGTGCATGTTTTCATACTATTCCTATATCCACACACAGTTTATAGGGTTTGGGGCTTGTTTTCAAGCCTTACATAAATGGTACCATCTTGTACCTATCTTTGGGCTCTTGTCTCAGCACTGTGTCCGGGAGACGGCCCCTGCTGACGTGGGTAGTGCCAGCGCACCCCCTTACGGTGCGGCAGAATACTCTTCTATGGAGCCCTACCGCATTCTGTTCATGCCCTCTCCCACTGATGGGCCTTTAGGGGGCCTCCAATTCTTAACTGTCACCAACCGTGCCCCCGTGAATGTGCCTGTACCTGTCTGCTGTGGACAGGTTTCCTCGGGGGCTACACCGAGGGGGGAACTGTTGGGCCATAGAGTGCATCTTTTCAACATGACCCAGCAGCCACCAAGTTGCTGTGCCATCCCTCTGCTTGGTCGGCAGCAAGCACGTTGCCTGCACTATCTCAGTGCCCCCAGCCATCAGGGGAGAAAGGAATTTTTAGGCCCAGTTTACAAATGGAGCATGTCTTAGTTACCTGTTGCTACACAACAAATTTCCCCAAACCCTGTGGCTTAAAACAACAAGTATTTGTTGTCTCACAGTTTCTGTAGGTCAGAAATCCAGGTCACCTGGGGAACTCCAGCTTAAGGTCTCTCACAAGGTGGTGATCAAGGTGGCAGCCAAAGCGTCTGTCAGCTCAGGGCTTGCCTTGGGGAGGGTCAGCTTCCAAGCTTGCTTGTGTGACCACTGGCAGGTCTCAGGGCCTCGTGGGGTGTTGATTAGAGACATCAGTTCCCTTCCACGTGGGCTTCTCAACAAGAAAACAAGGCCGCTGGTCTCTGTTATAGCGAACAATCAAATGATGGAGAGAGGGTACTCAAGATAGAAGCCAGTGTTTTTCGTAACTTA
The DNA here is from genome assembly GCF_040802235.1 of Manis javanica. NCBI lineage: Eukaryota > Metazoa > Chordata > Mammalia > Pholidota > Manidae > Manis > Manis javanica. The sequence goes on from NC_133163.1 coordinate 123,310,221, forward strand.
ATCTCAGAAGTGATTCCCATCACTTCTGCCATATTCTGTTCATTAGCCGTGAGTCAGTGAGTCGAGCCCCCACTCAAGGGGAGGGGATTATATAAGGTGGGGAATACCAGCAGGCAGGGACCACTAGGAGTCATCTCAGGGGCTGCCTATCAAAGGACAACCGAGGCTCAGAGAGGTGAAGCTACTTTCCTGGGGTCACACAGCACTTAGAGAAAGAGCCGCACTGGAACTCAAGACTGCTTGGCTCTTAGGCTAGACACCTTCTGAGCTGCCACACTGACTTTGACTTAAGTTAATAATACGTCCCGACTTAACAAACAAGTCTCCTGCACAACAGAACTCAAGACAAGTGCTGAGTAAATGGATTTGCTAATAGCGCTGCCTGTTTGCATACATTAGCTGAAGTTCCCCTTGACACGATCCGTGGGGACAGCCAAGCCCAGGCTCTCGGGGAAAGCCACTCTGCGAAGCTTAGAGCCCAGATTCCCAAAGAGCCAGAGTGTGGTCCCTTTATACAAACTGCTTTTTATATTTGCTTTTTTGTTTTTGGTTTCAATTCTCGTATTTGTGTGTGTGTGTGTGTTTTAATGGAGTGCACACGTCCCTGTGTTCGTAAGGAGAGCTAACTGCAGGGTCAGGCACGTGGGATATTCCCCTGGGAGGACTTCGGGGTGGGCAGGGCTGATGAGCCCCTTCACTGACTGGCCCAGACGAATTTCCTGCTTCTCAGCTACTGTGGATGCAGCATCGTGCTGGGTGGCCAGGCCAAGCAGGGGCCAGTCGCAGGGCCTTCTCCGGCCGCTGCGCTTCTGCCTTGGGTCCTCCAGGAGTCTGGTGGCCTCCCTGCTTCTCAGGGTGATTTGCAAGCAGTAAAGGCTGCTGCTCACCACGTGCATGTCACTGATGCCGGGGTGTTTCCAGTGGAGGTGTGGGTGACCCAGGCCCTGCGGTGGGGGAACGTGAGAGTTGAGGATTCAGTAGCAGCCCTGCCCCCCGTGCCCTGGCCCCCTTCTCCAGAGGACCCCAGGGGTTCTTCCTGATTAATGGATTTCAGTTGAGTTTAATTTGCACACATCAGATCCTCTGGAATCAGGGCTCTGGGCTCTGCAGAAACTGGAGGAGACACAAGATCCACCCCTGCCTTCAGGGTGTTTCTGGTCCTCAGAGGACCAAGTATTGCGGGCCTCCCCTAGTGGTAATGCTGACAGGCACCTTCAGGTAGATGCGTCTTTACAGAGAAAGGGCTGTGGGGGCAGGGAGTGGAGAGCAACCACAGCAGTAAGTGTAATAACCATAAAAATGTGTACATTTGTCCAGCACCTATTGTGGGCCAAGTACTGGATATGCATTAAGTCATGAGGTCGTCACACCAACCCTGTGACATGGGTTCTACTGATACTCCATCTTACAGAGGAGGAAGTGGGGGCTCAGAAAGGTGCTCAGGGACACAAAGGCCAGCTCAGCAGGAGACGGAGGTGCTCAGAGGAAGGCTTCCAGAAGGAGGGGGCCACCAGGGCCCTGACTTGGAAGGGGCGGGGGGAAGGATTAGAGGAAACGGGTCCAGGCAGGGTCTGAGAAGGTGGTCAGTGACGAGACATGCCTGTAGTAGGGGCTGCCAGGGAAGCGGAGGCCCCCCCAGGATGTGAGGGTGAGCTTTCCACGCCCATGCCTTTGGAGTCTTGGCCTCAGCCAGTACCCACTGTGGGTATCTCTCCATGTTGACCAGCACATCTCCACGTCCAGTTGGGCCAGCCACTGGGCAAAGGAGTCCCCTTCAGCTGAGCACCAGTGTCTCCGTATGCCAGCTGCTCCATGCCAGCTTTCCCTGTGCTAGGACATGAAAGACAAGCGTTGGAGTGTACCTGGGTCACTCAAGTGACCTCGATTAAGTCTTTTTCCTTGTAGGTACCCTGGCCTGACCCTCTGTAACATGCCTTGGTGGGACCCTGGTATGTCTATGTCCCTTCTGGCTCTTAGGGAGGGGCTTAAGAAGGGGCAGGAAGGCCCTAACTCTGGCCACAGCTCCAGGCCCACCTCCTAGAGGGGACATTCCTGCCACCCCCCTCAGGTACCCCATCCCTCACCCCCCTGCACTGCAGCTCCGGCATGAGGCTCTGACCTATGGATTTTCTGCCACTTCCTGACCCACTTCACTCCAGTCTGCATCTCTAGGACTTAATTGTACCAGCAGCCCAGCAACCCTAGCATAGAGGGCTGCGAGGGCTGCAGGTGAATGCAGGGCTGCTGCTGTGGCTACTGGAGGCTGCAGGGCCCCCAGCTTCTGGGCTTCATCTTCTGCAGATGCAAGGTCCTTCCAGGACCCCCCATTTAAGGCCTCATCCCCACTCCCCACTCTCTAGGAAAGGCCACAGAGCTCTGAGCTTAGAGATAAGCCCTCACCCCCACCAACCCCCCAAGGTCACACAGTAAGTTAATAAGAGTGCTGAGAATCAAACTTGTGGCATTAAGGGGGACATGGGGTACACCTGCTCCATAGGGGCCTCCAGCTGGCTGCTGGCTGCAGCCCATTCCCCACTCTGCTCCATGCCCAGTGCCACTCGCACAGCCCCAACCCACCTCCCCAGATCCTGGTCTCTGTTTTTCTTGCTGATTAGAGGTCTCAGCAATGACTTCATGCCTAGGTGGGACCCTGGTATCCCTATGTCCCTTCTGGCTCTTAGGGATGGGGTTAAGAAGGGGCAGGAAGGCCCTAACTCTGGCCACAGCTCCAGGCCCACCTCCTAGAGGGGACATTTCTGCCACCCCCTTCAGGTACCCCATCCCTCACCCCCCTGCACTGCAGCTTCGGCACGAGGCTCAATTTTAGAGCTGTCATTGTTTTCAAGTGGCTTCAGAAATAATCATTATAGTAAAACCCCATGAGCTGCTGGGGTGCCAGTGGGCAGGACCAGCACAGAGTAGGCGCGCAGGCCTACTGTATGTGCTGCTCAACCCTTCCTGTGCCCAGGGGGACCCGACCCCTCCTCAGATGCCCCAGCCTTCCAGAGTGGGGAAGAGCAGAGCTTGGGCTCTCACGTCAAGCACGCGCTGAGCTTCAGCGCCCAGCTCCACCTCTCTCGAGCAGAGCAAGATGCCAGCCCTCCCAGGGTGTCCGTTGTTTCTCTCATCCGTGCAATAGGGGTAGCAATACCAATCCTGAAGTAAGAAGAAACAAGCATGGTTCAGAGCCTGGGTCACAGTAGGGCTAGCTAGATGTCAGCTGGCCTTGTCCCCTCCTCCAGTCCCCTGGCGAACCCCCTCCAGTCTGTCCGCAGCAGGCTAGCCCCTTCTTCTGGCCATCGACTCCTGCCTCACTGGGACTTGCTGAGTTGTCACCCTGCAGCCGGGATCTGCTGTGTGTCCTCCCGTGAGATCCGCAGGCTGAGACCTACTCTTGGGAGCTCCTGGTCTGAGGACAGAGGAGGGGATAGGGCCTTGCCTCTAAGACCATTTCAGTCTGGGGAGGGGAGACAGGAGTGGGTTGGGTCTTGAAGCCCAGGTAGAAACCAGGGCGGGGGCATGCGGGGGTGGACCAGAGGAAGAAGGCCTGGAGGTGTGGGCGGATGCTCTTCGGCTGCGGCTCCAGGGTGTGATTGTGGCTGTGCCAGGGGAGTTTGGGACTGGGCCATTCTGATGGTCACATTCGCCATAGCCCCGGGGTTCCTGACCATTCCACCCGACAGGAGTGCGGAGATGTCTGACTGGGTGAGGACCCAGGGACAGGCCTCCTATTTTTATGGCATCTCTGCACTCTTAGTAGGCCCAAGCTGGACCCTCAAAAAGGTCTTTTCTCCAAGTTCTTACCCCCAAACCTCCCACTCCTTGGGGAGTGCTGGGAGGGGTCATTTCTTTTGGAGAAACAGGGAAGAGGAAATGGCTTGGTTACTGTTTATAAGGGAGAACTAAGGCTGAGCAGCAGTTCCTCCCAGACACAGCTCTTTGGTCATCCCCGCAGCCTTCAGGGCGCAGACGGATAACTGGGCCCCAGAAGACCCCACCCCAGGGTGCCCACTTCCTCAGCCAGCATCTGGGGGTTGGCGGGTGGGGGCGATGGGCTCTCCCCCGTATCTTCTTCGAGATCACCGAGGCAGGAAACAGGTGAGTCGGGGGCGGAGATCTGCGGTGGCCGCGCCTTGCCTGCGTCAGTCGCCTCACCAGGAATAGCCCCCGCCCCCGCCCCCGCCCCCCAGCGGGTCTGCGCGCTCGCCGGGGCGCCTGGCGGATCCTTTCCGCAGGAGCGAGCGAGCATCTATTCCTGTCGGGCTTGTGGGAGGAGGCAGCGAGGGAGGGCGGGAGCTCAAGGGTAACACACAAACAGCCGTGGGGGGGGGGGGGGGAGAGCCTGGAAAAGGGGGTACAGGCAGCACAGAGCTAAGGGGCCGGGGAGCCGCCCGCGCTGGGCTCCTGAAGGGAGGGTGACTCCTGTGCGGCCCCCCTTCTTCCCCTCCCACCGGTAAGCCCTTCTGCCAAGACTTCCCCCGACTGGCTTACTCAGACCTGGAAGGCGATTCAAATTCCCTTTCCAGGCTTTAATAGCTGTGTGTCCATGGGTAAGTCATGTAACCTCTCTGAGCCTGGGGTCACTTCTGTCACATGGGAAACAACAGTGCCTCCTCAGAGGATGTGGGAGGGTGTCTGTAGAGTACACAGCGCAGCATCCGCACCTGCTAGGAGGGGACTCCAGCTAGGCCTAGGATGAGGGTGGACAGAGACATAGAAGACAGGAAATGGCCCTCCAGGCAGGGCTATCCAGAGCCGTGATAGAGCAGTTAGAAATGTCCAGAATCCATTTAGCCGAAACAGTAGGTCTGTGCAACTCTTTTGGGCTGTGTGTGTGAGGCTGAACAATGGAGAAGCAAGATGGTGCTGGGGGTGGGAGGCGACTGGTGGGCTGCCGTGCCCCCAGGTATCTGCAGTGAATGTCAGGCAGGCTCCATAGGGGGCAGGGCACTGGGAGCAGGATCCTGGAGTTGGTGAGCGGCCTTGGGCAATCTCCTCCTGCCCCTCTCCTCCTCGACCCCAGCCTCAGCTTCCTTCCCTGCCTGCCAGGACCCCTGCCCTTGTGGGCTCAAGTTATCAGGAACACTGATGCGCTAATGGGATGCACTCAGCAGTGGAGAAGGGGCGAGTGTGCCTGCTGCACTGATAGGTATTCTAATCAAGTCAGCTTTGTGTTGAAGGGCATTTGGCTTCAAGGAGTTATTAGGTGAGATCCCCACGGGTTGTAGCCCACTCTGCAGACTTTGCCAAGACCCCCAGCTGAGTCTCTGCGTCAGCCGGTCCAGGAGGATCTAGATCTCTGCGGAGAAGTCCTATTCACTGGACCCATCGGATTACGTGGCCCAAGCCCAGAATCCTTGGGACTTCTGGGTGGCAGGGAGAGGGGAGAGCCAAGCCCATGCTGAGTCTCTGCGCTGCCCTCTGCTGGCCTGCTGCGTACGGTGCCAGTGGCCCGAGCGGCCTGCTGCCCTCTGCTGGACGCGAAGCCAGGCTGGGCGGGGACCCGGACTGCAAAGGCGGGGCAAGACCTCGCTAGGGGTGAAGCCTCGGAGCTGGCATGTCTTCCTCGCGGTTCCCCGGAGCTTCCCTCTTTACCTGCCTGGCCCCAAGACTGCCGGTGTGAGGGCCTCACCGGGGTCTGCGGACATTTCCGAGAAGAGGGCTCGAGGCCCAGGACTGAGGCCCCCGGCCTGGTCCTTCTCACGCTGTCCTCCAAACAACCCTGGCCAGGTCGGGAGCCTTGCTTGTACTGTGCGTTTGTCCGTCCGCACGGCAGTGTGCAGTGTCCCCGGTTGTACGTGTGAATACACTCACGCTCTCACGTGCCGAGGCCTGTGGCCACACCGGAGGGTGCGCGCGCGCACGCAGGGAGGCCCGCAGGCCGGCCTCCCCGGGGTCGGGCTGGCCCGGGACTCCCCCGGAGCCCCGGACCCGGAGGGGCGCGGTCGTGTGCCCGCGTGCCCCTAGCCTGCGCGCTGCTTTGCCAGTTTCACTGCCCCATTAGGGCAGCGCAAAGGTGGGGGCGCCCCTCGCACTCCGCCCCTTTCACGGAAGGGAGACGAGCCGCCCTCCCCCCCGCCCGGTTTTGCGGCCGCGCCTTCCTCTCCCCCGCCCGGCGCCCGGCGCCCGCCCCTCCCTCGGCCCCTCCTCCCGCCCCGGCTCGCCCGGCGCTCCTGGCGCCCCCTCCCCGCGCCGCGGCAGAGCGCGGAGCCCGGGCGGGAGCGGGCGCGGGAGCCGAAGCGGGCGGCCGGCGACAGCACAGGCAGCGGCGGGGCCCGGCCGCCGTCCCGACGCGGGGCTCCGAGCAGCATGTGCGGCCGCTGCCCGCCGGCCCCGGCCCCGGCCCCACGGAGGAGCGCGCCTGGCCGCGGCGGCAGAGGCTTCCGGCCGGCCCGGGGCGGAGAGCCCGGCTCGTGGAGCCCTTGGCCCGCGTCCTGAGCGAGCCCGACCCCTCCCGGGCGCTCGCCTCGGCCGGGGCTCCGGCCCCCGCTTGGCCCCCGCCGCCGCCTCGGGCCGACGGCCGGGCGGAGGTGTCGGCCGTGGAGGAGGAGGCTGGGCAGGGGCTGGGGCCCCGCGGGGGGGACATGCGGTCGGTGACCGAGCCGAGCGGACGGACGGCGCGCCCGAGATGCAGGTGAGCCCAGCGCCGCGGCCAGTGTCCCCGGGGGCTGCCCGTCGTCCCGGGGCTGCGGGGCTTCCGAGCGCCAGCCAGACGCCCCGCTCGGAGCCGCAGATCCGGCCGGGCCCCGTCCCCGCCCCCAGAGATGAAGGCCCTTCCGTTCCCGGGGCTCCCGCCCCAACAGATCCTGGACAGGCCCGCTGGGACCCCTGAGCTGCGCGGGGGCCCCGTCGAAGTCCCGGTCCTGGCCGTCCCCCGCCCCCCTCCCATTGTCCCCCTGCTCTCCCCTGGGTGGCCGCCTCTGTGGACCCCGGACACCTCGGCTGTCGCTAGACACCTCCAAGCCCGTGGGTGCAGGTCAGAGACCAGGTTTCCCTCAGGTTTCCACCCGGGCGCCATTCCCCCCCTTCCCAAGGAGCAGCCCCTTTCCGGCTCCTGCCCAGCTGAGGGGAACGGGGAGTAGGGAGAGTGTAGAGCGGGGGGCTGGGGCTGTGCAGGGCCTGGGGACCCTTTGGGGCCTCCCTTTGTCTGCCTCCACCGGGCCTTCTCACCTCCTCCTGCCCCACTTTTCATTCTAAGGCAGAGCCGGTGGGAGGTGGGAACCAGCTGAGGGGAGAGAGGCGAGGAGGGTGCGTCCTGCTCTCCACCCCCGCCCATCTGTGAGGGGCCAGAGCACCCCCACTCCACCACCAAGACGTGTCCCTCCAGGCGGCCCCCACTTTGAGGAGGGGTGGGGCCAGACCCAAGGGCAGTTCCCCCCGGTTTGTGCCCTGGGTCCCAGCCCAGCCCCATACAGCCCTGGTTGTGCAGAAGGCATCGCTTCTTTGTTCTCAGAGGTCCTGGGGTCCAGGTCAGGGAGAAGGGGCGTTTGGGAGGGTGGGAACAGCTCTGCCCTGATGGGGTGGGAGTGAAGGAGGCCCTGAGGCTGGGGGCAGTGCCATCTGGGCAAGCCCCTTCCCTGCCAGCCCAGCTCTCCATCAGTCATCCTCTGCTTGACTTAGGCAGCCGGAGGGCGTGTGGCTCAGCCTGGTCCGCGGCGCTGGGCTCAGCCCGGTTGGTCGTGATGCCAGCAGCTCCAGCACTGGTGCCTCCCATGCCCAGGCAGCAGAGAGGCTGGGGCTTCCCCACATGGAGTGAGGAATGCCAGTGAGAGAAGAGAGAGTCCGCTGCTGCCAGACCCTTTGTCTTTGTGTGGGCCGGGAGGGGCTCGCAGTCCTCACCCCTATGGGAAGATGGCAGGACCTGGGACAGCCTGCCTGGCCTTCCTGCTTTCCCCCCATCACCTGAGGCCGGAGAAGGAGGATAAGGTGGTACAGGGGAGGGGCCAAGAACTCGGAAGCCCAGAAAGGGGCTCCTGGTAGCGCCCAGCTGCCCCTCCTGGAAGGCTGGGGCAGGCCCCCTGTGGTGTTCTTGTCTCTGCCCCTGCCCCCACCCCCTGCAAATGTAAGTATGAGACGGGCCTTGGGTAGGGCTGGTCAAGGCTGCGGTGCTCCCTGGTGCCTGTAGTTGGAGTGGGTCCCGAATCTAAGGGGGAGTTCTGGGGGATGGGTGTGTTCTGCAAGCCCAGGTGTCATGGCTTGTGGGCTGAGGGCCCCTGTGTGACCGGAGGGAGGTAGAGATACCATTTTTCCCCTTGCAATAGCTGTTGGGTGGGTCGTTTGTGATGTACAATGGTGGCTCAAATGGTTCTGCTCTCCGGGTATCTACTGAACAAATGGCTGGAGGATCCAGATTGGGGCTGGGGGTGCACCCCAATTGAGAAGGGAAGCAATACAGTGATTTGTGTAGCGTCACATGAACTCCTGAGGTTGTGTGTCAGGTGGAGGGTTGAGAAAGTGGGTCTTAGAGACCTAGGGAAAGGGGGAGGCTCTCCGTTCTGTTCCTAGCAGTCCTTCTGCATAGCCCCCCACCAGCTGGCTTGATCCGGCATCCCTACCCAGAGGCGTGTTCTTTAGGGAGCCTCTCTGGCTGCTCCAAGCCCTGCTCCTCCCCCTCCAGGCACCCACAGCATAGAACCACGCTGGCCTGCACCTAATGTACCAGCCCGTTCGTCCGTGTGTTTGTTCTGCACATTCTGGCCGAGCTGCCTGCTCAGCTCGGGGCTAGGCCCTCTCATGGCTCTCGTGATTTGCCTTGAACACCATGGCAATCCTGTACCCATACCCCGGGCCCACCTGCCTGAGCCCCGGGGTGGGAAAGACACTGGGAAGCACCAGGGAGCAGCTGTTGGCAGGTGGTAAGGACTATCTGGAAGGGACACGGTGTCCTCATCCTGTACGGATGATGTCAAGGATGCCCAGGCAAGAGTTTGGGAGAGACAAGACAAGGGTGCTCAGGAGACACACAGACGACTCAGGATGAGATTGTTCCTGGGGGCTCAGGTAGTCAGGAGTCCTCCCTGAAGAGAGAGGGCCTGAACGATCCCGAGGTGGTAGCGGACTTTACAGACACATGGACAGCAAGGGATCCCAGCACCAGGGATGGTTCCTCATAGAAGGAGTGTTGGGAAGGCAAGTTAATTTCCAAGTGGAGTCGAGGCATTCTTGATGGTGACCTTTTTTATGCGTTGAATGAGTGAATGGATATCCTCAGGTGCTTGCCCAGAGCGCCCGCCTTACCAGCACAGGGCTCCATCTAGAATGCCCTCCTCCTGACCCCCGGGCTCTGGCTACTGGTCCAGGCATGGCCTGTCAGTAATCAGTGTATTTAGTATTTATAATAGTAATAATATAATGAAAACTTCCAACCCGAGCACTAGTACTTTAAGAACGATGTACATCTTCCCCTGTGCTCCTTACCGTATCCTTTGGCCTCTTTCTCTGAGGCAGCCACTACCCTAAATTATCTATTTAGCATTCTGTTGCCTTTTAAAAATCATATATTTTAATATGTAGAAATCACTCAGTTTGTTCTTTTTGAACTTCGTGAAAAGAACATGACTCTATGTCCTCTGGAATTTGCTTTTTCCTTTCAATGTCATATTTGTAAACTTCATCTGTATTGTTGTAAATAATAGTAGAAGCAGTTTGTCTGTCTTCACCGATGCATGCTTTTCTGTCATTTGAACACAGCACAGTGAGTTTATTATCATTCTGTTGGTGGGCATGTGGATTGTTTCCCCTCTTGCGCTTGTAAACTGCTGCTGTGAGCTTCTTGTTCCATCTTCTGAGGCGACATGCGGTGGCTCTGGGGCACGGCTCAGAGTGGAATTGCTGGGCCGTAGGGCATGTTCATGTTCAGCTTCACTAGCAGAAGTGCAGAAATTTTTCCGAATAGGTTAGACCATTTCTGCTTCCCCCAGCAGAAGGTGAGTGTCCCCATCGTTCCCCATCCTCGCCAGCACTTGGTGTGGTGAGACATCTTGATTGTTACTGATTGAATGAGGGTAAAATGGTGTTACATTAGGGCCTTGATTTGCCTTTCTGGAATTCAAGGTTTCGAGTATAGGAAATGGGGGCCAAGAGGGGCAGCAGCCAGTGTGTCATGGAGGCTCACTAAGCCCTCTTCCCCTTTGTACCTCGGTTTCCCTAGTTGTGGGGTTGCTGTCTGTACAAGTTGTGCACTCAGGGATGGGCGCGAGCAGACGGGGGCGCTCCCCAGTGAGGTGGGGAAGAAGGAGGGGCAAAGGGGATTGATGTACCTGTACATTGAGAGCCAAAGGCACCTCGGCGGCTCTGTGTTTACTCCGAGACTGGGCATGGGTGGCCCCACCCTGGGATGTGGAGGCAGCCCGCGTTTCGTTATTTTGGTAATGCCCAGCCCCCTGAAGGCCCCGTCGCCACACCCTGACGCCTGGATGGGGGTTTGACATTGGGGAGTGCTTGGAAGACTTTGGTGACCCAGGGAATGAACACTGCGTGGAGCAAATGTAGATCTGTTCCTCCTTCATTACCACCTCCTTGGGGAGTCCTCCCTGATTGCTTTTTCCCCATCGAGTGAGTGAGGGATGGCCAAGCAAGATGGCTCTGGGGCATTTGCAAGGCCCTTAAGTCCCCTGCCTACACACAGGGCTGAGAGGTCTGGTGCCTGAACGGTAATTTGGAGCGCCGCCCTTTGCCAGCCTGGTGCACCAACTATGGATTCCACTCTGCTTTCCCCCCTGGGACCTGGGCCCCTGGAGCTGGCTAGAAAGGAACAACAGGGCTGGCGGTATAATTATGCCTATTTTGTGTGACACCCAAATTGATTGCCGCCAGGGTGACATTACCAGGGCATTGTTCCTTGTCTCCAACCTCTTATTACATGTTATTAGGGAGTGTGGCGTGTGTGTGTTTTTCTATTTTTTCCCATTTTGGGGAATTAATCTCTCTCTGCCGCCTCCTCTGCTTCCCTCTGCAGAGGACTTGCTCTGGGCTCCAGGAGGCGGTGGGGGTCCGGCCGTCACACTCCCACTGCCTGCCCAGTGCAGGGCTGCATGTGAATTTGGGGGCCCAGCCATCTCAAGTACCTCCACTTGGGTGCAAGATGGGGGTGTCTCAGGGCTACAAGGTGCTGCTGAGGTGGGAATCCCAGCAGAGGAGTCTCCCTGCAGTGTCCCTGATCCATGGTGTCTGCTTGCATCCCTCTTGTGACAGACTGCTCACTCACTGTCTACAGGGACAGATCTTACATCTTTGAGCATCTCATCTTTCACTTGACGCCCCACGCTGGGCTGAATGGGCCTCCCTGATGCCTCTGCCCATGGGTCTCGGTCTGCACTGGACTCTCTGCACCCTCTGCCTTGGGACTCCCCTTAGAGATTTGCAGAGATGTCAGAACCGCCCCCTTTCCCACACCAAACCTGGGCTTCTCGTGAATGGGCAGCTGGGTGATGGCAGACTGTGCCTGAGCACAACACGCCTGTGTCTGACCAGAGAGGCTCATCGCCTCTTGAAACTGAGCTCAGTATACCAGGTTGGGAAAATGGGCTTTGGCAAGGGGTCGGCCCAGAGTCACTTGGGCAGAGAGGGCTTGGCCTGGTCAGCAGTGGGGACAGGGCAGGTGTTTTTATGAACGGTTTGCCTGGCCGTGTTATAAAAAATTAACTGGACATTGGTTTTTGATGTTTTGGAGGTTGTTTTTAAATCTTTTCTTCTTTTTGACACAGAAATAACTCCAACCTTTCCCTGTCCCTGACCTAGGCCCTCAGTGTTGCTCTGGCATGGCGCTGGGGAAAGAAGGTGACTGCGGCAGGAGTCCAGGGCTCTCCCTAGGCTCCAGCCCCGAGGTGCGGTGCAGCCCTGGGCACGTCCCTTGAGCCTCGGCGTCTTCACAGTGTGATGGTCTCTAGGGTCATTACACCTGTGGAGTCAGACAAGCTCAGTGACCCTGGGCAGGAGACCCAGGGGCTTAGAGCCTCAGATTCCTCATCAGTGAAGTAGGGTTAATGGTGTCTCCCTCCCGGGTACGGGATAAGGGTTGGGAGGGGGTCATTCTGCAAAGCACCTAGTGTGTGTGCTCAATGTAAGTCACTCTTTCTTCTGCTCCCGGCTCTGTGAGGGCACCGGGGAGTCCGCCACGCCCTTTTCTGAGTGAACAGATCAGGGCCCTGAGACGTAAAACCACTTGCCACTTGGGTCTAACTGCCTCTTGCCTAATCCCAGCTCTTCCTGTGTGACTCAAGACAAGCTGCATCACCTCTCTGAGCCCCAGTTCTCTAATCTGTAAAATGGAGATAACAATACCAACCTGATGGCACAATTGCAAAGATTAAACAAGTTCATGTTTGAGTTCATATCCTGCTAGCTCATGTGACCTGGAGCAAGTTACAGAACCTCTTTGTGATCTTGAGCAAGTGAGACAATGTCTTGTGCTTCTGGTTTTTCCATCTGCAACATGGGGATAATAACAGGACCTACCTCAGCAGGTTTTGGAGGGATTAAACACATTTTATATGTAATGTCCTGGATAATGCCTGGCACACAAAAGGCCCTCTAGAAGGGCTCTTCCAGTCACCCTCTTCATTATATTTATTAGGTCTGGCCACTCCCCTCAGCTCCTCCCTCTCTCTGTTGGGTCTCTGAGGCTGAGACATCCCCCCCCGTCCCAAGCCCAAGGACTGTGGCCCTCCCAAGTGGGGACTGGCAGTTTCCAGGCCTCCAAAGCCTGAGGTGGGCCAACTGAGCTGTTCCCAAGATCCAGGAGCCCCGAGGGCTGAGAAGCTGGGAGAGGGCCCCAGGAAGGTGTGAGGGGCTGAGGGGTGGGTGGAGTGGAGGGAGGCACATCTGCCAGGCACCTCCCAGGGGGCTACTCGCCGCAGTGGGGGATGGGGCTAGAAGCCTTCAGGGGCAACTTCCTGCCCTTGAGAGCCTGGGCTGGCAGCTCAGACCTAGAGAGAGATGGGAAGGGGGATGTGGGGGTGCAGGACCTGGGTCTTCCTTATGCCACTTCAGGTCACCACTTGGGTGCTTGCCTACCCCTCCTCAGTAATGGGACACCAATCCAAGTAGGGGTCTGTCCGCTCAGGCAGGCGCAGCACAGATAGCCAGGAGGCTTCCCAGAACCAGTGGCTCCATCCCACCTCCCCCAGGATGGCCCTTAGCTTCCCAGCTGGCTTCTCACCTCAGAACAATCCTGAAGGGGCACACGGGGCCCAGAGTGGCCCAGGACTCACCCAAGGTCACACAGTCAGGCAGGGTTGCACCAACTGGAGCCCAAGCCTGGGACCTGTGAGTCCAGTGCCCATTGCTTACCCAGAAGTGGCTTCCTCTAGGCTTTGCCCCACCCCTGCTCCTTCCCACCAATCTGGCCACTCCTGGAGAACAGAGACTATATATAGAAGCCTTTAAACACTAAGATGCTTTGACAATTAAAATTCATAATTTATCCCACAAATGGTCCGGGGCTGTAGGCTGGCCGGAAAACTGGCAGCTCCTGAGATTAGCTGTGCTCTGGTGGGGTGGGCTGTGGGGTAGGCAGGGCATTCCTTCTTCAGGGGCTGAGGGCTCGTGACTGCCAGGGCACACAGGGCAGCTCTGGCAGCCAGGAGTGCTTGTTGGCTGCCCTGGCAAACAGTTAGGCAGCCACACTGTGTCTGGTCAGCACCCTCCAGCCCAGATTCAGCTGAGAGGCCAGGGGAGCACCTCTGGGAGGGGACTGAGTTTTCAAGTGCAGCTAAAAGATGGGGCTGGTGGCTCTGTGCCCGGGAGGGTGGGGGGGTGGCAGGAGGATGGGTGGCAGGCACACACCCTTACAGGCCACACGCACGCAGGGGTGCCTGCTTTCAGACACACACACCCCTCCCCACCCCACCCACGTGGAGGCCCAGCAACACTGCCAGAACCAAGCGCAAGAGGAAAATAAAGAATTATACATGACAAAGGACAGGACCTCAATTTTCTTCCGGGCTGATTTTTTTCTCCCTGTTGTGGGCCGCTGAGGGGGGAGGAGCAGGGAGACGGACAGGACAGACACAGGCCAGCAGACAGCCCAGGGGACAGACGGACGCAGCCTGGCTGCCCTCAGTCGGGATTCCTCCTGCTGGAGATCAGCCTGGGGGCTGGCCCCCCTCCTCCCTGGGTCCCCTGTTCACTCAGACGCCCGTCCCATGCGTCAGGAGGCAGCCCCTGCCCGCCCCCAGGCTCTCAGTGTAGCCCTGCCCGGATAAGACTGGCCTGGCCAGAGGTTCCCCCTTTAACAGCTCACACTGTAAGCCATCAGCCATTCACACCTCAGCAGGGATTAGCCCAAGAAAGCCAGAATGGCGTGTTTTTATAAGGAGGCCAGGGACTCGGGGTCAGGATTTGGGGTATGAGAGAAGCAATTAGGAGCCCCTGAATGCTCTCAAAGGGGTCCAGCCCCGGTCACCTCTCCCCTGCACACCTTTGCTCACTGTCCTCTTTGTCAAAAACACCTTCCGTACCACCCCTTACCTGGCCTGTGGAAATCTGTGTGCGTGCAGCCTGAGCTCTCCCGACAACGCCGCCTCCTCCTCCTTGAAGCCTCTGTAAGGAGCCTGGACAAGGAGCCGCCGCAGCCGCGTGATCGCGCACTGCCCCTTTGAAGAAGGGCGCGGCTGCAGGCAGGGCCTGGGGTTGCTGAGCTGTGTCCGCCCCGGCTCTGCGCTGGGGGCTCCCAGTTTGGGGGCATAGAAGGGCAGGCTGCAGGAGCTCCAAAAGCGGGGGGAAGAGAGAGGGGTAGAATGCTCAGCAGGGGCCACAGGGGATTCGGAGGGGGCCCTCGGGAGGGAGAGCCCTTCTCCTGGGCGGTTTGAGGAAGAGCTGCTGCCAGAAAGAGACCCCTGAGCTGGATTCTGAGGGCCAAGTGGGAAGACCTCCAGGTCAGCCATTGCCGTGGGAGAAAGGCCCTGGGCTGCAGCCCTACCGCTACGCCACTCCCAGCACCTGGCCGTGGCTGCCTCTGCCTGAGCCCGTGTATTTTCCACTAATGCACTTTATCATTTCATGAATGAGTCTGTCAGCTCCATACGTCCCAAAGAGGAGGCCTCAGACAGACAGGGACTTGGGGACAGGGAAAGTCACCTTATGAGCATGGCGGTGAGGACGGAATGCAGTAACAGGCACAAGGATTTGGATACGTGGCATGTGCAGGATTCCTGCTCAGGAATTGGTAGTTGAATCTGCAGTGCCCGGGTGGTGACCTGAAGTGGCATAAGGAAGACCCAGGTCCTGCACCCCCACATCTCCCTTCCCATCTCTCTCTAGGTCCGAGCTGCCAGCCCAGGCTCTCAAGGGCAGGAAGTTGCCCCTGAAGGCTTCTGGCCCCATCCCCCACTGCGGCGAGTAGCCCCCTGGGAGGTGCCTGGCAGATGTGCCTCCCTCCACTCCACCCACCCCTCAGCCCCTCAGCCCCTCACACCTTCCTGGGGAACCCCTGGGGCCCTCTCCCAGCTTCTCAACCCTCGGGGCTTCTGGATCTTGGGAACAGCTCAGTTGGCCCACCTCAGGCTTTGGAGGCCTGGAGACTGCCAGCCCCCACCTGGGAGGGCCACAGTCCTTGGGCTTGGCGGGGGGTGGGGGGGTGGGGTGGTCCCGGCCTCAGAGACCCACCGCGCACATAAACCTCTTGCTCTGTCTTCCCCGGCTGCCACCCTCGCCTGCTCCAACCCCAGGCAGCCACCTTTCTCCTCTGCCTTCTCTGCCCCTCTCTTCCCTTCTCCTGTTTGCCCACGGTGTGTCTCTGTCTGTTTCTGTCAACTTTTCTGTCTCCTGCTGTCCTGGTCATTTCTTGGTGTCAGGGCTTGGCGGGGACCCTAGGCAGACTTTCTGAAGCCCTCAGCCCCCTTCCCTGGGCCGCCAGCTTTCCTTGCTGCAGACACAGTCGTGGAAACAAAGGCTTTCAGAACAAGATGGACTGTGCGTACCCACCTCACGCTGCAGTAGGAAAGCAGCCTGCACAGTTGTCCCAGGTCACACAGCCAGACTGAGAACCCAGAAGCCCTGGTGTCCAGGGGCCCCTGGGCCCCAGTGATGGCAGCGGGCACCTCCAGGGCAGGGATCTCATGCCAGGTGCACTGGGGATCCTGGTGGTCTCCGAGGAACCGAGTGGGAATGCCGTGAAATACTGATACCAAAACCTAAAATAACTAAGTCTTCCACCCCGTGCTGCAGCCAACCCCAGATCAGGTGAGGTTCCAGCAGAGACAGCGGAAGCAGGCAAGGAAGGCTGTGGTGGGAAACACTGAGGAAATTCAGTGTGTTCAGCACACCACTTTCTGACAGTTGGGGAAAGGTGCCTCCTTGTAGCTGCCAAGGACTGGCGCCCTCCTTCAGCCCCGGGGGCCTCACCCCAGCACTGTCCCGGCACACCTGCCGCTCCCAGCCCAGCCTGTGTGTCAGAAGGCATTTCAGCCCCACAGCAGGAGGCTCTCGGTACAGGAAACCTGAGGAGGAGAAACAGCTCTGCCTTCTGATTTTGTGGCCTAGGCCTAAGAGCAAACAAATTCCCTTTAGGAAGCTTCAGTTTTTCTCATCTGCAAAATGGGTAAGAAATACCTCTTTTGGATGCTGGTGTGCAGATTCCTAAGAGAGTGTGTATAAAGCCCAAAGCCGGGCCTGTAGCAGGTGCTCTGCAAATGTTGGTGTACCCCATTTTCTAAGAGTGGGTGTCTGACGGGCTTCTGTGGGCTGAGCTGGGTGCACGGAGGAGCTATGCCCCTGCCCCCAGGAGCCTCTAGACCCTGCCTTATGAGATGAAGTGGCCTCCGTTAGTTGTTCTCCAAGCCCACCTGCACGTAATCTCATGCTCCTCTGCCTCTACCAGTTGCCCTTTCCCACCACGTGCACCCAAGGGGCAGTCCCAGTGTGAGGCCCCTCAGATAGTAATTCCAGCCCTGGTGGAACTGCAGTTTGGTGCCTGGGCCCCCACCTCCTTTCACCCCCTAACAAGGCCTGAGGGTGTTGACTTTCCAGCTGTAGAAAGTCCAGTTGCCGCTGTGGGCTCCCTCGGGGACCCTGGCATCCAGCCCATCACTACACAGTAGGGGAAACAGACCAGAGAAGGCAGGCATTGTCCAAGGTCATGCATGGCCAGTGTGGGGAGCAAGTGAGCCAGGCTGTGTCTGCCCCAGGGTGTGAGTGAGGGTGTGTGCAGGAGACCCTTTGCAGCGCCAGGTCTGAGCGTTGCACAACTCTTTTCTACCTGCCTATCTGTCTGCTTTCAATGTTTATTTCCTTTGTGTTTATTGGTCCAATTTTTAAACTCCTGTCCTTGCGGGAAGCCCTTCAGGGGGCAAGGAACCAAACTAAAACACTGATTAAAATGCATAAAACACTTCTCCTTGGCAATTACAGGAGTGACCAGCAGGATTAATGGTGCCAGGATGGCAGGAGCAGCACATGGCCCGCACAGCAGTTTTGGTGACCCCCTCAGACAAGATCCTGTCAGCACCCCTAGACGACAGGGATCCTATGCGGGTGTTAGACCGGGAGCCTGGGCCCAGCGTGCTATGTTCCTGCTGTGTCAGCTTTGGCAAGCATTTTAGCCTCTCCAGGCCTCGGTTTCCCCACCTTTCAGGACAGTGCCATGTAGAGGTGAGGGATGAGGCGGTCTGGAGGGTGTGCCCCTCTGGAGCATTGCTCTGCAGGTCTACTTGGCAAGCCTGGGGGTGGCAGCCACACAGGGCAGTACTTTCCTAGGTCTCTCATTGCCCAGTGGGCCTGCTCCACAGTCAGTCCCATCAGAGTGGCTTCAACCCTGCAAAAATTCACACATACATGCTTCCTTTCAAAGGATGTTCATCGGGGTCTCCTCTTACCACCCCTTGGTCTGAAGCTGCAGACACCATCCGCCCTCAGACACCTCACCCTCTAGCAGGTGTGGCAGATGCACCTGTGACTGTTGGACCCAGGATGGAATATGTGTCATAGGTAAGGCACCAAATGCTGAGGCTTTGGAGCCTATTTCCCTCTTTGCTCAGGTTACTGGGAAGCTCTCACCTTTAGTCATTGTGCAGAACTTTGAAGTGTTCTTTCCTGCCTGGCTTGCCTTCTTTAGCTTTATCTTTTTATCATCTTGCAAAACAATTCTTTTGTCAGTTAGTCCAAATCATTTCTAGAGTGAGGTGTGCTGTATATCAGTTACCGAATGTCACTACTAATAAGTGTAAGGTGCTTCAGTGTGATAGGTAGAAGGTGATTTGTGACTGAGTAGGTCAAGGATGGCTTCTTGGAGGAGGTGGCCTTTGGTGTGGCAGGTCACAAAAGCTGTTCAGGCAGGAGGCTGGGAGAATTCTCCAAAAGGGGATGGCTTAGAGGCAGAAATGTGCAGGACACAGTGGGGATACCTGGGTGGCCTCAGTGGAGGGAGTACTGGGAGAGGAGGTTGATGGGTAGGTTGAGGCAAGGTAGTGGGGTCTTCAAATGCATATTCTGTTCTGTGAGGCAAGGCACTTACCAACATCTCAGGTGGCCTGTGTCCTTGCTATTCACCTCCTCATTCCTCGGCCTCCTCTCCAGCAGCCCCATCCCACCTGCCAGCCCTGCGCTGGGTGCTAAAAGTCCGTTTACCTCTCCAGGTCCCCAGCCTCACACCCACAGCAGCCCCAGCTGCCGGCCCAATTACTTATTGATCACCTGTCAGGATGTTTGCTTTTCTGGTGGGTCACTGGAGCATGTATGACTGAGGAAAATGGCCTGGTGGGGGTAGGGTACGGGAGGCCGAACCACAGAAGTGTCTTGAGAGAGGCGCTGAGGGGAGGGGTGCACAAAGCCCTTGGGGACAGCAAAACCTTGCAGATTCGATAACATGTCAGTGACACCAGGAGCTCTCTTGGGTTAAAGTCACTTAATCAATCAACAACCAGGGAGTACCTGTCAGTCCTGGGAGACTACCAGAGCATTGGAAAATGTGTGGCATGTCTCACAGACCAAAGCTGTAGTCCCAAATCTGCTCCCGATAGGGGCTGGGTGTCCTTGGGCAACCGCAAGTGCTCCAAGCCCCAGTTGCCTTAAGTGTTAGATGACTTGAAATTGGAGGCTGTGTGCAGGGGTGGGGGTGGTGCTGGAAGGGGTGGAAGAAGGGCCTGGGCTGGGGCTGAGAGGCAGGACCCTCCCAGCCTGGGCTTCCCCGTCCTGCAGGGGGCCCCCTTCAGGGCCGTGAGTGTGGGGGTAGGGACAGGCAGCAGAGCCCCAAGGGAGCTGGGCTCGGGTGGGATGGACCTTGCTCCCCCAAATGTGGGAGGGCTGCAGTTCCACCCCCAGAGACGATGTGGTCCACCCCTGGAATTTGGAGCAGTGCCGACTCGTCCTCCCATCCCCCTACTCACCTCGGACCCATTTCCCGAGCAGAGGGACCGAGGAGGGAAGGAAGAGATGAGGGTACGTCTGGGCACAAGTAGGAGCCATGCAGCCTCTGAACATGGGCTGGGAGAGAGGGGCCGGGGCTTCCCTTGCACACCCAGCCCTCTCCGCCTGCAGCCGCCAGTCAGGCCGGTCCCCACACCCAAGTCCTGCTCATGCCCCAGAGCTGCTGGAACAAGCCTCAGGCTGCCTGCGGTGCCAGGCCATGGGAGGCCAACTGCCTCAGCTCCGGCTAGCAGCTGGGCAGAGACCTGACGCTAGGGGAGGACCAGACCCTGAGAGACGGATGCATGAAGGCTGGGGTGGATCTGCAGGGGAGCACACTTCCTCCTGGGGGCCAGAGAGCCTTTCAGAGCAGTGGACATTGAATTAGGCCCAAAAATGGGCTTTCCACAGGCAGGGGAGGGTCGTTCCGGGAGAAAAGACCTACAGCAGCCAGTAGGGAAAACTCACTTCCTGGGCCCAAGCTCAGGAGCCTGTGGGGGTGCGGCGGGGGTGGAGTGCCAGACCTGCATGGCAAGGACCCCACAGGGGGCACCAGGGCTGGGTCTTGGCCTTCTGGGTGGGGACGCCCTCCACTGAGCTAGAAACCCCGTTGCGGAGCAGATTCATAAACACTGGCAGGTCACCACTGGCTTTGCTGATTGCCCAGGACCGGGGCTGGGGGCTTGGCTGCAGAGCTGGTGAGGAGGGGGCTATGGTGTCTGTGCCCGGGGAGGCTCAATCCAAAGGCCAGGAGGGAACCCCCAGCAGCCTCAGAAGCTCCTGCCCAGCAGCCTGGAGGCCAGACGTGCTCTTCTCCGGGCTGTTCCCAGACGCCTCAGAATTGGAGCCTCCTTGATGCCCTCTGCGAGCCCCAAGGGCAACTCAGCTAGTCTGCTTTTATCCCTGAGGAGCACCAGGGGAGGCTGAGGCTCAGGACGTGTGCCTGGAGCCCCACAGCCAGTAAAACCAGTAAAACCTAAAATGTAAAGGAGGTGGATACAGCCTGGGGTGCCAATACCAGGCCCCTTTGAGATGACCCTCCCCTTCCCTGAACCCCCTTTATCCCGGCGATGCTGACAGGGTCCTTCCGGAGGGCTCTGGGCAGGGTAAGGGGTGAGGGGGAAGCAGCATGGGGTGGCAGGAGGCCCTCTGGCCTGGGCACCTGGACCTCACTGTAGGGTCCCAGGCAGGTGTCATGTGCAACTCTGGGCCCCCATCTCTTCTCTGTGTCAGGGACGTCCTGACAGGGCAGGAGAGCACGGGGTGCAGAGGGCTCTGGGGGGGGTCCAGCCAGACACTGCCTCCTGACCCGCCCTCTGCCCTGTGCTTGCTCCTGGCTGCAGGTGAGCGAGAGGATGCTGGCGGGGGGTGCGAGGAGCGCGCCCAGCCCCCTCCTGGCCTGCTGGCAGCCCATCCTCCTGCTGGTGCTGGGCTCCGTGCTGTCGGGCTCAGCCACTGGCTGCCCGCCCCGCTGCGAGTGCTCCGCCCAGGACCGGGCCGTGCTCTGCCACCGCAAGCGCTTCGTGGCGGTGCCCGAGGGCATCCCCACCGAGACGCGCCTGCTGGACCTGGGCAAGAACCGCATCAAGACGCTCAACCAGGACGAGTTTGCCAGCTTCCCGCACCTGGAGGAGCTGGAGCTCAACGAGAACATCGTGAGCGCCGTGGAGCCCGGCGCCTTCAACAACCTCTTCAACCTCCGGACGCTGGGGCTGCGCAGCAATCGCCTGAAGCTCATCCCCCTGGGCGTCTTCACCGGCCTCAGTAACCTGACCAAGCTGGACATCAGTGAGAACAAGATCGTCATCCTGCTGGACTACATGTTCCAGGACCTGTACAACCTCAAGTCCCTGGAGGTCGGTGACAATGACCTCGTCTACATCTCGCACCGCGCCTTCAGTGGCCTCAACAGCCTGGAGCAGCTGACCCTGGAGAAATGCAACCTGACCTCCATACCCACCGAGGCGCTGTCCCACCTGCACAGCCTCATAGTGCTAAGGCTCCGGCACCTCAACATCAACGCCATCCGGGACTACTCCTTCAAGAGGTTGTACCGGCTCAAGGTCCTGGACATCTCCCACTGGCCCTACCTGGACGTCATGACGCCCAACTGCCTCTACGGCCTCAACCTGACGTCCCTGTCCATCACGCACTGCAACCTGACCACTGTGCCCTACCTTGCCGTGCGCCACCTGGTCTATCTCCGCTTCCTCGACCTCTCCTACAACCCCATCAGCACCATCGAGGGCTCCATGTTGCATGAGCTGCTGCGCCTGCAGGAGGTCCAGCTGGTGGGCGGGCAGCTGGCCGTGGTGGAGCCCTACGCCTTCCGGGGCCTCCACTACCTGCGCGTGCTCAACGTCTCCGGCAACCAGCTGACCACCCTGGAGGAGTCCGCGTTCCACTCGGTGGGCAACCTGGAGACCCTCATCCTGGACGCCAACCCGCTGGCCTGTGACTGCCGCCTCCTGTGGGTGTTCCGGCGCCGCTGGCGGCTCAACTTCAACCGGCAGCAGCCCACGTGTGCCACGCCCGAGTTTGTCCAGGGCAAGGAGTTCAAGGACTTCCCCGACGTGCTTCTGCCCAACTACTTCACCTGCCGCCGAGCTCGCATCCGGGACCGCAAGGCCCAGCAGGTGTTTGTGGACGAGGGCCACACGGTGCAGTTTGTGTGCCGGGCAGATGGCGACCCGCCCCCTGCCATCCTCTGGCTCTCGCCCCGCAAGCACCTGGTTTCAGCCAAGAGCAACGGGCGGCTCACAGTCTTCCCTGACGGCACGCTGGAGGTGCGCTACGCCCAGGTACAGGACAACGGCACGTACCTGTGTGTCGCGGCCAACGCGGGTGGCAATGACTCCATGCCTGCCCACTTGCACGTGCGCAGCTACTCGCCCGACTGGCCCCACCAGCCCAACAAGACCTTCGCCTTCATCTCCAACCAGCCAGGTGAGGGGGAGGCCAACAGCACCCGCGCCACCGTGCCTTTCCCCTTCGACATCAAGACCCTCATCATCGCCACCACCATGGGCTTCATCTCTTTCCTGGGCGTTGTTCTCTTCTGCCTGGTGCTGCTGTTTCTCTGGAGCCGGGGCAAGGGCAACACAAAGCACAACATCGAGATTGAGTACGTGCCCCGAAAGTCAGACGCAGGCATCAGCTCTGCCGATGCACCCCGCAAGTTCAACATGAAGATGATATGAGGACGGGGCCGGGGAGCAGGGCCCCCCGGGTGCTGGGCAGGGCAAGGGGCCTGCTGCCGTCCTCGTGCTCCCCGGTCCTTCCCACCTTCTCCCTGCCCCCCCACGTGCACTCTTTCTCCCTCCCACTCCTGTGCCCTGCTGGTCCTCACCACTGCCCTCTGTCTCCCGGGACCTCAGGAGTCCAGGCCTGGGGACTCCAGCTGCCCAGGGCACCCACTGACGGACCGGAGTCGGCAGCTGACGAACCGACACGCAGCACAGTCAATAATACAATAAAAAAAAGTTACGAACTTCCTCTGTAACTTGGGTTTCAGTAATTATGGATTTTTATGAAAACTTGAAATAATAAAAAGAGAAAAAAAACTATTTCCTATAGCTAGTCGGAATGCAAACTTCTGATGTCCTGATTGCTCCAGGGCTCCCTTCCCACTCGGTTTCTTGTTCGTCTCCCCTCCTCCTCTCCCTCCTTTCTTTGCTCCTCCCCTGTGGGGAGGGACCACTCAGGAAAACAGGAAAGGAGCGTCCAGCCCCACCCGCTCACCCACCCTGCCAGGGCAGCCCAGGTGAGCAGGGGGGTGGCTGGCACGGGCCCCGCTCTGGGCTGGCAATTTGCAGGGAGCAGGTGGAGGGGACGAGGCTGCCCAGTGGGAGTGGGGGGCTGTCTGCCGAGATGCCAGGAGGTACTGGGGAGGCCTGGCTCGGGGGTGGCCAAGGCTCTGGATGGGCTGGGGTCCTCCTGGAAAACAGCACGGTCCGCGGAGAGAGCCGGGGGCTGGAGGTGGGACTGAGACCTAACTTCTGGTCCCAGCTCTGCCGCTGACTTGCTGGGTGGCTTCAAACAGGTCATTGACCCTCTCTGGGCCTCAGTCGCTACATATGTACAAATGGAAACATTACTCCCTGCCCTGCCTACCTCACAGGGCTGTTGTGAGGAACTGATGAGATGATGTATGTGAAACACTTTGTAACCTGTAAAGCCTGTGCACACGTGTGGGTGACTGTTCTCATTATGGTCATTATTATCTCTTTGAGGGAGGAGGGGCTCCTGAAGGGATCTCCATGGGATCAGTGGGGAGGGGGAGGGGCATGTCAGGGGAGGGCCGGTCCGGGGACTTCAGAGGCTCCTTCTGGGGCAGTGGTCAGAAGTACTGGTTGGCTGGACAGGGCTCTAGACCCACAGGGGAACCTGGGGGCCCGTGAGTGTCTTAGCTTCTACCCCTTCTGGTCTGGGGCCCCCCAGGCAGAAGCCCCCTGCAGCTCTGGCCTGGGTCTATCCAGGGACCGGGAATGCCAACTCTCTCCAAGCCTTCTTTCCACAAGCATTCACCCAGTGCCTACTGCGTGCTGTTTCCTATGTAGAGTGTCGAGTCTTTGGGCCAGAGGAAGCAGTTCTGGGGCTGCCCAGACCCAGGTCACCACCTCAGCTGCGCCCCATCTTCACCCGGCCATACTCTGAGCCTGCCCTGCGCTTTGACGGGTTCTGCCTTTGGGATTGGGACCCACCAGCACCAAAGCTGACCAGGAGGGTCAGAAGTGGCCCCTTCTCTTTGCCTAGACACTCCAGACTTGACCCTGGGAAGGGAGGCCCCAGATGACAGAGTGTGAAGAGCCTGTTCGCTGGGAGAGAACCAGAATCCTGAGGAAACTTGAGGACACAAGACTATTGTCAGGTCGTTTTCAGATACGGGAGAAAGTCAGTTTGGGGGATGTGAGTGACCAAGGCAGGAGCTTGGGCCGCCCAAGCCAAGGAACCAGGAGACTGGGCAGAGCCCAGGCTGGGAGCCAGGCAGCCTGGATCTCAGGTCCACCCCCGCCTGGCTCTGGGACCGCCACCTGTAGCAGAGGGTAAAAAACTCAACAGCTAAGGGTGCTGGCAGGTTTACGGGAGAACAGCCTGGAAGGTCAGGCTGGAGAGGCTCCTTTCTCCATGCCTGACAGCCTGACAGGGAAAGAAGAGGAGAAGCTACCGCCATCCGACGCCCCTCCCTGGGTGCCACGGCCGGAAGCCTAGACCCAGAGGTAGTCCAGGCAGCCAAGGCCTTTCTGGGCTGCCCACTTTCCATGTGTTTCCAGTTGCCCCGTCTGCCTCACGCCCAGTGGCACTGTAGAATCAGGGTGTCCTGCCACCCAAGCCCTGTGGGGAGCTGGCTACTCTGCCCACTTTTTAGCCTGCAGCCAAGCTATTGGGGTCGGTCCGATTCTGAGAGTTGAGCCTGCTTCCCGGTAGGTGAAGATCACAGGCAGCTTTCAGCCTAACCCTCCACCAAAGAGAAAAGGCAAAAACACTGGGTCCTTACCCTGCACAATCCAGTGGGTGTGGCCAAGGACGGCACTTAGTCAGGTGAGCATTAGGGGAGGCAGCAAGCGCCAGGACCCCTCCACTGGCTCCTCGTTTACCCTTCAGAAGTGAGAATCTGAGGCTCAGAGAGGGGAGGTAAGCTGCCCTGAGTCACAGCAGAGTGGTGGACGGGGCATGGACTTTGGAATCAGACAGACCTCTGTTCAGATGCCGTCTCAGCCGTGGCACCTACTGGTGTGCAAGACTTACTGCTATGATTAGCATGACGTCACCATGGACAAGCAGGAGAGGGTGGTTGAACTCTCGAATTGGGAGGGAAAGGGACTGTGTGGGGGAGGATGGGGATCCAAAGGAACTGGAACTGCAAATGGGATTGGGGTAGAAGATAAGCCTAATCGTGCCCTCGGTTCACCACGGAAGGCCTTGGGGCTGTGTGGGGAAGGCAGGAGCAGGCTTTGGGCCATCACTTCTGTCTGCTCAGGACTGAGAGACTGACCCGTGTCCTGGAGCTCTGGAGGACAAGGCCACAACCTGTGTGCGTTTGGGGGGATGGAGGTGACAGGGATCAAGGGAGAAGGGGACAGAAGCAGTGTAGACCCTGACTCGTATTAAGGGTCCTGGTGGACCTTGAGCCTTTGGGCCTGGAGTCAGGGTTCATGAGATCCAAGGAGTGGGTGCACAGACCAGCTGGAGTCAAGCGGTTTACTGGGGCCCTGGTTCATGGTCTATCACCTTTCCTGCTTCCTCCCCCATTTGGTGTCTTCCAATGACATGACAGCCTGCACAGCGCTGAAAGTCTGGCTTGCTAGGATCTCTGATCTCTTCATTCATATGCTCCAGGGAAAAAAAATCTGATTGGCCACCTGCCAGCCAATGGATTGGCTGCCTCCAGTCAGATGTTCATCCCTTGTCCAATCATCTGAGGCCAAGGCGCTCAGCTGACCCAAGCCAAGTTTGGGTGCGGATGGTGCCTAAGGACTAAGGGACCATCAAGTACCAGTTGCTGCATAACAACCAACCTAGAACTTAGTGGTTTGAAACAACAATCGTGATATATTTGGTCACAATTTTGCAGCGTGGGCAGAGCTTGGTAGGACAGCTTACCTCTTCACCTCTTCTCTGTGTGGTGTCCATTGGGAGGACTTGACTGGGGCTTAAAGGTCCAGGGGGGGGCTTCTGGCCATGTCCGTTGCCTCAGCTGGGAGGTTGGGAGGGCTGGAGGCCAGTTGGCTTCTCTGTTGCCATGTGGTCTCCTCCGAAGGCTAGTCAGACTTCTCCAAGATGGTGAAACAGAAACTGCCAGGTTTCTTGGGGCCTTGGCAGGGATCTCACATTGTCATGTTCGCTGCATTCTATCAGTCAAGGCAATTCACAGGCTTAGATTCCAGGGGAGAGACGACAAATGCAGCCCTTGGCGGGAGGAGCTGCAAAGGCACACGGCCAAAGCGTGCGAGGGAAGCGAGGGGCCGCTGCAGCCACCTGGAAGAAAGCCTCCCCAGGGACCTGTGAGGAACACTTCTCCTTTTAGGAACCACTCACTGGTGCACAGGCCTTTACAATTTCCCCAGGGGTAAGGGACTTCGAGTGTGATGGGCTGGTAAGTAAAGAGCCAGCACTTGAACCCAAGTTGGCTCTCCCTGGTCCAGTGTCCTGAGCAGAAGCAGGAGGCAGGGAGTGCCAGGAGTTAATATAGCAATAACAATAATAGCTACTGTTTATCAAGGGCTGTGCCAGTCACCAGTTCAGACACCAGGTAGTTGTGATAAAGCCAGGATTCATACTCAGGGTGCCAGTACTTCCTGGCAGGAAAAGCACCAGACTGGTCTCATCTGTGAAGTGGGCAAAGCCACATCACGTCCTGCAGCCCCGTTCCTTTGTGGGATAGATGTCAGTGGCAGAGGGCATGCTATGGTACAGATGAGTGGGCACAAGGGTGGGGGGCACGAACAAAGCTCCTGCCAAGTCAATGACCCCCTCCTAGCTCCCAGGCCACTTGGCCTCACTGTGAGGCCCCAAGATCAGAGCACAATACACAAGCCCCAGCAGCCTGCTGGGAAGACTTGGCAATCTGGTATCTGCTGGGCAACTAGATATGAGCAGGGGTCTGAGAACAGTGGCTGTGCAGCACGGCCCTGGAAATTCAGAGCCTTCCCCTGGTACCCTGGCCTTTGACTGCTGGAGGTTGCTGATCGCTCAGCCTGTAAAGGGATTTACCGCCTCCCCATAAACCTATTATGGCTCATCCTCAATCCCCAGCCCAGGCCTTGACATCATGCCAAATGACAGTTGGTGTCTGGGAAGGCTAAGGTGGGGACTTTGGGGGCCATGGAGACTGAGGGACTCTCCTGTGTCTCAGTGCCAGCACCCCCAAACCAGTTGCTTCACACTCTAGCCCTCAGCCAACCCATGCCCTGGATGTGACCCCAGCAGGGTGCAGTGCCTCTGTCCCCACCAGCTCCACCACCACCCCTACTCCCTTGCTCCTGGTCTGGACAGTGACACACTGCCACGGAGAAGGCCAGTCCTGTGGATGGAGCAGCGAGATGTTTGGAGGAACACAGTAGGAGGAGGAAGCTGGATGTGTGCGGGAGAGAAAAAGCCACGCTGGAGAGAGGATGGGTGGGAGGGGCCCGGGGCCTTCCCTGTGATCGGCCCCTCCTCCCAGAGCTCGGCCCAAGGGCAGGGATTACCACACTGTCCCGGTATTTTGATGAGAAACATGCATCTCAGAGAGGTTGAGCCATTGGGCAAGGTTGCACAGCTAATTTGTGGCACCTTGGAAAGCACAAACTGTTCATTGTCTGCTCCCAGTTTGCAGCTAAGGAAACAGATTCAGAGGGGGAAGCGACGGGTCCGTGGTCACGTAATGAGCGTTAGTGGCACCAGCTACCACTGGGCTGAAGTAGACTAGGACAGCAGGGGGGCACCGCCGTGGCATTCAGGAAGACTTCCTATGGGAAACATCAGGTCAGACTAGCCCAAGGGGAGCGCCCGCCCCAGCAGAGGGGGGCGGCTGGACTGCCTGACTCTGCTCTCTGCCTAGCAGACATTTACACAGCTCGTTAAAAAATATGGCACCATAAAGAGGAAAGGCGCAGGCACAGTAAAGCCTCATCACCGCCATTGCCTGCCACCCCCGCAGCCTCTTTCTGGACACCCCAAGGGCACAGGGGGCAGGCCTGGGGTGCAGCTGCCCCTCAGCAGCCCCCAGGGTGGGGTTGGGGTGGCCATCTCTCCCGGGCTCTATCCAGAACCCAGGGCCACGAGGTGGAGCCCCTTCATTGTGTGACCTTGACCCTGTCCCTGTGCATTTCTGGACCAACCCTAAGAGCTCGAGAGAAGGCTATACAAATGAGTCTCCTTTCTAGCTTCAGGGTTCACCCCAGACCTCACTGGTGTCCCCCATCCCACGTCCCTGTCCCCATGCTGCTGCTGAAGTGCAGAAGAGTTATAGCCTCCCTAGCAGAAAGGCATTTACTGCCTGGCCCCGCGCCTGAGCCCCTAGATTCCCCTCACCGTGCTGGGTACTGACCGTGCCATCACCCGGACCGGGAGCCCGAGGGGCCTGCCAGCCCATCACCTGCCCCGGCCCTGGTGCCCTCGGCCGCCTCCTGTCTGTTCTCCCCAACCTTCCTCAGGTGCTGCTCAGTCTGGAGCCACGACAGCCAAAGCCCCCGAGGCCCAGCCATGAGAGCGGCCCCTTCTCCACACAGGCACCCTAGAGATCCCCTTTCTGGAGTATTCCGTGCCCTTCTCAGGGAGCCTGCCAATCTTCTGCCACTTAGGGTGAGTCCCTGCTCCTCTGCCTCACTTCCCCTTTCTGTACAGCTGAGGTCGGACCAGATGGGCTCTGAAAGCTGAGCTGAGGAAGAGGCCATGAGGAGTGGGACAAGCTCCTCCGGCCCATCGGCAGGGAACTAGAACTGGTGGACGGCCCCGCGGCCAGCCGTGCCAGCCAGCACTGCCCGACCACCGGCTGGCACGTGGCTGGCCCGGAGCCAGGACGACAGCTGTTCTCTTTCTCCTGCAGCAGCTGGAAGGGAAGGGGACCCTGCAAGGTCAATAGGTCTCTGCAGTTGCCCAGTGGCAGAAGGGGCTGCTGGATGGGGGGGCGCATAGGAGGTTTGTTCTGTGTGAGGCAAAGAGCTAGTGGCGGGTGATGGGTTCCAAGTCCCAGGTGGGCCCTCCAGCTGGTTTCCAGACCTTCCCCACGAAAGAAAGCTTCCCAAACACCCTTGTAGGAAGGAGAGGCTGCGGTGGGGAGGTGAATGAGGGACTGACGCCTGATGAGCACCCCGCAGCTGTGGAGCAGTGTCCCCCAGGCAGTGGGAGGCTAAAGGCAAGTTACCATTCGTGCAGAGAGAGCAGATAGGGGAGGTCAAAGCAGGTACCAGCTGTTCCAGTGTCCCCAGGCCCTCAGCTCTAGTCCCCCGGCTCTGATGGGGAACATCTGCTTGGAAGGCCTCACCCCCACGCTCCTGTGCACCGGGGACAGAATCCCCCCTCCTGCTGGTTCTCTGTGTTCCTGTGGGAGGGAGGGCAGGGGGGGCTCGTGGGGCTGAGGCAGGTGTTCGCAGAGCACCGCCTGGACAACGGGGAGCTGGCTGCGTGCTGAGCGTGCGAGGGACGCAGCTCAGAGTCTAAGGAGGAAGGACTTGACCTGTGGGAGCAGAGGAAGAGCTCACACACACGCATACACATGCACGCACACACCTCCGGTGAGCACGCATGTGCACATGGAAGAGCTCTCATTTATACAGCCCACACACACATATTCTCCCTCATATTCAAACATATATAATTTATACATGTTCTCCCACACAGACATGCAGCAGTTTACACGTTCACACACAAGCCTTACCACTCACCCTCGGTGTACACACTGGTACAGACAACAGCCATTCACACGGGCACCCCTGCTCCCCACTCAGCCATGATTCACACCAAAGCACAGACCTGCAAGCCAGCCAGTCCCCTCCCGCAGCACCCAAAGGTTCAGACCCGCTGGCCACCACGTGCACCCTGGCCGAGCCACGCCCCAACCAAGCCCCCGCCCTCGGGGCCTTGCCCCGTCCAAGCCGCGCCTGTGCTCAGGGCTCGCGCACCTCGCACACGCAGGTGAGCCCGTGCCCGCACGTGCCCGCGCAGGCAACAGCCCGGGCCTTGCTCCCACCCTCGGATTCGCCGCCTGCCAGTGAGAGTGCGCTGAGTGCTGTCTCCTAGGCAACCAGCCGAGTTGCCCGGCCGGGGGCTGGGATGGACCAGGGAGGGGCGTGGCCACGGGACACTTGCAGCCGCAGCACACCCCGCCCCCTCGCTGCCCCGCCATTCCCGCGTCCTGGCCGCCGGGCCCTTGTACCTTGGCTCCCCGCACAGGGTTAGAAGGCAGGGCTAGGATGATAGCACGAATGGTAGGGGTGCCTCAGAGGCACCCAGACTAAGCCTGAAATGAATCCCAGTGACGTTCCCTCCCTTTCCCCAGGGGCTGGGCAGGCGGGCATCCTGGCCAGAGATGCCTTGTTTGGCTGACCCCCACGAGGTCTGTGAGGGGACCCGGCTCCAAGGCCCCAGGGGAGGCGCCCTGACCCAGCCCGAGTCCCTCCAGAGGGTTCTGAAGAGCTTCATGGGCCTCTTGTCTTCCCCGAATGACCAAGCTCCTCCCCCTCCAGGCCCCCCACAGGTTCTGCCCTCTGCCTGGGCTGACCTCTACGCTCCTCCCCCCTCCACACACACGCACACACACACACGGGCTCACTTCTTTTTTTCTGGCAACCTGTGGCTCAGTATAGGTCACTTCTCCAAATGGTGCTTTCCTCAGCACCCTACGCCTGTACCCCCGTGCTAAATCAGCCCCCTGGTATAGGGCCTTCCCACACCAGGACTAGGCAAGACCGTATCTTGAGTGTTTGAGCCGCATCGAACCACAAAGCACACCAACAGTTGAGGCTGGTCAGAGGGCCAAAGGTAGGGGTTTAAGAGCACTGGATCTGGAGCCAGATGATCCAGGTCTAACTAAATCCTGGCTCTGCTGCATACCAGCTGTGTGACTGGGCAGGCTGCCCATGTAACTGGTAAGGATTAAATTAGATCATGCCCGCCAAGCACCCAGAAGGGTGTCTGGTACTGAGCAAGTGGCCAATAATTGTTCGCTTCTGCAATTATTATTCTGATGGGCTCCTCGGTACCTATAAGGCTCCCTTCCCCACCCAGCCCCCAGCCCCCAGCCCTCATTCAGAGCGTTTAGAACTGAAGCAGCTCCGAGGCAGGAGCCTCACATGTGCTGAGCAGTGGGGCTTTGTCCCCACACCTAGCCAAACCGGCTCCAACAACAGGCACCCTGTGCGAGGGGAGACTTGTCCCCCAGTGTGGAAATTAAGAGTCCATGGTGACAACCAATCATAATCGTCTACTACCCTATTGGACAGACAAGCCGATCTCTCTTTTTTTCTCTAGGAACATTAAAAGCAAGCATGATTTCCTACAGGCCCTGCAGTTGGCATTCTCCAGTGCGTGGCCCGCCTACCCGCTGCCCCCTCTGGGACGGGCCTATGCTCAGCCTCGGAGCCCATGTTTACTCCACCTGTACCCACTGGAGGGAGAGGTTGCTCCCCACCAGGGAGAGAGGTCTTAGCTGCAGGAAGGGGCTTTGCTCAGGGTCTTCTCATGCTTTCTCATCCCGCATTCAGTTTGCAGTCCCTCATTTATCCGGTATTATTTGTGCCTGTAGCCGTCCTGAATTTTCACATCTGCTCTGTCTTCTTGGGCACCCCTCGCTCACCGGGTCCTAGCCCAGCCCAGCTCTTCCTCCCTGTCTGACCCTGGGCAGCTGGTTTCCCCTCCCCGGGTCTCACCTTTCCCATCCATAAGACGGGTGGTGATTCTGGCTCTTGAACACCCCCTCCCCCCTCGCGCCCTCCTTCCTACGAGCCATTGAACACCTACTCTCTCCAGGCCCTGGGAATACTATGACAGACCAGACTGGAAAAGTTCCTGTCCTCAGGGAGTTTATAGTCTGGTGGGGAGACAGATTGCTCAAATAATTAACATTTTTAAATTGTGATCAGACATAAATACCAGGTGTTGGGAAAAATCCCAGGGAACCAGGTATGAGCATTGTGTCCGGCAATCTGTGCCTCATGACGACAGCGGCAGTGAGATGAGCGCAGTCCCGGCTCAGCCCCCAGCGCATGCCCTCTGTCCCGCCCCTGGGCCTCCAGTGCTCCCACAATCTCTCTTCCGGGGCCGGTCCCCAGTGGAGTTGTCTTCAAACCATCAGCCCCCTCCTCCCAGGCCCTGCCCTCACTCTCTGGGGAGGGCAAGCAGAAGCCACCCACCCCTTTTCACAGCATCCCTCCACTCTGCCCTGCTTTGCATAATTGGCTCCCAGTGAGATCCCCTGGAGGTGACTTGGCACACCCCTGATTCTGTCTCTGCTCCACGCTAATCAGCCCTGCGCCCTGGGGCACAGTAGTGCACTTCTCTCTAAATGGGGATAATCATTCCCACCTTCCAGGGCTGTTGGGAGGCTGGGTACAATGCTCTCGGAAAGTACCTGGCTTGTGGGATGTGCCCAGCAGGTGCCAGCTGCTGTCCTTTGCTGTGCCCTCCAGGGAGGGTCAGTGGAGGCTGCAGGGGGTGGTGGGGCTTTTGGGCTGGGATTAAGTTTTAGTTTTCAGTGCTATCTGTATCTAAAATAATTTGACTGCAAGGACCAGAACCCCATTTAAAGACGTTCTCTAACAAGGGGGCTTCCGTAAGGCTGTGGTCTCAGGGAAGCCCCTCGCAGGAAGCTGCCCCTCCTCTCGGCTCTGCTTGCAGCTGCACAGCCACTCGGGCCCCCTGTCCCTCTCTGCAGAGGGGGTAGCTTCCTCTGCAGCCCAAGAAGGGGTGTCCTGCCTGAGCACGGTCACCCTAGGAAGGCAGCCTCAGCTCCCCACAGCGACTTGCTCAGACTCCACATTCAATTCTAAACTCCCAAGAGAAACTATGATGGGCCAGGATTGGGTCAGGCCACCACCGCTGGTCCCAAGACAGAGGCAGAAGATGGGGAAGGCCGCCTCTTCCAGGCTGTGGGGGGGTGGGGTCTTTACGTAGGAGTGCGAGGGGGTGAAAATGGTGATTTTCCATAGACCGCTGGTTCTCAACCCTGGCTACACAGTGCGATCATCAAGGAGCTTTAAAAAATACTGCTACCCGGTTCCCCGCTCCTGGTGGTTCCGATTCCACTGGTCTGTGGTGCTGCCTGGGTCATGAGCTTCAAGTTCCCCAGAGGATTTCAATGTGCAGCCTAGGTACACGCCACTGCTTTAAAGACTTCCTGCAGGTTGAGTCCACACTGCAGGGGTCATCCACCCCTCTAGTTTGTCTCATTTCAGGCCAAATGAGAGGTTCACCCTTCATGGCCTTAGCCAGTCACTCCCAAGCCTGGTCCGGGCCTACCGAGTCCGAAGGTCTGGGGAGGAGCTCTGCTGATTCTTATCACCAAGCAAGTCGGGGACAGGGGGCTGAGTGATAACTTTACCCACTCTCCACACACCTGACATGCAGTCATGGGGGGTATCAGCCCGAGTGCAACGAAAACTCCATGTAGCGGAGGGGAAAGTAGAAAAAAATGCCTCAGCCCAGCGTGACACAGTTGTCATCAGTGGAGGCCAACCTGTCCCCTCTGGAGAGAAGTAGGTGATGGGAGGAGGCCTGATGCCCCCAGATCTCCGTGCTCGAAGAGCAGAGTAGACATCGATTGTTCTGTTTGCTCTGTATGAGGAGCCCACCCTCCCCACCTATCCCCCAAGCCGTGTAGTGACTGCGAACTGCTGTCTTCTTATGGAACCCACTGCCCTGGACATGGTCTGATCTAGGGGAGGGTATGTGACCCAAACTAGGCCAATCCATGCCCACATTTCCTCGCTGGGGTGAATGGACAAGAAATTGGCTTCTGCTCCAAGTGCAGCTAATCAGAACCCCTCCTTAGGATATTTGAATTTGGACCCAGTGAATACCAAGATTGGTTCTTCTCTGGAGTGGAGGCTGCAAAAGGTGAGCCTGGGAGAGCTAGCAAGAGCCATGATTCCCGTTCACAGAGGACACAGGGAGACCCGGAGGCGCGCTCCGGGAGGTGGCCGTGGTTCTGCTTTCCTCTGTGGTCTCCTGAGCCTGGCTATGGGTGGGCCCCAAGAGCTGTGGGCACAGCATAATCAGGAGCTTTGCGGCCACATGCCATGGGCTGCTGGTTGCCGCCATTACTTCTTCCCAGATAATTTCACATTTTTATCTGAGGGTCTGTTTCTTGTCACCTCAATTCTAGGGTCAGTCTATGCCTTAGGGTCAGTCTCAGTGGATTTCTGCCCTTTTCTAAAAAGTGCTCTTTGAATGTTAGGTTACAGAGAAATGTGAAGAAACGCAATTGCGCGATGAACTGCCAGGCTTCCCTATCTCAAACTGAAAACTCCCTGTCTCTACTAGGAGCTAGGGGGTCTCTCACATCTCTGCTTTCTTTTACATTTCTACTCCATTTTCTTCCTCAGATCTGCAAACCAAGCCTTCCCCTCACTTGTCAAGGTGCACTTAGCTGAGCTTGACCACCCAAGGTAGCAGCCCCTGCTGGGAGCCACCACAGCCACCAATCTCAGTTCTCTGTAGATTTCGAATTCCCACAAGACACACTCTGATTGGCTGAGTGTTACGCAGGTGACCTCGACCCGGCCCCATCAGCTGGGGCTGGAGGAAGGCTGTCACGGAGAACAAAGACCCATCCTTGTTCACCAGGTACTAGGCATCATCATTGGAACCCTGGGGCACGACAGAGGTTACTTTTAGATGAACTTAAGTGAATCTGCACTTCCTCCATGAGATCTTGCTCCTCAGCAAGTCAAGAAAAGAACAGGGGTCTCCACCAGGGGGTTTGCCGATTTTGCCAGCCGGCCCTAGAAGCTGGCAAGGAGGGACAGGCAGGGGTGACCCTCGCCCGGACCCCTGAGGCAGCAGCTGCAGGCCTGCTCTGCATCCTGTCCAGACATTTCCAGTAAATAAACATTGACGCTTCCGATATCATGTTAGTTTCACAGGCGACTGCCTCGCTGACAGTCTCCACACCCAGCGAGCCCCTCTTGTCAGGTTTATACTCACAGGCGGACACCAGCCCTGCTCACAGGCTGCACGACGTACAGACATAAAAACAAATGGCTTAGAAAGCCCTGGTGAAGGGACGGGGAGTGGGTGAAGGGACAGTAGCATGGGTGCCTCGGCTGGGAAGAAGCAGCTGTGCTCAGGGTCCTGAAGGTGACAAGGGCACAGACCAGGCACAGGTCTTAGGATCCATCAGTGTGACCTTGGGCAAGTCTCTACCCTCCTGGTCACAGTTTTTGAGTCTGTGAAAGGAATTAATATAGTAGCACTGCTTCTTTGGGACCTTGACTGAGAGTCCCAGGCAACCCCTGACTCTTAAAAGTCTTTCTTGGACTTCCCAGGGGACTCCAATCCAATGATGGCTGTTGCCTGGCGTTGACCTTCAGCATGACCCCCAGAGCCACCAGAGCAGAGGCACATCTCCACTGTGTAGATGGCTGAGCTGAGGCCCAGTGCAGGAGACAAGAGCAGAACCAGGGCAGGAACTGGGACTCCGGCTCTGGCTGCTTAGACAGCGGCCAGCCACGTAGGCTAAGGTTCTAGGGCACCAGGATGGGGGGGCCAGCCCCTTGGAGATTCTTCCTGACATGTGCAGTCATGAGGTCTCATGCATATGCATGAGTCATTCCTATTTCAGGCTGAGCTGATAGGCTGGTGGCACTCTCCAGCCAGGGCTCTCTTGGGCTCTAGGACCCTCCCTGTCAGTGCATATTCCTGAGCCTCTTTGGGGGTGTCCCCCCACAGTCCCAGGCCAGCCCACACTGGGAGCTGGGGAGTGGTAGCTGGCCGAGGAGATGCTTTCTTTCTCTGGCTGCGGCTGTGGCTGCTTCCGTGTCCCTCCAGCAGGTGGAAAGAAACAGCATTGGCTGGGCCTGTCCCGCTACGCCTCCTGCCCCGCATCCGCAAGGCCTAGGCTGGACCCCACGCACTTAGTCCGCCGCCTTGTCTGCCATCTACTCCCTGAATGAAGGCTTCACGAGCCTGCAGGACATCTGGGGGCGCTGCACCCCGGGGGTGGTGACAGGGAGCGGGAGGAGGCACCTTGGCTTCCCGGATGGCTCTCCAGGAAGGCTCAGACGGCCATCTGCTCTGGGGGCAGGGCTGTGAAGCGCCCACGCAGCAGCTCACGCCCACAGTCCTGGTGCCTGCTGCTGTCAATAAAGACTTAATGGACTAAAGTGAACTAGAGTCATTAACACTGTTATCAGAGGCAGGTAGAGGTCAGTGCCCGCCCTGAGGCCCGACCAACCTGCAGTCTGGGGAAGGGGAACTTGGGCAAGGCCTTCACATCTCAGGCACTCAGGCGAGCCTCACCTACAAATTTGGGCATGAATGCCCCTCCTCAGGTGGCTCCCATCACTGCAGGCCAAAATTCTTAAGCTCCTGAGGCCGGCATTCAATGCTGCCTGACTCAGCTCCTTCCCATCTTTGCAGCCCCCCACCCCCCACCCCCAGATTCACGCGCTCACACACAGCACTGGTTCCCTTCACAGACCTGTGAAGGCACCAACCTGACCACCCCCACCCCGGGCTGAGTGGGGGTCTCTCTCTCTGGGGTCACCTAGGGAGTCACCCATAGGGAGGTTGCCTTTTGGACAAATTTGAAAGAGTCCCCATTTTCCCCATGAGAAATGGCCCTCAATTCCCCAGGGAGGGCTTGTTCCTCAACAAGTCAGGAAGAGTCCCAGCTTCCCCTTCCCCCGTGGTCTGCTGTGTCGTCGGCTGTTCAGGTGCTTGTCCGACCCGGCTACCCTCCTCCTGGGAGAGGCTGGAGGCCAGGCGTGTCCCGCCCAGGGCCCAGCCCCCAGGACGCGTCTGTCAGTGGTTCCCGAAGAGGCAGGAGAGGGTGGCTCCGGGTGCTTCCTTGAGCCCTTCTAGGGGGCCTTCCGCCAGCCTGCACCCAGCTCCTGCTCAGCACCTTCAGGATCGCTTAATTTACAAATTTTTCCTCCTTAATTACAGCCAGTGTAACAAATAACAAATAAATGAAGGAGGGAAGGAGGGAAGGAGGGAGGGAGGGAGGGAAGGAAGGAAAGCACAGGAGCAGCCAGTCTCTGCGGCGCGCATCCCGGGAGCTCTGAGCCAAGACTATGGCAGTGGCAGGGACGCAGTGGCAGGGACGGAGGCTTTCCGGCTGGACAGCGGCTCCCGCGCTGGTGCTCAGTGACCCCTCACGCCCCCTGGTCTGGAGACGGGCTGCCCTGGGGCCTCTCCAGGCCAGAGACCCTCTTGGCCACACCAGGCAGGTAGGAGCTACCTAGATCTCTCCCCTCTCGGACTCCTGCCGTTTATCGAGGGCCTTCTGTGTGCCAGGCCCTCTGCTGAGCCACCACTCCAGCGCTCATAGCAATCCTTACTGTGAGTCATTCTGAAAGAGGGACACTGAGGCCCGGAAAGACGAGGTGACCCCCACTAGGCCGTGGGTCTGACGTCAGGGTGCGCGCTCTGTGAAATGCTGCCTCCCCCATGAGCAAGCCCAGCACTCAGGGGTGCTGTGAGCACCTCGTGGGGCTGTCACACCAGTCTCTCTGCTGTCCCAGCAAGGGCCGCACGTTCCTCTCCCTTGGGGGTTGTGCGTGGGAAAGGAGAGCCACCGAAATCTTTTCCCCTTTCTCACTGCTCGTGCCCGATGGGTCAAGATGGTCAGAAGCAATTTTACTGCAAGGGATGTAAAAGCACAAAGCAAAAAGGATACAAAACAACCTTCTGAAACCCATTGTTTTTTAAAAATAATGAAAACATGGTGGCCAAGTCCTGGTTTCTTGCCTGTCAAGGCCACAGCAGCCAGCATGGGCCAGGCAGGACGCAGGGAGGGTCTGCTGGGCCTGGTTCTGTGGGCTCTGGGTCATCTCGCCTTCCACTGACAGCCTCCCTGGAGAAGAACTGGACTCAGAAGAATAACTAATCCAAAGCCCAGCCTTCCCAGGCCAAGGCTGACTCCACCAAGAGACCTTAGAGTCTCTTAGATGAACTTGGATTTCTCTGATTTAAGGGGTACATGAATTCTGTCCACCTTTCTCACTCCCAAGGCTTTTGGTGCATGAATGGACAGTGGTGACTTTGGCCTCTAAAAGAATGGGAGGAAGCAATGTATTGTCCCAAGTGTGTCATTCTGTCCTACCCCCACCCACAGGCCTCATGTTTAGCTGTGTAGTGGGGTACATGGGAAAAGACACAGCTCTGCTCTTGGGGTAGCTATGGGGCAGCATTCAGAGAAGGAACAAAAGGCAGCCATGGAAGGTTTGGCAACACATTCATTCATTCATTCACTGTTTATTGAGCAGATACTGTGTGCCAGGCAGTGATCCTTCTATTATAGGCGTGGGGACACAGTAAAGAACAACAATGACAAAAGTCTTATAGTCCAGTGCAAACATGTCCTATAAAGGGCTAGGAGTAAATATTTTATGTTTCGTAGGCCACATATAGCCTCTATCACATAATCGTCTGTGTTTGCTTTCTTACAACCCTTACAAATGTAACAATGACTCTTATTTCATGGGCTGCACAAAAACGGGTTGGGGCTGAATCTCGCTCTGGGGCCACAGTGTGTCATCCCTGGTCTAGTGCAACACCATCCAATAGAAAAATAACACAAGTCACATGGGTAACGTAAAATTTTTAGTAGTTACATTAAAAAAGTAAAATGAAACAGTTGAAATTAATTTTAAAAGTAGTTTATTTCAGCCAATATATCCAAAGTATTATCCTTTCAACATGTAATCACATTTTTTTAAATTAATGAGATATTTTATATTCTTTTTTATTTTGTACTAAGTCTTCAGAAACTGGTGGTATTTTATACTTAACGTATATCTCAAGTTGCACTAGCCACATTTCAAATGACCCAACAGACATATGTGGCTAGTGGCCATGAGATTGGACAACGCAGGTTTAGTGGGAGAAACAGATGGTAGACAAGGTAAATAAGTAAAATATGCCAAATATTTGAAGGTGATAAGTACCATGGTGGAAAATAATTGAGGGAGAGGGGTAGGTGGTATTGGTTATAAGTCCCTCAGGCTCTTGTTTGCTTCCTAGGTCTGGGAATCTTGGGCCAAGTACCTTTTAAGTCCCAGAGAAGAAGGTGGTAGCATCGCTGAATCTTTCAGGGACAAGAACCGAGGGGTGTCATCTGGCCCAGCACTTGCTCAGGGCAGGGGTGCCCCCTGACAGCAGGCAGTCCAGCCCCTATTTACCCCCTGCCCCACGGGAAGTCATCGCCCCCTCCAAGCAGCCTGCTCCTCCCAGCTGTGTTCTCTGATTTCATTCCTCCCTCCTTCTTGACTTTGCATCCCAACTCATATTTTTAAAAAGGAAGAGTTTTCATGTTAAGATTCTTCAGTGGCTCCCTGCTGCTTTTAAGGTGAAGTCTAAAGTCCTTACCGCGATCTACACAGATGTATGTCAGGATACTTTCTGCCACGAGTAACAAAGCGTCAAACCGGTACTGGCTCAAACTACGAAGAAATGTATTGGCTCTCCAAAACATGATGCCTCGAGGTATGTGGGCCTCCTCTCACTTCTCACTGGCCAGAAATGGGTCACATGCCCATCTCTGAGCCAATCACTCGCTAGTAAGGAAATCGAATGGCAACTCCAGTCCCTCGCTCGAGCTAATAGTGAATTGAACTGAATGCAATTCTCGTAACTTCACTGCTGGGAGAGGGGTGGGGAGGATGTTGTAATGCACCACTGCCCACCCCAGGCCTCTCAAGATGGGCGGAGCTCGTGCACCGCACTTACCCCTACTGTGCCCTGCCTCATTCCCCCCTCTGGCTCACCGAAGTGCCCCTGTTGCTTCTAAGTCTTCACACAGGCTGTTTCTTCCCCTTGGAGTGCTTTTTCCATTCTCTGCCTCCATCCTTATCTTTGCCTGGCTACTTCCTTTTGTCCCCTAAGCTTCAGGCCAGATGTCATCTCCATAGGAAGACCATGCCTGGTCCCCTAGATCATGTCAAGGGCTCCATGAAGGACACAGACCACAGCAGATTCACTTCCCAGTGCCCAGCACAGAGCCTGCACAGAGTGGGTGCTCAGTCATACTTGGATAGGACTGGCTTTGGGATCTTCTCAGTTTGGAGTTGTGGTAGACCTGGCAGACAGAGCAGGTCCCTATGCCACCAGGGCCTTCTAGAGAGTGTGCCCTGTGCAGGGAGAAGCCAGGTCAGGAGTCCCAGGTTCAAGTGCCAGATCTGCCTCTGACCTTGGGTGTGATCTTGGGCAGGACTTTTCTAGACTGGACTGGCGTTTGGGGACGGGTAGATGGCAGAGCTGGGAGCTGGCAGGGAAGTGAGCCCAGTCCTGTATGGCCAACTGCCACCTGCTGCCCCTCTGCTCGAGGCAGAGCTCTGTGATGCGCACAGAGCTCATGTACAGCAGGGCATCCTCGGTGGGGAGAGCTCTGAACTTCTAAGAGAGTGGGAGGCCAGAAAAAGCAGGATTGAAATTCTAGCAGACACTCCTGAGCGTGCTCCCTGGAGCCCCCGTGCCCGCCTCTGTTCCATTTAATCAATATGTAATTAAACTGAAATCCCAGCTTAAGAATTTCCAACAGTGGGAAGACTAGGCTTTCTGTGGGGCTGGCAGAGTTGAGGCTCCTGGGCCCTCCAGCTATTAGCCCTTCACCTGCCTGGCCTGCTCCTGCCCCTCCAGGCCTCAAGGTCACCTTCCTCCGCTGGCCAGGCCAGGCAGGGACTCCAGTCCCCTGCACAAGCCTTCTGGGGGAGGTGAAGGGGCATCTTAGGGGCAAGAGGACCAGAAGGAACCTCCTGAGACCCACTTTTTGAAAATAGAATGAAAACATGGTGGCCAAGTCCTGGTTTCTTGCCTGTCAAAGCCACAGCTGTCAGCATGAGCCAGGCAGAACCCAGTGTCTGCTGGGCCTGGTTCTGTGGGCTCTGGGTCATCTCGCCTTCCACTGACAGATCTGCAGGCTGCACAGAGAGACAAGGTTAGCTGATAGTAAAGAGAAGGCTAAGAAAATGTGACTGTGGTTCAGCTCCCAAGGGACAGGCAAGAACAGGAGCTGGCTTGGGGACGGGGCAGTCATGGTGATTAAAGTCCTACCCAGCCTCCTCCCCCAGGCCCAGTGAGCCTCACCGCAAAGCGTCCTCCCCCAGCTCTCAGGACCGTCCCTTGGAAGGGGTGACTGAGGCGCACGGGGAGGAGCCAGACCTTGCTGCCTGACCCGGGCCTACCGTGCACGGCATTCCGCCCCCTGCCCTAACCCGTGGCCCCAGAGCAGTGTGAGAGGAGGCGAGAGAGGGCAGGGCTGGTCAGCGGAGGCGCAGCTGCGATCCGGGGGCCGGTGGAGGTCTGGGGGACGGCCCTGCTCAGAGCCGCAGGGCCTCAGCGCATCAGTGTGCAGGGGGTGCAGGGAGCACCCGGCTGGGAGCAGCTCTCTCTCCCGCTTAACTCCGAGACCCGAGCTGCAGGCCCCGTGCCCCACCCTGCATCTTTTGCTGAACCTTTATATTGCCTGTATTATTTTCCTATTATTCTTTAAGCCAACTTACTTTTTTATGTAGATAAATTTATTTTAAAAGTAGCCTTTCCATTAGTAACTTAAGAGAAAATCCAGCCTCAATTTTCATATATAGAAGATAAGTATAAAAGCAAATACAATGAAAATGATAGAAACAAAACCTCATTCTAAAATATTAACCGGACCCAGAAGCCTGGAGTCTTTGAGTCTGAGGCTTCAGGGCTGGAAGATCTGTAAGAGTTAGAGGCGCTGAAAGCATGTGAGCCCCGACTGGAGGCTTTCTCCGTGTGTCCCAAAGGCTTTCACAACTAATTGAAAGCAGACTACCTTTCTTACCAAGTGATAATTTGATGATATGATGATGTGCCATGTGTGACATAAAATCATCTCCCTGCTGCCAGTCATCCGGGTCCCCCTGTGCTGGCTCACTGCCTGAGCCACCGCCAGCGCTCCCCCAGGCTTTTGCAGCAGCCTCCTAACGGGCTCCCATCCCCACGGCCTCCTTGCCCACAGCAGCCAGAGGGATCTGTCAGCATGAGTCAGCTGCCGGCACTCCTTAGGGCCCAAGTGGCTTGCACCTCACTCAGAGTGGAACCCCTATTTCTCCTCCACCCCCTTCCCAGACATCTCCCCACAGCCCGCCTCCTCCCCGCAGGGCGTTCCTCCTTAGAGCCTGGGGGCTTGCTGTCCTCTCGGTGGCTTTGTTTTCTCTTGGGTCCGCATAACACCCTCCCTCACTGCCTTCGGTTCTCACCCAGCATCACCTCACCAGGGTGACCCTCCTGAGAACTGTAGGCCCACCACCACCCCACCAGTACCTTCTGTTCTCATTCTCTGATTTTTCTCCTTAGTAGTATTAGCAAAATCTAACAGACCATGTGGTTCACTTATTTATCTAGTTTATTGCCTGTGCCCCTAGTGATCACAAACTTCATGAGGGCAGGGGTTTTGGCCTGTTTTGTCTGCTACTGGGTCCTCGGTTCCTAGAAAGTGCTACATTTAAAATGGTAAACTTTCGTTTGAATGAATCAAGGAAGCTTATCCCCTCAGGAACCATGCAAAGCAGATGTTGCTGTCACCCTTCCTGTTTTACAGGTGGGAAAACGAAGGCCAAGGTTACAAACCAGTTGGTAGCACAGTCAGGATTTGAAGACAGACTTCAAACCGCATACATTCTAAATGGCGGTTAGTTCAGGCCCCTCATGTTATACTTAGAGTGCCCAACACCCCTGCCCTGAGTCATGCTAGACTGAACGACAGAGATTGCGAAGGAGAGGGCGACCAGTGCCTCAACACCACCATAAGCAAGAAAGCTTGGTTTCCACCATTCACATCTCATCGCAGCCTGCGGGAAGCAGCCCCTTTGGGTGGTAGCAGAGAAGGCATCCCCCCCCACCCCGCCCTGCCCCCTCCCCCGGCCCCAGCCAGTCCTCATGCAAGTGGTCAAGCCCTCGTCCTCAGCATCCACAGCCTGACTGGCGCCCTCCTTCACTCAAGGAACCAGTCCCGAGCATCCTCTGGGTGCCACGCTGATGCCAGGCTGGAATCTGGCCTCCTGGGACCCATTGCCTTGTGGGGGGCAGAGGAGGGAGCCAGCGGCCTGGTTGGGGGGCTGATGATGGGGGAGCTGGGAGAGCCCCCACCCAGGCGCACAGACTATCCCGAGGGAAATGGGGAGCCCGCTGCAGGAAGGGATGAGGTCAGAACACAAGCTTTGCTTTTTTGGCACTGAAACTGCCCTCTCCCCAGCGGGTACCCAGTCCCGCTGGCACTCACCGGTGCATGACTGTCCGAGGCTGGATTCCCCAGAAGCAGACACTGAGACAAGGATTTGAAGGGGAGTATCTTCCGTGGGAGGTGAGCCCAGGAAGCCCTGGGAGGGGAGACAAGTAGGAAGCAATACATGGGACCACTGTGGGCAAGCAGGGTCTAGCCTGCCTGAGGACCTTGGAGGGACCACATGGACACACCGCAGAGTCACCTGATCACGGAGGGAGGAGCTGGAGTGTTTATCCACCCCCCACGTCCACCCTCACCGCTTGCCTCCATTGAGGTGTGAGACTCCCGCCATTGCTGGGGCGCCCCACCCAGGGGCCAGCTAGCTCCTGGACCAGAGAAAGCTCTCAGCAAAGATTTGCAAATGCTTGTATGGGCAGCTGTGGGGTAGGCATGGGCAGTATGAAGGGGGCATGGACAGGGCCTGGGAGCATCCTGCAACACAGTACATTCTGGAAAGTTAGGTAACTTCTGAGTCTTAATCTCCTCACCCACACAAGGGAGGCAATACCAACTCCCCTACAGGGCTATTTTGAACTTTAAATGTGATAATAGTAGCTCAGTGCCTAGCACATAATAGATACTCATAAAGATTTGCCTCCTTCTTTGGCAACATTGCTGACTATTCAAAGACCATTTGGAGCTGTGGCGTCATTCATGACTGCCCAGGGAGTAGTCCCTGTCAGAGTCTCTGTGTGGTTTGGGACCCATACGGAGAGGCCTGCAGGGCAGTGCCCAGGGCCTGGGGGCCCACAGAAAACAAGCCCTGCCCCCGCCACATCCGGGACCCTGACTGCTGGGACCGCAGGGTGGGGCCAAAAAGGCCAGGAGGGAGGGGTGACGGGTTGTGCAGGACACTGAGCAATCCTAGGGCCGTGGGGGCCCCTGAGGAGAGGGTCAGGCTGAGCAGCTTCCCGGCCCTGCCCTCGGACTGCCCTGCCGGTCCCGACAGAGGCTCAGATGTCACCTGCAAGGAGGGGACGGATAGGCCTTTGTAAATGTCAGAGGCTGAAACAGCTTCCTGGATTCCGGCCAGGAAAAGTGGCAGGGCTGGAGAAGTCCCCTCTGTCCCCACCCACGCTCATTCACGAGCGGGGCAGCCCCTTCTACAGGTCCCAGGAGTCCCAGAGGGGCGTGGCGGGGCACTGCCCCGTTTCAGGATGGGGAGAAGAGTCAGCGCAAGGCTGTCTTCCTCAGTCTCATTCAGGACTGTCTTCCTTGCAGTGGGGCTGTGGGCACCAACCGGTGGATTTGTCTTCCAGAACCATAGACACTGAGTCCCTGGCAGGCAGGGCATCCTTGGGGCAGGGCTCTGAAAGTGCTCACGAAACACCCACCGGGCACGTGGCAGCTCCTCCCACATGTGCAACTGCCCTGTCTCTTCTGTTCAGAACACCTGACTTCTCCCGGCCTGAGTGCCCCCGCCTGGTGTTCCCCCGACCCTGTGTCCCCATGGCCGG
Organism: Manis javanica; assembly: GCF_040802235.1. Taxonomy (NCBI): domain Eukaryota; kingdom Metazoa; phylum Chordata; class Mammalia; order Pholidota; family Manidae; genus Manis; species Manis javanica. The sequence goes on from NC_133163.1 coordinate 123,354,909, forward strand.
CTTCCCTCACACTCCTGAGCGAGGATGCTCACCGCATCAGGCAGGTGCAGAGGACCTTCCTGCCTACTTTGGGGCATGTCTACGTGCCCACGGGGTCTCCGGAGTGCAGAGTGCGTGCCTTAAATGCTGTGGAGAGAGCGCTGCAGCGAAGTGTGGGGAAAGGGCCCTGAGGGCAGGCTGCGGGCGAGGAGGACGGTCTGCACCCCCCTGATGCAGGTCAGAGGTGCTCCTGTCCCCAGCCCCACTCTGACTCTGGAGCCCTGTGCCCTGAGGAGCTTCTGCCCCGGCGCCCCAGCTCCTTTTTAAGAGAGCACCATGCTGACAGCAACATTCAAGGCCTGAAGCGCAGCCAAGAGGGTGCACGCAGGGGGCGGGGTGCAGACAGAGCTTGGCCTGCCCGGCTGGGGTGTCTGTCCCCAGGTATGTGAGCAAGGCTTTTCAGGATGGGACAGAGCCAGCGGTAGGGGGAAAGGGGAGGTAGACAGGCTGGGGCCTCGGGCTGGAGTCTGGGGGCCAGGTCTTCCCAAGAATTCCATATTTGGACCCCGCCGTACACATTGCTGGGAAGGTGTGTTTGTCAAGGTGCAGGTTCGAACATGCTTAACAGTTTGTTAGCTTGATTTGTAATTTAAATATCTAGACCTATGTGCAGTATATGTGCTTTCATTTGTACCATTGCCCCGACCCATGAATGTTAGGGGTAGGCCTAGAGGTGGGGCTTGGGCATTAGACCTAATCCACTCTGCTCTGAGACGGGCACCTGTCAGCAAGGCAGCCACCTCCACCAGGTGACATGGCCATGAGCACAGCTGTGAGCAGCCACCAGAATATGGAGTCTCCTAGCTGGGAGACATTTGAGTTCAGCAATTGAGGACTCATTGTACAGATGGCAAAACTGAGGCCTACAGGGTGCCAGGGACTTGCCAGTGCTGCACACAAACCTGTGATCTTCATGCGTGTGTGCCAGGGTGGCACGCCATGTGCCTCAGCGGGGGTGCTTGCACATCGGGATGCGCGTGCACGCGAGCCCATGTGCTGATGCCTTTGTTTTCTTCTGCACATTTTTTCTGCAACAGGGAAGATCCATCATTTCCTCTTCCTGTAGTGATGTTGACCTGATTAAAATTTTTATTGGATTTCACAAAATAATAGCATATGCAACATTCCCTGGGGGCCCTGCTGGAGGAGGTGATGGCAGAGGATGGCAGGGAATGAGAGGCTGGGGTGGGGGCTAATATGAACAGGGAGCAATGAGTGGCTTTAGAAATAGGTTGAGTCAGAAAACGTTTCATATGCCGCTGAAATGACTGGTGTGGGCAGGCCGGGCAGAAGGGATATGAAAAGCTTTGCCTTTGAAGTCGCGCTCTTGGGAAGCTGGAGGTGGGATCACCAATGTGGGCCAGCCACAGGAGGATGTCAGGTGGCATGGGACCAGGAAGGGGACAGGAGGAGGGGACCGCAGTCTCCAGGAAACAGCATGAATGCTTGCATGTCCCTTCTCCCCTTGCTCCCCTGCCCAAGGCTCTGGCCCATTGCTGGGTTAGGAATGGAAGGGCTGCGGGCACATCGGGATCCCAAGGCCAGATCCGAGTGAGCCTCCAGGTGGCAGCCTCCTCCCTGCTGTAGTGGCCACACTGTGGGTGCATGTGGGGACCTGGGGTCCACTAGGCTGACTTGGTCACTCACTGGCTTAGTGTGCTTGGGGAAGTCATTTGATCTCTTCAGCCTTGGTGCTCTCACTGTATGAGGCTGGAGGCTTCAAGGAGGTAATGGATGCAAAGGGCCAGCACAGGTGGCTGCCCACGCTTGGCCGCTGCTGGTTTTTATCACTGGGGAGTCATCCATTCTTTTGTTCATTCACTCTGCCTGCCCTCTCTCCGGCACTGGGGAGAGACCAGTGAAAAGTGCCTGACCTTATGGGGCTTACATCCTAGAGGGAGACAACACAAAGCAAAATAAGAAGGTAAAATAAATTATATTTTAAATGGTGATATATGAATAGAAAAATAGTTAAGCAGGAACTTGGGCATTCAAGGAAGATTTCAGTTTAAACAAGTGGTCAGGGAAGGCCTCACTGAGAAGCTGGCCCTTGAGTATAGATGCAGAGGGGATGAGGGAGTGAGTCCTTTGGGTACTGATCTAAGAGAATCTGAGCCAGAGGAAACAGCAAGTGCAAAGGCCCTGAGGTGGCAGTACGTCTGGCATGCAAGAGGAACATAAATGAGAGCAGCGTGGTAGAAGCAGAGAGGGCTGGAGTGAGGGAGGTGGGGGGAGAGTGGGAAGTGTGCGGTCAGAGAGGGGCTGGGGCCACATCAGCAATACTACACAGGTTACTGTGAGGGCTTTGGCTCTTTCTCCGAGTGTGGTGGGGTCATGCAGGGGTATCTCTCTCCCAGTCAGGTGCTGGAAGAGTGGAAGGCTTAGTGTCCTTTCCCCTGCCAGTGAGCCAGGGACCTATTCCCCACACAAGACAGGATAGATAGGCCAGAGTCATTGACTCTTCTCAGAAAATCCCCCAAAGGCAGCTGCAACCTGTTGCAGAAAAGGGAGGGGTGGGGGGAGGCTGAGTTGGTCTGCTTCTCCTGTCCTGGGTTCTAGCCACCCTCCTGCCGCACACTCCTAGTGCCCTCCTCGTCCCGGACAGCCCTCCTGCCAATTCCAACTGTGGTTTCAGTTTGTACAATCTCATTGAGAACAGGAATGAAATCCATGAACACAAGCATCTACAAAGATGGACAGAGTGCTAGACAGACCCCGCCCGGGTGAGAGGCCCCTGCAGCAGACAGCAGAAAGTGCCCAGGGCGGAGGGCAGGAGCCCCGGGCCCCGGGAGGGATATGGCCCATGCTGCCTTATTTCAGCCCGTGTCCTCTGAGTGCCCCTGCTGCGATGCGCCAGCGCTCCGGGTCACGGTGGCCGGCTGGGGTGGACGCAGTACTGGAGTCTGGCCCGCGCTCCACTTGTAAAGCCCGGCACCCTGGTGTGGGGCTGTGTCCAGCCAAGGAAGGACACCTCTCTCTCTAATTTGCACAAAGGCACTGTGTGGGCTAAAGTGGCCCTACCCCAGGTGCTCCCCCATAGGGTGTGGCTGGGACCAGGCCAGGGTGGGAGGGGCACGGAGATGGTGGGAGACAGACTAGTAAAAAAAAAGTCCCTGCTCAGGGGGCTGACGGGCGCCAGGCCAGGAGCGCTGGAGGAGCTAGCCCAGCCTGGACGTCCTGATGAAGGGGCTGGGAGTAGCCAGGCGGGCACTGGGAGGGTGGGGGCGCGCGCATTGGTGGTCCCGGGGGGAGCAGCCCCCACAGGGGCCTGGTCTGGGCAATGGGAGATGGCTGGAGCAGAGAGTTTGAGGGGGAGTGGGGAGAGGAGGCCGGGGCTAGGCTGAGCAAGGCAGCCCCCTAAGGGGCTTGCAGAGCCCTTCTGAACAGGGTCTCAGGAGGGAGTCAGAGTGCATCTCAGTGCGAGCTCTGGCTCCAGGGTGGAGGTTGAGCTGGAGGGGCCAAGAGGGACAATGAGGCACCCAGCAGGCAGATGGGTGCCAGTATGGGGCAGGAGTGGGAGCCCAGTAAGAGGGCCTTGAGGGTAGCCAGGTGGGGACGCTGCAGGCCTGGGACTGAGATGGGCAGTTCTTGGGGCGAGCACATCTGAGGGGGATGCCCCTTATTCCCACCTACCAAAGGTTCGGGAGCCAGGTTGAAACCTGGGCTTTCTTATGCCATCCCCTCCTTATCTCTGCCAGTCCCTCTACTTACCCACCCAGGTCCCCAAATAGAAAGCTCTGGAGAAAGGGTCAGCAGAAAGGTTTTTGCCAAATGGAGTTATTTTTACTTGGTGTCCAGATATTTTTTAAAAATAGGCCAAGCCCATGGGCTTGCATGCCTTTAGGGTCTCACTAAACCCGGGAGAGGGGCACAGACCAGGCGGGCAGGCCCAAATATTTGCTGCGTTGCCGGGTAACCACCAGTTGGCCTGACGGGCTGGCATCTGCGGAACCGAGGACTTGGAAGGAAATTCACACAGCTGCTCAGGGCCTGGAATCTGAAACCGCTGAAGTGGGGAAGTGCCTCACATGTCTCCTGCGTGGGGCGTGCTGATCCTCCGGAAGCTGCCCCCCAGGAGACAGAAGGCATGAGATGGGATTAGCGGCTTCCCAGGCAGACCCATGCAGCACGAGGCAGCCCACAAACGAGCTCACGTGGCCCTGGCTGTGTGGCACGGTGGGAGGGGCCCAGCCCACCGCTCCAGGCTGCAGGCGGGGGCCTCTCTTCCCCTCTCTCGCCCTGGGCAGCTGTCATGGGCACCACAAGGGTGGATCGGCTGTTCCTATGAGGATCTGCCAGGGAAACAGGGAAAAGTCTGCCCAAGGACAGGCACACGCAGAAACAGAGGAGGGAAACCCCTGCGCGCGAAGCTGGAGAGCCTCCGGGGGTCCCCCGACCCCTCCTCTCCTCCTCTTGGCGGCAGAGGCACAGCTGATCGCCTTCCTCCACATCTCCTGTCCTCCCAGCTCTCCTGGGTCGCAGCGTCCGAGCCCCCGTGCTCCCCACTAGCAGAGAGGACAAGGGCTCTGGCTCAGAGGCCACTTTCTTCTAGAACCTTATGTGGCCCTCCCTACACCCCTGGCAGCATGGCACATAGGCCATGTCCTGCCCGTTGTGCAGATGGTGGAACCGAGGCACAGGAAGAGGCCAGGGACACAGCACAATACTAAGAACCTGGGTTTTCGAGGTTAAAATCCACTGCTGTTTGCTAGTTGTGCCACCTCAGGCAAGTTGCTTAACCTCTCTGGGTCTGTCTTCTCATTTGTAAAATGGGGAGGAGGCTGATGGTGATCATTTTATCTTTCTCAAGAGTTGTTGAGGATTAAATCAATAAAAACACTTAGCCCAGTGCCTGGCCAGTGAGTACTGGGCAAGTGTGGGCCCCTCCCCAGGGCAGAGTCCCCACGAGGAGGAGCCTCCGCTCTGCCCAGCCCCAGGCAAAGCCGGCAGGATCCGTCCAGCTGGTGCAGGCAGCCCGGGTGTGGGCAGGGCTGGGGGCCCCAGGCTCGCGCTAGTCTCCATCCTGGACTGGGCAGTGCGGGGCCCTGAGCGCACAGGGAAAGTGCTGAGCTTGTCTGGTGCGGGAGGGCCCACTCAGCAGCTCTGGCTGCAGGGGGAGGCCTGCAGCTGGTGAGGGATTGTGTGAAAGCCGAGGCTTCTTGGGTCTGTAGTTACTCCTGCTCAGCCTTCCTGGCTTTAAAGGACCAGGGCTCCGTCACGTTTGCTGTAAGCTCCTTCCCCCTGGAGCTAAATGACAGTGCCTCCCGTCCCTTATGCAGAGGGCCACTGCCATCCCGCTCCGCAGTGCCACCGGCTTCGCTCTTCAGAAGCCAGGTGACTCAGAGCTCTGTGGTTCCTGGGTGCCATGGCTTCCCCACCAAGTGCCCAGGTACCAGTGGGGCTGGATTCAAATCCCGACCGAGGCCTGTGTTGACTCACGAAGGAAACGCATCCGCAGCCACCCCCCCACCCCCGCGCTCCCGTGCACAGCTTCAGTCCTCACAAACCTTGCCTTCCCAGTCTCCGGCTCCCTGCACTTCAGATTGGCATCCACCCATCCGTCCATGTGAAGCGCTAGGTGCCCAGCTGGTGTCAGCCTGCCCGGTATCTCCACCCTCTGCTTTCTGGAAAGGGGCCCTGGTTTCCCCCAGAGGAAACTCCTCTTTCCCAGTCTCAGTCCCCGTAGCAGGGCTGACTCTTCCCTGGCTCCAGGTGGCCATGGGACCTGGCCAATGAGGGCCCAAGACAAACCACCGAGACTACATCCTTCACTTTGACCGGGACTGGTGAGGGGCTCTGAGTCCCTGGACCTGGAGCCAGGGAGCTAGAACACTGGAGCGTCCGTGACATTGAGGGAGCCAGTTTAAGCAGCACCTAGGAAAGCAGGGCAGGAAAACTACGTCCTCATGACAGTGTTCAGGACTCTGGATCCAGCTGTGCCCGAAGTCCATATTCTCCTGGATTTCTTAAATACATTAGCCAATAAATCACCTCTTTCATTTTATTTTCTTTTGCTTATGTCAGTTGGAGCTGAGTTAGTGTCACTTGTACTCAAAAGGGTCTTGACTCAAGTAGTGAGTCTACAGCATCTTACTACACAGATGGACAGTGACTGTGAAGGGGTATGTGGGGGGGACTTGGTGAAGGGGGGAGCCTAGTGAACATAATGTTCTTCATGTAATTGTAGATGAATGATACCAAAATAAAAAAAAGAATAAAAAAAAGAAAAGAAAAGAATGTAGAGGGGAGCACTTTAAATCGATGATGTAAAAGGAGGTGCATGCTTTGTTTAGAAGTAAAAGTCAGCAACCTTCCTTGTAAAAAAAAAACCCAAAAGGGTCTTGACTAATCCAAGAATAAATATTGAAAGGGCGGGATGGAGCCCTGTGGCCCAGCTGTAGGGGCATCCATCTGGGCTGATGACAGTCCATGAGTCAGTTCCCTGGGGGACAGCTGTCTGATCAGCCACAGTCCTTGACCTGTCCCAGAGCCTTGGGGCACCATCCTGGTCTCACCAACATCAGGTACAAATCCTTGAGGGAACCCAGACACACCTGCCCCCTAGTGCCCTGTAGTCACTTCGGCCTGACTCATTCTTGGTGAACTGCTAGAGATTTCTCAGGGTCCCCAGACCTCCTCTGTGAAGGCCTTTTAGAGGGTTGGGCCAGGACCAGTGTCAAGCTCCCAGGCAGCTACACTCAGGGGCTGCAGAGGGGCTCCCTGGGGACCTGAGCAAGCCTGGGAGGCCCATCCTCCAGCCCTGGAAAGGTACATGGAGGCAGCGGGAACTGACAGGCTAGACTCAGAGACAAGGGAAGCAGGAGAGGGAGCGGGCGGGAGGAGAAAGGGCCATTTCAGAGCTCATAAAATCACCATGGATTGCACTGCCCGAGACACGAGCGCAGGCTGCTTCCTAAATTATGCAGATTTGTGCAAATTTTATGCAAATTAGCCACACAAAGGTGGCTGGGGGCACCTGCTGACAGCCTGGCTCTGGAGCCTCCTTGTCAGTCAGCCTCAGCCTTGTTCAGAGAGTGGAGAAACTGTCACCCACCAGGTAGCAGGAGTGGGGAGCGGGCTCTACTGTGTACCAGCTCCCCGCACCCTTCCTTCTGCGGGCCGCCTCAAGGTCAGGCCCACTACCCCACCCTCCACACCTGGCTTCTGCTCACTAGCTCAGGGGCAGCCACGGACAGCTGGCCCTTTCTGGTCTCCTGGCCCAGGTGCTCCCTTCCCGTTGTACAGATGAGGAAATAGTGGCCCAGACCAGGAAAAGGACCGCCCTGTCCCTTGAGAAACTTGATTGACTCAGTCTGACCCACCCACCCACCGAGTCCCAGAAGAGTTGACTTTGCGCATGTTCGAAGCAGGTGGCCGTTCACTTCCTTCCTACCCCATCTCAGGCCCCAGCTGTTTTTCCTAACCATCACTGTACCTAAATCCCACCATTTCTGCTCTGGGTTTTTGGGGTGGGGTCAGTCATCATAAGAGTTTGGGGCTAAAAGCTGGCAAAATTTGGTCCCCAGGGTTGGGGTGCTGGAGCTCGGGGACTAGATAAACCAGCTGCTTTTAACTCTGTGTTGGGTCCTCTTGTCCCCAGAAAGCTGCAGCCTCCTCCGAGATTAGCCAGCCGTGGAGCTCGTAGGTGCACCCTGACGCCCCCTGGACTGCTGCTCCTTCTTTTCTAGTCTCCTCATCTTCTAATCACACTGATGAAAACACTCACAAAAACGACTCATCTTCGTTGAGCAGTTGCTCTGTGCCAGGCACCATTATAAACAATGAAGGTCCTCACAGCCTTCTGGGTCAGAGTCTCTGAGTGTCCCATTCCATAGGCAAGGGGACTGTGGCTCAGAGAGGCAGAGCCGGTTGTTCATGTTGCACACCAGTGAGTACCGAGGTAGGACTCAGTGTGCCTGGCATCAGAGCGCGTGCTCAGGAGAGCTGCCCAGTGCAGTTTCCTCTTCCTCCAGGAAGCCTGCCCTACGCGTGGGAGGCTAAGGCCTTCTGCCAATGCCAGGGCCTCATTCACTGATGGATCTGGGCCTCAGGGCTGTATCCAGCCCTGGACTCCTGCAGCCCCAGAACCCAAGCTCTGTGGCTTAGCCTGGAATCTGTCCACCAGTCCTGGCAAGAGCCCTCTGAGGGGAGGGCAGGGCTCCCCTTTGCTTTCCCCTGCCACCACCCTTCCCTGCTGTGGACCAGCACCCAGCAAGCCCCCTGCGTCACCTGGGCGGCAGAGGGGTCTGGGGCCCCAGCTCTCCCCTCTGGGTCCTCCCTCCCTGTCCACGCCCACTGGAGGGGAGAGGAAGCTTCTCCGGGGGCCACCCCGCCCTCTCTTAGCACTTCCTGCTCCCCCAGGCAGGAGCCAGTTCTCTTGTCCTTTGCCCCCTGGAACCCGGGACCCTCAGAGAGCAGGCGGGGATGGGAAGGGGCTCCAGTCAGGGGCGCCAGGAAGGCCCGCAGGGAAGCTCTGGTGCAGCCCTGATAGTGCAGAGGGGCTGCTGCGCTGGGTGGGAGGCGGGGGTTTAACCAGGGCTCCTACCCCACACCCAGAGCTCTTGGTGCTTGTGACTTAGTCCCAGAGTCGGGACATCTTTGGGGACTGTAGATGCTTTGGAGAATCTGAAGAAAACTGTGAGTGTTGCCCTAACACAGGGGGTGAGTGGACAAGGAGAGAAGGCCTCGCCTCCTCACACCCAGCCGACAGGGCCTTGGCCGCTGTGCTCACCCTTTGACCCCAACCTTGGTCTCAAACTCAGGCATGCCTGAGTCCTGCCCACCCTCCCCAAGACCTCTTCAGACCCCAGGGCCTGCTCCTCTCTGAGCCAAATAGCATCTCGAGGGAACGAGCTTGGGCAGCCCACGTCGGTCCTGCTCCTCCCAGGAGAGGCTCCTCATCCATCTGTCACCACTTTCATTTTTTTTTCTTCTGAGGAGCAAAGAGGAGAGTGGCCAGCCTCTGCAGACAGGGGGTCCCCCTTGGGAAGGGGAGGAACCCAGGAAATGTCTGCAAGGCTGGCTATGCTGGGACAGCCCCTCCCCAATTCACGCCAGCAGACCTTCTTGGGAATGTAAAACTGGATTTCAGACCCAAATGCTGGAGAAGTGCACCCGCCCGGGACAGCAGCTCCAGGAGACAAGCCTTTGGGTGCGACCGGAGGGCACCTGCCTGGGGCCCTGTCACTGTGTGCACTGGGGATTTGGTACACAGTCCCATCCCCCATCTCCCTGATGGTGCTACATACACAGCAGGCTCTGCACAGCCATGCAGCAGTGAGTGACGGAAGGGCCTGCGCTGCACACCTGCAGAGCCCCTGGGGGACCTTGGTTGATGAGGCCCCTGGCACGCTCCAGCATCCCAGAGTCCCAGGAGATGGCAGGACAGCCAGCTTATGGGGGTGACATGGGGGTCTCAAGCTGCAGTGGTGGGGCAGCAGAAATAGCACCTTTAGAATGACAGAGACAGAAGGTAGAGATGTGATCTCCGCAGACCACTTCATCTCCTGCCCCGTGTCCCCACCAGGCTGCTGTCTCCCTTGTCTCCCAGGGTGGCCCCAGCCTGAGGCAATATCTTAGGTGACCATTTTAAGACTTCCAGGGCTGGAGTCAGTGCTCAAGGGGTACCCCTCAAGCAGCCCCTGTGCAGCCCCCACATGCGGCAGAGACACAACACAGCCCAGCGCAATGGCCGGGGGGGCCTCTGCAGGTGGGCCTGTGCTTGGCAGGTGGCTGGAGGCACACAGAAATGTCAGTCCAGCTTCCTCCCATCTCGCCTATCTGCCTGGGTGGGACTCCCACCTGTCCTGGGTCCCACCTGCCTAGGGCTGCCACCACAGCCACCACCTGACAGCCCCATGGCGGCAGGAGACCTGTGGGCTGCAGACTTGGCATCATCGGCAGGGGGCTGAAAGACCAAAGGGAAGCAGCCAGGGGAGGCAGGGCAGCCTCTTGTCCTGTGAAGTCAGGCAGGGCGGCCGAGTCGCCTGGGCAAGCCGCCTGCCTCTCCCAGCTGCAGTACCACGGTTTGTAAACAGAGGCATTGCTACCACACCAGGTTGAAGTAAAATAGTATCCAGATCTCCTCACACAGTGCCTGGCACACAGTAAGTGCTCAGGGAAAGTGGACTCCCAATTCCTTACTGTGGCCTGAAGGTACACTCCTCATGTCCCAGCTCCCCTCTGACCATTTTGGTTTGTGGCCACTGAGTGACAACCCACTCCCGGCCTCCTCCTGCTAAGCCCTCAGGTCCCCCCCGGGGGCGGGGGGGCTGCCTTGGGAAGGAACCGGAAGGAGCCGGGCAGGAGAGACAGGGCAGGACATGATGGCACCCTCATTAGCCTTACCTCAGCGTCTCCCTGTGCAAAATGCCCCCATCCCTGCATGTGCCCTTGGGCTCGGCATTCTGGTTCCCTCACTGAAGGGAGCAGCCATTGGCCCTCCTGTGCATGGGCCACATGGTTCGGACACTGCTCTAACCAGGCAGGCCCTGTGCACCTGGGGACTGAGGGAAGGGCTGAGCTAGGCCAAGAGAGCAGGATTATCAAGGACATTCCAGCGTCAACTGTTTGTAACAAAAAAAACAAACAAAAACTAAAAAAACGGAAACAAGCTGAATGTCCATAGTTAGAGGAATTGTTAAGATAATTAAGGCCTATTCAAACAGGCACATGGAAAGATGCTTCCCATCACTAATCATCAGGGAAATGCAAGTTAAACCACAATGGGACATCACCTGACACCAGACAGGATGGCCGGCATCCAACAGACAAGAACGATGCCGGCGAGGATGTGGAGAAAAGGGAAATAATTGGTGCAACCACTGTGGAAAGTAATATGGAGGTGCCTCAAAAAACCAAAAATAGAAATACCATTTGATCCAGTAATTCCACTCCTAGGAATTTACCCGAAGAAAACAAAATCCCTGATTCAAAGAGATACATGAACCCCTGTTTGTTGCCACACTATTTACAATAGCCAAGAAATAGAAGCAACCCAAGTGTCCATCAATAGATGAATGGATAAAGAAGCTGTGGTACATATACACAGTGGAATATTATTCAGCCATAAAAAGAAAACAAATCCTGCTATTTGCAACAACATGGATGGAGCTAGAGGGTATTATGCTCAGTGAAATAAGCCAGGCAGAGAAAGACAAGTACCAAATGATTTCACTTATTTGTGGAGTATAAGAACAAAGCAAAACAGATGGAACGAAACAGCAGCAGACTCATAGACACTGAGAAGTGATGAGTGGTTACCAAGGGGGAGGGCTTGGGGTGGGTTGGGGGGGAGGCATAAAAGGGGCACAATGATTCCCAATCACAGTATACGTTGGTCACAGGGATGGTAATGCAGCATGGAGAATATAGTCAAGGATTCTGTAACATCTTTCTATGTTGATACATAGTAACTGCATTAGAGGGGGTGAGGATTTCATAATATGGATAACTGTTGAACCACTGTGCTGTACAACTGAAACCAACATAAGACTGTATATCAACAATACCTCAATAAAAAAAGAGAAAGATAATTAAGGCCCATCCTTTGTAAGATATGCCTAGAAGCAGTTAAAAGGAGTAAAACAGATCTATATATAATAACATGAAAAGATCCCCCAAACTTATGGGGAAAAAGGTAAATTCCAAAACAAGATATATCAAAAAGATCTTATTTATGGATAAGATCCGTATCTGCACATGTAGATATTTTGTATATAAATATAATATGTGGGGAAAAGTCCACAAAGTGCATAACAAACTGTTAACAATGTTAACATAACAAACTGTAAACAGCAGAAGATGCTCCACAGGGAAAAGAACCTCCTGTAAGAACTGTGTGCATATTGCTCATGTTTTTGTGGTGCAAATGTGTTTATGTATTCATATCACTTAAATCTATGTTTAAATATTTTTAAGATCGTAAGACCATAAAATTAAACACACACACACACAAACTTCAAAACGCTGGGCAGGGGCAACGAGGCTCCCCCACAGCTCCCCTGGCTCCAGGTGGGCCCCCCGGCCTGGCTCTGCTCTGGCTGCCCCCCACCCGCAGTTCCGCCCTGCCTGCGTCAAGCGCAGCTCATCACTCTCCTGCAGCTCCGGTGCCGACCTCAGGGCTGCGGAAGCGTCAGCCAGCAGGTGCTCTGCGGCCCTTCCTCACTCCTGAGCAGGCCGGGTCCCATCAGCTCCGAACAGCCGCTCCCTCCCGCACCAGCCTGGAGCACCCTCGAGCCAGGGACCAGCTGGGATGAGGCCCGGGGCTCTGGTCCCCTCAGATCCTGGGGAAACAGCCTCTTCCCAGAATCATGGCACCGTGGCGCTGCTGTACCAATGAGGAAGAAAGTGCCCGGGCCTGGCTCTGCCCTGCGTCTGGGGATGCGGGCAGGAGGTGAAGGAGGAGGAGGAGAGCTGATCTGCCCTAGGGAGCCCCGGCTTGGAAACCTGGGCGGGCACCCTGAGGCAGCGACAGAACTCCAGGGCTGACCTCACTTCTCCCTCCCTACGTGGGGTCGCTGAGGTTCAGGCAGGGGAGCGGCCTTGCCCACGCCCCAGCCCCGGGCTTCTGCTCCAGCCCTGACGTTTGGCTGCTCTGTGTTCTTCCCAACCAGCGCCCAGGAGTAAAGAAGCCAAGAGCCTCCAGCAGGGTGCTGACAGAGCAAGACAGCTGGGCCCGCAGGCCCAGGGGCACAAGGGGAGGCATGCATCCGGGTGGCGGCCCAGGGAAAAGGTGGACTCTATGGCTAGTAAAGCCAAATTCCATGAAAGCCACAATTCCAGGCTGAGCAAATCCATCAGTGTTTCATAAATATTTGAAAGTGTCCAGTTGAGTATCATCCTGTGATGGCTGCAGGCCTGGGTTTGTGGGTGGGCAGTGACAGAAGGCTGGACCCTCACTACACCACAAAAGCCCCAAATCACTTAGTCGCCCATACAGAAGCTGTTCACATTTGTCCTTCTGAAAGAAAATGAGACCCTGAAAGGACACACAGGAAACTAAAAGCAGGGTTTACAGAATAAGGAGGGGGAGGGCAGATTTTTACTCTAGACCATGTTATATTTTGATTTTTGAAACATGTAAATGTATTCCCTTTTCAAAATAATAGATAAGGATTTTAAACTTCTGCTGGGGCCACTATCTCCCTAGTCCTGTTGAGATGCCGGAGAAGCCGGGAAGGTATGAACAAGAATCTGCCTCGGAGCAACGGGCTGGAGGTCGCCACACTCGCTTCTCCAGTAGCTCTTGGCTTCAAATTGCACAGCGTCTGTCTCCCCGGGGCCTGGGAGCTCCAGAAGGCACAGAACTCAGATGAATATGTAGTTGTCAAGTGAGCCAAGTGCTCTAGGAAGAGACTTTCATTCTATCAGCGTGGAGTCAATGCAGGGTGGTGCCAGCCTTCGTGGTTGGTAGGGTCCTGGGACTGACGCTGTGCCCTCTGAGTTCCCTGCCTGTGCCGCTCACCCGTGCTGCTGGGCTGGTCTCCAGTGGCCAAGACTTGCTTGTCTCCGCTTCAGTTATGCAACAAAGCATTAGAGCCGGACAGGCCCTCAAGGGTCGCCCAGTGCACCCCCGAACCCTGCTGACCTTCCGGATGAGCAAGCCGAGCCCTGAGAGGAGGGCGGTGTCCAGCGTCAGGGCTGGACTGAAACCTAGAGGGTTTATGGCGCATAGGTCAGAGTTCACTCAACAACACCTCCCTTACCCGAGTGTCCCTGTGATGGGAAGGTCACTGGCCTGCAGCCTGCCCTTCCCAGAGCCCTGCCAAGGCAAGGAGGTGGGAGCCAGACCTTGTCTGGGGTCCCCAGAGTCCAGCTAGGTGTTGCTGCAGCACACAGCTCCTTAGCAAGCCCAGGCCAGAGCAGACACTCACCCTGAAGCCCCAGGAGCCTCCCCCTAGCAGGCCTTGGAACCCTCGGGTGTCTGCTCCTGGCAGAGCCCACCAGCCTGACAGAGACAAGGGGGAGTCCCTACCTCTTCCAGGGCAGCTAGGGGTCCGCCGGAGGCCCCCAGAGAAGTCCTGTGACCCAGCCGCAGGACAGTGGCTACAATCCCAGCTTCAGGGGCCCCGAGACAGAGGAGCCTGGCAGTGGTGGGTGGGGGTGGGAAGATGGGTGGGAATTCCCTGGGGAGGGATACCGAGCTGGGCCTTACGAGGCTGCCGCCCCTGGCTTCAGCTGTGGGCCCGACCCCTCTCCTCATGCTTGGGCACCTGTACATGCATGTGCACATATATGTGCAAGCATATGCAACACATGTAAGCAAGCTTGTGTATGTTTTATAAATACTCAAATACACATGGGAATACAGGAAACGTGCACATGAGCAAACCTGTCCCTCCTCCAGCCCCCACATAGTTAGACACGCAGTGGGGACAGTGGAGTTCAGGGCTGGAGGGAACAGGGGTTAGGCCAAGGGGGATCTGAGCCCCCAGTCTAAGCCAGGCAGGACCACTGTCAGCCCCCTCACAGGAGCCTGGGGACCAGGCAGACGCGGGGACTCTGAACCAGGGCCTCCTGCCTCCCATCTCAGAGCTGCGCCTTGGCCCCCTCCACCCCCATCTTCCCACCTGGAGTTTTCTCAGGAGGAGGGGTGGGGAACCAGGGGTCTGGCATCCTTACCTCCACCACAGCTCGCATGCTCACACTCCCCTTACACTCTGCGGTGCTGGGGGGAGCCGGAGTCCGGAGGGCCTCTGAGGACACTGCTGTTTGTCAACCCCTTCCTGCAGCCCTGGCCCAGGAGGAGATGGAGAGCCTCGTGCTGCCCCAACCCAACCGCACCACCTACCTGCTGCCTCTGCCCTCCCTGGCCAGCCCTGCCCCGCCAGCATCTCCTCTCTCGGCCTCTCCTGCCCTCACCCACTGACCTTCTCTTCTCCCATCTCGGGGGCGGGGAGTCCATGGGTTCCCCCGGGTCCCTAGCTGCAATGTGGACATCCCCACCCCCTGCCCACAGACCTCCCAGGCCTTGAGCAGACCCCAAGGGGCCGCTTCTGACGCAGTGGGCTGACACGTCCCCTTTAATCCTCTGGACAAACTCTGGTTGGGACTTTTATTATTATGTTATTGTTAACAGGCAGAGGGGCATTTGGTCACAGCACCAGACGAGAGTCACACGGTCCAAATACCTCTGCTCTCTTCTCTCTCTCGCTGGGCAACCTTGTCCCTCTCTGTGGCTTTAAGCACCGACTCTATGCTCCTCAGACACATGTCCCAAACCTGTCCCTCCTGTGGTCTCCCCATCTCAGGAAATGCACCTTCATCTACTAGCTCCCTTCGACTCCCTCTCCTTCACCCCGGAAATCCACGCCCTGCCCGCCGTGGAGACTGCCCTCACCCCTTCCCTGTCCATGTCCGCATCGCCACAGTCCCTTCCCAAGCCACTGTCATTTCTCACCAGGATGACAACAACAGCGCCCCCTGCTGCTTGTGTCACTTCTCTCCTCTGTAAGCCCCTCGCAGCCGACCAGGGAGACCTTTCAAAACCATACATCAGATCTCATTGCCCCTCTCCTGAGAATCTTACAGTCCTTCCCAGCTTGCTAAGGTGGCTCGCAGCGCCTACGTGTACGTGGCCTCTCGGCGCCAGTTCACATCACACTCCTCCCCAGCCCTGCTGGCTCTCGGCACTGCAGTCCCTTCTCGGGGCCTGTGCCCATGCTGATCCCTCCACTGGGGCTATGCTACTCCCCACTCTGTACCCAGGATACCCCGACATCCAGGCCTCGTCGCAAGCAGGCTTTTCTGTTCTCTCAAAAAGAGTCTTTCATTAGGCTTGAGATGGATTAATGATTGTACATTGAGCATTGACCCCCCTATACTGAATTTTATTGTTATTAACAACCATTTGATCAATAAATATGAGAGATGCCCTCTCAAAAAATAAAAAATAAAAAATAAAATATAAAGAGTCTTTCCTGGACCTCCAATCGGAAGCAGGCAGTCCGTCTTCCTCTCCCAGTGCACAGTGTTCTTTGCCTTTAGAGCACTTCTCCTAGTTTGTTATTACACATTTATTCATGCATTTAGTTGTCTGACATCTATTTCTTGCACCAGACAAAAACCCATGTCTCTATTTTCTCACCACTAGAGCACAGTGCCTGGCACAAAGTTCCTGCTCAAGAAACTTGTGTTGAATGAGTGAGTGAATAGTGAGCTGGTGATGAGACCATCCTTAGCTAGGGAGCAAGGAAGGTGGGCACCCCACAGAGGGAGAGAGTCGGGGCAGGGTAGTGGCCTGAGCCTGCAGAGGTGGGGACCCAGCCCAGCCCCAGACTGAGGGTGGGAGCGGTGGTAGGAGCCCCTGTGAGTGGCCCAGAGGGGAATGGGAAGGCGGGCCTGTGGGCCCACGTGCCTGGGTGTGAGTGTGTGCGCTGTGGACAGAGAGTGACTTCCCGGCCGGTTGTTGCACGGGGAAGGGGGTAGTCAGCCTCATCGCTGCACATTTGTATTCCTGCTGACTTTTATTTCAGGCCTTGTTTATTTCTCTCTAAAATGCGGCTGTTATGCCAAGAGTTGTACCCGAATTAGCCGCGAGTGTGTAATTTCACAGCTATTACCCGGGTGTTTCTGTGACTTGGGTAATAACAAGGGAATAGAAACAAACAGCGGCAGAGGCAGCTCGGCAAGGAAGGCTCTGAGCCCCAAGTCTCAGTTTCGAGGTGGAACAAGTCCCATCCCTTCCTGGTCCCCATCCCTCCCCCACCAGCTGTCATCAGGCCCGGGGACTGGGGAGTGGCAGTTCCGGGCATTCCAAAGCCCCAGACCTGGACCTGGTGCCTGGACTCACTGCCCCTTCCCGCTGCCCTGGGTAAACAGGCCCAGCCTCAGAGGCACAGTCTGCACCCCCACAACCAGAACCCCACATTCTCCCCCTCCACAAAGGCAAACAAAGTCCCGGCCTAATTACGTGATATTTCTCTTCTCCGGTGGCTAATGGCACCAGAGCATGTGTGACATTTTGCTCTCTTTCCTCTATTATTCTTTCTTATCATCTGGCTGCCGCCAGAGGCTCTGGGCTGTGGCTGGCTCTGATGCCTGCCCCCACCTTATCCCTCCTCCTCTTTGGCTCTGTCCGTTTTCCTTCACCTCACAGCCTCCTCCAATTCCTCAGAAGGAAGAAACTCATCCCTCAGTGCTGGAGACAGGGGTCGCTCTGGCTTCTTCGAGGTGACTGGGTCCTCAGGACACCTGCGTCTGGCTTCAGCTCAGCGGCAGCCTCTCAAAGAGCCCCGCAGCCTGGCCGTGACCCCTCCGTGCCTTGGCTTCCCTGCCTCTGCCCTCTGGAGCTTGGACTTGATGCCCAAAGGATCTCCCTCCTCTCATATTTGAAGGCACATACCTGCAGGGGTGGGGGATGTGTGGGGCACACCTGAGTGAGTGAGGAGGCGTCCGGGGAGTTCGGGATGTGTTGTTTTGCTGCAGGAGGAACTGGGCTCAGGCCAGGGTAGAAAAGAAAAAGCTGGAGAATCCATATGAAGACAGCTGGGCGTCAGTGTCAACAAACCCGTCATCGAGAACACCAACTTCGTTTCTCTTCCAAATAATTTTCACTTTTAAAAACTAAGAAAGAAAACAAAAATATAAAACTTCCTGTATCCTCCAGAGACAGCCCTTATGAATAGCTTGCTGTGCACCATCGCCAACTTTCTCCTAGTTGTTATCTAGTCTCTATATTTTTATACAAAGACTTAAAAAAAACAAAAATGGGGTCATGGCATCTGTATTGATCAGTCACTTGCCTTTTTCTCTCATCAGTGTATCGTGGACGTCCTCCAGGTCAGCACGTGCACACCGACCTTATTTCTGAATGGGTGCAGGCCGCCCATTGTACGGCTGTACCAACATTTATACCTCCAACTCCATGTCAGTGGGCATCTGGGTTGCCTCCAGTTTCTTAGTACTATAAATAATGGTTACCTGACAATCCCAAAGCTTAGCGGTTTAAAAAGAGCATTTGTCACGCTCTCAAGTCCGGAAGTCAGCGGGACAGCCCCAGGTTGGGCTCAGCGAGGCTGACTCCTTGGTGGGTCTATTCAGGCATCTGCAGTCGCTGGAGGGTTGGCTATGAGCTGGCTGGTCTCACTTGAGGTGATTCTGTTCTCTTCCATGTGCACTTATCCTGCAGCAAACTAGCCGGGGCTTATCCTCGTGTTGGCAGCAGGCTGCCAAGGCAGCAAGTAGGAGCACCCAAGGGCTCTTAAGGCCAGCATTTGGAACTGGCACATGATCACTGCCGCCCCACTCCATTGGCTAGAACTAGTTACGGGACAGTCCAGATTCAAGGGGTGGAGAAACCAACTCCACCTCTTGATGGAAAACACTGCAAAGTGACATTGGGAAGGGATATAGAAATAATGGGGAATTGGGACTATGTTTATAATTGATCCACCAAAGAAGATGTTACAAACAATTGTGTGATGGATACCTTTATACCCACTTCTCTCCGCTCCATCAGGCTCGAATTTCTGCAGATGCCAAAGGGGGACATTATAGGGTGGTAAGGTTCTCACATTCTTGGGGGAGGGTGTTATTAACTACAAAATTGTCTTCCAAAAGTTTGTACCAATGTCCACTCCCACCAACTTTATTTGTATTAAGGTTTTACTGATATACACTCTTAAGAAGGTTTTACATGAAAAACAATGTGGTTCCTACATTCACCCATACAACTGAGTCCCCCCCCATACCCCATTGCAGTCACTGTCCATCAGTGTAATCAGATGCCACAGATCCACTGTGTGCCTTCTCTGAGCTACACTGTCTTCCCTGTGATCCCCCACACGATGTGTGCCGATCATAATACCCCTCAATCCTTTTCTCCCTTCCTCCCCCCAAACACTCTCCCCCACCCCTCCCCTTTGGTAACTGCTAGTCCCTTCTGGGAGTCTATTGAGTCTCCTGCCGTTTTGTTCCTTCAGTTTTTGCTTCATTGTTATACTCCACAAATTAGGGAAATCATTTGGCACTTGTCTTTCTCCGCCTGGCTTATTTCACTGAGTATAATACCCTCCAGCTCCATCCATGTTGTTGCAAATGGTAGGATTTCTTTCTTTCTTATCTGCTGAATAATATTCCATTGTGTATATGCACCACATCTTTACCCATTCATCTACTGATGGACACTTAGGTTGCTGCCATTTCTTGGCTATTGTAAATAGTGCAGTAATAAACATACGGGTGCATATGTCTTTTTGAATCTGAGAACTTGTATTCTTTGGGTAAATTCCTAGGTGTGGAGTTCCTGGGTCAAATGGTATTTCTATTTTTAGTTTTTTGAGGATCCTCCATATTGCTTTCCACAATGATTGAACTAGCTTACATTTCCACCTGCAGTGTAGGACCCTTTCTCTGCATCCTCACCAGCATTTGTTGTTCTTAGTCTTTTTGATTGCTGGCCATCTCAACTGGTATGAGGTGATATCTCGTTGTGGTTTTAATTTGCATTTCCCTGAGAATTAGTGATGTGGAGCATCTTGTCATGTGCCTGTTGGCCATCTGAATTTCTTCTTTGGAGGTGTCTGTTCATATCCTTTACCCATTTTTTAATCAGATTATTTGCTTTTTGGTTGTTGAGGCATTTGAGTTCTTTATATATTTTGGATGTTAAACCCTTGTCAGATATGTCATTTACAAATATATTCTCCCATACTGTAGGATGCCTTTTTGTTCTGCTGATGGTGTCCTTTGCTGTACAGAAGCTTTAGCATCATGTAGTCCCATGTGTTCATTTTTGCTTTTGTTTCCCTTGCCTGAGGAGATGCGTTCAGGAAAAAGTTGTTTGTGTTTATATTCAGGAGATTTTTGCCTATGTTGTTTTCTAAGAATTTTATAGTTTCATGACTTACATTCAGGTCTTTGATCCATTTCGAGTTTACTTTTGTGTATGGGATTAGACAGTGATCCAGTTTCATTCTCTTACATGTTTTTGCCAACACCAGCTATTGAAGAGCTGTCATTTCCCCCTTGTATGTCCATGGCTTGTTTATCGTATATTAACTGACCATGTATGCTTGGGTTTATATTTGGGTTTCTAGTCTGTCCCATTGGTCTATGGTTCTGTTCTTGTGCCAGTACCAAATTGTGTTGATTACTATGGCTTTGTAGTAGAGCCTGAAGTCAGGGAGCATAATCACCCCAGTTTTATTCTTCCTTCTCAGGATTGCTTTGGCTATTTGGGGTCTTTTGTGGTTCCACAAGAATTTTAGAACTATTAGCTCTAGTTAGTTGAAGAATGCTATTGGTATTTTGATAGGAATTGCACTGAATCTGTAGATTGCTTTAGGCAGTATGGCAATTTTGACAATATTAATTCTTCCTATCCATGAGCACAGGATATGTTTCCATTTATTTGTATCTTCTTTAATTTCTCTCATGAGTGTCTTGTAGTTTTCAGAGTAAAGGTCTTTCACTTCCTTCATTAGGTTTATTCCTAGGTATTTTATTCTTTTTGATGCAGTTGTGAATGGAATTGTTTTCCTGATTTCTCTTTCTGCTAGTTCATCATTAGTGCACAGGAATGCAAGAGATTTCTGTGTATTAATTTTGTATTCAGCAACTTTGCTGAATTCAGGCATTAGATCTAGTAGTTTTGGAGTGGATTCTTTAGGGTTTTTTATGTACAATATCACGATATCTCCAAACAGTGACAGTTTGACTTCTTCTTTACCAATCTGGGTGCCTTTTATTTCTTCTTCTGGTACACCTATAATACGAATATTGTTCCATTTGGATTGGTCACACAGGTCTCTCAATATTCTTTCATTCCTAGAGATTCTTTTTTCTCTCTGTGCCTCAGCTTGTGTTCCTTTTCTCTAATTTGTATTTCATTTATCGTCTCCTTCACCATATCTAATCTGCTTTTGAATCCCTCCACTGTATTCCATAATGATTGGATCTCTGTCCTCAATTCGTTCCTGAGTTCTTGAATACTTTTCTGTACATCCATGAGCATGTTTATGATTTTTATTTTGAAATCTCTTTCAGGAAGATTGAGGAGTTCAGTTTCACTTGACTTTTTTCTGGTGTTTGTGGGATTTGGGATTGAACCAGGTTCCTCTGATGATTCATATTTGTATGTGACGCCCTCTAGTGCCTAGAAGCTCTACTCTCTGGAGCTGATCAGCCCCTGAAGTGATGTCAGGGGTCACAGGGGAGCAGTGCTGGTGCTTGTGGGGAGGAAAGAGCTGTTTCTTGCTTCCCGGCTGCTGTGCCTGTCTCCGCTGCCAGGACCAGTGGGCTGAACACACAGGTGTGAGCCTCTATGCTTTGCATTTGTAGCTGCCATAGGTGGGGTTTCCCTCTGGTTGGCCTGACACCAGGGCAGGGGCTGCTGGTTTGCGAGCGAGGTGCAGGCTGGCCGGGAGGAAGGCGCAGCAGCCTGCATATCACGGTGCGGGGCCTTGGAGCTCCATAGCCAGCCAGTGGGATGGAGCGCCTGAAGCTCCTGAAAGTTCCCAACCTGCTGAGCAGAGCCTGGACAATTTTGTCCACCTGTCCTTTCTCCTGAGCAGTGAGCTCTGTGCAGTCCTTGCCCCTTTAGCAGCCCTCTTACTGTTAGGAAGTCTCTCAGACTGCCTGCTTCTCTTTTGTCCCAGAGCAGCTGGATATGGATCCTTGTTTTCCATAAGTGGCTAGAATCTTTGTCTCTCCAGGTATTCTGCCTGTCTTAGCTTTCCAACCCCTCTAACCACCAAAGCACTGTAGGTTTGTGCTCCCAGAGCAGATCTCCAGGGCTGGGTGTTCAGCAGTCCCAGGCCTCCACTCCCTCCTTGCTCCATTTCTCTTCCTCCCACTGGTGAGCTGGGGTGGGGGAAGGGCTTGGGTTCCTCCAGATCACGGCTTTGGTACGTTACCCTGTTCCATGAGATCTGTTCTTTTCTCCAGGTGTATGCAGTCTGACATAGCCTTCTTTCCTGTTGCTCTTTCAGGATTAGTTGTATTAATTATATTTTCATATTATATGTGGTTTTAGGATGAGGCCTCTGTCTCACCTCTCATGCTACCATCTTTAATCCCCCACTCCCACCAACTTTTAAAACACGTAATTGGTGGAGAGATGGAAAACCTTTACAGACCCTTCCCTTCTCTATTGATTAATCCCAGGATCTGTCAGTGACACTTGTCAACCTCTAAATTCCAGAGAAAAATAATAATAATGTTTATTGTAAAATGCTCAGAGGCATTAACTAGGTGGTAATCCAACTGTCTTGCCTCCAGCCCCAATAGCCTGGCCTTTACCAGTCTCAGCCTCACTTATGTTTAGGTATTTAATCTATATTGAGTTAATTTTTATGTACAGTATGAGGAAGGGGTCCAACTTCATTCATCTGCATATGGGTATTCAGTTGTACAGTATGATTTATTGAAAAGACTATTTTTTCTCCCATTGAATTGGCTTGGCTCAGCTGTTGAAAATCAATGCCCATAAATGTGAGGATATGTTTCTGAACTGTCTTGTATTCCATTGGTCTATATTTCTGTCCTTATGCCAGTACCACATTCTGTTACTAGAGCTTTGTAGTGAGTTTTGAAATTGGAAAGTATGAGCCTGCCAATGTTCTTGTATTTTTTAGTACACTTATTTTAAAATACACTCTATTTTTGTCAAGCAGTTTCACATTCACAGCAAAATGGAGCAGATGTTACAGAGATTTCCCATATAACCGTGCCCTCACACATGCCTAGCCTCCTCCATGATTACCATTTTGCAGCACAGTAGTACTCTTGTCACAACTGATGAACCTACACTGGCACATCATTATCACTCAGAGTCCATAGTTTGCCTTAGGGTCCACTCTTGATGTACATGCTATGGATTTGGACAAATGTATAATGACATATATCTAGCGCTGTAGGATCATACAGAACAGTTTCACTGCTCCAAAATCCTCTGTGCTTCACCTACTTATCCTCCCTCTCCCAGTGCCTGAGGATCACTGATGCTTTTCTTGTCTCTATAGTTTTGTCTTTTCAGAATGTCATATAGAAATCACAGAGTATGCGGCCTTTACAGATTGGCTTCCTTCACTTAGTGATATGCATCTAAGATTCCTTCATGTCTTCTCACGGCTTGATAGCTGATTTCTTTTTAGTGCTGAATAATATTCTATTACCTGGGTGTATACAGTTTGTTCATCCATTCACCTACAGAAGAACATCTTGGTGGCTTCTAACTTTTGGCAATTATGAATAAAACTGCTGTAAACATTTGTGTGAAACTTTTTGTGTGGACATAAGTTTTCAGCTTTTTTGAGTAAATAACAAGGAACATGATTGCTGAGTCATATGGTAAGAGTATGTTTAGCTTTGTAAGAAACTGCCAAATTGTTAAAATGGCTATACAATTTTACATCTCTATGAGTAATCCCTTGCATTTTCATATAAATTTTAAGATAAGTTTATAAATTGTTCAAAAAAGCCATCTGAGATTTTGATAGGGATTGCATGGAATCTGTACAGCAATTTAAGGAGTGTTACAATCTTGGTGATATTAAGTCTTCCAATCCATGAATATGGGATGTTTTTCAATCTATTCCAATTTTCCTTAATTTCTTTCAGAAATATTTTGTGGCTTCCAGTGTATGAATCTTACACCTCCTTGGCTAAATTTATTCCTGAATATATTATTCTTTTCAGTGCTATTGTAAATGGAATTGTTTTCTTAATTTCATTCTTCATTGCTATATATAGAAATATAATTGACTTTTGTATATTGATCTTGTAATCTGTGCTCTTCATTGTTTAGTCCAATGTTTCCCAAATATATCTGACCAGGAGAACTCTTGTTTCAAATAACATTGCTCAACATCCTCAGAACTAATGTTCCTTAGGACAATCTTGGGAAGCAAGAATCTAGCCCTACATAATTACCTTGTACATTCCCAGAGATCCATGCAGGCTCTTGTTCATGCTGCACCCTCTACAAGGAGTGTCCCTCAACCTAATGTTAGAAATTTCCTGTGTCTACTTCTGAAGCTCACTCGGCGCTCTCCTGTTCTGTGCCTCCTTCCCTGATGCCCATCTGCTCCCCACCTTTGGACCATGGCAGACCACCACACCATATGCTGGATTGCCTTAGTCTGTTTACACATCCATGTCCCTCTCAGGATGTGAGTGCCTTAAGGGACAGGCTCAAAGCAGCTAGCAGTGTGTTTGTGGTATGAGAGGTTGATTGAAGCGATGAAAAGAGCCCCTGTCTGCTCCTCCCCTGTTCTGCCCTGCCTCCCCCTCTCAGCCTGGCTTCTTGGTTTGCTCTAAACTCACAGACCCCAGGCAGGGCCTAGTACAGTCCAGGGTCTAGTCCTGCCCATCCCAGAGCCCATGTTCAAATTTATATTCAGGGCAAGCATCCAGTTGCCCTTTCTAGCCAGAAGAAGGAACTTACTGGGAGCGCTTAAAGGGCTTGCTCTTCTGTGGCCGGCAGTCTCAGACCCAGGAATCTGGGTCTGTCCTCCTTTGCTTCTCTGAGCCTTCCTGTGCCCACCGTCTGCCACTGTTAGCCCTGTCCAGTGCCAAAAGACTAGAGGGGCACATAGGGTATGGAAGGTATCCCCATATCCATCAAACAAAATTGGCATTCAGTGGGCACCAAAATTAGAAGCCCCAGGACGCAGGGGACAAGTAATGTGCTAGTCAACTCATGGGACATTGGTGCCAAATGCCCTCTCTGAGCTGATTTGGAAACTAGCGTGGGGAGGGCATCAGGCCATCTGGGCACGACCAGCCTTCCTCTCCAGCCAGGCCAAGCTCCTCCTTCTCTCCTCCCCATCTGTCTCCCAGAGCCTGCTCAGAAGGACCTGCTCCACCCACAGCACCTCTAGCACCTCTGTTCAGCCCAGCCAGGAGCTCCCAGAAGACAGAGCTCAGCTCCTGTAGCCTCCACTTGATCATAACCTCTGCGCTGCACGTACTGGAACATTTAGGGGTTACTAGTGGAATTGGTACACAGCCAGTAACAAGAGGCATTGTTTAGTGACTGCAACCTATATGTCAGACAGCAAAGTCTATATGCTCATCATCTCATTTTAATCTCCACAACTATGTGAGGTTAGTACCACTATTATTCCCACTTTACAGAAGAAGAAATGGAGGCTCAGCCCCTGAGTCATTTGCCCAAGTTCTTACAGCTATGACCCAGTTGTGGAGTACATGTTCCTAACCACTGGGCCACACTGCCTCAGTGCAGCCCATTTCAAGCCAAGAATGCAGCGGGCTCAGCACCAGAGGTCATGAAGGACAGCTTTCCAGAGGCACTCAAGGAAGAGAGATCAAAGGACCAGTTAGGTGAGACAATCTAATCTCCAAATTTCCCTGCCTTAAACCCTCATGGTCCTGGCACACAGTAGGTGTCCAGTGACTAGTGAATGACAGCATGAATGAAACCCTAGGGTCTATGGCGACATGGTCTCAAGCCCGGGATGCAGATGTGGCATCCAGAGGTACAGGGAGGGTGCAGTGCCCACCAGGATGGCCGGTGCCCTTGCTGGCTTGACCAGGAAGGACACGGGGCGTCCGGGCTGCCTTCCCACTTCTGCTTTGTTAGATTAGCCCAGCCAGCCGGCCGGGGAGTCTGGCAGTCTCCGAGGCTGACCTCCCTGTCTCTTCTCTCTGGGTAGGAAGACTTTATCAGCAAATGCTCATTTCGAAAGCCCTGATTGTCAAACATGGTCCCATCCAAGGGGCTGAAAGGCAAGCCGCCCCCACCCGGCTTCTTCCCAGCAGGCACGGCTGGCTCCCTACTACGGCTGGCTGGCGGGTGTATATTTTAAAATATCTAAATGCAGCTGAAAATAAAAATTATTTACACTCCCCAACTGAGCTGGCAGGCCACTTTAACGTGTGCTCTGACGGCGTCCTTCCCTCCCGTCTCTCCCTCGCTGATAAAGGGCCGTAAACAAGGCTGACACATTTATAATAACCTTTTTCTTCCTCTCCTTCCCCCGCTCCAGGGCTTCTGTCCTGGCCTCTCACTCACACGCTATGAGGGATAATTTTTTATTATTCTGCCATTAACAGAGAACAGAGAGTTTGATGGGGGAGAATAAAATGTCAAATCATTTAGAAAGAGGACAAAAAACGAGCTGGCAGCTTTTACTTTCCACGTCAGCAGTGGCTGTTGGGATGTCACCGTTACATACAGGGTTTGGGAATTGATTTTTCCATATCTCCCCCACCTCCGTTTTATTCCCCATTTTCCATCCTGGGGGTCAGAGCCATGTCTACGGGGGCTGGCTGGGGTTTTCCCCCAGGTGTGATGGAGACTGGGCCCGAGTGGAAGGTGACATGGGACTTCCTGGCCTTGAAGAAGGGACGCCACTGACTTTCTGCCCCAAGGGGCCAGGCAGGTCGGACAGGCAGGTGCGGGTGCTGTGTTCTCAGCATCTGCTTCTAGGAGGTGGGAGGGTGGCCGGGGGTCTGGTTTCATGGACTCTGGGCAGGGGCTGACAGCCCCAAGGCTGGAGCCTGGGCCCAGAGCTGGAGTTGAAGGGCCTGTAGATCCCTGTGGACCTGCCCAGCAACGCCTCAGCAGGGGGAAGGGGGACGCACGGACAGCCGCGGGGGCAAGAGGGGACAAGGCTTTCCCGTGGGGTGTGAGCAGAAGGGGACCATGAGGCGTCCGCTCGGGAGGCTCTGCAGGCCGTGGTGTCAAGAGAATGGAGGAGGGCTGTGAGTGAAGGGAGACACCCCAGGGACTCCCAGACATTACTGAGAGAGCGTGGGGTGTGCCTGGGCAGGGGAAAGTTATTCCCTATGGTGACCGGCTCTCAGCCGCAGGGTGGTGGGGTGTGGCTGTGGCTGGGGGAGCTTATGTTCTACATCAAAGAGGCCTTTCCAAAAAGCCCGGATTAAGACAGCCATAGAGGCCCCGTGGCTTTCAGAGCCGGTCAAGCTGCACCAGAGACCTAAGATGTTTCTTCCTGGTCCTGGAGCTGGACCATGAGCCAAGACTGCTTCCTCAGCTGGCTGGCTGGTCAGGGGGTTGCCCCTCCCTTGGGAAATGAAATATGCCTTGGCCCACCCGTGACCTTCTGCATCTTGCCCTTGCACACTGGCTACAACCTGCATCCGGGGCCTCCGGCACCGGTGCACATGGGACTGGGGTGTGGCTGGGGAACACAGGGCTCTGGAAGGAAACTGAACCCTCTGCTAGGCCGTGCTCCCCCATCCCTGACCCTTAGGATCTTAGATAGGACACCCTAGGCTGCTGCTCGCATGAAAGCTGGTTGTAGGCTTCACACCAGGGGGCTAGGGTGCTCCGAGGGGGCTCTGTGGAGGAACACGGCGGCTTTGGGCTACCAAGAGGGGGGGCACAGAGAGTGTTTAAGGCCCTCACTTCATAGCTGCAGTTCATCACTGATGTAAATGTTTAGTATGACCGTTTTTTGAGACACCAGAAAAGCATCGGGGGGAAGGGGCATCTTCTGCAAATTCTTACAAAGGCATCCTATGGCCTAGTCGCGGTTCAGAAGGCAGGCCAGGCAGGGAGACTCTGTGCACCCAGAAGAGGGGGGGCTCCGGGACCTACTGCCCGGGGACTGTAAGGGGAGCATGCCTTGCTCTGGCTGGAGCAGGAGGGCGGCCGGAGCTGGGAGCAGGCCCTACACAGGGCACTCTGCTCCCATGGCGAGCAGGTATGCGTGTGCACATTGGCGCAGGCGAGATGCCTCACTGAGGGGGCTGCAGGGAAGTGGCCAGTAGGCACTGGGCCTGCTCTGCCCCAGGCCCATGGTATGCCCCTGATGCCTACTGGAAACTGGCCCACCCCACTTAGCAAGCAGGACGGTGGCTCCAGGTACCAGTGAGGGACCACTGTTTACCCCTGGTGAGACCCCTGCCCATTACCATGGCAGATGAAGACTCTGGTGATGGATCTGGGTTCACAGCTCACTGGAAATGGAGGCCATGACACTCTGAGGGCCAGTCCCATTCCCTGGGTGGCCACAGGGAGAGACTCAGTCTCCTCCTGCCCCCTCCGCCACCGTCCATGTACAACATCCCTTCTTTTTACCATCAAAGAGACATCTGTCTCTCTGTGGGAGAGAGAGACCGGCATCCTCAGAACACAGTCTGAGCTTTGATGTCCACCTCGGCCACCTTGCCCAGGCCAGCAGGGCCCCTTCCTCGCCCCAGGGCCGCCCCCTGGCCCCCTCTGATCTTGCTCTCGCCCACTGAGCTCTGACTTTTTCTCTGCGTCTGCCCGCCTCTGCGGCCTCCTCAGCCCCAGCCCCTGGGATCAGCCCCCGCCCCTTAACTGGATAGAGGGTCCCCTGCACGAGTCCGCCCTCCTCTGCCCCGAAACAGGCCCCTGTTGTGTAAGGCTTTCTTGATGCTCCCCAGGCAGGACGCAGCAGGGCCAGGCGCCATGTGACGGCATGGGTGATGCAGTCTCTGAGCTTGGAGAAGCAGGTAGAGGGAAAGGGTATTATAACCTAGAGGAGACCCTGGGAGCTCAGGATGGGACCTCATGGATGGGGTGGAATGACAAGAGGGCCACAGCCAGGCCCTGGGACACCCCTGGAGTGGGGGTGGCTGGCCCACCAGGGGAGTGGGAGCGGACTGTCACCCACTCACTGGGTTTCCTGGGAGGCAGGAAGCATGGATCACATTGGGGCTGCAGGGCCCAGGCAGGCACTTGAAGGGCAGTCACCCCAGGGACATAGACCCCTGCTTCGAGTCAGGCCTGGAAGCAGGGAGTAAGTGACATCCCTGGAGAGCCTCCTTGGCTGCTGGATGCAGGTCTCATCTCCTACTCTCCTCTCCCCGGCTCTCTTTCTGGTCAGCGGGCCCAGGGTCCCTCCAGCAAGGGACTTAGAGAGGGGGGTTGTGCAGGGTCCTGGATGGGCAACGGAGGTGAGGAAGGGGGTGCTGCCCCCATGGCCTGTGTTTGGGAGGTTTCAGGTTCTGTTAAGAGAAGTGGGGCATCCAAAGGAGGAAATACGATGGACCCCAGGTTCTAGGCTCATCCAGGGCCAGTCTGGGAGGGTTCTGGGAGGGGTCAGGCTGCTCTCTCGGGGCAAAAGAGGCCCAGGTGGGCTGCAGTGGGTGGTCTCTGTCTGCACATGTGGGCAGCAGGTCCAGGGTGCTGGGCAAAGAGCCTCAGCGCTCACAGGCACTAGGCTGCGCATGTCACACACATGCACTCCCCCTACCCACACCCTGCATACAAGTCAGGGAGCGGGGCAGATGGAAGGAGCAGGGGGGCGGCTGGGCCCAGGCCCGAGCAGAATCCTGAGGGAGACGGTGTGGGGTGCGGCCGGGGGGCCACAGACTGGGCGGGGCCCCTCGTGATCATATGCCCTCCCCGGGCCTTGAGCTCCTCCTCCGAGGACCAAGGCAGGTAGTAGGGTGGCTCCAAGACCCAGCCCAAGAAGCCCCCAGTCCCTGGCGGCCCTGGCCTGGCGGCACCACCGGGCTGCCCCGCGTGGCAGGGGCTCTAAGGATGGGCCTCCTCAGGCAGGCAGGTACCGCAGAGTGCGGGCTGCCTGGGCGGTAAACAAGGCGGGGAGGCCATAAATCCCGCGTCAGGAAACCAGCCCCGCCCGGCTCTGGGATGGCCACTTAATTCAACCACCGCTGTCACAGCAGCCTTGTGGGCCTGCTCACGCAGGCTCATGGGATTTACGGCTCCGAAGAGGCCTTCCCGTGCTTCAGGCACCGGCCGAGTGCCCAGCCCCTCCCGGCCCTGGCCAAGCGGGCGTCGGAGCAAGGAGCCCTGCCAGTGAGGGCGCTCCAGGTGTGAGCAGCTCCTCCTCCGCCCGGGCACCCCCAGCCTCCCTCTCCACTTGTAGGCATGTCCCTTCTGCTGGCAGAGCAAGGCTGGGGGTCTCCAGGGGAGGACCGCGGATGGAAAGCCCGCCTGGTTCCTGTCCTGGAACACAGGGGAAGGCTTCCCGGCCTGCTCCGAGGGTCCCCAGTGGGCACCGTACACCCCCCCGCCCCTTCCTGCTTCTCTCCCAGGCAAGCAGGCCGCCTCACACCAGGTCAGGGGGCAGGGCGTTTCGTGACTGCTCCACAGGCCTGGGTCCCGTGGATGCCTCCTTCCGCATCAAACGAATTCCCGGGAGTGTGCTAATGAGGCTGGATCACCGGATGATCTCAGCCCTGTGGCTGGTGCCTGCTTCTGTATGAGGAGTGATAGGATTTCCTGGCTCCGGGCGCCACTGCAGAGAGAGCAGGAATGCCCTCCCTTGCCCATCTCCCCAGAGGCCACACAGACCCTGTTGCACTCATGCCCACCCCTCACGCGGGGTCATGCGACACTCTGGTGTCACTGACACTGGTTTTGAGTTCCGCATTAGTGGGGTCCCTTGCAACCGGTACCAGTCCCTGGACTGGGACATGCAGGGCTTCTATTTTGGAACCAGGAGAGCCTGGGTTTGAACCCCAGCTCTGTCAGTTCCTCGCTGTGTGACCTTGGGCAAGGTGCCGAGCCTCTCTGAGCCTGTTTCTTCACTTACAAAGTGATGACATGCAGGCCGGTGGGAGGACTCTGTGAGGCAGGACACCCAAAACTACAACTGGGGGCTGCCTCTTTGTAAGTACTCAGTGGACATTTCTCCCTTTGTGAAGTCTGACTGGAGCTGCCAGGGGGCTGCCTCCCAGCAAAGGGCCCCGCAGGGCCAGCAAGCAGCCGTGTGTCATCCCCACTTCCCTCCTGAAGCCATCCTGCAGGGTGGACCCTGCGCATCGCTCTCCAGGGCAGCGCTTCAGCCCCAGGTGGCAGGAACTCACTGCTGCCAGCTTCCCTCTCAGACCTGGTGGGGTGGGGTTCAAGGCCAGGAGGCCCTCGGGAACGCCAGCTCCTCTTGTGTCCTGTTGCCATCCTCCCCTCAACTCCAGCAGCTGGGCTGAGCCTGGCTGGCCCCAAAGAGGCCCCCGAACACCGCCAAGGCCACCCAGGGCAGCTGCCCCCTGCTCCGAGCGGCAGCCCTGATAACCCCTAGTTGATCTGAGACAGTTAGAAGGAGACCCACTGTTGGAGACCTTCCAGCCCAGCCACTGGTACGCAGATGGGGACGTCGAGGCCCAGAGCAATCCCCCTCAGGCCTGATGCCTACAACACAGGCTGGTCACTCCTGTGCACCGGTCTCCCGTCTGCCCTGCTGTCACCCCTGTGGGTGGGGGCCTGGGCTCTTTTCCAGCCGACCTCTTCGTCTGCCAGGTGGCTCCTTTCCCCTGTGTGCCCAGCACTGTGCAGGCTGCTGAAGGAGCCAGAGGAAAGAGTGGGCAGAGTCTTTGTCCCGGAGCCCTGGTGAGATGGGCCACTGGTACGTGAGGAGCAGAGCCAGGCAGAGGCCACCGTAGGGGCTGGGCAGCTGGAGCATGAGTGCCCGGACACAGCTTCTTGGCCGAGGCAGAAAAATCAGTGGGCTCCGAGAAGCCAAGATTCCGTGGCTGGAGGGACACCAGGTGTTCATGTGCAGCCTCGTGCCTTTAGGGAGAAAAGTGTATTGGCTCCATTTCACAGATGAGGCCACTGAGGTTTGGAGGGTAGCTTATTTCAGGTCACATGGCCGGTGAGGGACAAGATGAGGCCATCAGAAGCACGTGCT
This sequence comes from Manis javanica, assembly GCF_040802235.1. NCBI lineage: Eukaryota > Metazoa > Chordata > Mammalia > Pholidota > Manidae > Manis > Manis javanica. The sequence goes on from NC_133163.1 coordinate 123,386,504, forward strand.
GGGGACGGTGTGGCACAAGCTAGGGAGGGGCAGAGTGGGCACAGGGCTGAGCGAAGGAGCGGAGATGAGGCGGGCGTGTAGGAGTGCCTTCCCACTCCCTTCACACGGCAGGCACAACAAGTCCTGGGAAAGACTGGGTGGCGACAGCAGGGCCCCAAGACTCTGCGAGGCTGGGCGGGAGGGGCCATCCCAGCCCCTCTAATAGATTCCTGTTGGATCATGTTTTTGTGACCTTTGCAAAAGGCAATTTAAATTCTAATTGTCCTGTGAGTAGCAGAAGAATCAATTAGAGACAAAGAGTGGCTAATTGTGTGGGGGAGGCGAGCCCAGGGCAGGAGGTACAGGGAGGTACAGGCACCCCAGGCCCTCAGCCCCTGCCCGGCGGCCTGCAGCCTCCCCTCCCCAGTCTGAGGGTGGAGGCAGTAACTGTCTCTGCGCCCCAGTGTGGGAGGGGGCGCCTTGGAGTTACGGCCTAAGGGGGGGGTCCTACAGACTGCCGCTCTCCGGGGCCTCGAGGCCCACCCACAGCCCGGCCCACGGGTCTCCTACCCAGAAGCTGTCTCCGCCCCCACGGCAGGGTCTCCCAGCCCGCTGGGCCCTGTTAGCCCAACCCCGCCTGGGTCTGTGGGAGGTGATAGCAGGCCCTGCCCCGGTATGCGGCACACCCAGGCACACACCTGCCACACAGCTCTCTGGGCGGTGGGACACCCTCACAGTTGGTGCTGGTATTCAGAGTCTGGCCTGGGTGGTGAGGGCGTCCTTTCCCTGCACCCCCTGCTGGAGTTCTGCTTGGCTCAAGTGCTGAACGACTGGCTGGGCAGAGCTCCCCAGCCCTGCTCGGCCCCTGCCTCTCCCAGGCCCCTCAGCCAGGCAGCACTCTCCGCCCCGGGGCTCAGTCACACCCCCACTCACACCGTTCCCTCCGGCTGGTCCGGTCCCACCCCTGCTGAGCCTCAGAGTCTATACGATGATGATGACTGTTACATTATTATGTATCACTCTCACATTATTATGTGTCACTCTCACTGTTACATTATTATGTGTCACTCTCTCCTGAGGATAAAACACATAATCTGTATAAAGACCCTAGAGCAGGTCCTGCTACACAGTAGGTGTTCAATAAGTGTTACTGGTTGTAAATACCCTACAACCCCTAATGAATTCATCTCGCCTGCCTCCTCCTCCCCCCACACAGCCTACACAGCATGCTAGGACGGTGTCTCCATAGACAGGAAGACCCCTAAGACAGGACCGTGGTTTTGACTCCTTGTGTCACCGGTGCCAGCACAGAGTAGGCACCAATTAATTGCCACTGGACTGGAGTGGTCCCTCAGAGCCTGGATACAGGCGTCTCTAGAGTGTCATGATCCTCGCACAGTGTCAGCCAAGTGTGCACTAATGGGCAAAATGATAGCAACACCTATCCCAATTACAGCACTTGCCCTGTGCCAGGCACTAAGCACCTAGGAGAAATTAACTCTTGTTAACTCTTAGAATAACCCTACGGGGTAAGTGCTATTTTTGTTCCGATGAGGAGACTGAGGCACAGAGAGGTGATGTGACTTGCCTGTGACCCCACAGCTAAGACTGTGAGCAACCCAGGATTTGAATTCCAGGCAGTCTGGCCCCAGGGTCTGTAACTCTAAATCACCACACTGGACTCACCAAGGGAACATAAGGTTCCATCTATGTCCAGAAGACCAGTCCAGCTGAGTAGATCACCAGACACGGTGAGATAGGGCATGGCAGCGTAGCAGGACAGTAAGCTCCATTCCAAGGCTCCTCTGTCTCAAGAACCCAGAGACCCCCGAGGTAACAGGAGAGGCTCCCAGGCCTGTGAGGCCCCGATGGCACAGTGGAGACTGGGAGCCCCTTGCGGCCAACTGTCTTTCAGCCTCCTCAACTGTACCACCCAATGCTAGCATTCACATGCCCCCAAGGCTGGTATTCCCTGGCCGGCACACTGCCGGGGTTCATCTTGCCCTCACTGCTGCGGGCTTGCCCTAGTTGGTACTACTGGGCTCCCTCTTCACGCCATCCCGGGGAAGAGCAAGCGGGATGGGAGAGGCCAGGCGGGCTCTGTGTGTGGGCAGCGCCGGGGCTCCGTCTCTCACCGGGGTCAGCATCAGTCAGGAGTCTTTAATCCCCAGTCTCCACATTCCTTCCTTTGTTTGATGAGTCGGGGCATGTGGCCTGGCATCCATATTTCACTGGGCAAATCAGATATGAATGCTGGGTTCCTAATGTGCCCCAAGGCTTCAAGGCAGCTCCTGCCCTCTCCCACACCCTCCTTCATGTCTTGCCTGTCGCAGTGCATCTGACCCAGAGAAAGCTCTGCCCTGGGTATGCAGTCACCACCACACCCCGTGCAGCACTGATGACTTGTGCACCAGGTGGCAGTGCCATAGCTGTCATCAGAATTTGGGCAAGTCACCTACTTTTCTTGGGTCTCCCTTTTTCTCCTTCTGGATGTGTCTACAGGCACGTTAGACTCAACTCGATGAATTCCCTGCAAGCCTACTTCTCCCTCATATTATAGTATCAGCCAAGAAAACCCAACTAGAAAATGGGGCATTATCCTGGAATCCCCATGGGCAACCAAAGCCTCCCACCCTGTGGCTCACCCCCTTGTCCCAATCCCCTCTGCCATCGGCCTGCATATTTTCTTGTTTAGACTTAAATAGCCATGTCCTGGGTTCCCCATCTCCACCACTGCTCTTGCCCACCATTCTCCAAAATATAGCCAGGATGGCCTTTCTTTTTTTTATTTTGGAATCATTAATATATAATTACATGAGCAACACTGTGGTTACTAGATTCCCCCCATTATGAAGTCCCCCCCACAAACCCCATTAGAGTCACTGTCTATCAGCATAGTAAGATGCTATAGAGTCACTACGTGTCTTCTCTGTGCTGTACTGCCTTCCCCGTGCCCCCCAACACATTATGTGTGTTAATTGTAATGCCCCATACACCCCTTATCCCTCCCTTCCCACCCACCCTCCCCAGTCCCTTTCCCTTTGGTAACTGTTAGTCCATTCTTGGGTTCTGTGATTCTGCTGCTGTTTTGTTCCTTCAGTTTTTCCTTTGTTCTTATGCTCCACAGATGAGTGAAATCATTTGGCACTTGTCTTTCTCTGCCTGGCTTATTTCACTGAGCATAATACCCTCCAGCTCCATCCATGTAGTTGCAAATGGTAGGATTTTTTTTCTTCTTATGGCTGAATAATATCACATTGTGTATATGTACCACATCTTCTTTATGCATTCATCTACTGATGGACACTTAGGTTGCTTCCATTTCTTGGCTATTGTAAATACTGCTGCGATAAACATAGGGGTGCATCTGTCTTTTTCAAACTGGGCTCCTGCATTCTTAGGGTAAATTCCTAGGAGTGGAATTCCTGGGTCAAGTGGTATTTCTATTTTGAGTTTTTTGAGGAACCTCCATACTCTTTTCCACAATGGTTGAACTAATTTACATTCCCACCAGCAGTGTAGGAGGGTTCCCCTTTCTTCACAACCTTGCCAACATTTGTTGTTGTTTGTCTTTTGCATGTTGGCCATCCTTACTGGTGTGAGGTCATATCTCATTGTGGTTTTAATTCGCATTTTTCTGATGATTAGTGATGTGGAGCATCTTTTCAAGTGCCTGTTGACCATCTGAATTTCTTCTTTGCTGAAATGTCTGTTCAGCTCCTTTGCCCATGTTTTAACTGGATTATTTGCTTTTTGTTTATTGATGTGCATGAGCTCTTTGTGTATTTTGGGTGTCAACCCTTTATCGGATCTGTCATTTATGAATATATTCTCCCATACTGTAGGATGCCTTTTTGTTCTACTGATGGTGTCCTTTGCTGTACAGAAGCTTTTCAGCTTGATATAGTCCCACTTGTTCATTTTTGCTTTTGTTTCCCTTGCCCATGGAGATATGTTCATGAAGAATTGTTCATGTTTATATTCAAGAGAGTTTTGTCTATGTTTTCTTCTTAGAGTTTTATGGTTTCATGACTTACATTCAGATCTTTGATCCATTTTGAGTTTACTTTTGTGTATGGGGTTAGACAGTGATCCAGTTTCATTCTCTTGCATGTAGCTGTCCAGTTTTTCCAACACCAGCTGTTAAAGAGGCTGTCATTTCCCCATTGTATATCCATGGCTCCTTTATCATATATTAATTGACCACATATGCTTGGGTTAATATCTGGACTCTCTATTAATATACAATTACATGAGCAACATTATGGTTCTGTTCTTGTGCCAGTACCAAATGTCTTGATTACTGTGACTTTGTAGTAGAGCTTGAAGTTGGGAAGTGAGATCCCCCATGCTTTATTCTTCCTTCTCAGGATTGCTTTGGTTATTTGGGGCCTTTTGTGGTTCCATATGAATTTTATAACTATTTGTTCCAGTTCATTGAAGAATGCTGTTGGTATTTTGATAGGGATTGCATTGAATCTGTAGATTGCTTTAGGCAGGATGGCCATTTTGGCAATATTAATTCTTCCTAGCCAAGAGCATGGGATGAATTTCCATTTATTAGTGTCCTCTTTAATTTCTCTTAAGAGTGCCTTGTAGTTTTCAGGGTATAGGTCTTTCACTTCCTTGGTTAGGTTTATTCCTAGGTATTTTATTCTTTTTGATGCAATTGTGAATGGAATTGTTTTCCTGATTTCTCTATTAGTTCATCATTAGTGTATAGGAATGCAACTGATTTCTGTGTATTAATTTTGTATCCTGCAACTTTGCTGAATTCAGATATTAGTTCTAGTAGTTTTGGAGTGGATTCTTTAGGGTGCAATGTCATGTCATCTGCAAACAGTGACAGTTTGACTTCTTCCTTACCAATCTGGATGTCTTTTATTTCTTTGTTTTGTCTGATTGCCTTGGCTAGGACCTCCAGTACTATGTTGAATAAAAGTGCAGAGGGTGGGCATCCTTGTCTTGTTCCTGATTTTAGAGGAAAAGCTTTCAGCTTCTCGCTGTTAACTATAATGTTGACTGTGGGTTTGTCGTATACGGCCTTTATTATGTTGAGGTACTTGCCCTCTATACCCATTTTGTTGAGAGTTTTTATCATGAATGGATGTTGAATTTTGTTGAATTTTTCTCAGCATCTGTGGAGATGATCAGGTGGTTTTTGTCCATCTTTTTGTTGATGTGGTGGATGATGTTGATGGATTTTCGAATGTTGTACCATCTTTGCATCCCTGGGATGAATCCCACTTGGTCATGGTGTGTGTGATCCTCTTGATGTATTTTTGAATTTGGTTTGCTAATATTTTGTTGAGTATTTTTGCATCTATGTTCATTAGGGATATTGGTCTGCAGTTCTCTTTTTTTGTGGTGTCTTTGCCTAGTTTTTGTATCAGAGTGATGATGGCTTCATAGAATGAGTTTGGAAGTATTCCCTCCTCTTCTATTTTTTGGAAAAGTTTAAGGAGAATGGGTATTATGTCTTCTCTAAATGTCTGATGAAATTCAGCAGTCAATCCATCTGGTATGGGAGTTTTGTTCTTGGGTTGTTTTTTGATTACCAATTCAATTTCATTGCTGGTAATTGGTCTGTTTAGATTTTCTGTTTCTTCCTGGGTCAGTCTTGGAAGGTTGTATTTTTCTAGAAAGTTGTCCATTTCTTCTAGGTTATCCAGATTGTTAGCATATAGATTTTCATAGTATTCTTTAATAATTCTTTGTATTTCTTTGGTGTCCTTCATGATTTTTCCTTTCTCATTTCTGATTCTGTTTATGTGTGTAGATTCTTTTTTTTTCTTAATAAGTTTGGCTAGGGCTTTATTTATTTTGTTTATTTTCTCAAAGAACAAGCTCTTGGTTTCATTAATTTTTTCTATTGTTTTATTCTTCTCAATTTTATTTATTTCTTCTCTCATCTTTATTAGGTCCCTCCTTCTGCTGACGTTAGGCTTCATTTGTTCTTCTTTTTCCAGTTTCAATAATTGTGAATTTAGACTATTCATTTGGGATTGTTCTTCCTTCTTTAAATAGGCCTGGATTGCTATATACTTTCCTCTTAGAACCGCCTTCATTGTGTCCCACAGAAGTTGGAGCGTTGTGCTGCTGTTTTCATTTGTCTGTGTATATTGCTTGATCTGTGTTTTAATTTGGTCATTGATCCATTGATTATTTAGGAGCATGTTGTTAAGCCTCCATGTGTTTGTGAGCCTTTTTTTTTTTTGAGAGGGCATCTCTCATATTTATTGATCAAATTGTTGTTAACAACAATAAAATTCTGTATAGGGGACTCAATGCTCAATGTACAGTCATTAATCCATCTCAAGCCTACTTCTCGTCAGTCTCCAATCTTCTGAAGCATAACGAACAAGTTCTTACATGGTGAACGAATTCTTACATAGTGAATAAGTTCTTACATGGTGAACAGTACAAGGGCAGTCATCACAGAAACTTTCGGTTTTGATCACGCATTATGACCTATAAACAATCAGGTCAAATATGAATATTCGTTTGATTTTTATACTTGATTTATATGTTGATCCCACATTTCTCCCTTTATTATTATTATTATTTTTATTTTTAATAAAATGCTAAAGTGGTAGGTAGATGCAAGATAAAGGTAGAAAACATAGTTTAGTGCTGTAAGAGGGCAAATGTAGATGATCAGGTGTGTGCCTATGGACTATGTGCTGATCCGAGCTAGACAAGGGCAATAAAACATCCACGGATGTAGAAGATTTCTCTCAAAACAGGGGGGGTGAGGTTCTGAGCCTGTGAGCCTTTTTTTTTACTTTGTACAGTTTATTTCTAGTTTTATACCTTTGTGATCTGAGAAGTTGGTTGGTACAATTTCAATGTTTTTGAATTTACTGAGGCTCTTTTTGTGGCCTAGTATGTGGTCTATTCTGGAGAATGTTCCATGTGCACTTGAGAAGAATGTGTATCCTGTTGCTTTTGGATGGAGAGTTCTGTAGATGTCTATTAGGTCCATCTGTCCTAGTGTGTTGTTCAGTGCCTCTGTGTCCCTACTTATTTTCTGTCTGGTGGATCTGTCCTTTGGAGTGAGTGGTGTGTGGAAGTCTCCTTAAATAAGTGGATTGCAGTCTATTTCCCCCTCTAATCCTGTTATTATTTGTTTCATATATTTAGGTGCTCCTATATTGGGCCTGTGGTATTTATAATGGTTTTATGGCCTGAAGTTTCTTAAGGTTCCCAGCCTGCTGGGCTGAGTGTGCCAGGATGATTTAAACCCTTGTCCCTTTAAGATTTTTAAAACACCAGCTTTTCTTTTGTCCCAGGGCAGCCGGCTGTGGGAACCTGTTCGCAGTCTTAATCTCAGATTTTGCTTTTCCGTTCCTCTAATATCCAATGCACCGTGCAATGTGTGTCTGTGCTCCTGGTGCAGGTCACTAGGGCTGGTTATTTAGCAGTCTTGGGCTTCCACTCCCCCCCACCCGCTCTGATTCTTTTCCCCCCGCCAGTGAGCTAGGGTGGGGGGAGTGCTTGAGTCCTGCCAGGTCGAGGCTTTGAATCTTACCCTTTTCGTGAGATGTTGAGTTCTCACAGATGTAGATGTAGCCTGGCTGGTGTACTGTATCTTCTGGTCACTCTTCATTGTATTTGCTGTATTTCCAGATATATATGGTTTTGGGAGGAGATTTCCACCACCCTACTCACGCCGCCGTCTTGAGAATCTCTCCAAGGTGGCCTTTCTAAAGGGTAAATCTGACCATGTCACTTCCTGGCTAGATGTATATGGAGCTTTGGAGTGAGGCCTGAGCTGAGATGTGGTTTGGGTTATATCCACTTTAAAACTGAGGGAGCTTTGGACTCATCAGGAGATGCAAATGAGAAAAAAAGAGAGAAGAGGGCTTTAGGCCCAACCCTGAGACACTTACAGGCCAGGACGGGAGACACAAAGGCGAGTGAGGAGGGGCAACCAGGAAGCAGGGGGAAAACCAGGCACCGGTGCACTGTGGAGGCCCGGGGAAGGGAGGAGGCGTCCAGGCTGGCCCGGTGCCGCAGGAGACCACCTGGACAGGGCCTATGGCTCAGTGAAAGTCAGCTTAATGGGGAGAAATCAAATACAGAAGAGCGGGTAGGAAGTGAGTGTATGGAGAAGTGTATACCGACAACGGTTTGCAGAAGCTGGACGGGTGACAGGTCCGGCCGTGGCGGAGGGGAGCCACGGTCAGGGAAGGCTGTGTGCGGAATAGCGGGGGGCATACCAGCTCCCACCTCAGTTCTGGGTCCATGGACCCCGCCTGGCCTTCCCACTCTCCCCACCCTACCTCTCTGTGCCTGGCTCACATCCATTTGCCCGGAGACTCATGTTGGGGACTGGGGGTGGGGAATTGTCCAGCTCGGAGGAAAGAGGCCAGGCCCAGACTAAAGCAGAGCAGCTCCAGGTCACCTGTGTGTCGGCAGCAGATCCAGAGCAGGGCTCCTCGTCTCCTGGCCTGCCCTCCCCCCTGTTCCCCACCCTCACGTGGGCTGGCAGCCGCTGCACCATGCGGCCCTAAGGAGAGGCAGGAGGGGGCTGGAAATGGGGGTGGCTCCTTAGGGACCTAGGGAAGAAATATTTATTCAGCCAGGGAGCCATCATGGTCTAGAGCTGGAATCTGTGACAGTTCCCGGTCGCAGACCTGCCCCCACCTCACCAAATGACGCCAGGCCCTCTCCTGCCATATCCATCACCCAAACCTCCAGATGGGACAGAAGAGGCTAAATTAGCAGACCCCAGTGGCCTCCTGCCGTACCTTCCTGAGAGGCCAGAGGCCAGGGCGGGTCAGCGCTGCTCTGGGTAGGGAGGGGGCTGGGGGCAGGGCAGGGCCAGAGCTGGTGGCACCGCCGGGCCTTGTGCTAGCCCTTGTGTCTATGTGGAGGACACGGCTGTGAAATGGAAGTAAAACCCAAGGCTAATTTCCTTGGTCAGAAGGAGGAGGCACTGCAGCGTTTTCAGACCCTAATTAAACCCTCTCAGGCGGCGTGACACCGAAGTCAGTTCCCAGATCAATACCGCTATTCATTTAGAAGTGTAACGAGGTTAGGGAGGTGAGCAAAGGAAATGATTAACTCATTTGCAGCCTTTTAAAACAGAAACAGTCATTTTGATCCCCAGAGTAATTAGCTATGCTCTGTCCATCAATCATGACCATGACCATTATTTTAAGTATTTGATTAATCAAGGAGGGAGGGGGCTAAGGCACCCCTCCCAGTCCCTGTTATCAGTTCCTTGAATCAGGGATGACCCCCGAGTTAGTACGGGCAACACTTCTCAGAGGGGAGGTCGAGGCCAGTGCTAGAGGGGGCAGCTGGGCAGGGCCCCCCGTTGCAGGGGCTCCGCAGGTGGGGGAGGTCAGCAGGGGAGGGTCAGCTCTCTCTCCTGGCAGTCTGAGACAAGAGGACAAGCCCACCCTGGGCTTGGAAATACTGGGGATACAGGCACAGGACCCCCAGTAAGTCCCACCCACTTTTTGAGCCTCAGTGTCTCCTCTTCCTGCGCTGGGACCGATAGCAGTTGAATTAACCAGAAACTCAGTGGTTCTTAGTGCCCAGGGGCCTCTGGCCACTGGAGGGCAGCAGAGCCCCAGAGACCCCTGAGCCCGAGGCTGGGCTGTGCAGAAGGGAGCGGGGCTGGGCCGGCGCGTTCCTTCCGGCACCCCAGGTTCTGCCTGTTCCTGTGGGAGAAGTCTGGCCGCGCCGCCTTTTCCGAGGCCTCACAGCACCCTGAGGAGACAGGTTGCGACCATTATTGCCCCCATTTGGCAGATGAGGACCTGAGGCATCAGAGAGGGGCCGACATACCCAGGGCCACACCAGGCGTGCTTGGCGCTCACACCCAGGTCCCTAAGGCTCAGTCCTGAAGCTCAGCCGGGACACAGTGCCAGACTTGCACCCCACTGGCCAAAAGGGTCCCCTAAGGCCGCTGGCCATCCCTCCCAGCTTACTGATGGGGAGAATTCAGGCCCAGAGAGGCAGGGCTGTTTGACGTACTGATCACCTCACCAGGCATTTTCCCAGATGGGACGCACAGGATCCATGCCCTTGAAGGTCTCATGGGGCACTTGGGAGAACAACGCGTAAACAGATGGTGACCACTCACGGGGGCAAGAGAGCTGGAAGAAAGGCAAGCACAGGATCAGGGAGACCCGCAGGGGCACCGAATGCAGCCTGGACGCTTGGGGAAGGCTTCCTGGAGGAGGTGACCTTCACTGGGGGCAAACAGAGTCAAGTGAGAAAGCAGAGAAGAGCATTCCAGGCAGGGAGAGGAGAGTGAGAATTGGATGAATCTGATGCGAGTTTGGCGCAGCTGGGCCGCAGGGGAACGTGCAGAGCTCCAGGCGGGTGAGGAGGAACCCCATGCCTGGAGGTTGGCTGCGAGTGGGAGCTGGAGGCCGAGAGAGATGCGGGCTGTGGGGTCGGGGTGCTCAGGGGCATAGTGCCTGCCCCTCTGGGCATCCGTTCGTGTCCAGCTGACATAGCCATGCTGAGCGCTGGGCTTGCCCTGTGGATAGGTAACGAACCCAAGAACCCCTCCTTATACCGTCCTCTCTCTCTAGGGCCCAGCTACAAAAGTGATGCCTCTCGTGGGGCTGCGTGGGGCACAGGGTGCCGCTAAAGGGTCCTGGGAATTGGGAGGTTGGGGGAAAGGAGATGACTGTGCACAGGACAGTGCGGGGAGACCTGGGCTGAACTCTCACTGACTTCCCTCCCAAGCCTGTCTGGTTTGGGCTGTGGGGCCTTCACTGTCCTGTGCCTTACCTGTGCCAGCACCACCATTACTGGAAAGGCCTCTCCTTGCCTGCCCCCAGCTCTGAGCAGCTCACCACCTTAACAGCCCTGATGGGAAGAAATGCCCTCCAGCTCTCGGGTTTACTCGCGTCTCCGTAGTCGGGAGCTCTGTGCCTGGTGCGCCCTGAGAGCGCTGCCTCAGGTCTTCCCAGGACGTCCCCTGGTCCCGAGCCCATCTCAGTACCCAGTCCCGGGCCCGCAGGCAGGCGGAGAGTGCTGAGTGCGGTGATCATAAGCCGGTGAGCCACCCAGAGGGGCCAGGGGCTTGGCGGGGCTGCCCGGCTGGCACAAGGTTTGAAGGGAGACTTCCAGCCCTTGGCACTGTTTCCACAGTGGGAAGAGAAGAAGGACGGGAATAAGGAAGCTGGAGGAAGAGGAGGGAAAGAAAGGGGGGGTGGGGAGGAAGACCAGGATGGGGCCAGGAGCTCTGTTGCTAGGGGCAACGGCACTGCGTTCAGACAAGGAACCGGATGCTGAGGGGGGCAGGAGAGGGGGACCTGGGGTCAGGCATCGCGTCCAGGGCTCTGAGGGCTTGGCCTAAGAGTTGCCCGGGCAGCAAGGAGCCTAGGAGGACCTGGTGGGGGGTCCTCAGGGGCTGCTCTGACCCTGGCCTGCGGACAGCATTTGAAGTGGGAGCAGGGGCTGGGAGGGCGGCCACGTTCGCAGGCTCCCCGCAGACACTGTCCCTCTCATTCTTGCTCGTGGGGCTACAATTTGTCTGGAACTGCAGAGTTCAAGTAGTTGCTGAGGCTGGGGAGGGAGGAGGGCTGCACAGAAACGCTCGATCCAGCTCTGGCAGCCGCGTTCAGGCCCCCCTGGGCCTGCTGGGGCACCAGCCCGCCCTCCCCTCCTCCCTGCCTGTATCCAGGGGCGTTGCAGGAACAGAAACATGCGGTGGTAGAAAAAGCAGGAACCGAAGGTGCCAGACCTCTGAGGCCTGGGAGAGGGCAAGTGACCTTGTCCTTGAATGTGTTAGTCAACAGTTAAGTCTCCATGCACGTGAGCATCCTTTGTTAAGATACTACAAATAAAAGAGGGGGAAAGTTTGATAAAAGAAAGGGAAGTCACAGTCACCTTGCATTTACTGTGAGTCAGGGAGGAATCTGTGCTCAGGGAGAGCTGGTTAGTGGAAGCACTGACCACGCAACAGCAAGACTCCACAGCCTTCCCCATCCGCTCCCGCCAGATCCTCCCCGATGCTGCCCTTGGGGTCATCTCCCAGGCCGGAGCTATCTGGCACCCACAGCTCCTCTCCAAACTCCCATGTTCGTAGCATCAGCCCCTGCTCGGCTTCCTTAGCCTCCTCTGCCTCACCTGGCTGCAGGGTGAAGCCCACCTCCCCCCTGGGGCATCGGGGTCCCTGTTCCACATCCAGTGCAGTCCTACCTGTTCTGGTTACTAGTACTGCATAGCAAGTCACCCCAAAATGCAGTGATGTAAAACAATGACCATTTTTGGATGCTCATGGATTCTGTAGGTCAGGCATTAGGACAGAGCTCAAAAAGGACAGCTGACATGTGCTCTGTGATGTCTGGAGTCTCAACGGCTAGTGGTGACTTGACATCTGGGGTCTGGAACCAACTGGAGGCCCTTCTAATCACATGTCTAACAATTGGTGCTCACTGTGGGCTGGGAGCTAGGGTGTGACTGCTGACTGGGACACTAAACTGGGCACATTCACACGGCCTGGCGGCGTCTCAGCCTTAGTGGTCCTTCTGACATGGTGCCTTAGAGTTCCGAGAGTGCCTCAGAGACACAGTGAGAGCTGCCCTGAGCCCCACAGCTCCAGAGCATCACTTCTGCTGGGCTCTATCCGTCAGATCACAAGCCTGCCCGGGTTTGAAGAGGAGGGACACAGACCCACAAGTCCAGGAGCAGGGGACAAAGTCTCAGTGTAGAAGAGGTTGTGGGGTCGGGGAGATTGCTGTGGCCATATTTGTAAAACACCAGCTCCCCCACAGCCCCTGTCCTTGTCACGAATTCCCTTCCTCTCTCAGCCCTGTTTCCTCTGTGCCCAGATACTGTCCTGCTCCTCCAGGGTCTCTGCCTCCAAACGGACATCTGGTCTCCCTCATTCATCTCTGGCATTCTGGCCCCTTCTTGTCTCTCGGCCACTAACTCGCCAGTGCCGCCAGGACTCCACTATTGTCCCACTGAGGACACTCCTGGACCTCAGTTCTTTGCAGAACTTGCATTCGGTCTATTTGCTGATGACCAGCAAGTCAGTATGTCCAGCTCCAACTTTCCCCAGAGGGCCAAGTGCCCTCACCTTCCTGCAGGGGCAGGGTTTCCACGTCCCCTTATACTCAGCACAGCCCAAATTGGGCTCCTCTCCAGCTTTCCTGCCCTCTCCACAGAGGGCAGCCCCAGCCGCCCTGGCACTCAAGCCAGAAGCCCTCTCCCTGGGGCCCACAGCCAACCCAACTCCAGGTCCTCTCAGCTGCACCCCCACGTAGCCCTTCTATCCCGCCTCGTCTCGCACCTCGATGCTGGCAGCTGCCCCCTCCTCGTAGGGTCTTGGGCTCCTGGCTTGCCCCGCTCCTGCTAATCCCCGCTGGAAACCCTTTGGAGGCTTCCCAACAGTTCAGGACAAAACCCAGCTCCTTGCCAACACACACCATCTTCAGCTACCATGTGCATTCTTCCTTCCCTAGATTTAGCGTCACCGTTCCCCTCCCTCGCACGCCTGTGCTTCAGGCTCCAGTCCCCTGGACAAGCTGCATTTTGCTTCCAGCCCTTTGCACAGCTGTTACCTGGAACTGGAGCACCCCTCCATGGCCCTCACCGGGGAGGCTCCGGTCATCCTCACAATGCTATCCAATAGGATTTTCTGTGACAGTGGAAATGTCCTCTCTCTGCACAGTCCAATATGGTAGCCACTTGAAATGTGGCCAGTGCTACAGAGGAGCTGCTTTTTCATTTTATTTACTTTAAGTTAATTAAATGTACATAGCCACATGTGGCTAGTGGCTACCATCCTAAACAGTGTGGCTCCAAAATACCATTTCTCAAATTGCCAGGAAGCCCTCCCCAGCCTGCGCCAGATGCCCATCTGTTGTGTGCCCACAGGGCTCTGTTTTCTAAGGTGCTTCTCTCTTTGTCTCCCTGCCTGGCCTGCAAGTTCCTTGAGAGGCTGCATCTGGTTTGCCATGGGAGCCCCAGCTCTTGGCAGTTCACATGTACTCAGTCACTGGGCAGAATGCATGGATTTTCTGGATTCAGATCTGGACACAGACTAGACCTTACATATGGACCAAGTCCAGAATAACTCTGCTGTAGATCTGAGTAAATGAGTGTGTGTGCACACGCACGTGCAGTGAACTCACATGTTGGTGCATGTGCACACTCGTCTGACCTCGGCAGGACTTGGGCAGGCTCCCACCCAGCTGGGAACAGTTATCTCAGGCACAGCAGATGCTGGTGCCCTGGGCTGGACAGGAAGTGTGCCTCTGAATTGGCCTTTGTGAAAATCAAATGCTGTTTTCATTCTTGTTTCTAAGATGCTTCATCTGCATTGCAGATGAATCTTCAGGGAGTGTAAAAAGAAAAGCTTCCAGTTTTCTGTGTGGGACCACCTGCACTCGCAGCTCTGTATTCTGTTAACAAGCTCCTGCAGGCACAAGGGGAATTTGCCTTTTAAATGATCCTTCACCTCCTGAGTACAAGTTTTGTTTCTCATTTACGGGGCTCTTGTTAAAGTTTTAATATTGGATTTTCTTTCATTTCTTCAAGCTCCCATTTCCTCTCCTCCCTCTTCCCTCTTCTCTTCTCTCACCCCCGCTTCCGCCCTGGCCCCCCACTCTCCCCTGGAACCTGGCCGTGCCTCACCTCTGGCTGCGATGGGTGCTTCTGTGCAGGCCCACGCCACAGGCAGGTTCTGGGGCGAGAGAGTGGGAGCAGGCATTGTTCCAGCTCTCCAGGAGTCCTCCTGCAAGAGGGGGAGCTAGTTGTTCGGTTCTTCCTTTAATTCCGAGCAATCTCCTTGAAAAGTCGATCTGTAGAATTCTGGCCCTGGACAAGCTCTCAGAGGCCTGACCCAATTCTGGGTTGCATTGGGAGAGAGACTGAGGTCTAGGCAATGGACTGGGGAAAGTCCCCCATCCTCAGTCTGGGAGTCTGGGTACCACATGCCCCCCTTTCCTCCATCTGGGCTGCCACAGTGGGGCTCTCTGCTTCTCTCTCCTTGACACAGGTGGGTGACTGACTGCCTTAACTCTGGCTGTGCTCCCCAAGGACACTTATTTAAGAATGGGCGACTCCAACCCTTTGCAAGGCAGTGAGCAGCTCCCCAACAGGGGGCACAGTCATCACCAAACCGGCAGTGGGCGCCTCTATCACTGCTCCTGTGTTCTGAGTCTTAAGTGGCATTGAAAGGGTGTGTCAAGGCCTTGCAGCCTGCAGTAGGGCTCCCACAGAAGAGTGAGAGGTGGCTGCTGAACAAGATAAGCACATGGCTCAGACAGAGCATTCCAGAAACCCGAAGGGCAGCTGGTAGGTTGGGGAGAGGACAGGGAGTGGACCATGAGCTGGGACAGCCGGCTCCAGATTCTAGCCCACCAGCCACTCTTTCGATGGCCATGGGCAAATCCCTCCCTCTCTCCATGCGTCTGTGTCCCTCTTCGCCTTGGGTTAGGGAGAGGGGCAGGCTGCTAGTGTGTATATACAAAAGACGCGAGGAGGCCTAGGATGGCCTTGCCATGGAGCTGTCCCCGAATCTGCGGCACGCGTCTGTCCAGGAAGGCTGCAGCTGCCACAGGGAGACCCTCTTGCCCCAGACAGCTCTTCCGGCTTTGTCCCCAAATTAGCCCTGCCCTGCTTGGCCCTGCCCCCTTCGCACTTAGGAACTGAAAGCGGAATGCTAGTTGAAGCTCCAGAAAAATCCCCGAGGAAGGGGCCAGGCTCTTCGTTTGTTTTAATAATGAAAGCACCGGGTAGGGTACTCTCCAGCCCCTTCAGACATCATGGGCGGCCTCCCGGCACCCAGACTCACGGTGTGTCTCGCGTACCCACACCCCTCACACACATACCCCACGCTCCACACACCCACTGTGTGCCACCACAAAGTCAAGCAAGCTTGGGAAACGCAGCACACAGCATGCTCAGCTTGACACTCCCCCAAACTGGTTGGCATCTGAAAGCTCTGGGAAGTCCTGCGGGAAAGACTGTTTAGGTCGGTATCTCTCAAGTTTACTTGACCACATACTCTTTCTTTACAGGGTAACTAACACCTTTGCACACTTAGAAATTACATTTGCTTGCTGGTGTCAGAGATCCAACCCTAATGACCTAAACAAATTAGTGTGTCTTTTACTCTCCCATATTTGGAGGTCGGCAGCCCAGGTTTGGGGGTGGCTCCACGTCACCAGTATCCCAGGCTGCTCTCTTTCGGCTTCATTCTCGGCACCGCTGTCATCTTCGGTGTCACCTCGTGAGCCAACATGTCTGCTGGGCTCCATCCTGTCTGCATTCCAGGCAGAGAGCGAGGAGGAGGGAAGGGCAGAGTGCGCATGCTCTGTCTCCCTGTTACAGAACTTTCCCAGGCGTCCCACCCGACAATCCTCACTGGCTACTCCTGGCCGCAAGGGAGGCTGGGACCTGTAGTCCTTTAGGTAGACACATGCCCCCAGAGTAGAAAAAGCATTCTGTTAAAGAATAAAGAAAAGGGAAATGAGTGCTGGACAGACCCGCGTTCTCGGGCCCTGCTGCTCTGCATTGCTGTATTCGAGTTGCTGGTTGGAGTCAGGAAGAGCCGGCCCTGACCCCCACTTCCTGTCTGTCTGCTATGTGACCTTGGATAAGCTTCTTAACCCCCCAGCCTATGTTCTCGTCTTCAGAACAGCGGCTGTGATGTGGAGCAAAAGAGATAAATGATGTGCAGGCATTTTATAAACTACGAAATGCTATAGAAATGAAAAATATTCTTGTTTTCATTTGTTCTTATAAATCATGTCCTTGTAAAGCAGGCAGGGCAACACTTACCTCCTCTTTTAATTAAAGAAGAAACTGAAGCTCAGAGATATGAATTGACTCCTGACATTATGTAATCTGAGCCCCGTCTCCGCTAATGGACTGAACCTTGATCCTAGCCTGAGCCTGAGCCCTGACCTCACTTGTAGACTGAGCCTTAATCGTGACATGAGCCCAAGTTCTGATCTTAGTTTCAGACTGAACCCTAATCCTAGTTGTAAACTAAACCTCAATTACCGCCAGAATCTAAGCCCTGATTTCAACCTCTAGACTCTTATAAATAGAGGGTCCCCTTGAACCATCTGGCAGACACCAAAGATGTCCCCTGGGCTCCAGAGGGGTGAGTAGGCAAGATGCTGATTCCCAGGCCCAGAGCACTGGCACCCCGGAGGACAGGACTTTCCCCTGTGTCTCCCATGCCATGGTGTACGCAGACCCTGCAAATCCGGGGAGAGAACAAACCAAGCCTGTGGGCCCTGGTGGGGCGGCCAATCTGGTGTCCAGAGAAACGGGACTAGCACACCGCCTGCTCCCCGCCAGGAATCTTCCCAGCCCAGCAGCTGTAATGGAGAAGGTGCTGAAATTTGCATTAGACCCTGGGCTACCCCCTCTGCCTGCCGGCCGCCGCCGCCTATAATCTCCGTCTGGCTGTATCTCCTCCTGAGGAGGACGACAGACCGACTCAGGGGAAGCGATAAATTTTCAATTTTATTTTAAAATATACCAGATGGGAGATTTTATTGGAGTCATAAATATGTCAAGAGCAATGTCTGTGTGTGATGGGCAGTGGCCCCTCCTCTGGGCCTCTCTCCCTGTTTAGAAATTCCATCAGATTCTTAGTAAGAGGCTCCAGTTTGACTGCAGCAAAATAGTCTCTATATTAAAGCAATTGAATTTCCATTTGCCAGACATCTTGTGCTTAAGCTTCCAGGTTCCAGGGGTGTGGGGTTGCTAAGCCGATTCTAAATGAACCTAAACTAATAACTGCGCAACACACTGGGGGCTGTGATAGGGTTGGAGGGAAAAAGAGCGGGGGGAGGGGAGGGAAAGGGGAGGAGGGAAAGGGGAGGGGAGGGAAAGGGGAGGGAGGGATGGGGGAGGGGAGGGAAGGGGAGGAAGGGGGAGGCACCACCAATCATAGACCCGGGGTGGGTCGGCGGGACCACCCTCACCTATTTTGCTCCAGCACCAGCCTGGGATGAAAATATTCCAAATCACTGAAGGGCCAGCTCCCTCCCCTCACAAAGGGGAAACTGAGGCCCTGTGAAATGTGGCTGAACGCTGGGTCCTCTCCTATTCTTGTTTTCTTTGCTGTCTTTATTGATTTGATATTTTGCTGCTCTTTTGTGGGGGACGGCCGCAAGCTGCCTGAGCTTGTGGAGGGTGGGGCTGGGAGGAAGGCCGGCCCTTGTCCCCCAGGACTCTCCCAGGCACAGGCACTCCCCTTCGGAAGGCTGTGCTCCCGTGTGCATATTTCTGTTTGCTCTCACCTGTGACACCCCTCTCCCCTCCAGCGCCCCTTCTCTCCTCCACCAAGTCATTCTCTGTCCCTCCAGAGACCTTAGCCTTTCACTAAGCCTCAAGCATTTGCCCTGATCACAGCAAGGACATCCGAGGTCAGAGGTTCCAAGGGAGGGGAAACTGAGACCCAGAGAGGGCAAACAAAGAGAATACAGTTCTTCCAGAACAATCAGAGTGATTCCTACCCACATACTATTTACCCAGCCTAGCCCAGACAACTTGAACCAACTAAGTGACAACTGCCCAGGCTGACACAGCCCCAGACAATGCCCAGGTGGTGAGAGATGCAGCCAGCAGCAAGATACCACCTTTGCTGAGGATAAGCCACCTAACCTTGCTAAGCCTCTATTCTAAAAAAAATGGGCTACACTTGTGGATACCAAAAACAACTAAAAATAATGGGTATACTGCTACTTAGACTGCAAAGTATTTGAGAGCTTAAATGAGACAATCCATGAAAATTGTGAAGCATAATTCTGGCCCCTAGTAGGTGCTCCCAAATGTTAGCTATTACTCCGTTATTATGATTCTTATACCGCCCTGGAATCTTCCAGCGGATTCTGTGCTTTCCATGGGTCTGTGTCCCCCCAGGGTGTCTGACACAGGATTCTGTAGACCACACATGGCTGTTCAATGCTGAGTTAAATACTTGAAAATGTTCAATCCACTGGGACAAGACATGGACTCAGAAGGCAATTAGAACAGATTCAAATCTCGGTTTTCACTTCCTTGATCTGCGTGCTGCACAGCAGCTCTGAGCCTCGATTTCTTCCTCTGTGAAGTGGTTGAACGAATAATACTTTCCCTGCCTTCTGCTCAGGGATGTTGCCAGAACCAGAGCTAGAGAATACGCTCCTAAACTGAATTCTTTTTGCTTTCCCCCCGCATGTCTTGTCACTCACAACAAACCTGGGTCTTTCTCAGAGGCCCCAAGTGCCGGAGCCCCACAAGGTTCCTGAGAAAGGTGGGGCTGGGGATAGTTCTCGCCATCTGCCCCTGCCTCCTCAATCTCGAACCCAGTAAAAAGTGCCCAGGGAGCTGTAGGCCATCCTCCAGGGCCCAGCTGCTGAAAAGAGACCCATGAGCAAGATCATGGCGGTGACCCTCTGGCTTTGCCCAGGATGCTGGGTCTGGAAATTTGACAGTGCGGCTGGGCGGCATGGACACATGGAATGAAATAACAGGAATCAAGGCCAGCCCCGCCCTGGCATCAGTGCCACAGCACGACGACTAACTCATTTACAGCATCCTAAGGGATGGTGGTGTCGGCCTGTGGATGTAGACATGTGCTCTGCTTTGAGGAGAAGGGCTTCCCAACCCCAAGATTGGTCAGAACCAGGAGAGCATTTCTCCACCTAGGGTCTGCCTCCCACCCACACACATGCCCTCACCAGATGGGGCAAGATGTAGGAAGCAGGTGGGCGCACACCTGAAAGCTTTTGCATGCTGACCTTCTGACAGGCCTTGGATAGGACAGTGAGGTTCGCCTGACAGGGCTTCCCCAGGGACACCTAGGGAACTATGAGATGAAACCCTCCAGCAAAAGCCAGCCCGACAGCAGGTGCTCAGTAAAGGGCCCACTCTGAGTGGGCACACTCTTGGACAAGCTCCCATCCCTGTCTGGGGTCAACAGCTCTCCTGCTGACCTCCGAAGTCCCTGCCAGCTCTGCTGTCCTCTGCTCCTATCCTTTTTCAGGGAGGGCCAACAACAGTCTGATGGCTCAAAGCTGAGTTGTGAAAGCCATTCCTTACCATTGACCTGACAGCATCTGAATTAAGTGAACATTTGCAGAGAGCTCACCAAGTCCCAGCACTGTACCACTTACTCAAGGGGCTTAATTTGCATCATCCTCGGTTTCAGAGGTGGAGAAAGTGAGCCTCAGAGAGGTCAGGTGACTCTTCCAAGCACTGAGGTCTGAAAGCCAAGACTCCAGCCACGTGGGGCAGGAGCAGCAGGACGGCCCTGCGTGTGTGCCCGCGGCTAAGTCCTTACTCAGAGGCCTCTCTCTTCAGACGCTGCAGTCCGGCAACAGGGCAGGGCAGGCATGCAGGTAGTGAGCTGAGGCTCCCAGAGCCAAGTGACTTGCTCAAGGTCACACAGCAAGCACAGTGCAGAGGTGAGGTTCCAACCTGTGTCTTCCTGGGCTCCATTCCTAGTCCCTAAACAAACAAACATTATGTTACTCTGCTTTGAGATGTACTGAAATCCACCCAATTTTTATTCCACAGGTATTTATTTAGCACCTACGCTGTGTTTAGACACTGTTCTAACTGCTGGAGAGGGATTTGATGTTGAACAAAACAAAATTCCCTGACTACCTAAAGTGTGTATTCTAATGGAGGAGAAAGATAAAAACAACATAAACAAACCAATTGTGAAGTGCCAGAAGGTGATATGTCTGTGGAATGCAACGGAACAGGGTCAGAAATACAGGGAGGGCCAGGAAGGCAGTTGGAAGTGGTTAGAGCAGGCGGTAGTGAGAAGGCAGAAACCAGAGCAGAGACTTGAAGGAGCTGAGGAAGTGAGCCAACCATGCAGACCCTGGGAAAGGAGCGCAGTCAAGGAATGGTTGCTAGTGCAAAGGCCCTGAGGTCATGGTGAGCCAGATGTGCTCGAGGAAGCAGGAAGGCCCGTGCAGCTGGAGCAGAGAGAGCAGGGGGAGAGTAGGAGGTGATGAGGTGGGAAAGGTAATGGAGAGAGAGGAGCAGATCATTTAGGTTTGGCATAATACTGTCATTGGAAGGTGGGCCTTGATGAGTCCATCTGAAGATCCTACATAGGATGGAGTTAGGGACTCATCACAGCCACATGTGGGAGGTTGGTGGGACCAGAGGGAGTGGGGACATCTGGCAGAGTCAGGAGTGAGGCATGAGCTCTCATCTCCCTTGGGGAATCTGCCCCCACCCTATACCTCCCCTTCCCCCAGCTCTGCTTGCGTTGTGCCCCCAGGGAGGTCAGGCCAGGCTGGGGTGAGAGAGAGGAAGGTCAGTGCCTCCCTCAGAGCGTTCGTCAGCCTAGGAGGGGCTGTCTGCAAGTCTTTGAGGCTTTAAAGCCACCAGGCCCTGCAAGAGGACTAAAAGCAATGAGCAGACAGACAGAAAGCTCTAGAGGCCCAGGAAGTTCATCATGAAAGCCTGCAGCTAGGTGTGTTTGGAATTTAATAAAGCGTCTAAAGCCCAACTACATATCCCCACACCCACTTTCTACAGCTACCCCTGCTGCTGGTGATCTGACCTGTCTAACCCAACAACTCCCAGACCCCGTGCCTGAGCCCATGCAGGCCACGAACTTGTCTGTGGACTCAAGGTCAAATCTCTGGAGTCCTGATGCCTGGCTCAGGCTACCCTGGTGGTCCCCAGAGAGCAGAGGCTTCTGTGCCCTTGAGTCAGGGGCAAGTCACGACCCAGAGGAGGCTGCCGCTGGCAGCCCGGGCAATACACCACAGGCAGAGAAGGAACATGGACACTGGAAGCCCCTGTGGGTGAAGTCGCAGCCAGTGAATTCTGGGATTGAGCGTCTCCTCATCTGCTTACTGGTTCTGTGGCCCTGGAGAAGTGTCTTAAAATTCCTGAGCCCCCATTCTTTTATTTGTCATTTGAGCATGATTATGCTTCTCTCGAAATTCTTGTGAGGATGTCAGGAAATAAAACGTATGTTTTGTTCTTGTCCCACCCCATCCCAGGGAGCAGCCCAGCCAGCAGCAGATGCTAACAGGGGGTCCTGGAGCACCCAAGGAGGTGGTGTGGCCTCGGGTGAGTTACTTTACCTCTCTGTGCCTCATTTCGCAGCTGTGAAATGGGGCTATTAATAGCTCCGCTTTTCAAGGTTGCTGTGAAGCTTAAGTGATTTCATTTGCCTAAAGCGCTCAGGCTATTGCCTGCCACACGGGGGAAGCGGGATCTGGGGGTGGCTTCTATCAGGTACGGCACGCAACCTCCTCCAATGCTGCCCCTAGAGTGAGAGTGGATGAGAGGAATGGTGCCTGGCGGCCCCTCGGGCCTGGCTCCTCAGGGACGACCTTCCCGGGGACTCACCTCTGAACGAGGCTGCTCTCCCGCCGTCGGTTGCAGAAGCAGGGAGACAGTGAACCAGATGGACGCTTTTAACAGCTTTTTAATGTGCTGGAGCTCCCTGAGCTTGGAGAGCAGAGGCATGTCAGGGGAGGCAGAGGAGGCTTCAAGGTCAGCCTGCCTTAGCCTGACCTTGCAGACCTGTCCCCTCCCCCGCGACAGCGCAGCCAGTGCTAGGAGCCCCAAGCCCAGGGGCTGCCGTAACGGGGACCCCGGGAGTTTCTCATTTGTCAAAGAGGCCCTGGGGACCTGAGATGAGGAGGCGCTAAGTGGATTAAGGAGGCAGCGGCCGGGAGGCAGAGACCCCCTCCTCCAAGAGCTTGTGTTGGTTTCCGCGTCCTCTTCAAAGGCTGAAAAGTATCCCACAAGCAGCAGAGGCTGCGAAGATAAACGGCTGCCTCCTCAATTGGACAGCGCTGATTGCTTTGTCCTGCAGATTAATAAATATCAGGGTCAGCTCCGGAGAGATGGCTCAGTTATCCGCTGCCCTCACAGAGAGCTCGTGCTAGCCTGGCAGCAGGGGGCCGGTGGGCCTTGTCAAGTGCGGCTGCCCGGCAGGCCGCCCCACCCTCTCCCCAAACCCCACCTCCACATTCCCTAGGGGGGGCAAGAACCCTCCGGGGGGGCTTAGCCCCTTCACAGGCCCTCTGGGCTCCCTGTGACCCCGCAGCACACCTGTCCAGGCTAGAGGGGCCTCAGCCTCGTCCCAGCTCCTGCTTTGAGCAGGTCAGGGGCTGACGGCCTCAAAACCCTCATGTGTTGAGCAGTTTACACACAGCACTTCCACGCTCATTATCCTCTGCCGGAGGGGGGTGGGAGGGGTGGGGGGGATTGTCAGAAGTCCGTCTTACAGACAGGAGACAGAGGGTGGGAAGCTGGGCTGGCTTGCCTAGAGTTGCTCAGCCAGTGGGCCTGGGAGAAGGGGGCCAGAATTCAAACCCCAGGGCTCGTTCCCAGACCCGAGCACAGAGGAGCCTGCTTGGGGGGAGCCCTGTCGTCGTCCCCGCAGTGGTAGGTCAGGTCCTCGGGGACTGCCCGGGCTCCCCACGGCCCTGGGGAGAGCAAGAGCAGCCGCAGTCCCCTCGCACGCACCCTCCCTCTACCCGGAGCCGGGCTGTGGCCAGGGCACAGCGGGGAAGGAGGGCCGGGCCCCTGCCAGAGAGAAGTCATGGGAAAGTCAAGGCCCAGGCATTCGCGGGCGTCTGCCCCACCCCAGCAAAGCCCAAAGGGATGGGAGGATACCAAGCCCCAGGACAGCTCTCTGAGCTGGGGCCAGGCTGCCTCATTCCGGTCCTGTGTCTGCCCCAGTTTCCCTGTTTGTGAGTTAGGAGGTGAGGAGTCTCAATGCGAAGATCCCTCTGGCTTGTCCCCTGGGGATCTGGCCGCCCATTCACTCTAAACCAGCCCGGGTCGAGGCAGTGGCTGGAGAAGCCAGAGCTGAGCCCACAGCCCACAGTGTGGGAATCCGGGGATGAGGGTCTTGGCAGCTGCGAGCTGTCAGCAGAACCCAGTTTCCCACAGATGCAGCCCAGCCCCCAGAGCAGGCCCCACACTTCCCACTGCAGCCCTTCCAGGGGAAACCACAAAGCAAGCAGAAGCCAGGCAGAAAATAAACAGAAAGCAATGTCCACAGAACCCCGAGGCCCTGGGCCCGGCCCGAGGCAGCCTGGCGGACTGCAGCTATGACCAGAGTGGATTCCTGCTCAGCCTGTCCGGACTGGCCTGGGGCCCTGGGGCTGAGCCGGCTCCTTGCTCCTCTGCCCAGACTGGAGAAAATTGCTGTCTTCTGCTGATGCCAAGGGTCATGGGAGACAGGCTGCGTCCCAGGAGGCCGAGCCCTGGCCTCAGCCTGCTGCTGCCTCCCCAGGCCTTGCTGTCACCATCTTGACAATGGGCATGGCACACCTGCTGCTTTCTCAGGTCCTTCCCAAGTGCTGAGAGTCTGATTCTAGAACATGGCACTAGGTGGTCAGCTGAAGAAGGGGACAAAGAGGGCCCCCCCCAGCAACACTATCAGGGGGGCCTTGTGAAGGCACTTACGCCAAGCTGCCCCCTCCACATACGGTTTTATAAATGAGGAGACCCAGGCCTTTCCCAGGTCAGCCGCTCAGAGACAGGGAGCTGGGCTCCAAGTCCCGGCTCCAAAGCTCTGAGCCCAGGGCCCTTGAGGAAGCCCAGGCCGGCCTTGGCAGCTGCGGGCCCAGCTGAGGGATGGTGGGGGCAGTGTGCTGCGGCCACTCTGCCCCTGCCCTCTCCTCCTCCTCCGCACAGTCTCTGGCTTGGGGCCTTTCTCAGGTGGAGGAGGAAGTAAAGGGGGACAGGGAGTCAGCTGACTGGCAGGACTATCCTCTGGGGACAGGGGCTGAGCAGACGGTGTGGAGGAAGGTGGCCTTCCACGCAGAGGCAGAGCCCCAGTCCTGGTCCTGGCTTCAGCACTCCCGCACCATCGACGCTGCCCTGGTCAGCCCAGAGCCTCCAAGGGGCACACCAAGAACGGCCTTCTGAGCTCACAGTCCCAGCATGTGTCCCTTAAGGGTACAGCACCCATGGCATTCTTGCTTCTTGGCCATCCTGTCTCAGAGGACACTCATTCCCACTTGACCATGGGGAAAACCAGACTTGCCCATTTCACAGAGCTAGTAAGTGAAATCCTTCAGGGAGTGCCTGCATCGGCACCCAGCCAGACCCAGCAGGCACAGCTGGCCCCGAGAGTGACTCTGGTGGCACCAGGGCTGGCACAGAGCCTCTAGCTCTTGTGTGCTTCCCAGTTTCCTGCGAGGGCTTCACACAAGCTGGCAGATCGATCTGCTGCTGCCATCAGCACATTCTTCCTTCCCTTCTCCAGCCCCCTCATGACGCCCTCTGCTCAAAGGGCTTGTTTCCCACTGAACACCAAGTTCTCCCGCCCACAAAGGGGCAGAGCGGGCTCCCTGCCGTGTCCGCTGTGCTAAAGCCTGCATTCCGAGGAGACAGGTGAAGGGCTGTCCCCACCTGGGACCCACCTTCCACCCATGACTCAGAGTCCCGCTGGCTGGTCTCCAAGGCTCTTGTCCCTTCTGCCTGAGGTCTCTCTCGGCACAGGGCTTTTGGACATGCATCCATGAGAATGGTCAAGGACTAACCGTACCCTACACAGACCCAGACCCCCCCATGCCAGGTGGCTCTCTTGAGGGGCTGTTAAGGGCATCCCACTTCTCCTGTAGCAAACGATCCTCATGCAAGAAGACTCCTGTCAGTGGTCTGGATGGCCTATGGCACATGCCCAGACCTCTTAGAATTCCCCTTTGGGCTCTAACTGAGACCTGCCCTACCCACCATCCCTGTCCCCAAAGGCTTTTGGGAAGGTTCTCAGCCCAGCCTCCCCTATAATAGGACCCGCTTCTGGGGTTGGGAGGCAGGAGGGAGGAGCTCTGCAGGGTGTAGATGGACGGTGAGCCTGCCGCTCGCCAGGCCGGCCTGGAGCAACCAGTGTCTGAGCCCTGGACCAGTGGCCCTGTTCTAGTCTCAGCTCTATATTGACTTGCTGTGTGACAGTGGGCAAGGTACCTGCTCTCTCTGAGCTTCAGGTTCCTGCCTGGGAAATGGGAGTGTAGACAGGTCCTCCTCTGGCTTTAGAATCTCTGCCAGACGCTGCCATCCCTCCTCCCTGGGCTCGGATCTCTCCGAGGGCATCTCTTCCTGCCCACCTCACTCCCCACCAGCCCCAGGGCACTATCTCTTGGGAACCTCACGGGACACAAACCCTTGACCCACAGACCTGCCTTCCCAGGGAGGCTGCGGGCAGCAGCTCCTGTTTCTAGCTTCAGTCCCTGCTGCCCATGAATCAGGGCCTGTAGCAGTCCCCACGGCCCTTGGACACGTGGAAGCATGGCCGCAGGGCCACAGAACTCAGAGCGGAGGGCCTTTCTCCCTGCTGGGCAGACTTAAGTCTTAATCTCCCTGCACAAAGCCCACCCAATCCTTTCTGAGGGGAAGGTAGTAGGACACAAATTGGCTTATTCCTCTGATCCGGAGAGAGGCTCGCCAGCACACAGTCCTCTCTCTCCCCATTTCCCTCAATCCCAAGACCTCCAGGGACCCTTGTAGATTCAAAGATATGGAGGCTCCCCATGGCCCCCCTCCTTCCAGGAAAGCTGTTGTGGGTGGACAGGTCTGGGACCCCAAGTTCCTAAACGAACCTGATGGCTCAGCCAGCGATGGGGGTGTCTAAGATGAACCACTAAGGAGCACACAGTGAGAGCGGGCTGGGAAGTATCCCCTACCCAGAAAATGGTGAAATGGGGGCATTTCTCTGCATTCCCTTCACCCACTTTCCATAGCCCTAGCCAGGGGCCTTCCTAGCTGGAAGAAAAACATTTAATAAACTCCCTTCTAGTAACCTGATATATATACAGAAAGAGAGGATGAGAGAATAGTAAAGCAAATGTGGTAAAATGTTAATTGTTGGAGAATTTGGGTGAAGGATAAATGGGAGTTTTTATGCTGGTCTTGCATCTTTTCTGTAAAGTTTACAATCATTGCAAAATCAAGATTTAACTAACCATGCTTGTATTGTTATTTACGTATTTATTTACTGATATAAAATTTGCATGCATCCTTAAATGTACAGATCTATATGCAGATTTTGACAATTGTTCACATACCTAGCACCCAGATCAAGGCGTAGAACACTTCTGTCATATCGGTCCAGAAAGTTCTCTCATGCTGCTTTTCCGTAGCCCTTCCTTCCACCCTGAGGCAACTATCGTTCTGATTTCTATCACCAAGATTAGTTGTGCCTGTTTGGGATTTTCACATAGGCCAAGTGTGTGATCTTACGCCTGGCCGCTTTCACTCAGCTGACTTACTCTGAGATCCACCCACGTAGCTGAAGGTGTGCGTACTTCGTCCTTTTTTACGGTGAGTAGCACCTTCCATCGTACCAATGTGCCAGAGTTTACCCAGTCACCTACTGATGGATATTGGGATTGTTTCTAGTTTCTGGTTATTGTGAAGAAACCTGCTATGGATAATACCCCAAGATATTTCAGTACGTATTTCCTAACAACAAGAATATTTTCTTGTCTCTGTTACCAAAATTGGAATATTAACTTGATAAAATATTATCTAATCTATAGACCCTTCTTAATCAAATTTTGCCAGTTGTCCCAATAATATCCTTTATTGTAAAACTTTTTTGGGGGGCTTAAGATTTTATCCAGGGTCATGAGTAGGATTTAGCTGTCATGTCTTTTTAGTCTTATTTAATTTGCAGTAGTTCCCTGGCCTTTCCTTATCTTTCATAAAGTTGACATTTTTGAAAAGTACAGACTGGTTGTTTTAACGAACATTCTTCAGTTTGGGTTTGTCTGATGTTTCCTCACGATTAGATTCCAGTAATTAATTTTTGGCAGGATTGTCACAGAAGTGACACTGTGTCCTTCTTGGTGCACATCTCAGAAGGTACATTATGTCTATTTCTCCTACTATTAGGGAGACTGACTTGAATTAGTGGTTTGGGTGGGGTCTACCACTGTAAATTCCTAAATTTTCCATTTGTATTAATTAATGTTTTGTGAAAGTCCCCTGAGCACTGTATAAATGTCCTATTCTTCATCAAATTTTCACCCACTAAGTTTAACATTCATTGATGATTCTTGCCTTAATCATTATTACTGTGTTAGTGGCCAAATGTAGTTTTTAAACCCCATAATTCCTTCATGTATTAATTTGAATTCTATTACATGGAAGAGCTTTTTCCTTCCCCCATGTATATATAAATCTGTATTTATTTATACAGATGTGTTATATCTGTATGGACTCATGGATTTTTATTTTACTCAATGGGTTATAATACATTTCAATTAGTATTTATGGTGGTGCTTCAATTGTCCCAGATTTGGCCAATGTGAGCCCTTGAAAGCCGAAAGCTGGCCCCTGCACCCTTTTGACATTTTTCCTTCATTCTTTGAGCATTTGTTTACTTTCAGACTCATCATGTACTAGCCCTGGAATCAGCCAGTTTCAGCAAGCAGCCCTTGTTTATTTTAGCAGAAAATGACATGGAAGGCAGAATAACCATATCTATATTAATATCTATTTACAAACTCAGGAGCTGCTACTTTACTTCGAATTGCTGCCCTGGACCTGAAGGTACCTGTTTACCCTGTTGCCATACTTGTGATTCACTTCATCAATAGTGAAAAACCTGGATCCATGATTTTCATCATATTTGTTCGTTTGCTCAAACCCAGAACAGAAAGTGGTTTCAGAGTTGCTAACCCATTCCACTGCGAAATGCAAGCCTGCTAACCAGTCCGATGTTTTTGCTGCCCTTTTTTATCCTTCATCTGGGTGTGTTTATAATCAAAGTACTGTGTTCAAAACTTCCTTACTTTTTGCTTTTTACCCCTTTCAGTGCATTATTATTATTCACTTGAAATAGTTAGGTTTGTATGTTTCTGTTTGTATTCTATTTTGGGGATTTCCCCCATCCTTTATTATTATTGTCATTATTTGAGTATGTAACGCATTGGCATGGTTCCAAAGGTATAGAACGTTTCCAATAGTATACAAAAAAAGTTATACTCAGAGAAATACTAACACCATTTCCACCCCATTCCCATCTGACATCTGTGGGTAACTGATCCCATTAGTTTATCTTCCTGTGTTTCTTTCATAAACTTCACATAAGTTATCTCCTTCCCTTTCTTTCTTAAAAAGTAGCATGTTAGACATATATTTTTGCACTTTGATTTTTACACTTAGGTACTAGAATGTTCACAGTAGCTCTACCCATAAAGCCAAAAACCTGGAAATACCCAAATGTGCATCAACACCTCTGCTTCTGCCCTGGATCATTTTCCTCCTTCAATAGCATCTTAAGGCTTCCTCCACCAGGAAGCTTTCCCTGATCACCTCCATCTTTATTCTATGTCACTGAAGCAGGGTCTAAACGAGAAAGAACAATGGATGGGTCAAGAAAGGCAGCCATTTGTATTTGGCTTGCTCCACTGGCATGCAATCCTTGGCTGGTTCCAGAGGGAAGTGGTGTGGGCATGACCTGCAGCCTCTTTGGGGCACTTTGCAAACTGTTGTCATGGTGCTATTTTGTGGAGTGCCAGAGGAGATCATCTGAGCAGTTTAGCAGACAGGAGATAGACAAACTACCTTTGTGTACTTGGACTGGCTAAAGAAACTTACAAACCACTGCCACATGCCAATGAGGATAGCACAGCATCCCCCAAAAAGGACACTCGAGCCCCCTGAGAGAGCCCATGAAGGAGTGGATCCCTGTCTTCCCATCCCTCAGCTCACCTGTACTGTGCTGGGCTGGGCAAACCTTGGATTTAGGAGCCCAGCCCTCGTTCCCTGCAAGGAGATGGCGAGTCGCGGCACTGGGCAGGTGCTGGGCAGGCTCTGCTGTGAGTGTCCTCGAGATGGCTTGGGCACGGACCCTGCACTCAGGGTGCCCAGAGCTGTGGGGAAGCTAAAACAGACACACACACAACTGGTAAAATGTGTTCTGTGAGGACCCCAGAGGCCCTCTAACTAGAAGGCTGCTGGGTAAGGGGGATAAGCTAAGGGCGAGGGAAGGTGTCCCAGGGCGAGGTCACAGCCCAGAGCTGGAGGCGAATCCTGGCAGGAGTGAGGAAGGCAGACTGGATCACCAAGGGCCCAGAAGCCGGGCTGGCAGGGCGGGATCTTATCCGGTGGCTAATGGCCAGGAGCCCCTGGTGCTTTTGAGAGGGGTTGAGATGGGGGTGACATAAAGAGAGCTGCTCACAGAGGCTTACCCGTGCAAGCCCTCAGCCCACAGGGTCTCCCCAACTGGCTTCTGCCACTTGAACTCCCTTAGGGACCCAAAGAGGTCCTGCGAAAGGACCAAACTGTGGATACCGGTTCAAACCTTGCTGGGATTAGCTGCTCAGCCCACGACCCTTAGAAAGCTGTGATTCTAGAGGCCAGGGCCAAACTGTGTGTCTGTGAGGGTGGGAACAGGGATGGAGGTGAAGGGAATATTTGTTAAACTTCTCCCGGTGCAGACATTATGCTAAGTGTTCCACATTCAAAATATTACTCATCACTTGCAATAACCCTATTAGAAAGGTATCAGCCCCATTTTACAGATGAAGAAACTGAGGCTTGGGCAGGCAAGATCATTCACATACCAGGCGAGTCGGTCCACAACGCCTGACCCTATTATGATGACTCAGGCAGTGTGTGTGTCGCGTCTCCAGGAGGCCAGTGACGCGGGAGAGTGGTCTGGGCCTAGTGCCCACTCGGTCCGTGAGGTGCCGCCCTGACGCTCGGGCCTCCAAAGGAAGCACTGGTGTGTGAGGCTGCTGCCCCCCGAAGCCTCCCTGGATGGCTCAGCCCCCCCTTAATGGGAGCTCGTGTTCCTCAGCACCATCCCTCTCTCCTCTCACCCCCCTTTCCCCTTCTCAGTCTTACCCACAACTCCAACCCCACAGACCAGCCGCATGATTTTTCTCACACTTCTGGCTCAGGTTTCTGAGATGGTGGCCCAGGTTCATGTGGGTGTTTTCTGTTCGGCTTGCAGTGTGTTTTAAAGAGTTTGAACTAGTTGCTTAGCATTTGAAAATCAGCAGATTTCTATGAATGAGTTCACTTTGTGATAATATTTCAAGCTGTATGATTAGAATTTATGCACTTCTCTGTATGTATACTTCAGCTAAAAAGTATTTTTTTTTAATCTTCAGAAGTCGTATGAAAGTCTTGATTTTCACCTTCCTTTCAATACTTGGAAGGCCTGCACTGCTGGACATGGATTCTAAATGTGCTTCGGCTGATCCCCTGCCTCCCGCAGGGGCAGGTGCCCCCCATGTCGCTGCAGCCTCTGCCTCTCTGTATTAACTCACTGCCACTTCCATCCTTTGTGGAGTTTACCCGCCCCGAGGATAAGCATTTGCCTGCCAGGTCTCCGTGTTCACCAAGCTCTTCCTCCCCACTTTCTCCCGGGGACCCTTCCACGGGTGTCTTGCACTCAGCACGTCATGTTTGAGCCCATGTCCTCCCCTTCCAGTATTCCCGGTTCCAGGAGGTGCATTACCACCACCGCCCCTCCTTGGGCCCCAGTCACCAAGGCAAAGGCCTGGGTATCTATGTGTCTCCCCCTTGTCCTACTTACAATTCATCACCAGCCCTGACACTTCTGTAAACCTGCCCCTTCTCTCCATCCCACAGTCCATCCTGAGCTAAGCCACCATCTTCCCTGGCTTGGACCACAGCAGCCTCGTGAGTGGGTCTTCCTGCTTGTACTTCCTTCCCTCCAAACTGCTGGGCACTCTGCAGCCAGGAAGGTCTTTAAAATGCAATGTGATGGTGTCATTTCCTGCTTAGACCTCTTTGATGGCTTCTTACTGCTCTTAGCGAAAAATGTAAACTCCTTACAAGGCAAGAAAATCAAACTCCCCAAGGGCCTGCTACCAGGGCAGCCTCCTGCCCAGCCTCTTCCCACACCCTCCCCTATTTTCTCTTCTTACCACATATACTCAGCATATTTCAGCTCATTACTTTCCATGTTTCTTCTTAAAAAAAAAAAAAAAAACTACAGAAGCTGTGGTTTTGGTGCAATAAACTGTACACATCTTATAGCTTGATTGACTTTTCAACAATTTTTTTATTTATTTTTAAGTGGTAAAATAGTTAACATAAAATTTAAAGTAATCTTTTTTGTGTGTGTGGTCCAGTCCACCAGGCTTTCTTTTAATGGGCAGATTCAGCTCATTTTCATAGTGGGTATAGAAGGTATGCCTGGTCTTAGTTTTGCTGTTTTACTTTATGTTATCTATTTTTATAGCTTCTTTTTGTTCTCTTTTAACTATATGGTCTGTATTTTCTTTGCTTTCCTTTTTTAAATGTGTGGTTCTTTTATATTCTTGTGTTTTTTTTGGTATCATTAATCTACAATTACATGAGGAACATTATGTTTACTAGGCTCCCTCCATCACCAGGTCCCCCCACAAACCCCATTACAGTCACTGTCCATCAGCGTAGTAAGTGCTGTAGAGTCACTACTTGTCTTCTCTGTGTTGCACAGCCCTCCCCGTGCCCCCCCACTTTATACATGCTAATCATAAGGCCCCCTTTCTTCTTCTTCCCCCCCTTCTCCCTCCCTTCCCACCCACCCTCCCCAGTCCCTTTCCCTTTGGTAACTGTTAGTCCATTCTTGGGTTCTGTGATTCTGCTGCTGTTTTGTTCCTTCAGTTTTTGCTTTGTTCTTATACTCCACAAATGAGTGAAATCATTTGGTACTTGTCTTTCTCCGCCTGGCTTATTTCACTGAGCATAATACTCTCTAGCTCCATCCATGTTGTTGCAAATGGTAGGATGTTTTCTTCTCATGGCTGAATAATATTCCATTGTGTATATGTACCACATCTTCTTTACCCATTCATCTACTGATGGACACTTAGGTTGCTTCTGTTTCTTGGCTATTGTAAATAGTGCTGTGATAAACATAGGGGTGTATTTGTCTTTTTCAAACTGGGCTGCTGCATTCTTAGGGTAAATTCCTAGGACTGGGATTCCTGGGTCAAATGGTATTTCTATTTTGAGCATTTTGAGGAACCTCCATACTGCTTTCCACAATGGTTGAACTAGCTTACATTCCCACCAGCAGTGTAGGAGGGTTCCCCTTTCTCCACAGCCTTGCCAACATTTGTTGTTGTTTGTCTTTTGGATGGTGGCCATCCTTACTGGTGTGAGGTGATATCTCATTGTGGTTTTAATTTGCATTTCCCTGATGATTAGTGTTGTGGAGCATCTTTTCATGTGTCTGTTGGCCATCTGAATTTCTTCTTTGGAGAACTGTCTGTTCAGCTCCTCTGCCCATTTTTTAATTGGATTGTTCGCTTTTCGTTTGTTGAGGTGCGTGAGCTCTTTATACATTTTGGATGTCAACCCTTTATCGGATCTGTCGTTTATGAATATATTCTCCCATACTGTAGGATGCCTTTTTGTTCTGTTGATGGTGTCCTTTGCTGTACAGAAGCTTTTCAGCTTGATATAGTCCCACTTGTTCACTTTTGCCTTTGTTTCCCTTGCCGGGGAGATGTGTTCATGAAGAAGTCGTTCATGTTTATGTCCAAGAGATTTTTGCCCATGTTTTTTTCTAAAAGTTTTATGGTTTCATGACTTACATTCAGGTCTTTGATCCATTTTGAATTCACTTTTGTGTATGGGGTTAGACAATGATCCAGTTAGTTTCATTCTCTTACATGTAGCTGTCCAGTTTTGCCAGCACCATCTGTTGAAGAGACTGTCATTTCCCCATTGTATGTCCATGGCTCCTTTATCAAATATTAGTTGGCCGTATATGTTTGGGTTAATGTCTGGAGTCTAATCTGTTCCACTGGTCTGTGGCTCTGTTCTTGTGCCAGTACCAAATTGTCTTGATTACTGTGGCTTTGTAGTAGAGCTTGAAGTTGGGGACCGAGCTTCCCCCAACTTTATTCCTCCTTCTCAGGGTTGCTTTGGCTATTTGGGGTCATTGGTGGTTCCATGTGAATTTTAGAACTATTTGTTCCAGTTCATTGAAGAATGCTGTTGGTAATTTGATAGGGATTGCATTGAATCTGTATATTTCTTTGGGCAGGATGGCCATTTTGATAATATTAATTCTTCCTAGCCAGGAGCATAGGATGGGTTTCCATTTGTTAGTGTCGTCTTTAATTTCTCTTAAGAGTGTCTTATAGTTTTCAGGGTATAGGTCTTTCACTTCCTTGGTTAGGTTTATTCCTAGATATTTTATTTTTTTGATGAAATTGTGAATGGAATTGTTTTCCTGATTTCTTTTTCTATTAGTTCATTGTTAGTGTATAGGAAAGCCTCAGATTTCTGTGTATTAATTTTGTATCCTGCAACTTTGCTGTATTCTGATATCAGTTCTAGTAGTTTTGGAGTGGAGTCTTTAGTGTTTTTTATGTACAATATCATGTCATCTGCAAAAAGTGACAGTTTGACTTCTTTATCGATCTGGATTCCTTGTATTTTTTTGTCTTGTCTGATTGCCGTGGCTAGGACCTCCAGTACCATGTTAAATAACAGTGGGGAGAGTGGGCATCCCTGTCTTGTTCCTGATCTCAGAGGAAAAGGTTTCAGCTTCTCGCTGTTCAGAATAATGTTGGCTGTGGTTTTTTCATATATGGCCTTTATTATGTTGAGGTACTTGCCCTCTATACCCATTTTGTTGAGAGTTTTTATCATGAATAGATGTTGAATTTTGTCAAATGCTTTTTCAGCATCTATGGAGATGATCATGTGATTTTTGTCCTTCTTTTTGTTGATGTGGTGGATGATGTTGATGGATTTTTGAATGTTGTGCCATCCTTGCATCCCTGAGATGAATTCCTATAGTAACCATTTTTAAGTATACAATTCATTGATATTAAATTAAATGCATCCATAATGTTATACAACCATTACCACCATCCATTTCGATAAATCTTTAATTTTGTAAAACTGAAACTCTATTATCAATAATTCCCCATTCCCCTGTCCCACCAGCCCCTGGCAAGCATCATGTTACATTCTGTCTCTGAATTTGACTGCTCTAGGTAACTCATATAAATGGAATCATATGGTGTTTGTCCTTTGAGACTTGCTTATATCACTTAGCACAATGTCTTCAAGTGTCATCCATATTATCTCATATTGCAGAATTTCTTTCCTCTTTACAGTTGCGTACTATTCCGCTGCATGTGCACACATTCTGCTTATCCATTCACCATCCATGGCATGGCACTTAGGTTGCTTCCACGTTTTCAGCTTGGTTGACATTTAACTGATGTCACTACTGCTCAGACTGAGATGTAGAACATTTCAGTACCAGAGGTCCCCCTTATAGTCCTTTCAGACACTACCTACCACCTCCCCCCATTAAGCCAACTTTGTGTTCTTCTGTGTCTGGATTCTGTTGCTCAGCTTTATGTCTGTGAGGTTGATCCATGTTGCTTGTACCAGTAGCTCACTCATTCTTATTGCTGCTCGTGTTGCATTGCCTAAATATACCACTGTTTGTGCCTTCCGCTGTCATGGCATTTGGGCAGGGTCATGGGCTAATATGGGACACTTGGGTTGCTTCCACCTTTTAGCCATTGTGAAAAATGTTGCTGTGATCCTGAGTGTACAAATATTTCTTTGAGTCCCTGCTTTCAGTGCTTTTGGGTATTTACCCAGAACTGGAATTGCTAGATCATATATAGTAATTCTATTTTCATTTTTTTATAGAACCACCATACTGTTTTCTATAGCAGTCACACTGACAGCAAACAAAGTGTTCCAATTTCTTCATGTCTTTGCCAACACTTGTTATTTTCTGGTTTTTGATAGTAGCTATCCTAATTTGTGTGAGGTGGTATCTCATTATGGCTTTGATTTGTATTTCCCTAATGATTAGTGATGTTGAACATCTTATCGTGTGCTTATTGGCTATTTGTATTTCTTCTCTGGAGAAATAAATGTCTATTCAAGCCCTTTGCTGGTATATTAGTTGGGTTGTTTGGGGTTTTTCAGGTTGAATATAGGAGTTCTTTATATATTCTGTATATTATCTTGTTGCCTTTTGACATGCCCCCGCCATTCTTCCGGTACTTTCTGACTGTCCGAGACAGTCAGATGCTTCAGATGCTCTACTTCCCCTGCCCAGCCTGGAATCTAAGGAGCCCCGGCTCCTGTTAGTGGAGAACAGCATTTAGAAATAGATCTGTGTTTCAGGTTTGCTCACTGGTCTTGGAGGCTTGCTGTTCCCAGGCCCTGTCAGTGGTCAGAGCTAGAGAACGCGTGTGTGTGTGTGTGTGTGTATGTGTGTGTCTGTGTGTCTATATGTGTACATGTCCTTATATTTACATTCACTTCCATATGTACACAAAATCTGGCTCCCACCATCTTTAACACATTCACTCTTGCTCAGTCCCTCTGTCCATGGCCAGTCTCCTGCTGCCCTGGCGCCGCCTCACTCGGCCATCTCCTTGCTCCCCCCAACCCCCCCTACCCCCACTGCCGGCTTCAACAAGTGTCAGGGAAGGGAAAGGGGCCCAATGGCTTTCTGAGTGAATTATTCAATTATTCAGGAAGGAAGGAAGCAACGAAACAAGGCCAGCGCCAGAATTCCAGGAGCGTGAGGACAGCGGCTGTGCATTTCTGCCTTTGTGACTGGCTGGGAGCCTGAGGACTTGCGTTCACTGACCCCAAGGCTGTGACTTCGGCCTCTGCCTCAGTGCTCCTGGGAGGCTTGTTGGCTGGCCCTGAAGCAGGGATGCCCACCAGACCTGGGGGTAAGCCGCTCTGCCCTGGCCCCACACCTGTAAGGCTGACAACTGTTGGCAGCTGCTGGAAGTGGGGACGCTGCCCCGGGCCCGCCCAGGACTTGAACCCTATCAAGAGACCCTGGGCCTGGCAGGATGAGGCACGACGCTGCAGCCTTGGGGCCCCCTGCCTGCTAGGGGGAACTGGCAGGCTGTCCCAGGGGGTCAGGCTGGAAATGGGAAGAGATTCATCCATGATGCAGAAGCTCTTGGCTGCATACAACCTCCGCACCCCTTGCTCACTTAAGCTGCACTTTACAGTCCAGATGGTTCAGAGGCTTCCCTCTCATCTCAGCTCCTGGAATGTGAAGGTTCTGCTTGCCGCTGTGTTCCAGCATTTCCACCCACACGGGGATACCTGGGGGGGGAGGTCCTCTCTGTATGAAAGAAACCCTGGCTCAGGCCCACCACCAGGTTGCAGCCAGTCTTGGGCAGCCAGGCAAAGCCGTGTCCAGGCTGCCTTGCAGCCTGGGCGGCCTTTGGCATGAGAGCTCACTGACATCTGCTCTGTGGGGGGCCCTCAGGGAACTTGAAGCCCATCTGGGGTCAGGGAGCCCCACCCAGTCAGGGGGCAGAGGCCCCGCCCTGTAACCCCAGAGATGTACACCTGGGGCTGAGGTAGCAGGCGCCCTGCAGGTGATGGAGACAGGGAAGGCGAGGATGATAGAAAACCCTGGCAGAAAAGCCTCCACAAAGGCAGGCCACAGGGGTACATTCAGGTTTAAGGAGGCCTGCAGCTTATGTAATTTGGGGGGATCTTTAAGAAAAACAGCTCAAAATTATGAAGAAAATCATGTGCAAAACTTGGAAGATGTCCTGCAACGTAGGCTTCATTAGCTGGCTTGGAAACCTCCCCCTGTCCGGCAGCCCCTGCCCACCTGGAGACTCCTGGCTGCTCACGACTTCCCCGGGCCTCAGCTCCTTGGGAAGCCTCTCAGAGTCGGCTGAGGACTCTTCTCTTTTCCAGAGCGTGTAGTTCTATTTATTTTTCTTTCTCCCCTTTGGAGTTCTGAAGGCCAGTTACTGTGTTTTCCTTATACCTGTCTCTAGTAGAAATCAAGTGCTTAATAAACATTTATAGATCAAATTGAAAAAAGAAGGAACAAGATTTTGTGTAGAAGAAAGATATTTTAAGCTTTAATTATATGCCAGGCCACTTACATACACTACTGTGTTCTAATAATCCCAACAACCCATTCTGCTGTGTTACAGGTAGGGGAGCTGCAGCTTAGGGAGGGAACTACTTGTCTGCCAGACTCCAAAGCCCACGTCCTTTCCCCCCGTGGGTCATGGAAGGGTGGTGGGGTGTCAGGCAGGAAGGGGAACTAGAGAAATCGTCCTAGCAGTGAGGCGACTTGGGGGAGGGAGCATGGGAGCCAGCGGGAGGCGGAGGAATAGGTGCAGTTCTGGGGTACGCACCCGAGGACGACGTAAGGGGAGAAGAAGTCGGCTGGAACCCAGTTGGGAAGCCACCCCCCCCCAGTAGAAAAACATGACCCCCTGTGGCTCTGTAGGTCAGCTCATTTCAGGATATTTGAGCCAACATTTCCTGGGGGGCTGCCAAGTATGTGGGCCTGGGCTGGGTGTGGGAAGTCGGCCTGATTCATACCCTGGAACCTGAACCGACTCCTGTCACACTCAGCAGAGGGTGTCGGCAGCTAAAGGAGGCACAGCCGGAACGCCGTGTGCGCTCAGAGGAGGGAGTGGCCCTGCCTGGTCATAGGACGACTTCATGCTGGAGGAGTTGGAGAGCAAGGGGGCCTATGGCCCTTGGAAATGACGTGCATAGCACTTTACAGTTTATAAAACACGTCAGTATGTGTAATTGGGTCCAAGAGCAGGTAGGGAAGCAGAAACCGTGGTGTCACCTGCATGGCGCACGGGGCCTGGCAGACAACGCGCATCGCTCTTATTTGCTAAGTTAACAAAGGAGCCCTTGAGGCTGGTAAGCGGCTCCTCTCTGCGAGCCTGTGAGTCAAGGCTGGGCGGTGTCAGAGGAAGACTTTTATTTAGGGACCGTAAGCCTGGAAAAGAATAAGGTGCCCCCCACTCACTATGTACAAATTAAAATAAAGCTAGTCCTGAACCACAAAAATAAAAGTAAGGATGTCCTATAGTGCTCTAAATTTTTCCATTATGACTTTTTTCTTACAATGATTTTTTTAAATGAATCATTTCTCCAAAACTTCTCATTTAGGGTGTGCCCTGCTTTGCTGATGCCAAGGTGCAGATGAGGATTGGGTCTTCCAGCCTTAACTTTGTGCTTCCACCTCCTACTGACTCCAGTGTTGACTCCTGGCAACAGGCTATCCAGGGTGCAGAGAGATGCCCAGCCGTGCAGGCCAGCAGGCCTGAATTTGGCCATGACACCACCTCTTAGCAGCCATGCCCATTTGGATCAGCCACCTAGTCTCTCTGAGCCTCAGCTTCCTTATGAATAAATGGGCTGAGTAGCTACCTCGTAGAGTTGGGCATGAGGGGAAATGAATGAGGCATGCAAAGGGCCTAGCACAGGATCTGGCACCCAGTGCGTGCTCGGGCAATACCAGGAGGGTCCTCAGCTTTCTGCAGCTCTAGCCTGAAGCAGTCCTTAGCCTTCATGCAGCAGAGCCCCAGTGGCCACCGGTGTGAGAAGGGGGGCCGGGGTCTTTCTCCCACCTGACCTAGATAGGCAGCTCAGCCTTAATTCTTGGCCTGAAATGGGCCCTTAGTGCTTGGACCTGCCTGTCTGTCCTCCAGGCCACACTGAGGGGTTAGTTAGGAAGTGTGCACAATGGGCTTATTGTTATTAGAGTAAAACAGAAATAGCTTTGGAACCAGAGACTGCAGGGGTGGGGGAGCACGGGTGCTGGGCGTTACCTGCTTTTTAGAGAAGCTGTTTACTAAACCTCAAACTCAGAGTACGCTTTGGGTGGGCCCCCCAAAGGCAAGCCCTCCTCAACCTGCAGCTGCGTCACT
Source organism: Manis javanica (assembly GCF_040802235.1). NCBI lineage: Eukaryota > Metazoa > Chordata > Mammalia > Pholidota > Manidae > Manis > Manis javanica. The sequence goes on from NC_133163.1 coordinate 123,426,097, forward strand.
CTCCTGACCTCTGCCCAGCACCAGCCTCCCTCATCATGTCCCCCTGCCTGTGCCCACCCTGTGCCTTTACACCCTCTCTCTGTTGAAGAGGGCCCCAGACTGCTAGAACCTACCCAGAGCAGGAAATGCCTGGGAACTTAGGTTCCCCAAGGACGGGCAGCATGGAGGTATCAATGCCACAACTCTGAGGTGTCCCCAGAGCTCTGCATGGCATCGGGCCAGGGTCACACTCTGTGCAGCTTTGCTTGACACCACACTCTTGCCTGGCTTCTTCCTCTCTGGTCCCTGCCCCACTTCCCATTTCCTGTTGTTCTTCTCCCCTTGGAGAGTGTCCTGATAAATCAGCTTCACACAATCCGTCACTCAGTTTGCCTGGGGGACGTAGGACCAGGCACAGCGGGGGAGGTGTCCGGGGGAGGCGTGTCCTCTGACCGGCTCCTGGGAGCTGCGCGTGCACAGGTGCCAGCTGGTCTCTGTCCTTGCAGAGAGGAAGGGTGTGGTGAGGAGGAAGGGGCCTCTCTGGCCTGTGCCCCCTCTGTAGCCTTGGAGCCGAGGTGCTGACTGAGCTCTCTGCTGGCATGAAGTGGGCACTGAGAAAAAGCCCACAGGCCAAGGCTGGACTCTAAGAATGCCTCCTTGTTTGGCAGACCACCTGTGCCAGAGTCAGGGGGCCACTGCCTGTGGTGTTGAGCAGGTCACAGCCCTTCTACAAGTGGAGCGAGGCAGCGGCAGTTCTTAGGGAACAAGACCAGGACCAGCTGGGCACTTAGATGCGGGCTCTGACCTTCAGTGACTCTGCTCGGATCCTTGGCTCGCATCCCAGAACTCCCACTTTGGGAGAAGAGAAGAATAAATTGTGTTCTAGGTACTCAGCCACAAAGGCAAAGTGATGGTGATGAACAGTGAGAAGGGGGGCCGGGAGAGCAGGCTCCCCCTCCAGCCAGAATGGACGTGCGGGGGTGACAGATGCAGTTGCTGCATGGGGAGAACGTAGAGTCAGCTGAAGGCCGGCACGAGAGGCAGACACCGCCCTGGCTCCAGCACGAACCACCCACCAGCCCGAAGGACCAGGCGCCTGCAGGCCGACGACGTGGAGGCACGGTGGCGGAGTGGTCAGGGGTGCCCGTTAAAGACACCCTGAACCACACTTGAGACCCTGCGACGTTCTTGAACCCTCTCCAGCACTTCTCAGAGAGGGGGCAGCCATGGTGTGGCTCCTGGGGGGCTGCGGATGGCGGGAGTGTGGGCAGGGTTACTGAATAAAATACAGGGCACCCAGTTAGATCTGAATCTCAGAAAAACAAGAAATAATTTTTTAGTATAAGCTTGTCTCCAGTATTGCATAGGATGTACTTATACTAAAAAACGATTTGTTGTTTATCTGAAATTCAAAATAACTGTGTGTCCTGTATTAATTAACTAACTAATTAATTAACTTTTTTTTTCTAAATCTAGCAACCCTAGGTGGGGAACAAAATGGTTGAAGAAATGGGATGTTTATCCCAGCAGTCCGTAGTCTGTGGGGGTCAGGTGCATTGGCTTTCAATATCATAAGGGCTGTCTTGAGAAAGAGTTAGAATCAGAAGATGGAAACGATTGCATTTTGAAACAGCAGCTATACAGTCTGTTCTAGAAGAGAATAAGTGACAGAAAGAAGCTACAGTGCCAGTTGCAGGTCTGGCTATGCCACCTACTTGCATGCAACCTGGGCAAGTTCTGCCCTGAGCCTCAGTCTCCCCATCCGCGTTCTTCTCCATGGACATGCTCTCCGAGCCCACAGGCCTGCAGCCCATTCCAGCCTGGTCCGTAGTCTTACTCCCAACACATTTTTTCTAGCTGGTGAATCCCGAGTGACTGCCCTGAGTTTCTGGAACATGGGCTGCTGAGGATGCAGAGGCCAGTGTATCTCCCTGGTTCTCCTACATGTGGATGTGGGAGCAGATGGGGTGAATCAGAGCCCTACGACCATGCCACCATGCTCGCCGTTTTGCCTAAACACAGCCCTGCAAGGATCTTGCTCCACCGAGCCAGGAATCTGGTGACTGGGCAGCCCTGAGCCCCTGTCTGGAGGAGAGGTGCCTCTGAATGGCCGCTGGCTGTAGGAACTGGCCCCAGCAGAGGCTGAGGCCCTTCACCTTGGTCCTGGAAGGCTCTGTCAGCTCCACCCTTCTTGGAGGAGGCAAAGCCTCAGAGGAAACATCTCAATTCAGGCCTTGCTGGCCAGAACTGAGGCTGTGGCCATCTGGAGGGTGCTTGTGCACCAGTCACCTCAACCCCATTCCAAGATGCACACCGGGGAACCAAGGCCCTGCCAGAGTCCACTTGCTGGAGGCCAGTTCAGGACTCAGTGGCCAAGCAATAGCGCACAGCCTCTGCTCAGTTCTCACAGCCTGCCACACATGACCCCAAGCCTCAGAGTGAACTCACGTCTACTGTGCTAGGCACCTGTACACACACTCAAACTCCACAGTAACCTGGCAGGATTTGTCCCAGTCCCTGTTTCTTCATTGACCCCATGGATACAGGAGACAACGAAGGCTCACAGAAGTGCAGACACTTGCCTGAGGCTGGTGAGTGGCAGAGCTGGTGTTTAACCCCAGGCCCCCACCTGCAGGCATGCTGCTCCCTGTCCCTTCTCATCTGCACACACAGCCCTCTGCGGCCAGCTTTCCCCAGATGCCCCCCCACTTCCCCACAGAAGCCCTTCTCTCACCATCACTCTAAACACTGCTCCAACGCTGCTCCTCACTGCAGGCCCAGCTTCCACCCCATGACTCCTGGCATTTGCACAACTCTCTAGTTTACAAAGCTTTTCTCAGTGTGTTATGTCATGTTGACTTCCCCAGCTGAGACTCTAGCCCCAGTGGGGAGCACCTGGGCTCCCCAGGCAATTACCCTTGAGAGGCCAGAAAGATTGCCTGTGTGCAGGGCGTTCCTTGTGAAATGTCAAGGCTGTTCCAAGCAAACAGAAACAGGCCTTGAGCCAGCTCAGCGGCCGCACGGAGGATCCTGGGAATTAAGGCCTCCCAGGCTGCAGCTCAGCTCTCCTCTCTCCTTCCAAGCACCACCCACATCGGCACCTGTGCAGGGGAAGGTCCAGCTCGTTAGCCACCCAGGGAGCTGCAGATGGGAGCCCAGCAGCCTCTCCTCACCCCTCATCCCCGTGGTCAGGAGGTTAGGTGTCATTCCTTGGCTCCCTCTTGTCCCCCGAGGACTCCCACACCTACGTGGACGTCTACCTAAGCTTGCTCTGAAAGGGCCTGGCTGAGGACTCCCGGCCAGCAGGGCACAACCTGGATTCTCTTCAGTAAGTCTTCCCTTGTCAAACTTTCTGCAGTTCCCCAGAGACCTACAGAAAGTGCTTTTTTCAAAGTCCTAGCTCAGCATAGAAAGCACTGGACTTTGAGCCAAAAATCCTAAACTTAAGTCCTGGCTCTGTTGCCTTTGAGCCGTGTGTTCGGCAGAGCGCCACGTGCAGGTGTGCAGGCTGTGCACCACCTTGGGGTCCAGAGAACAGCATCCACAGCTCCTGGAGGCTTGTTAGAAATACAGAATTTTGGGTTCCACCTCAGAGTAACTAAAGCAAAATCTGTTTTAACAAGATCCCCAGGTGACTCGAACCTCCAAGTTCACAAATCACCGACATGGAATGAATGACCCCAGGCTGTGTGACACCACTTACACAGGCCATGGCGTGAGTGGAGTGCCTGGAGTCTGCCAGCCCTGCCTGGGCAAATCCTCTTTGGGTCTCATTTTCTGGCCAGCGAAACGGAGACAAGAATGCTTCTCCCCGAGCTGCTGTGCTGCTGAAATGAGGGCCGAGCAGACGGACGGCTGGCAAGGCCGGTTCTCAAGGACGGCCAGCGCGGGCTGATGCGGCTGCCGTTCCTGTGAGGTGAGCTTGGGCTTTGGGGAATAGCAGGATTGGAGAAAAAAGGGCTTTGAGGGGAATCAGGTTTTGGAGCTAGAAAGGATTTCAGGGAATCCTCTGTTCAAGCAAATATCCCATTTCACTCAACAACTTCATAGAAGATGAAACCGAGGAAGGAAAGCAAGACTAATGGTGGGAGGCTGTGTGAAGACCGGAGCCACCGCTGCCCTGTAAGGCCGCTGTGTCCCCTCTTCACCGTGCGGAGATGACCTCAGAGGGAACCTGGACGTAATTTGCATCTTCCTCAAAATAGAATAGCTAAGTAAATAAATGGGCAGCTCTTTCTCAGAATTAAAAGGGGGAATGTCAGGACATATGAGACCACTCTGAAATGTGTGTATCGACATCCACTTTCTAAGGACCTAGATGTTGCTAGGCTTTGTGCTGGGCCCTGGAATATAGGATGGACAAGGCAGAATCCAGTCCCTACCTTGCTCCCAATCTGGAAAAGACACATGACATATGCACCAGAAAAGTTGACAGTCAGTCGAAGACCGTGGGTGGTAAGTCCACTGACTTTATGTGCTACTGGAGACATAGGAGATGCTAGAAGACACAGGATTGGAAAGGCCTGAAAATAGGTAGGGTTCAGATAAGAGGGGAATAGAGATGACTGAGTGCAAAACTGGAAATGTACAAGTTGTGTTTAAGGGACTGAGGATGGCTTGATTTATCTAGAACAGAGGTGTCTCTGTCCTTCCAAGCTGCTATCACAAAATACCAGAGACAGGGGGACTGATAAGCAACAGTAATTTATTTCTCACAATTTTGGAGATTGGAGAGTCCAAGGTCAAGGCCCTGACAGATTCAGTGTCTGATCAGAGCCCACTTCTTGGTTTTTAGATGGTGTCTGTTTGCTGTGTCCTCACATGGCCGAAGGGGGAAGGGATCTTCTCTGGGTCTCCTTAATAAAGGCACTAATCCCAGTCAGGAGGGCTCTACCTTCATGGCCTAATCACCTCCCAAAGGCTCCGCCTCCTAATAACGTCAACCGGGGGTTAGGATTTCAACATACAAATCTGGGGGGACACAGACATTCAGACCATAGTGAGAGGTTAGCAAAATTTTTTTGTAGGCCAGAAGACCAGATAGTCAACATTTTAGGCTGATAATCAACATGATTCCCCATTACAACTGCCCGGCTCTGCCCTGGTGGCTGGCAAGCAACACTAGGTAATAAGGCCACAAAGGAGCATGGCTGGATTCCAACACAACTTCATGCACAAACACTGACGGTTGGGGTGTATATAATTTTTGTGTCACGAAATGTTATATCCTTATTTTTATTTTTTTCAACCATTTAAAAATATACAAATCATACTTTGCTTACAGGCTGTACAAAAGCATGTGATGGCCCAGATTGGATGGCAGGCTGCAGTTTGCCCGTATCTGATCTAGGGACAGGGTGAAAGCAGGCTGGTGCCAGGCCATGCTGGGCAGTGGATGACCGGCTAAAAAATCTGGCCTTTTCCCAAACCCAAGTCAGACGCAGGCAACCATGATATTCAGACATCCCTAGGCTGAACCCCTCTCCCAAGACATCTTCCTAGATAAGTGGCTCCCAACACCCCAGGGAGGGATCCATGATTGTCGTACTTTTCACTGAAAGGGCCCAGATTGAGGGAGGGGAGGTCTGGGGGATAACACTGGGGGTCGGTTGTTAGGTTTGAAAGCCCAAGACACCTGTGAATCAGCCAAGTGATTAAATGGAACTATTCAAGTTATTGAGTGTTGAATCTGGAGCTGCGAGCTGATGATGCAGATAGTATTTTAGCTCGCGGGAACTGACCAGCACCTTCCGGGAAGGATGTAGCAAGGGAGGAGAGCGAAGCCGGGACTGAGCCTCGGGTGCTGTTTCCGGGGGCGGCTGAGGGCCAGGAGGGCTGGGCCTCCGGTGATGAGGTCTCTCTGGAGGATGAGAAAGGGGTGTGTGCCGCGCGCCGCTCACCTCTCCGGCACCTGTGGCGCCCAGCAGCCAAGAAGGAAGAGTGGCCTGCGTGCCTGATGCTGCAGAGAGCAAGGGGGGATGAGGACGACAAAGAATTTGGGGATTCGGTGACGGGGAGGTCTTTGGTGACCTTGACGAAGGCAGGTCAGTGAGGAGGTGGGTCAGGAATCCAGAGAGAATGGTGATGCTGCAAACAATTCTTTGGAGACATTCTAACCTCTGCGAAATGGATGAAATTCAGCATTAGTCATAGGGAAGGAGGAGAGATTGAACTGAATTCCACAAACGTCTACTGAGTGCCTACTGTGTCCCAGGCCCGGTGCCAGGAACCAAGGAGAGCTGCAAGGACGGGAAGAGATGAGGCCTGGTAACCACATCTCAATGTGATCAGCATCCAAATAGGCATAAATGACATGTGGCACTGGCAAAAGGGATGTTGGAGCCACAGATTCTGTTTTTGGGGATCAGAAAAAGCATCCCAGAGTAGGTGCTATCTGGCCTGGTGCTTGTAGATGAGGAAAGATAAAGGAAAGGCCTGCCAAGCAGTGGGAAAGAGGGTTTCACAACGGCAGAGTTCAGTTTCCGTGGCGTGGTGGTGACCACGTTCGCCTGACAAAAGGCCGAGTTAGGAAGGAATGGGCAAGGTTTTGGGAACAGCAAGTGATGTGCTGTGGCCTGATGGGTGGAGATACTGATAGGACACAGGGACTGACTTTTGGAGCTGTGACATCACCAAGGTGTAATAGCTATGTGGCCTTGGGTCCTGTAAACTAGTGAATCTCAGTTTCATCTGTAAAATGGGGAGGATAATGTTTATCATATAGAAATATCATGAGGCTTAAATGAGATAATAAAAGTGAAAGCAACTACCAGAACAATTATTTAAAATGCAGTGATATTTGCGAAATTAGATTTTTAGATGATTTGCATTTTAGTAAGATTGCTCTTGTAGTGGTGTGCAGGACAAATGGGGACAGGGGGCTGGGGACGAGACAAACGGGAGACTGGGAGTACTAAGGCCAGTCACGAGCTACCGTAGAACTAGTTAATAAAGAAAAACAAACCAATGAGCTATTGTGGGAGCCCAGAGGAAAGCTGGATTCTGATGACCATACAAAGGCCTGGCCCGGGGATGGCTGAATGGGGGGATTCTATGAATGAGGGCATGTCGGGGGCAGGAGGGGTAACAGGGAAGATAGAAGGAAAGGCGTATGGAATGATTTCAGGTTTTCTAGCCTGAGTGGGCAGTGGAGTTCTTAACTGAGCTGGCAGATACAGGAGAAAATGTGGGTTTTGGGAAATTATGTATTTAATTTTGGACAAATTGAGTTTGAGGATTCTGAAGAATGCCAGATGGAGAAGGCCTGGAGGAGCTGGAAATGGAGATCAGAACTCCAGAGAGGAGGGGCCTGGAGGTTCGGGTCTGAGCTGTTGGCAAGCAGAAGGGAAGGCCTAGCTCCTGGAGAGAGAACACCAAGGTCCAGATGATGAGGGCTCGGGAAGGTCCTTAAGAGCCCAGTTTTTAGGTCAGGTGGGAATAATCCAAGACATAGTTCACACAGAGCTTTATAGTTTGTTAGAGACCACGGGTGCTTCAGTTATTTGAATGCAGACACAGAGGTGGAGGTTCAGAGCTAGAAGGGAGCATCTAATCTTTTATTTTATTCAGTACGTCTCAGGGCCAGGCACTATGAATAAATAAATGGAGAGAAGAGAAGGCTTCTTCCTGAGAGAATGACTAAAAATTATAGAAGGAATAAAGGAATTAGAAAATCACAGGATAAGAGAAATTAAAGAGGACACTAACAAATGGAAACCCATCCCATGCTCTTGGCTAGGAAGAATTAATATAGTCAAAATGGCCATCCTGCCCAAAGCAATATAGAGATTCAACGCAATCCCTATCAAATTACCAACAGCATTCTTCAACGAACTGGAACAAATAGTTCTAAAATTCATATGGAACCACAAAAGACCCTGAATAACCAAAGCAATCCTGAGAAGGAAGAATAAAATGGGGGGGGGGATCTCGCTCCCCAACTTCAAGCTCTACTAGAAAGCCACAGTAATTAAGACAATTTGGTACTGGCACAAGTACAGACCCATAGACCAGTGGAACAGAATAGAGACTCCAGAAATTAACCCAAACATATATGGTCAATTAATATACAAAAAAGGAGCCATGGACATACAATGGGGAAATGGCAGCCTCTTCAACAGTTGGTGCTGGCAAAACTGGACAGCTACATGTAAGAGAATGAAACTGGATCACTGTCTAACCCCATACACAAAAGTAAGCTCAAAATGGATCAAAGACCTGAATGTAAGTCATGAAACCATAAAACTCTTAGAAAAAAACATGGGCAAAAATCTCTTGGACATAAACATGAGTGACTTCTTCATGAACATATCTCCCTGGGCAAGGAGATATGGGAAACAAAAGCAAAAATGAACAAGTGGGACTATATCAAGCTGAAAAGCTTCTGTACAGCAAAGGACACCATCAATTGAACAAAAAGGCATCCTACAGTATGGGAGAATATATTCATAAATGACAGATCCGATAAAGGGTTGACATCCAAAATATATAAGGAGCTCATGCACCTCAACAAACAAAAAGCACATAATCCAATTAAAAAATGGGCAGAGGAGCTGAACAGACAGTTCTCCAAAGAAGAAATTCAGATGGCCAACAGACACATGAAAAGATGCTCCACATCACTAGTCATCAGAGAAATGCAAATTAAAACCACAATGAGATATCACCTCACACTAGTAAGGATGGCCACCATCCAAAAGACAAACAACAAATATTGTTGAGGTTGTGGAGAAAGGGGAACCCTCCTACACTGCTGGTAGGAATGTAAATTAGTTCAACCACTGTGGAAAGCAGTACGGAGGTTCCTCAAAATGCTCAAAATAGAAATACCATTTGACCCAGGAATTCCACTTCTAGGAATTTACCCTAAGAATACAGCAGCCCAATTTGAAAAAGACAAATGAACCCCTATGTTTATTGCAGCACTATTTACAATAGCCAAGAAATGGAAGCAACCTAAGTGTCCATCAGTAGATGAATGGATAAAGAAGATGTGGTACATATACACAATGGAATATTATTCAGCCATAAGAAGAAAACAAATCCTACCATTCGCAACAACATGGATGGAGCTGGAGGGTATTATGCTCAGTGAAATAAGCCAGGCGGAGAAAGACAAGTACCAAAAGATTTCACTCATCTGTGGAGCATAAGAACAGGAAAAACCGAAGGAACAAAACAGCAGCAGAATCACAGAACCCAAGAATGGACTAACAGTTACCAAAGGGAAAGGGACTGGGGAGGATGGGTGGGAAGGGAGGGATAAGGGCAGGGGAAAAAAAGGGGGGCATTATGATTAGCATGTATAATGTGGGGGGCATGGGGAAGGCTGTGCAACCCAGTGAAGGCAAGTAGTGCTTCTACAGCATCTTACTATGCTGATGGACAGTGACTGTAATGGGGTTTGTGGGGGGGAATTGGTGAAGGGGGGAGCCTAGTAAACATAATGTTCCTCATGTAAGTGTAGATTAATGATACCAAAATAAAATTGAAAAAAAAAAAAGAAAATCACAGGAGCACATTGAAGACACAGTCAGTGGGCTTTGCAGTCAGTCCAGATCCCCCAGGTTTTCATGGAGACATAGATGGAGACAGTACATGACTTACAAGGTGACACAGAAATGGCCCCGTTGGGAATAATAGAATGGGTGTCTTTGTAGAACCTAGCCGAATATTTTCCACTGTGATATTGGTGAATGTCAGCAGACTTTGGAAGTCTATTAAAATCCTCATTTTACAATGAGAAAAATGAGTCTCCAAGAGATGAACCAATACTAGCTGGCTCTGAGAATCTCCCACAGCACCAACACCGACCAACAGCGGCAGTGGGAGTGAGCCCCGGGCTGCCTTTGGCCGCCTGAGCTGGAGGAAGGCTGGGAACCAGGGCCTCGGATGCCTGGGGAGGAGACGCGGGGGTGGGGATGTGGAGGGGAGGCACAGCACTTCGGGTTCAAGTTGCTGGTTTTGCAAAGTGTAAAATTACTGCACAAATCCCAGAGAATAAACAGAGTTAACACCCCATTAAATACAATGGACTTTCAGTGTGAGCTCCAGACGTGCTTAGATTGAAACTAGCTGAGCAGGAGCTGACCCAGGAGTACGATGTGTCGCATGCACTGCTTCACAGCTTTCAAAAAAGAAAAACCCAGCGCAGGGAGAAGAGAGCGCCCGCAGCAGCTCCGCAGGCTCCGGGCTGAGGACCCCGGAATGAAGTCTTTCTGGAAGGTAAGAAAGGGCTGTGTGCTGCTTGCTATTTTTAAACGTGCAGGAGCAGCACATGTATTCCTGCCCAGTGCCCTTCTCCACAGAGGAGGGGCCCCGGGGAATGCAGCCAGGAATTTAGATGCTATTTATTGTATTTCCTTTTATCAGTCAAACGATTTTCCTATTTCCCACATAGATAAAGATCTTCTGCTTGCAGCTCCAGCTTGTTGACCTTGTCGGGAGTGCTGTGCAGCCGAGAAATTGGTCCCAGAGAGAGAAGGACATTGTTGTTAGGGGTTTGTTTGGAGGGTTGGGTTTTTCTTCTCCCAAGAGGGAGGAGATCTGTTTACCAAAAAAAACAAAAACAAAAAAACCTTCCCCCAAACAAAAGCTGATTATTTTGTGCATTTTTTTTTTGCAAAACTGCAGGGTTGTTTAAGCAGTTTGGTTCGCCAGCCTCCCCGCACCTCCCCAACCCAACTGTCACCAGGAGCGCGCACACGCCCGCGCACACGCACTTTCACACGCGCGCACACGCTCTCGCGCACACGCTCTCCAGCTGCGCTGCTGTCTTGGCGGGCAGCGGGGCCCAGGGGGTGGCGGGTCGGTCTCAGCCTCTAGCCGAGCCGCTCTGGGCCGTGCCAGTCCTAGCGGCCCCTTGGAGATGCCCGCGTGCCTGGGCTGGAAGCCGGGGGCCGCTGGGGGCGGGAGTCCTGGGCAGGCTGCCCTCGTTGTCTCGCCTCGCCGCGCCCGCTGGCCAGGTTCACGGGCGGGAGCCGGCGACGCTGACCTTCCCCTCCTCGGGAACGGGGCCCGCGGATGCCGCGGGAGGCTGCGGTTTTGTTATTAAATCCTCTTCATTTCTGGCTCCTTCGCAGCCACAACACAGAGCGCGCCAGCCGGCCGGGAGGAACCAGCCCCTTGCGGACTCGCGTGTGGACGGCGAGGAGCTCCGCACCGGCTGGGTCTGCGGTGAAGGTCCAGAGCCGCCGGCTGGCTTAGCCCCGGGTCCTTCCCCAGCCCCGCGGCGCTTCCCGGCCGGGGCAGCAGAGGGCACTGGCTCCCCAGCAGCGCGTCGGGCGCGGGCGGCCCTCCCACACATCTGGAAGTGCGCTCTTGTGAAATACTGGCGGAGGATCTGTGAGATGCGCTGGCACCCGCGTGCACGCACAGCAAGAATTCCACTTTCTCATTATTTCTAGTTCCCCCTCAAGATCTCTTGTGGAATGTGGGACATTTGCCCTGTCGATGCGGCCAGCACGTCCGAGTACCGGGCTTGGTCGGGCCTCTGTGCAAAGCTTGGAGGGACCACCTCTTGTCTGGAGCCTTGGCCCTTCCCTCCCAAGTAGAGGGCGAGAACCTCCCCCCCAGAAAAACAGAACCTCCCAGATCTTCCCCCCTGGGTGGGGGCGGGTGGTGAAAGAAAGCTGAAAATGCCTGGCTTCACCCTCGTGAGCCTCTTGGAGGGCAAATGTCCACATTTCCAGGTCCAGAAACAAGATCTGACTCTAAAAAGGCATCTTCCTAAATCACAAGCTATTAGAAATGCCGATGTGACATGCTGACCATGGAGTCAGGAAAGTCGAAAATGGATGGAGGAGGGCAGAGCTGGAGCCGGGGGAGGGGCCTGGTCGCTATTCTGAGACTGCTCCCTAGACTTCCAAAAGCTGCAGGCATTTAAATGTCCACATTTTCCCGCAGAAGCCAGTCATCTGTACGTCTCTTGGCCAAACAACACATCCGTCTAATATGGTGTGGGAGAAATATGTTACATTCTTTTATGGACAGAATGTTAACACCAGCTAGAATCAATATTTATATCCAAGAACATGATGAACTGGCTTGTTTTGTGCAGCAAGTTTAAGAAAGGGACGGTCAGAGCCAGCTGGGAGGCTCTCCCTCACCCTGCCCAGAAAGGCGGACCCACGGCCAGCCAGCTGGGGCTCAGGCATCCACAGGGTTTCAACCTTGGAGCCCCTGCTCACTCCCCGCCTGTCCCTCTGTCTTGGGCTTGGAAGAGGAAGCCAGCAGCAGCAACGGCGGCAGGCATTTGCAGCTGGAGTCAGGACACTCCGGTCTGCAGGACTCGGCCAGCTAGCAAGGGCTAGAGGGTGGGGTCAGGCTCGCAGGATGGCACTTCCTACTGCACATCAAAGTAGTTGACCCGATATAGTGTAAATCCTTAGATGAAAGACTGCGGGGCTGGAAAGCAAGGAACAGGGTGAGATGGCATTTTTTCCTGGCCAGGTGTTAACCGTGTCTCCTCTTCTCAGAATGCCGTATGTTCCTCCAGAGGCTTTTGGGAAACTCCATCAAGTTCCTCAGGCTGGTTTGCTCCTTAATGCTGTTTTTATTTTACTGCCTTTAGGAGCTTCTGGGCGTGCAGCCTGGAATCAGTGGCTTGCTCCTTGCATGTAAAGTCCTTATCTAATTATAAAAACAAGAACAAACAAAACCCTTCCCCCTTTCCCAGAAGATTGAAGTTTTGCCTGCATTAGAGTATCTAAAAATGTGAGTCCTCTTCATCTCACGGACTGAACTGCGGCCTGGTTTTGCAGAACAAGTAGGCCCACTTTACCTTCGTATTAGCTGCTTACCGTCAAACCACTTTCAAGAACGGCACTTGTCTCTATCATCAGATGCACAGAGCTCATTATGGTATAACCTGCAGAAAAGTCTTTGCTTTAATAGACATGACCTTTAGAAGAGATCCTTTGGCTTATGTGTAAGATCAAGGCGTGATTAACCTTGGCCCCATGAGCTATGGGTCAGGTCCTCAGGCTACCCCTTCTTTGCATGGTCACAATTCACAATTTTCTGTTATCTATAAACATGCTATCATGTTTAGTCCCTGTGATTCACTTGGTCTGTCCTGTCATTTTCATTCAGTTCTAAGAAACAATCAGTAAATATCCTTATCATATTTGCTATAAAATCAGCCAATGATAAACATAATAATATTTCACTTTAAGCCACTAGAATGTCTACCAACTTCTTTATGGACGTCAAGCTCCTCCTGAAGAAATTCCACACAAGAATTCCATGTAGGTTAAATGCTATGAGCGTCTTTAGGAATATTGCTTGATTGAAACCAACAGAAAAGTTGTGCCTGGGTCCAGATGCTAGTCTGGTGTCAAGGGCAGGACGGAAGGGCAGTCAAAGCTAGTAGCAGGCCAAGGACCCAACAGTGGAATCTTTAGTCAGGATGGCACACGTCGGTGGGGGCTTTCTGTCTACGGAGCACACCAAGATTTGAGGGAAGGGCGAACACAAAAGGCTTCTTGGGGGATGTTTGGTAAATGTCATCCCAGGTCCAGGCCTATCTTTTAAGCTCAAGAATTGTCAGTATAGAACCTTACTTAACACTTACATCTGCATCTCAAGGATCTCTGATTTCTAGCCACTTTCAGTCCGCTCCTCCTCCAGGCTTCCCTTGTCAACGACTGGTGTCCGGATGGATCCCAATAGATGGGTGTTGCCAGGCATGTTTGAAGCCTGAGATTGATCTGCAGCTGCTCTCTCTCCCTCCTTCCCGTCTCCACCCACCACTCACATTGTTCATCCTGCTACCCAGACAGCCTTAGTCCATCCTTTTCTCTCCTTCATTCTCCTCTGCTGCCGCTTAGTCTGAGTCCCCTCATCTCTGAGGCTACAGCCACAGCCATGACTTCCCTACTTCAATGCTTGCTCCCCACAACCCACTCTTCAGAGCAGCCAAGAGAATTTTTGAAAACCACAGACCGGATTATTGTATCACTTCCCTCTTTGAAAGCGTCAATGGATTCCCTCTGCATTTAGTATCCCAAATCCTTAGGATGGTCCACAAGACCCTGGATGGTGCGACTCCTCTCTGCTTCTAGCCACTCTTCACCTGGCTTTCTCTGCTCCATTGCTTTGATTTTCACTAAAAGACCAACAAAAGCTGGTCTTCATGCTCCTCTTCTGACTCTTTACCCAAGTCCACTCATTTTTCCTGTCTCATCTTAAGAACCACTTCATTGGAGAGCCTCCCCTGACCTCACAACTATACCCCTAAAACAGATCCCTATTCCCCATGCATGCCAATACCCTTCCAGCATTTGACTCCAAATACTAATGTCCTACTTCTTAGCTTTGTCTAATCATGTTTGTTCCACTGGACAGTAAGCTCCATGAAAGCAAGAATAATGTCTGTTTGCTGTATTCCTCATGCCTGCCACGGAGGAATAAATGTTAAACAAATTAATGAAACTATACTGCAATATGGATGGGTGCTTAAAGGACACTGCCTTCCTAGTGAACCTGCCTGGCCAGCGTTACCCCAGAATTCCTCCTTGAGGAATTCCTCACTGAGGGTTGGGAGAAACCAGTTCAAATTCCCAAATGCTTTTCCAATCTGCTCCTTTACTCTCCCCACTACAGCCTCTTCTTACTTCTTGTCTCCTAACTGGTATCTTAACTGTCTCCTAAACAATCTATTTCCACACTTCCTAGAATTCAGTGGTCTGGCAAGGACTAAGGCCTGCAAACATGGATGGGGGAAAAATTACATCTGGATCTTCATAAACCTTTAACTGAAATTTTGCACTTTGATTATAAATGTTGGCCACAAACCCCAGTAGTGCTGGCAGGACCCGGGACTCTGCCGTTGCCACCCACAGAACCAAAGATCTTTTCACATCACAAAGTTGTTGCAGATGTTGAAAGGTCATTTATGATCATTATTACATTAAAATGATGGTTGTTATTAGACCTGCTGCTAGATTATTTCATTCTCTAAGAATATTCCTATATAACTCACTTTTAATATTTTGATAGCTATACTTCAATATAATTGACTTCCTTTGTAATTCTATGTATTCTATCTTTTGCACTTACAAGCATTATTCTGAGAAGGGTCCATAGGCTTCACGAGATTGCCAAAAGGGTTCATGGCAGAAAAAAGGTTAAGAACCTCTGCTTTAGTATTTCTTCATCTTATGCCACTGCCTTGCGAAACAGCCTCAGGCTTTCCCCCTTGGCTTTGGGAAAAAACCCAAGTCCCTTAGCATGGCATTCAAGGCCCACTTATAATCCATTCCTCTTATTTATTAATATCCTGTATATAACCTGCATTCCAGTCACACTGAATTACTTGAGTACACCAAAAATGTACTCACCTTTCCAGATCAGGTCTGTTTTTAGCTTCTCTTGAACTGCTCTTTTGTAAAGGCCTAGCTCAAAATGTCATCTTGGTAAAGCCCTCTCTTGACCTCCCCCAAGCACTACCACTGAATCCTTCCTTGGTATTTTCCAGAACATTCTGCAAAATCTGTTTACAATCACTCGATAATTTCCTAGACCCTACTGCAGTCACCTTTCATGTTTACTGTTGTTATTGTGAGCTTCCTGAGAGGGACATTTTTAACCTTACACCCCGAACACATAGTAAGTAGTTGATTGTTTAAATGAATGAAGACATCTAAAATACTCATTCTTCTCAGTAAAATCCATAATGACCATTTTAATTTGTCATTAAAAACAAGAACTTCTTTTGATAAATATAAGCCCACTTAAAAAAACCCACCAGCCCCAAGAGACATAGGTTATCATCTAATATGCCACTGCCTGGACCCAGCTGACTTTAATTTCTATACTTGAAGATATGAGAAGTAACCCTAGCAGGGATACATTTGCTGATTCCGTAAGAGGTCTGGCCGTATCACTGCCATCTTCTCCCGTTACTCCTCTCTGAAGGGAGCCAGTGTCTCTGTGACCGTCTCCTTCAAGCAGACGCTTTCCATTACTTGCCTCAGGATTTTCTAACCATCAGGTTACGGTATGATTTTTATGTCCTAGAACATTCAGCTGCTTTATGCCAATCTTAAACAAATGCAGATGCAAGGTTTTATATATCCTTTTCCTAAGGAGTTTGAAAAATTAAAAAGGAGACCGTTCCTTAATTTCATAGTTCAACAAACAGCTTGGGTAACTTGATTTGCGTGTGTGCACCCGCCGAGGCTAGAAGGAATGTTAGCAAACACTGACCCGAAGTTGGAAGCTCAAGAACAAAATTCCTGCGTTTTCCTCCATATTTTATCCTTAATATTATGCCATCTCAGATAAAATCCTTATTAGTTAAGATGCTGACATCCCAAGACTCAGATCTACAGCCCACTGCAAACCCTCTGGCAATTATGGAAACACCATCTCTTGTTAGCTGAGATTCAAGCAAATTTTCACACTCCAAAATTTATTTATCTCTACTAAACTCTTAGTGTAAAGTGCCCTGTGTTAGAACTGTTTATGCACATGGGTAGAAAACATGTTCTATAAACACTTTTTATAGAAAATAGTAGTCCCAAATAGTGCATTGAAGTGAACTGATTATAAAGAACTCTTAACTGAAGTGTCAGATGGGTATTTGAGATTCAAACAAGAGACCACCACTATGCCTACTGTCTTGTATATTCTTAACTAAATACCTAAGACATCTTGCCAGTGATCCACTGGCAGGTGGCTTACAAAAATCTATTGGACAATTTGCAATGCGCCTGCCCTTTACTTCCTGACACCATTCTTACTTCCTCATGGCTCCTTCTCCCTTCTACATTTTCCTAGGATAAGAGAACTTACATTTCTACCTCTGGCAAAATTTTCTCCCTGTGGACACATGGTCTCATGAAAACCAAACTGAAATGGTTTCTGGATGAGCCGGTGTACATTAACATTCTCACCTGACCTTTTTAACTTTCAATCTTGATCTATGAGTTAGCATGTGAGCTAATGTTTATTTCTATAGATACTGTATATTTCTGAATGCAGGAATGTTGTCAAAAGGTAAACAAACAGAACAAAGTAAAAGCCCTTGACTTGGAGCTCACCATTGCAAGGCAGGCAATTCTTTTAGAGGGCAGGAAGTCGATACGCGCTTTTCTGCCAAGCAATATTCAGATTTCCCACCCTTAGGGAAAGATTATTCTGGTGTTGTTTTAATCCAGCAGATGCTGATCAGTTAGAGAAAGGGAACAACTGGGGGAAGTATTATCCCATTTATGTTGACTTTTACCAAACAAGACTGGCCACCAGCTGTTGAGGGGTTGGGAGAAGTTAAGGTGGGAACAGGAAATGCTAACTCTGAAGCTAATTTTTACTTTTTGGCTGTTTGGAAAAAAGAAAAAGTGCCAAGGAAGTACATGGCTGTTCTCAGATGGCCAAAAGGCAAAAGTGAAAAATGCATCCTGCTCACTACTATAGCAGGGCTAGCCTTAGGGCACTCATGGAGTCACAGAGTCTGAAATTAACTGTTAGTTGTCTTTTCTGTATTTTCTCCTTCCTTACTAAATCCCGCCTATTATTTGGAACAATAATGTCCCAGGAACGATGACACTTCTTGGCTTCCCTCATAGCTAGCTGTTGCCATGTGACTGAGTTCTGGAAGTACTGTGTATGGTTTCCAGGAAGACTCTTTAAAGGGTGCCGATTCATCTCAGTTTGCCCATTTTGTCCTTACCCTCTTCTTCTTTAAGTTGCCAGGAATTTCAAGTCATGATTGATGGTCAAGTCTGTTTTGGACCATGTGGTGACCTGGACAAAGGAACCAGCTTCTATACTGGTCTTAGACTAGCAGCCACGGGAATACTCTTCTGTGAGAGAGACATTTCTTGTTGAAGCTTCTGCTGATTTGGGTTTCTCTTACCTGCAGTCAAGCCCAATACTACCTGGGTTATCTAATTCTTGGCATTCATGTAACAAAGTCTTCGTGTCCTCCAAAGCATGGTCAATTCTGTTACTTAGTTCTGTCTTTGTAACAACAGTGTGAGACAGCAGAGGCATGTTATGTCAGAAGAGGAAACTCAGGGGGCGTGAAGCTTTGGCAGCCAGGTTACCTCATCCCTAGGATTTCAAAAGCAAGATAGAAATAGGTGACGCATTTTCTTTAAAAATGATTTTGATTGGTTAAGTGAATGGTTATTTTTAAAAGCAAGCATTTAAGGAAAACTTACCTCTTTCTTCTGTCAAAAGGAAGACTTAAGTCTGTCTTCCAGCCTCCTGTCAAGGGGACTGAAGTCATTGCCTTTAAAAACATTATACTTCTTTCAAGTTGCCTCCAGAATACCATTAAAATGAATTACAACTCATTGTACTGTTACAGAGCTGAACTCTCAAAGGCTAAGACACATTTTGAATAAACAAATCGTAAAATGAATGTTACTATTTTAAAAGCATTAACAGACTTGATGGTTAACGTAGAGTTGACAAAGTCTCTAAGATGAAAAGGACAAGGTAGGACTTTTTTTTATTGCAATGCAGGTAAAATTGAATCAGGTAAATTCACCATAGAAAAGTTTTAATGAGGCAAATGTCAAGCAAGCATACCCACTTCTTAAAAAACAAAGATCTATAAGTTTAATTACAAAAACACTTGTACAGAAAACTTGGCATTTCAACAGTTCCAAACAAATGTGCACATTTTTCTAAAATTTGTCAGAAATAAAATACTTTGTCTCACTTTCCCCAGCTGCTCCTTGTGTTTTAATAAAACAAATCTGTAACACTGAATAGGCAACAATTTATTTCTTAAGAACGTGTAAGTGCAGCAGTATCTACAAGTTTATTGGGAAACTTGAATGGGGCATGGCATTAGCCTGTAGCTCATTCACCACCTCCCGGCCGGGCGGAGAGTTGAGGGGAGGCAACACAGAGCCGCCTTACTAAACCTGGCACTTCTGTGGCAGCTGAATCCCAGCCGCCAGTCAGGTGTGTAGCTACTCGGAGAGCCAGCATTTCAAAAGTAGGTGTTTATTTTGTGAAAATGATTTCAGCCCGTGGTCTCTCTCAAAACCTTGGGCATTCCTAAATATGCGAGTGTTTCAAGTCAATGGCGGGCACCCTATCTATAGTCAGGAGAGTGATGGTCTCTGGACCAAGTCACAGCCTTTCCTAGTCAACAGTCCTGGTAACAAAGCAGCACAAAACACAAAGAAGAAACAGAGAGGAAGGGTCTGGCAGGAAGCAGACACAAACTTCAGAACCGGCTCGAGTGTCCTTCTGCCACAGACAGTATGTTCCAGCTTGAACTTAGGCAAGGAGTCTGAGAGAAGTGACAGGGACCAGGTGAGAGCAGGAAAACGGGAAAATACAGAACAGCACGTGAGTGGTTGACTAGATTTACGGCATCGGATAATGATGGGCTCTTATTCTAAAAAGTTGCCAAGGGACAGTATGTGGCTTTAGTACATGAAAATTTGATGCGTCTCCACCTAAGACATTTTAAGAAAAGGTTTTTGTTGTTATTTCCTCTGGGCTAATGAAGAAATCAGGTCAGGAGATGCCGAGGTGACAGGACGGTGTAGCACCGTGACAGGGGTTTCCGGCTTGCACCCTACCTTGGGAGCATATTGTGAGGGGGCAGTGCTTCCACCTACTTCAGTGGCGTGGTGCCCAGACAATGGGCTCAGCATGCCCCGCTTTGCTTCCAAAGATCTCAGCTCCAACTGTCAGCCTCGTGCTCTAGAGCACCAAAACAAAACAAAACCCTGACGTGAGAAGCAGAAAACCCTCTTCACTTTTGGTGTTAAAAAAAAAAATCACTTAGTAAATAAGCGGGAAGAAGGAAGGGAAATGTGTCCTTTTGACACAGATTTTGCTGTTAACGGCTACAGAAGGAAGACAAAGGACATGGGAATTCCTCTGTTTTTTTTTTTTTTTGGCAGCTCAGGAGCCTGTTTTGAATGATGTGCCCACCTATCCATACCCATCAATCAGACCATCTAAAACAGGGATTCCCTCAGTTTTCATTTATGATAAACTTTGGGGTTTTTTCAAATGCCAAATGAGAAATGACTTTTCCCATTCTCTCCTGTTACGGGTGACCTTTTCCTCAGCAAAATGTTCCAGGGGACACTGCCCACGGATGGGAAAATGAGAGCCTTGTGGGACTGGGACCCCGTGTGTGCAGAAGCGAAGCTCCGCAAACAGCAGGAGGGACTGAGGAGGAAGGAAAGGCCATTCTCCTTGGGGGCAGCAGTCACCGAGCCCCCAGGAGGGATGGCACCCACCGAGTGCCGCATGGGCAAGAAACAAAACAAGCATAAAAACAAAACAGAACAGCTTGGCTCCACAGGACACTCGGCAAACAGCAGAAGGGTGACGGGAGAAGGCTGGGCCTGCCCCATGAGAGAAAACTCTCCTGCAGAGCCCCTGCTGAGCTACAAAGCCCAGAGGTCAGAAAATGGAGATGTTTAACCTAGTGGGGATGAAGGGAATAAAAAAATAACCTCAGAAGGCATTAAAAAAAAAGTGACACCTAGGTAAGAAAACCGGAGTGCCACTGATAAAAGGGTCCAGTCTGAAGGAGAACAATGAGGCTTCCTTCCTGCCCAGATGTCATTCAGGGTCCTCTAGTCAGCAGAATAAATGCAGATCCTCTTCCACAGAAATGCAGACGCTAGGAAACTGAAGACTTGGGAGAGTGGCTGTACACTTTCAAAGCTGTACAAGGACAATTCCACAGGAAGTTCATGTCCATGTTCCTTTCGCTGTTCCCCTCTGTGGCTTCCTGGGGTGAAGGCATTGAACTCATAACTGATAATTCCTCCACATGCAGAGTAATCTGTACTCCCTCTCTGCCTCCATGCAGTTCAAATTTCCACGGATGGCTTCTCGTTCCTCACAAGTAAAACCACTTATGGAGCTCTAAGATCTGTAGACCTGGGAAGGGGGAAAAAAGATACCCGAAAGGTAAGCACTCCTCAGAATGAGTTAGGGCTTACAGGCTAAAATAACCCTTTGTTCTATCTTCAGAAGGGCCAAAGCGAGGGGCAGGGTGTGTGTAAACAAAAGCCAACCTCAGTGAGATGTTTTAGATGCTGTTTCGATGAGAATATTGGCCCTGGCTCCAGTTCAGTAGCAATGGGGAGGTAGGAAGATCATTGGCTGCACACAGACAAGTAACTACCAGGGAACAATCTGATGACGGGAAATTAGTACTCTAGTCCAAAGAATGCCTAGTCACTCAAAACCAATTTTCTTCAAGTATGAAGCTGAGGATCTCTGCATGTACAGGAAATGTATTGTGTGCATATGATCAATAAATGTTCTTACACTGATAAAAATTCAATCACATAAGATTTTTTTCAATCCTCAAACAGCTAAACATTTATCATTTGCTTCAACTGAAATCAAGCAACACGTAGATTTTGATATCAAGCAGTCACCTCTCAATATAAGATCACCTCACAGCAACCACTTTTTTCTAGTTGTTAGGTACAAAAGAAAGATGACTGCTGGGGTAATTTTTCCATTGTCTATCTATAAAAATAATTTTTAAATGGACCGACCAGAATGTCACAATATTATAATTGCTGGATTGTAATTTTTTTCTATTTACCTCCTATTTATCATAATGCGCTCATTCTAAGACTTTGTAGTGCCTTCCCCTTATACCCGCCCCACCTCCTACATATGTGCTCTATCTAGTCCTGGGTTCTGCACTCATCTACTCAGGGATTTTCAGGCAAGGCATTTCACCTCTTCAGGACTCAGTTTCTTCAAATGCAAAATGTTGGGACTTCTAAAGGTCTCCTATAGCTCTGATTATGCAAGTCAAAACTGCAGACCATTAGCTTTCCTTCACTCACTGGCTCCTGACAATGGATGAAATCTTTGCCAAAGTCAAGGCAGAGGAATTCATGGCACCACGAATGCTGGGGAGATCAGGCCTTGCTGTCTGTACATATTTGTATAATGAGGCCAAGCTAGTATTAATCATAGTCTTTATAATTGTTTCATTTGACAGTTTTGGGGGGTGTGGGGAATATCCACTCTTAGTTACGTTTGCATGGCTAGATTGTAAGAATCTGCAGTAATAAACTGTTTTACATTCTTAGGTATTTTTTCTTTAACAGCAAAGTATTTGCAGGTTAAAATCAAGGAAAATGGTCACATTCTAGGTTTTTAAAGGTACCACAGAAAGCAGACACTACAGTTCATATCCTAAAGATGGGTAAAGCTTTAGGAGAGTCTTAATGGCAAAATAACCAAAATAGAAAACCACTTTTGGCTCAAAATCTGCAGCAACTGCCCTGTATGTACAGGAGACACCACGTCGTCAATGACCGATTCCACAATCTCCGCGCTGTCTCTCCCGGGGCTCCCTCTCCAAGCCCACAAGAGCACTGACGGGCTCCTGAAAATCCCAGGCCCCGACTCACGAGCTGCTCCCTTCATGAACAGCAGCAGGGAAGCCCCTCTGTTCTGCAGGGAGACCAGCCGTCTCGTCGAAGGCTCGCCCGGTCCATCTGGCTACTCAGCAGAAGGGTGGCACTCCTTCCCCATCAGCACAGCTGAGCCTCAAGTGCAACGAACTGCCTCATACAGTCGCCATCAAGGGCATGACCGAGGAGGAGAACGACTACGGTTTTTGTCTCTGTTAGCAGATGTTGCCTCATTAGATAAAGAATCATGGGTTTTATTTATTCTTATACATGTTGCTCAAGGTCCAAGTCATGCTAGAATCTGAATATGCAAATGAGTGAGCTCATGTGCACTCAGGACAGATAAATAAGGATCCAACAGATAAGTACTGACTGTTCTAAGGAGCATATCCTGCTGTGCACTCTTGTTTCAGCACCCATGTATGGCCCCTCCCGTATGGTCCAAGCCTAGGATTTCTACACAATTTGTGTATGGATCTGTGGGTGTGGACCTGCGAACCAAAGGGATGCTAGTTCTGTGGGATGGCACATTAAAGGGCACCTATCTCTAGGAATTTGAGTGAACAAATACCAGTCCATTTAAGAAATGATACCTGATAACTGGATATAAGTTTATGTGGGCAGGTCATTTCTGGAAATGTTCTTTTTTCTCTTCTAGAAGGACATAACAAATTCTAGTAGTTATTTGTTAAATCTAATTTTTAAAAGCTTATTTTCACGCTTATCTCTTTGCTTATTGATGGTTTATTTTTCAGTCTATTTAATCAGGGCATTAACTGTTTCACTGTAAGGTTAGTCCACATCAACATTTAACATATAACAGTTATTCTGATACTGAATTGTGAATGAAAGCTTCTTACTTATCTAGGCTTATATACATACAATGTCTTGTTGCTGACTACTATGGTAAGTGATCATCAATATTTTCCAGGGAAAAGGAATAACTGACATTTATTTTGTTCTAAGTGCTGTTTTGGGGGTGATTTCCTTTAAATTTCTCACTTATTCTTCAAAACTAACACCTTAGAATACAGCTCATAACTGACAGAACTGCAACCCAGGTCTAACCACAAAAATCATGCTCTTTCCATTAAACAGTGCTGAGGTACACAAGAGAAAAAACTGTCTTGATTCTGTTTCCTAACATTATTTACTACATTCAGCAACCATGCAACAGGAATCTTTCTTAAGTCTCCTACACATTTATTCAATGTAATTACAGGACTTTAGTAGTACTGATAAAGTCTCACACTATCTTATTTTTGATGATGCGCCGGCACGTAGGTTTCCTGTCAGTGAGCACTCACCATTCCCTAACGGTCAAGCCTGTTCACAACTTCTCGAACTGTGGCTATGAAGTTTTCATTGTCTTGGGGATTAGCTAAAATAATACTGTGCAGTCTGTTCATGTATGAGTCAATGGTGTCCACTGTAGGTGTCTCTCCACTTCCTGAAGTAAGATAAAAGAAGGTAAGAAAATCCTTCCATTCAGTTCGGCCATAACATAGTTAAGTGAATCCACAGCAAAAGAAATGGTGACTCTCATGTGGTCTGCTCCACAGACGAGATTTCAAATTCAGAAAAGAGACTTTCAGGCCTCAGAGAACTGGAATTAACCCCCACACTCCGAAGGGCTATATCATAGATGGAGTAGCACATATGCAGGTCAGAGACCCCCAGCTTCTGCTGTGACTGTTCTCGTAATGAAAGGGTTTGTAAGAAATACTAGGGTTTGTTTTCGTCGTCCTTCCCATTAAAACAAAATTACAAAGCAAGCAAACACACTTTAAAAAAAGTGCTCTATTCAGGATTTATTACTCAGTTTCCATTGTTCTGAGTATCAAATTAAGCTTAATAGAAAGTAAATTATATTACAATATAATTGGAGAAAAATTAAATGACCCAAGAGCCTGAAATTTTGAATTTAGCCAATACTGAGCCTCTATTACTTGACCCACAGCAAACTCTTAGGGCCAAAAGCCCCGCCGCACGGACTTTCCTCCCGCGCCTCCGCCCCACCACCGAAGCGCCCCGGCCGGGGCGGCGTTACCGGGCAGGGGCACGCCCGCGAAGCTGCTGGCCAGCGCCTGCCGCAGGGTCTCCAGGTGCTGCTGCAGGACGGCGCTGCGGCCGCGCTCCTGGACCACGTCCACCTCCAGCCGCTCCACGGCCGTGCGCATGCTCTCCACGTGCTTCTGCAGCGCCGCGTTCCTCTCCTCGAACTCCATGTTGGCCTTGCGCAGCTGGCGGAGCTCCGCCTCCCGGGCTGGGGACACACCGCCCCCCGGGCGCCCGTGTGAGCAGGCGGCTCTCCGGATTCCCAGCGCCCCTTACGGGGAGGTCCCGCTCAGCTGCCTCCGATTGGCCACCCAGCCTCGCAGCCCTGCTCTCACGGCGGCCTTCCAGATAGCAACGTCAGCAACGAAACGCCTGGCTCCCCAGACCGTTTTAATTCTTAAATTCTCCCTATTTTAATTTTTAAAGCTGGTCATATTCTATACTTAAGATTGCAAAACAGTTGCAATCTCCAGTATTTTTGATTGTTTTGTTTTTTAAAACTGCCATGAGAAGCCCGAGGAGTTTAACGAGCAGATCTGGGGAGATGGGGCAAGCATAGCTGTGGGTCCCCATTTTATTGCAAAAGGGTCAGCTTTTCTTTTCTTTTTATTTTGGACACCCACGTAAGCTCTATTTGTACAAAGGATTTCAGGCTAAGAGTCTGAAAGCAAATGAATTAGTGATGTACATTTCTTTCTTTTGATCCAGAGACCAAAGGAGCTCTAACAACACTGGCCTAGCTTTCCTTCAGTCTTTAAGAATCAGCTACCATTACTACTTGGTAGTGAAATAGAAGCAGTTTTCTTCTTCCAGATTAGTCCTAGGGTCTGGAATATCATTGCCACTGCTTTTGAGCAATGAATTCCTCCTGAGACCCTGCCCCAGATCTGATGAACACAAAACAAACTTCAGTAATCACCTTTGCTGTGGTTCAGAAATTCCTCTGTAAATATAGGGATGTCAAAAACAGACCGTTCCTTTACCTCTGTTTCTTTCTGTGAATGAAGAGTAACAGAACAGTTAATCTTAAACAGCAGCCAAATTAAATAGGTAGTGTCTGAAGGCACAATGGTCATGCCCTTTAAGAAATTATTAATAGAGCAGCAGTTTCCAGTCCAGGTGAAGCTGTGAGGGAAATGCATTCACCTCACCACTGGAGCTGGATTTTCACAGACTCCAAGCAGGGTAAGCAGTCAGTTCTGTCAGGTCAGGTGTGCTATGCTGTGCAATAAGAAAGTTGAAAACAAACCCACATAAATCTCCCTAATGGAGAGTTTGGAAGCCATTTTTCAGCTTTGTCCTTTTAATAGTCAATAGTATACAGGTGTGAAAGTGGTTGAGGAATGGAGAAAGGAAAATTCTAGGTGTCTTTTTGGTTGCTTCTGTTGGTCATATAGGTAAAATGCTCACTGAGATAGGACTCTCCAACAAAATCTGCAGAGTGGACAATAAGAACTTGAGCAGTGGTATGCCAGCCATGAGCAACACTAATGGTATTCCACTGGTACTTCCACTTTATTTATTTACAGGGGCAGATTATAATTGGGGATCTTTCAGACTTTCTTCAACAAAAGAAAAGCAAGTAAAATCAAGAAGTCAGAAATAACTAGGCTCTAGAAATGAGAAAGTCAAGGATGATGTGCCTAAAATCAATTCACCACTAACTGGTGAATTTAAAAATAAACATTAAAAATAAGTCTTACAAAACTACTACAAAAAAATATTCCATAATGATCCTTAAGAATGAAGTCAATTTCAAGGTGCTTTGGCTGCCATTTCTACAATGAGTTTGAAGTTGAAAGCATTATGAATATAAATTATAAGTGTCTTGGCTGTGTTTAAAATCTTGAATAATATACGATATATGATAGTACAGAGAACAATGGAAAATGAGTACTGGAGAAATTGGTACTGAAACCTGAAGATTTCAAAATCTTTATAACATAGAGTACAGTTTACCAAACTCTAGACATAATTCCTATAAAAATGTTTACAGCCAGAGATAGAATGTGTCTTTTCTATTCTTGCTGCTAGTCTTTTATCTTTGAAAGCAAATATGATTTGGTGCCCAGCAGAGCAGCTAAGCTGTTGGAGCCTGTGGATTCAGACGCCAGGCCTCTGCCCACACACCAGTGTTTGCCATTTAAGGAGGCTGCGCTGTGTGAGATTCCCTGCCAGTGGCAGCTGATCAAGAGAGACATCTCAAATGCAAGTCTGAAAAAATAAACAACAAAATGATCATCAATAGCCCCAGTTTTAACAGGCAAAGCTCTACCTCGAACCAGTTCCTAGTTGGTTTCAAAGAGAGCTAATGTATGGGCAGGCAAGAAAGGCTGGTTCCAGAGGGATCTTAGACATACTTCACAGGTTTTCTCTTGCTCTACTGGCTTACCTTATGCTTTAACTCTGTTACTGGGTTGGTGGAGGAAAACAGAAAACTTAAGTGACACACAATTTTAACATGTAAAGGCCTAAAAGTTCTAAGTGTAAATTCATAAGCAACTGAGGACAAAGTTATCCTACCTTGTTCAATCTCTTATTTGATTGCATCAACTTGTTAGGAGATCAATTACCTAGCCATATGTCTAAACATCTGCCAGTTAGATGGGGAGGTGGGGATGCTTGGCTCCCATTACAATGGTCCCAGGAACCCTCTCCAAGGTCTTGGATTATCCTCAGACAGGTAAGTAGGTCTCTTCTCTTTGCCAGAGCAGCCCAAACCAAACAAACTACGTAAGGGCAGAGGACGGCACGGCACAGATGCATTAACACACTGCCCCTTGGCCCAGATTCCTAGTGCGACATAAGACACACCAGAGCAATTAAATGAAACTGTTCAGTCTCTGAAAGGCAGCAGAGCAATTTTACTTAACGGAGGAGTGGTAGTAAAAACTATCAGCACTCTTCCATTACTGAGCACATTACTTGGCACGGGGAGGATCCTCCTGGGGCTTGGATGTACTTAAACTGCTCTAAGGATCACTCAAGGGATTAAAATCATAAGGATTTCATTACCTCTTCATTGAAAGGTTCTAATTTGCTTAGGCTAAGTGTCATTTTGTCATTTCTCATAAATTAAAGGAGAAACAAAATTATTGTTTCTATCTTAGTCCTCACATGACATGTAAAGGCTTTCTTGAGGGTAACATTAGTTGACTCCTGGGGTCTAATGGGCTGGCTTTTGATTTGAGAGGAGCAAAAATGCTCTTCATGTAGGTTTTTCTTTCTATATATTGAGCAGAGGGTAAAAGAACAAAGCCTTTTTGAACTGAACCTATTTTGCTGTGATCTAGGCTCAGGGCCAGAATTTCATAGTGTGATATGCCTCTCTCAAGTGTCCTTTACTTTGGGGAACGCTCATATTGCGTAGGAGGCTGAAGTGTCCCACTGTTCTGCAGAACAGCCTGAATGGCTTCCAGGTCAGCATTAGCTCTGACGTGCACTCTCTAGTATCTGCCTCCTTAACACAGCTTTAGGAATCCAAGATCCACTTAGGAACATGACAGATTTCTTTACTATACGCAAACCAAATCGGTTCTAACTGGCAATAAATTTTGCTGATAACTCAGGCAACCAGGCTCATTTTACCTTTCAACACTGTTTAATTTATTCCATAACTGGGATATGGAGGCCTGGGTCTCAGCCTCACTTCTGCCTCCTACTAATTCAGTAAGTGATTTTGGGGAAGTTCTTTCCTGTCATGGGTAAATCACTTTCCTTAATGGAAAAATGAAGGGTCAGTTGAGAGGATTTCTGAGGTTTTACCTAAGATATTTTTGAGGTGAGCTTGAAGACTATTCTATCACATTTGTCATTTCACTCTTAATAGGTTAGGTAAAGGCAAATAAGTATATATTTAGAATCTAGAATTTAGAATGATGTTTAGGTACTTTGCAAGATACCTGCTCTTTTAATAACTGATTCCCAGCTCTGCTCCTTCATTAACTTACCCACCCTGAGATGCCCCACAAGACCCGGGCCATCTTTAAGGCCTGAGTCAGTTCCCCTTTCAAAGGGGCCTCCTGTGCTTGCTTTTTACACATAATGCTTTCTTAATTTTTTAAACTATTATACTAAGAAGTTTTATGTGAGGAAATTACTGGGTAACTATGTGTAAAAATTGTCAAATCAGTTCTTTTTTACTGCAATTGTTTTGAGATTACCTAGCTTAGGGAAGATGTTATTTAATGAAAAATAAAAACTGATAAAGTGAGGGGCATTAACTGGATCTCCAAGAGAGTTGTACCCTGATGTGCACACACCGACACACAGATTTAAGGAGCCTATTTTATGTACAGTTGAGAAATTACTGCTGGCTTCCCACCTAATCTCTCCTTTTTTTTGTTTGGTTAACATGTGTCTAATCCTGAAACAGGGAAATCACATAGAGACTTACTCTTTTTCATAAATCATAGAAGTTTGTATCATACTAAATAATGTACCTTAATAAAAAGCTTTCCTCAAATCTTCAACAGCAGCTTCTATGACTAAGTAAATCTAAATATTTTCTGACTGCAACTATCAACGTTATTTGAAGACAAAAATGTCATATATGGTATTGGCCAGGGATGAAAGGATTTAGTTGTTGACTAGAAAATGTGAGCTCCAATGTTTTATATTACTGGCAAATTCTCTTTTGTACCATTAAGGATACATAAGCCATAAATGATGCTTAATTGGGAAAAGAAGTATGGAAATTTCATGAGATTGGTGGGTGGGCACACAGACAAAGGAAGGGAGAAATACAAGCATCTGGCGATATGGATAGCTTGTAACACTATTTGATTATGATTTAAATATAAGGTATATATACAGCTTCTCAAGCAAAAACAAATCCTAATATTTCATCCTAATTGGAGCACAGAGATATCACACATACCTACATTCATATAGGATTTATATGAAGAACAATATGCTGCTGTTTATTATTCTCACTTTATAATTCATGGATAGTAACAAATCTATTAGACTTGTGAATCTAAATGTTTTCTTTGCTTTGAAGGTCACAAATGCCAAGTTAGGTTTGAGAACTACAATCCCAAGATAAATAAGTTATTTTTCTGAAGAAATGCTTTCCTTGATTTAGAAAACCAAGTAACACGCTAAAGAGTACACCAGAAAATTCTTTTTGTGTTAATTTCCAGTGTTATTTCAACAAATGGGTTTTGTATAAAAATAAGTAAGTATTTATGGAAGAGACCTCCTCCATGCAAGGGTGTCATTCTAGGTGGTATGAGGTTAGGTAAAAGACAGAAACTAGACAATGCACGTCCTCAAAGAGTTTACAATCCAAGAGTGTGAATAGTAGAAGCACCTGAATAGCCTCAACCCCTTAGTCGGATCACTGAGTGAGTATGAGAAACAGAGCTATGCGGGTTACAGGAAGTTGGAGGAAACAGGGAAAGTTTAAAGGAGGAAATGGAACTTGAAATAGTGTCTGATGAATGATATGCAGAATGAGGTGATGGAGGAGGGGGTGGTGGAAAAATGAGTGACGGAGGCCAAGTATTCTCCTGAAAGGGTGACTGTGAGCATAGGCCCAAGAATGAGAAGGACGGGGCACCTGCAGGACAACGGGCAGTCAGGGTCTCCAAGTGTGTAAGATACACGCGGGAAATACGGGAGTTAAGCAGTTGGAAAGGGAGTTAGGACTTAATTACAGAAGACCCTGATGGCTGAGTTTACACGTGATTTGGAAGCAAGGAGGAGTCATTAAGCATTTAAAGCACGGAATTATGGAGTGGGTGGGTGAAATAGGTGAAGTGGATAGAGAGGCACAAAACCATAATCACAATATAAATTAGTCATGTGGTTGAAAGTACATCATAGAGAATATAGATAAAATAGTTCTGCAACATTTTTCTATGTTGACAGTAACTACACTAATTGGAGTGAGCATTTAATAATGCATATAACTTGAATCACTGTGTTGTACACTTGAAACTAATATAATATTGTATATCAACTATACTTCAATAAAAAACTTACCACAATACACATCTTAGACTACAAAAAAAATAAAATAAATAAAGCATGGAATTACCACGAATCTTATTTTCTTATAACTACAGGCTACCTATATATTTAAAATTCTCTATGTAGCACAGCCTAAACACAGTCCTAAATTCTACTGATTAAGCTAAATCATATGGAGGGGAAAAGGCCAGTAAACAAATATGTGCTGGTGAGCTAGGAACCAAGATTTTGTCACCTGGGCTCTGTCAACACTATAGCTGAATAGTTCATTTCAACCAAGTGCTGGATTCCCTGAGAGTCAGAGTAGGTATTTGTTGATGATAAACTATGGTTAAGTTACAGCTTTCAGCTTGTCCTTATTTCTATAACTCACTCCAAATTCCAGCCATCTTCAGCATTTAAAGCCAATAAAGTTCTTGGACCACAAGGAAAGACTGGAGTTAGGGGCTGTAGTTCAAGGACAGATTCAATACATAAATGTCTGCCATATTCTAATAATCCTTGAGTTAAAGCAACTCACCCACAATCTGAATTATGGGATAGGAAATACTTCACCATTCAATAAAATATAGTTTAAGAACAACTTCAAACAGCAACATTATTATAAACAGATATGTGATATGTAGACAGAAAGTTAATTACCTCATGATCATGAGAGGCCTGTCGGGCTGCATCTAAAAATATGAGAGAATTAGAGAATATTAAATTGAAAAAGAAAATAAAACAATAACAAAAACCTAAGCAAATGACCAGGCCACACTACAAAAACTGCTGGTATACGTCAGCTCTCAACATATTTTCTCTCATGGCTTTTTGATCAGTTAGTCAACAAAATTTAAAGGGAACCCGTAGTTACAGGTCACACAATTAGATATGAGAAACAGCAGACACAGTTCTTACCTTGAGGAGAATAGGGTGGGAGAGTAGACAGGAAACACATGCCAAAGGCTGTCTGCACTCTAGTTTAGCAGGCAGGATACCCAAATGTGGAGAAGATGCAATGGCTAAGGAACGACAGACTGGTTGTGGGCAGGGCTTCTTTGGCAGTGTTTCCTGAAGAAGGGGAACTTGAAGCCATCATTTTAAGGGTGTGATAAACAATTTTAATGGAGAACAGAAGATCCAGGAAGAGTAGGATCTTGTCTACCTTGTTCACCGTTGCATCCTTAATGCCTAGATGAGAGCCTGATATGCAAGAAGGTGTGTTCAATACCTTTGAACATATGCAGATATGAGTGAATTAAAACGATGATCACTGTGGACCAGGAAAAATGGCACATGAAAGGCTTGAGGTGTTAAAAGAAAGGCATTTACGTAGTTTAGTAAATAGAGTGTTTAGAGACAGAGGAATGCCTAAACTGGGATTTAGGGGAAAAAGAGCACAACCAAAAGGGGTCTAAAAGCACAAGCCAAATTGCTGATCCTGGATATGGAAACCAACTGAAATTCCTAAATGAGAGAAATGTGATTTTAACAAAACTCCAAGATGATGCTTTTAAGTAAATGTAGTATAATAGAGAAATGATAAAATTTGTCTTTTATATTTATCACTGTACTAGTAGGTGCGTAGCAGTGACATTCTGCCATGCACACCGTACTGTAAATACATCAGGTTCCGGTTCTGATACCTTGCCTGTGAGATTTGCCTTTCTGCCGGTCCTGGGCTTTCCTGCTGAAGACCTTGTAGGCTTCCGTCTTCTGGTACTGCTCCAGCTCCTTCATGTACCGCTCCTTATCTCTGTCTGCTTCATCAAGATAGCGCTACGAGAGAGATGTGGAATTATTTTCAAGAAACAGATCTTATTTAGGTAAATATCAATGAACTACTTGAAGAAACAGAGGACTAATACAACACAGGAAGGAAAGTATTCAATCAATCAGCTTTAAGGGAGAACAAAAAAAAATCATGAGTAGAATAAAATATAATCTCTCAATTACAAATGAAATATGTGATTTTGACTTTTTAGAATATTTATTATCTTTTCTAATTTAATGAAGATCAGTTCTATTGAGATTATTCTCATAAAAAATTCACAAGAGGATGATTATAGTTATTCCTCTAATCCTACAGACAGAACTGCACTTGGCTAACAGAATCCTCAAGAGGACTGAACACCACATAGGCACACCTAGTCTTCCCATGGGAAAGGATGGAATACTACTTTGTTCCTCTATTCCCAACCCATTCTGCGGGAACGATCTCATACATCAGCACTGGCCTTTTAAAAGTCAGAAGAGTGGAGCATTCAAGTCAGGAGATGCAAAGAACATAAAAAAGGATGGCTTCATCTTATGGCCCCTAGGAGACAAGCATGAGCGCCTCTACCTACACCTGTGATGACCTCTACCTGTTACTTGTGCTAGTAACCACTGAGACAAAGCTCACTCATCTACCAGGATGATTTTGTTTAATACCTTGTCTTTCTCATTCATTAATTAGGCTTAAGAAATAAAGTATAAAAATACTGCTTCTAAATGAACACACACTAGAGTCAGAAATTATGTCAAAAACCTGTCCCACACAAGAGCCAGATGTAGGAAACACCAACTGGCTGAACCTGGGGCAATTTAAGTACCAACATACTTAAGTACAGTAATAAAATTATAAGCCATATGCTCATACCAATAATAAATAATAAACGAATACATAAATAGGGGAGGAGGAGGGCTTCTGCTTAGATTAGAACGCCAAGGGCCAACTGGTGAATGAGGAGGGAGTGGCAGAGCTGGAAACTCATCTTGCAACCATCATGGTAACTATTAGATCAGGCAGAAGCCATCAATGAATGACTCTAGGTGGAGATTTTGTTATGGAAAAGACTATTTGCATGTTCTTTATATGTCTCTCCATAGACTGCTTATTAATTATAAGAGAGAAGAAAAACACTTTATCAGGTGAGTAAAATGACCATTATAATGAGAAATAAAAGGACATCGTGTACCTGTACATGTAATACCCTGAGAAGGACATACCACCACCTATGCAGCACTCTGACCAAGAATGCCTGACAACCTCAACCTAATCAAGAGGAAACATCAAATGCAATTTGAGGAACGATCTGTTAAAAGTAAATAAAAAGGAGGGGGAGGAAGAGGAGGAGACATATTCTTAAAAATTATCAATGTCATGAAAGACAAAGGCGGTGGAAATATCCAAGATACTAAACTCAAACCCTGACCCTGGACTAGAATCTGAACTGGAGGGGAAAAATATTATAAAGGGATGATGTTGGTCCACTGACAAAACTGGAATATAGATGGTAAGTTAGATAAAAGTACTATGTTAATATAAAATTATAAAGTTGATAACTATCTGAAAGGGTATGTAAGACAACAGGTCTATTAGGAAATGCACACTAAAATATTTAGGGGTAAAAGGCCATGCTGTATGTAACCTACCCTCAAATGAATCAGAAAAAAATTGTGTGTGTGTGTATGTGTGCGTGTGTGCGCGCGCGCGCGCGTGTGTGTGAGAGAGCGAATGTGAATGTCTGTGGGTTTGCCCAGGGGAGTATGGGATAAGAAGTGTAAACAAAAGGTGAATCTGGGTAAAGGGTATTTGGGCATTCTTCGGACTATTCTATATTTGTAATTTTTTGTACATTTGAAATTATTTTCAAATAAAAAGTTGCAAACAAAAACAAGCACAAAAACCCTTTCCCTACCTAACAGTGGTTATCCCTGGAGATTGACTAGTGTTACTTTTGCTTTATATATACCTCTGTAATGTCTGAAAAATTTTTAAACAATGAACATGTATTAATTTTGAAGTAAAAAACTGAAAAGAGTAACCTAGTTACTCCAGCTCTTGAACCCTGTGAACACTGGAGCCAGCACAGCGGATGGTATGCACTGCGCTCTCTTAGCTTGCTACCACACACGCAGGGTTCATAGTTGCAACTTAATCTGATCTCTCTGAAATTTTTTGAATTCAGTTAATTCCTGAGAGTATTTGTTAATATGGCTTTAGTCTGTTTGGAATTCCTTTAAAAGAGTATAAAGACATGGTAATATAGATGTCTTTCATATGAGAAAGCTAGGAACTTTGAACTCAAAGCCACTCCCACAACCATTGGCATTGCCTGGCTTTTGTGGCATTTCAGCCAGTTTGTGGCTATCTTGTCCTTAATTCCTCTCAAATCTCTCTAACGAATGGATTTGTTTCAGTTTGGCAACATGGTTAGTTTCTGTCTTAGAGGAGAAAGAATTCAAGTAATTCTTTCTTTCTTTTCCATAGTAT
Organism: Manis javanica; assembly: GCF_040802235.1. NCBI lineage: Eukaryota > Metazoa > Chordata > Mammalia > Pholidota > Manidae > Manis > Manis javanica. Next base: position 123,460,729 of record NC_133163.1, read on the forward strand.
GTTAAATCTCTCAGAACTCTAGTTAAAAAAATTTACTAAAGCAGTAAAATCTTTTTCCTAAACAAAAGTCCTATGTGAACAGCAGAATTTTATCGCTGACCTTTTCTCATTTAACTCATGACTCTTCTTCATTTAATTTGGTGGAATAAATTATGTTGATGATTTCTTAATACTGAGCCACTTTTTATAAAAGTATGAACTGTCAGCATACAAATCAAGTCAAAGTGGGGCTGCTTTGGTTGAAGGGGACCCTAGAGTCAGCCCTTCCTGCTCACATGCCTGCAGCAGACGCTGAAAGAGTGTGAAAAGCCACTGTGTCAGAGAAAGGAAACCTTGCTACTCTGGTCTCTTAGCCACTGACAAAATCGAGGAATTTATCGCCCATCCTTTTTGCTTTTCTGACAGAAGTTATTTTGGAGATATAATCAAAACCCAAGGAAAGGATCAAGAATAGGAAGTATTACCTGCTTTTCCTCAGGAGGCAGTTTACTCCACTCATTGCCTAACATCCTTGTGATTTCTGGAAACGGGACTTCTGGTCTTTTGGCTCGAAGCTGTTCTCGACGCTCATTCATGAACCGAACATATCCTGTAAGGGGGGATTTGGGTGCATTGCTGTCTCGAAGAGGTTTCTTCCTTTTTCTTCCTTTGGACCAACCTCCTCGTTTACTTCTTTGCTACAAAATAAGACAAAAATAAAAAGCCAAAAACTAAATTACAACAAAAACCTCCCCAAATAACACAACAATCAACACAAACAAAACCGGATAAAAGTTGCATTTTCCTATCATTCAGGTCCTGGATATTCAAGTTTCTCCAAATCTGTCACAGGTATAAAAAGACAGCAGTGCAGTTTTCAGGTGACTCCAGACGGCTCCCCTGCAGACCCCTTTATGCACCACACTATAAACTGGTACACAAAGGGGCTATTTTAGTGCTAATCCCACATCTGAGAGCAGGGGCACCACAATCAGACGAGCTTCGGCCTTCATACACACTTAACAAACCTGACTCCCAAAAGGGGAATATTCTAAATGAGAAATACAGTGCATACACAGGCCTGCACCAGAGAAGCATATACCCTGCCGCCGTAGATCCGAACAAGCTGTTGTCACATCCACCAGGCAGACGAAGAGGAAGTCGCAGCGCGGGGGTTAAAGATCACTCGTTAAGGGTGTTTCTCACCGGCACCACTCAAAGACAAGTGTGTGTCCTGTGGCGGACACATTTCTAAGTTACGTCTGGGAAGAATTTTAGCAACTACAATATACCTAAAATGGAGACTAGCTCTTTGGCTTGATGACTTGCTCCTTAAAGTGTTTATTTTATAAAGTAAGGGGTCTTTATATGTTAAAATTAAATCAAAAGATGAAATCACCTCTAAAAAAGTTTAAAGAAAGGACTGAGGTACTACTGAAGTTTTACTACAGCCCTTTTCTTGTATCCTTTTAAATGAGGTGTGAGGTATATTATACTTTGCTTCATAATTTTACAAATACACATAGCCTATCAGTTAATAAAGTTTTATAGATATAATAAGAATTCTTATTTCAGAGAAGAGAAAGATAAGCAAAATAGGGCAAAAACATCTAAATATTAATTTCAGTATGGCACTCGTCCAAATATATCTAAAATAGTGCAATAATTTCCCATCGGGCAAATGGTGTATTTGGTACTAGATTTTTTTTCTGTTTTTAACTCTGTAAACTTAGCAACTTTAGAGCTACTAAGGATTTTAAGATGTTTGAAAAGCTTTAAGCATCCATCATAATCTTTAAGAATGAGAACAAGAAAAAACCCAGCTCTTTTAAAATAAGAAAAAAATCAATGGTGGTACTTTATTATGGCTAAAAAAGAGTGCCTTACAACAGACAATGGAACACGGAAAGCACAAGGGCATAACTGCCCAGACCCTTCAGGAGCTTTGTGCGAATTAGAGAAAGATGCCCCCTAGGGGAGGGTGGATGACTTCTTAAGTGGTGTGAATGCTTTGGGCACATGTAACTCCATGCTGCAGGGCTTGATGAGCAGTGCGTGGCCTTGAACAAGGGTATGTGACCTATTCATTAATGACTTATTTAATTAAATTATTCACTCATTCAGCAAGCATTTACTGAGCTTATAATATGATAGAGGTACAGATTTCTTAGGCAGGGAAAAACGAGTCTACCTGTCTTTATGTCATTAAAACTATTAATATGGTTCTATGTGGAACAAGAAATACAAAACAGAAAATTGTGCAGAATGTAAGAAGGCCAGAGGATGAACATCTTGATAAACACCTTTGCCTACTGCTTCTCCAGAAGCTTCTGAGACCAGTAACCAGTGGGGGATGCTTCAGCCTACCTCATCTTCATGCCTCTGTTCATTGCCTTCTGCTGTATTTGAAGACTCGTTCTGAAGCAACTGACCCTGGGAGAGATCCTCCACGAATTCCGGATTGTCGGTGGATGATGTGGCCCCAGCGCTGTATGGAACTTCTGGGTGGGTTAACCTGGGGAACAGCAGAAGTGCAAAAGTCAGTATCAGCAGCATCTAAAATTCTTGTTTACCAAGGTTCAAGATAAATTCACGGACAGCAAAAGCAAATGCCAGTCCTTGAGTTAATTCTCTCATCTCATCTGTGTCTAAGCAATGTCTCCAGAACAGCTACAGAGCATTTAAAAAAATGGTTTCAGTTCTTGATTGAACCAGGTCAGTTCCATGGAGAAGTCTCCTACTAAAAACAACTATAATCTTGTCCCCGCAAATTACCTCTCCCCTTGACATAGACTTCACATTTTAGTTCTGAGCATGCAATGGAGTCTTACTTTTATATGTTACCATTAACATATCTCCAATGTAAATACTATTAAAGGGAAAATACTATTAATGGAAAAGGAGAAAAGGAATGTGAGTTGTAGAGACGGTTTGTCCCCATTACAAAACAGAGTTCTTGGGGCAATTTCTTCTTGGATTACAGTGTTTATTGAGAACCAAACATCTAAGAATGATACTATCAAGTTTAGTAAGTTCAAGTATAAATGTTAATAAATCAGACAGATATATTTATTTTCTTTTTCCACTATTCTGTTCCAGGTGAGTCAGCAAACCAGATCTCATCCTTCTCAAAAGTTGATACAAGAAGGCACACATGATTGTTGGGTCTTAGACTGACTTTCCCTATCACACGCTGATGAAGGACTGAAAGAAAAGGCAATACCTAATGTGCTAGGGAGTTTCCAGTTTTTTGGGAGGAAGGTGCTGGGAAGATATATGAGAGTAATATTCAGTTATTATTCTGGAAAATGTATACTCCACAATGCACTGTAGTGAAATAGAGGTTTATAAAAAAAGTGCCCTTTATAAAGGCATGGTAGAAGGTATGATCGATTTTGTATGTACGGAGAAGATTGTAAGAAAAATTTTACAGAGGAGGTCATGAAAGACAAATAGGTATTCAATGGCAAACAAAGTCATTACAGGCAGAAAGAATAGGGTGTAATAGCAAAAAGGGAGACCTACCAGGAGGTTACTGCAACAGACTGGATGGACAGGGGAGAGAAAGCTAAGAGACGCTCAAGAGGTGGAGTAGAGAGAACTAAGTGAATTACTGAGTATAAACAGTGAAGGAAATAGGAGTCAAAGGTAATTCTGAGTTTTCCAGACTGAGAGATTGTGATCTATTAACCAAAGTAAAAACGTGGAGTGTGTGAGCATGTATAAGACAGATAGACAGATGAGAAAGTGGTTAAGTCTGAAACACTCATGGCATAATTAAGTCCCACAGATCACTGGAGACATGTCATGTGAGAACAGAAGTGAAGAGAAGCATGAGATTGATTCGCCAGGCATCAGCCTGTAGAGATAATGCACAAGATATTCTCAAGAAAGTGAGAAGTAAAGTCAGGACAGAACTGTGTTGGGACAGTGTCATTTTTAGGAGCAGGTGTCAGAAGAGCTGGGAAAGACTAAGCAGGACATTAACAGATTAAAGAGAGAATATTTTTACAGAGGCCAAGGCAGGAAAACTTATAAGAAAGGAATATTAACCAAGCAAAAAGATGTCAGATAAGATATTCTAAAAAGTATCTGCTAAATCTGAAGACCTGAAGGTTGCTGGCAATTTTAGGGAGTATGGTTTTAGTGGAATTACGGGAATAAAAATCAGATTATGGTAGAATGAGAAATGAATGAAAGCAGATGCAGCTTTCCGGAAATGAAAAAAATGTATACTTTCCTGATTCCTTCTAAAAAACATAATAGATGATTTTAAGCAGAAGTTTCCTCCATTTTTGAGATCCTTTGAAAAAGGGTAAGAGAATCTATGAACTCAGAGCCAACTGTCTTCAAAAAAGAGATGCTATCAGAGATCCAGTCTTGATTTCAATAGCTTTGTTTTCCGAATAGTTCCATCATTTTGGATGTCTTAGGCAACTTGCTCTTTCAGTGTCATGCTCATTTCAACTGTGCCACCAATTTTGAAGTTACTAGCTTTTGTACATTTTATTTCAATAAAATATGAAAATCTGTTTGGGAAAGAATATCAATCCTATGAATCCCTGAGGGAAATGGACAAGAAAGACCAGGAGTGGCCAAAGGCGTCAAATCCTGCTTTGGAGACAAGCTGGATAAAGACTGAAAAAAAAAAAAGGTTCTCTTGTTCCCATGAGGTCCATCCTCTTAGTTACAGTCAACAACCAGACATCTGTGCTCTGGATCCCACACCCTGGAGGCTATTCAGAGACAGGTTTTCATCAATTCTTTCTTCTCCACTGAATCAGCCTAATCAACCTACAGATGTGGCATTATTACCCTGTCTTACAGCAAAATGAAACACAACAGAAACATTCTCTCGTTACTTCATTTTTCTCCTTTTCTTTATAGAATTATTTATAATTTACTGACTTAAATTCTTCATAGGGGAAGAACTGTTTACACTTACTGACTTCAATTTCTCTCCTTTCACTCCTTTTAAACCCAATCCAAAGGGGATCTGTGCTTATACTCTTGTCAGGTCACTGTGTCATTTCTTAGCCCTCATCTCATCTGATTTCCCAGAAGTATTTGACACAGTTGATCTCTTCCCCTCTTCTGAAATTCTTTTTACTTGGTTTCTAGGACCCCAGAAGCCTCTGGTTTTACTGTTTTTCTGTTTTTTTTTTTTAAAACTACTCTATTTAGCCTTCTTTGCTGACTCTTCCTCTTCTGCCTCACTTCTAAACGCTGGAGGATCCCAGGGCTCAGGCATTAGATCTCATCTCTTTTCTATCTATATAGTACTCATTTCTTTGGTGATCTTAACCAGTCTCATGGCTTTAAATATCAGCTACATGCCAATGACTCCCAAGTTTCTCTTTCTAGTCCAGACCTCCCCTAGATCCAAAGCCCATATCAATCTGCCTATTTGACAACTCTGCTAGGAATTCTAATAAGCATCTCAAATTTAAAATCTCTAAGACTTAGCTCCTAAAATTCCTTCCCCAATCACTCAGGTTTCCCCATCTAAATTAATGGCAATTCCATCCCTGTCTCTTAGGCCAAAATTTTGGAGTTGTCCAACACCCAAAAAGCAAATAACCTGATTAAAAAACGGGCAGAGGAGCTGAACAGACACTTCTCCAAAGAAATTCAGATGGCCAACAGGCACATGAAAAGATGCTCCACATCACTAATCATAAGGGAAATGCAAATCAAACTCACAATGAGATAACACCTCACACCAGTTAGGATGGCCAGCATCCAAAAGATAAGCAACAATAAATGCTGGCCAGGGTGTGGAGAAAGGGGAGCCCTCCTACACTGCTGGTGGGAATGTAAATTAGTTCAACCATTGTGGAAAGCAATATGGAGGTTCCTCAAAAAACTAAAAATAGAAATACCATTTGACCCAGGAATTCCACTTCTTGGAATATACCCAAAGAATACCACTTCTCAGATTCAAAAAGACAGATGCACCCCTATGTTTATCGCAGCTCTATTTACAGTAGCCAAGAGATGGAAGCAACCTAAGTGTCCATCAGTAGATGAATGGATAAAGAAGATGTGGTACATATACACACTGGAATACTATTCAGTCATAAGAAGAAAACAAATCCTACCATTTGCAACAACATGGATGGAGCTAGAGGGTATTATGCTCAGTGAAATAAGTCAGGCAGAGAAAGACAAGTACCAAGTGATTTCCCTCATTTGTGGAGTTTAACAAGGAAGCAAAACTGAAGGAACAAAAGAGCAGCAGAATCACAGACTCCGAGAAGGGACTGGCGGTTACCAAAGGGAAGTGGGTGGAAAGGGAGGGAGAAGGGGATTAAAGGGCAGTATGATTAACAGACATAATATAAGGGAGTCACGGGGAAGGCAGCACAGCACAGAGAAGAGAAGCAGTGACTCTACAGCATCTTACTACGCTGATGGGCAGTGACTGCAATGGGGTTGGGGGGGGACTTGATAATAGAGGTGAATGTAGTAACCACAATGTTGCTCATGTGAAACCTTCATAAGATTGTATATCAATGATACCTTAATAAAAAAAGATATTAAAAAAGATAAGAACCATGAAAAAAAGTATACACAGTTTCTGGAATTCGTAGGGTATTTAACTGATTAAAATGCATTGTGACTCTTCAAAAAAAAATTTTTTTTTGGAATTGTCTGTGACTGTTCTTTTATTGCTCTTATAATCTCATCTAGTATTTCAGGCAAATCCTATTCGGCTTACCTTCAAAACTTATCTAGAATTCTGTACTTATCACTAACCCCTACCCTATTTCTATAATCTTTGAAACCCACTCTAGTGAAGTTTTGCCCATTCTAGTCCAACAAAAATACTCCTGTCAGACTTACTAATGATGTTCTTCAAGTCATCCATCATCTTTTACTTAAACTATTTCAGGGGCCTAACTAGTCTCCTTGTTTTAATACGGATTCTATTAAAAAATAAGTCAGATTTAATAGGGGTCCTATTAAAAAAAAAGTCAGATCATATATTTCTGCTCAAAATCCTCCTATACTTTCCCACCTCACTCAGAGTAACAGAGTTACTTAGAGTTAGTGCTTACTCTGACCTCTAGCATCCTACACGACCTAGTTCCTTGCTACCCAAAGTACAGGTCTCATACCAGAAGCACTGGCATCACCTGGGAACTTACTAGAATGTTGAACCTCTGGCCCTTAGAGAATTTGCATTTCAGTAAAATCTCTAGGCAATTAATAAATACATTAAAGTTTGAAAAGTACTGATGTAGTCCTCTAGTACCTTTCTCCTCCCTGTATACCCTGCTCCAGCCACGCTGGCCCCCTGCCAATTTTTAAAAAGGTAGAAACACTCCTACTTCAGGCTTTTTGCATTTACTCCTCCCTCTGTCTCGAATAATTTTCCCCAGATAACTGTGTGCCATCTGAAAGGGTATCTTGCTGCCACCTTCCTTACCCCAGAACGACTCAGGAGACATGGGCCCACGCAAGAGATTTTATTATCTGAAGGAGAAAATGGCTGCCCCAGAGGGAGGGAGCAGCAGCTCGTGGGTGAGAAGGCGCGTTTTTAAGGAGTAGGGGTGGGGTGTGTTCTGCGTGGGTGATTGGATCTTAAGGGGTGGGGTCTTAGCGCACCAGAATTTGCTTTCACCATCTACACCTTACTTCCTTTAGGTTTCTACTTAAATCACTTTTAAAGCCCTTCTGGGCTATCTTATTTAAAGCTGCACCCCAAACCCTTCCTATCCGTCTTCCCTGCTTTATTTGTTAATCTGTAGGTCTTATCAACAACGTGCATTTTACGTATTCACTCTATTTATTGTCTGACTTCCCCAGTAGGATTTCAGCTCTACACCTGATTGGGATTTTTGTCTCGGTCATTCTTTGATATCTCATGCCTAGAACAGTGTCTGGCACATAGCAGACAGAAACTTTTTACTGAATGAATTGGATTTAGCAACTAGGCAGTCTTCAGAACAGTCATGGAGAAGAATTTCATTTGAATAGTAAGGTCAGAAGGCAGCTATTAATGAGGTATCTGTAAAATGAATGTGTGCGAAAGAAACATAATTACAAAGTATAGTCTAGTTTAAAAGAGCTCTAAAGAATATTAATTCATCTTAGAGATTAGCTAGCATTTCAATCTATTGTGAATACATTTCCTCTTTGGAAAATAACTTACAGAAAAGACAAAAATTCAAGTGGAGCAGATTTTCAAGGGAAGAGGGACTGCTGCTATTAACCCTTTTTCTGTATTTCTTTACATTTCTGTCCAAAAACACCAAAGAAAGGAGGTAGGAGGAAAGAAAAAGGAACAGAAGTCAGAGCTCTTGAATAAAGAACCATATTAAAAAATTTGATCTTAAAAAAAAATTTGACCTTTGAGAAAAAAATTATTTTAGTATCTTTGGTAATTCAAATGGAAGATAAATTTGCTGTTTAGAACTAGCCCTACAACAGGTATTTATTTAATGGTGACTATGTAATTCTCTCAACTGGCAGTCACCAATGTTTCTTAGGTCACACGTATTGCTGTTCCAGTTCAGGAATCAGAGCACCGCAGTGACAACTGAATGCCGATTACAAAGCAGCTTACAATGGCTCTCACTCTCTGTGCGAAGCATAACAAACATACCTTCTATTTTTATGATATAAAACTGCCTCTTTAGTACCCCATACCTTGTCAGCTTTGTTTTGAAGCCTAGGCAGAAGCCCAGCGTCCCAAAGCGGCTGCTTACCCAGTTGTAGTCAGCTCATTACTCTCCTTGGAGCCATCTTCATCCGCAAAAAGCGGGGGTAGGGTGGAACTAGTCATCAAGGTTTCCATCTCTCTGAAAGGAAGAGAGAATAAAAAATAATTAATGGCTTAATTACTTCCAGTTCAATTTCCACTAATTTAAGAGCCAGGCTTCCTTAACTTTATCACATCAGTAGCAGAATAGAAATTGACCTAAGTATTTATTTTCTTGACTTGACACATCCATTTAAACTCTCTAGTTAATGGGCTTTTAACCTGGTCTTATCAACTGACTAGACTAAAAGCAGTAAGATTTTAACTGGGACACAGTTTGGAAAATTCCTTTTTGTTCAGTCATAATGTCTTCAAAGGTATTCTTCATTTCCTTTAAAAACTGTTAAACAAAGGAACTCAGAAGCACTGTAACCCTGAATAAGTTCTGCTACCTCTCTGAGAGACAACTGGTCATTTTAGACACAGACAAAACTGCTGACTTAACCCACAGGGTTATTGTGAAGGATTGAACTGAAAGTGCTTCATAAAGAGAAAGGCTAAGATAGTGAGTGCTTTGAGTATTATTATATAAAGAAAGGTGTTGGGGTTATTACAGAGTTACTAGTTCTCAGTCCCAGATGAGTCACCTTTAGATTAAAAGGTGACAAACTGAGCCCTGCAAAAGGAAATGATGCTAAGGAAATAGAGGATGGAAGGCATACCAGTGTGGTTCAGAGTTAAAGAAACCACCCTTCCAGGTCAGAAATATACGCCACATGACCATGATGACCCAAGTGGGAATTGCATGCACCTGGGTACAGGAAACAAGTGAGCTTAATTGAAGAAAACAAATAAATCATGAGAATTTGAGGTTATCAGACTGAAAGGTTAAAAGGACAAAGTGACAAAGAGAGTAATTTCATTTAGTCTATCAGTACAAAGAAAAATTTTTCCTTTTCAGAGCGTACCACCAAGGGCTTCACCCCATAAAGCTAGAAGCTGCAGCTTTCCATTCATCACGAAAATGATATTCAAACAAAACATTCAATAGTGACTCCAAACATCAGCCACTTAAAGTGGAACTGCAAACCACTCAAGAAAAGAGTGCCTCCATCAATCTGGGGGAATTGAGAAGCAAATTACTAGAATTCACTTAGGAGCTCCCTCAGCAGTTATTTCAGGTCTGCTGTTAAGGAGACCTAGTGAAACAGCAATTAAAAGGAAAGCACAGCAGTCCAAACAGAGCTAGGATTCATCCCACTGAGGTGGAAGTACGAAGAAAATGCCGATGACACTGACACCATATTCTAAACGTTCGAGAGTTATTCAAAATGATAATAACACTGATGATTTATTTCTTATTCTTACTTATTTTGTTTTCACTTCCAAATTTGTTATTTGGCAGACCAAGGTCCACAAATGGCTTAATGTGAAAAATACGCAGCTCTGCACATTTATTTCCCGTATCTATACCCACCCCTTATAGTGACTGGGGAATGGAAGGCAGAGAGAGGAGCTTCTGTTCCACCACAGGGTAAGGAGTTCATCTGATGTGCAGGGAGTCTGGCTAGCCCTTTTCAGTTCCTCCATAATAGGGAGGTTTACAAAGGGCTCCAACAAATATCACAAAAATTCACTTCTAGATGTTTTCTAGGATAACCCTGACATAGTATATTTACATTTTAGTTCACATTATGTACAGACGATATTAGAGCCCAGGCTTTAAGGGCTGCTAACATCACCATATACCAGTACTCATTTTACCAAAAGAAAACTATCAATTAGATGCCATATAGCCTAGCTGTAAGTCATGAGCAAACATTCAAATAGCCAGATACATCTGCCCAAACCTTAAAAGGCCTCATTTAATTGACTTCTTTCTTAAAGTCTCCCTAGAAGTAAATGGCCTTTCAAGAACTTCAAGATTCAGCATTTGAAGCTCTTGGCATCCCTCCCACACCTCAAAAGAAGACACATTATCTGATAGGGGGCAAATAAAGTGTCTTTTCACTCACTATGCCAACATAACCCTTTCAGAGTGCCTCACCAATACCTTTAGTCGTTTTTGAAATGTGGAGAGGCAGCTGGACAACAAAACCTTAACAACATGCAAACAGATCATATAAACAGAGGAAGTTCAAAGAACACATATTTCTTCCTTTTTTTCCTCAAGTTTGCTTTACTCAACCCATATGCCTTCAGATATATTTTCTCTAGTGTTTACTGAGAAGTCAGGTCCCTAAGAAATGAGTAATGAAGTGGGGGGAAGGTTAAGGGGCCAAGATCAACAAAAGAAGGAAATGAGAAAAAGTCCAGTGAAATCTGAAGGCCTCTAGTCCACTAAGTTGGAAAATAAAATGATTCCCAAGAATTTGGCTGGGATCCTGCAAGAATCTGCTTTCATATGGTCCATGAGGAGGTGATTCAAACTGAATCACAGCTACCAAGCCACTAATTACCAAAAGCCTTCAGTACAGCATCTGTGCCTGATAATGTTCCAGTATTCAGGTCACAATGAACTTTGAAATTCTATGCAAAACACTTAATGTAATGAGTGCTGCTGTGGAAGAGGAAAGAAGAGAAATATGAATAACGGCAAAGCGATATACAAGTTTGCTTCTTCACTGCAACTTATATAAATAGGTGTTCATGCAGATGCTTCCTTGCAGAAGGGACTTAACCAGTGAGGGCTTCTTTCTACCTGGAGGCCTCAAAAAATGGTATTACCTTGGGGCTTTCACTTTGAATCAGGGGCTGGACTTTATCTTTGGAAATACAAAAATCTCCTCTAACACTAACCACTCACTGAAAAAACTTGATGTATAAAACAGAGCGGCTAGTCAAGATATTTTAATGACTAAAAATTATAATGAGAATTACATTAAACACATTGGATATTTATTGGCCAATCAACACATTCTCTCCCTGTCGTAATACAGAGCGCCAAATCATAATCACAATATTGCTTTGGTCAATATAGAGTTAGAATCAAGGGTGTTAGGTGGAGCTTAAGTTTTCCTCAATTAAGATTGTTCTAGTAACCTTTCCTAACAAAAGGGACTCAAGAATAGATTACATTATTCCAAAAGTGTTGGATGGTGCTGGAAGCACAATTTGTACTTCCCTTTTCCAGGGTTGGACCTTTTCAAGTGCTCTTTCCTCACTTTACGTATGTTAATCCCACTTCATTAAGTCCTCTAACCACATTCACTCATTACTCCTTCTCCAACCACGCATCTCAGAGTTAAGAGATGGGACTCTGCCCTCATTTTCTATACTACAGTCCTTGCAAAACTTCCAGTTCCTTTAAACATCATGTCACTTGGCTATACCAAACTCAAATTTAACAATCTCTAATCACTATCTCCTAGTTATTTCAACTCTCAATTATTTTTACTACTAATGACCTTTAACCACACAAACCTCTATTCACTGACCCCTGGCTTTCCTTTCTCTGTCCAGCTTAGATTCCATGGCTACACTTCATATATTCTTTTGCTAACACTGTCAATTCCTTTGCCTTTTTCTATACTCTGAATGTAGATCAACCCTGAATTTTGCCTCAAGGACGGTGTTGAAGAAAAATAACAAAATAGATTACCAGTGTAAATTTATGCCATTCAACTACAACTGGGGCCTCAATGCTCTCAGCAGTCATTCTGCATGTTCTTAGGATATTTCCCAGCATCACATCAGCTCTGTCAAAACTTCCAACCAACTCAAACCTAACTCACCCAAACCCACTCAGCCTCATCTCTCCACGCTTTCTATCCCTGACTCATACCAAAAGCCATCTTAAGTTATTTTATTTTATTTATTATTTTTTAATAATTTTAAGGTGTTTTATTTTTTTGAGCATATAGTTCACATACCATAAAATTCACCCCTTTAAAGTGTACAATTCTGTGACTTTCATATATTTACAAGGTTGTATAGTTAACACCATAATTGATTTCAGAACATTTTCACCACCCCCGAAAGAAACTTGGTACCCATCAGCAGTCATTCCCCCTTCCCCCCTTCCCCTAGGCCCAGGTAACCACTAATTTGTTTTCTGTCTTTATGAATATGCCCATTTAGACATTTCATATAAATGGCTCATATGCTATTTGGCATTTTATGTCTGGCTTCTTTTGCTTAGCATCAAGTTTTTCTAGGTTCATCACACTTTAGCATGCATCGGTATTTCATTCCCTTTTAACGTTTTGTTTATCCATTCATCAGCTGCAGACCTGAGCTGTTTCTCCTTTTTGGCTATTGTGAATAACACTGCTCATAAATGTTTGTGTTCACATTTTGTGTGGACATGTTTTCAACCCTATTAGACATACATCTACAAATGGAATTACTGGGTCAAATGGTAACTCCATGTTTAACATTTTGAGGAACTGCCAAACTGTTTTCCAAAGCATCTGCACATGTACATTCCTACTAGCCATATATGAGGGTTCCAAAATTCCACATCCTTATCACACTTTTTACGGTGCTAGGGAAATACACTAGAATTCTAGCCCCCTCCAGCCATTCTGTCCCACGTAATGGGGGAAAAACCCTGAGAAGCACTGGTCAAGTTCACAGTCAGGAGCAGAGGCTCACCAAAAGACTGAGACCTAATCATAAAGCTAAAGAATGCTTCTCCTCCCCCCTCACCTTACCACTACATTACCAAAGGGCTATTTACCATCACTCCTTTTACTCTGTACATCATGTCTACTTTTCAACAAAAAATTGTAATGTATACTAAAAGACAAAAAGCGTGATTTGAAGAGACTGAATAAGCATCAGAACCAGAGTAAGATATGACACAGATACTGGAATTAACCAGATCAGAATTTTTAAAAATTATGATTAATACGTTAAGGGACTTAATGGAAACAGTATACAGCATGCATGAACAGATGGATAATGTAAGCAGGGAGATAGAAATTTTAATGAATCAAAAAGAAATCCTAGAGATAGAAAATACTAACAGAAATGAATGTTTTTGATGGCCTCAGTAGTAGACTAACATGGCCGAGTAAAGACTCTTTGACCTTGAGGATATGATAAGAGAAATTTCTAAAACTGAAGAGCAAAGAGAAAAAAGACTGGGGAAAAAAACCACACCAAGTTATTCAAAACTTGTGGAACAATTACAAAAGGTATAACATATGTGTAATGGGAATACAAGAAGGAGTAAACAGAGAAAAGAACAAATGGATTATTTGAAACAATGACTGAGAATTTCTCCAAATTAATGTCAGACACCGAAGCACAGATCCAAGAAGCTCAGAGAACACCAAATAGGACTAATGGCAGACCAAAAAGAAATACTTTACTTAAGAATTATATCTGACTTCTCAGGAATCATGAAAGCAAGAAGAAAGTGGAGGGAAATACTTCAAAAATTGAGGGAATTAGTTCGTAGTACACCAGCCTTGCAGGAAGTGTTAAAAAAAAAAATCTTCAGAGAGAAGGAAATGGTATCGGTCAGAACTTGGATCTACATAAAGAAAGTGAGCACTGGAGAATGAATTAGTGAAGATAAAACAAAAACTTTTATTTTTCTTATTCTTAATTGATCTAACAGATAAGTTTGTTGAAAGTAATAATAGAAACAATATATTTGATTATGTATGCTTATACACAGCTACGTATAAGTTAAATGAATGGTAGCAATGATAAATGGGTTAAAAGGGAGGAATTAGGACTATATTGCTATTATTGGGTACTTGAACTACTCATGAAATGGTATAGTATTATTTGAAAGTGGACTTGGACGAGTTGTAAATGTATACTGCAAACTCTAGGCCAACCACTTAAAAAAGTAAAAACAGAAACACAATTGATACGATAAGAAAGGAGAGCAAAAGGAATTACACAAAATGTTCAATTAAAACCACAAGAGGCAGAAAAAGTGTGGAAGACAAAATTAGAAACAAAGAACAATGGCAAGAAATAGAAAATAGCAAGAAATACTAATCTAGAAGCAGATATTAATCCAACTACAACAATAATCCCCTTAAATGTCACAGTCTACATAAACCAATTAAAAGGTAGCAATGGCTAGAATGGATCAAACAACAATGCCTATAAGAAACCCACTTTAAATACAAAGACAGATATAAATTAAAAGTGAAGGAATGAAGAATGATATAACACCAATCATTCAAAAGAAAGCAAGAATAGCTATATTAATTTTAGACAGGGCAGACTTCAGAGCAAGGAAAGTTATCAGGGATAAAGAGAGGCATTACATAGTGATAGCAGATAATATTCTATGAAGACATAATAATCCTTTATGTATCTAACAACAGAGTGTCAAAATATGTGAGGTCTTGATTCAAAGATATATGCACCCCTATGTTTATCACTGCAATGTTTGCAATAGCCAAGATATGGAAGCAACCTAAGTGTCCATCACTGGATGAATGGATAAAGAAGAGGTGGTACATATACACAATGGAATATTATTCAGCTACAAGAAGAAAAGAAATCCTGCCATTGCCAACAATATGCATGGATCTAGAGGGTATTATGCCCAGTGAAATAAGCCAGGTGGAAAAAGACAAGTGCCATATGATATCACTTATTTGTGAAAACAAAGCAAAACAGAAGGAACAAAACAGCATTAGACTCATAGACACTGAGAAGTGACTGGTGGTTACCAAGGGGGAGGGGAGTGGGTGGGGTCAGGGGAGGGGGTGCTGTTGAACCACTGTGATGTACATTTGACAAAAAAAAAATGTGAGGTAAAAACTGGTATTAGTGCAAGGCGAAACAAATGTATCCATTATAACACCTTTAATACCTATACCTTTAACAGAAATGGACATTTCCAGAAGGTGGAATTCAGTAATCACATAGTTGAACTCAACAGCACCATCAATCAACAGGATATAATTGACATCTACAGGACTACTTCATCTAATGACAGCCGATTACACATTCTTCTCAAGCTCACATGGAAAGCTCACCAAAAACAGACCAAACTCTGGCAATAAAGCACACTTTAACAAATTTAAAAGAACAGAAATCATACAAGGTCTGCTTTTAGACCACAATGGAATTAAGCTGGAAATTAATAAAAGAAAGAAGGCTGGAAGAGCCCCCAAATACTTGGAGATTAAACAGCACACTTTTAAAAAACACATGAGTCAAAGAAGAAATGAAGAGAAATAAACTGAAAAATATTTTGAACTAAAAGAAAATGAAAATACAACTTATAAGAATTTGTGGGATTCAGTGAAATACAAGTACTTAGAGGTAAATTTATAGCACTGAATGCATATATTAGAGGAGAAAAATCTAAAATCAATAATCTAAGCTTCTATATTAGGAAAGTAGAAAAAGAAGAGGAAATTGAATTCAAAGTAAGCAGAAGATAAGAAATAATAAAAATTACAGCATAAATCAATGAAATTGAAAACAGAAATCAATCTAGAAATACAATAAAACAAAAATTAGGTCCCTTGAAAAGAACAATAAAATCAATTAGGCTCTAGCCAGACTCAGAATAAAAGAGAAAAGACACAAATTGGTAATATCAGAAATGAAAGAGGGGACACCACTACAGATCTCATGGACAGTAAAGGGATAATAAAGGAATAGTATGGAAAACTCTGTGCCCACAAATTTGATAACCAAGATGAAATGGACCATTTCTTTGTAAGATACCATCTGCCAAAACTCACACGAGAAGAAATAGACAATATGAATAGGCCTATATATATTAAATAAATTGAATCAATAATTAATAACCTTCTACAAAAGAAAGTACCAAATGGGTTCACTGGTAAATTGATTTACATTCTACATTCATTTTTATTAAAAAAGTGTGACACAAAAGTGAATATCTGAAACTACAGGAGACCAGGGGAAAGTAGATCTTATGGAATGTGCTCTCAAAACAATAACATATTTCCCCATGAGTGCAATACCACACAGCACAGATTAGGTTCGCCTCACTGACAGAAAACTCACAAATTTTGATTCTGATAGAAAAAGAAGTGTTGTGACCTTTTATTCCTCTTCTACTATATGGCAGTCAAATGAGAAATTCCTATTATTGGCTAGAAAAATATGATTAAGTCATTTATATCCTGTTAACTTTCCAGATAAAATTACGTGACAATACACTGCAATTACCATTTAATTATGGGAAAACAGAACATGACCATAATTTTAGTATGGCCTGCCATTTCCTTAAAAGGTTGAATTCTGAAAATTACAATACATCTGAGGCTGATAAATGTACAATCTTATGTCACTGGTGGGGAAAGTAACAAGCTTTTTATAAGTAAGTAATCATTTTACTTCTCGCTAATATATCTTGAGATATACCTCAAACATAGTATATTTGATCCCATCTCTAATTCCCCTGTCGTCTCCTTCAGAAATTTGACTCCAAGTCTGGCTTAGATGAAAAAACTCATCATATGTTATTTTTTCCAAAAAAGCATCTTCTCTGGAGGCATTTATTCTTATTACAAAGTCTTTCCACTTTCCAAATATCTAATTCAGTTCTGGGTGTTTAGTAACATATTTTAAATGACAAATTGATCATTAAAATCAATATATCAATGTGAGCAATGAGGACAATTAGTTTCCTACAACAAATCCACTCAAGACTGGGGTGGGGGACAGAGCACCTGACCATTCTGAGAAAGGATCATGTGCATATAAACCAGAGCGAGGCAACCTCAGGCAGCAGGAAGAGGTCTGAAGCCGGGCGGTCTGACTCTGAGTTCAGGCCATGCCACCAACTAGCTGTGTTTTCTGGGATCACTGAACCACTCACTTTGGTCCAAGATTCTTCATCCGGTAATGAAGGAAAAAATAAATTCTAAATTAGTTTAGGTGCTAGATCATAACAGAACATAAAAGAATATATATATAATTAAATGATATGAACCTGAAACAATTTTACAAACTAGAAGAAAATAGAGGGATAGGTAAAGACTGGAACAAAGATGGCAGTGAGAGAGGTGAGACAGAGACCTCTTCCTAAAACCACATATAATACAAAAATATAATTAATACAACTAATCCTGAAAGAGCAACAGGAAAGAAGGCTGCACCAGACTGCATACACCTGGAGAAAGGAGCAGACCTCATGGAAGAGGGTAATGTACCAAAGCTGTGACCCGGCAGGACCCAAGCCCTTCTCCCACCCCAGCTCACCAGCAGGAGGAAGAGAAACAGAGCGGGGAGGGACTGGAGGCCTGGGACTGCTGAACACCTGGCCCTGCAGATCTGCTCTGGGAGCATGAACCTAAATTGGATGGAGCTCGGGTGATTTAGTGGGGTTGGAAAGCTAAGACAGGCGGAACACCTGGAGAGACGGAGATTCCAGCTGCTTGAGGAAAACAGGGATTCATATCCGGCTGATCTGGGTGGGAAGTCTGAGAGACTTCCTACAAGTGAGAGGGCTGCTAAAGGGGCAAGGATTGCACAGAGCACACTGCTCAGGAGAAAGGACAGGTAGACGAAATTGTCTGGGCGCATTCTGGGAGCCAAGCAGTTTGGGAGCTTAAATGATTTTCAGGCGCTCCATCCCCCTGGCTGGCTATGCAGCTCCACGGCACACCACCATGATACACGATCTGCTGTCTTCTTCCAGATTAGCCTGCTCCTGGCTCAGGCTCGCAAAATGGCAACCTCGGCCCTGGAGTCAGGCCAGCCATCCAAAAGCCCTGCCTACAGCAGCTACAAACACAAAGCATAGAGGCTTACACCTGTCTGTTCAGCCCACTGGTCCTGGCAGTAGAGACAGGCATAACAGCTAGGAAGCAGGAAACAGGTCAATCCTCCCCCCAGCACCAATACCCCTCCCGTGTGACCCCCAACATTGCTCCAGGGGCTGAGCAGCTCCAGAGAGTAGAGCTTTGGGGCACAAGAGGGAACCACAGACAAATTACGAAACATCAAAAGAACCTGGTTCAAAGCAAAATTATGAATTACCTGAGAAAGATTCAAATGAAATCGACGTCATGAATCTTTCTGAAAGAGAATTCAAAATAAAAATCATTAACATGCTCATGGAGGTATAGAAAAATATTTAAGAACTCAGGAATGAATTTAGGATGGAGATCCAATTGTTGATGAACACAACAGAGGGTATTAAAAGCAGATTAGATATGTGGAGGAGACAATAAAAGAGAAATTAGGGAGGAGGAGTACAAAGAAGCTGAGGCACAGAGAGAAAAAAGGATCTCTAAGAATGAAAGAATACTGAGAGAACTGTGTGACCAATCCAAACAGAAGTATTATAGGGGTACCATAAGAAGAAGAGAGAGAAAATGATATAGGAAGTGTCTTTGAGGAAATAATTGCTGAAAACTTCCCCAATCTGGGGAAGGAGATTAGTCTCTCAGGCCATGCAGGTGCACATATCTCCCAACACAAGGGACCCAAGGAGGACAATACCAAGACATACAATTATTGAAATGGCAAAGATCAAGGATAAGGACAGACTACTGAAAGCAGCTAGGAAGAGAAATAAGATCACACACAAAGGAAAACCCATTAGGCTTTCGTCACACTTCTCAGCAGAAACCTTACAGGCCATAATGGAGTGACATGATATATTTAATGCAATGAAGCAGAAGGGCCTCAAACCAAGAATACTTTATCTGGAAAAATTATCATTTAACTTTGAAGGAAGGATTAAAAATTTCCAGATAAGCAAAAGCTGAGAGAATTTAGCTCCCACAAACCATCGCTACAGTGTATTTTGGAGGGACTGCTATAGATGCAAGTCTTGCTAAGGTTAAATAGATGTCACAAGAGGTAATAAAAAGGGATAGACAAAGAGTACAGAATATGACACCTAATATATAAAGAATGGAGGAGGAAAAAAAGGAGGAGGAAAAAAAAAGGAAACTTTAGATTGTGTTTGTAATAGCATACTAAGTGAGTTGTTAGACTCTTAGAGAGTAAGGAAGTTACCCTTGAACATTTGGTAACCATGAATCAAAAGCCTGCAATGGCAATAAGTACATGCCTATCAATAATCACCCTAAATGTAAATGGTGTGAATACACCAGTCAAAAGACACAGAGTCATTGAATGGATAAAAAAACAAGACCCATCTATATGCTGCCTACAAGACAGTCACTTCAAACCCAAAGACATACAGAGACTAAAAGTGAACAGATGGAAAAAGATGTTTCATGCAAGTTATAGGGAGAAAAAAGGAGGTATTACAGTACTTGTATCAGACAAAGTAGACTTCAAAACAAAGAAAGTCACAAGAGACAAAGGACATTACATAATGATAAAGGGGTCAATCCAACAAGAGGACATAACCATTATAAATATCTATGCACCTAACACAGGAGCACCTACATATATGAAACAAATACTAAGAGAATTAAAAGGGGAAACAGAATGTAATGCATTCTTTCTAGGAGTCTTCAACACTCCACTCACTCCAAAGGACAGATCAATCAGACAGAAAATAAGTAAGGAGACAGAGGCATTAAACAACACATTAGAACAGGTAGACCTAATACATCTACAGAAGTCTCCACCCAAAAGCAGCAGGATACACTTTCTTCTCAAGGGCATATGGAACATTTTCAAGAATAGATCATATACTAGGCTACAAAAAGAGCCTCAGTAAATTCAAAAAGATTGAAATTCTACCAACCAGTTTCTCAGACCACAAAAGTATGAAACTAGAAATAAATTACACAAAGAATATGAAAAACCCCACAAACACATGGAGGCTTCACAACATGCTCCTAAATAACCAATGGATCAATGACCAAATAAAAACAGAGATTAAGCAATATATGGATACAAATGACAACAATAATTCAACACCACAAAATCTGTGGGACGCAGCCAAGGCCGTGCTAAGAGGGAAGTATACTGCAATATGGGCCTACCTCAGGAAAGAAGAACAACCCCATATAAGCAGTCTAAAGTCACAATTAATGAAACTAGAAAAAGAAGAACAAATGAGGCCCAAAGTCAGTAGAAGGAGGGACATAATAAAGATTAGAGCAGAAATAAATAAAATCAAGAAGAATAAAAAAACAGAAAGAATCAATGAAAGCAGGAGCTGGTTCTTTGAGAAAATAAAAAAAGTAGATAAGCCTCTAGCCAGACTTATCAAGAGAAAAAGAGTCTACTCATATAAACAGAATCAGAAATGATAAAGGAAAAAAAAATCATTAAGGACATCACAGAAATACAAAGAATTATTAGAGAATACTATGAAAAATTATATGTTAACAAATTGGATAACCTAGAAGAAATGGACAACTATCTAGAAAAACAGAACCTTCCAAGGCTGACCAAGAAGAAACAGAAAAATCTGAACAGACCAATTACCAGCAACGAAATTGAACTGGTAATCAAAAACTACCTAAGAACAAAACCCCGGGACCAGATGTCTTCACTGCTGAATTTTATCAAACATTTAGTGAAGACCTAATACCCGTCTTCCTTAAAGTTTTCCAAAGAGTAGAAGAAGAGGGAATACTTCCAAACTCATTCTATGAGGACAGCATCACTCTAATACCAAAACCAGGTGAAGACACCACAAAAGAAAATTACAGACCAATATCCCTGATGAACATACATGCAAAAATACTCAACAAAATATTAGAAAACCGAATTCTAAAATACATCAAAAAGATCATCTATCATGATCAAGTAGGATTTATTCCAGGGATGCAAGGATAGTATACCATTCGAAAATCCAACACCATCATCCACCACATCAAGAAAAAGGACAAAAACCACATGATCATCTCCATAGATGCTGAAAAAAATTCGACAAAATTCAATATCCCTCATGATAAAAACTCTCAACAAAATGGGTATACAGGGCAAGTACCTCAATATAATAAAGGCCATACATGAAAAACCCACAGCCATCATTATACTTAACAGTGAGAAGCTGAAAGCTTTTCCTTTAAGATCGGAACAAGACAAGGATGCCCACCCTCCCCACTTTTACTCAACATAGTACTGGAGGTCCTAGCCATGGCAATCAGACAACACCAAGAGATAGAAGGCATCCAGATTGGCAAGGAATAAGTCAAACTGTCCCTGTTTGCAGATGACATGATACTGTACATAAAAAAACCCTACAGAATCCACTCCAAAACTACTAGATCTAATATCTGAATTGAGCAAAGTTGCCGGATACAAAATTAATACACAGAAATTTGTTGCATTCCTATACATTAAGGATGAACTGGCAGAAAGAGAAATCAGGAAAACAATTCCATCCACAACTGCATCAAAAAGAATAAAATATGTAGGAATAAACCTAACCAAGGAAGTGAAAGACCTATACTCTG
This sequence comes from Manis javanica, assembly GCF_040802235.1. Lineage (NCBI taxonomy): Eukaryota > Metazoa > Chordata > Mammalia > Pholidota > Manidae > Manis > Manis javanica. The sequence goes on from NC_133163.1 coordinate 123,482,713, forward strand.
AAAACTATAGGACGCTCATGAGAGAAATTAAAGAAGATACCAATAAATGGAAACACATCCCGTGTTCATGGATAGTAAGAATTAATATTGTCAAAATGGCCATCCTGCCAAAAGGAGTCCATAGATTTAATGCAATCCCTATCAAAATACCAACAACATTCTTCAACAAACCAGAGCAAATAGTTATAAAATTCATATGGAACCACAAAAGACCCTGAATAGCCAAAGGAATCCTGAGATGGAAGAATAAAGCAGGGGGGAATACGTTCCCCAACTTCAAGCTCTACTACAAAGCCACAGTAATCAAGACAATTTGGTACTGGCACAAGAACAGACCCATAGGCCAATGGAAAAGACTAGAGAGCCCTGATATAAACCCAATCATATATGATCAATTAATATATGATAAAGGAGCAATGGACATATGATGGGGAAATGACAGTCTTTTCAACAGCTGGTGTTGGCAAAACTGGACAGCTACATGCAAGAGAATGAAACTGGATTATTGTTTAACCCCATACACAGAAGTAAACTCCAAATGGATTAAATACTTGAATGTAAGTCATGAAACCATAAAACTCTTAGAAGACAACATAGGCAAAAATTTCCTGAATATAAGCAGTAGCTACTTCTTCCGTAACGCATCTCTTCAGGCAAGGGAAACAAAAGCAAAAATGAACTCATGCAACTAAATTGAACTAAAAAGTTTCTGTACCATAAAGGACACCATTAACAGAACAAAAAGGCATCCTACAGTATGGGAGAATATATTTATAAGTGACATATCCGACAAGGGGTTAACACCCAAAATATACAAAGAACTTACATGCCTCAACACCCAAAAAGGAAACAGCCTGATTAAAAAATGGGCAGAATAAGAACAGACACTTCTCCAAAGAAATTCAAATGGCCAACAGGCACATGAAAAGATGCTCCACATTGCTAATTATCAGGGAAATGCAAATTAAAACCACAATGAGCTATCACCTCATACTAGTTAGTATGGCCAACATAGAAAAGACTAGGAACAAGAAATGCTGGCGAGGATATGGAGAAAGGGGAACCCTCCTACACTGCTGGTGGGAATGTAAAATAGTTCAACTATTGTGGATTGCAGTATGGAGGTTCCTCAAAAAACTAAAAATAGAAATATCATTTGACCCAGGAATTCCACTCCTAGGAATTTCCCCTAAGAATGCAGGAGCCCAGTTTGAAAAATACACATGCACCCCTATGTTTTTCATAGCATTATTTACAAAAGCCACAAAAAAGTAAGCAAGCTAAGTGTCCATCAGTAGCTGAATGGATAAAGAAGATTTGGTACATATACATAATGGAATATTATTCAACCAGAAGAAAACAAATCTTACCACTGGCAACAACATGGATGCTGCTAGAGGGTATTATGCTCAGTGAAATAAGCCAGTTGGAGAAAGACAAGTACCAAATGATTTCACTCATCTGTGGAGCATTAAGAACAAAGCAAAGACTGAAGGAACAAAACAGCAGCAGAATCACAGAACTCAAGAATGGACTAAGAGTTGCTAAAAGGGATTGGGGGGAGGGGTTGCGTGGGAAGGGAGGGAGAAGGCGAATAAGGGGCATTATGATTAGCACAGATATTGTGGAGGGTGCCATGGGGAAGGCAGTATAGCACAGAGAAGACACATAGTGACCCTACAGCGTTTTACTATGCTGATGGACAGTGACTGTAATGGGATATGTGGTTGGAACTTGATAATGGGGGGAATCTAGTAACCAATGTGTTACTCATGTGATTGTATACTAATGATACCAAAAAAAAGAAAAAGAAAAAAAAAAAGCCCTGACCTTCTCTTCTCTTTAAGTAAATAAAAGAACAATAAACTATATCAAATAATTTTGTCCAGGAAATAAACACAATTATTAAGAAAAGAGATTAAGTAAGTAAGTACCATAAGATATATGGCTTAGGTCTTCAAATTAACAGGGTATGAGATAGAGAAATTTCTAGTCTCTCCTATAACCTTTTTAATTACAGTATCAATGTTCTTTCCTGCAATACATTTCTGTCACTATTAACTCCAAAAACCTCTTGAGAAAGAATGCCTTTGAGTATTATTATACATGTATTACCAAGTAAGGTACGTGAAGCTGTTAAGCCAATTGAGATCCCATGATGCCAGTTAAATTTCAATCTTCCTTCCAGGCTTCCAAAACAAGTCAGCATTATTATAGTAAAGTAGGTTGTAAGTTTTGGGTGATATGGTTTCATTGAAAGACAAAGAGAGTAGAGAGTACAGCAGTCTATTATAGGTCATAACAAGGTAAGTTCAGAGCTGCAGGTACAGTTTATTTTTTAATTTACATATTTATTAAGCACTGAAACAATAAACATGGTGCCCGGGTAAGAGCTGAACACATCATGCTTTCCCCACTCTTTAAGAGGGCATAGTTTGAAAAGAAAACACAATTTAATTAGCAATTTAAGTACTTAGGACAAAAGCTCTCACAATCATTATACTATGCTCTCGGCTTTCTGAAAGAGTTCATTAAATGATGCAATACTGACCTTAAACTCACTTACTCTATTTAAAAAATAGTGCCCTGAATTTCAAGTCATTGAATTCATGTCTCCTACTGGACGTTGATCAACTGTTAGTAGGATAGTGTCCTTGATATATAATAATGACTACTATTTCACCATTGGCTAGGCATTTTCCATTTTTTAATAGCAAGGATGCAATTATGCCAATTTATCCTTAGTCTTCCACTTAGCCCCCTTGGAGCAACAGTATTCATCTATAGGGCAGCACCCTAAGGTAGGATGCAAATAGAGATAAATTTCGATCCTATACACCAGGATTATTTTAGTAAATGACAGACATTAAGCAACAAAAAATGAGTTGTATTTTCTAGTGTGATAAAGTTTTACTTTTCTAATATTAAACTTTGCAGAAAGGAATACAACTCTACTGATGATGACATAGGCACAGAAGGGAAAGACTATAAACAATACATCCACTCTACTCTTTATTGATAGTGCTGTCAGACACAACTGCTAAATAGACGAGAAGACATGTAATTAGTAAAGGATAAACGCTAGAAAGATACAGTTGACCCAAGTCTTTCTTGGTACAATAAATTTATCTATATATGAACCTCAGTACCATCTATTGCTAGAGAAAAGATTTTAATTAAATGCCAGGGAGAAGAAATCTGCCAATCAGAATTTTGCAAGGAGTTTGTTTTGCTAGGAAATAAGTGGTTAGCAGCTGACATTGTCTTCTTGGCAAAATAAAGCTGCTCTTTCCCCCTTTTTAGAAATGTTTATTTAATATAATCCCTAAATTGGCATTTAGCTTGAGAAGACTGTTTTTGCATATGGCAGAGGTCCCTGTACTTAAATCCCCAGCCCCTCAAAAGCCTAATGTACCATATTTCTATACTGCTTTAGTACTACAGAAAGTTCAATATTCCTTATATTCTTTCACTAGCTCTAGCATCAGTGGTCTATATCTTAAAAACCCCAAGAAGAGCCTGAAGTAGCAACCAGAGGATTATGAAATTCAGAAACTTATTTAGTCATACCCAGCAGCAGACATTTATAAACTCTTATGAGCTCCCAATTTCACTGACCTGATAAAAGCTATGAATGTCTGGTAAATCAGCAAATATCAATGAATAGATGAAGCTTTAAAAATTATTTCACCGAAAGAGATTTAACAATTTTGCCAGAGGTAGAATAAATAATAGTAATAATAATATCAGAAACTTGGCCTTTTCTAAGCATTCAAAATTCTCATTCTTCTTGTTCCCTTCTCTTTTCCCACCATGGATGGCCCTGCATCTGCTAATATACAGAATAAACATTGAGCATGTTTTTTCTGTTTAAGGGGGAATTCTAAGTAAGGTACCTAGACTTCGGAAATAAGTAACATACCTCATGTACTAAGCATTAAGAAACATGATAAATCCCTAAAACGTTTCCTCTTGAAACAAAATTTCTTTGTTCTAAAGTTGGTAGTGAACATCATATGGAAACACCAAAGACCCCAAATACCTAAGCAATCCTGAGAAGGAAGAATAAAGTGGGGGGGGGGGATCTCGCTCCCCAACTTCAAACTCTACTACAAAGCCACAGTAATCAAGACAATTTGGTACTGGCACAAGAACAGAGCCACAGACCAATGGAACAGAATAGAGACTCCAAACATTAACCCAAACATATATGGTCAACTAATATTTGATAAAGGGGCCATGGACATACAATGGGGAAATGACAGCCTCTTCAACAGCTGGTGTTGGCAAAACTGGACAGCTACATGTAAGAGAATGAAACTGGATCACTGTCTAACCCCATACACGAAAAAGTAAATTCAAAATGGATCAAAGACTTGAATGTAAGTCATGAAACCATAAAACTCTTAGAAAAAAACATAGGCAAAAATCTCTTAGACATAAACATGAGTGACCTCTTCTTGAACATATCTCCCTGGGCAAGGGAAACAAAAGCAAAAATGAACAAGTGGAACTATATCAAGCTGAAAAGCTTCTGTACAGCAAAGGACACCATCAATAGAACAAAAAGGTACCCTACAGTATGGGAGAATATATTCATAAATGACAGACCCGATAAAGGGTTGACATCCAAAATACATAAAGAGCTCACACACCTCAACAAACAAAAAGCAAATAATCCAATTAAAAAATGGGCAGAGGAGCTGAATAGATAGTTCTCTAAAGAAGAAATTCATTTGATGGCCAACAGACACATGAAAAGATGCTCCACGTCGCTTGTCATCAGAGAAATGCAAATTAAAACCACAATGAGATATCACCTCACACCAGTAAGGATTGCTGCCATCCAAAAGACAAACAACAAATGTTGGCGAGGTTGTGGAGAAAGGGGAACCCTCCTACACTGCTGGTGGGAATGTAAATTAGTTCAACCATTGTGGAAAGCAGTATGGAGGTTCCTCAAAATGCTCAAAATAGAAATATCATTTGACCCAGGAATTCCACTTCTAGGAATTTACCCTAAGAATGCAGCACTCCAGTTTGAAAAAGACAGATGCACCCCTATGTTTATCGCTGCACTATTTACAATAGCCAAGATACGGAAGCAACCTAAGTGTCCATCAGTAGATGAATGGACAAAGAAGATGTGGTACATATACACAATGGAATATTACTCAGCTATAAGAAAAAAACAGATCCTACCATTTGCCACAACATGGATGGAGCTGGAGGGTATTATGTTCCGTGAAATAAGCCAGGCGGAGATAGACAAGTACCAAATGATTTCACTCATATGTGGAGTATAAGAACAAAGGAAAACCGAAGGAACAAAACAGCAGCAGAATCACAGAACCCAAGAATGGACTAACAGTTACCAAAGGGAAAGGGACTGGGGAGGACGGGTGGGAAGGGAGGGATAAGGGTGGGAAAAAAGAAAGGGGGCCTTACGATTAGCATGTATAGTGTGGTGGGGGCACGGGGAGGGCTGTGCAACACAGAGAAGACAAGTAGTGATTTTACAGCATCTTACTATGTTGATGGACAGTGACTGTGAAGGGGTATGTGGGGGGGGACTTGGTGAAGGGGGAGCCTAGTAAACATAATGTCCTTCATGTAATTGTAGATTAATGATACCAAAATAAAAAAAATAAAATTGGTAGTGAACAGGCAATTTTACATGGGTTTTGAGAAATGCTAGTGGCCTGAAAGCTGTTTCAAATTGTTGGACTTAAAATTTTCTACCAAACATACAATTAAGTACCTCATTTTATTGAAATTTGTTTAAAAACAATTAAAAACTACATCTACGAGGAAGAAAGCAAACAAAAATTCTCCAAGAAAATACAGAATATTCTGTAATACCAAATCATAATAGCTCTGTATATTTTATAAAACATTTATGAAGACATTTCAGTATTGTGAAATATGGTCATTTTCATTTTGTGATTTAAAGGCATGTGATACACTTACTGTGGTAGCATTATGGCATACTTACATGACTAAAATAGCTAATAATCTTCACACAAACAAACTGCCAATCTCAATAGTAAGCAAATTCAATTAGATTACCTTTCCTTTGTAGGGACCTAATGTTGGAAAAAAAACCCAGAATTCTTGAAAAGAATACAAGTTGTTTAGCCAACACTGCCACTGAGAACACTGCCTCTAGTTTTCAAGAGCTCCAATCTAAGAAATGCAGGCAGGTATCTTCCTCTGCGGGGGCTTGAATAAAATCTGCCGACAACTGCCAGTTTAGCTTAGCACACAAAATATACATCACTGAGAAGACTGGCTAACTGTGTCCAGGCATTACAATGACTAGATGGTGCCTTTCTCAGAGATCAACTTTGAGGAAATAAAGACTAACCCAGAGGAAATAAATAACCCCTCCATGCTCCCAGGGTACTGGGCACAACTATGAAACAGTTCCTGACCTTAAGGTAGCATGTTATGTTTTCTCATTCATCATATATTCACTGAACACATAATAGTTACCAGGTGCTTAGTTAAGATACCAAGACTATAATGGTGAGCATATAGTCTCTGTTGTCATAAAAATTATACTTTAAAGTCAAAGATATTAAGCAACTATACCAATAAAATTTTAAATTGTGAAAAATACTATGAAGAACAGAACACTGTAAAATAAGAGTGGGAGATGTCATTTAGACAGGGGACACCTCTGAAGACGTCAGGTGAGAGCTGAATGTTAAGTAAGTACATTCTACACTGGGGACCTAGCTTATCAGGCCTTGAGGTGAGAAAGAACTTAGTGCTCTGGAGGGAGTGCAAGGCTAAACTGGGCTAGAGAAGGGTGATCAGGAGGGGGAGCAGCAAGAGGGAGGCAGGCACTGAATTCTGTGGAGATGTGGAGCTATGGGAAGACCTGGGTTTTCTCCAAAGGTAAGCGTAGGCCTTTGAAGAATTATAAGGAGAGGCATGATATGGTATTTATGTTTTTTGAAGGATCGTCCTAACTTCTCTAACGAGTAGATCGGGAAGCTACTGCAATGGTCCACCACAGCATAATGGTGGCTTACAACAGGGTACTGGCAGTGGGGATGCGGCATAAAGGGTGGGTTCAAGACATATTTAGGAGGTAAAATCAATAGAATGTTGTAGGTCTGCATGGAGGTGTGTGTGTGTTTGTGCATATGCATGTGTGTGGTAGGGAGAGGTATCAAGAATGTTCCCAAGATTTCTAATTGAGAAGTTAGTAGATATTTATGGAGATAAGATTTACAAAGATAAGACTGGAGATATAGAAATAGGGAAAAGATGGATAATTTAAGATTATGTTCACTGTAAGATGTCTGAGATAAATGTCAACTTTGAACTGGAGCCTAGAGTTCAGAAGAAGTGTCTGGGCTGTAGGTATGAATTTAGTTTTCATCACAGCTGGAATTTTAAGTTATGAATCTAAGAGATAACCTGGGGAGAGATGGTAGAGAAAAAAAGACTTAGGGTTGAGTCCTGAGTAACTCAGCAATTTGAAGATGAGTAGAAGTGTTTGCAAAGGTGTCATAGAAGACATGAACAGAGATAGGCAGAGAACCAGGAGTGAGTGGACAAAGCATATTTGAAGAAAAAAGGTTAAAGCCAAAGATTCCTGAGAGATTAAATAAAATGAGAACATGAAAGATGTCTATGCTTTTTGACAACATGTGAATTATTAGTGATCTAGCAAGAGCCCTTCTGATGGAGTTGTATGTGTAGAAGCATACCACCTAAGTAGTTTGTGTTGTGTGTGATGTCTAGAAAATGTAGCCTTTAATGTAATTTGGAGCACGACAGGGTCAGGGGTGTTAAGTAAAATTTAAGAAAGATGGCAGCGCGTGAGGAGAGACAGAGGCTTCCTCCTAAAAACACATATAATATGAAAATATAATTAATACAACTGATCCTGAAAGAGCAACAGGAAAGAGAACTGCACCAGACTGCACACACCTGGAGAAAAGAGCAGACCCCATGGAACAGGGTAACGTACCAAAGCTGTGGCCCGGCAGGACCCAAGCCCTCCCCCAACCCCAGCTCACCGGCTGGAGGAAGAGAAATGGAGTGGGGAGGGACTGGAGGCCTGGGACTGCTAACACCTAACTTGGGAGATCTGCTCTGGGAGCACAAACCTACATTTCATGGTGCTTTCATGATACTCTCGTAACTAGGGGATTGGAAAGCTAAGACAGGCAGAATTCCTGGAGAGACAGAGATCCCAGGCACTTGTGGAAAGTAGGGATCCATGTCGGCTGCTCTGGGACAAAAGAAAGGCGGGCAGTCTGAGAGACTTCCTAACAAGGAAGCCCTTAGCAAGACGGCTGCTAAAGGGGCAAGGATTGCACAGAGCTCACTGCTCAGGAGAAAGGACAGGTAGACAAAATTGTGCAGGTGCACTCTGCCCAGCAGGCAGGGAGCTTTAATGATTTCCCGGTGCTCCAGCTCCCTGGCTGGCTACACAGCTCCAAGGACCCCTTCCGTGATAGGCAGCCTACTGTGCCTTTCTCCTGGCCAGCCCCACCTGGCTCGCAAACCAGCAAACCCTACCCTGGCGTTAGGACAGCCAGAGGGAAGATCTGTTTTTCAGTAACTACAAACGCAAAGCATAGAGGCTTATACCCGTGTGCTCGGCCCACTGGTTCAGGCAGTGGAGACAGGCATAATGGCCGGGAACCAGGAAACAGCTCTTTCCTCCCTCCCAGGCACCAATATGACTCCCTTGCGACCCCTGACATAGCTTCAGAGACTGAGCAGCTCCAGAGAGTAGAGCTTCTGGGTACTAGTGGGCGCAATATACAAATATGAAATGCAAAAGGAACCTGGTTCAGAGTAAAATTAATACAACTCCTGAGAAAGATGACATGGACCTCAAGACTCTTCCTGAAAGGGAGTTCAAAATAAAAATCATTAACACGCTAACGGAGGTATGGAAAGATATTCAAGAACTCAGGAATGAATTCCAGTCGGAGATTCAATCATTGAAGAGCACAATGGAGGGTATTAAAAGCAGACTGGACATGGTGGAGGAGACAAGAAATGAAATAGAAACTAGAGAAGAGGAATACAAAGAAGCTGAGGCACAGAGAGAGAAAAGGATCTCTAAGAATGAAAGACTACTGAGAGAACTGTGTGACCAATCCAAACAGAACAAATTCATAGTATAGGGGTAGCAGAAGAGAAAAAGAGAGAAAATAAGATAGAAAGTGTCTTTGAGGGAAGTAATTGCTAAAAACTTCCCCAATCTGGGGAAGGAGATAGTCTCTCACGCCATGGAGGTGTATAGATCTCCCAACACAAGAGACCCAAGGAGGACAATACCAAGACATATAATTATTGAAATGGCAAAGATCAAGGATAAGGACAGACTACTAACAGCAGCTAGAGAGAGAAATAAGATCAGACACAAAGGAAAGCCCATCAGGCTAACAGGCCAGAAGGGAGTGGCATGATGTATTTAACGCAATGAAGCAGAAGGGCCTGGAATGAAGATTACTTTATCCAGCAAGATTATCATTTAAATTTGAAGAAGGGATTAAACAATTTCCAGATAGATAAAAGCTGAGAGAATTTACCTACCACAAACCATCTCTACAGTCCATTTTGGAGGGATTGCTATAGATGGAAGTGTTCCTAAGGTTTAATAGCTGTCACCAAAGGTAATAAAACCACAGTAAATAAAGTAGAACAGCTAATTACTAAGCAAATGGAAAATTAAATTAATATCCCCAAAGTCAATCAAGGGATAGACAAAGGGATAGATATATAAAGAATGGAGGAAGAAAAAGGAGGAGAAAAAGAAAAGAACCTTTAGACTGTGTTTGTAATAGCATATTAAGTGAGTTAAGTTAGACTCTTAGATAGTAAGGAAGTTAACCTTGAACCTTTGGTAACCACGAATCTGAAGCCTGCAATGGCAATAAGTACATACCTATCGATAATCACCCTAAATGTAAATGGACTGAATGTACCAATCAAAAGACAGAGAGTCATTGAATGGATAAAAAAACAAGACCCATCTATATGCTGCCTACAAGAGACTCACTTTAAATCCAAAGACATACGCAGACTGAAAGTGAAGGGATGGAAAAAGATATTTTATGCAACTAATAGAGAGAAAAAAGCAGGAGTTGCAGTACTTGTATCAGATAAAATAGACTTCAAAACAAAGAAAGTCACAAGAGACAAAGAAGGACATTACATAATGATGGGTCAATCCAACAAGGAGATATAACCATTATAAATATCTATGCTCCCAACACAGGAGCACCCACATATGTGAAACAAATCCTAACAGAATTAAAAGGGGAAATAGAATGTAATGCATTCATTCTAGGAGACTTCAACACTCCACTCACTCTGAAGGACAGATCAACGAGACAGAAGATAAGGAGACAGAGGCACTGAACAACACACTGGAACAGATGGACCTAACAGACATCTACAGAACTCTACACCCAAAAGCAGCACAATACACATTCTTCTCAAGTGCACATGGAACATTATCAAGAATAGGTCATACACTAGGCCACAAAAAGAGCTTCAATAAATTCAAAAAGTTTGAAATTGTACCAACCAGTTTCTCAGACCACAAAGGAATGAAACTAGAAATTACACAAAGAAAATGAAAAATCCCACAAACACATGGAGGCTTCACAACATGCTCCTAAATAACCAATGGATCAATGACCAAATAAAAACAGAGATCAAGCAATATATGGAGACAAAGGGCAACAATAATTCAACACTGCAAAATCAGTGGGACACAGCCAAGGCTGTGCTAATAGGAAAGTATATTGCAACACAGGCCTACCTCACAGGGAAGAAGAACAATTCCAATGAGCAGTCTAAACTCACAATTAATGAAACTAGCAAAAGACGAACAAATGAGGCCCGAAGTCAGTAGAGGGAGGGACATAATAAAGATTAGAGCAGAAATAAATAAAATTGAGAACAAAAAAACAACAGAAAGTATCAATGAAAGCAAGAGCTGGTTCTTTGAGAAAATAAAGTAGATAAGCCTGCAGCCAGACTTATCAAGAAAAAAAGAGTCTACACACATAAACAGAATCAGGAATGAGAATGGAAAAATCACTACGGACACCACAGAAATACAAAGAATTATTAGAGAACACAATGAAAAATTACATGCTAACAAAGTGGATAATAAATGGACAACTTTCTAGAAAAATACAACCTTCCAAGGCTGACCAAGGAAGTAACATAAAATCTGAACAGACCAATTATCAGCAATGAAATTGAACTGGTAATCAAAAAACTACCTACAAACAAAACTCCTGGACCACATGGCTTCACCGCTGAATTTTATCAAACACCCAGTGAAGACCTAATACCCATCCTCCTTAAAGTTTTCCAAAGAGTAGAAGAAGAGGGAATACTTCCAAACTCATTCTATGAGGACGGAATCACTCTAATACCAAGACCAGGCAAAGACAACACATGAAAAGAAAATTACAGACCAATATCCCTGATGAACATACATGCAAAAATAATCAACAAAATATTAGCAAACTGAATTCAAAAATACATCAAAAAGATCATCCATCATGACCAAGTAGGATTTATGCCAGGGATGCAAGGATGGTACAACATTCGAAAATCCATCAACATCATCCACCACATCAACAAAAAGGACAAAAACCACATGATCATCTCCAAAGATGCTGAAAAAGCATTTGACAAAATTCATCATCCATTCATGATAAAAACTCTCAACAAAATGGGTGTAGAGGGCAAGTACCTCAACATTATAAAGGCCATATATGACAAACCCACAACCAACATTATACTTAACAGCAAGAGGCTGAAAGCTTTTCCTTTAAGATCGGGAACAAGACAAGGATGCCCACTCTCCCCACTTCTATTCAACATAGTACTGGAGGTCCTAGCCATGGCAGTCAGACAACACAAAGAAATAAAAGGCATCCAGATTGGCAAGGAAAAAGTCAAACTGTCACAGTTTGCAGATGACATATTATATATAATAAACCCTAAAGAATCTACTCTAAAACTGCTAGATCTAATATCTGATTTCAGCAAAGTTGCAGGATACAAAATCAATATGCAGAAATCTGTGGCATTCCTATACACTAACAATGAACTAGCAGAGAGAGAAATCAGGAAAACAATTCCATCCACAATTGCATCAAAAAGAATGAAATGCCTAGGAATAAACCTACCCAAGGAAGTGAAAGACATATATTCTGAAAACTACAAGACACTCTTGAGAGAAATTAAAGAAGATTCCAATAAATGGAAACACATCCCATGCTCATGGATAGGAAGAATTAATATTGTCAAAATGGCCATCCTGCCTAAAGCAATCTATAGATTCAATGCAATTCCTATCAAAATACCAACAGCATTCTTCAAATAACTAGAGAAAATCATCCTAAAATTCATATGGAACCAGAAAGACCTCGAATAGCCAAAGCAATCCTGAGAAGGAAGAATAAAGCAGGGGGAATTATGCTCCCCAACTTCAAGCTCTACTACAAAGCCACAGTAATCAAGACAATTTGGTACTGGCATAACAGACCCATAGACCAATGGAAAAGACTAGAGAGCCCTGATATAAATTCAACCATATATGGTCAATTAATGTATGATAAAGGAGCCATGGACATACAATGGGGAAATGACAGCCTCTTCAACAGCTGGTGTTGGAAAAACTGGACAGCTACATGTAAGAGAATGAAACTGGATTATTGTCTATCCCCATACACAAAAGTAAACTCCAAATGGATTAAAGACTTGAATGTAAGTCATGAAACCATAAAACTCTTAGAAGACAACACAGGCAAACATCTCCTGAATATAAGCATAAGCAACTTCTTTCGGAATGCATCTTCTCAAGCAAGGTTAACAAAAGCAAAAATGAACTCATGGGACTACATCAAACTAAAAAGTTTCTGTATGGCAAATGACATCATCAACAGAACAAAAAGGCATCCTACAGAATGGGAGAAAATATTTGTAAATGACATATCTGACAAGGGGTTAACATCCAAAATATATAAGGAACTTGCATGCCTCAACACCCAAAAAGCAAATAACCCAATTAACAAATGGGCAGAGGATATGAGAGACAGTTCTCCAAAGAGGAAATTCAGATGGCCAACAGACACATGAAAAGATGCTCCACAACACTAATCATCAGGGAAATGCAAATTAAAACCACAATGAGATATCACCTCACACCAGTAAGGATGGCCAGCATAGAAAAGACAAACAATAACAAATGTTGGCGAGGATGCGAAGAAAGGGGAACCCTCCTACACCACTGGTGGGAATATAAGCTAGTTCAATCATTGTGGAAAGCAATATGGAGGTTCCTCAAAAAACTCAAAATAGAAATACAATTTGACCCGGGAATCCCATTCCTAGGAATTTACCAAAGAATACAACTTCTCAGATTCAAAGACATATGCACCCCCATGTTTATTGCAGCACTTTTTACAATAGCCAAGATATGGAAGCAACCTAAGTGTCCATCAGTAGACGAATGGATAAAGAAGATGTGGTACATATACACAATGGAATACTATTCAGCCATAAGAAAGAAACAAATCTGACCATTTGCAACAACATGGATGGAGCTGGAGGACATTATGCTCAGTGAAATAAGCCAGGCAGAGAAAGACAAATGCCAAATGATTTCCCTCATTTGCGGAGTTTAACAAGGAAGCAAAACTGAAGGAACAAAATCACAGCTGTCTCAGACTCCAAGAATGAACTAGTGGTTACCAAAAGGGAGGAGTGTGGGAGGGCGGGTGGAGAGGGAGGGAGACGGGGATTGAGGGGTATTATGTTTAGTACACATGGTGTGGGGGATCACGGGCAGAACAGTGTAGCACAGAGAAATCACATAGTGGATCTGTGGCATCTGGCTGCACTGATCGACAGTGACTGCACTGGGGTATGGGTGGGGACTTGATAATATGGGTAAATGTAGTGACCACATTGTTTTTTCATGTGAAATCTTTATAAGACTGTATATCAATCATATCATAATTTTAAAAAAGTAAAATTTAATGTATTAGAAAAAATTACAGATTATAAGTGTATAGCTTGTGGAAAGTTTAACTTTTTACAAAATATACACACTTGTATCACCTGCAGCCCATCAGGAAATAGAATATAGCTGAAAGCTAGAAACCACCCACCTGTTCCCACTCCTGTTCATTATTCCCACTGAAGTAATCAGTGTAACTTCTAACAGCATAAATTTGTTTTCCATGTTTTTGAATTTCATTCACACACTATGTACTCATGTGTCCGGCTTCTTTTGCTCAGTAGCATGCTTGATGATCATCTATGTTGTACAAGAAGCATTTATTTACCACTCTACTTTGATGGACATTTAGGCTATTAGAATAATGCTACTATGAATACTCTTGTTTATTCTTGTCTTTTAGTGAACATGTGTACAGATTTCTGTGGGGTGTATACCTAGGGACAGCTAGGTTAGAGGCTATCTGTATATACAACCGAACTGATTTCCAAATGGTTTTATTTGACACACCTACATATGAGTTTGTTTTTTCACATTAGTACTTGATACTGTCATTCTTTTTAAATTTTAGCTATTTCATAGGGTATGTAGTAGTATCTCATGGTGGTTTTAATTTGCCTTTATCTGATGAATACTGATTATTAGATGCATATTGGCCTATAGTTTGTGTAGCACCTTTCCAAGTATTTTGTCCTTGCTGAAATTTGATTGTGTTTTTTCCCTAATGATTTTTAGGAGTTCTAAGCGTGCCTGGCAAGTCCTTTATTAGATTCATGAATTGCAAATACATACTCTCATTTCGTGATACTCTCTTTATGGTGTCTTTTGATGAGCAGCTCTTAATTTTAATAAAGTCCAATTATCAATCTTCTTCCTTTTTGGACCTTTACCTACTCCAAGATCATGGAGATATTTTCCGGTCTTTCCCTAAAATTTTATCTTTCACATTCAGATCTACAGTATAACTGGAACTGATTTTTCTTGTGAGGTAGAAGTCAAGGTTTTTTTCTTCCTGTATAACTCAGCTCATTTGTTGAAAAGTGCATCCTTTCTCTACTGTTCTACAGTGCTACTGCTGTAATAAATCAAATAATCATATGTGTTGGACTATTTCAGGATTTTTAAATCTGTTCCATAGACTTATCTATCTTTATGTAAATATGATGCTAATTACTGTAGCTTTATAGTGAACCCTATTACCTAGTAATGAAAGTCTTCTAGTTTTGTCAAGATTGTCTTGACTACTCTTTAACTACCTTTGTCTTATTTTTCTGGAACTCCCTTTGTCTCATGTACTTCAGAAAAACATTTTCATTGGGAATAGAATTCTAGCCTAGCAGTTATTTTCTTGAACACTTTAAAGACTGCACTCCATTGCTTTCTGACCCCCATTATGTCTGTCGAGAAGTCAGATATCAGTCTTATTACCGTTCCTTCAAATATGAAATGTCTTTTTTCGCTGGCTACTTTCAGCAGTTTTACTATGAAGTGCCTAAATCTGGTACTCCTTACTTACATTTATTCTGGTTTGGATTTACTGACTTTTTCAAATCCATGACTTGATGTCTTCATCAGCTTTAGAAAATTCTCAGTTGTACTGCCTTGGTATCTGTTTTGTATGGCCAATTGGCCCCTTCATGCAAGTAGATATGCCCTTGATAACAGCCTGCAGAGTCACAGCAAATTTAAGTTCCTAATACAATGTTCCCAACCGTCCTTGTGATAGTCTCCCTTGCCTCCCAGGGCCTTCCCTTTGTATGCCCCTTGGATAAGACCCCCTTGGAGCTTACCCAAACCCTGTTATCTTTGGTCTCAATTGACCAGTCCAACCTTAGCTTGGAAGCCCCAACACTCCACCTATAGACCCCAATAAATGCATGTGCCCCATGTCCTATGGCTCTCTCTGCTTGTACCTTTCCTTGACCTCCCTAGACGGGAGGACCCTAGAGGTGAGCCATGTATATCCTCTAGGATCGGTGAGAAATAAATTTCTCTATTTCAATTCCCTTATGATCTTTTGTTGAACTGTGGTTCATTAACATCCCAGGACTCTACTTAACAAAGGTTATTTTAACAAAATCGTAACACACTGTTTTAAAATATTACTTCTCCTAATTTTCCATCTCCTCTTCTGAGATTCTAATTACATGTACATTAGACTTTTTCATCATTTCACCTGTATTTCTGAATAGTTTCACATTGCTGCTATTACAACCTACAATAAAACTAAAACTACTGGCTTAAAGCACTACAGATTTTCTTTTAGTTTGGACATCAGAAATCTAAAATGATTCTACAGGGCTTAACTCCTTCTGGATGCTCTAGGGGAGAGTTTATTTCCTTGCCTTTTCTAGCTTCTAGGCACTGCCTACATTCCCTGGTCTATACAGCCTTTTCTCCACCATCAAAGCCAAGAATGTAGCATCTTCTCTTCTCTCAGACTTGTTTCCATCTCTCTTTTATCTCTATCTCTGATCTTCTTGCCTCCTAAAGACCCTTGTGATTACATAGGCTACATCTGGATAATCCAGGATGATCTCATCTCAAGATTCCCAATTTAGACAAATCTACAAAGCCCTTTTTGCTACATAGGGTAACATGCACAGGTTCTGGGGATTGCAATATGGACACCTTTCAGGGACCATTATTCAGCCTTCCACAATCTCTTACGACCTTTCCTGTATCTGCATCCTTTTCTTCTCCTTGCTTTAGTCTAGAAATTTTCTAGGGCTTTATCTTCCAATTCACTAGTCGTCTCTTCTGCTGTGTTAAGTCCTCTGTGAAGTGTTCTTAACTTCAATTATGTATTTTTCACCTTGTAGAAATTCCAAATTATTTTTAAAGTAGATTCTGCTTCTCTAGTGAAAAGTTTCCATCTTGACATCTATTTTCTTAAACATATTAGTCACAATCTGTATATGGTAACTCCAATATCCAGATTATTTCTGTATCTGTTTCCATCATCTACATTTTCTCTTGACCCTATTATTTTCATATGCCTGGAAATTTTTGCTAGCATGGTAGATTGTATATATGAAAAACTGTAGAAACTTTGAATGACATTACTTTTCCAGACAGAAATCCCCTATCCTCTAGAATGCAGCAGCAGCAGAGATCATCTTATTTCAATCAGAAATCAAGTTGATTTGAGGCTGATAGAAATTTTTGTCAGGCTATGTACTTCTAGTTTGTCCCCATTTTAGGGTGTAGTTCTCTAGGGAATCCTACTTGAGAATCTGGGGTGTTTACAGGTCCATTCTTCCTTGCAGACACCTAAATTTTAATTCTTGCTTCTCAACATTATGAGACGGACAAAACTTTAACTCTACTTTCCAGGGGTTTTCTGCTTAGCTTCTAAGCCTCTGAGTCTGGGCAGCAAATACTGTGAGGGGAAAACAAGTTTAAAAAACCTTCTCTGGGAGCCTCCCTTCTCTTCCAGGATCTTGGCCCCTTTGTCCTGGTTACCTGTGGATCCCTAAATTCCAATTTTTGTGCACCCAGCCTCATGAAACTACTGACTTCTCTGCTCCTAGCAGAGATCCTCTGTTTAGTTTCATAGTTTCCGGTCCTATGCTATGAACTAAGCAAATTCCTGGAAGGGAAAAGAGAAGCATATAATATAAGCTCACTCCTTGGAAGTTCCTTTGGCTCCATAATTTTGGTATCTTAAGTCCTGGCTGCCTCAGTAGGTCTCTGATGCCTTCACTATTCTTTTTAAAAACCTGCCTTTCCATGTTGTTCCCAGAAAAAGCATTAGTCTGCAGCAACCATGTCCCTCAGAGCCAGGAGTACAAGTTATAACTGGGTTCCAGTCCAAACCCTACTGCTTACTAGTTGTGTGATTTTGGCAAGTTATTAAACCTAGGTATTTAGTCATTTTGAGTTTCAATTTTCTTTTATATAAAATGAAAACAACACTATCTCATAGACTTATGAGGATGTGAAGTTTAAATATACGTGTAAAATGTCTAGTTAACAAAAACACTTAATGAGGTCTTACTATGTATCAGGTGCTTTATATGGGTTTGATAATTTAATGTATAGTTATTATTTCCCATTTCCTTTTCAAGATCACATACTAGTAAGTGATGGAGTTAGGATCTGACTCGAGTACTTTTCTTATTAACTGTTCAATACTACTTCTATAATACTGCTTAGTATTATGCCTGACATCAGTAAATACTCAATAAATGTCAGTTATTATTTAACAGAAAATACCAATGCTTCAGAAATATACACTAGTTACATCAGTTTTTCTATTTTTTTCTTCTGATTTGTTTCCTTTTCATTTTTGGAAAAAAATTCTTATAACATCTTTCAATATACTTTGAAAGAACCTTTGTGAAAAATGAATGTCTAATAGCCTACTGAATGGATAGATAATAATTTAACTATTATTCTGTCATGGGATCTTTAAGTTTCCATTTTGTTAAGACAGTATAGATTATCAGTGTTTATCAATATTTTGTGCCTTTATCTTAAGTATTTTCTCAGAATACAATCCTATCAGATTCACTGGCTCAAGACTATGAACATTTTATTCTTGCTAACAGAACAGCTATATTATTTCCCCAAAGAGATGCAGTAATTGTGATATCACCAGCAACAAACATGGAAGCTTTGTGTCAAGAGAACAGGAATTAAAGTTGTGGAGTACAGGAATGAAGAAGTGTGGAGATGGGAAAGGGAAGGGAGATATAAATTTTGAGGCCAAGAAAGAAAAAAATGAAGTATTTAGACAAAATTTCTAGTGAAGCAGAGGTAATAGGCTCATAGAAGTAGGGATGGAAGAAGAGAACTGGGCTTTGTTGAAAATTCAAATGCTTAAATACAAATACACATCATAACTTCTCAAGAATAAAGTTTCTATGATAGTTTTCAAAAGATGTGTCTCCCACCAATGCAATCCTGGGTACAGATAAATATTTAGTTGTAATTTATAGACTATCTGATATGTCAGGGTTCTGATCTTTAGTGTCACTTCTTATTTTAACCTGTCACTAAACATTTAGTAATTTGTTGTGTGGATGTTTATTATTGTTTTAAGATACACAGAGGATAATTTCTCTTAAGGATAAGATATAAAAAATTGTACATATAAATTACAAAACAACTAGATTGTTGTTTTCACTTTGTTCAGTCAATTTAGTCAAATGCCCTGGGAAGCAGCAGGCCTGCTCTAGCACCCACTGGGTCACTTATTCGGAATGTTTGAGCCTTAATTGGCTTATCTATATATTGGGATTATATTTTATATGACTAAAAGCCAGCATTTGGAACATTGCATCTCTTATTTTAGATTCTTGCTCTTAAATTTGTTTAATGAGTATACTAGAATAAAAATGAAAGAATCTCCCTTCTTTTGCTAACACCTACTATTCTTTGAGTACTTTAAAAACCTTTTTATCATGTTACACTTAAAGTTGTTATTTTAAAATTACTTTGCGGGACTCTCTTAGGGCTATTTGCTCCTTCTACCATCAGATAAATCTCATTGTATATACTCAGAGGTAGTTAGTTTCTTACAACTGCCTTCTTCTTTCTATTTTACTTCCATCACAGATTTTGGGGCAGTATGTACCTCTTCCACAGGTAGAAATAAAAAGGGCTTGGAAATGTGGGCTTAATGAGAGACCTTCCTCTGTTGGTCTGCGTGTTACAGCATCCTCAAGAAAACGTCTCTGCTAACTGCTTTATTATGTACACAGGTAAGTAAGTGCCTGATTGCCCAAGTTACATTTCAGACTTTTATTCTAGTTTGCACTGGCCCCCAGTACATTTTAGTAATGATATGGAGGAATCATGGAATATGAGAATGATAACTGGCCTGAGAGGCATTAAAATCCTGATTCTCACTTATTGGCTAAGTGACTTTGGACAAGTGGCCTAACCTATCTAAGCCTCAGTTTTCTTACATGCGAAATGAAGTTAATATTTGCATTTCACTAGAATTAAGTTAGTTAAATGGTAATTAGAATTATGGCCGAATGTGGTTTGAATGTAAATATTATTTAGAAAATTAGGAGAGCACCACTGGATAAAACCTGTTTTTGAGTTTAATCAAATTAGAGGCTGGTTTGATTTCTAGGATCCTTAAAAATCCATATCCTTTAAGAAGCCATTCTAGATAAGGGAGCAAACATAAAGGCTTTGGATTCTTTCATGCTCCAACAGATGCCAATTCCATGGTATAAACACACTTATCATAATAAAAGCAATAGCCAAAGGAAAAAGTTTATGCATATTCAATTAGCCAAAAAATTGTATTGGTAATATTGTGGTAAAAATAACACATTCATACATTGCTGGTGGCATCAAAAAATTACCACCACCTTTTAGAGAATAGTATAGCTGTTGTATCAAGAACTATAAAATGTCCATACTCTTAGAACCAATAATCCCACAAAGACTTTATCCTAAGAAAATAATTCAAATAAGGAAAATAGCTATAGTTTTACTTAATGGTGCCTGGCACATAAAAGGTACTTATATATTTCTTCAAATAAATACTTTTATTTGCACTGACTTCTCCAAATCACAGCCCTTGGTTCCTTCTCATTAAGATTGATCTGTTTTCATAATATGGGGGACAGTTTTAGAATCAAATTCTAGTATCTTTGTCTAGGCTCTGTTCTCCTATATTCTGCAGTAACTATTTTTTTTTTCATTAAGGTATCATTGATATACAATCTTATGAAAGTTTCACATGAGCAACATTGTGGTTTCAACATTCATCCATATTATCAAGTCCCCCCCTCCACACTCCACTGTAGTCACTATCCATCAGGGTAGTAAGATGCTACAGTCATTACTTGTTCTCTGTGCTATACTGCCTTCCCCATGGCCTACCTATACTGTGTGCTAATTATAATGCCCCTTAATCCCCTTCTCCCTCCCTCCCTCCATACCCACCATCCCCAACTTCTTCCCTTTGGTAACTGCAGGTCCCTTCTTGGAGTCTGTAAGTCTGCTGCTCGTTTGTTCCTTCAGCTTTGCTTTGTTGTTATACTCCACAAGAGTGAAATCATTTGGTATTTGCTTTTCCCTGCCTGGCTTATTTCACTGAGCATATTACCCTCTAGCTCCATCCATGCTGTTGCCAATGGCAGAATTTGTTTTCTTCTCATGGCTGAATAATACTCAATTGTGTGTATGTGCCATGTCTTCTTTATCCATTCACCTACTGATGGACACTTAGGTTGCTTCCATATCTTGGCTATTGTAAATAGCTGCAGTAACTATTTTGATTTCTATCAGACTCCCTTACCTTATATTTTCACTTTCTCAACTCAGTTGAACTAAATACGGGAAACAAGTTGACCATATACTATATCCTTCACTTAATCAAAAAGAATCTGATGCTTCCTTCAAGATCCTAAGATTTCCTTTTCTTTTGTTAACACCATTCTAGTCTAACCATTCACCTCACTGCCTGTTTCATTAAGATTTCAAATGATCATCACACCCATCTTTCACCTGAGCCTCAACATATCTCTAGTCCTACTGAGCCACTTAACATTTCCCCTGAGGATCTGGGGGAGAATTATCACCTCTGTTTTCATACTCTTGTTTTCTTCTTCTAGCCCCACCCCAAATCAAAATTCTTCAAGTTTAAGTATCTCCCCAGCTCTTTTAAAAAACAGAATCCATATACCATAAAATTCACCTCTTTAGTGTACAATTCAATGGTTTTCAGGATATTGGTATACAAGGTATTTTAGTATCAAGGTTGTACAACCATCACCACTAATTCCAAAGCATTTAGTCACCCCCAAAAGAAACTCCACACCCATTAGCAGTTATTCCCCATATCCATTCCTCAGCCCCCAAGCAACCATATACTTTCTGTCTCTATGTATTGTCTATTCTAGACATCTTATATAAATGGAATCATACAATATGTGCCCTTCTGTGTTTGGCTTCTTTCACTTTAGTGTAATATTTTCAAGGTTCATCCATGTTATAGTATGTATCACTATTTCATTCCTTTTTATTGATGAGTGATATTCCACTGCATACATTTTGTTTGTTCATTCATCAGTTGATGAACATTTAGGTTTGCTTCTATTTTTCGGCTCTTATGAATAATGCTGCTGTGAACATTTGTATAAAATTTTTGTTTGAACACTTGCAGTTCTGTTGGGTAAATAATTAGGAGTGGAATTGCAAGTTAAGTCTCGATATACAAGCCTATTCTGCTTTGAAGTTCTGATAGCCTAAGACAGCTCTCACAATGAAAACAACTCTGACTTTCTTATCCCACTTTACCCAAACACCTGCAGTCTTCAGAGTCTACCCCTATTAATTACAATTTATTTATTTTGAATTAAAGTCAGGGCATGGATCAGTTCTCATAGTTCTGATCGTATACTATGTTTTTAATATATGCTCATTGACATATTGACATTCTAAGATGGCCACAAATGAGATAATGATGATTTATTCACTCCTTCATTCATCAGATATTTGAATGTCCATTGTATTCTGGTCACTATGCTTAATGTTGGGTATAAACAGTGGACAAAAGTTAATCAGTTTCATTATACCCCAAATGCCAGTTCAACTCCACAAGTATTTACTGAACACTTATAATGTGAATGGCATTGTATTAGCAGACACAGGGAGACAGAAAATGTAGTCTGCAGCCTTTTAGGATAGTAGATAAACTCTACTTGTAACAGTAACAACGACAAAAACAAACACCACCATCAGCAGCCCTGGATATTACATGCCATAAGTAAACTACAAAATGCTCTGGAGGGTCAATGGACAGAGCACATGGTTGGTTGGGAAAATGGAGAGAGAAGAGGACATCAGAAAATACTTCTTGAATTTGAAGGTGATGCTTGAGGAAGGTCCTCAAAGATGGCATTTTGATTGATACAGACTCCTAGGAAAGAGAGTGTTTCAGGCAGAGGATAGCCAGAGGATAGCATGAACAAAGAAAGGCTGGGTACAGCACAATTTTTTTTTTCATAAACCAATCCAGTTATGGAGATATAGATGGGTAATGAGAGAAGACTCTTGAATATTAGGCTTAGTATTTAAACAGGTTTAGAAGAATGATTTGAAAGTCTTTCTATAACAATTCAAATTACTTTAGTGATTCTTTAACCTTTCCTTGAAACTTTTCTATCATGTATATTTTCTGAAGTGCTCATGGAAATTAGTGATTTCTCCTTCCCAGAAGGAACAAAAAATAATTAAAAATCTTGACAGCTCAATGAACATGCTGATAGGGGAAAGCAGAAAGTCAATAATCCCAGCAGTGTATCCTCACACTTTTGGCAATATGTAAGGCTTAAAACAGACATAGCCAGAACAGCAGGAGCAAGGGGTTAAAATAGCATTCATTAAGCTACTGACACCAGGCATTATGCTAGGTGACTGACATGTAGTATTTTTGATTCACCAAGCCAGCTTACTTAGGTTTATAGCAACTGAGGCTCAGAGACGTCAAGTAAATTGATCAAGTAACCAAGCTGGAGGACTCAACTAGTGAAATGCAGACAACAGTTTTGAACCCAGGCCTGTACGATGCCGTATTTTCCCCATTGTTTGCTTTGTTTGTTTGTTTTTACCATACAAGGAGTCTAGAATGGTAGGATCATGATGCATGCTTCAATGAAAAGGGCTGAATATTTACACAGGAGCTTTAATGATCTGAAATACTCAAAACTAGGTTTAGAATAGTTTAGAGATCAAGACTAAGAGAAACCAAGTTTAGGGCTGCTTCTTGATCAGTCTAAACGATGATCAAACTATAGATCTTATTTAGGAATGCCAAGGAAGCAAAATCCCAGTTATGATTGGGAAACTAGAGAGTAAACTCCAAGAGAATATGGGTATTTATCTGTATTCACAGATGTATTCCAAGTCCCTAGAATACAGTAAGCACTTGATAAACTTTTGTTGAAATAATGAAAAGTCATGTAAGGCATACTCTCATTTGAATACTCCTGAAGCCCCTGAAACAAAGACAGAGTAGTTGAGTTTAAAAATTATTTAGGCTGTTAGGATAGCTCTTTAATACTCAGCCCCATGGCAAAACCAACCAACTACCAAAGCAACAAACATACAAAAAAGCAGTAGTTGTGAAACATCAGCGTGATTTTACAAAGAAAGGTAGACCAAAGAATGAAAAGACAGTTTTGCATTATATATATATCATTTAGGACTGAGTGGCTAATCAAGTTTCAGTGAGATGGAATCCACAATTTCGACTTACTGTTAGAACATTTTGAACATCTGTGAGCAGTGTATTATCCAATGATGACTTTTGGAAAAGAAAATGGTTATCTAATCTAAAAACTCTTAAAAAATTGACAATTTATTAATGATGGCAAGCAAAGGAAGGAAAGTTTCAAATTCATTAACTCAAAGGAGTAACAGAATACACTTATCAAAAGTTTTTATTTTTCTAGTTTTGGTAGTATGCTTCTGTTAAAACATGCAAAGAAAACTGCAACACAAAGAACATTAAGGGTAAAACAAGCCTTTGGAAGACAGCAAGCTTCTTCAAAGAAACACTTTCAAAGAGAATAAAAACAAGTTCCATGGACTTTCCCTCTATTTTTTACAAGCTTTTCTACTATTTCTTGCTTATGGAACCAATGAGTAACTGCCACTTATCACAAAACATATTCTTTCAGATACCTATTTACATATTGCTTTCTTCTGAACAGTTTTTCAAGCTGCTTCAAGTCTTTCAGCTGTACTCTTTTTATTTGTATTCTACCTCACTTCTACCATGGACTAGCATAAAAACCAACTAAAAAAATGCATTTGCTTTCCAGTTTCCTAAAGCATCTCAATATTTTAACTGTCTTTTCTCTTTTTCATTTAGTTCCATAATCTTTACTTCAGTAATTCCTAATACTACAGTTTAACAGTTTAATTTGTCTGGGTGATATCTTATTTTCTTCTCTGTTACATTAATATAGAAGATGCTGAACACTTTCTAATTAATTAAAAAGGAAATAGCTTTTTAAAAGAACGAGAATTAAAACAACTGCAAATTCTCAGGATAGATCATGTAAAAATTCCAAAGATAAAAACACAGAAGCCTTAATCTTTTCAAAATTCTTGAAAGACATTACAGTTCACTTGACGGATATTCTAATTACTGAAGTTGAGATTTCTTAAACTCCAAATAGACTTATTTCTTCAGTATACACACACAAGTATTGTACTACTCAAAAACAGAAGCTAAGGAATCAAAATTGTTGCACGTTTCTCACCACTTAATGTAGTTTCTTATAAAACACTGAGAAC
This sequence comes from Manis javanica, assembly GCF_040802235.1. Classification (NCBI taxonomy): domain Eukaryota; kingdom Metazoa; phylum Chordata; class Mammalia; order Pholidota; family Manidae; genus Manis; species Manis javanica. The sequence continues at coordinate 123,508,013 of NC_133163.1, forward strand.
ACAGAAAAAAATTTCTTTTATTCGTGTTTTGTCCTTTGTGAGCCAACTTCCTTCCCCAATTAAAATTTTAGGCCAATCTCATGATCCTTGTACCATGCTTTAAAACCTCAAAGAGCAGATACCATTTTTTAATCGGTGCTGAATTAAATTACAAAGGGGGGGGGGAATGTACAGAAGTACAACTTTCACAAAAACTACATGTAAGTTACATGTAAGAATTTTTAAGGCTGAGGAAGTTGTTTTCAGGCACAGGGCAGCACCTGTAGCCTAAAAGCAACAGGTCTAAGAACTTAAGATACCAATCTTATCAGTTCAGGTAACACCAAGTATTTGAGTACTTCGGTATGACACTTTCACTCTGGTAGGGTGAAAATGCCTCCTAATTTGTAAAATAAGAGTCCCGCAATAAAGCACCTCTTCAGAAGAGCTGCTAGTGTTCCTGTGGCATGTCAAGGCAGAGGACCCAACATATCTCACTTAGTCAAGGGTGGGCCAGAGCGGGGGAGTTAGGGTCGGGCAATTCATGGGTCACGCAACAAAGTATGTCCTCCTGTAGAGATAAGTAGAGAATTTTAACAAGGGTTTCGAATCCTTTGAAGAACATATTAAGAAAACTGTTGCGGAGCCAATTTTCCATCTTACACGTGGAAACAAAACTCCCATAGCTTCTGACTGGAGGCTGGAGATTAGCACAACTTTGTCGAGTAACCTAACTTTTCTCCACAAAGCGCAACCCTAAAAGCTTTAGGATACAGTTGACGCAGACAGCACCAGGTATCACCACTTCAAGTCCTCACTGGCACAGGAAATGGGCCGGACACCCCCAACCATCACCCTCCCCCCACAGGAAGTCAGTTTCGCCCTCCCCCCCCCAGGACGGCCTTCCTCCCCTCCCCCGACCGGAAGTGCGGCGCCCCCATTCAGTCGGCCCCAAATCAAGGCAGACCAACCACCACAACAGCAAAAGAGGTTGATCTTCAAGAGCGAAGGGCACCTCTGCTGTGGCCACCCCCAAGCTCGCCTTGCTTACTGACCTGCTGACGACAGGGACAGGCAGGGGCCTGGGGCCTAAAGAAAGCCCTTCCACAGAGGACAATTCCCTGAGCCCCTCTCAGTCGCCGGCACTCTTCTCACATCGTCGTGCCACCGCTTGACAAAATTCCTCCGCAGTACTTTACTTTGATGTCCTTTCTTTCCCTTCACCTAATCGCTTGGCCACCTTCCCATAGGTAACTTTTCCTACCGCGGCAACATTTAAAATTGTTCCGGTGAGGAGGAAAATGAACTATTATTCCCGATACCTTCAGAAAAATGAACGGACTATTTTGTTCAAATGAGGCGAAGGGCTACGTGACTACGCAAGGTGAGATTCATTTTCGTGGAGGTTTCTGGGAGATGTAGTTTCGAAAATCTTGCTAAGGCCTGCACGAAATATTGGACTAAATTGGTAATTACTATATATTGGAATCCTTGAAAACACATATTCTATATTCGAAAGCAGGCTGCCCTATGGTCTTGCATTATGTGGACCAGTACTCAACTCCCCCTTTCCTTTGGAACGTAATTGAGCCAAAATTCCTTTTACACCGCCTCAAGGTCCTGGTTGTCCCGCCCTCTTTTCTGGCCACGCCCTCCCCAGCCAATCAGGCGGTTTCTAAGTATCACCCTTCGGAGGCAGCGCGAGGAAGGTGGGGCTTCCCGGTGACTCCTCCTGCGGGACTCAGACGAGGCGGGAGGGAGCCGGGGGCGGGGGCGCGTGCGCGCGCGCGTGCTCGCTCCACGAGGAGCGCGGCGGCGAGGGCGCGCTAGGCGAGGTGGCGCGCAAGGCTGAGAGGAGGCGGGCAGGCTGGTAGGCTGGGCGGGCTGCAGGCGGCGGGCGGCCGGGAGCGCGCGGTGGACTCGGCGGCGGCGAGTAGTTAGTTGGTGTCAGTTACTCGGCGGCGGCGGCGGCGGCTGCGGTCACCAGGAAGGGGACAGGACAGCCGGCGATGGTAGTCACCGTGGCGGCGTGTGCGCCCCGCAGGTAACGGGGGCAGGGCTGCCCGCGTCCCCTAGGTTTCCTTCTCTTCTCGAGCCGGCTTGCTGGACCAGGGGCGCCCCGGGGTGCGGGCGCTGACCTGGGGGAATCCGGGCGGGGCTGTGCGGGGTCTGGGTGGCACCGCTCCGACGGCTTGGGCGGCCGGTGCGTCCCGCCCGGCGCGGGCTCTTCTGGCTCCTGCCGCCCCCGCGCCCCGCCACCCCCGAGGCCCGACGGCGCCGCGCGCCCCCGGCGGCCCCCGCCTCCGCCCTTTCCCCTGGTGGCCGCGGTGGACCCGGTAGCTCGGCGCCCCCCAGAGGAGGGAAAGTTGGGACCTGGCGGCGAGGGACGCCCCCGGGCGCCGCTGGGAAGCTGCTGGGGAAAGTGCAGCCTGGAGGAGCTGGACGCGGGGAGGCTGGGGCAGGAAGGCTCCTTTCGCTCCTGCTAAGTGTGTGCAGTCATCCCGCCCCAACCCCGGGAGGAGCTGGCGCAGGGTCGCCAGCCTGAAACCCGGTAGCTCTTTGCCTGTTGACTTCGCGCTGCGGCTTGTGAGCCCTCTAATGTGCGAGCCTGCTCGGCCGTTAAAGGATTTTGAGTGGTTCGGTCGGTCAGTATGTTTCTCTTTTGCCCATTGACTCATCTCTTCTTGCAACTTTTCTTACCTCCCGCGGTGAGGACTTGCTGTCTTGAGCCCCCCTTCTTTACCCCCTCCCCGTCGCCGGCACCATCCGACAGCTTGATTTCGTTTTTCCGTCCTCTATCTACGTAAAAGACTGCTGAGAGCAACAGGAAAGAGGAGGCCCACCACCTTTAAATGTTACTTTCTTGCAATTCTCTGTTTTTTTGTTTTTTGCTTTGTTTTGAAGACCCATGTTTAGGAGTTGGAGAGATGTGCAGTGGAATTACTGGAAGGCTGATGTTGAGGGGATAGTGACGAGTTAAAGGAAAACTGATTTCATCTTTATTGGCTTGCTATAGAAAACCTAATACAGTTCTCTGCCTCTGATAAATGTGGTAAGATTATACATTTAATTAAATATTTGGACACTTACATAAAAGGCTATTTTTAGGTCGCTGGATGATGTGTGTCCACAGCTTTTCACCTGAATTTGGATTGTCTTGAGAATTCTATTTTGGGGCCTACCCAGTGATTTTTGCTCAGCTACAACGTGTTTTTTTCTTGATAAGTGTAATCATGTATAAATGTGTGTAGTGGGAGAACCCATATTGCTCTCTACAGTGTGGATGTGAAAAACGTGAATTATCCGCAGGGGTAAAACTTTCCACGAACAGTCTTGGATACTTGCTTCATGATGGCTTCTGCAATCTCAGGGCATTTCTGGAGAGTGCAATTTACTGACTACCTTCATTTCTTTCTGAAGTATCTGGTACTTCTCTTTGGTGACTCGTTTAGTAAACTGCAATGGCAGGTATGGTACATTTTCTTGGCTTCCAAGGTGGGAGTTATAGCCTCAGACCAGAGATTAATAGTTAACAATTGAAGCAGAATTCATACCATTACTGGTGAGTTTTGGCTCTGACCAACTCACAAACTATGTGAAAAAACAAACATCTTTCCATGGCTATCAGAGAGGAAGAAGGGGAGATGTGTTATCACACCTTTATTTTGGAGACTCTATCGTAACTATATTATGTGGGAAAGAAATGTCAAATTAACTTTAAGGCTTTTTGATGTGTGATCGTCCTCTCCATCCCTCACCCCCATTTAGGGGCTGACATTGACGTTTGGCAGGGTTCCAGAATGGGAAGAAAAATATTTTGGTGAAAGGAAAAGATACGGTTGCTTTGAACTCATGATACTGTGACTCCTCATTTCACTCAGTACAGAGAAACTTCCCTGACGGTGCTCGTACCCCATTAACATTCTGTCAGAATTCATTTTTAAGAGTCTGCCCTGAGGCCCATAAAGAAATAATGCTGCTCATAACTGTTCCTGACAATCACATTAAAAAAATGCATTCCTGGAATGCATTACATGTGTACTCACATAAACATTTATCTTTGTACATTTATGGTAATGTAAATATTTAAGTCTGAGAGCTTAAAAATTTTTATTTGCTAATTTGCATACATGTTTTTCAGCATCTAGTAGTGCCAACCATATTTGCCAAATAAGCATCAGCCATAAATTCCTGCTTTGGCACATTTCATGTAATAACTTCTAAATTGCTCCATGGTGAAACATCATGAGATTAATATTTGCTTCATGAGAGAGATTTGTTGTTGTTTTTAACTGAAATGATGCGCTGTTTAAGTGGAACAGGTGCTGGACTCTAGCTGTTTGTGTTGCAACCTGCCAGATCGTACTCTTTTGTTTGAATGGGTTGTTTAAGTAATGTAGGAACAAAACTGTGGCCCCTGGAATGCCAAGTGTGAGCTCAAGGCTCCATAGCACTGCTGCAAATCTGAATTTTTGCTGTAAGAGGCAAGTGTGTGTGATGAGCTTTATTTTCTCATTGCTTTTCTCTCTGTAATTCCTATTTTCCACCATCACCCCAGTCATTTCATTACTAGAGCTCCTGGGAAAATCTAGGCTTCTTCACTGCTTGCTGGTTTGTTTTCTTTGGAGAACTAGATTCTAGTAACTTTCAGGCCAGGAATCGAGAGTTTGTATTTGTTTGACAAATATTTTGATTGCCTTTTAAGTGGTAGGCCCTAAGTACATCTAGAATTATATTCCTTTTTGTAAGTAGTGTATAGTTTAGGAGGTGAAGATAGCTGTAACCAATAGTTACAATGTGGTGTGATATGTAACAGGGGTGTGAGCAGATTCTTTTAAGCACAGAGAAGCGGTTGTTGGCTAAGACTTGGGGTCTTGGAAGGGAGTGTGCCCTGAAATGCATCTTAATGGGTTCCCTGATCTGATTTTCAACACATAGGAATTAACCAGGTTCAGAAAGAAGGAAAAAGACATTTTAGCCCATTTCTGTCTGGTAAAAATACTAGCTACAAATATAAGTCACATACATATTTTTTAATTTTTTAGTAACTACATTAAAAAATGAAATTAATTTTAGCAATATGTTTTATTTAACCTGATATAGCTAAAATATTATTATATCAACATGTAATCAATATTTATTTAGTTGAAGTGTAGTTGATAAACAATGTTATCTTGGTTTCAAGTATGTAACGGTGATTCAAGTATACAATATCCTTATCTTCAATATTTAAAAAGTATTGAAATACTTGACATTTCCTTTTTCTTATGAAGTCTTCAGAATCTCATTCTTCAGAATAAATACAGAATGCTATGTATTTTACATTTATAGCACATCTCAGTTTGAACTATGCACATTCAAGTACTCAATAGCCACAGGTGGACAGCACAGTTTTAGCACAGGGGTCAATGAAATGGTAAGACATCAAACCACTGAGTGCCTATGTACCAAGTGGAGGAGCCTTAAGGATGTGAGGATTTAGTTGGGGAAAAAATGATGCTGTGATGGAATCACATTCCTGTTTTAGACCTATGGTGTTGGCAGTGAAGTGAATGCTGCATGAGAGAAAGGCAAAACTGGACCAGTTAGGAAGACCAGTTAGGAAACCATTCCTGATGAGAAATGAGGAGGGATATAGAAGAGGGGGGTGGATGTATGAGATTTAGGAAGTGTTACCAATAGGACAGGGTAAAAAATCAGATTATGAAGTTGAGCAGGATTGAAGATTTTGGATGATTTCCATATTTCTATTATGAATTGCTAATTGGGGCAGGCAACTGAAGAGAAAGCCAGCTGTCCATGCCAAACAGACCTAAGATGAAAAAGGAAACTATGAGAGATTTGTCATGGAAGCTGAGGAAGGAGAATATTCAAGGACTAGGAGTGGTCAACACTGTATCTGCCTCTAAACAAGATAAGGACTGAATAAAGTCTGAGAATTGGTGACTAAGATGCCCATTGCAACTTCAGCTGGTGTAGGTAGCTACACTGTAACGCACGGAGGGGTTTGAAGAGTGACTGACACCTAGAAGTGTAGCTACTTAAAGAGGGATACAGTGTTTTTAACACAGGATGGAAGGAAAGAGTATAGGTGGTGCAAGGGATTTAGAGAAGTTTATTCCCTACCCCCTTTTTTACTTTTTATTTTATTTTATTTATTAAGAATTTTTTTAAAATTAAGATATTATTGATATCTTATGAAGGTTTCAAATGAAAAAACAATGTGGTTACTACATTCATCCGTACTATCGAGACCCCCCCATGCCCCATTGCAGTCACTGTCCATCAGTGTAGTACGATGCACCAGAGTCACTACTTTTCTTCCCTGGGGTACACTGTATTCCCCATGATCTCCCCCACACCATGTGTGCCAATCATAATGCACATCAACCCCCTTCTCCCTACCTCTGCACCCGCCCTCCCATCCCTTTGGTAACCACTAGTCCCTTCTTGGAGTCTGTGAATCTACTGCTGTTTTGGTCCTTCATTTTTGCTTCGCTGTTATACTCCACAAATGAGGGAAGTCATCTGGCACTTGTCTTTCTCCACCTGGTTTATTTCACCGAGCATAGTATCTTCCAGCTCCATCCATGTTGTTGCAAATGGTAGGATTTGTTTTCTTCTTATGGCTGAATAGTATTCCATTGTGTATATGGACCACATCTTCTTTATCCATTCATCTACTGATGGACACTTAGGTTGCTTCCATATCTTGGCTACTGTACATAGTGCTGCAATATACATAGGGGTGCATATGTCTTTTTGAGTCTGAGAAATTATATACTTTGGGTAAATTCCTAAGAGTGGAATTCCTGGGTCAAATGGTGTTTCTGTTTTGAGTTTTTTGAGGAAGCTCCAGATTGCTTTCCACAATGGTTGAACTAGCTTACATTCCCACCAGCAGTGTAGGAGGGTTCCCCTTTTTCCACATCCTCGCCGGCATTTGTTGTTCTTAGTCTTTATGATACTGGCCATCCTTACTGGTGTGAGGTGCTATCTCAGTGTGGTTTTAATTTGCATTTCCCTGATGATTAGTGATGTGGAGCATCTTTTCATGTGCCTGTTGGCCATCTGGATTTCTTCTTTGGAGAACTGTCTCTTCATATCCTCTGCCCATTTTTTAATCGGGCTGTTTGCTTTTTGGTTGTTGAGGTGTCTGAGTTCTTTATATATTTTGGATGTTAACCCCTTGTTGGATATATCATTAACAAATACATTCGCCCATACTATAGGATGCCTCTTTGTTCTGTTGATGGTGTCCTTTTCTGTACAGAAGTTTTTAAGTTTGATGTAGTCCCATGTGTTCATTTTTGCTTTTGTTTCCCTTGCCTGGGCAGATATGTTCATGAGAAAGTCGCTCATGTTTACATTCAAGAGATTTTTGCCAATGTTTTCTTCTAAGAGTTTTATAGTTTCATGACTTACATTGAGGTCTTTGATTCATTTCGAGTTTACTTTTGTGTATGGGGTTAGACAGTATTCCAGTTTCATTCTCTTATATGTAGCTGCCCAGTTTTGTCAACACCAGCTGTTGAAGAGTCTTTCATTTCCCGTTTGTATATCTGTGGCTCCTTTATTATATATTAATTGATGTATATGCTTGGGTCAATGTATGGACTCTCTAGTCTGTTCCACTGGTCTATGGGTCTTTTCTTGTGCCATAGCAAATGTCTTGATTACTGCAGCATTGTAGTAGAGCTAGAAGTTGGGGAGCATAATCCCCCCTGCTTTATTCTTCCTTCTTAGGATTGCCTTGGCTATTTGTGGTCTTTTGTGGTTCCATATGAATTTTAGAACGATTTGTTCCAGTTCGCTGAAGAATGCTGTTGGTAGTTTGATAGGGATTGCATTGAATCTGTAGATTGTTTTAGACAGGATGGCTATTTTGACGATAGTAATTCTTCCTACCCAAGAGCTGGGATGAATTTGCATTTTTGCTGTCCTTTTTATTTTCTCTCAAGAGTGTCTTGTAGTTTTCAGGGTATAGGTCTTTCACTTCCTTGGTTAGGTTTATTCCTATAGGTATTTTATTCTTTATAATTCAATTGTGAATGGAATTGTTTTCCTGATTTCTCTTTCTGCTAGTTCATTGTTAGTATATAGGAATGTAACAGATTTCTGCGTATTAATTTTGTATCCTGCAACTTTGCTGAGTTTACGTATTAGTTTTAGTATTTTTGGAATGGATCCTTTAGGTTTTTTATGTACAATATCATGTCATCTGCAAACAGTGACAGTTTAACTTCTTCTTTACCATTCTGGATTCCTTTTATTTCTTTGTGTTGTCTGATTGCCATGGCTAGGGCCTCCAGAACTATGTTGAATAAAAGTGGGGACAGTGGGCATCCTTGTCTTGTTCCCAGTTTTAAAGGAAAAGCTTTCAGCTTCTTGCTGTTAAGTATGATGTTTGCTGTGGGTTTGTCTTATATGGCCTTTATTATGTTGAGATACTTGCCCTGTATACATACCCATATTGTTGACATTTTTTATCATGAATGGATGTTGAATTTTGTCAAATGTTTTTTCAGCATCTATGGAGATGATCATGTGGTTTTTGTCCTTCTTTTTGTTGGTGTGGTGGATGATGTTGATGGATTTTCTAATGTTGTACCATCCTTGCATCCTTGGGATGAATCCCACTTGATCATGGTGTATGATGCTCTTGATATATTTTTGAATTCGGTTTGCTTATATTTTGTTGATAATTTTTGCATCTATGTTCGTCAGGGATGTTGGTCTATAATTTTCTTTTTTTTGTGGTGTCTTTACCTGCTTTTGATATTAGAGTGATGCTGACTTCATAGAATGAGTTTGGACATATTCTCTCCGTTTCTATTTTTTGGAAAACTTTAAGGAGAATGGGTATTATGTCTTCTCGAAATGTCTGATAAAATTCAGTGGTGAATGTGTCTGGTCCAGGGATTTTTGTTCTTGGGTATTTTTTTTGATTACCAATTCAATTTCATTGCTGGTAATTGGTCTATTCAGATTTTCTGTTTCTTTCTGGGTCAGTCTTGGAAGGTTGTATTTTTCTAGAAGGTTGTCCTTTTCTTCTAGGTTATCCAGTTTGTTAGCATAACATTTTTCATAGTATTCTCTAATAATTCTTTGTATTTCTGTGGTGTCTGTAGTGATTTTTCCTTTCTCATTTCTTATTCTGTTTATGTGTGTAGATTCTTTTTTTTTTGATAAATTTGGCTAGAATTTCTCTATTTTTATTTTCTCAAAGAACCAGATCTTGTTTTCATTAATTTTTTCTATTGTTTTATTCTTCTGAATTTTATATATTTCTTCCCTGATCTTTATTATGTCTCTCCTGTTACTAACTTTGGTACTCATATGTTCTTCTTTTTCCAGTTTCAGTAAGTTTGAATTTATACAGTTCATTTGGGATTGTTCTTCCTTCTTTAGGACTGTATTGCTATATTCTTTCCTGTTAGATCTGCCTTCACTGTGTCCCACAAAGTTGGGGCATTGCACTGTTGTTTTCATTTGTCTCCATATATTGCTTGATCTCTGTTTTTATTTGGTCATTCTTCCATTGATTATTTAGGAGCATGTTATTAAGCGTCCATGTGTTTATAGACTTTTTCATTTTCTTTGTGTAATTTATTTCTAGTTTCTTATCTTTGTCATCTGAGAAGCTTGTTGGTACAATTTCAATCTTTTTGAATTCACTAGGCTCTTTTTGTGGCCTAGTATATAATCTATTCTTGAAAATGTTCCATGTGCACTTGAGAAGAATGTGTATCCTGTTGCTTTTGGATGGAGTGTTCTGTAGATGTCCGTTAAGTCCATCTGTTCTAATACGTTGTTCAGTGCCTCTGTCTTCTTATTTTCTGACTCACTGATCTGTACTTTGGAATGAGTGGTGTGTTGATGTCTCCTAAAATGAATGCATTGCATTCTATTTCCCCTTTTAATTCTGTTAGTATTTGTTTCACATATGTAGATGAGCCTGTGTTTGGGTGGATAGATGTTTATAATGGTTATGTTGTTTTGTTGGACTGACCCCTTTATCATTATGTAATGTTCTTCTTTTTCTCTTGTGGCGTTACTTGTTTTAAAGTCTATTTTGTCTGATACAAGTACTGCAGCTCTTCCTGTTTTCTCTCTTAGTTGCATAAAATATCTTTTTCCATCCCTTCACTTTTAGTCTGTGTATGTCTTTGGGTTTGAAGTGAGTCTCTTGTAGGCAGCATATAGATGGGTCTTGTTTTTTTATCCATTCAGTGACTCTATGTCTTTTGATTGATGCCTTCATACCATTTACATTTAGGGTGATTATCGATAAGCATGTACTTATTGCCATTGTAGGCTTTAGAGTCATGGTTACCAAAGTTCAAGGGTAATTCCCTTACTATCTAACAGTCTAATTTAAGTCACTTAGGATGCTATTATAAACACAGCCTAAAGGTTCTTTTTTTTCCCCCCTTTTTCTTCCTCCTCTATTCTTTATATATTTGGTATCATATTCTGTACTCTTTGTCTATCCCTTGATTGACTTTGGGGGTTGTTCATTTGATTTGCATCTACTTAGTATTCAATTGTTCTGCTTTCTTTGCTGTGGTTTTATTTCCCCTGGTGACAACTATTTAGTCTTAGGAATACTTCCATGTATAGCAGTCCCTCCAAAATGCACTGTAGAGGTGGTTTGTGGGAGGTAAATTCTCTCAGCTTTTGTTTATCTAAAAATTGATCAATCCCTCCTTCAAATGTAAATGATAATCTTGCCGGGTAGAGTATTCTTGGTTCAAGGCTCTTCTTCGTCATTGCATTAAATATATCACACCACTCCCTTCTGGCATTTAAGTTTTCTGTTGAGAAGTCTGATGATAGCCTGATGGGTTTTCCTTTGTATGTGATCTTTTTTCTCTCTCTAGCTGCTTTTAAAAGTCTGTCCTAATCCTTGATCTCTGCCATTTTAATTATTACATGTCTTGTCTTCCTTGGGTTCCTTGTGTTGGGAGATCTGTGCACCTCCATGGCCTGAGAGACTATGTCCTTCCCCAGATTGGGGATGTTTTCAGCAATTACCTCATGAAAGACACTTTTTATCCCTTTTCCTTTCTGTTGTTCTTCTAGTATCCCAATTATGCGAATATTATTCCATTTGGATTTGTCACAGTATTCTCCCAATATTCTTTCTTTCTTAGAGATCCTTTTTTCTCTATGTTCCTCTGCTTCTTTGTATTCCTCTTCTCTAATTTCTGTTCCATTTACCATTTCTTCTACTACATCTAATCTGCTTTTAAATCCCTCCATTGTGTATTTCATTTCAGATATTGAATTTCTTAATGACTGAATCTCCATCCAAATTCGTCCCTGAGTTCTTGAATATTTTTCTGTACCTCCATGAGCATGTTTATGATTTTTATTTTGAACTCTCTTTAAGGAAGATCGGTGAGTTCAATTTCATTTGGCCATTTTTCTGGTGTTTGTGAGATTTTTGTTTGAACCAGGTTCCTTTGATGTTTCATATTTGTATGTGGCGCCCAGAAGCTCTAGTCTCTGGAGCTGCTCAGCCCTTGGAGTGATGTTGGGGGTCACAGGGGAGCAGTGCTGGTGCTTGTGGGGTGGAAAGAACTGTTTCTTGCTTCCCAGCTGCAGTGGCTGTCCCCACTGTCAGAACCAGTGGGCCGAGCACACAGTTGTGAGCCTCTGTGCTTTGTGTCTGTAGCTGCTGTAGGCGGGGCCTCCCTCTGGCTTGCCTGACGCCAGGGCAGGTTCTGCTGGTTTGCGAGTCAGTGTCGGCAGGGCAGGAGGAAGGCACAGCAGGCTGCATATCACAGTGTGGGGCCTGGGAACTGACTAGCTAGCCAGGGGGATGCAGCGCCTGAAGCTCATTAAAGTTTCCAACCTGCTGGGCAGAGCTTGCCCAGGCAGTCTTGCTTCTCCCGCACAGGAAGCTCCTTCAAACCCTGTCCCTTCACCATCCCTCCCCCTACCAGGAAGATGCTCAGTCTGTGCACCTTTCCTTTGTCCCAGAGCAGCCGAATATGGATCTCTGTCCTCCACAAATGGCTGGAATCTCAGTCTCTCCAAGTATTCTACGTGTCTTAGCTTTCCAATCCCACTAATCTCCAGAGCACCATGCAATGTAGGTGTCTGCTCCCAAAGCAGATCTCCAGGGCTGGGTGTTCAGCTCTCCTAGGCTTCCATCCCCTACCTGCTCTGTTTCTCTTCTTCCTGCCAGTAAGGTGGAGTGGTGGAAGGGTTTGTGTCCCACCAGATCAAGGCTTTGGTATGTTTCCTTGTTTTGTGAGATGTTCTCTGTTCTCCCAGTATATGCAGTCTGGTACAGCCTTCTTTCCTGTTACGCTTTTAGGATTAGTTCTATTGACTAAATTTTTGTTATATGTGGTTTTGGGAGGAGTTTTCTGTCTCACCTCTCACACTGCCATCTTGAATCTCAGTATCTAATCTGCTTTTATACCTTCCATTGTATTCTTTAATGATTAGACTTCTGACTGGAATTCGTTCCTGAGTTCTTATTTTTCTGTACCTCCATGAGCATGTTTATGATATTTATTTTGAAATCTCTGAATCATTGACAAGGTCAGTTTCACTTGATCCTTTTTCAGGTGTTTGAGGGATTTTTGTTTGATTCAGGTTCCTTTGACATTTCATATTTATATTTGGCACCCTGTTGTGCCCAGAAGCTCTACTTTCCGGAGGTGCTTGGCCCCTGGAGTGATGTCGGGGGTTACAGGGGACCGGCACTGGTGCCTGTGGGGAGGAAAGAGCTGTTTCCTGCTTCCCGGCTGCTATGCCTGACTCCACTGCCAGGACCAGTGGGCAGAACACATAGGTGTGAGCCTCTGTGCTTTGCATTTGTAATTGCCATAGGCGGGGCCTTCCTCTGGCTGGCCTGACGCTGGGCAGGGGCTGCTGGTTTGCAAGCCAGGTGCAGGCTGGCCGGGAGGAAGGCGCTGCAGGCTGCCTGTCACCTGGAGCTGTGTATCCAGTCAGGGGGATAGAGCGCCTGAAGCTCCTGAAAGTTTGCAACCTGCTGGGCAGAGTGAGCCCACACGATGTTGTCTACCTGTCCTTTCTCCTGAGTAGTAAGCTCTGTGTGATCTTTGCCCCTTTAGCAGTCCTCTTGCTGTTAGGAAGTCTCTCAGACAGCCCGCCTTTCTTTTGTCCCAGAGCATCAAGATGTGGATCCCTGTTTTCCTCGAGCGACTGGAATCTCAGTCTTTCCAGGTATTCCGCCTGTCTTAGCTTTCCAACCCCACTAATCTGCAGAGCACCATGCAATGTAGGTTTGTGCTCCAAAGCATATCTCCGGGCTGGGTGTTCAGCAATCCCAGGCTTCCACTCCCTCTGCTCTGTTTCTCTTCCTCCCACTGGTGAGCTGGGGTGGTGGAAGGGCTTGGTTCCTGCCGGATCACGGCTTTCATACGTTACCCTGTTCCGTGAGGTCTGTTCTTTCTTCCAGGTGTGTGCAGTCTGACACAGCCTTCTTTCTTCTTGCTCTTTCTGGATTAGTTGTATTAATAATATTTTTGTATTATATGTGATTTTAGGAGGAGGCCTCTCTCTCACCTCTTATGTTGCCATCTTTAATCCAATGTTCCCTTTTTTTTTAAATTAAGAGGATCTTGTGCATGCTTATGTGGAATTGGAAAGAACCAATGGATTGGAGAAATTAAAGGTGGCTTCGAGGATAAAGAATATGGAGAAAAGGATGATTGATGGAACCAAGGATTTGAAAGCAATAAGGGCATTGGATTTAAGGCATAGGCAGAGAAATTGGCCTTGGGTAGGAAGTGTTTTTCCTTTTCCACGGAGCAGAAAGGAAGTTGGTAAAGTTGTGGGCAGTTTTAATAAGTTTGTGACTGATAGGGACAGGAAAGAGAATGAGTTGATGACATGCCTTCTATCATTTTGACTGCCTGCTAAGAGGGAAGGAGACTATGGTAGAATAGGGGTTCTTTAAAAACAGTGAGTTTATAACAGCTTCCAGGGTAATGAAAGACACACACACACACACACACACACACACACACACGCACACATGACTAGGAAAATGTGGAAGGATTGGTAGACAGCACCAAAGACCCATTTAAGATGGTACACCTTGAATTTGTAGGGATATCAATTTACATGGTGGTTTGATTTTCTTCTAGCAGTGATCATTTTGGGCATAGCTGAGGAAACCATGTATTTAATGGTTTCTTATGAGATAGGCGTTGTTATTCTCCTTGATTATAAGATGAACGGCTGGGGTTCAAACTCTGGTTCAGTTCCAGAGCCGAGGTTGATGTCCACTGCTTTGCAGATGCCTGCTCGGCCTAAAGGACAGTTGGCTGAGGACATCAGTGGTATTGAAGATTGTGACTGAAATGAAGAACTGCGGAGTGTAGGGTGGATCATGGGCAGGACATCTGGAAGGGGTGGTTTAATTAGGAGAAAATGAAGACGTGAAAGACTAGAGGTCTGTGAAGCTGAAGAATTCATGAAGAAGAAGCAGTAATATTAGCTTTTTTAAATGGAATACCTACTATGTGCTAGACACTTTAATACCTATTTCTAATCCTAACACTGTCTTTACAATGTGTTATTAACCTTATAGTCTTCCCTTTGTCATTCCCCCTCAGATGAATAAACTGAGGATTAGAGAGGTTAAATAACATGTCCAGAGATCATAAGAGTATCAAGTGATGATGGAACCATGATTCGAATCCCATTCTCTCTTTTCCAAACTGCATTCTTCTTAAGTGAGCAGATGAGACAGAAAATGCAGTAACGACAAAAAGTGGTAGAAAGACACTGGGATATTAAATTCAGGATTTCATCATTCATTTAACAAATGTTTATTGAGCACTAAATGTGTGCCTGTTATTTTTCTTGGTACACAGGTTAACAGTACTGAATCAAACAGACAAAAGTCCCTGCCCTCATGGATCTTACATTCCAAAAAGGGTGAAACCAGACATTAAACAAAATAAATGAGTTATTGCTATATTAGGAGGTGATAGATCAGTGCTAGCGAAAAATAAACAGCAAGAGAACCAGCAATGTCTAGGGATTGTGTGCTTTTAAAGAGGGTGTCTGGGAAGTGAGAAGTGAGCGAAGACTGAAGGAGGCAAGAGGGTGCACTAGACGGAAGAGACATTTCGCTTTGGCTCTGGAGCGGAAGTGTGCTTCCTAGAACTGCAGGAAGCCGTGTGCCAGGACAGGAGTGAGGAGAAGAGAAGACGGCTGCTAAGGTCAGAGAGATACCTGTGTCCAGGTCCCACAGAGCTCGCAGGCCGTGGTAAGGACTTGGATGTTTACTTTGTGAGATGGGAACCTTCACAGGGTTTTGAGCAAAGGAATGTCATGATCAGATTTGTGCTTTACAACTTCACTCCTGCCACCGTGTTGGAAATGGTGTAAGGTGGTAAAGAGTGAAAGCAAGAAAGAAGGCCAATTAGGGGGCTCTCTTAACAGTCCAGTTGAAAGATAGTTATATCTTATTGCTGAGAAGTGAATGGATTTGGAAATGTATTTAAAACTTTTTATTTTGAATAACTTTAGATTTATAGAAGAGTTACACGGACCTCTGCAGTATTGACATTTTGGACTAGATAATTCTTTTTTTGTGGGGGGTTGCCCTGAGCAATAGGCATGTTAAGCAGCATCTCTGGCCTCTATTCACTAAATGCCAGAACCATTCCCTGAGTTGTAACAATAAAAAATGTTTCCAGACTTTAACAAATGCCTTGGGAGGCAAAATTGCTCCTATTAAGAACCACTGCCATATACCTTTCTTCCAGTTTCCCTTAATGTTAACATCTTACATAACTGACATATGTTTATCAAGTTAAGACATTAATATTGGTACAATACTTCAACCAAACTCCAGACTTCATTTGTATTTCACCAGTTTTTCCACTCATAGGCTTTTTCCATTTGATGATGCAAACCACGATACTACATTTGCTTTTATTTGTCAAATTTCCTTTATCTCTACCAGTGTATGAGTTTCCTGGTCTTTTCTTATTTTCTGTGATCTTGATACTTTTAAAGAGTACTGGTCAGGTATTTTGTAGAATGTTTGTCAATTTGGGTTTGTCTGATGTTTTCTCATGATTATACTGGGGTTATGGGTTTTTAGAGGAAGAGTACCATAGAAGTGAAGTGCCTTTTTTAGATATTATGTAGGAGATACAGGATACCAACATGGCTTATCACTGGTGATCACTTTGTTAAGGTGGTTTCTGCCAGTTTTCTCCACTGCACAATTATTATTTTCCCTTTCTATACTTTCTACATTAGAAGCAAGTTATTAAGTCCAGCCCACACTCAAGGGAGGGGAATTAAAACTCCACTTCCTGAGGGAGGAGTGTCAAAGACTTTGTGACATATATTAAAACTATGACTGTAATTGATAAATATTTAGGGGGAGATACTTTGAGGCTTTGCTTGTATCCTGTTTCTGCCCACTAATTTAGCATTTGTCAGTAGGGCTTGTTTGCAGTAATTATTGCTATGCTGTTCTAAAGATACTTCTTTATTTCCCTCATTCTTTCTGCTTTTATGAATTGGAATTCTTCTATAAGAAAGCTTGTCCCTTCTCATCTTTCTACCTATTTACTTATTTATGTATCAGTTCCAATTCTGAGACATTTATTTTATTTTTAGGGTTATAATTAAATGCTATTATGTATTTCATTGCCCAAATTATTCCAGTTTTGGCTATTGGGAGCTCTTTGAGGTTGACTTCTATGTCATTTGATATGTTACTATCCTTTGTGTGTGTGCATGTGCACTTTTTAATTCTCTGATTAAAATGCTTCAGGCTTATTCTGTATTTTTCCTACCTCAGCCTAGACTCATTTCTCTAAGAACCCTGGTTCTTTTTATTGGGGAGTGTTATTTCGAGGCCAAGATTTGGATGCTGGGTGTGCTTGCTGATACTGGGGTGTCACTGCTAGGTACTCTCAGTGGATAGAGAGCTCAGAAATATATGTATGTATACTGCTCTATGTATCCACACATATCTGTGTTTATTTCTATATATAAAAATAGGCATGCATTCATACCTGTATCTCTGACTCTAACTGGATATGTTTTAATCCAATGAGATTTGCTGATAGATTGGATGTGGAATGTGAAAGAAAAGTCAAGGACAACTCCAAGGTTTTTGACTTGAACAACTGTAAGGATGGAGTTGTTATTAATAGATATGGGAAGAGTGTGGCAGAGCATATTCCTGGGGAGAGTTCAGGAGTTCTCTGCCAGCCTGGCTAAGTTGTTGACATGTCTAGCAGACATGCTGATAGAGATGTCAAGGTAACAGTTGAAGAGATCAATCTGGAGTCCAGAGGAGAATGGTCCAGTTTGGATACATTTGCAAGTTGTCAGTACAGGTGAGATGACCTGAGGAGTAAGTGTAGGTAGAGAAGAGGTTCAAGGACTGACTCCTGTGTCATTCCCTTCAGAGAGATGAGAGGAAGCAGTTCGGCAAAATGGTAAGGACTGGGCTGTGGCTGTAGAGTTGATGTCATCTCTGTCATCAGTGAACACTCGTTCATTTGCGAGGCACTGAGGTGTTGGATGGTCAACACCGCTCCCCTTCCTCATAAATTTACAATGATGAGGCAAGTGACAGACAGACTTAAAAACAGAGTAGCAGTGAAAGGCAAATACCAGGTAGTGGTAGAAATATAACATATTCGAGAAGCTCGTTAGAGGACATGGACATAGAAGTGATGAACTCAAGCATTATCAGCTGCGTATAAACACTGATACGAGCATGTGTTAGTCAAGAAACTTGTCAAGGTTTTGTGTATGCATTAGTAATTACCAACAAGCAGAGCTCTTTCATATGCTGACCTTGGTTTCTTAGGTTTCCTTTGCTCTTTTCCCCCTGACATTATAAGGTCTTGGGTTGGTAATTGTGCCCACAGTCATAGGTTATTAAGCCATTCAGTGAAGTGGTTAGGAGGGTTTCTGCTGCCCTTTTTAACTTTTTTGCTCTCTGTCACCTTTCCACAACCAGTGGGATTTGACTTGGGACTGCTAAAATTTAAAAAAAAAAATGTTTCCATGTAAAATTAATCAGAAGCAATCTTACCATCTTCTGTGAACTTCCTTATTTTTTGACTGCTTCTTTCATGATAGTCTTAGTCATTCACATTTATCACCTGGTTATTATAGTCATATTCAAAGTGCAATTGTAGAATTTAGAAGTAATTTAAACATGCAACCTAGTAAACTGAAAGTAAAGTAATTTCATCTCCTTTGCACTAAAAATGGGTGGGCTTTCATTGCTAGCTGATAAGAGGGGGTGTCGCATGAGACAGACAATAGTACCTATCAAATAATTATTGGTCAGTCACTCCTTAGGAACTGTAAGAAAAATAGGGATTTAAGTATTTACTTTATAGGATAGGGGCAGAGAATTGCAGAATTCCATTCTCAGTTTTTCCACTGAATTGGCTGGCAAAACTGTTATGCATTTGTATGGTGTGTTGTATTTATTAGTTGTGAGAAACGAGCATATTTGTACGCTGAATGGGAAGAGACTGCCTTGAATGCAAAGAGTATGTCTTATTAGCATGGTTCCTAGCACATAATGAATTCTTAAATGGTTGTTGAATAAGGGAATTATGTAAGATACTTGACACTTAAAAAGGAAGACATGAAGAGTTATTTAGCTTGTTCAAGAAAACTTAGGATACTAAAAACTTCAGTTGTCTCAGTCAGAATTAGGGCAAAATAAAATAAGTCTATATGGTAACACCTCATTTTAGGCTAAGTCAAGCATAATACTGTTCTGTAAAAACATAGTCATTGTCTTTCAAGTAGCTCATAATCCTACTCTCCAGGAGTAGTTGAGAATTCAAGTTCAGGAGCCAAACTGCCAGAGTTTGAATAATGGCTAAACTACTTACTAGCTGGTGTGATATTAAGTTAGTTTCTCGATTGTGCTTCCGTTTCCTCATTTGTGAAATGAGGATGATAATACTTGTACCTACTTCATGGGGTTATGAGGTGAAATAAGAATAGATTGCAAGCACGTAAGTGTTTGATGTAATAATTGTTCAATTAGTTCTAACTGTTATTTTAAAGATGCTGAGAGGCTAGTATCTTAAAATTAAAGTTTTTCATTTAGAAAATCATGTATGCTGAGTGAGAATTAAACGGGAAAAAAACCCCTTTGTGAATAAGGAAAAAAAAGTGATGGGAAGTAAACCAGCATGTGTTAGAACTATGAATATTAGGTTTTCTGTTTTTTGCTGTCTCCATTTTTTCCCTCTTAGTTTGTTCAGCAAATTTTTATTTAGTATTTCGTTATTGGGCAGACATTGGCTTTCATGAGCATATTACTTTTTGATTGTGGTGAAGGGCATGGGTTCTGTACTCAGGCTGCCAGGGATTGAATCTCATCTGCTACTTACTGGCTGTGTGTTTTGGGGAAAGTTATGTTATTTGTCTACGCCTTAATATTCTCATCTGTAAAACGCGGGGATAATAATAGTACCCTCTTCAAAGGGTTTTTAATGAGCTAATATGTGAAAACCCTTTTAAAAAAAGTGGGGCGTAGTAAATATGTGTTTATTGAATAAAATAAATAAAGGATGGTAGAAATATTACATTTAAAATGAATGAAAGAGTTTAGCTTTCCAGCGCATTCACAGGCGCATCCACATTTGGTGCACTCCTTTCCTAGTTTTTAGAGAAAAGTTTTCTCCTTGTCCCCCTTTCTCTACCTCCCTGAGCCGCTTTGGTTCCATTGAGCAAGAAAACTGTGTCTCTTCATAAATCCTTTATATAACAGGAGCACCTTATGTTGTTTAAAATTAGAGTTTCCCCCATCCCTGCCCCAATAATTTTTAAAGTATATTTGGTTACTTTTGGTATTACAAGTCAAAACGCCATGGTACACCTCTTAAATATTTTGGAGTAATGAGTTGAATATTTCGATTGCTGAGAAGCTGCCTTCTTCCCAGGTGTGCAACAGTTTTTAATAGATTTTATTTGGGTATGAAGTAGGAGTTATTGTGGGAGTTCGTGTGAAAGAAGATTTAAGGCATTTAGAAGCAACACAAAGTGTTTTCCTAATGCCAGTTCTCTCTTTGACTTGAAAAACTGTTTTTACAGCACTATCCCTAGACTGTTCTTTAGCATTTGCCTTTTGGGGACTGGCTGCATTCACAATATTGAACCTCACGACTAAATATTTCAAGTAGACTGCCAGATCTTAATTCAACTATTAGTCCTGGAGTTAAAAGAGGTTGCTGGTTTCCAGATACAATGAAGAAGTTAGTATAACATAAAAGTGATGAAAGGGAGAGAAGAGAATCCTGTGGATGGATAACCTTTTTTACTATGTAGTGAAAGAAGAAGTTTACGTTGTTTTTTATGTGCTCCTTTCATACAAATGCAACTTGTGGAATGACAGCATCAGTGAATATGTAAGCTGCACCAAGGATAGGGAAAATTTATAAATATAGTAGTTCCTAAGTAATAGAGTTGAACTTTAATTACTGATTTAGATTTTTATTTCACATGTATATTTTTAAACATACGAAAATAAAATTTGAATTCTATTGCCAATGAACTTGTAGTTCTTTTGTCACCTTTTCATTCCAAATGTCTAGCAAAAATCTTACAAAAGGATCTGTTTTGTATTCTTTGTAAAAGGCAACTATAGGGCTTTGTAGCTGCATCAATGTTGAGCTTCTGATATCGCTCATGGGACTGGGTAGTCTGGGTTTTCAAGGACTAGCTGTCTGACTTGGAACCTGAGCTCTACTATACAGAATGACTTCCTTCTGATTCTCTCTGTCCTTATCTACTATGCTACACATCTTTAGAAAAATAATAGATTTTATGATAGGACAAAGTTAATTTTGTAGAAAAGTTGGAAAAATACAGAATAAATAAAAAAGAGAAAACAGATTATTCTGCCATCCATAGATAACCAGTACTAATAATTTGGTGTATTTCCCTCCATTTTGGGGGCATGTATATACATTTCAAAATACCCAACTGGCATCATACTGAATATGTTAAACATATAGTTTATGTACCAGCTGTAATCAGTGCAGTCAGCTGGACATGCTGAGAGAGGCGTGCAAGAGCTGAGACTGGCTGAGGAGACGGAGATGCATGCTCACTACAGGAAGTATTTTTTATTTACGGAAATTGGTATTTTTCTCTTTTTCATATTTCTAAACTAAATTTGAGTAATTTAACATGTATGTTTGAAGCAGTTCCACTTTCTAATCTCGTATCCTGCTTTTTTTTTGGATAATATACTATGGATGTTTTCCTATATAATTAAAAAATCCTACCCTTTCCCTGTCCCATGTTCACTTTCTGATAGATTGAAAACTGGAAATATAGAATGTATTAGTTGAATAGGCTATATTAGTTGAGACCCTTGAGAGTCTCAAACAATATGTCTCAGATCTCTTGGGCATATCTTAGTGCATTACTGTCCAATAGAAATAATGCATGGCACATATGCAATTTCAAATTGATAAGATTAATTTTAATGATACATTTTATTTAATTCAGTATAACTATTATTGCAACATATATTCAATATAAAAATTATTGAAATGTTTGACAGTCTTTTTTTAAGTTAAATCTTCAAAAATCTGATGTGTATTTTCCACTCACAGCACATCTCAGTTCAAACTAGCCACATTTCAAGCGCTCAGTGCCCACATGCGGTTAGTATTATCACAGTCTTAGAGTGTATAATTCCCCCCCATAAAATGCAATAAAATAATATTTTACAGGTACTCTGGAGGGGGGTAGTATGAGAAGAAAACAGTAAAGCCAAGTTGTACCGTAGATGCTGAGCACTCATTTTGGTGTCTTTAGGAAGTTTTAAACCTTTGCTTCAATAAAATTACATGGACCTTTATGTCACACAAAGTTAAATTTGTAGTTGTCTAAAGGTCTACTGGCTATACTACTTATAATAATTCTCATAATAATAAGATCAATTCCATATACCAAGGATTTTAGATAACTAAGGGTTTACAAGTACACCTCATGGTTCAAGATCTGAAGACAAATACTACCTCTTTTTTTATGAAGGTGTCATTGATGTACAATCTCATGAAGGTTTCACATGAGCAACATTGTGGTTACAACATTCATCCATATTATCAAGTCCTCTCCCCCAAACTCCATTGCAGTCGCTGTCTGTCAGCATAGTAAGGTGCCATAGAGTCACCACTTGTCTTCTCCATGCTGTACTGCCTTCCCCGTGACCCCCTATATTATGTGTGCTGATTCTAATGCCCCTTAATTCCCTTCTCCCTCCCTCCCCATCCGTCCTCCCCAACCCCTTCCCTTTGGTAACTGTTAGTCCCTTCTTGAAGTCTGTGAGTTTGCTGCTGTTTTGTTCCTTCAGTTTTACTTTGTTGTTATGCTCCACAGATGAGTGAAGTCATTTGGTACTTGTCTTTCTCCTCCTCGTTTATTTCACTGAGCATAATACCCTCTAGCTCCATCCATGTTCAAATACTACCTTTTTAAAGTGAGTAATAAACACATACACACATATAAATTATACACACATGCACACACATTAGTCATAATCCTTATCATTACTCTTAAGAAACACTAGTTAAAATCATTCTCTTCTTTTAAAAATAAATTTGGGGCATTGGTAAGGAAGATGTGGCATGATCAGAAAAATCCTTGAGTTAGTGATATAAACTTGAACATATAATGTATAATAGAAGAGCAGACTTTGCTTTAATTTAGTTTGTGATCACGTGAAAAAGTTCCATAACATCTAAGCTTTATTTTGTTCTTAAGAGGGAGATAAACCTGCCCTTTTTTCTGAATAGGATTTTGATTATCAAATGGGATGAATGGAGAATAAAGGGACATGTCTGATTATCTTTATGTCAAAAAGACACACTGATACCTAATAAATACTGCATTCAAAAGCTGAGTATATGTAAAAGATCCTTCTAAACTGAGAGCGCTGCAAGTGGAAGCTGTTATGTTTGCCCTACTTGGTTTGTACTCTTCTTACATTCTTAATATTTGCTCATACAATCAATAAATAGGATTGCCTGTTGTGGTTGTATTTTTACTTACCATTAATATTTCGTTCATCAGATCTTGTCTGTAAATAAGTCTGTCTATCAAATATGTTATAATTATCTCATTTTAAAAGATGTCTAGCATTGAAAATAAATATTTTTACCTCTGCTTAAAGTAAACAGTTTAAAATTTTCTTTGTTATTATTGGGTGATAGATATGACTATTTTCACTGCTCAGTCTTTATCCGATAAAAGTCATCCAGTCTGAGACACAATGCAAGCTCACTGGATGCCAAAAATTGTACAAAGTAGCAATATTTTAATTAGTGGAATGTGGTCTAGTAACCAGAGAATGCCTTATATAAGAATGGCATTCTTATTTTTATAATTATGGGAGAAACTCCATCTTTTTCCTCTACAAGGAATGCAGCACTTCATAAATGCTTAGTGAGGAAATAAAAGAAAATCATAATGCAAGAGCAAATAATGTCCATCCAGAACAACATTTCAGAGTGATCTTCACGAAAACATTAGTCTTTTCTAGCATCAGCTGTGAGTTTCTGCAACTGCCCACTCACTGAGTCATCTGAACCATTAAAAATTTGGGTATTCCCTATTTTTTAGGGTATATTTTTTGATAAAGTAGCTTCCTTTTCTCTCTATGAATCAAGTAAGCAAGTCTCATATAAAACAGCATGTGCGCATGACAGTATGTCTTATTATTTCCTGGCAGTAAGTGAGGAACTTTAGAAAGCAGTTGAATATTGTCAGTGTACTAGGACACCCATTGGTTAATAGTACACTCTGATAATAGTTGGCAGTTTTCTGTTTCCATTATATTCCCCCACTTCTCCTTTCACCCCAAACCTTGGGTATCTTTGGATATTTGGTGACAGATAAATCAAACTCTGTTTTTTTTTCTCTTTTTCTTCACATGGCAATAAATATTATAATTGTTGGTACTAAGATACGTGGCACATTAAAATAATACGTACAGTGGCAGTGTAGACCACTTGGCCAAAGAATGAGTGATTTATTGGTTGAATGAAATGTCTGGCCTCAACTAAAGGCAGAGAAGGAACATGCTTCTTCTCTTCCCTGGTTGATCTTCAGTCCCTGATGGCTAGATATGCATTTTTTTTTTTGAGAGGGCATCTCTCATATTTATTGATCAAATGGTTGTTAACAACAATAAAATTCAGTATAGGTGGGTAGATATGCATTTTTAAGTGATTCTACTACAAAAGAATCCTCTGCTTATTTCTATTATTTCGATTCTGAATTTTACTGTTTGGTACTGTGCTCAGGCACAAAGTAATCTTGACCTTTTTCTTAAATACTGGTGCTTATGTGTCTTCCATATACTCATTCTTAGCTTAGAAAATAATAATACTAATTGGTTAAAGCAAGACGTTCACCTCATGACTACTTGCAATTTAGTTCCGAGTGATTTTTATCATTAGGCCCTTAAGAACTCCAATCCAGACCAGCAAAAGCCGCATAGGAAAGTAAAACTGGCACCTTTACTGTATACCGAATTGTTGCCCATACATTCGACTGTATGCCCTGCATTAATTTCTGGTTTCTTCTGTGTCTGACCAATGAAGTTCAAATGACTAATAATCTGTGGAAAATAAGCAGGTGTTTATAGCTAATTTGGGAATTTAGTTGAGCCATGAGCTTTGTTGAGTTTTTTAAGAAACAGAAGAAAAGGAACATGGTTTACTTACATAAATACTTGTGTTGTTATATTGTGACTAGTGCACATTTACTGTCATGGTGATATTTCAATTTCTGGTCCTTGACTATCATTTTTGGGGAACTATTGGAAGATCAAGAAGGCTGTATATTTTTAAGTTTACTGCTACAGTTGAACAACTGCTTGAATCGCCAGCAAATTGAACTGTTAAGAGGAAAAGAGATGGTATGTCAGGAGAACTTTTCTCTAAGGAAGAAAAAAAACAGTTGCTCATTTTTGTAAGGAGGTAATACTTTAAGGAGTAATAGATTTTGAAGATAATAGTTTGCGGTTTGTGAAACACATTCATAATAAATGAGTTACATACAAGGTATGTATTATAGCAGCTTTTATAATACCTAGCCTAGTTTCAGTAGCTTAGAATATGCATTTTGAAAGTATAAGATTTTTTTCTTTGGACATGCTCCTTTTAGAATCTAAATTTTCCAAGTTCATGCCATTCATTGTTTTAAGTGTTTTGTTGAATCTAAATGCTATGTCAGTTATTCTGACTATTTAAACAAGATTTTTTTTTCCTGTGGTGTTTGGAATATTAAGAACCAAATGCCAAATACTGTATGTTTATCTGGTTTTAGAGACCGTTTCTTTAAAAATGTTTTTAATTAAACAGTGATAGATTAATAGTATCTCAGAAGAAATCAAACAATATAGCAATATATAGAAAAAGAATCCAAATTCTTCCTGCGTATCTCTCCCTCTGTTTATTTACCTCCCAGGGGAAATTACAGCAGTCAGTTTGATAGCTTTCCATATCTTTTCTTCTGTGTGTGTGTGTGTGTGTGTGTGTGTGTGTGTGTGTGTGTGTCTTTGTGTTTGTATTTTTAACATATTGTATACCATGGTTCTGTGTTCTGCCCTCTACTCCAATATGGAATATGTCATTTTATGTCTTATTCTTTAACTGCTATATAGTACTTCTTAGCATAGAGTTATCATAGTTTCAGTTTATGCCATTAAGAAAAAATTAAAAACAGTGCTCTTGCAATTTTCCTGTAATATATGAGTTTAGCATTTTAAATCTAGAATGGTAGAGACCATTTGGTTTCTTCAACTTTGCTTTCTAAGCAGGCAGAACTCATTAAATTCTTCTTCAAAATTATGGGGGGAAGCAAAAATTAGTTAATCTATGTTGGAGTATTTCAGTTTCTTTCAGCAGTGCCTGGATTGTGTTGTACTGTTCTAGGTAGATGATGTAATGCAAATGAAACTGCGTTTTAGTTGCATCACTATTTTCTCCTCTTGCAGTTGGGAAGGACAAAAACGACTATGGTTTTCCTGTAGTGAGACAGGATGGATAAAAGCAGCTTATATTTAGGTTATATAGAACCTCTTTGAAGACTAGGAGAAGAAAGAAAGACCATCCACGGGGGTAGGAACCCTGTGTTTTCCTATTCATTAGATCCTGGGCTCTCCCATTGTGCCTAGTGTGACAAAGACATGAAGATGTAGGAGTGAATGAATGAGTGCATAAATGCCATGTATATGAAACATGTCAGTCTTTGGGACATGAGTTTAAAATAACCCAGCAGTTAAGGCTGCAGAGGTTAGCCTTGAATTGCAATATTATTAGTATATCTATCATTCTGAGTACTTAAGCTTTTTGATAAATTATCAGAAATCTGAGTATTTTGCCTTCTTGCTGTGTTACTTTCTTTTAAAAGTTGTGTCTCTCTTTTTTTTCAGGTGGACTAACATTATCTAGGTTATTATATAAGCTACTTAGGTCATTTTTGGCCAAACCATTCAAAATGAACAACCATGATGAGCTGTTTTTGGTGTGTCTCCCACTGGTGGTTCCTGTCTTTATTATTTCCATATTGAAGATGCTTTCTCTTTTTAGTTCAGCTTAAGCATTTTCTGAATGCTTCCTTTATGATGGGCCTGATGCTAGATGCTGGGGGTACAGAAATTGATGAACTGCGTCTCAGTCTCCAGAGGAGGGAATACAAGAATAATGAAATGTCAGTGTTAGAGGCATGTATGCCAGACTATGATTTTGTGCTTTGATGTTAATTTGGCCATTCTGAGATTGAAATAGTCTGTAGGCCAAGAGTTTAAAGCTGGACTATGATTTTGTGCTTTGATGTTAATTTGGCCATTCTGAGATTGAAATAGTCTGTAGGTCAAGAGTTTAAAGTATCTCTAACGCTTCATCATGCTTCATATTTTGGCATTATTTTTGGAGAACCCACAGGTGAGTAACCAGTTTTTAGTTATCTATGTGTTGAACCTACAGGTGAATAACCAGTTTTTAGTATGTGTTGTTCTCCCCCTCTTTCGGTTTCTTGGATGTGAACTGCTCTGTCAGAGCAGAGGACTGTGAAGCACTTCTGGCCTCAGCTTACACATTGCTGCTGGAAAAAGAACTCTTTTCCCGTATTGTTTCTTTTTTGTTGTTATCCTTTTTCCTTGTATCAGTTTGAACACTGATACTAACAATGTTAAGAGGTGGCAGAATTTAGGATCCTCTGCTAGTGATTTCTTTCTCCTGTTTTGGGAAGAGGTTCTAAGGAGAGGTAAGCAATGGAAGCTTTTATATCTGTCCTTTCCATTTCTCCCTTCAGGTACTTGCAGATGGGCACTGTTAACTTAGTCTGAGCCAGAAGCAGTGCCATCCAGCCATACTGCTTTTCATTTCAAGTTGGCAGCAACTTTGGCAACAGTGCAATAGTTTAGAATGTTCTTAAGTTCTAGTTGTAAAGATTCCAGCATTCATATCATTCAGAATAAATAGAGCACCTTTTTCTCACATCTTTTTTTTCACTCTTAAGGATGGCATGGATTTAGCACCCTGTCTTCTTGTATTTGGAGCTGAACTTTATAGGTCCATAAGACCCATATTTCCATCCCACTAAAATGTAATGTCTGTGGGTGAGGGACCTCTTGTTCACAGGTGTATTCCAGCACTTTCAATAGTTCCTGGCTTATGGCAGACTCACAGTAAGTATTATTGAATGCAATATGTGAATAACCCTATCCAGAAGATGGAATCTTTAATGCATAGATCTTGTTTCAGAGCAGGGGCTGTGTCCCTATTCTTGCTGAGAAGCTTTGCTGATTTCGCGCAGCCTAGCAGTAACACTATGGGGCCGGTCTGCCTCATAACCAGGATCGTTTGCAAAGCCAACGAAGAAGATTCCTACAGTCCGGTTTACCCAGGCATCAGGAGAGAGGCCATAAATGAAGTCTTCTGGGCTTTGGTTTGGATCTAACGTCCCTGTGACATTAAACTAAAGTCCTCCCTCACAGTCCTAGGGAGCGTTTTTAGTGTATCCTGCAGAGACAAACATTCTTACCTTTTTGGTTGTGGCAACATACAAAGAGTTCCTGGAATTCCCCAGGGCGCCTGTCCACTAGATCATGCCCCGGGGAAGCAGAGAGGTAGGGATTGTTGTGTTTAGGAACTGGGGATCTGCAACCAGATCTCCTTGTTGGAATCTTGGTACTGCCATTTCCTTTATGTGTGATCTGTAACAAATTATTTATTTATTTTGTATTGCAGTTACCTCATCTGGAAAATGGGAATAAAATAATGTTTAATTCATAGTATCATTTGAGGATTAATGTAGGCAAAAGGCTTAGAACATGCCTGAAACATAGTACCAGTATTCAATAAATATTAATACTTTTTTGATACAGGGAAAATTTATACTTATTTTATTTATTTTCATTTTAATAATCTTTCCTGACAAGGGTGAGAAGGCACAGAGGTACAGCTAATATTCTGGGGATTTCTGTGTAGAGGCCCATGGTGGGTGTTGAGCATATGATGACATAGCATAGCTTTTAATGCCCTCATCCATCACCATGTGTCAGGCGGAAACAGGTGGAAACCCTTTCATCTGGAGGGCTCTAATTATCTCCAGGGCCAGCCATGCTCAATTTGACAGTGTCATGATTTTGTAATATTGAAAGTTCTGGAACTGCAGCTATGAGATGTAACCCTTTCTTTTTCTACCTCTTTCTGCTTTTGCTTGTACAGTTGAGTGAATATGATGCTCCACTTCCCACACAGATACCCAAATAGCTCTGACTGCTGAAATACTGGGTATCTTACTGTCAGCACATAATTTGGTTATTATAGCACATAATATTGGAATGTAGATGAAGTGAAGGTTCCTATGGCCAGGATTCTTACCTGGCCCTGGTTGGCTAGCTCACTGCATGTGTGTGGGTAGTCTGTCATTACTGACTCTATATGAAGAGCTCCGCCCAGTGCTCTGGGAGACATGGTGGCACAGCTGCAGGGCTGCAGGAGAGCAGAGACGAGACTGGAGTGGTGGCAGCGCTGAGGACGGACTGAGACAGCTGCGGTGCAGAGAGGCCCAGAGGCAGGGACCACCTTGCTGCCTGCAGACTCTCTCTGAGCGGACAGGATTCTAGTGACTGACCTGCCACTGTGGGAGTAAGGCTGCACATAACTCTTTCACCCCAAGAACGTTCCATTGTCTCATTGAATCACAGTGAACTTGCCTGGGACTGAAACCCATTGGCAAGACATGGATGTTTGAAATTTTCACTATTACTTTATTAGTGAAATCCCAGTTTTGCTGAATTTCAGATTTTTTATTTGTCAAATGGGAAAAGGACATATTACTCATAGGATTATAGTAAGGATTAATGATGAATACAAAACATGTGCTTGGCATGCAGTAAGTCTCAAATATCAGTTATAAAGTTAACATATTTGTCATTACCATCATTGTGGTTGTTATTGTTACATGTTCCAAATCAGCAGTGAAATATAAACTTGCCCGGATCTCATTTCTGCTTGGAACTGGAAGACTAAATGAAACGTAGCGGCTCTCTGCTTGAAGTCTGATCGACACTTCACTACCTTTAGGGGTGTACAGGGTCGCTGGGACACAGAAGACCTTAAGGCTGGCATTCCTGGCCCTGTAT
The DNA here is from genome assembly GCF_040802235.1 of Manis javanica. NCBI lineage: Eukaryota > Metazoa > Chordata > Mammalia > Pholidota > Manidae > Manis > Manis javanica. The sequence goes on from NC_133163.1 coordinate 123,537,666, forward strand.
TCCAGATCCGTTCTGCCTACGTGCTGTAGTCCAGACTTACACACACACTCCCCTTGACGGTTTCTCCAGTAAAACTGCAGTAATGTGATATGTATTCTGGTTCTGAATTGAGGCCACAATTAGCAAGTACATTCAGTGCTTTTGGTGTCAAAGTTCTCTAATGGCCTATGAAATAATTACCTTAATAATGCAAGTTTTTTGCATAACCACCAGTTTATCAAATACTATTTACCACCTATCATCCTAGATTTGTTACATTTCTTTTAATTTGAAAAACATCCCTCCTGATAGGTGATATCATCTCCTGTTTACAAATGAGAAAAGTGAGGCTCAGAAAGGTTAAACATTTGCATGAAGTTGCACAGCTGTTTAGTGACAGTTGACTCATTCTACAGCTTTTTTCTCTCAAAATTAGAAAGTTGAATCCCAAAAAATTGGAGTTGAAATATTTTCTAGAGAAACTTAAAAATAGTTTGACTAAAAAAAGAGAATAGGCAAAAGAAAGTACATAGGCAGAAAGAAGGTGTGGAGAAGGTTAAATTGATAAATGTGGGCCAACTATAAAAGGTAGGAAGCAGAAAATATCATTCAAGACCTTCTGGTATTGAAGAAATTCATAGAAGGCAGTTGTCTGATGGAGGATTTTGTTTTTTTTTTTTTGGTAGTGTCATGTCTTAACTTGGAGATTCAGAATTCAAACTTAAAAGTATATCTAGAAGAAAAATACATCTCGAAGAGAGGGTCAGTATTATCAGTGGAAAGGGAAATTAAATAAAAATGTTATGTATATGTAACAAAAAATGATCAAGATGACGTGTGAAATGGGTTAAGTGGAGGCTTAATGTAGATGCTGTTCAGAGAAAGCTAATTGCAAATATTCTTTGATTCAGGGAGAGAAGATTCAGATAAGCATTGTGGAGTCTGTTGTCTAAGTATTAAATTATATCTTTCTAGAATTGCAATCTCAATTCTTTTATTTAGAATTTGTTTAAGCAGGGGGCAAGAGGGTAAATACTGAATAACTATTGCAACTCTCTGAAGAGGTATTTGTAATAACACTAAGGGTTCAGAAGTGAATTTCATGAGCTGTATGTTAGCACATCACATCTGTTACTCTGAGGCTTCAGCTTTTACCTATGAAGCCTACCTTAGTTATTTAGCGTTTTCACATCTGCACAAGCCATACAAGAGGCTCAAATTCTGCACCTTCAATTTACCTGTAATCCAGCTGCATATACTTAAGACATACTAAATATACTCATTTGCTAACATTCACTTCCACAAGATAAACTGGCCTTACCTCCTTTCCCCATGAACCAGCTTTCTCTGACAATTCTTTTTCTCTTTCGTCTGGGTTTGTCAGGGAGGTCCTCCTTCACATGGTTGCCTAGGAACCAAAGAGCTGAGGTCGCTTTCGATTCATAGACTCTTCATCCTTGTATCTTACCCAATCTGCAGTTCTTCCTTGCGAATAGTTTGTCCCTTTCTCTTCATCACTACTAGTTGAATTTTTTCCCCTTTTTTCACTATAGAGGAAAAGATTATTTCTAGCTTTTTGTGAATTCTTGTAAACTCTGCAAGTAATTTTTGAAAGAGATCTTCCTGGATAGTGCTTTTTCCCTTTTGCTTACTCTGACTATTTGACCTTAGTCCTGCTGCTCGTCTGTGTCTCTGGGTGGTCAGCTCCCTACTGCAACTCAAGTTTCGGTTCTGCTGAAAGAGAAGATCATAGTCATGGGTCAGGGTCAGCATAAGAGGAGTTGAGAACATCAGTTGTTAATAGTAGTAACATTATTTTCCTTATATGATCGTTTTGAATTAATCTGCTTGCCTTACACAAAAGGTAAGATATGTTTGAGGACAAATATTTGCAAACTACAATGGGAATTTCTACCCTACAAAATTATTTTAGTAGTAAGCTAATTATATTTACATGCAGGCAATGAATATTCGGTCATCTGAGAGGATGGTAAAGTGTATGATGATTGACTATTTTAAAGTGTGCAGATACATTTTTTTAGGAGTAATGAATTTTATAATTTATTAACTTAAGGGAACAAATGTTTTTGTAGAAGATTATTGGGAATGTATCAGGACTAATGGTAATTTTCTTGTGGGAAATATTAGAAGGGGAGAGAAAACCTCTGTTGGAAAGTTATTCTCTGTTGAGAATGCAGAAACAGTTCAGAAGAGCATTAGGAGTGATGACTAATTTATGTGTCTGCATTTTGTTCAGAGTCAACAAGTTGAGCCTGTCTTGTTCAGATAGATTCTTTGGTAAAAGACTCCCTCCCCTTCTGCTGATTTCTAATATATTTCTATTGTGCAACAACCATGTGCAATACATGTCTCTTCAGGTGAAATATTACATGAATGAGACACTGTTCAATAGCAGTTCAATAGCAATCTAGACAGAGGGTGTAGTGGAAAGGTCCTTCTGCAAATAGTCTGACATGATGGATGACTAGATGTGGGACACGTGTAAAGCCCCACTTCTCTTTTGGCTTCGGTTTCCGTTCTGTAGAATAAGAGAGTTAGACCAAGGACCCTTGCAGCTGAGACTCTGATTTTGAGGTGCCACCCATATCCCTTCCTAGGTGTTTTCTTAGAGGAGGGGTGTTTGCTCCATAGTCTTTTCTATTCTCTCAAAGCCAGACTACATGTTTTGGAGTTTTAGAAATTGTTTTTTCTCTGACTTAAGTGACCTAAACAGATAATGAATTTTGACCAAAGTGTTATTAGCTCTGTGCTAACAACATTTTAGCAACAAAGCAGGGTTTTTTCCAAACTAGAAATATTAAAATTCAAATGTTTGAAGAAGGGCTTCAAATACTTTGTTGCATACAACTATTTATAGGAGTATCTGGGATATTCATTATAATAGTAACTGCAGTATAATGAGATAGTTAAGAGCGTGGATAATGGAGCCACACTACCTGGATCCACATGTGGCTCTGCTACTTGCTTATTTTGTGATCTTGGACAAGGTGTAATATTAGTATCTAATAGACTTGCTGAGGAATATATGCCTAGCCTATGGTTCTATATGTTTAGCTGCTGTTGTGAATTTATTATTTTTACATTTCAGGAGTCAGTTTTCCTACTATATCTTCTTTAATTTTCACAACAATCCTATGAAAGTAGTACCATCATTACGTTCATGAAGAGACTCAGGAGGTTGAGTAACTTGCATCACGTATAAAGTTAGTGCTAGAAGGTCATGATTCAAATAGTCTTTCCGACTCATTCCAAAACCCAGGCCTCCTTCCTTCCTTACTCATGTATGCTGCTCTGAGTCCTTTCCTTTGGAAATTCTAACTGCTGCTAACTCCTCACTGGACATTGACTTCAGAAGGCAGCAGGTGTTAGATAGCATCTCAGTGCTTCTCCTATCACAGGATAAAATGATGTGACTGCTCCTCCCTCTTTTTATAGATGTGCTTTTCAGCCCTCAGGGTTTTCTTTGAATTGTTTATACACACTATTTTTTGTTCATTCCCTCCTCAAAGAAAATAGCTCGGAAGGGATATGGGTGGCACCACAAAATTGGCACCTAGTTCCCACAGAGTCTTCCAGTGACAATTGGGGAATGTCTGCGATAGGTTAGAGTAGACTCTTTGGCTAGGTCTACAGACTTAATCAAGGAGTGAAAATTGTAACACAAAAATAATTGCAGTGAAGGTAATAACCAGAGCATCCACATAACATTCCCATCACTCACTGACTGTCTAGGTATATGACATTTTAATCTGGGTTTAGCTCTTAGATTTTTCACTTCAAAATTTAAAAATGGCTTTACAGGGCAACAGCATCATTGAAAATGTAACACCAATTGTTTCCTGTTTATAAAACTCTGAAGTATATTTGTTCTAATTATTTGTAGCCATTTTTTGTTTTTTTTTCTCTTGAATATCCTTTAGCAGAAATAATGGTACACAAATAGGCTTCAGTCACGATTCAACCTCCTTATGATAACGCTGTACTTAATGCTGAGTAATACTAATTAGGGTGGTGCTGGGTATAAACATTTTGCCTTTTGAGTCCTAAGAGATTTTAGCTTCATCTGCATTGCTGAGTCAACTCTGCTTTGTTCAGTATTTCAAAGAAGTATCTGATGAGTTCCAAGTAGTACAAATATTAAAAAGTTAATTACATTCAAGGAGCTCTAAGAAGGTTTGTAACCACTCTTGTCACCTTCATTTCATGGATAGGTGAACAGTGGAGACGATGGTGAGGTAATTTTATCTGGTTTATTTTGAAAAGGCTCTGGTGTTGGTAAATATTTTAGGTTTTGCAGGCCATATGATCTCTGTCACACTATTTAACTGTGCCATTGTACAGTGCAAGTAGCTAAAGCAACATATAACCGTATGGGTGTGAGTGTGCATCAGTAAAACTTTATGTAGCCCTAGCTTGGATCTGGTGAAGGGGGTCTAGTGAAGGCCCTTGTTTGGTGAAAACAGTTGTTTAAGCTTTGGCAAAGTTGGCTGTTGACTTACAGAGTAATAACAATAGTGTTTATATAAAAATTAAAGCAGTGGTTTGAAATATCAAACTACTCAGGACTGCTTTCACAAGTAGCTGTTTCCAAAATGGCATAATTTTGCTTTTAGTGAGTGCTTATAAAAGAGCCTTGTGTAGTGTACTATTAATTTAGAAGCCATTATTTGTTCAGCTACATGTGCAAATTTTTAGTTTGTTCATTTTAAAATGATAAATAGAAAATTCAGTGCCACTCAAGAGGGGAACTACTCAATACTTAAGTAGTTATTTGCCAAATCACGTTGTGGGTTGAGTTTCTATTTCTAACTGACTTACTGACTTAAATTTGCTAAAACCTGATTGCGTTTGGAAGGAAAATGGCATTGTTACTATGTCTTCTGCGTAAGAATATATAAAACAGGTGACTGGCAACAGGGGAAGAATGAAGGGCAAAAATATAACACTTTGTGAACTTGTACATATTTTTTTTAAGATTCCAAATCTAATTAGGTTGTGTTTTCTCACAATCTGATCTTTAGAATGCCTAACTTACTTTCTACATTCCATATCCCTCTCAAGTAAATAAAGAAATCCCATGTAGTATATGTTCACTAACATATCTTTATTAGTGAGGTAGGATTATAAATCATTTTGTTAGAATTCAGCCTTCTGATTCAAGCTAGATATTTTTATTTGTGATCTGTATTTTATACTGTTTAATTCTAAGTATGTTCCTGTGAGTATTTCTGCTTTAGAGCAACAATAACTGACTTACTGTGTACCAAGTACCTTAGTAAATAAAACATTTTAAAATAGCAACTTTACAACTGCTGCATTTTAGAGCTTAAGAAATAGAAAAGGTCAATCTATTTAACATAGATTGGCCAAAGTAATTTTTAATACCGTGTGGATATTTTATCTTAGGTCACATTTTTGTGCTTTTATATGAATCATTGATTTGGTAAACTCCTTCAACTTAATACTATTATAAAAGCTGTACTGTACAAGGGGTTACAGCAGATTTTGAGTTTATCACCAGTTCGAGGCTGTAGCTGGGTGTAGTCTTGGATGGTGTTTTTTTTGCTCATAGCTTCCTTTTTTTTCTTTTATACTAGTGGCATCAAGATGTCATCATGTAGCCTCCAATCTCAATTCAGGATGAGTTTTGAATGGGGTTCTAGAAAGTATGGTTACCAGATTTTGATGTATGCTTTAACAGTTTTCCTACCTAAAAAGATTGAGGTAGCATGGGATTGGATATTCCAAGCTTTAGCTCTCATGTTTCTTCTCAAGTTAGGTATTTCCTATTGCAGTGTGGGTATCATTCTGTTTAATGATCTAAACAGTTTTCATATTTCAACTTTCTGATAATTCAAACGCTGATACATGAATACATTTTCTTATTTATTTAAGGTATTATTGATATACACTCTTATGAAGGTTTCACATGAAAAAACAATGTGGATACTACATTCACCCCTGTTATCCTATCACCCCCATACCCCCATGCAGTCACTGTCCATCAGTGTAGTAAGATGCCACAGAGTCACTATTTCTCTTCTCTCTGCTATACTGTCTTCCCCCTGATCCCCCCCGACACCATGTGTGCCAATCATAATACCCCTCAATCCCCTTCTCCCTCCCCACCCGCCCTCCCCCACCCCTCCCCTTTGGTAAACACTAGTCCCTTCTTGGAGTCTGTGAGTCTGTTGCTGTTTTGTTCCTTCAGTTTTGCTTCGTTGTTGTACTTCACAAATGAGAGAAATCATTAGGTACTTGTCTTTCTCTGCTTGGCTTATTTCACTGAGCATAATATCCTCTAGCTCCATCCATGTTGCTGCAAATTGTAGAATTTGTTTCTTTCTTATGGCTGAATAGTATTCCATTGTGTATAAGGACCACATCTTCTTTATTCATTCATCTACTGATGGACACTTAGGTTGCTTCCATATCTTGGCTATTGTAAATAGTGCTGCGATAAACATATGGGTGCATATGTCTTTTTGAATCTGAGAAATTATATTCTTTGGGTAAATTCCTAGGAGTGGAATTCCCAGGTCAAATGGTATTTCTCTTTTTAGTTTTTAGAGGACCCTCCATATTGCTTTCCACAATGGTTGAACTAGCTTACACTTGCACCAGCAGTGTAGGAGGGTTCCCCTTTCTCCACATCCTCACCAGCATTTGTTGTTCTTAGTCTTTTCTACACTGGCCATCCTCACTGGTGTGAGATGATATTTCATTGTGGTTTTTATTTGTATTTTCCTGATAATTAGTGATGTGGAACATCTTTTCATGTGCCTGTTGGCCATCTGAATTTCTTCTTTGGAGAATTGTCTGTTTATATCCTCTGTCTATTTTTTAATTGGGTTATTTGCTTTTTGGGTGTTCAGGCATGTGAGTTCTTTGTATATTTTGTATGTTAACCCCTTGTCGGATATGTCATTTAAATATATTCTCCCCATACTGTAGGATGCCTTTTTGTTCTGTTGATGGTGTCCTTTCCTGTAGTTCGGAAGCTTTTAAGTTTGATGTACTCCCATGTGTTCATTTTTGCTTTTCTTTCCCTTGCTTGAGGAGATATATTCAGAAAAAAGTTGCTCATTTTTATATTCAGGAGATTTTTGCCTATGTTATCTTTTAAGAGTTTTATGGTTTCATGACTTCCATTCAGGTCTTTGATCCATTTTGAGTTTGCTTTTGTGTATGGGGATAGACAATGATCCAGTTTCATTCTCTTGCATGTAGCTGTCAAGTTTTGCCAACACCATTTGTTGAAGAGGCTGTCATTTCCCCATTGTATATCCATGGCTCCTTTATCATATATTAATTGGCCATATATGCTTGGGTTTATATTTGGGATCTCTAGTCTGTTCCATTGGTCTGTGGGTCTTTTCTTGTGCCAGTACCAAATTGTCTTGATTACTGTGGCTTTGTAGTAGAGCTTGAAGTTGGGGAGCATAGTCCCCCCTCCTTTATTCTTCCTTCTCAGGATTGCTTTGGCTATTCAGGGTCTTTGGTTGTTCAATATGAAATTTAGAATTATTTTCTCTAGTTCATTGAAGAATGCTGTTGGTATTTTGATAGGGATTGCATTGAATCTGTAGATTGCTTTAGGCAGAATGGCCATTTTGACAATATTAGTTCTTCTATCCATGAGGGATGTTATTTCCATTTATTGGTATCTTCTTTAATTTCTCTCATGAGTGTCTTGTAGTTTTCAGTGTATAGGTCTTTCACTTGCTTTTGATGCAATTTTGAATGGAATTGTTTTCCCGATTTCTCTTTCTGTTAGTTCATCATTAGTGTATAAGAGTGCAACAGATTTATGTGTATTAACTTTATATCCTGCAAGGTTGCTGAATTCAGATATTAGATCTAGTAGTTTTAGAATGGATTCTTTAGGGTTTTATATGTGCAATATCATGTCATCTGCAAACAGTGACAGTTTAACTTCTTTACCAATCTGATACCCTTTATTTCTTTGTGTTTTCTGGTTTCCATGCAAGGACCTCCAGAACTATGTTGAATAACAGTGGGGAGAGTGGGCATCCCTGTCTTGTTCCCGATCTTACAGGAAAAGCTTTCAGCTTCTCACTGTTCAGTATGATGTTGGCTGTGGGTTTGTCATATATGGCCTTTATTATGTTGGGGTACTTGCCCTCTATTCCCATTTTGCTGAGAGTTTTTACCATGAATGGATGTTGTGTTCTGTCGAATGCTTTTTCAGCATCTATGGAGATGATCATGTGGTTTCTGTCCTTTTTGTTGATGTGGTGGATGATGTTGATGGATTTTCTAATATTGTACCATCCTTGCATCCCTGGAATAAATCCTACTTGATCATGATGGGTGATCTTTTTGACATATTTTTGAATTCAGTTTGCTAATATTTTGTTGAATATTTTTGCCTCTTTGTTCATCAGGGATATTGGTCTGTAATTTTCTTTTTTTGTGGTATCATTGCATGGTTTTGGTATTAGACTGATGCTGGCCTCATAGAATGAGTTTGGAAGTATTCCCTCCTCTTCACTTTTTTGGAAAACTTTAAGGAGGACAGGTATTAGATCTTCACTAAACGTTTGATAAAATTCAGCGGTGAATCCATCTGGTCCAGGCGTTTTGTTCTTAGGTAGGTTTTTGATTACCAGTTCAATTTCGTTGCTGGTAATTGGTCTGTTCAGATTTTCGGTTTCTTTCTGGGTCAGCCTTTAAGGTTGTATTTTTCTAGAAAGTTGTCCATTTCTTCTAGGTTATCCAGTTTGTTAGCATATAATTTTTCATAGTATTCTGTCGTAATTCTTTGTATTTCTGTGGTGTCCGTAATGATTTTTCCTTTCTCATTTCTGATTTTGTTTATGTGAGTAGACTCTCTTTTTTTCTTGATAAGTCTGGCTAGGGGTTTATCTATTTCGTTTGTTTTCTCGAAGAACCAGCTCTTGCTTTCATTTATTCTATTGTGTTATTCTTCTTGATTTTATTTATTTCTGCTCTAATCTTTATTATGTTCCTTCTTCTACTGACTTTGGGCCTCCTTTGTTCTTCTTTTTCTATTTTCATAATTGTGAGTTTAGACTGTTCATATGGGATTGTTCTTCTTTCCTGAGGTAGGCCTGTATTGCAATATGCTTCCCTCTTAGCACTGCCTTCGCTGCGCCCCACCAATTTTGTGTTGTTGAATTATTGTTGTCCTTATTCTCCATATATTGCTTGATCTCTGTTTTTATTTGGTCATTGATTCATTGGTTATTTAGGAACATGTTGTTAAGCCTCCATGTGTTTGTAGGCTTTTTCATTTTCTTTGTGTAATTTATTTCTAGTTTCATACCCTTGTGACCTGAGAAGCTGTTTGATACAATTTCAATCTTTTTGAATTTATTGAAGCTCTTTTTGTCACCTACTATATGATTTGTTCTTGAAAATGTTTCATGTGCACTTGAAAAGACTGGGTATCCTGCTGCTTTTGGGTGGAGAGTTCTATAGATGTTTGTTAGATCCATCCGTTCTAATGTGTTTTTCAGTGCCTCTGTCTCCTTACTTATTTTCTGTCTGGTTGATCTGTCCTTTGGAGTGAATGGAGTGTTGAAGTCTCCTAGAATGAATGCATTACATTCTATTTCCCCTTTTAATTCTGTTAGTATTTGTTTCACATATGTAGGTGCTCCTGTGTTGGGTGCATGGGTATTTATAATGGTTATATCCTGTTGTCGAATTGACTCCTTTATCATTATGTAGTGTCTGTCTTTGTCTCTTGTGACTTTCTTAGTTTTAAAGTCTATATTTTGTCTGATACAAGTACTGCAACTCCTGCTTTTTTCTCTCTATTAGTCGCATGAAATATCATTTTCTATCCCTTCACTTTTAGTCTGTGTATGTCTTTGTGTTTAAAGTGAGTCTCTTGTAGGCAGCATATAGATGGGTCTTGTTTTTTTATCCATTCAGTGACTGTATGTCTTTTGGTTGGTGCATTCAGACCATTTACACTTAGGGTGATTATCGATAGGTATGTACTTATTGCTATTGCAGGCTTTAGATTTGTGGTTACCAAAGGTTCAATGTTAACTTCCTTACTATCTAAGAGTCTAACTTAACTCTCTTAATATGCTATTACAAATACAATCTAAATGTTCTTTTTTCCCCCTCCTTTTTTTTCTTCTATATTCTTTATATATTAGGTGTCATATTCTGTACTCTTTGTCTATCCCTTTTTATTATCTCTTGTGACAGCTATTTAACCTTAGGAAGACTTGCATCTACAGCAGTCCCTTCAGAATACACTGTAGAGATGGTTTGTGGGAGCTAAATTCTCTCTGCTTTTGCTTATCTGGAAATTGTTTAATCTTTCCTTCAAAGCTAAATGATAATCTTGCCAGAGAAAGTATTCTGGGTTCGAGGCCCTTCTGCTTCATTGCATTAAATACATCATGCCACTCCCTTCTGGCCTGTAAAGTTTCTGCTGAGAAGTCTGATGATAGCCTGGTGGGTTTTCCTTTGGAGGTGATCTTATTTCTCTCTCTGGCTGGTTTTAATAGTCTGTCTTTATCCTCAATCTTTGCATTTGAATTGTTACATGTCTTGGTGTTGTCCTCCTTGGGTACCTTGTGTTGGGAGATCTGTGCACCTCCACGGTGTGAGAGACTATCTTCTTCCCAAGAATGGGGAAATTTTCAGCAATTACTTCCTTAAAGACACTTTATATCCCTTATCTCTCTCTTCTTCTTCTGGTACCCCTCTAAAACCAATGTTGTTCCTTTTGGATTGGTCACACAGTTCTCTCAGTAGTCTTTCATTCCTAGAGATCCTTTTTTCTCTCTGTGCTTCAGCTTCTTTGTATTCCTCTTCCCTAGTTTATATTTCATTTATCGTCTCTTCCACCGTATCTGCTTTTCATACCCTCCTTTGTGCTCTTCAATGATTAGATCTCCATCCTAAATTTGTTCCTGAGTTCTTGAATATTTTTCTATACTTCCATGAGCATGTTTATGATTTTTATTTTGAAATCTATTTCAGGAAGATTTATTATTTCAGTCTCACTCAGTCTGTTCTCTGGTGTTGAGATTTTGCTTTGAAGAGGGTTCCTTTGATGTTTCATGTTTGTATGTGGTGCCCTCTAGTGCCCAGAAGCTCTACTCGCTGGAGCTGCTCAACCCCTCAGCAGTGTTGGGGATCTCAGGGGAGTGGTTCTGGTACCTGCGGTGAGGAAAGAGCTGTTTGCTGTTTTCTGGCTGTTAATGCCTGTCTCCCCTGCCAGAACCAGTGTGCTGAACACACAGGTATAAGCCTCTATGCTTTGTGTTTGTAGCTGCTGTAGGCAGGGCGTCTCTCTGGCTGGCCTGATGCCAGGACAGGGGCTGCTGTTTTTCAATACAGGTGCAGGCTAGCCGGGAGGAAGACACTGCAGGCAACGTATCACGGTGGGGGGCCTTGGAGCTGCGTAACCAGCCAGGGAGATGGAGCGCCTGAATATCGTTTAAGTTCCCATCCTCCTGGGCCCAGTGCACCCGGACAATTTTGTCTCCCTGTCCTTTCTCCTGATAAGTAAGCTCTGTGCAATTCTTGCCTGTGTAGCAGCCCTCTTGATGTTTGGTAGTCTCTCAGTCCACCCATCCAGCTCAGCCAGATATGAATTCCTGTTTTCCACAAGCAGCTGGAATCTCCATTTCTCCAGGTATTCTGCCTGTCTTAGCTATCCAACCCCACTAATCACCAGAGCACCACGCAATGTAGGTTCATGCTCCCAGAGCAGATCTCCAGGGCTGGGTATTGAGTAGTCCCAGGCCTCCACTCCCTCCCCGCTCTGTTTCTCTCCCTCCTGCCGGTGAGCTGGGGTGGGGCAAGGGCTCGGGTCCTGCTGGTTCACAGCTTTGGTACATTACCCTCTTCCATGAGATCTTCTCTTTTCTACAGGTGTATGCAGTTTGGTGCAGCCTTCTTTCCTGTTGCTCTTTCAGGATTAGTTCTATTAATTATATTTTCATATTATATGTGGTTTTAGGAGGAGGTCTCTGTGTTACCTCTCACACTGCCATCTTTAATCCAGTCTGAACACATTTTCCAAATAGGTACAATGGACATTTAAGTGAAATTCTTTTTTTTTTGTTTGTCCTTTGTTTTAGGAGCATTATAAATATTTAATAAAAGCTCATTTTTTGTTCAGATGGATCCATTGAGTTGTATATGGAAGAACTTCCATGTGTAATTAGTCTGTGTTGGATTCCATTTTAAGAAGCCAGGAGCAACATTCTAAATGTACTTAAAACTGTCAAGGTAATAGGAAGAATGCTGAGGACTTAGACAGTTAATCAAAAAAGAAGAAGAAGGAAAAAAATCCCAGCTGTACATCTCTTTGATGGAGTAGACTGATGGAGTACATCTCTCTCTTGTAGAGAGAACACTGAACTGGAAACTAATTATCGTTTTAGTACCTATAACTTGTCAGGTATTCTCTTGTTTGGGAATTGACAGTTACTTTTTATTTATTTATTTCTTATAGAGATGTGCATAAAGGAGGAGCCTAATTCAGACTTGGTGTGGGATAAGGAGGAATGTGTTTCAGGGTCCAAGAGAAGGGATGTCAGGAGATTATTTCTAAGAGAAGAACATGAGCATATCATAGCCATGCAACAAGGGGAAGAGTGTTCTATGAAGAAAACTGGAATGAGCTAAGGCATGGAGGTACGAGAGGACATTAAACCCTGTGGACCTGTAAATATTCAGTGGAGACATTTGGCAGTGAGAAGGTGGGAAGTGGTGGGGTGAGGTGGGAAGGGATTGTTGGGTTTCAAGTATTAAGGGCATTATTTACCAAGCAAGAATCAGAACTTTGCCCCAAGGATGACAGCGAGTCCCTGAAGGAAACTTGGGTTTGTAGTATCCTCTTTATTCGCTGTGCCTATTACCACTCTTAGCCCACTAATGTTAAAAAAAAAAAAAAAGATGGATTCTAGTTTGGAAACACCACAGTTTTTTTTTTAGGGTATTTTATTTTTATTTTGTTATCATTAATCTACAATTACATGAAGAACATTATGTTTACTAGGCTCCCCCCTACCCCAAGTCCCCCCACAAACCCCATTACAGTCACTGTCCATCAGCAGTAAGATGTTGTAGAATCTCTACTTGTCTTCTCTGTGTTGCACATCCCTCCCCTTTCCCCGAACCCCCACATTATACATGCTAATCATAATACCCCCTTTCTTCTTCCCCACCTTTATCCCTCCCTACCCACCCGTCCTCCCCAGTCCCTTTCCCTTTGGTAACTGTGAGTCCATTCTTGGGTTCTGTGATTCTGCTGTTGTTTTGTTCCTTCAGTTTTTCTTTTGTTCTTATGCTCCACAGATGAGTGAAATCATTGGTACTTGTCTTTCTCCACTTGGCTTATTTCACTGAGCATAATACCCTCCAGCTCCATCCATGTTGTTGCAAATGGTAGGATTTGTTTTCTTCTTATGGCTGAATAATATTCCATTGTGTATATGTACCACATCTTCTTTATCCATTCATCTACTGAACGACACTTAGGTTGCTTCTATTTCTTGGCTATTGTAAATTGTGCTGTGATTAACATAGGGGTTCATCTGTCTTTTTCAAACTGGGCTGCTGCATCTGTAGGGTAAATTCCTAGAAGTAGAATTCCTGGGTCAAATGGTATTTCTATTTTGAGCCTTTTGAGGAGCCTCCATACTGCTTTCAACAGTGGTTGAACTAATTTACATTCCCACCAGCAGTGTAGGAGGGTTCCCCTTTTTCCACATCCTTGCCAACATTTGTTGTTGTTTGTCTTTGGATGGTGGTGATCCTTACTGGTGTGAGGTGATATCTCATTGTGGTTTTAATCCAAAGTTTTTTTAATGAGAAAATAATTTTTTTTCTTATTGTATCAAAGAACAGAGAAAATATGAAGGTTATTTTAAAGCTTTGATATTAGGAGTTTAAAACTCTTGGCTCTGATTCTGGGTTCATTACTAATTTTGGGAAGTGTCTAATGTCTTTTAGTCTCGCTTTCATCTGTCAGAAGAACTGGGTTTGTGACCTCTGTTTTCACTCTGTCCTTTTTCATCAGTGGTGGTGGGGGAGACGGAGGCAGGTGTGCGTGAAAGCAGGCAGGCAAGCTAACTGAAATGAAAGCAGCCATAATGGCTAGAAGTGAGTACTTATGAAATTATTCCTTCTACAGTATTTTGGCAGAAAATGCTGGGACAGTAGTGTGTTGTGGTTGAAAAGGGTGAATTCCTGTTTGTTGAATTTCAGCACTCTGTAGCCTGGGTGGAAAACAAGGACTTAAGGACCTCCCAAGTGAACTCTTAAGGTCCCCTTTATTCCATCAGGCAAATTAAGGGCATAAGTGAATAAGGATCCACTTACTCACAGGATGAATCGAATTTGTAATAGAAAAGGTGAATTTTGTTGGTGATGCTGTCTCTTCTTCACTATTCCAGCAGCCATCGCCTCTATTCTGTGTGGATCAGTTTGTCATCTCATGTTGAGATGATCTGTTTGTTTCCATTATCTCCCAACTACAGTCCCAGATTATTTTGTCATGTTATTAATCTTCTTAAAACACAATTTTCATCATGTTATTCCCTTAATTTAAAAATCCACAGTACCATTTTGCTGTCTGTCTGGGTTCCATAGAACCTCTGGGATATTTTCTATGAATAGGAGAGGAAAGCTTGGGATGTCCTGGGGAATTGAGTTTGACTTAGTAAGATAATTCATACTATTAATTTGTATTGTCTAAATAAAGCCTTTTTAATTTGACACACACCCTTCGCTCTGAAATTACCTAAGGAGTAAGTCCTTCATAGAAGATTGTGTGATTGGAGGCAGGTAGACTTGGACTGGTGAATGGTGTCCCCGGATATCCAGCAGCACATCTATCCAACTGCCATTTGTAATAGTAGGGGTGCCTGTTTTTGGGGGAAAACAATTGTTACTTAATAATGGTTTTTCTCTCATCTCTTTGACTATGGACTGCCTACACGATAGGCAGAAAGAGGATAAAAAGGAAATATGTCTTTAAACATCAGTTATGTTCTTCCTCCCAGCATCTTACTTGTCAACACCACCATTCAGTGCTCAGAGCCTTGCTGTTTTTGAAGTGATTCTGATTGCCTGGCAGATTTGCAGGTGCCCCCTCGGCATGACCCAGTCATCAGCGAGATCTCTGGGGTTTCCCAGTGTGTCTTGCTGATTGCTGGGGCAGACTGTGTTGCTGACCAGCGCCAGCTCCCAGGCCAGCTCCAATTCACTTTTGGTAGAGGAAAGGGCCAAGTTCACTGTGTCAAAGAATAAAACAAAGATTACTAGGGCTTAAAAACAAAATAAAATAGAACTGTGTTTATTCACCTGCTAGGCAAGGAACATAGTAAGGAAATTCACTGAGTAGTTGTCAAAGAAGAAAGTTATGGTTTTTAGTACTAGAAAGTACTAGGAGTATTGGTAATTGTAATTAACGATTGAAAACTAGCATTTTGGGTAGGATGGCCTGAGTTCTAGATGTTTATGAATGGTTAAAACAGGTCGTGTTGTAGTGAGTAATATTTTGTTTTATTAATACCCTAGGCAAGTGCTGCTGTATATGAAAAACTTTTCTTATATAAGAGCTTCTAGTCCCTGTTCCAAAGTTGACTGAATCTCTTATTGAAGGGCCCCCACCAGTAAGATGGCAAACTTCTGGCTTCTCTTCGGGGTCCTCAGTTCCCGCCAGCGCCACCTGAAGCCCAATCACCTCTCGCCCCCCTCCCAATCCCAGCACCTAGCCAACAGCCACCAGCCCCGTAGAAGTGACACCTCAATCAATTCATGCCCCTTCCTATATAACCCAGCACCTTTCCCTAATAAAGCGGAATTCTCCGGTGAATTGCTGCTGTGTGTCGTTCCTTTCCTTTCACTTATGAAGGTTCTGGACCTAATGAACCCTCTCAGGAGTCCCTACTGGTGTGGTCTAGAATTGGGATCTTTTGTAGTTTAAGCCAGATTTGGTTTTCAGGATAATTTAGTAACATTAAAATGTATCTTGATTTATTTGCCATCTAGTTGAGTTTTTGACCTGTCTCTTTTCAAGGGGAATTGGCTATGTGATTTTTAAAAGGATTTATTTATTTCAACAAGTAAATATACATTGGTATTGGCATTCTAAAACCACTAAGACATAAAATGTTACTGCTGTAAATTCATAATGCACAGTGGAGATAAAAAATGCATTTAGAGTGTGAACAAGGGGTAAGATTTTATTATTTTCCAATAACTTGAAATGCAACAAATAGCTATAAACCCTCTACACTTTAACCCTAATTAAGTGTGGTTTGTAATGTAAACAGTAGCTTGAAATAGATTCCTGGTGGCTGGACTATTGAATTCTGTACTGTATAAGAAGCAAGAACTTCTGTGGACCATTTCATTTAGCCTTTGCTTATGGCTTGTACTTCCTATGTATGTCACAGAGAGGGAGATCATCTTTTAATAGTTTGCTGAAGAAATGAGATGCTTCGTATAACTGTTACATGGTTGACCTCTTCACAAGTGAAATAGGATCTACAAACTATTTGCTTCATTTTTATGAGATAATGCTTAGTGTTGTTCTACAGAGTCGGTGCAGTCGTTAGAAGCTTGTAGTTTTAGGAAACAGGCAAGCAAGTTTTTCTTTTTAAACTCATATGTAAAATAGTAGCATATTCAAATTACAGGTAGATTGTTTGGTATTATGGGGAGGGAGGTCCCCCTTGGTCTTAGCTTTTCCAACCATAGGCACTATTGTGCTGGGAGAAACATACCATATACGTATAATCTGTGTGTGCAAGCTCAGCAAGTTTAATTAGATCAAGTAAAGGCGCTGGCCATAAGGTGATTTTTGAATCAGCAGGTGAGACATCACATAAGAGGTGGGAGGATATTCCACCAATTTCACAAACAAGATTAAAGAGTTGTAGATAATATGGGTTTTGATAAAGGTGTGGTTTCTTTAAAAAGGTAGAAAATAACTCATGTGGCAAAGTCTTGAAGAAAATTCTTTCAAATGTGTCCTTGTGAAAGATGCCTCTGCTTTTCAGCATTAAAATTGTATTTGCACTATAAAGTGCAAATTATTTTATCAGGGTTCCTGTGTATCAAAAAAACTTAAAATTTTTCATCATGTTGATTAAACATTAATACTCAATTCAGAAAATCAGTAGAGACAGGTTGGTCCCCAAAATATACTCTGGGTTGTAGAGAGATTGAAAATATTTCCAGAAAGAGGCTGTTCAGGTAAGGGAAGGTGTTTGGATGTAAGGTTGTCTTTTATGAGCGGGCTGATATTTCTTGGGTCACAATATGAGAAGAAGATTTCTCCCAGAGAAGTTGTTTTCTAAAGTAGTTTGTTTTTAGTGAAGAACCTCAAGAGCAGGTACTGTTTATATGAGAATGAACTTGGGGAAAAGTAAACTCTTCCCTTACTTTTCCTTTTCTTCCCCATTTTCACTTTTTATCTTCATTTAGCCTTATTTCCTCGTTCATCAGACATTTGTTGGGTGCCCTTCTTAAGGGTGAAATGATTTTTTACTTTATGGTAATTTTTTTGGGAAGAGGTAGTTAACATAACTGCCTTTTTTGAACGAACAGTAAATTTTCTTTCATTCTCCATTTGTCGTATGTGTTCACAGAAGATGAGGAAAGGTTGTTTTTCAGTACTTTTCTTTTAGTCAAATTCTGATTTATTTTTTTTATCCCATCTATTTTAATGTAAATTTGTCCTGATTGAATTTCATATTTTTTCTAATGAGTGTGGATCTTGGTTCTTATCTGTCATGAATGCCTGTATCCCACTGAGAACTTCTATTTGGAGATTCTAAAGGTATAAACATTACTTACATTCTCTTACATTTTTCCATCCTCAGCATTCTACTACTTCTGCGAGTAATCTTTTTTTAATATCATTTAGATCAAAGTAAGTTTGATGAACATAGAATTTTGGGACAGTCCCTTAAGCTGACTGACAAAATTCTTGATTTTCCAAATGAGGGTCAGAAATATAATTACTAAGTTATTTTGTTTTCTTAGATGTTCAGATGGTCAAATCCATTGAGATAGTGGTCCATTGTCTAAACTTCATCCATTTAGAACAGAAAGTACACTATTGGGCTTCATTGCTGAATTGGCTTATGTTAATTCCGTTGAGACCATCTGGTCAGCCAGCAGTAGTGATTTGAATCTTTACTTTGCCACTGACTAGCTGACTTTGGCAAGATTATTTCTAGCATCGACTCATCATGAGAAGGTAGAGATGATATTATCTGCCTTGTAAGGTGGTTGTGAAAATTAATTAAGGTTGTGAACCTTATACTCTATCTGGTGTAGTATATAGGCACTCAGTTAATGGTACCTATTGTTACTATTACTTACCTATTTTTTTTGTATATATTTTCTGCTTCAATTCATATGGTTGTGCTAATAGCCAAGATAACTTACATGGTTGTTTCACATTAGGATTAGATTCTTAAAGTTTTATTAAAATTAAAATATATTATAGTCATTATTTTTCTCTTGCTTATAATTTAGTAACTACAAAAAGAAGTCAGGCTGGTCTGCCTTCGTTTGTTCTAAATAAATGCATGATGTTTCTTGTTTGAGATTTTGTCACCTGTTAGAATTTTTCATTAGCATAGTATATAACAGAATTGTTTTATGAAAGATTGAAGTTTGATTAAAAATGGGACAGTGTTAGAATTAGATAATTAAGCTTCTCTTTTCAAAGCTATTGCTATTATTCTTACCTTTCTTTGTTATTTTTGATATTTTAATTTTTTGACTCTCTGAAACTCCCTATAGCATGACTAAGGATGACTTTTCTACCAGAAAGTAAGTAGACTAAAATGATGGGTATATCACCATTTATGAGTTCAAAATTCTTTCTAAAGCTACATATTCATTCTTCTTTTAGCTACACACCTTTCCTTTATAGAATTTTTAAAGATTCTGTCACCGCCTTAGTAGTGTTCTGAATAACTTGATTTTAATGTGATGTATATTTTATCGATGACTTTAAAATAATTATACATTATTGAACATTTAATATTAAATTATAAAGGTAATAAGTTAAGATATGATTTACATATTCCAGTAAATTCCTGTGATTAGAAAGTTCTCTTATGGTGTTCTATTTATAATTAATATACCAAGCAACACTAATTAGAAGAATCTGAAGCCCGTAGCAAAATCTGTAATTAGATATGTGATTCATGGTTAACCGAGTCTATTCATTCTTGGTTTTCCTCACCATTCGAATCAATCACTTCTCTTCTTGGTGATATTTGTCATCCTGCCCAAGACTTTGACTGGAGCTCGCTGATCGCTGTTCATGATATTCTTGTAGAGACTATGGTTTTCAAGGAACTTTCTTTTTAAACTTTAATAACATAAAGAAATGCTTGAACCGTATGCTCTATAAAGTATCACACTGAAGATTTTTGCACACATTATCAAGTTAAGTATTTTTTTATCAGAGGCTGAAAGCACGAATAGAAAATAGGCAAACTTGACTACTCTTCCCAGCTTGTACTTAAGGACCTGGATTTTCCTTGTCAATCTGAGCATTGTCTGCATAGTTTGACAGCGTACCCGTTGGCCTTGGGTCATTGAATAAGGCTGGTCATTCATTCATTCATTGTTTTGATAGACAATTGTTCTTTAAAGATCTATATGCTGGGTAGTGTTCTATGCTTTGGGTAAAAAGAGGCAGGGATGATATTCAGAGTGTTTACCAGTCACTTCAACACATGTACCAACCAATCAAGGAGGCCATAGCACTTGGAGGACCTGTCCATCCTTTCCACCGTATCAGGCTTTGCTGCTTTTGTTGCTGAGTTGTGGTGGTAGTGGGGAGACTGGGTGATCAGCAGGCACCCTAGGGGTGTTGGGGCTTGGGGCAGTGACTGTATACCAGACTATATTACCAAGTATTTCAGTTCAGTACAACCTTTAAGGCAGTGCCAATATGTACCAGCTGAATATTAGCACTGCCAAGAGGTGTTCGGTCTTCTGAGTGCAGAAGTCAGTTATAACCCAGTTTGAGAAGTACTTCCTGTAAGTGTGTGAAAGGTATGCAGGGGGAAGAATTGCAAGAGCCTTTTTTTTTTTTAAATCAATTAAGACTTCTATTCTGAGTAGAATTTGCCATTGTCATATTTGAGGAGATTCTAACCAAGTGAGGTAAAAATAGCATTGCAAAGGCAGAGGAGCCTGAGAGACCGTAGTGGATTCAGAGGTAAACAAGTAGAAGAGATGGAAGATGAAGAAGGTATCTTTCTCTGACCCTTGGTTTTCAAGCTGAATAAATAGATATTAAGACTACATTTGTATATTTGAAATTGTTCCATTTTTTTGTAGAGAACTGCTAGACTGTCTGGTACTTAGTTTTTCAACTAAATCCAAATTATTTTAGGCATAGGGAAAGAAGCAAGAATGAGGATTTGTTATAGTTTGGGACTATACTAAACACTGATGGAGCAAGAACAATGAAAACCTCTTTCCTGGTTCACTGAGAGACTTCTAATGAGCCAATAAAAATTCAAACAGATTGAGGATGGTAGTTCTTTTAATGACATAAAACTGTTGCCTGTGAGGTTTTTGGCTGACATCATGAAACTAATTTTGCTTAATGGCTATGGAAGCCTACAAATTCAAATGAGCAGAAAATGCAGCAAATGCTGGCTTGTCAGATTCCTGTTGCCTATCATCTTTTATTTGAATTGCAGCTTTTGTTTCCAGACAGGAGCACATACATGGACCCCGTTCCGTTCAAGGCTGTATTTGTATATGCATAAATAATTTAATTCAGTGTCACCTAAATATAGCAAATTGACCACAGAGAAATAATGAATCTTCTTATACTTGGATAACTTAAGTAACAACATCTGTGGATATCTCTGCTCATTTATGAGAGCTCTTGAAATATGTCAAACACTTGTGGTGGTGTAAGTTCTGCTTTTATTGCCAGAGTTGATGACTCACACCTTTAAAATATAGTGAAGTCATATGGACAGCAGAGAAAACATTTTCTATGTGGTGGTTCAGCTCAATTAATTTGGAAGCACTCATTATGTGCTAGGAATTGTGTGGAATACAAAGTTGAACAACCGACATTTTCCTGGCATCAAATTATGTGATTTTCCTCTCTCAAGCTATATTCAGTAAAATAACTGTCTTGGGGTATGTGTGTATCTGTGTGTGTAGTGTCACAACAAAGGCTATAGTACAATAAAGGTTAGAGTTAGTTGCTAACAAAGTGTTTGCTTCAAAGATAGTTTTGAAATAATGGCTTAAGTTTTTTGATGGCTTCATTTTCACATTTTCGATTAATATTACTTATATCCTCTCTACTTCCTATTACTCTTTAATAATTAGAAAGAAGGAGTATTTCTGGTGAAATGTATGTTATATTCCAATATTAATTCAACAAATAATTAAATAGCATCTGCTAGGCATTAGGTATAATAGCATAGGTGGCTATTCATAAAATAAAATTACTCAATAAAAACGAGACCAAAATAATAAAAAAGTGAAAACTTTCAGCCCTTTTGGTATACTTAATGTTATGAAAGTAACAGATTCAGCCTTAAATGCCCAAAATTTATATTTGGTCTTGCAGGTATGTTGATTTTTTTGTTCACAAAGACTGTGAGCTTATCTGAAAACTTAAGCAGGAATATACTGTTTCCTCTGAATACTGATTACCTTAATCAACATATTACATGTATGGTTTTGGTAACTTATTTGATATCATGGATGACCCAGATACCTTAGAAATTAAGGACAGTCTATATGCCGAATCTAGGGAAACAAAAAGACAGGAGGATTCCTTGCCATAACAAATTGTCCCTTTTGGACTTGTGTTCATTCCATCTCCACTTCTTGGAATGCCCTTTCTCTGTCCTTTAGCATCTTATTGAAAGGCTTTCCGAAAGACTTACCTAACCATTTCTCCCAGAGGTGACATTTAACTTTTTGGAATTTCTGTAATATAATGTTTGTTATGACTTTTGGGATATTTATCTTACTTTTATGTGTCTGTATTTGAACTATGTGCATGTACCTGAATATATAAGCTTTTGGGAGGGGTCACTGATGTTGAATTGGGTTGTGAAGGATTGTAGGAATTGGATAGGTGGAGAAGCGAGGACTTATCTGTAGGAGAGAAACAGCATAAACTAGGATCCTCATGACAGAAGGAGCAAGGTGCTTTTTCAAGAGTGTTAGGTAGATTCATTTGCTTGGTTTGGAAGATGAGTGAGTAAAGTAGGAAATGAAGCTGAGAAAATAGGGAAAGACCCTTTTGCTGAGCTGATTAAATAGGAAGATTATGAACAGCTTATCTGGTCCATTTATTATTTATATGTAAGAAAGACTCAGCGGAGTTGGAGGAGAATGCATATATTCTGCTGTACTTCTCTTCTATCCTCAAATGACACCTATTAAAAGAAAAGAGCCAATGTTTTGATGGAATGTAAAGCACCATCAGGATTAGATTAAACAAAGAATGTTAAACAAAGAGAAGAACAAAAAGTATTAGGTCAATCAAATAAAAATAGCTGATGCATTTAATTAGCAAATTATATGCAACAAGAAAAGATACTACACAGGATATGCCAGAAATGTTTTTGATGTTTAACTCCTGCCCAATCCATCCATTGGGTTCAGGAGACGGTAGACCTGGAAGACTAGAACTTCTGGGCCTTAAACCCCTCCTTTGTAGCATCACCGGGAGAAAAGGTAGACTTAGAACTTCCTTTTAGTTCTCCAATACCATGATCGCAGGACACTTTAAATTTCTGCGTGAGAGCCTCCATTAAGACCTGTTTCACCGATTTATGAATTTTTTAGTTCAGAGGTCAGCAAATCTTTTCTGTAAATGGTGAAGTAGTAAATGTTTTAAGTTCTGTGGTTATATACTGCCTGTGTTGCAGATTTTTTGTTTGTTTTTTTTAAACAACTTTTTAAAAATGTAAGAACCATTCTTAGCTCAAAGGCCAGACAAAAAGAAGGCATGGGCTGGATTTGGCCTCTAGGCTGTAGTTTGACCCTTGATTTAGTTGATTGAGGTGGTTATTACTTAAGATTTTTAGAATTTAGAAACCAAGACCAGCTTGGTGATAGTATTTTTCCATCTGTCTGCATTTTTTTATGACTACTTATTGGTTATATTTTCTAAGGGTCAGGAAGCTAGTATGTACTGTGAATTCTCCATTCTTTTTCCTGCAATCTTGATGATTTGGTTTTCAAGATTATGTCCTTCATTTGTAAATGCCTTGTAAACTCCCTGATGTATGAGATATTTAATTCATCTTTATTCTCTGTACCCTGAATAAAACATATATTTCCTGTATTATTTTCTTGATATTTAAGACTGTTTACTCCTATTTCTAGCTTTATACTCAACACACACACATTTTTGTAGTATGTCTTACTGGTTATTAGTATAAATAATGTAATTTATTTGTATTTTGTTTTAAACTAAAACAGTTTTAGTTTTTGTATACAGTGTATAAGTTCAAACATAAAATGTGATAAAGCAACATAGTATACAGTTGTAACTGAACGTATTGATTTAATCTCTGTGCCCATTGGTTAAAAATCATCTCTGAACTAGACTCTCTTACATGTTCTCTCCAGTTTTTTGCTTCACATATATTCCCTGCAATAGGGTAGGTATCTTGGACCTATCATGAGAAGTTAGTGCATTTTTTGATGTTTAACTCCTGTCTTCACTATCTTGTATTCCATGCTCACTGCTGAAGCAAACATATCCCGTGTATTATCCTTTCTTGTGAATGTAATTTGTTAGTTAAATACATTGGCTTTTTTATTTGATTAGCCTAGTATGTTTTGTTCTTTTTAATACTGTCTTCATTGTCACATTTATCTGTTTCATTTATATTTTTCTACAATTTCTTAGAGTTTTAAACACTTCAGCCATTTTTCTAACTGTAAAAATTTTTAATTAAATAAATAAACCCTCAAAACTTACATTTTTAATGAATATTTGCCAATGCATATACCCCTTATAAACACATTCACACATAAAATACATGAATTCAGACACATGGTGCATGTTCAGTATTAAATACTGTCAAAATTTTAAACTTATTTTGAGGAAGGTTAGGTAAATAAATAATCATTAATGCAAACAGTTCTTAAAAATAGTCATGACCTATCTGTCATTTGCCAGTATAAAGATAAACAGATGTGGTTTGCAGATGGTTGATGCTTGCACATTCACTGCCTACAGTGATCACTTGAAAGGCACTTCTGGCTGAACCTTGGGGAAACACACCCGAGTACTGAAGCATCCCTCTGCCACTTAGAATGCTGCTAGTACATGAAGGCATGCAAAAAATACTGAATGAGTAAATTAATAAAACCTCAAAGTTATTGATTCTAGGTTTCAGGCTCTGGTTCTAATAAAGTACTATTAACATAAAAAGACATACCTATGTGGAGCATTTTGAAAGCACAGGTCATAAGGAAAAATTTAAATTACCTATAATCTTTATGAAAAGTACTATTAACACTGTATTTTTAGTCTTTCTATACAAATGTATTATATATAATTCAAACTAGTAGATGAGCATTTCTTGTCATCAAGCATTTTAAATTTATTTTAAAAGTCAGCTTTAATGAGATATGATTTATGCAAAGTACAGTTTGATGAGTTTTGACTAACAGACATATTCCTGTAACAACTACCACACAGTCAAGATACAGAACATTTCCATCACATCTGCAAGTTGCTCTTAACCCCCTTAGCAGTCAGTTCTTTCATATGACCTTTGGCTTCTGCAACAATTGATCTGCTTTCTGTTACTATAGATTAGTTCTATCTCTTCTAGAATTGCATATATAGAAAAATTGAGCAGATAATACGTAGAGTTCCGATATATGCCCTTCATTCTGTTTTTCCTATTACTTATGAAGCATTTTTGACATATAATTTTAATAATTGCTTGTTCGCACTTATTTTACCTGTTCTTAAAAAAATGAAGTGTAGTTGATATACAATCTTATATTAGTTTCAAGTATACAACACAGTGGTTCAACAGTTACTCCCCACATTATTAAATCCTCACCCCAACTAGTGCAGTTACTATCTGTCAACAGAGAAAAGATTACTGAATCATTGGCTATATTCTCCATGCTGTACTACCATCCCCATCATCAAATTATACTATGACTGAGAATTTTTGTGTCCCTTTATCCCCATCACCCTCCCCAACCACCTACACCAACCTCTCCCTTATGGTAATCACCAGTCACTTCTCAGTGTCTATGAGTCTACTGCTGTTCTGTTCATTTTGTGTTGTTTTGTTATTGATTCTACAAATAAGTGAAATCACATGGTATTTGTCTTTTCTCCACCAAGCTTATTTCACTTAGCATAATACTGTCTAGGTCCATCCATATTGTTGCAAATGGCAGGATTTTTTTTTCTAATGGCCGAGTAA
Source organism: Manis javanica (assembly GCF_040802235.1). Classification (NCBI taxonomy): domain Eukaryota; kingdom Metazoa; phylum Chordata; class Mammalia; order Pholidota; family Manidae; genus Manis; species Manis javanica. The sequence goes on from NC_133163.1 coordinate 123,563,123, forward strand.
TATTCCATTGTGTATATGTACCACATCTTTTTCCATTCATCTATTGATGGACTCTTTGGTTGCTTCCATATCTTGGTTACTGTAAATAATGCTGCAATAACAGAGGGGTGCATATATTTTTTGAATCAGGGATTTTGTTTTCTTTCTTTCCAAGAAGTAGAATTACTGACTTGTGTGGTATTCCTATTTTTAGATTTTTGAGGCAGCTGCATACTGCTTCCCGCAGTGGCTGCACCAATTTTTCACAGTTCTCTGAGAATTTTTTTGCCCCTTTATCCCTGGCAGCCTCCCCACCCAGCCACCTGAACCCCTCCCACATGGTAACCACCAGTCACTTCTCAGTGTCTATGAGTCCACTGCTGTTTTGTTCCTTCTGTTTTGCTTTGTTTATATATTCTAAAAATAACTGAAATCGTATACTATTTGTCTTTCTCCACCTGGCTTATTTCACTAAGTGTAATACCCTCTAGATCCATCCATATTGTTGCAAATGGCAGGATTTCTTTTCTTTGTATGGCTGAACAATATTCCATAATGTATATGTACTACATCTTCTTTATCCATTCATCTATTGATGGACAGGTTGCTTCCACATCTTTGCTATATTGCAAATACTGTTGTGATAAACATAGGGGTGCATAAATCTTTTCTTGTTTTGTTCTGGTAAATTCCTAAAAGTAGAATTACTGGGTTGAATGGTATTTCTATTTTTATGTTTTTGAGGAACCTCAGTACTGCTTTCCACAGTGGCTGCACCAATTTAACATTCCCTCCAACAGTGTAGGAGGATTCCCATTTCTCCACCTCCTCACCAGCATTTATTATTTTATGTCTTTTGGGTAGTGGCCATTCTGACTGGTATGAGGTGATATCTTATTGTGGTGATTGTTAGCGATGTGGAACATCTTTTGATGTGCCTGTTGGCTATCTGTATTTCTTCTTTGAAGAAATGTCTGTTCAGATCCTTCATCCATTAAAAAAATTTTTTTTAATTTAATTTATTTTTTACTTTTTTAAGGTATCATTGATATACAGTCTTATGATGGTTTCACATGAGCAACATTGTGGTTATTACATTCATCCCCTTTATCAAGTCCACCCCCAAAAAACCCCATTACAGTCACTGTCCATCAACATAGTAAGATGCTATAGAGTCACTACTTGTCTTCTCCATTCTATACTGCCTTCTGCATGACTCCCCTACATTATCTGGGTTAATCATAATTCCCCTTAATCCCCTTCTCCCACCTTCCCCACCCACCCTCCCCAGTCCCTTCCCTTTGGTAACCACTAGTCCCTTCTAGAAGTCTGTGAGTTTGCTGTTGTTTTGGATCTTCAGTTTTGCTTTGTTGTTCTACTCCATAAAGAGAGAAATCATTTGGTATTTGTCTTTCTCTGCCTGGCTTATTTCACTGAGCATAATACCCTCTAGCTCCATCCATGTTGTTGCAAATGGTAGGATTTGTTTTCTTCTTATGGCTGAATAATATTCCATTGCGTATATGTACCACATCTTCTTTATCCATTCATCTACTGATGGACACTTAGGTTGCTTCCATTTCTTGGCTGTTGTAAATAGTGATGCAGTAAACACAGGGATACATATGTCTTTTTGAATCAGGTTACTAGATCCCCCCATTATCAAGTTCCCCTCATACTCTTATTCTGTTTATGTGTATAGATTCTTTTTTTCATGATAAGTCTGGCTAGAATTTATCCGTTTTATTTTCTCAAAGATTCAGCTCTTGCTTTCATTAATTTTTTTCTATTGTTTTATTCTTCTGAATTTTATTTATTCTCTGATCTTTATTATGTCTCTCCTTTTATGAACTTTGGGCCTCATATGTTTTTTTTTTCCTGTTTCAGTAGTTTTGAATTTATACTGCACATTCGGGATTGTTCTTCTGTCTTTTAATAGGCCTGGTGCTGTATACTTTCCTGTTGGACCTGCCTTCGGTGTGTCCCATGCAAGTTGTGTGCATTGCACTGTTGTTTTCATTTGTCTCCATATATTGCTTGATCTCTGTTTTAATTTGGTCATTGATTCATTGATTATTTAGGAGCATGTTGTTAAGGCTACATGTGTTTGTGAGTCTTTTTGTTTTTTTTGTATAATGTATTTCTGATTTCATACTTTGTGATCTTAGAAGTTGGTTGGTATAATTTCAATCTTTTTGAATTTGCTGAGTGTCTTTTTGTGGCCTAGTATGTGGTCTATTCTTTAAAATGTTCCATGTGCACTTGAGAAGAATGTGTATCCTGCTGCTTTTGGGTGTTGAGTTCTGTAGATGTCTGTTAGGTCCATCTGTTCCAGTGTGTTGTTCAGTGCCTCCGTGTCCTTACTGATTTTCTGTCTTGTTGATCTGTCCTTTGGATTAAGTGGAGTGTTGAATTCTCCTAAAATTAATGTGTTACAGTCTATTTCCCCCTTTAATTCTGTTAGTATTTCATCCACATATGTAGGTGCTCCTGTGTTTGGGTGCATAAATATTTATAATGGTTATATCCTCTTGTTGGACTGACCCCTTTATCATTATGTAATTTACTTCTTTGTCTCTTGTGACTTTCTTTGTTTTGAAGTCTGTTTTGTCTGGTACAAGTACTGCAACTCCTGCTCTTTTCTTCCTGTTGTTTGCATGAAATATCTTTTTCCATCCCTTCACTTTTAGTCTGTGTATGTCTTTGGGTTTGAAGTGAGTCTCTTCTTGGCATCATGGAAACGGTTCTTGCTTTTTTATCCATTCTGTAACTGTGTCTTTTGATTTGTACATTCAGTCCATTTACATTTAGAGTGATTATTGATAAATATTGGTAAATATGTAGTTATTGCCATTGCAGGCTTTGGGTACGTGGTTACCAAAGTTTGAAGGGCAACTTCTTTACTATCTACCAGTCTACCATGCTGTTATAAATGCAGTCTGATGATTCTTTTTTCTCCCTTCTTTTTCTTTCTCCTCTTCCACTCTTTATGTTAGTTGTCATGTTCTGCACTCTTTGTTTTCCCTTGATTGACACTGTGGGTAGCTGATTTAATTTTGCATTTGGTTAGTATTTAGTTGGTCTGCTTACTTTGCTGTGGTTTAATTTTTTCTGGTGACATCTATTTAGTGTTAGGCACAATTCTGTCTGGAGCAGTTCCTTTAAAATACCCTGTAGAGATGGTTTGTGGAAAGTAAATTCCCTCAACTTTTGCTTATCTGGGCATTGTTTAATCCCTCCTCCAAATTTAAATGAAAATCTTGTTGAGTAGAGTATCCTTGGTTCAAGGCCCTTCTGTTTCATGGCATTAGATATATCATGCCATTCTCTTCTGGCCTGTAAGGTTCCTGCTGAGAAGTCTGATGATTGCCTGATATACTTTCTTTTGTAGGTTACCTTTTTTCTCTCTCTGGCTGCTTTTAATACTCTGTCCTTGTCCTTGATCTCTGCTATTTTAATTATTATATGTCTTGGTGTTGACCTCCTTGTGTCCTTTTTGTTGGGAGATCTGTGGAATTCCATGGCCTGAGAGACTATTTCCTTCCCTAGATAGGGGACGTTTTTAGCAATTATTTCTTCAAAGACTCACTCTATCACTTTTTCTCTCTCTTCTTCTTCTGGTACCCCTATACTGCGAGTATTGTTCTGTTTGGATTGGTCACAGTTCTCTTAATATTCTTTAATTTGTAGAGATCTTTGTTTCTCTCTCTGCCTCAACTTCTCTGTATTCCTGTTCTCTGATTTCTATTCCATTCAGTGTCTCCTCTACCTCACCTAATCTGCTTTTAAATCCTGCCATTGTTTGTTTCATTTCAGTTATCTCCCTCCTGAGTTCATCCCTTAGCTCTTGAATATTTTTCTGTAGCTCCATTAGTGTGCTTATAACTTTTATTTTGAGTTCTGTTCCAGGAAGATTGGTGATTTCAGTCTCACTGTGCCCTCTTTCTCGTGTTTGAAGGATTTTGTACTGAACAAGGTTTTTCTGCCTTTTCATAGTCCTGGAGCTATGGGAGTGGTTGCAGGCGAATCGCAGTGGTGTTAGCTGGGAGGACAAAGTCCCTTCCTGCTTGCCAGTTTCCATGCCTGTCTCTGCTGTCTCTGCTGGTTAACTGCACGATAACCCACGATAACAAAGCCCCTTTGTGGCTCCCTGTTTCAGTGCCCGTCTCTGCTGTATATGCCGGTCAACTGCGTGCAGGGAACAGCCTCTGGGTCTGGGCCAGTTAACCGCACACAGGGTTAAGCTGTGTAGTTGCTGTAGGTGGGGCTGCCCTTCAGATGGTCTGCAGCAATGGCAGGGACAGCCGGTTTGCACACAGATGCCAGTGGCACAGAAGGAGTGGTACTCTGCTTATCACGATGAGGGGCCTCGGGGCTGCATTGTGAAGCAGGGGGATGGAGCGGCGGAAGCTCCTGAAAGTTCCCAGACTGCTGAGCTGAGTATACCCAGATGGTTTTGCCCCACCTTTCCTTCTTCGAAATCCTTGCCTCTTTAGAAGCCTTCTGACTGTGGAGAGGTCCCTTAAAGCACCTGCTTTTCTTCTGTCCCAGGGCACCTGGTTGTGGGAACCTGTTTGCAGTCTCAGTCTCAGACTTTGCTTTACAGCCCCTCCAATCTCCAGAGCACCATGTGATGTGGGTCTGTGCTCCTGGGGCAGATCTCTCGGGCTGTGTATTCACCCTGTCCTGTGCTTCATCTCCCTCCTGCTCTCATTCTTTTCCTCCTGAGCTGGGGTGGGGGTGGGGGTGCTGGGGTCCCGCTGGGTCGCAGCATGTTACCTTCCCCTTTTCCATGAGATCTTGACTTCTGTTGTACTGTTGTACTGTTACTTCTGATCACTCTTTTAGGAATAGTTGTACTTGCTGTATTTTCAAAACATTTGTGGTTTTGGGAGGAGATTTCTGCCACACTTGTCATGCTGCCATCTTTTCTCTTCCCTCTTTGATTGGATTAAAAAAATTTTTTTTGTGTATCTGTTATAGGCTTTAGTCTTGTGGGTGGTTTCCATATAAGGTTCATAGATGGTTTCCTAAATATATAATAGTCTATATTAAGTTGATGGTCACTCAGTCTATTTTAAACACATTCTAAAAGTACTACCTTTTTATTCTTCTTCCCCCTCTTCACTTTATCTATAAGATATCATAATCTATATCTTTTGTATATCCCTGGACTGATTTTTTATGTAGTTGATTTTAGTACTTTTTTTAACTCCATACTTGCTTAGTAAGTAATTGGTTTACTACTATAATTGTAGGTTTATTTTTACTTATTTGAAATATTTAGGCTTAACGTTTCCATCTGCAGGTGTCCCTTTAACATATCCTATAAGGCCAGTTTTGTGGTGGTGAATTCTTATTTTAACTTAGGTTTATCTGGGAAACATTTACTCTCTGCTTCAATCCTGAATGATAATCTTGCTGGGTAGAGGATTCTTAGTTGCAGGTTCTTTTCTTTCAATACATTAAATATCTCTTGCCACTCCCTCTGTACTGTACAGTCTCTGCTGAGAAGTCTGCTTATAGCCTCATTATGAGGTTGTCATTATAAGTAATTTTTTGCCTCTCTCTAGCTGTTTTCAGTACCTTCTCTTTATCCTTAATCTTTGTTATTTTAGTTATTATATGCCTTGGTGTTGTCTTCCTGAGGTTCCCTTTATGAGGGGCTTTCTATGCTCTTAAGACTTGGGTCTGTCATTTCCTTCCCCACACTGGGGAATTTTTCAGGAATCATTTCTTTAGAGAGACTCCCCACTCCTTCGTCTCTTCTCCTTTTTGCGCCCCTGTTACGTGAGTATCGTCTCCTTCGCAGTCATCGCGCCGTTTTCCTGGCACCCTCTTGCTTCTAGAGACTCTTTCTCTCTGTTCCTTAGCTTGTTTGTGCTCCTTTTCTCTAATTCCCATCTCGTTGTCTCCTTTACTTGCAGCAATCTATTATTCATTCCCTCCATTGTATTTTTCACTTCATTTGCTGTATTCTTCAGCTCTCAGTGGTTTTTTTTTCCAACTCCTCTATTTTTGTTGAATTCCGCACTGCGGTCTCCAATACTTTTCTGCAGAATAGTGAGCATGTTTATGACTGTTATTTTGAAATATTTATCAAGAAGGTTGGTGATCTACCTTATACTCTTTCTGGTTTCTTATTCCTCTTCCTCCTCATTTTGTCTGGGTTTCTGTGTTTCTTCTTTTATATGAAATAGATCCACTATGCCTCTGGTCTAGAGAGCAGTGGCTTTATGAAGAAGGCATCCTTTGGTGCCTAGAAGCTCAGGGCTCTTTTTTCACCTTTGCCTGGTTCTCCTCTGTGGTGGAGCTGCGCTTGCTGTTGGTGGGCTGTAGGTGAGGCCTTCTTTCTGCCTCTTTACAGGCAGTTATTGGTCTCAGTCTGCTGTGGCTGGCAGCTTGCCTTGGTCTACCCTTTGTTAGCTGTGCAGAGGTGCTTCTGTGGGATCATTGTGGGCAGGGCTGCCCTCTTCCTGTCCTGCAGTAAGGCTGCTGCAGGCCAGTGGGGTAGTCTGGGCAGGTGCACAGGGGACCTCTGCCATGGTGTTGAGCTACCAGAGAGAGAATGAAACATTTAGAGCTGGTTGCCACTGGCACCATACCAGTTGGGCTGAGGGAGAGCCAGGAAAGGTGGGAAAGCCTCTGTCTGCCTGCCAGGCAGCAAAGTCTTACCACTGCTAGGTGGAGTGGGCAGGTGGGTGGATGGGATGCACAGGGAGGTTTGCCTCGGGGCTGAGCCACCAATGGGGGAGATGAAGTGTTTGGTGCTGGCTCCTGCAAGCACCCGATCAGTTGGTTTGAGGGAGGACTGGGGAAGCATTGTCCACCGGCCCTCTCTCCTCTGGAGAAAGCCTCCTCCAACCCCACCCCTCTGGTACACTTTCTGCTGCTGATAAATCTTTCAAACTGCCCTTCCTGTGTTGGGTTTTAGTGGGACCAGTGGGGTGTGCCTGTCCTCCACAAGCAGCGGGAGTCCCAGCCTCCCGGGGTGCTCCGGCTCTCCCTGGTGTCCAGCGCTCCTGATCCCCAAAGCCTGCTGTGGTGTGGACTGGTGTGCCCATCGCAGGTCTGCAGGGCCAGGCGTCCAGGACTCCAGAGCACTTCCCCCTCCCCGCTCTGTTCCTCTCCTTCCCATTTGTGGGCTGGGGTGGGCGAAGAGCTTGGGTCCTGCTCAGTCGCGGTCCTGCCGCTTTACCCAGAGGGGTGGTCTTCTCTTCTTCCCCAGGTATAGGTGGTCCCTTCTGCAGTCTTCAGATTGTTTTCAGGGGTAGCTGTATTTGCTCTAGTTGCTTCCTTTGTGTGTATGTGGGAGGAGGTTTGGCCTTGCCTTCCTACCCTGCCATCTTTTTCCCTAGAAGTCTTAAATCTTATTTTTGTTTATTAACTAATCATTTTGACATTTTGTTTATTCCTAGTTCTCTACAGTTGTAAACGAACTATGATATAAGTCTTTGTTTGGATTTTTTATTATTTAGGACAGATTGTGGAAGAAAAGTTGCTAGGTCAAAGGTTTTGAACTTTTGAAGGCTCTTTTGTATTGCGAAATTGCTTTCCTGAAAGATTTTACCAATTAATACTACTATAAGCAGTTGGCTTATAAGAGACGTCCATTACACTGCATTACTATGTTATTGTGATATATATATTACATTTTTATATTTCATTATCATTTATAATTGTCATTGTAGCCTAGATTATGCTATAGTAACAAACAATCCCAAAATTTTCAGTGGTTTAATTAACAAAGTTAATTTTTTCCTCATGCTGCATGTCTAACATGTGTCATCAGCAGGAAGGCATTTCACTTTGGATTCATTTAGTGAACCGGCCTAAGCAGAGCTCCATTAGGTAGAGTTCCAGTTGTGTACTTGTTTCTAAAGCCTTGTGCCTCATAATTTCTCTTACAATGTCTGTGTGGTGAAGCGAGTCACCTAGTTACACCTAAGTTGAAACAGGGCACGAAGGGCTATCCTTCTGTGAGTGGGAAGGAGGAGAACTGCAGTAGCACTAATGACTAACACACTATTGAAAACCCATCTCTAATTTCACTGATGAAAGATATCTCACTTTAATTTTCTTTGTCAATGTAGATGAACATTTTCATCATTTGTTAGCCACTTGTTTTATTTTATTTTCCGTTTTACTTGAGCTTTATAAACACATGCTGTTGGCTTACTTCTACATTTTCAGATGTTTAAATTCCGTATTTTTTGTGAGGATTGGAGGTTATGATGGTGATAAAGGGAGTACAGACTTTTAGAAAATGCCTTTTCTTTTGAAGACTTGAGCAGGTGAATGAAAAATATTTTTCTTGGAATGATACCCTTCCCCATCCATTCATAGTATATGTTTTGATAAATTTTTATTTCAAGAATTTCAAAACATTAAATAATTAAAGGCGCTTGAAAGTCTAATAGAATTAAGATTCTTGACATTTACAGATTTCTGAAGAACTACTTGAACACTAAAGTTTAGGGGGTAAATGATCATGTTAGGGTTCTCCTGTTGAAACAATTAAGTTCCCTACTCAGATGTAGTCATGTTGACCATGTGTTTTCCCTTTTTTTCAATTCAGGCATCTGCCTAGACTGGAGTTTATGCTGTAGACATTTCTTTGTGGATTTGTCTCAGAAGCCAAGGTGAGATATTTTATGAATGCATTCTGTCCCTCAGTGTTAAGTATGATGTTACCTGTAGGTTTTTCTTAACTGTCCTTTATGAGGGTGAGGAAGCTCTCTTTTATTTCTAATGTGTTGAGTGTTTTTGTCATGAAAGAGTTAACATTTGTTGAAACCTTCCAATATATGCCAGGCCCTATGCTAAGTGCTTTTCGTATACAGTATTTAATTTCAGTTTTCAGAATAGTACTTTGAAGTATTCATTTATCCTCATTGAGCTGGTCAGTGGTAGACTCAGATGGTTTGATTTGAAAACTTGCGTGCTCTGCCATTATCCATTACATTTCCTGTACGAAGCATATTGATACACATGTGCACCTTTGTGCAAGGCAGTTTCCTCCTCCTAGATTGCATACTCCTTTTTTCCCCCATCACAAAGCTACTACAGCACTTTGTACCTATTACTGTCGTAGTAGTTTTTCACTGTGTTGTGATTATTTGCATATATTTCTCTCATTTTAGAATCTTTGCCTCTTAAATTCAGGGGCATTGTCATATTTGCCTTTGAATCTCCAGTGCATAGTGAAGAGACAGGAGAGAGATATCACAGAGCCGCGGGATTCGAAAGTTTCAGAAAGGGTAGCAGAAGTTAGCAGTGTCAGATACTGCAGAAAGATCAAGTGAAATGAGGTTCACAAGATGACTATTGGTTTAGTCGTTTAGTGACTTTAGCAAGTGAATTTTCTTTTTGTGTAGCAGTGGGGGCAGAGGCCAGATTCTGCTAGATTGAGCAGTGAATGGGAGCTGATAAGAGACTGTCCGGAAGTATAGACGACTACTCTTGTGAGAGGTTTAACTGTGAAGGCAAAGAATGAGTGTAGGGTGCTACCTAGAGAGGAACATATGGCATTTTTTAGTATAGGAGAGGCTTGAGCGTGAGTATATATAGAGGCAGTGGGAGGAGGAACCACTTAAGAGCAAGTTCATGGAAATGGGGAGAGGAGTAACGGGGGAAGAATCTCCCTGCAGAAAGAGGAGCTTGCATGCAGAATACAAGATTTGCTTGGAGTGACCCCTTTTCTTCTGAGGGAAGGAGGTACCATGGATGCAGCCAGAAGTAAATTTATGGGTGTAAATTGGGAAACAAAGGAAGTTTCCTTTTCTCTGAAGTAGAAAACAAGGTCCATGGCTTGGTGATATGATTGGCGATGTTCCGGGAGTTGATGTGGTTGGAGATGTTCTGAGTAGGCAACAGGGCAGGGAGTTTGAGGGGAGTGGGGAGGGTTTGAAATACCTGCTGTGAGACATGGAAGAGGTTGGTTATCAGAAAGGTTTTTGAGAGCCTCTTTCTCCCCTCTCTCTGTGTAAATAGAAAAAACAGGAAAATAGTCAGAAATTAAGATGGTACAAAAGGATTTATAATGAAAAGTAAGTCTTCCCTTCACTTTAGAGTCCTCCTATTTTCAAAAGATGAATGCCATTAGCAGTTTATATATATATACATATATATATATATGTTAGCAGTTTATATTTACTTTCAAATTGGTTTTACAAATGTGTGTATGTATGTATGTATATATAAATATATAATTTACTTTAATCCATAAAAATTTACTATTTTATCCTTTTTCAGTTTACTTCTGTATCTTGGACATCTTTTCATATACTTAGACCTACCTTGTTCATATTTACAGTTGCAGGAGGCTTTGTATATGAATTGTGGTATAAACTGTATAACTAGTGTTTAAATGGTTTCCAGTCTACTCCCATAAAAGTCATGTTGAATGAATAAATTCTACCTTTTAAAAATACAAAACATTATAATACCTTAATTCTGTGCCTTCATTTTAGATTTTTTCTGTATGTACACACTGAGCAAACTGATAGTATGTATATACTAAAACTGAGTTGTCTTTAAAACATAAAGACATCTTAAATATTCAAAAGTGATACCCTTTAGTTACCATGCCCAATTTATTCTGGGATTGAGTGATAAGAATCCTGTTTTCAGAGGTTTGTTATTTTGAGCACTGATGCAAGAAACATTCCTATACATGACTTTCGTAGTACATTTGAAAAGAGGTTCCTGGGAATATACCTGTGAATGGAATTGCTGGGTCATATAGTAGTAAATGTTAAACTTAAGGAGATAATGCAAAATATATTTCCAGAGTGCTTGCACTATTTTATTCTTCTATCATCAATGTATAAGTGATCCTGTTGTTTTATAGTCTCTCCAATATTTTAAATTTTGCTAGTTGAATAATCTAAAAGAGTATCTAATTGTGATCTAAGAACTGTGGTATAATTTTCAATTTTACTATAAAATGGACAGATCTTAAATATACATTTTAATGAGTTTTAACAAATACATATACCTATGTAATCCACTCTCCTATAAAATTCAAAACATTTTTATTACCTTTTAAGTTTCCTCAGACTCCTTCCTTGACAGTCTTTCTCCTCACCAGAGCATATCACAGTTCTAATTTCTATAACTTTTTTAGAAAGAATCATCTGTCCTCACCATCACCAACATCTTTCCTCCCATTCTCTTTTTAAATATGTCTTTCCAAAAAATTGTAGTAAAATATGCATAATGTAAAATTCATCATTTTAACTATTTTAAAATGTCCAGTTTAGTGGTATTAAATATTCTCACATTGTTGTGCAATCATCACCACCATCCATCCCCATAATTCTTTTCATCTAGTAAAACAAGCTCTGTACTCAGTAAACAATAAATCCCCATTTTCCCCTTCCTACAGTGTCTGGCAACCACCATTATACTTTCTGTCTTTAATGGTGTTGACTGCTGGTGCCTCATGAAGTGGAATCCTGTAGTATTTATCTGTGACTGGCTTATTTCACTTCACATAATGTCCTTAAGATTCAACCATGTTGTAACATATTGAAGAATGTCCTTCTTTTTTTAAAAAAGGGTTGTTTTTTTTTAGGGTTCTATTGTATGTACGTACCACATTTTGCTTACCAATTCATCTGTTGATGAGTATTTGGGTTAACCAGTGTGAAAAATGCTGTTGTGAGTACGGGTGTGTAAATATCTCTTTGAGACTCTGCTTTTAATTTTTTAGGGTATAAACCCAGAAATGGCATTGTTGGATCATATAATAATTCTATTTTTAATTTTCAAAGAACCACCATACTGTTTTCCATAGCAGCTGTACCATTTTAAATTACTCTGAACATTGTATGAGGTTCTAATTTCTTCACATCTTTGCCAAAACTTTTCTGTTTTTTTCTGTTAGTACCCCTCTTAATGGTTATGAGGTGGTACCTCATTATAGTTTTCGATTTGCATTTTCCAAATGATCAGTGATGTTGAGCATCTTTTCTTGTGCTTATTGGCCATTCATGTAACTTGTTGGAAAAATGTCTATTCAACTCTTTTCCCCATTTTTGAATTGTGTTTTTTTGTTGTTGAGTTTTAGGAGTTCTCCATATATTCTGGATATTAATCTCTTATCAGATAAATTATTTGCAAGTGTTTTCTCCCATGTTGTGGATAGTGTCTTTTACTCTTTGTTGAGTGTCTTTTGAAGCAGAAAATTAAAAAATTTTTCATGAAGTACAACTTGTTTTTCTCTTGTTACATGTGCCTTTGTTGTTACGTCTAAGAAATCATTGCCAAATCCAATGTCATGGAGCTTTTGCTGTATATTTTCTTCTGCAAGTTTTATTGTTTTAGGTCTTACGTTTAGGCATCTGACTCATTTTGAGTTAATTTTTGTATGCGATGTAGGTAAGGGTCCAACTTCATTCTTTGCATGTGGATATTCAGTTTTCCCAGCACCGTTTGTTGAAAAAACTTTCTTTTCTTCAGTTAGATTGCGTTGATGACTTTGTCAAAAATAAGTTGACTGTATGTGTGTCTATTTCTGAGTTGTATCTTCTGTTCCATATTTTTTTTCTTTTTGTTGATAACATACTATCTTGATTATGGTAGCTTCATAGTAAGTCTTGAAGTCAAGTGGTGTAGGTTCTCTAATTTTGTTCTTCTTAAAATTTGTTTTGGCTCTTCTAGGTCCTTTGTGTTGTCATATAAATTATAAATTCCATTTTTCAATATAGATTTTAGGAATGACTTTTCAATTTCTATGAAAACATCTGTAGATTCTGTTTAACTCTGTTCACTCCACAGATAAATTTGGGGAGAGTAGGCAGCACTCTATAAACGTATAAATGTAATACCTCTCTCCATTTATTTAGATCATCTTTAATCTCTCCAGAGCCACTTATTTTTTTTAGTTTTCAGTGTTCAAATCTTGCACTTTGATTTTTTTTGCACTTTGATTTTATATGCTATTAAAATGTCATTTTAAAGTGTTTGATTTCCAATTGTTCATTACTAATATATAAAAATATAGTTGAATTTTGTGTATTGGCCTTCAGTCTAGTACCTTTTTTTTGTAGATTTTCTAGTCTTTACTGTGGAGCTATGATGTATGATAAACAAACGTAAAGACATTTTTCCTTCTTTTTACCAATCTGTATGTCTGATTTCTTTTCCTTGCCTAATTTTACTGACTAGAACCTTCAGTACAATATTGAATAGAAGTGGTGAGAGCAGATATCCTTGGCTTGTTCCTGATTTTAGGGGAGAATTTTTCAGTTTTTCACCATGAAAATGTTATCTCCTCACATTGAATAGCCCTTTCTATTCCTTGTTTGCTGAAAGTTTCTTTCTTCTTCTTCTTCTTTTACCGTAATTGGGTGATACTGAACTAATTATGTTATAAAAGGATTTTTTTTAAATCAGTTAAAATCATGACTCTCATACAGTAGAGAATGAACATTTGTCAAATATTTTATTTAGCTCACTAATTAATGAGGAAACGAGTAAGATGTTAAAATCAGTTCAAAGGAAATTTTGAAGAACTACTCATATGTAGTAAAGTAATGCTAAAATAAAATTTTCAAATAGATGCAAAAACTGGTTTATCCATTGAGCAATTATCAGTTCTAATCCACTGGACACAACTAATTTGCTCTTTTGTAGAGAAGAATAGTCCACATTATCAATTTTCTACATTTTATCAAATTGAAAAATTGCTCAAGGACAATGAAAATAGAAGTAATATGTGAGCTAGAAAGAACATTCACTAGTCTTTTGTCCATGTCAAAGCTTTTCACTCTTTTTCCTCTCTTGCTTTGAATTTCTATGATCTGTGGTCATATGAAAAAATTTTTCATACTTTTCTTATTATATGTATGTGAGATGCCTCTTTATTGTTCCTTGCCCATTTTTCTGGCCATTTGTTTGTATGTATGTGTTATTGGTTTATATGTTCTTGATAATAATGCATTAATAGTTGTGTTTATTATGAATACTTTCTCCTAGTTCATAACTTCTGTTTTCACTTTCCTAAAGGTATTTTTTTGATGAACAATGGTTCTTAATTTTATAGTCAGATTTCTCTTGTCTTAAGAAATATTTTCTTATCCTTAACTCAAAAAATACTCTTTCCTTTAAGTTTTTATAAGTTATTTTTTATTTAAGTCCTTAATCCACCTGAAGTTGATTTTTCATACGGTATCACGTTAGGATCAAATTTCTCCTTTTTTAAAAAAAAAAAACAGATGTTACAGACTGAATGTGTCCCCCCAGAATTCATATTTTGAAGCTGTAGTTTCTAAGGTTTAGTGAGGTTGTGAAGGCAGGGCCCTGGTATAACGGGATTAGTGCCTTTAGAAAAAGAGACACGGGAGAGTTTGCTCTTACTTTCTCCCCTCTACGTGAGGACACAGGTAGAAGGCAGCCATCTGCAACCTTGTCACCGTAGGTGTTTCTCCAAGTTCTGTCCATTTTCCCATCTTTTTCCAAAGGCTGATCTTCTGAGAAAGGGTCAGCAGTTTTGCTAATTCAGCATCTTAGCAGGAGTTGGAGCCAGCATGAAATTTTTCTTTGCCCTCTTCTACTTTGTTTGCATAATTACAGGTAACTTTAATGTGACCAAAAAACTGAGTAAGTTACAGATTCCTCAGCATCTGTAAGACTTCCCCCATGCCATGCCTGAGGCCCTCTAGAGGCCGTATAGAGTTGTGGGCTGGCTGTAATTAACAGAGTCCCACAGAATGTTTTCGACCTGGTATTTCACAGAATGTTCACCCAGCCAGGGATGGCTTTTGGGATAAGGTCCTTTAGGTGCTGGGACTTGCTCAGTTTTAAGAGGGTGTCTGACTTAAAGCGACTCTCCTTCTGTTTAGTAATGTTACTTTAAATTTTAATTCTGTACAGTCATTCTTGCCTAAAATGGCTCATGAATTTTTAAGTATCTTTTTCATCTTTCATGTTAATTTATATTTTGCTTATAGTGAGTATATTACTATTAAAATGCTTTAAGTTATTTACATCAAGGAAACTTGCTGCTCCAGCAGAATGTACGTTATTTATTCTATTGTATTGCCTATTACTGGCTATAATATCTCTCTGAAGAATTAGTCCACCACACCATGCTACCTCCCATTATAAATGCCTGTATTGTAGGTATTTTCCTTCGATTTGTGTGCTGCCAGAGGACACAAAGGACCTATTTCTCATTTAGTTTTGTATGCCTAGCTCTGGCATAAGTCCTGCCAGGTTTGACACAGTAGGTACTCTGTAATTATTGAATTAAATTAATACATAACAAAGTACATAGGCTTCATAACAAAAGTTGTATTCTAGAGAAGAACTAAGTGCTCATATCCATGGTGGGTCTTGTATTTTGGCATAGTTGAGGTGAATGTATGTGGGGGCATTTTGCAGGGAAGAGCTAGATCGCAGAGCATCTGTTTGTAAGCTACGTCGAAAGGTTCTGATAGGGAGCTGTCGAAGGATCTTAAGCAGGAGATTAATAGAGCTAATATTTTATTTTAAGATGATGATTTTGAGCACAGTATGAGAGTTGTTTTTGAATGGAGAGACCATTCGGAAAACTTGGTAGTCAGACAGGCTGTAACTTGAAGAGAGGCAGACGCCAGAGAGGTTTAAGAAGTAGAATCCACAGAACATGATGACTGGTTAGATATTTGTTGGAAACAGGAGAAAGGGGAGATATCAGGGATGACTCCCATTGGGTAATTAAATGGGGAGGGGGTTGGGGTGTTTATTTGCAGTGCATGTTAGGTATAGAAAGACCTTGTGGGATATGGGAAGTAGACGGGATTTTGAAATACTTAGTTTGAGATTCCTCTGAGATCTTCAAGACAGATGTGCCCATCTGTCTGCCAGTTCTTAGAGAGAGGTGGGAGTTTGAGAGAGAGAGAGATCTTAAAGTTAATAGATTCTTGGGAGTGCTCGAAGAAGAAATTGCTTAGGATTGAAGACAAAACCCTTGACCACATCTAGGTTTAGTGAACAAGTTAAGAAAAAGGTGCACCAGGAAGAAGATCGCTAAGGAGAAACCACGTGTTAACAAAGGCTTTTACAGTAACACCCTTGACCTCATTTCTACCTGAAGACCAGACTTTCTTTTCAGCACCCTGTGTTTGATCTTTGTCCTCTGACCATTTTGAGCATTCTCTGCCAGGAGAGATTATGAATGAATAATAGTTTTATTTTTGAACCTAGAGACTGCTGGTTCCTTTATATTTCCTCTAAATTCTGCTTGAAAACAGAATTCTTTCTTCTTTAGCTCATCTCTCTATAGAAGATATATATGATAGAAGGTATTCTATAATATGTATAAAGGAAACCCGTTAACACCTTGGACATTCTGCTTGGAAATTACCTTGGCTAAAAATAACCGTTCAGTACCAACATTTTCTGTTTAACTTACCACAAGTAACAATTTTGCTAAAATTTCTGCTGTTTCATAACAAGGGTCTTCTTTCCTCCAGCTTCTGATAGCATTTCGCTCATTGCCCTTTAAGGCCTGGGCAGTAGCTGCCTCAGGGCTCCTCAGGTTTTGCAAGCGAGATCTTCAGCACCCTTCCAGCTTGTACCACCACCCAATCCCAAAGCCAGTGTCACATGTTTTATGTCTTTGTTATGGCAGCACTACAGTTCCAGGTACCAGTTCTGTTCTAGTAGCGATTGCCATTTAATGAAGTACCTCAATCCTACTTCCAGAATTTGCATCGCTTCTCCTAACCTAGCATTGGTCACTCACTGTCACTTCCACCACATTCTTTTGGTTACAATGCCAGCCTGGATTTAAGGAGGAGGGAATTAGACTCCACATCTCTGGGGGAGTGGCAAATTTGTATCACAAAAAGGTATGGAATGGGGGATCTATTTTTGTGGTATATTTGGAAAATTTAGTAATTTAGTAAATTAGTAAATACAGTATTAGTAATTTTAGAGGTTAGAGAAAGAAGTAATTTATTTTCCTATCCAAGTTCATGGTTCTTCTGAATTCTGTCCACAGAGCGTATAGCCTCTAGATTAAGAATCCTTGGAATAATGTCATGGTGTTACTGGATGTCATACGTCTGTGGACCAGGCAGTGATGTGTTGGTGGGAAGGAGAGTGAGAAGGCAGAGGCTAAAGGGAGGGTGCCATAGGGTAAGTTCCATATATTAGACTGGCATTTATTTACCTTTTAAACTAAAGGTCCTCTGCTTTTTTAGGTAGAGACTTAAATGTGTTTATGTAATGAGAGAAAGATGCTAGTGAAGAGAGAAAGATGGATTTATGGGAAAGATAAAGGGTATTTAAAAAGTTCCTGAGAAAGCAGGAGAGAGGGTGTGGTCTTGAGGTCCAAGCATTACTCTTGGGCAGGAGGAAAGGCGTTAGGGAAGGCGTTAGGGATGTTTGTGGGTGCCCTTCATATGCCAGATCACATGACATTCTGAAAAAAGATATAGATAGAATAAATTTCAACACAGGAACAAGGCAGGCCCTTGAGAACATTATAGCAGAGGTCCTGGAAATATGAGAAGGTTGGGTATAGGCTGGGGAGGGACAAAGTAGCCAATAGGGAAGAAAAAAGTAACTGCTGATCTAAGTGATTGGATGCAGGAGACATATTTTGCCCAGTTTACAGTTTTGGTTAGTGCCTAAGACCAAACATTCTCCTTAGCATAGATACAAAGAAAAGTGGAATGAGAATAAAAAGCAATTGTGTATTTTCACTTATGCTTATTTAAAGTTAACTTTGTCTAAGTGTCTTATTTAGCATATGTAATTAATACTTGGAATGCCTTTGCCACAAAATAACATGAAAGCTGAAGAGCTTCTTTTTCAAGGTTATTTCGGGTTGATGTTAAAAAGCAGTGACTGTGTTTGCTGCTTTCAGACTTGCAGCTGGCTGGATATTGGCCTCAAAGGGTCCGTGGTTTTCTTTGTCATTAGCCAGCAGATGCTTGCTACAGTGTTTTGCTCACTGAGTCTTTATTTAATGTGAGGGCAATGCATCTCTGTACACTAATGAGAAGAGCTGTACAATGTAGTAACTATTTGTATCTTAACAAATATTTGCCTTTAGCCACACATTGATTCTTCACTACATGATTTTTTTTTCAGCCAAGCTGTTATCAACACCTGATTGGCATATCTGTCATCAGATTGCTTTGTCTTTCTAGTAAGGTGATCTTGACTTTAGTATGTGCACCTTACAGGAGAAAGATATTTTGTTTGTCAGAGAATTAATTCAGATCTTCTTGAAACATTAAAATTTTTTCAATTTCTGGTTGGTACTATATAGCAAAAAAACCTTAGGTTTTTAGGCACAGATACTCATTTATTTCTGAATATGGTATGAATTGCTAATTCATAATAAATACTTATATATATACATGCATCTTTATGTATATTAATATTTATATACTAGTATATACATATAAGTATTTGTACTATATAGGTTATATATACATTTTACCATAAAATATTTTAAGTAAATGTGTCATATGTAATATGTATTACATATATAATATTACAAATATATATTCATTGTATTGTGGTAAAATGTCCAAGCTCTCTCCACAGCCCCCATGTCTTCTCAACTGCGGCCCTGTGTACCCTTCAGGCCCAGGGGTGCACACACCTGCATGAGGACTTGTCTTGGAAATGGGCTTGGCCATTTGAGCTGGCAGTTCTGAGATTCCAGGTAGGTGACAAGTGGTCTCTGGGTGAGACCCAGTAAAGCACTTCCTTTTGGCCCTTTGTATTGCTCATTACATGGAGAGAGGCCACAAGAGGGCCAAGTCCTGTTGCTTTAATCTAAGGGTAGTAGTGACTTTTAATAGTAGTAACCTTTAGTAGTAATCTTTTAATAGGACTACCAAACTTGACTGCCTCCAACTTTATTCTTTCCATTTGTTGTATGGCCAGAAGGATTTCTCTAAAACCAAAACCGTTCATTATCCCATTCCTGCTTGAAATCTTTCAGTACTTCACATTTTCATTGGGATAAGGTCCAAACCTCTTTAATTGGCTTGTTGAAAATCCTTTGTACCCAGTTCTGGTCATTGCTTACTTTTCATCCTTATTTATTTTCAAGATCTGTTGCTGACATGCCAAATAAGTACCTTTTTTCCACCTACAAAACTTAGCATAGGCTATAGATCTTTATACTCCCCTCTCTTCCTGAACAACCTCTAATAAATATAGCAAACTCCTACCAATATTTTAACATCTGAGAAGCCACTCTAAACTTAAACTTTCCCAGGAAGAATTAAGTCCTTTCTCTTCTATATTTCCATTGTGATTTCTATTATATTTATCATATATCATATATACCATATTTAATGCACTTGTTTCATTATACAGTATTTTCATTACTGTAAATCACATCCTCTGCCTCCAGTAGGAGGCACTAATTTGACCAAGTGTAGTATTTCCAGCACCAAATGCCTGTCACACAATGGGTGCTTCTTGAATGTATATTGAATGAAGACTATAATTAGTGGAGTACTTTAAGTGTGAGTTGTCCTAAATAGAGGATCATGTTTGTAGTAAACTGCATATTGATGTAGTAGTCCAATAATTGATTATGCTGCATAACAGCCAATTATAAATGATCAGTTTCATATTTTAATTTGAAGCAAAATGGGCTACACAAAATTTTTCTGTCTTTATTAACTCATAAAATGTTTCAGCATGATTATTCTGAATTATGTGGCTCATTTAGAGCTTTGGCTGAGGAAGCTGTAAAGGGTCAAGTATGACCTGTAGTGTTGCTTTGTCACAAGCTGAGCCTTTTTTTTTTTTTAGTTCAATCTCTAATACACCTGTTTATTTACTATTTTTCCTACATAATGAGCATACTATAAATTTAACACTAATCTCACAATTGCATCATTATCAAATGTAGTTTTAAATATGCTCAGAAGATAAGCAATGAAAGTATGCAGTGTCTCAATTCACCAGACAGCTTGTTATTTTCAGGCTGTGCCCTATTCGGTGACAGTCCTTTCTGGGCCCGAGTGAAGTCTTGTGAATTAAGCTAAGCAGTTAATTTAATAGCCGGGGCATCACTCTTTCAAGAGCACCTGATCTCCACCCAAATTATGTATTTATTCTTCTCTCATTCGCACGAAAGTAGTGTGAGTGGTTCTTGTTCATTTGTTTATTAATTTAATGGTTCTTTCTGCTCTCACCCGCCCAGCAAAAGTTTTGCCAATTATTAGTTGCAAAACTCAGAAATTACTTTTATGCACATGGCCCTACAATTTCATTTCTTTGAAAGTGGCTTTGAGCAAAGATCTGTTTGGAAGCCAGAGAATGTGCTCTTACTGTATCTGCACAAATGATCTGAAAACCGTCCTCGTGGCTGAGCTCTGACTTCCTGCATTGCTGTGCCAGGTTCTCTTGTTAAACCTAGAAATCTTCCTCCAAGAATTTGGATTATCAAGGAGAAGTCTATTTTCTTAATGACATTCAGACACATGGATTGTAAGTATATCTGTTATTTAGATGCTTTATAGTTCAGTTAGCTCATCTTCACTCAAATCCTTTTCTTTTAGTTAGTTTTCCAGTCTGTCCCTTCAGCTGCATAATAATGCAGTATTAGTGACATAATTATTTAATGAAAGTGAATCAGCTTGATTTACAAAAAGGAGCTGATTGACCTAAGGGTTAACTTGAAAATCCTACATGAAAGAAAGGATAACGTAAAGGATTGGTTAAGTAATTTTTTTTTTTTTAGAGGGCATCTCTCATTTATTGATCAAATGGTTGTTAACAACAATAAAATTCTGTATAGGGGAGTCAATGCTCGATGCACAATCATTAATCCATCTCAAGCCTAACTCTCATCAGTCTCCAATCTTCTGAAGCATAACGAACAAGTTCTTACATGGTGAACAAATTCTTACGTAGTGAATAAGTTCTTACATGGTGAACAGTACAAGGGCAGTCATCACAGAAACTTTCGGTTTTGATCACGCATTATGAACTATGGTTAAGTAATTTTTAAGAATGTGAACATTGTAGTCATTAATGATTGAGACAATGGACTGCTTGATTATGGTAAAATATTCAGCAACTCACTAACCCAGCTGTCCTGTTTAAATAATCTATGAATAAGCAGAATAAAAATAATTCTTGCTACCCTGTTGTAAGCCAATAGCAACTGAGGTCTAAATTTTGGAAATATGTCAATAACTTGTCTTTGATTTGAGCATTTTTATGTTAAGCTGTTTGATTCTATTAAATACAGAATGGAAACCTTTTTGTCTTTATAGTATGACTTCAAAAATAATTATTAACTGAATAAAAGGATGTGCTTGCTTGCTAAGGCATATGAGTAAGAAAGATTTTCAGTGTTTGTTTTTAGGAAGGTAGTATTCAGTGTTCCATGTTTTACTCATGGTTTGATCACTAACTAGCTCGCTGACTTTAGTGCCTTAGGTTTTCTCATGAGTCAAATTAGCTATCTTGTAGTAAAGAAGAGTTCTATCTTATATTGGAAAGTGCTCTGTAAGATGTATACGTATTTCAGAGTTAAGCAGGATTTTTGTCCCCTATCTGCCTGGTTTTTAACTTTGAGCTAGTCACTTAAGCTCTCTGAGCTTTTGTTTCTTTAGAGGTGAAAGAGGAGTTTGACCTGTATATTCATATTTAGGGGTACAATTTACATTGTGTTCAGCTCAAATATCCTATAATTTGTTATCATTTTTCAAGTATTTAACATGTACTTGTCCCTACTCTTCTTCATACTGTGCATACCAAATAATAAAACTGTTATTCTATTAATTTCCACCTCTTACATTTCATTTAATCTTCCCGTTAATCTTGTGAGAGTTGGTGGTTTAGCCTCATTTTACTGAAAAGGAAAACTGAGGTTCGTGGAGATTGCACAATGTTAACGTATGTTAACAATGTTGCCAATGTTAACAATGTTGCCAGTCAGTGTTAAAGGTGAGACTCCAGTCTCTGATGCCAATGTTCTTTTTTGAATAGCATGAGGCTGAAGGGAAGAAACATTGCCACACACCTCATCAAGCTTTTGATCTCCGTTGTTTTTCTGTCTTTTTTCTCAAAGTGAATAGAGGTTTAACCAAAATGCTTTTGTAGAAAAATATATCTATTCCATAGCAGTAAGCACAGTTCAGCAATTTTAGCATTATAGTGCCATTACAAAATGTCTTGTTAGCATTATGTGACACGTGCAGTGTATCAGGGAATCTTTCATTACTGGAAAATAGTTTGCCCTGCAAATAAGATGAGTTAGTTCAGTTTTAATAGGGTATTTAAATTTTAAAACATAGCATCATTTAATGTTTTAGATGCTTGTAAACTTAAAGCCTTGTTTTATACCTGCTAGCAAATTATACCTGCTAGCGAAGGGAAACAGTGATCTAAGTACTTAACTAAATTTTTTTCCATTTAAGAAATCCTAACTTATTTTGTGATTCTAGGAAGAGCATTAAATACATGGCAAAATTTTCTAAAATTTCTAAAATTTTTCCTCTAGAAAGGTACTGTTTTATAGTATCCATTATTTACATTTAAATGTAAAATAGAAATCTTATTACTATTATCTGAAATAAGTAAGTCAGTCAGGGATTAGAACAAGTACTTCCAAAAGCATTCATTTCTCTCTAGAGAAGTTCATTTATGAGTTCTGTGTTTTAACATCTCTTAGAAGCCTCAGATATTCCGTAGTTCAGGCATGTCAGCCTGAGATACTGATATTGCTTAGAACACTGTTGCTTTGGGGGTGACTGACAGCACTGGGTCAGCCAGACTCTGATGCTCATTTTTTCTGATTCAGAACCTCTGCCCTTGGGGCATTTCTTTTATTATTATTATTATTTTTTTATTGCAATAAAGTTGATAAACAATATTATATTTGCTTCAAATGTGCAACATAGTGTCACAATAATTGTATACATGACTAGATGCTTGCTTGCCACAGTAAGTGTAGTTACCCGTTTATCATACAAAGATATTACAATATTAGTAGTTATATTCTGTATGTTGTACTTCCACTCCTTTGTCTAACTTATTTTACAGTTTGCAGTTTGTGCCTCTTTATCCCCTTCACCACCCACCCCTTTCCTTTGGTAACTGACAGTCTATTGTCTATGTTTGTGGGCCTGTTTCTTTTCTGTTTGTTTTATAGATGCCATATGTAAGTGAAATCATGTGGTATTTGTCTTTTTCTGCCTTTTTCAATTAGCATGATACCATCTAGGTTCATCCATTTTTATGGCTGAATAATATTCCATTGTGTACATGTACCACATCTTTTACTAATGGGCGTTTGAGTTACTTCCATGTCTTTGCTATTGTAAATAATGCTGTAGTGAACATAAGTGTGCATGTATCTTTTCAAATTAGTGATTTTGTTTTCTTTGGATAAATTCCCAGAGGTGGAATTGCTGAGTCATGTGGTATTTCTATTTTTAGTGTTTCATGAAACCTCCGTGTTGTTTTCCACAGTGGCTGCACCAATTCACATTCCCACCAACAGTGTAAGGGTTCCTTTTTCTCCACAGCCTTGCCAGCACTTGTTGTTTCATGTTTTTTGGATAGTGGCCATTCTGACTGGTGTCTTGGGACATTTCTTAACTCATGTTTCTCTTTTTTCTGTTGAATGTTTCCTGGTGGTCACTGCTAGTCCAGAAAGTGAGTTCCCATGAATAGCTTATTGGTCATAGTTTTATTTTTATTTTTATCTTCCCAACTCGTGACTTTGAAGTGGCTATAAATGAGTGCCCCTCCAACACTCTATTACATGGCTGTATTTTATTTTCTTCTTAGCACCTAATGATTAATTGATAGTCATTTATTTATTTTTTGTTTATCTTCACTGACAGGGACAGTGGTGTTCTGTTTTGTTTACTGCTGTATTCCTAGCACCTAGAACAGGGTCTGCCACAGTAGAAATTTCAGTAAATTTTGTTGACTGACCAAATGAATGCATTTTCTATTGGTTATTTACAAAATTCTTTTTATTCTTTTGTCTTTTTCATCTTTTTTGTTTTGGTATTCAGGAAGGTACAATTAATGTTTTTCCAATTAATGTTTATGTACTTTGACACTTTTCTCATCCTCTACTGTTCTGTTCCTAGTTGAATTCTTGCAGAGGAAAGTGGAAAAAGCCTTCTTATTTTCAAACTCTTTTGAGATGTGACTGTTTCATTTTATCTGCTACTTGCCAGGTGGGTGTCTGAGTTGGTGCAACCCAGACACAAAAACAATTAACAGGTAGGAAAATTAGCTCCTAACATCTGCTTCAGTCCTGCTTGAGTTGGCTTCTCCCCCAAGGGACTGTCACTGTCAGCCTAGCAAAATGAAATTGCCTTCCCATAAACATTTTTTTCTAGGATTATGAAACAGAAACAAATTCTAGGTTTATAAAACGAGTCAAAATGTGTCAGCGGAATAGAACAGAATAATGACCTGCTGCTGCAATCTGAACTCTGTGGCACAGCAGCGACATTTATTTTCAGAAGAGTTGACATTGAAACTGTAGCAGTTTTAGTTCTATTGAAATTATTTTATTATGCCCAAAGGGTAGATTTAATAACTTATTTACTGGTGTCAGTGAGGAAAATGACAATTCTATAAGATATAATTTTTGACCCTCAGAGCTTTGATTTGTGGCATAGTCACTGATCCTTCAATTAACTCAATGGATAGCGACAGGTTTTGGAAAGAATGCAAATTGATTTCCTTTTCATTTCATTTCCTAACTGTTAATTCATTCAGCAGAGATTACATTTGACTATAGTAGACCTTCACCATTGTTGTGTTCCATAACCAATGTATCCATTTAAAAAAAAGGATTTAAATAGGTTTTATATTAATAGTGTGCCATTTCTGGGGTTTATGTTGGCATATGCCTCATTGTTAGCAAACATGGCATTGGTCTGCCTTGATCTTGTTTGATAAATTTTTATCTGATGTGATTTCCAATATGAACTAGCTGTAAAATGTTGCTCCCTTTGAAAGTTGCTGTCCAATCAGTACTCCTTTCCTTTCATCCCTTTAGAATCTCTGGCCTTTTATGGAATATTAAGATTATGTCATTAAATTCTGCTTTAATATTTTGTTACAAAAATTAAGAGGACCGTCTTTTATTTTTTTATTTTTTTA
Source organism: Manis javanica (assembly GCF_040802235.1). Taxonomy (NCBI): domain Eukaryota; kingdom Metazoa; phylum Chordata; class Mammalia; order Pholidota; family Manidae; genus Manis; species Manis javanica. The sequence goes on from NC_133163.1 coordinate 123,588,215, forward strand.
TTAAGGTATCATTGATATATACTCTTATGAAGGTTTCACATGAAAAACAATGTGGTTACTACATTCACCCATATTATCAAGTCCCCTCCATACCCCATTGCAGTCACTGTTCATCAGTGCAGTAAGATGCCACAGAGTCACTACTTGTCTTCTCTGTGTTACGCTGTCTTCCCCATGACCCCCTACACCATGTGTACTAATCATAATACCCCTCAATCCCCTTCTCCCTCCCCCCGACCCTCCCCAACCCCTCCCCACTCACCTTCTCCAATCCCTCTTCTTTGGTAAACGCTAGTCCCTTCTTGGAGTCCGTGAGTCTCCTGCTGTTTTGTTAAGAGGAGCTTCTTGCACAGTGACGGTATTAACTTAGTTGTGGGGTGAATGAGACATACCTTTGTTATGCTAATTTGGCAACTCATGGGCTACCCGCTAGATAACTTCATGATGGGGACTGGTTGGTCACTAGAAACACCAACCACATGATTGGAAGGTTGGGGCTTTGGGCTAGTCTGACCATCTTTGGGGAGATGGTGAACGTTTGTCATTAAATTTATGTAGCCAGTGATTTAATTAATTATGCTATGTAATGAGGTCCCCTATAAGAACTCTGGACACCAGATCTCGCTGGAGCTTTTTGATTGGTGAACACACTGATGTGCTGGGAGGATAGCGCAGCTGACTCATGGGGAGGGAGCATGGAAGCTCTTTGGGACCTTCCTAGACCTGCCCTATGTGTATCTCTTATGATAATAAAATTATAATCACAAGTATAATGCTTTCCTGAATTCTGCGAGTTGTCCTATCAATGGGATTGTGGGAATCCCTGACCATGTGGCCAGTTGATTAGAAATGCAAGTGGCCTGGGACCCCTGAAGTGTAGCTGGTATCTGAAGTAAGCGCAGTCTTGTTTGGGGTCATGTCCTTTGACTTGTGTGTTCTGTGCCTACTCTGCATGGTTGGTACCAGAGTTGAATCGCAGTACACTCACTTAGTGTTGAAGAAGAATAGTGATACATTTGTTATAATTAATGAACCAATTGATACATTAAGTCTATAGCTTACATTTGGGTTCACTCTTTATGTTGTATGGTTTTGTGGGTTTTGACAGATTCCTAATGTCAGTGGATCTATCATTTAAACAGTATTATTCAGATTAGTTTTATTGTCTGATAAATCCCGTGTTCCACCTGTTCATTCCTTCTTCTCTTGCCCCCAAACTTCTGCCGCCCCCACTCATCTTTTTACTCTTGTCTCTATAGTTGCTGCCTTTTTCAGATTGTCACATAGTTGTAATTCTGTAGTATGCAGTCTGTACATACTGGATCGGCTTCTTTCCATTAGCAATATACTTTAAGTTTCCTTTCTGTGGCTTGATTGCTCATTTATTTTTATTGCTGAACAACAGTCCATTATATGGACTTACCACAGTTTATCCATTCACTTGATAAAAGATCCTTCATTGTCTCTATGTTTAGCAATTATGGATAAATTTGCTATAAACATTCATGTGTACATTTTTGTGTGGACATTGGTTTTCAAATCAATTACCGGATCATGTAGTAAAACTGTTTAGTTTTGTAAGAAACTCTCAAACTGTTTTCCAAAGTGGCTATACCATTTTGCATTCCCACAAACAATAAATGAGAGTTCCTGTTCCAATTCCTTGTCAGCATTTGGAATTGTCAGTGTTTTGAATTTTAGCCCTTCTAATAGCTGTGTAGTATGGTATCTTGTTTTAATTTGCAATTCTCTAATGGCATAGGATATCGAGCATCTTTTCAAGGTTGTTTTCCATCTGTATATCTTTTTTGGTTAGGTGTATGTTCAGGTCTTTCATCCACTTTTTAATCATTTGTTTTTTTTCTTATTGTTGAGTTGAAGAGTGCTTTGCATATTTTGGGATATGTCATTTGCAAATATTTTTTCCCAATGTGTGGCGTGTCTTTTCATTAACAATGTCTTTTGTAGAGATATATTCTTTATGAGATATGTCATTGGCAAGTATTTTCTCTAGTGTGTGGCTTGTCTTTTTATTAGCAATGTCTTTTGCAGAGCAGAGTTTTTAATTTTAATGAAGTCCAGTTTACCCATTTCTTTATTTCTTGGATTATACTTCTGATGTTGAATCAAAAAGTCACCACTAAACCCAAGGTTACCTAGATTTTTTTCCTATGTGATCTTCTAGAACTTTTATAGTTTTGTATTGTACATTTAAGTCTGTGATCCATTTTTAATAAATTTTGTGGAAATTTTGTTTAACATTTTTAAAAATTATAAAATATTTGAAACATATAGATAAGTATGAAGACTAACATAATGTACCCATATAAAATACCTACCAAATGGCTTTTAGGAATGTTAACATTTTGCCTTATAAATCTATAGATAAAATCAGTGCAGTTGGGACCCCTGTGAATCCTTCCTGATCTCATCCTTTTCCCCTTCTCAGAAGTAATCAGTGTAATGAATTGGTATTTTTCATATCCATACTTGTTTTTATAGTTTATAGTTACTGTATCACATATACATGTATATAAATACATAGTTGTATATATAGTGTGGTATACATTATTATATGTATATGGCATATCATAATATTTTACAAGTTTGGCATGTTATGTATATTAATATATATCTTACATAATATTAATATATGTATATTACATAATATATATTATGATATACAACACTATATATATTACTTGTATTTCAGCAGTTTGCTTATTTCAAAACTCAGCAGTGTTTTTAGGATATAGAGGATTTACTTTTACCATAAGGAAAGAATATTTTAATTGAGAACAATTTAATGTTAAAGAATTAATTTATTAGCAGCTCTAATCTTATCTTGGTTACCTATATTAGCATAGAGATTTTGTTCCGATCTGAGGGTTAAATTTCTCACCCCTCAAACATTATATTTTTAAACTTTTATTATGAAATGTGGTTTTTTGAGGCTTAGTAAATTGATTATGAAGAGCAGTTTTTTAGTTTGGTGTGTGTGGGGGGGGTGGTGTCTTTTAGAATGCTCACATAAGTGAGGTGACGTCGTTGATGGGCTGCTCCTCCGCTGTTAAGGAAGTGATTTTTAAGTCCCTGCTCTTGCTGCTCAGCTCTATTGCATGAAATGCTAAAAATAGTTTGTCCTCCTCGTATCCTTTTCAAGAATGAAATATGTTACAGATTTTGTCTCTTCACCCCTTCTTCTATTAAGACTGTGTTTAAATTGGTGCTATACTACTAAAGGGGCACTGATAAATGACTTTTTTCCTATCAAATATTCTAGAGTTCATTTTTACATGATGCCATGGTTTTAGATGTCATTTTATTCACAGGAATTGGCCCATGGTAAATGTTTAGTAACATAATCTCTAAGACAAGGGTTTAAACTAAAAATTGAGACAAACTCTGCTTCTGAAGTCCTTTGGTTGAAGTGGGTGCAGTACTTTGTGGTTACCTCTTTTTTCAGGCAACATCTCTGCTTCATCTCTGAGAAATTGGCTCTGGTCACACAGTCTTTAATGAGAGCCCTCCTCGAGTCACTGTTAGCCCTCCTACCTTGCTTTCTAAAATTAAGGCCCACAGGTACTTGGCCTATTAACTGTGACCATTCAGGATCCCACCAGCCCATCATCATACCTGACCTGGTAGAAGATTCCCTAGAAAGGATGTTGTTGGTATGGCATTTGTAGCCTGAAGTGTGATGGTTGGGGTGCAAAGGATGGCATGTTGTTGAGTCCATTTGAATTAGTAAAATTGAAGTTGGAAAATATTATCTAGAAGTATGGATTAGTTAAATGTAGTAAGAGGCGACATAGTATGTAGTGGCAAGAATACAGACAACAGTGTTGGGCAAAATAGACAAAACGCATTTTACAGTCTTTACTCATCTAAATTCCCCTTGAAAAGACCAATAGATAAATAGATGGATGGGGAAAAAAACTACATGTGTTGGAAACTAGAGTTGATGTCACTCAGATGCCAGAAAACCCAAAATAATTTTTGTGAGGCAGCATTGTTAATGAATGAAATAAGTAATTGGAGATTCCCCTCAACTCCTAACTTGGGAAGGCCAAAATCTAGAAAAGTGGTCCTACAAACCACAACACTTAAATTTCTCCCTTGCTTCCCAGATCAGAAGTATTGGTACTTTGTGAATGGATCCTGAATTTGCTACTAGTACCTGTCTAGAAGGGGCCTGTCCACATAAGTGTCCTAAGTCACTAAATTCCCAGCTGCCAACACCATTGTTTCAAACTCTGTCCAGGTTGATGGATCTTCCAACTACCAATTTAGTGAAGTTTTTGTTCTCAAAAAGATTCAGTCCTTAAAAACTGTGAAAGCTTAATATCAGTTATGAAATGGGAACAGTCTGGTGGGATTCTGAAGGAATGACAAATACAGCTATCAAATTAAAATCTACTATAGATACAGTGAGTAGCCCATTAGACACTGCAGAAAGACAAACTTGTGAAATCTTTTCCAAACTATTAAGGCAAAAAATGGGGAAATGAAAATAATTGGAAACTAAGACAGACAGAGGAGAGGTCAGAAGATAAATGTGAAAATAGTAGGAATTTCAGAGAGAGAGAGTTGGGGCAGATACATTGTTCAGAGAAATAATAGAAGAAAACATTGCTGACCCCAAATTAATACAAAGAGAAATATGAAAATAATGTCCTGCTGGACTTTGCAAATTTGGAGGAATTTCTGCTAGCAACAGTATTAGAGGAACTTACCAATGGATGTGCAGAGAGCCAACCCCTAAATTCTGCTCCCATGAAAGAGCAGATTGTCTGGATTCTAGGTGGAAGAGATGCTGATGTGAGTAAGTCCCACTAAATATCCTCCACTTCTGAGGAACAAGAGCCAGGAGGAGCAAAAAGTAGAAAGCTGGCAAGGAGGGGGACCTTATTCCTGGAGTAAAGGGTAGTTGGGGACAGAATGACTTCATGGTGGAGTGTAATCATTAGAAAAGCAAAGATTTATCATTATTCACAAGTGATTCGATGATCTGCCTAAAAATCTAAGAAAATGACTACCTAAAAACCTATTTAAATTAGTATTGTTACATGGTTGTTTACTAAGTGTACTGAAATCAGTGATTTTTTTTGATGTTCTAACAATACCTAGTTAGAAACTGTTATGTCAAAAAAAATCCAATAAATATTCAGAAAGAAGTAAAAAAAAAAAAAGCATAGAAATTGTTTTAGGAAAACTTAATTTTACAGCATTTGAATTGAGACCTGAATCTAAGGAGAGAGAGCAGTGTTCCTATCAGGGGGGAGAGTGTTCCTGGTGGAGGAAATACAAGGCAAAAGACTGCAGGTGGAATTGTGTGTGCATTCCAGCAAGGGCACAGAGGTTAGACATAGTGGGCAAGTAAGCCAGGGAAGTGCAGGAAATAAGACAAGGTAAGTGGAGGTCGTTGGGAGAATGGAGGGCTATTAGAATGCTTTTATGGACTTTGGCCTTTGCTCTGGGAGGAGAAGCCATTATAGGATCTTGAGCAGAGGATTGCAATATGCCTGACATAAAGATTTTTTTTTGGCTATTTTGTGTGGAATAGACTGCAGAGGACCAGGAATGGGGGCATAGAGATAAGAGGCTATTATAATAACCCTGTCAAAAGATGATGGTAGCTTGGGTAATGATGAGAAATGGTCCCATTCTGGATTTGTAGCGCATATCCACAAACTCTTATTTGAGGAAATATCTAAATATATACATCAACACATGAATAGGCATCTCTGGTGGGATTACTGAGGATCTCTACTCTCTTCATACCTTTCTGTGTTTTTCAAATTTACTATGAAGTATTAATTTTAAGATCAGAAAAAAAATTTTAAGTGACTTCTGCTTTTACTATGTGTTTTTTGCCCCTGATTTCACAGTATTATATGCTTTTAAAAATTTAAGAGTTATGTTTCTTTCCTTTTAGTTTTTGACATTCCCTCTGGTGATTCTGACAGTGAGTGGGCCCAACCCTTAAATTAGAACCAAGATGACTAGTGGAATTGATTGAGGAAAGAAATTTTACCATTTCTCAAGGTAGTAAGGACTGTGTCAGTTAACCTTTAACCTATCATCCATGTTTTCCTTTGTGAAGTAAACTTCAGAAACCTGCTTTATTATCGTTGATAAATTTGGTGCTTTAAGAATGCATATTTGCTTAGTTCTGCTTTTCTTATCTCATCACTAATATCGAATAACTCAGTGATGAAAAAACTGAGCAATAGAGGTCAGCAGAATGGTCATGAGTAGGTCATCCTTACTAATGAATGTGAGTTCTGTGACTGATTTCCTGAAAATCATTTGTAGGACTCATTAGAATGTGCTGTGGATTTTCTCCTATGATTTACCTTTCTGATTTGCTTGATTATATCAATATTAGAATACTTAAACCAACTCACTCTAACCTAGATGACAGTTGTAGTGGTGCAGAGTGTGCTGGTTGGCAGAGAGGGGAAAAAAGTCTGACTGGAATAAAGACTTGGCTACAGATAATCTGGGTGTTTGAGTTCTTAAGTGATAAATCAACAAAACTGTTACGTGGAAGCATTAATTTGAGTTTTATATTAATTGAAAATAGTAACCCTTGCTTTGACCGGCAGTGTTGAGGCTTCTAACATTACTTAGAAAATGGAGATTCTAGCTTTTTTGCTCTGAGGAGTATTTCTTCAGGTGATTTGAGGAACTCATTTGTCAAGATAAAATTTTGTTTTGATTTGTATTTGGTTTGAAATCATGCTTTACTAGTAAATTGCAGATCTCTAGTGGCACTTGTTTTATAAACAGCAAAATTACTTCATGGCCAGCTGGCTGTACTTTAATTCATTAATAAAAATGAGTATAATTTATTTTTAATAGGAAAAGAGAAATATCTTAGATTCTAAAGATATTTAATATATGAAGAGGTTTTGTAGTATAAAAAATGTTCTATATCTCCTATATCTTTCTATACCAACTAAGCAACTTGTGTGGTAAATAAATGTTTTATTATATTTGACTCATTTTTCTTGGTTTGCCTAATTGGAATGTAAATACTCAGTTCAGTTTTACAGTGATCTAAAATGGCTGTTTTTGTTGTTTCCTGAATATTTAAATGAAAATAACTCATTTGCTTCAAAAACAATTATCTTGTCCATAATGTTTATGCTTTCTGAATTTCTTAATTACTTTTCTTGAATTGTGTGTGGCACTGTGGAAAGAAAATAGACTGCCATCAGTCAGACCTGAGTTGAATCCCAGCTCTGTCACTGAATAGCTGTGTAAAAGTTCCTAAAGCCTCAATTTCCTCATCAGTAAAACTACCTATATTGGGGATTTGTTATGATATATCTTTAGCATTATGCCAAGTTTATGGCAGGCCGACAGTAAATATTATTTATTGTATTTTTTTATTTCCTATTTTAAACTAGGCTTGTGTATTGAATAGAACCTTTGTTACAATATAAGATAATTTTTATACAGAACACTTTTGATGGCAGTAGAAAAAGATTTTGAGTTACCAAGTTTGGGCTACATGATATTAGATCTTTAACTCAGGTCTTGCTTTTTTCATTCTTTTAAAAGAAGTGCATCGTATAGTATATTGAAAACATAATTGTGCCAGATACCCTGCAAGATCTTTGTGCTCTCCATGTATTGTTTCTAATTCTCACAGCTCTATAATGTACACATACTTTTATTCACTGATGAGGAAACTGAGAATCATACCTGGAAAGCTTTTTAAAAATGTGTATGTAATAGTGCGCCAATCATTATGGACTGAAATCCATATGGAATATTGTAAAGTGATCTTCTGCCATGTTATGGCCAATGGAAGTGTCATCATCAGACTAGCGCTTGTCTCCATTGGGACTGAAGAGTAGCGACCGTCAGGAAGCTGTGAGCGCCGAGGTGTTGCTATTGATTGTGAAGCATCCTTGAATGGACGTGAGCTGCTACTGTCTGAGGGTCCTTCTCCTCCTCTACTGCCCCCTCCTCTCTCTTCCCCCCTCACTCTCCTTCCTCTCCCCATCCCACTCCCCACCAACTCCTTCTCCCATAATGTCTCTATTAGTTATTTCTTAAATCTTCACAGTGTGAGTAGTCCCCTAATTTTAATCATTTGTGTTTGGCTTTTGTAATAAGATCGCATTTCCCCCCTTAAAACAGAATCTTTTTCAATGATTATGAATGTATCAAAGGAAAATCTGGCATGTGTTTGGATTTTTTTGAAGTTGTAGTGTTTTAGTTTTTCAGAGTTCATAAAAGAATCCAATAGCAATACTTAGTTTTTCTTTTCTGTTAAATAGGACTATTTAATTATGGTTTTAGTGTATTTTGTTGTTACTGACAAAATATTCCACTAATGTTTAAAATCGAGCAGTTGTTAATTGATCAGTTGTCACATATATTTATATACAAGTTATTTTAAAAGGGAACTTGTTTCATAATTATCTACCTCTCATTTACAAGGAATTTGAGTGTTAAAGACAGACAGAAAGATGTTTAGAGTACATCACACCCAAGTTTGAAATTTTATTTTATTGGCATAAGAATTTACATTGATTCATTGGGTTCTTTCTTTATTTAACTGACTAGTTTCAGTTAAATATACCTTGCCTCAAAGATGATTTACTTAATTTAGAGCAATATTCTGATGAATGAAGGCACGGGTTTAACTTAACATCTAAATATTTAAAAATAAATCAGTGTAAACTATTTACCATTTTGTTGGTAATCATTCAGGAATACTTTTTAGAATGAAAATCTTCAATTATTTTCTTATTTCTAGAAACCTTGTTACTTATTTTTGGTGTTTTCAAAATACAACTTCTCCTGTGATACTATTACTGTGGAAAACAAAGAGCCCCGTAAGAAGTGTTCGGATTTTCCTTGCATATTCTGAAGTCTTACTTTAAATGATAGCCAAATGTCATCATTATTGTGATAAATATTCTTGGATGTTGTTTGTTTAAATATGTTTGAGGCATATGAATAACAGTGGACCCTATGGGGATCATTTTGCCTTACTAAACTTAACTTCTAAGGATTTCCAGAATACATCCATGAAACGGTTTTCTTCTATCTGCCTAAGCACGAGCTCATTCGTCACTGATTTTTTTTCATGTGTCTCACATGTCAGGCTGCTTTCTAGACAGAATAATATCAAGATTACAGATCCTGATTGGGCTGTGTGTGCGGTAAATGGAACAATATCAGTTTCAGAACAATCTTAACATTTTAGGGAGTTGTCCTTTCACCGTTGCTGGGATACGGGATCCAGCAGCCAAGAATGTTTTTTCCCTCCTAGATCACCAGGCAGGAAGCTTCTATGATGAGGGAAATATTCCCTGCATTTAGAGAATGATGTCATCAGATGTACAGAAGGAAACAAGAAAAGGAGGAGTCTCAGAACAGAGCTTTCTAGCCCTACATTTCATTTATGCTGGGAGAAAATGTAGATGAATTTTCATTCTAGTGAAGTGGGTATAACTTGTTTTTAAATGGTTCTGGCATTTCTTTTCCTGTTGGAGACATTTTGTGTCCTTTTCTTGATTTATCTTAATTTAAAATTTTTGTGTCTACTCTATTTGAAAGATTGCCAAGACCCAGAGCATTATGGTTTTTTATCACTAGAGTAGTTGAAAGTGTTTGTTATTGATATTTTAGAGAATCCCTTTATCAAAGTTAAGAGGCCAGTAATGATGGAGCTCATTATGTTATTCTCTAAAGTCTAAAGATGGATGTGGATAGGGGTGTGGGGCAAGGGAGGGAAGCAGGGGGGCAGGTGCTCAAGATGGGAGGCTGAAATGGTCTGGCAAATGGGCAGATTTCATCTAGAGTCTGTGAAGAATATTTTGAGATCATATTTCTCTCATTTAATTTAGAACATGTAACAGACAAACTCAAACTAAGTTACAGAAGTTAGATTTAGTCTGTGGTAATAGTTTATATTTTTTAAAATTACAGTGTGTGCCAATTCTGTAATATTCATATTTTTTTACCTTATATTTGTAACTTTTAAAAATCTTAATCCATTCTTCAAAGCAAAATTTAACTTCAAGAAACTTAACAAAATCAATTTTAATGTATTTCAGCATGAACTAAATTCATATTAAATAATTTTAGTCACTGAGAGGGAGTGATGTAAAAAAGCAGTAAGTGGGACCTGGCTCAATTTCCAGATCCTGTTAGAAAAATCATCTTTTAACTTATAAGCTGAGAAAATTTGATCTGCATATTATTGAGGGAAAGTAAATCCAAAGACCTCAGAAACAATTTTAAAAGTCACTTCCAAAATAGAAAGTAGCCCTTCCTTTTGGAAACTTTAATTTGCCCAGAAAATGTAAACTTTGCAAGGAGGGAAAGTCCACTTCTGGCTCCTCGGTAGCCCTGTCACTGCTCATTTATCCTCTATATAAAAGTGCTTGGCATCTCGGCTCCACCTATTTGCCATGGTCACACTAAGGCAAGGGTTTTCAGAATGTATTCTAGCTGGTTTATTTATTTATTTTTTTCACGTTATGTTCAGATTTCTTATGTCTCCTATATGGGGACTTAAGAACTGAATTCAATTTGACATATCAATGCTCCACACCCAGTTGCTCTACAAACAATAGTGGGACAGACATTTCTGGATTTTTCCACATGGATTATGGGTGCAATATTAGAAATTATTTTTAGCTGGTAAGAAAAATACAGCATGGATTAATTTAATAATGCATTTACTCAGCAAACATTTATTGAGCTCATATTCCATAACCAGGTACCGACTACAGAGATAAATAAGATGTGGTTCCTGCCCTTAAGGAGCTCTTGTCTGCCTCTAAAGTCTTAAACTTGGGCATAAAGAAATAAGAGGCTCAACTAGCTGGTCTAGGAAAGGTCGCTTAACTCTCATAAGAAAAATAACTGCAGAGACAAAGCACAAATTGTTGGGTGTTGCTTTTCTGTTTTATTTTGTTTAGGAAAACATGGAAAAAAATTCTAGTAAACAGTGGAACTGTTTTTCTCTAGAGGTTTTGCAGTGTTTATTAAATGTTTTAATACACATTTCCCCAGAGCCTACTACTATATGCAAGCATAATGCTCAACAGTTGAGGTATAAAGTGTGTGAGATAGACTGTTTTATTCTTGAAGAGGACAGTAGGGAAAGGAATCTGTATATACAAATAATTACAACATGGTAGGGGTAGACTTTTTTTTTCAATTACATGAGGAACATTATGTTTACCAGACTCCTCCCATCACCAGTTCCCCCCAACAAACCCCATTACAGTCACTGTCCATCAGTGTAGTAAGATGCTATAGAATCACTACTTTTCTTCTCTGTGTTGCACAGCCCTCCCCCTGTCCCCCCATTATAATGCTAATCATAATGTCCCCTTTCTTCCCCCCACCCCCTTATCCCTCCCTTCCCACCCATCCTCACCAGTCCCTTTCCCTTTGGAAACTGTTAGTTCATTCCTGGGTTCTGTGATTCTGTGGCTATTTTGTTCCTTCAGGTTTTTCTTTGTTCTTATACTCCACAGATGAGTGAAATCATTTGGTACTTGTCTTTCTCCACCTGGCTTATTTCATTGAGCATAATACCCTCTAGCTCCATCCATGTTATTGCAAATGGCAGTATTTGTTTTCTACTTATGGCTGAATAATATTCCATTGTGTATATGTACCACATCTTCCTTATGCATTCATCTACTGATGGACACTTAGGTTGTTTCCATTTCTTGGCTATTGTAAATAGTGCTGTGATAAACATAGGGGTGCATAGTCTTTTTCAAACTGGGCTGCTGGATTCTTAGGGTAATTTCCTAGAAGTGGAATTCCTGGGTCAAATGGTATTTCTATTTTGAGCTTTTTGAGGAACCTCCATACTGCTTTCCACAATGGTTGAACTAATTTACATTCCCACCAGCAGTGTAGGAGGGTTCCCCTTTCTCCACAACCTCGGTAACATTTGTTGTTGTTTGTTTTTTGGATGGTGGCGATCCTTACTGGTGTGAGGTGATATCTCATTGTGGTTTTGATTTGCATTTCTCTGATGACAAGCGATGTGGAGCATCTTCTTATGTGTCTGTTGGACATCTGAATTTTTTATTTGGAGAATTGTCTGTTCTTCTCCTTTGCCCATTTTTCGATTGGATTATTTGCTTTTTGTTTGTTGAGGTGTGTGAGCTCTTTATGTATCTTGGGTGTCAACTCTTTATCAGATCTGTCATTTATGAATATATTCTCCCATACTGTAGGATGCCTTTTTGTTCTATTGATGGTGTCCTTTGCTGTACAGAAGCTTTTCAGCTTGATATAGTTCCACTTGTTCATTTTTGGTTTTGTTTCCCTTGCCCGGGGAGATATGTTCATGAAGAAGTCACTCATGTTTACGTCCAAGAGATTTTTGTCTATGTTTTCTTCTAAGAGTTCTATGGTTTCATGACTTACATTCAGGTCTTTGATCCATTTGGAGTTTACTTTTGTGTATGGGGTTAGACAGTGATCCAGTTTCATTCTCTTACATGTAGCTGTCCAGTTTTGCCAGCACCAACTGTTGAAGAGACTGTCATTTCCCCATTGTATGTCCATGGCTCCTTTATCATATATTAGTAGACCATATATGTTTGGGTTATTGTCTGGAGTCACTATCCTGTTCCACTGGTCTGTGGGTCTGTTCTTGTGCCAGTACCAAATTGTCTTGATTTCTGTGGCTTTGTAGTAGAGCTTGAAGTTGGGGAGTGAGATCCCCCAACTTCATTCTTCCTTCTCAGGATTGCGTTGGCTATTCGGGGTCTTTGACGATTCCATATGAATTTTTGAACTATTTGTTCCAGTTCATTGAAGAATGCTGTTGGTTATTTGATAGGGATAGCATCAAATCTATATATTGCTTTGGGCAGGATGGCCATTTTGACTATAATAATTTTGACTATATATATTTAATATATAATATAATATATATAATATAATATTATATATAATATAATATATATATATTTTATATATATTATTTTATATATATATTATTATTTTATATATATATAAAAAATATATATATATTATATAAAAAATTATATATATATAAAATTATATAATTTTATTTATATATATATATATATAATATATAATATATATATATAATATATAATATATAATAAAATATATATATAATATATAAAAAATTATATATATATAAAAAATATATATATTATATATATATTATTATTTTATATATAATATTATATATAATATAATATATATATAATATATATAATATATATATATATATAATATATAATATAATATATATATATAATAAATTTGACTATAATAATTTGAATATAAGGTGCATGGGATGAGTTTCCATTTGTTAGTGTCCTCTTTAATTTCTCTTAAGAGTGTCTTGTAGTTTTCAGGGTATAGGTCTTTCACTTCCTTGGTTAGGTTTATTCCTGGGTATTTTATTCATTTTGATGCAATTGTGAATGGAATTGTCTTCCTGATTTCTCTTTCTATTAGTTCATTGTTAGTGTATAGGAATGCTACAGATTTCTGTGTGTTAATTTTGTATCCTGCAACTTTGCTGTATTCCGATAGCCGTTCAGGTAGTTTTGGAGTGGAGTCTTTAGGGTTTTTTATGTACAATATCATGTCATCTGCAAATAGTAGCAGTTTGGCTTCTTCTTTACCAATCTGGAGTCCTTGTATTTCTTTGTTTTGTCTGATTGCCGTGGCTAGGACCTCCAGTACTATGTTGAATAGCAGTGGGGAGAGTGGGCATCCCTGTCTGGTTCCTGATCTCAGAGGAAAAGCTTTCAGCCTCTTTCTGTTCAGTATGATGTTGGCTGTGGGTTTATCATATATGGCCTTTATTGTGTTGAGGTACTTGCCCTCTATACCCATTTTGTCGAGAGTTTTTATCATGAATGGATGTTGAATTTTGTTGAATACTTTTTCAGCGTCTATGGAGATGATCATGTGGTTTTTGTCCTTCCTATTGTTGATGTGGTGGATGATGTTGATGGATTTTCGAATGTTGTACCATCCTTGCATCCCTGGAATGAATACCACTTGGTCATGGTGTGTGATCCTCTTGATGTATTTTTGAATTCAGTTTGCTAATATTTTGTTGAGTATTTTTGCATCTACATTCATCAGGGATATTGGTCTGTAGTTTTCTTTTTTGGTAGTGTCTTTGCCTGGTTTTGGTATTAGGGTTATGTTGGCTTCATAGAATGAGTTTGGGAGTATTCCCTCCTCTTCTATTTTTTGGAAAACTTTAAGGAGAATGGGTGTATGTCTCCTCTGTATGTTTGATAAAATTCCGAGGTAAATCCATCTTGCCTGGGGGTTTTGTTCTTGGGTAGTTTTTTGATTACCAATTTAATTTCGTTGCTGGTAATTGGTCTGTTTAGATTTTCTGTTTCTTTCTGGGTCAGTCTTGGAAGGTTGTATTTTTCTAAGAAGTCCATTTCTCCTAGGTTTTCCAGCTTGTTAGCATATAGGTTTTCATAGTATTCTCTAATAATTCTTTGTATTTCTGTGGGGTCCGTCGTGATTTTTCCTTTCTCATTTCTATTTCTGTTGATGTGTGTTGACTCTCTTTTTCTCTTAATAAGTCTGGCTAGAGGCTTATCTATTTTGTTTATTTTCTCGAAGAACCAGCTCTTGGTTTCATTGATTTTTGCTCTTGTTTTATTCTTCTCAATTTTATTTATTTCTTCTCTGATCTTTATTATGTCTCTCCGTCTGCTGACCTTAGGTCTCATTTGTTCTTTTTCCAATTTCGATAATTGTGACATTAGACTGTTCATTAGGGATAGTTTTCCTTCTTTAAATATGCCTGGATTGCTATATACTTTCCTCTTAAGACTGCTTTTGCTGTGTCCCACAGAAGATGGGGCTTTGTGTTATTGTTGTCATTTGTTTCCATATATTGCTGGATCTCCATTTTAATTTGGTCATTAATTCATTGATTATTTAGGAGCATGTTGTTAAGCCTCCATGTGTTTGGGAGCCTTTTTGCTTTCTGTGTACAATTTATTTCTAGTTTTATACCTTTGTGGTCTGAAAAGTTGGTTGACATGATTTCAGTCTTTTGGAATTTACTGAGCTTCTTTTTGTGGCCTAGTATGTGGTCTATTCTGGAGAATGTTCCATGTGCACTTGAGAAGAATGTGTATTCTGCTGCTTTTGGGTGTAGTTCTGTAGATGTCTATTAGATCCATCTGTTCTAGTGTGTTGTTCAGTGCCTCTGTGTCCTTACTAATTTTCTGTCTGGTGGATCTGTCCTTTGGAGTGAGTGGCATGTTGAAGTCTCCTAAAATGAATGCATTGCATTCTCCTTCCTCCTTTAGTTCTGTTAATATTTGTTTCACATTATGCTGGTGCTCCTGTATTGGGTACATATATATTTATAATGGTTATATCCTCTTGTTGGACTGAGCCCTTTATCATTATGTAATGTCCTTCTTTATCTCTTGTTACTTTCTTTATTTCGAGGCCTATTTTGTCTGGTACTAGTACTGCAACACCTGCTTTTTTCTCTCTGTTGTTTGCATAAAATATCTTTCTCCAACCCTTGACTTTTAATCTGCGTATGTCTTTGGCTTTAAGGTGAGTCTCTTGTAAGCAGCATATAGATGGGTCTTACTTTTTTATCCATTCTGTTACTCTGTGTCTTTTGATTGGTGCATTCAGTCCATTTACATTTAGGGTGATAATTGAAAGATATGTACTTATTGCCATTGGAGGCTTCAGATTTGTGGTTACCAAAGGTTCAAGGTTAGCTTGTTTACTACCTTACTGTCTGACCTCACTTGCTTATTGAGCTGTTATAAACACGGTCTGATGATTATTTCTTTCCCTTCTTTTTCCTCCTCCTCCATTGTTCATATGTTGGGTTTTTCGTTTTGTGCTCTTTTTAGGAGTTCTCCCATCTAGAGCAGTCCCTCTAAGATACCCTGTAGAGGTTGTTCCTGGGAGGCAAATTCCCTCAACTTTTGCTTGTCTGGGAATTGTTTAATCCCTCCTTCATATTTAAATGATAAACGTGCTGGATACAGTATCCTTGGTTTAAGGCCCTTCTATTTCATTGCATTAAATATATATCATGCCATTCTCTTCTGGCCTGTAGGGTTTCTGTTGAGAAGTCTGATGATAGCCTGATGGGTTTTCCTTTGTAGGTGCCCTTTTTACTCTCTCTGGTTGCATTTAATACTCTGTCCCTATCCTTGACCTTTGCCATTTTAATTATTATGTGTCTTGGTGTTGACCTCTTTGGATCCCGTCTCTTGCGCATTCTGTGTGCCTCCATAGTATGAGCAGCTATTTCCTCCCCAATTTTGGGGAAGTTCTCAGCAATTATTTCTTCAAAGACACTTTCTATCCCTTTTTCTCTCTTCTTCCTCTGGTACCCCTATAATGTGGATATTGTTCCTTTTGGATTGGTCACACAGTTCTCGTAATATTGTTTCATTCCTGGAGATCCTTTTATCTCTGTCTGCATCAGCTTCTATGCATTCCTGTTCTCTGGTTTCTGTTCCATCAATGGCCTCTTGCATCTTATCCATTCTGCTTATAAATCCTTCCAGAGATTGTTTTCCGTCTGTAATCTCCCTCCGGACATCTGTAATCTCCCTCTGGACTTTGTTCCTTAGCTCTTGCATATTTCTCTGCAGCTCTGTCAGCATGTTTATGATTTTTATTTTGAATTCTTTTTCAGGGAGACTGGTTAGGTCTGCCTCTGCAGATCCTTTCTCAGGTGTAACTATCTTGGACTGGACCAGATTTTTTTGCCTTTTCATGGTGATTGCAGTGGCTGTAGGCAGTTTGTGGGTGTGTCAGCTGGGAGAAGAAAGTCCTCTCCTGCTTGCTGGATGCCTTGCCCTTCTCCGCTGCCTGTGTCGGTTACCCTCACTCTTGGAGCAGCCACCGGGTTAGTCCCCTAAGCTGCTGTGGGCGGCGTGCCCGTCAGAGCAGGGCGGAGCCCTGCGGGGAGTGACAGGCACACCAGGTGCGCTTCTCCGTGCTAGCTGCGTCCCTGCCAGGCAGCTGTGTGGCAGCAGCGGCCTTTGGGTCTGTCCCGGGTGGCTGTGCGTTGGCCTGGGATTCCGGTCGTTTCCTGGGAGTGTGCCTGCTCCCTCTGGCTCCGTTGCCGGTGTGCGCGGGGCTTTTCTGCGTAGGCTTCTACTGGGCTCTGGCTTCACTGCTGCCAGTGTGTACGAGCTGCGCCTGAGCTGTTTAGTCGCGCTGCTGCAGGCTAGCCCTGCGGCACACGGATCTGCTATCAGTTCTTTCCAGTTCTTCCTGCTTTTTTCTCTCTGTTGTTTCTCTCCCAGTCTCCTGCTACTGGGCCTGTTTGTCGGGGTCTGTGCCAGTTGGAGGAATGACTGGCAGGCTGCCTAGTCCTGTGAGGGGCTTCAGAGCTGCACTGCCTCCGTTTAGGGCGCCTAAGTTTCCCTGGTACTCCCAGCTGCTGGGACAACTTTGTCCAGCTATGGGGTCCCTGTCTCTTTAAGACTTGCAGAAAGCACTCACTTTTCTTTTGTCTCAGGGGCGCCGGTTGCGGGGACCTGCCCACAGGTTTTGCTTTAACGTTACTCTAATATCCAGCACCCCGTGCACCTTGTGTCTGCATTCCGGGTGCGGATTTCCAGAGCTCGTTGTTTAGCCGTCATGGGCTTTCACTCCCTCCCTGTTCCTACTCGTTTCTTCCCTCCGGATTTTAGGGTGGGGGAGCGTTCTGGTTCTGGCTGGCCGCGGCTTGTATCTTAACCCCTTCATGTGATGCTGAGTTCTCACAGATGTATTTGTATCCTGGCTGTTGTACTGCATCCACTGGTATCTCTTTTAGGAATAGTTGTATTTATTGTATTTTCATAAATATATATGTTTTGGGGAGGACATTTCCTCTGAACTACTCAGTCCACCATCTTCCCGTGATCCCCGTCTTTAAGGTTTTTTATGTACAATGTCATGTCACCTGCAAATAGTGACAGTTTGACTTCTTCTTTACCAATCTGGATTTCTTGTATTTCTTTGTTTTGTCTGATTGCCGTGGCTGGGACCTCCAGTACCATGTTGAATAACAGTGGGGAGAGTGGGCATCCCTGTCTGGTTCCCGATCTTACAGGAAAAGCTTTCAGCTTCTCGCTGTTAAGTATGATGTTGGCTGTGGGTTTATCATATATGGCCTTTATTGTGTTGAGGTACTTGCCCTCTATACCCATTTTGTTGAGAGTTTTTATCATGAATGGATGTTGAATTTTGTTGAATACTTTTTCAGCATCTATGGAGATGATCATGTGGTTTTTGTCCTTCCTATTGTTGATGTGGTGGATGATGTTGATGGATTTTCAAATGTTGTACCATCCTTGCATCCCTGGGTTGAATCCCACTTGGTCATGTTGTATGATCCTCTTGATGTATTTTTGAATTTGGTTTGCTAATATTTTGTTGAGTATTTTTGCATCTACATTCATCAGGGATATTGGTCTGTAGTTTTCTTTTTTGGTGGGGTCTTTGCCCGGTTTTGGTCTTGGGGTGATGCTGGCTTCATAGAATGAGTTTGGAAGTTTTCCCTTGTCTTGCATTTTTTGGAAACCTTTAAGGAGAATGGGTATTATGTCTTCTCTGTATGTCTGATAAAATTCTGTGGTAAATCCATCTGGCCTCAGGGTTTTGCTCTTGGGTAGTTTTTTGATTACTGCTTCAATTTTGTTGCTGGTAATTGGTCTGTTTAGATTTTGTTTCTTCCTTGGTCAGTCGTCAAAGGTTGTATTTTTCTGGGAAGTTGTCAATTTCTTCTAGGTTTTCCAGCTGGTTAGTGCATAGTTTTTTGTAATATTCTCTAATAACTCTTTGTATTTCTGTGGGGTCGGTAATGATTTTTCCGTTCTAATTTAAGATTCTGTTGATATGTGTAGATTCACATTTTCTTTTTATAAGTCTGCTAGGGGCTTATCTATTTTGTTTATTTTCTTGAAGAACCAGCTCTTAGTTTCATTGATTTTTTCTATTGTTTTATTCTTCTCAATTTTATTTATTTCTTTTCTGATCTTTATTATGTCCCTCCTTCTGCTGACCTTGGGGCTCATTTGTTCTTCTTTTCCAATTTGAACAATTGTGACTTTAGACTATGCGTTTGGGATTGTTCTTCCTTCTTTAAATGAACCTGGATTGCTATATACTTTCCTCTGAGAACTGCATTCACTACACCCCACAGAAGTTGGGGTTTTGTGCTATTGTCATTTGTCTCCATGTATTGCTTGATCTCTATTTTAATTTGGTCATTGATCCATTGGTTATTTAGGTGCGTGTTGTTAAGCCTCCATGTGTTTGTGAGCCTTTTTATTTTCTTTGTTCAATTTATTTCTATTTTTATACCTTTGTGGTCTGAGAAGTTGGTTGGTAGAATTTCAATCTTTTTGAATTTACTGAGGCTCTTTTTTTCGCCCACTTTGTGGTCTATTCTGGAAAATATTCCATGTGCACTTGAGAAGAATGTGTATCTGCTGCTTTGGGTGTAGAGTTCTATAGATGTCTATTAGGTCCATCTGTTCTAGTGTGTTGTTCAGTGCTTCTGTGTCCTTACTTATTTTCTGTCTGGTGGATCTGTCCTTTGGAGTGAATGGTGTGTTGAAGTCTCCTAAGATGAATGCATTGCATTCTATTTCCTCCTTTTATTCTGTTAGTATTTGCTTCACATATGCTGGTGCTCCTGTATTCGGTGCATACATATTAAGAATGGTTATACCCTCTTGTTGGACTGACCCCTTTATCATTATGTAATGTCCTTCTTTATCTCTTGTTACTTTCTTTGTTTTGAAGTCTATTTTGTCTGATAGTGGTACTGCAACACCTGCTTTTTTCTCCCTATTGTTTGCATGAAATATTTTTTTCCATCCCTTGACTTTTAGTCTGTGTATGTCTTTGGGTTTGAGGTGAGTCTCTTGAGACCCACTCATATAGATGGGTCTTGCTTTTTTATCCATTCTGTTACTCTGTGTCTTTTGATTGGTGCCTTCAGTCCATTTCCATTTAGGGTGATTATTGAAACATATGTACTTACTGCTATTGTAGGCTTTAGGTTCGTGGTTACCAAAGTTTCAAAGGTAGCTTTTCTATCTTACTGTCTAACTTAAGTCTCTTATGAAGCGATTATAAACACAGTCTGATGATTCTTTATGTCTCTCCTTTCTTATTCCTGCTCCCCCGTTCTTTACATGTTAGGTGTTTTATTCTGTAGTTTCATTTGTTGTATTTTCAAAAATATATATGGTTTTGCGAGGAGATTTGCACTGCCCTACTCTTGCCACCATCACGCTTGCCAAATTTTGTTCTGAGTGATTTCTCTTGGTTGCAGTGACACTAGGGAATAGAGATGAGGGTCATTCAGGAGGGCAACGTCACAGATGGCAGGAGGCAGCCATTCCTGCCTAGGAGGATCTTTTCAAACTCTTCTTTATTTTTACACTGTGTATCAGTAATTCAATGATGATTACCAAGAGAAAATTCAAAACATGTCATAAGACATAAGACCATTTTTGTTACAAAGAGGCATTTTTCTTATCATAATAGAACCTCATACATAGTCCCTGGTTTATAGTTGACTCTTTAAAAGTATTTTCCAATACCTTTGAGCAACTTCATGTTTTGTAAATAAAAGAAAGTAAACAGAGTAAAGGACCATCCACAGTGATACTGCCAAAAATGGTAATCAGTTTGCTTTGCTCAAATTGGGTGCATTTGTGAATTTGCTGTTAGAAGAATGTAACATTAGGACAAATAGCCTCGTGGCATAGAATTCCTATTTGAGAGGGCTTGATGTGCACAAAATTAGAAAACAGGAGTCTATGGGAGATATATATCTGATGCTTCATTTCTTTGCTAGTTGAAGTGGTTGTTATTATCCTTTCTTGTTCCTTAAATCATTGTAAAATGGGGAAAAAGTTCAAAGAGCCTTTTATCTCTGCTTTAAGACTATTTGTCAGCTGAAGTACACGTCCCGTTAGTGTCGTGAGCAACTTCCAGAATCATCCCAGATGATCTGACAAAAGTTCCCTGTCTGGCAGTTACAGCCAGTTTTGGTTTCCTTTACTTTGTTCTATTTAGGAACTTTGAAAATTGGTTATTAACTCTTTGGTTACTTCAGAGATAATAGTTTTACTCACTAAGTACACATTTATTTTCCTGTTTGAATTTTTTCCATTATACTCCTTTAGAAATTAAAGGTCTTTGCAGACCACTCAAAAGATTCAGAGACTTTAGTTTTGTTGTTTTTTTACTTTGGTATCATTAAGCTACAATTAGATAAGCAACATTATGGTTACTAGACTCCCCCATAATCAAGTCCCCACCACATACCCCATTAGAGTCACTGTCCATCAGTGTAGTAAGATGGTATAGAATCACGGCTTGTCTTCTCTTTGTGGTACAGCCCTCCCCGTGCCCCCCTACATTGTGTCTGCTACTCGTAATGCCCCTTTTTCCCCCTTGTCCCTCCCTTCCCACCCCTCCTCCCCAGTCCGTTTCCCTTTGGTAACTGTTAGTCCATTCTTGGGTTCTGTGAGTCTGCTATTTTGTTCCTTCAGCTTTTTCAAAGCCTTTAGTTGTATAAGTGGCATTTGGGTATAATTATTTTATTTTTAAGCATATTTGGGGCAAATTATTTCTCATTTCCCATGTGCTGAAATTTCATCTGTTACAGATCAAGAATAATTTCTCACCTTTTCTGTAAGACTAGTTTAACAGGCATGTCTAATTTATTTTGAGTGATAAAGTGCTACTGTCATTATATCACAATAGTTATTAAATTTCAAAGCATTATCATAGTGATTATGATTACTATTGCAACTGGAGGCAGTCTTCTCTGGAACCCATGATTGTTTGTCTTCTTGGTTCTAGTGCAAGGTTTGGCAAAGCTTTATTTTTGAATTAAAGTTTATAGTTTTGCCATCATGGGAGAGTTTATAGAACATTGACCACATTGTTAGGGGGTACGTAGTCCGACTGATGAGAGTATCTGTTCACAATTGATAAGGAGCTTGTAGGGTACATTTGGAAAGGAGTGGTGTTGTCTGTTAATGTCTGACGTAATCACTAATTGGGAAGGGAGGGATTAGGATGTGCATAATTTATGCCATATGTTTGCCAGATCCACAAAAAGTCCCTACAGTGGTTATTTAGTCCTAGTTCAAAACTACTATGAGTCATTCTTACCATATTCCTTGTTAGAAAATCATTTCATCTTTCTTCAGTTACCTCCAGTGAGGAGCTTACTGCCTGCCTGAGATCCCAGTTTGTTGTTGGGCAGCTCTGTTAAAAATTCCCTCAATAGTATCTTATACCCTCCCATCCAGTACACTCTGTATATTGAATGTTCATGAAAATGTAATGTAAAGGGTTTCTGGCAAGGGTAAATTCTGAGGATATTTTTGGGTATCTTTTATCAACTTTTTACCCATTAAATTTTTTTTTTCTATTTCAAAATAGTTAAATATTCATAAGAAGTTGCCAAAATGGTACAGAGTTCCTGTGTAGTCTTCACCCAGTTTTCCCCAGGTAACATCTTATAAAACCAAAGTACAATAGCAAATGAGGAAATAGGTATTGATAAAATCCACAAATCTTATTCAGATTTCACCAGTTCCACATGCATTTGTGTGTGTATGTATGTGAGTGTGGTCTGTGCACCTTTACAATGTAGTTTTGTCTAACTACTACTATAGTCAAAATGTAGAACTTTTTTTTCATATCTGCAGAGAGCTCCCTCATAATACCTCTTTATGGTCATGTACTCAACCTTCTCCCCCCATCGCTAATCCCTGGCAACCACTAATCTGCTTCCATTCCTGAAAAATTTTGTTATTTTGAGAATTTTATATAAATAATATCATATAATGTATAGCCTTTGAGATTGGTTTTTCTCATGCACCATAATTCCTTTGAGATTCATCCAAGTTGTCACATGTAACAATAGTTATGCTATTTTTTAAATCGTTATTGATGTCTTTCCTTCGTGAGGGCACAATAGTATTTGTCTAACTATGTTAACATTTAAAATATTGTAAAAGCGATCAATTTAAACTTATAGAACTGCTGAATTTGAATTCAGTTGTTACACAGCACATGAAATCTCAGCTTTGACCATTTGTTGCTGAACTGTTAGGACTGATAAGGAGTGCAAGAGTGTCAGGACACTCCATTCTTTGTTTCTAACCAACCCTGGGATCACACGCTCATCGTTCAACCTCTTTGTGCCAGTTCCACTGAGAGCGAGAGCTGTCTACCTGAGAGGGTGAGTGTGTGGATGAAGTGGGACATAAAAGTCAAAGGTATAGATTTTTCTATACAATGTCAAACCAAAATAAACAAGGTACAGATGTTAACTGGGGTGGTATCTGGTGTAATGAGACTGACAATCAGTGGTGGTTTTTTTAAAAAAGAACTTGTTGAGAGGACCCTTAAGACAGCATAGTAGGAAGACAAGATGGAAACCTCTTCCCCCCTACACACAGAGGAAGCAACTACAGCAAATTCAACTAAACCTGAAAACGAACTGAAGACTGTAGACACCATCCATACCTGGGGAAGAAGAGAAGACCACACAGAAAAGGATTTAAAAAAGTGGCAGAGCTGTGACCCAGCGGGACCCCAGACCTTTCTCCATCCAAGCCCACAGGTGGGAGGAAGAGGAATGGAGCGGAGTAGGGCTAGGTGCCCAGGAGCTGCACACCTGGTTCTGGGGTCCTGGAGATCTCTGGGAACACGAGTCCACAATGCACTGGGTTCTAGTGACTAGCAGGACTGAACACTAGGGACAGCTGGAACACTGGGAGGCCGAGACACCAGCCACCTGTGGAGGACAGGCATGCTCTGCTCATCACACTAAGACCCAACAAGGGCAGCAGTTTGAAAGGCTTCCAGCAGTGGCAGGGGAGCCAGAGGGGCGAGTGTTGGATAGGACTGTGACTATAGGAGATAGGGCAGGTGGACAGTACTCCCCAGCCCTCCCTCAGCCCAGAGGGTTGTGCACTCTCAGGAGCTCTAGGTGCTCCATCTCCCTTGCTGGTGGCTCAGCCCTGACATGCCTCATTGCATGCCATCAAAAAACCAGCCACTTGGCCCAGCAGCATCTGACTTCGCTGCCTGGCAGGCACAGAGAGACTCTCCCAGCTTTCACAGCACTATTTCAGCCCAACTGGGGAGGCACCAGCAGAAGCCAGTTCTAAGAGCTCCTTTCTCCCCAAGGGTGGTCACGCCAGGTGTTACTCACCCTGCAGCTGCTAGGGGGTGCCCGCAGCACTTGCTGCTCTAGCAGGTGTGCACTGCAGTGGCGCAACTAGCTGCCTCTACTGCCGGTATGGCGTCCCACTGCCCAACTTGCTACTGTGCACATCGGGCTGCCCCTGCAAGCCTGCCAGCCCTTCCACCATGCCAGTTGCTGCCTCAGTGTGCCTGCACTCCTTCCTTCCACATAGCTTGCCACCACTGCTGAGCACCTGAGGGCTCCACAACTAGGTGACTTGCCACTGCTGCAAGCCAGTGTACCTTGCCATTGTGCAACTTACCCTGTGAGTGCCCTGCCCAGCCCATCAACTCAGAAGCCCTGCCATAGCTGCAGGGCAGGCCCTGCCAAAACGATCCCAACAGAAACCAGTGCTCTGATCACACAGGCCTGGCTGAGGCAAATCACCAGCCTCAGCAGACCAAGATAAACCACTGCTTTCAGACGGAAATGTGACCCCACCCATTGCCCACCAATAGCAGCTGGGACTCCACAGCAAAGGAGAACCAGGCACTGGAGAGGAAAGAGTACTGAGCTTCTGGGCACCACAGGATGCCTTCTTCATAAAGCCATTACTCTTTAGATCAGGAAGCATACCAGATACATCTAATACAAAGGAAGAAACACAGAAATCCTGACAAAATAAGGAAACAGAGGAATATGTTCCAAATAAAACTACAGGATAAGACACCAGAAAGAGGGATAAATGAAGGACATCATCAGTCTTCTTGATAAAGATTTCAAAGTAGAAGTCACAAATATGGTCACCTGCAGAAATGTATTAAAGATCTCAGGGAGGACTTCAACAAAGAGATACAAGAGCTGAAGAATACGGTAACTGAAATGAAACACAGAATGGAGGGAAGGAGTAATCGATTGCTGCAAGTAGAGGAGACAGCCAATGAGATGGAAATTAGAGAACAGGAACCCAATGAAGCTGAGGAACAGAGAGTAAAGAGGATCTCTAGAAATGGAAAAATGATAAGAGTTGTGTGATCAATCCAAATGAAACAATATTTGCATATAGGGGTATCAGAAGGAGAAGAGAGAGATAAAGGGGATAGAAAATGTCTTTGAGGAAATAATTGTTGAAAACTTCCCTGATCTGGGTAAGGAAATAGATGCTCAGGCCATGGAAGTACAGAGAGCTCCTAAAAAAAGAACCCCAGGAAGACAACACCAAGACATAAAATAATTAAAATGGCAAAGATGAAGGATAAGGAGAGAGTATTGAAAGCAACCAGAGAGAGAAAAAATATTACTTAGAAGGGAAACCGCATCAGCTATCAGCAGACCTCTTAGCAGAAACTTTACAGGCTGGAAAGGGCATGGCATGAAATATTTAATGTTCTGAAACAGAAGGACCTTCAACCAAGAATCTTCTACCCAGCAAGATTGTCATTCAAATTTGAAGCAGGGATTAAATAATTTCCAGATAAACAAAGGCTCAAGGAATTTATAACAACAAAACTAACATTATGGGATATGTTAAAGGGACTGCTTTAGATGGAAATGTCCCTAAGAATATGTATGTTTTAGTATGACATCTAATACATAAAGAATGGAGAAGGAAGAAGAAGAAAAAACGTACTTTTAGATTGTGTTTGAAATAGAGCAATCACCAACTTATTATAGACTGTTATATAGTCACGAAGCTATCCTTGAACCTTTGGTAACCAAAAACCTAAAGCCTCTAATAAATACACAGAAAATTAAAAAGAAATCCAATCACAACATTAAGGAAAACCATCAAATAACAAGAAAAGAGTATAAGAGAGGAAAAAAGGAATAGAGAGGAGCTATAAAAACAACCAGAAAACAATAAAATGGCATAAGTAGATACCTACCAATAATTACCTTACATGTAAATGGACTGAATGTACCAATCAAAAGACTAAGAGTGGCAGAATGGATAAACAAACAAGATCTATCTATATGCAGCCTACAGGAGACTCATTTCACATGACCCAAAGACATGCACAGGCTGAAAGTGAAGGGATGGAAGAAGACGTGTCATGCAAACAGTAGTAGAAGAAAAAAGCAGGAATAGCAGTACTTATATCAGAAAAAATAGATTTCAGAACAAAAAAAATAACAAGAGGCAAGGAAGGATATTACATAATGATAAAGGGGTCAGTCCAACAAGATGATATAACCATTATAAATATCTGTGCACCCAACATAGGCGCACCTAAATATGTAAAACAAACACTAAGAGAATTAAAGGGGGAAATAGATTTGAGCACTTTAGTGCTCAGAAAGTCTCATTGTAGGAGACTTTAACATAGCATCCACATCAATGGACAGATCAACCAGACAGAAAAGAAGGGAACAGCACTGAACAATACATTAGAACAGATGGACTTAACTGACATCTACAGAACTCTCCGTCCAAAAGCAGAAGGATACAAATTTTTCTTCAGTGTACATGGAATGTTCTCCAGAGTAGATCACATACTAGGCCACAAAAAGAGCCCCAGTAAATTCAAAAAGATTGAAATCATATCAAGCAACTTCTCAGATCACAAGGGTATGAAACTAGAAATAAATTACACAAAGAAAACAAAAAAAGCCTGTAAACACATGGAGGCTAAACAACATGCTTCTCATTAATCAATGAATCAATGACAGAAATAAACTAAAACAAATAAAACAATACATGGAGGCAAATGAAAAATATAACAGTCCAATATTTGTGGAGCTCAACAAAGGCCATTCAAAGAGGGAGTACATAGCAATATAGGCCTACTTCAAGAAACAACAAACCCAAATATACAGTCTAAACTCAGAATTAAAGAAACTAGAAAGAGAAGAACAAATGAAACTCAAAGTTAGTAGGAGAGACATAATAAAGATCACAGCAGGAATAAATAAAATGGGGAAGAATAAGACAATAGAAAAAATTCAGTGAAACCAATAGCTGGTTCTTTCAGAAAATAAAATAGATAAAACTCTAGCCAGACTTATGAACAAATAAAGAGAGTACACAGATAAAATAAGAAATGAAGAAGGAATAGTTACAATCGATACCACAGAAATACAAAGAATTATTAGAGAATACTGTGAAAAATTATATGCCAATAAACTGGACAACCTAGAAGAAATGGACAACCTAAAAAAATACAACCTTCCAAGGCTGACCCAGTAAGAAACAGAAAATTTCAACAGACCAATTACCAGCAAGGAAATTGAATTGGTAGTCAAAAAACTCCCAACAAACAAAACTCCAGATGGCTTCATAGCTGAATTCCACCAAACACTTAAAGAAGAGCTAAATACCCATCCTTCCTAAAGTATTCCAAAAAGCAGAAGAAGGAATTCTTCTAAGCTCATTTTGGAAAGCCAGCAATCGCTCTAATACCAAAACCAGGCAAAGACACTACAAAAAAATAAAATTTTAGACCAGTACCCCTGATGATTATAAATGTAGAAATTGTCAAGAAAATATTAGCCAACTGAATTCAAAAATACATAAAAAGGATCATCCATCATGACCAAGTGGGATTTCTTCCAGGGATGCAAGGATGGTGTAATATTCATAAAACAATCATTATCATACACCATGTGATCATTTCAATAGATGCTGAAAAGCATATGACAGAATTCAATATCCATTCATGATAAAACCAAAATGAGCCTGGAGGGTATGAGGGTATGTACCTCAACATAATAAAAACCATATATGAAAAGACCACACCTAACATCATATTTAATGGTGAAAAGCTGAAAGAAAGCTTTTCCTCTAAGATCAGGATCAAGACAAGGGTGCCCACTCTCCCCACTTTTATTCAACATAGTTCTGGAGATCCCAGCCATGGCAGTCAGACAACACAAAGAGATAAAAGGCATCCAGATGGGCAAGGAAGAAGTTAGACTGTCACTATTTGTAGATGACATAATATACATTGAAAACCCTGGACTCTATCAAAAAACTATTTGAACTAATAATTGGAAAGTTGCAGGATACAAAATTGATACACAGAAATCTGTTGCATTCCTATGTACTAACAATAAACTAGCAGAAAGAGCAATCAGGAAGACAATTCCATTTACAGTTGCATCAAAAAGAATAAAATGTCTGGGAATTAACCTAACCAAGGAAGTGAAAGACCTATATTCTCAAAGCTATTAAGACACTGATGAGAGAAATTAAGTAAGACACAAATAAGTGAAAGTCTGTCCCCTGTTCATGAATAGGAAGAATTAATATTGTCAAAATGGTCATCCTGCCCAAAGCAATTTACAGATTCAAGGCAATCCCTATAAAAACACCAATAGCGAGGAGCAGAGCCAAGATGGTGGCATGACTAGAGCAGCAGAAATCTCCTCCCAAAACCACATATATGTATGAAAATATAACAAAGACAACTCTTCCTAAAATAGAGACCAGAGGACACAGGAAAACATCCAGACCACATCCACACCTGCAAGAACCCAGCACCTTGCGAAGGGGGTAAGATACAAGCCCCAGCCCGGTGGGACCCGAGCACCCCTCCCACCAGATCCCGGCCGATGGAGAGGAGTCAGCAGGGAGGGAGAGGAAGCCCAGGACTGCTGAGCACCCAGCCCCAGCCATCTGGACCAGAGTGCAGAAACAGTGCATGCGTGGGGTGCTGGAAACTAGGGAAACAGGGCGGCAGGACTGGTGAGCGGGTACCTGAGGCCGACGCCGGAGAACAAAGAAACAGGAGCGGCCTTTTTTTTTTTTCTTTGGCAAGTGCTTTTTGGAAGTCTTAAAGGGACAGGGACCCTAATACTAGGGAAACAGGGAAGCAAGACCAGTGAGCGGATGCCTGAGACCAGCACCTGAGGACAAAGAAAATTGTGCGTGTCCTTTTTTTAAAAAAATTATTTATTTACTTTTTTTGTTGTTGTTGCTGTTGTTGTTTTGGTTTGGAGAGTGCTTTTTGTAAGTCTTAAAGGAGCAGGGCAGGACACTTAGTCCAGAGTCAGGGAATCTGGGGATCTCTGGGCACTCTAACCCCCTGGGCTTAGAAAGGAAGCACAGAGGCCCATTACAGAGATAAATAGTCTCCTGGCCGCTCCCCCTCTAACGGGGCTCCACCATTTTGGAGCAGCAGCCTGCGCCAGGCCACACCCACAGCAACAGCGGAGATAAACTCCATAGCAGCCGGGCAGGAAGCAGAAGCCCTGTCTGCACATAGCTGCCCAGGAAAAGCCACTAGAGGTCGCTATTCTCCCAGGAGAGGAAGGCCACAAACTAACAAGAAGGGAAGCTCTTCCAGCCGTCACTCGTACCAGCTCTGCAAACTATCTCTATCACCATGAAAAGGCAAAACTACAGGCAGACAAAGATCACAGAGTCAACACCTGAGAAGGAGACAGACCTAACCAGTCTTCCTGAAAAAGAATTCAAAATAAAAATCATGAATATGCTGACAGAGATGCAGAGAAATATGCAAGAGCAATGGGATGAGATGCAGAGAAAAATGCAAGAGCAATGGGATGAAATCTGGAGGGAGATCACAGATGTCAGGAAGGAGATCACAGAAGTGAAACAAACCCTGGAAGGATTTATAAGCAGAATGGATAAGATGCAAGAGGCCATTGAAGGAATAGAAACCAGAGAACAGGAACGTATAGAAGCTGACATAGAGAGAGATAAAAGGATCTCCAGGAATGAAACAATACTAAGAGAACTATGTGACCAATCCAAAAGGACCACTATCCGTATTATAGGGGCACCAGAAGAAGAAGAGAGAGGAAAGGGGATAGAAAGTCTCTTTGAAGAAATAATTGCTGAAAACTTCCCCAAACTGGGGGAGGAAGTAATCGAACAGACACCGGAAATACACAGAACTCCCAACAGAAAGGATCCAAGGAGGACAACACCAAGACACATAATAATTAAAATGGCAAAGATCAAGGACAAGGAAAGAGGCAGCTAGAGAGAAAAAGGTCACCTATAAAGGAAAACCCATCAGGCTAACATCAGACTTCTCGACAGAAACCCTACAGGCCAGAAGAGAATGGCATGATATATTTAATGCAATGAAAAACAAGGGGCTTGAACCAAGGATACTGTATCCAGCACGACTATCATTTAAATACGATGGCAGGATTAAGCAATTCCCAGACAAGCAAAAGCTGAGGGAATTTGCTTCCCACAAACCACCTCTACAGGGCATCTTACAGGGACTGCTCTAGATGGGAGCACTCCTAGAAAGAGCACAGAACAAAACACACAACATATGAAGAATGGAGGAGGAGGAATAAGAGGGGAGAGAAGAAAATAATCTCCAGACAGTGTATATAACAGCTCAATAAGCGAGCTAAGTTAGGCAGTAAGATACTAAAGAGGCTAACCTTGAACCTTTGGTAACCACGAATCTTAAGCCTGCAGTGGCAATAAGTACATATCTCTCAATAGTCACCCTAAAGGTAAATGGACTGAATGCACCAATCAAAAGACACAGAGTAATAGAATGGATAAAAAAGCAACACCCATCTATATGCTGCTTACAAGAAACTCACTGCAAACCCAAAGACATGCACAGACTAAAAGTCAAGGGATGGAAAAACATATTTCAGGCAAACAACAGTGAGAAGAAAGCAGGGGTTGCAGTACTAGTATCAGACAAAATAGACTTCAAAACAAAGAAAGTAGCAAGAGATAAAGAAGGACACTACATAATGATAAAGGGCTCAGTCCAACAAGAGGATATAACCATTCTAAATATATATGCACCCAACACAGGAGCACCAGCATATGTGAAACAAATACTAACAGAACTAAAGAGGAAAATAGACTGCAATGCATTCATTTTAGGAGACTTCAACACACCACTCACCCCAAAGGATAGATCCACCGGGCAGAAAATAAGTAAGGACACACAGGCACTGAACAACACACTAGAACAGATGGACCTAATGGACATCTATAGAACTCTACATCCAAAAGCAACAGGATATACATTCTTCTCAACTGCACATGGAACATTCTCCAGAATAGGCTACATACTAGCTCACAAAACGAGCCTCAGTAAATTCCAAAATATTGAAATTCTACCAACCAATTTTTCAGACCACAAACCTATAAAAGTAGAAATAAATTCTACAAAGAAAACAAAAAGGCTCACAAACACATGGAATCTTAACAACATGCTTCTAAATAATCAATGGATCAATGAACAAATCAAAATAGAGATCAAGAAATATATAGAAACAAATGACAACAACAACACAAAGCTCCAACTTCTGTGGGACGCAGCGAAAGCAGTCTTAAGAGGAAAGTATATAGCGATGCAGGCACACTTGAAGAAGGAAGAACAATCCCAAATGAATAGTCTAACATCACAATTATCGAAACAGGAAAAAGAAGAACAAATGAGGCCTAAAGTCAGCAGAAGGAGGGACATAATAAACATCAGACAAGAAATAAACAAAATTGAAAAGAATAAAACAATAGCAAAAATCAATGAAACGAGCTGGTTCTTTGAGAAAATAAAGAAAATAGATAAGCCTCTAGCCAAACTTATTAAGAGAAAAAGAGAATCAACACAAATCAAGAGAATCAGAAATGAGAATGGAAAAATCATGACAGACGCCACAGAAATACAAAGAATTATTAAAGACTACTATGAAAACCTATATGCCAACAAGCTGGAAAACCTAGAAGAAATGGACAACTTCCTAGAAAAATACGACCTCCCAAGACTGACGAAGGAAGAAACACAAAAGTTAAACAAACCAATTATGAGCAAAGAAATTGAAATGGTAATCAAAAAACTACCCAAGAACAAAACCCCGGGTCCGGACAGATTTACCTCGGAATTTTATCAGACACACAGAGAAGACATAATACCCATTCTCTTTAAAGTGTTTCAAAAAACAGAAGAGTATGGTATACTCCCAAACTCATTCTATGAAGCCAACATCACCCTAATACCAAAACCAGGCAAAGACACCACCAAAAAAGAAAATTACAGACCAATATCCCTGATGAATGTAGATGTAAAAATACTCAATAAAATATTAGCAAACAGAATTCAACAGTATATCAAAAGGATCATACACCATGATCAAGTGGGATTCATCCCAGGGATGCAAGGATGGTACAGCATTCGAAAATCCATCAGCATCATCCACCACATCAACTAAAAGAAAGACAGAATCCACATGACCATCTCCATAGATGCTGAAAAAGCATTTGACAAAATTCAACATCCATTCATGATAAAAACTCTCAGCAAAATGGGAATAGAGTGCAAGTACCTCAACATAATAAAGGCCATATATGATAAACCCACAGCCAACATTACACTGAACAGTGAGAAGCTGAAAGCTTTTCCTCTGAGATCGGGAACAAGACAGGGATACCCACTCTCACCACTGTTATTTAACATAGTACTGGAGGTCCTAGCCACGGCAATCAGACAAAACAAAGAAATACAAGTAATCCAGATTGGTACAGGAGTTAAACTGTCACTATTTGCAGATGATATGATATTGTACATTAAAAACCCCAAAGACTCCACTCCAAAACTACTAGAACTGATATCAGAATACAGCAAAGTTGCAGGATACAAAATTAACACACAGAAATCTGTAGCTTTCCTATACACTAACAATGAACCAATAGAAAGAGAAATCAGGAAAACAATTCCATTCACCATTGCATCAAAAAGAACAAAATACCTAGGAATAAACCTAACCAGAGAAGTGAAAGAACTATACCCTGAAAACTTCAAGTCACTCTTAAGAGAAATTAAAGGGGACACTAACAAATGGAAACTCATCCCCTGCTCATGGCTAGGAAGAATTAATATCGTCAAAATGGCCAACCTGCCCAAAGCAATATACAGATTTGATGCAACCCCTCTCAAATTACCAGCAACATTCTTCAATGAACTGGAGCAAATAATTCAAAAATTCATATGGAAACACCAAAGACCCCGAATAGCCAAAGCAATCCTGAAAAAGAAGAATAAAGTAGGGGGGATCTCACTCCCCAACTTCAAGCTCTTCTACAAAGCCACAGTAATCAAGAAAATTTGGTACTGGCACAAGAACAGAGCCACAGACAAGTGGAACAGAATGGAGACTCCACACATTAACCCAAACATATACGGCCAATTAATATTTGATAAAGGAGCCATGGGCATACAATGGGGAAATGACAGTCTCTTCCACAGATGGTGCTGGCAAAACTGGACAGCTACATGTAAGAGAATGAAACTGGATCACTGTCTAACCCCATACACAAAAGTAAACTCCAAATGGATCAAAGACCTGAATGTAAGTCATGAAACCATAAAACTCTTAGAGAAAAACATAGGCAGAAACCTTTTAGACATAAACATGAGTGACCTCTTCTTGAACATATCTCCCTGGGCAAGGAAAACAACAGCAAAAATGAACAAGTGGGACTATATTTAGCTGAAAAGCTTCTGTACACAAAAGACACCAGCAATAGAACAAAAAGGAACCCTACAGTATGGGAGAATATATTTGTAAATGACAGATCTGATAAAGGCTTGACGTCCAAAATATATAAAGAGCTCACATGCCTCAACAAACAAAAAACAAATAATCCAATTAAAAAATGGGCAGAGGAACTGAACAGACAGTTCTCCAAAAAAGAAATACAGATGGTCAACAGACACATGAAAAGATGCTCCACATCGCTAATTATCATAGAAATGCAAATTAAAACTACAATGAGATATCACCTCACACCAGTAAAGATAGCTGCCATCCAAAAGACAAACAACAACAAATGTTGGCAAGGCTGTGGAGAAAGGGGAACCCTCCTACACTGCTGGTGGGAATGTAATTTAGTTCAACCATTGTGGAAAGCAGTATGGAGATTCATCAAAATGCTCAAAACAGACCTACCATTTGACCCAGGATTTCCACTCCTAGGAATTTACCCTGAGAACACAGCAGTCAAGTTTGAGAAAGACAGATGCACCCCTTTGTTTATCGCAGCACTATTTACAACAGCCAAGAATTGGAAGCAACCTACATTTCCATCGGTAGATGAATGGATAAAGATGTGGTACATATACAGAATGGTATATTACTCAGCCATAAGAAGAGAGAAAATCCTACCATTTGCAGCAACATGGATGGAGGTGGAGAGTATTATGCTCAGTGATATAAGCCAAGTGTAGAAAGAGAAATACCAAAGGATTTCACTCATCTGAGGAGTATAAGAGCAAAGGAAAAACTGAAGGAACAAAACAGCAGTGGAATTACAGAACCCAAATATGGACTAACAGGTACCAAAGGGAAAGAAACTGGGGAGGATGGGTGGGTAGGGAGGAATAAGGGGGGGGGGACGAAGAAAGGGGGTATTAAGATTAGCATGCATAGGGGCGGGAGGGAGAAAGGGGAGGGCTGTACAACACAAAGAAGACAAGTGGTGATTCTACAACATTTTGCTATGCTGATGAACAGTGACTGTAAAGTGGTTTATAGGGGGGACCTGGTATAGGGGAGAGCCTAGTAAACATAATATTTTTCATCTAAGTGTAGATTAAAGATTAAAAAAAAAGAATGAAAAGGACGTTTACTCCTTGATAGTATAAAACTAATGGTTAATCAACGATTAATGCATGCTTTAAATATCCTTAATTTTAATCACTTAAAGGGTGTCAGATGATCGGCTATGGAGGTACACTTTTTTGATAATATTCCTTTCTCTTAAAAAAAAATAAAAGCAGTTCCTGTGTAGTGACCTCCAATGAGTTCTACA
This sequence comes from Manis javanica, assembly GCF_040802235.1. NCBI lineage: Eukaryota > Metazoa > Chordata > Mammalia > Pholidota > Manidae > Manis > Manis javanica. The sequence continues at coordinate 123,623,206 of NC_133163.1, forward strand.
CAATGGTATAAAGGGCATACCAAAGTGTGGGCAATGGGTCTGTTTGTGTTTATACAGAAGATCAAAGCCTAATTTGGTTACCCAGAAAATGAACTAAGATAAGATACGAAGAAGAACTTCCAACATCAGCACTGTCTGGAAGACTCATACCAGAAGATGATCATCAAAAAACCTCCACAAAGATCCAGGCGATGCTGCAGTTGTAGGTGCATCCATCCCACCATTTCCTGGACTTGCCATTGGAATGAAGAAGGAGTTATGTAAGCTGGCCTGTGCTTTCAGTAAAACAACAAATTTGACTGGATCTATACTGTTGGAACTCAACCAAGAATCAGGAGATGTGCAAGTTGTAGTGCGCCAAAATCTTATGACTACAGACTATCTATGGTTAAAAGAACATATAGGATGTGAACAGTTCCCAGGAATGTGTTGTTTTAATTTGTCTGATTTCTCTCTGACTGTTCAAGTACAGTTGGACAATATCCATCATATCATAGACAAATTTTCACAAATGTCTAGGGTGCCTAACTGGTTTTCTTGGCTTCACTGGAGATGGCTGGTAATTATAGATCTGCTTTGGTTATGTAACTGTATTCCTATTATGTTAATGTGTGTGTGCAATTTAGTTAGTAGTTTAAAACCTATACATGCTTAAGTTACTCTCCAGGAAGATATGTCAAAGAAATAATCAATCCTCCCATGTTTTCTTCCATCTGCTACATCTGTAGCTTTTCTTCCTCCTTCCTAATTACAACCCTTAAATAGAATTCCTGCCTCATATCGAATTTACCGAGTCTCATAATTCCTCCAAGTGGTTAAGATACCTCAAGACAAATACTGGGCATAGAAGCCACAGGGCATAAATGTGCAAAGAAGTATAAAGCTTAACTTTTCAAACAAATGGCTTCTCTCTCACTTATCAACTTTACATCTCCCTGTATGGCCCCGGAAGATGACTGGTTAGCCAGAGATGGGTAAGATTCCTCAAGGGAGGAACAACCTAAGACAGGCACAGTCACAGGGGGTCCATCAGGTGAGAAATTGGGGATCAACAGAGGTGAGGCTTAGAACCTCACCCCCCACCCCCTGTTTTGAGAGAAATCTTCTGCATCTGTGAATATTTTAATGCCTTTGTCTAGCTTGGATTAACACATAGTCTACAGGCACACACCTGATCATCTACAATTGCTCTCTTACAACACTAAACTATGTTTTCTACCTTTATCTTTATCTTCAGCATTTTATTAAAAATAAAAATAATAATAATAATAATAAAGGGAGAAATGTGGGATCAAGCATAAAAATCAAATGAATATTCACATTTCACCTGATTGTTTATAGTTCATGATGCGTGATCAAAACCGAGAGTTTCTGTGATGACTGCCCTTGTACTGTTCACCGTGTAAGAACTTATTCACTATGTAAGAATTTGTTCACCATGTAAGAACTTGTTCGTTATGCTTCAGAAGATTGGACACTGATGAGAATTAGGCTTGGGGTTGATTAATGATTGTGCATTGAGCATTGACTCCCCCATACAGAATTTTATTGTTGTTAACAACCATTTGGTCAATAAATATGAGATGCCCTTTCAAAAAAAAGAAAGAAAGAAAAGAAATAATGCAGATGAGATACTGGATTCTGAATTTATTCATAAAATAAAATTTTTGAAAAAGTGTAAACAAAAACAAAAACACCAATAGCATTTTTCAATGAACAACAAATAGTTCTAAAATTTATATGAAACCACAGAATACCCTGAATAGCCAAAACAATCCTGAGAAAGAACAAAGCTGGGGATATTATGCTCTCTGACTTCAAGCTATAGTACAAAACTACAGTAATCAAAACAATGTAGTATTGGCACAAGAACAAACCCATAGATCAATGGAACATAATAGAGAGCCCAGACATAAACCCACACATATATTGTCAATTAATATACAATAAAGGAGCCGTGAATATGCAGTGGGGAAAAGACAGCCTCTTCAGGAACTGGTGTTGAGAAACCCAGGGATCTACCTGTAAGAGAAAGAAACTGGATTACTGTCTAACTCCATAAATTTGAAATTTGAAATGGATCAAAGACCTGAATGTAAGACATGAAACCATAAAACTCACAGAAGAAAACGTAGGCAAAACTATCCTGAACATAAGGATGAACAATTTTTTCCTGGACTCATGTCTTTGGGCAAGGGAAGCAATGAAAAATGAACAAGTGGGACTACATCAAACTAAAAAGTTTCTGAACAGCAAAGGACATCAACAGAATAGGCAACCTACAGTATGGGAAAATATATTTGTAACTGATTTATTTAATAAGGGGTTAACACCCAAACTATATAAAGAACTCATACACTTCAACACTGCAAAACAAACAACCTGATTAAAAAATGGGCAGAGGTCCTGAACAAACATTTTTCTAAAGAAGCAATACGGATGGCCAACAGGCACTTAAAAAGATGCTCCACATCGCTAATCAGGGAAATGCAAATCAAAACCGCAATGAGATATTACCACGCCCCATTCAGAATGGCCACTGTTCAAAAGACAAGCAACAGCAAGTGTTGCCAAGGATGTGGAGAACTGGGAACCCTCCTACACTTTGGAGAGCACGTCAATTGGTGCAGCCATTGTGGGAAGCAGTATGGAGGTTCCTCAAAAAACTGAAAATACAACTACTATTCAACCCAGCGATTCTACTTCCAGGAATTTACCCGAAGAAAACAAAATCTTTAATCCAAAAAGATATATGCACCCCTATGCTTATTGCTGCATTATTTGCAATGGATACTATATGGAAGCAGCCTAAGTGTCCATCAGTAGATGAACGGATAAAGAAGATGTGGTACATATACACAATGGAGTATTATTCAGCCATGAGAGGAAAAGAAATCCTACCATTTGCAGCAACATGGATGGATCTAGAGGGTATTATACTCAGTAAAATAAGTGCAGCAGAGAAAAACAAATACCATGTGATTTCAGTTATTTGCGGAATATAATACAAAGCAAAAACAATGAACAAAACAGTAGTAGAGTCATAGACAATGAGAAGGGACTGGTGGGTACTATGGGTAGGGGTGGCTGGGTGAGGAGGTGGAGGGGGATTAAGGGGCACAACAATTCTCACTCATGAAATAGGTCGCTCATAAGGCCAGTAGTACTGCGTGGAGAGCACAGTCAACGAGTCTGTAACATTTTCCCATGTTATCAGGTAGCAGCTGTAGTAGTGGGGGTGAGGATCTAAAAATGTGGGTAACTTTTGACCTACTGTGTTGTATACTTGAAACTAAAACAAGGCTGTATATCAATAAAAACTTTTCCATAGTGAATATGTATTTTATATTTTTCTACTTATAAAAAATGCCTACTTACTCAAAGTTGAAATGTGACAGAAAGTAAAAACCTGCTGGACTGTTTATTTACTTATTAGTCAGTAATGAATTCATGGTGCTTTACTTTATGCTTTGAGTTTTAATCCAATACTACTTTATCATATTGCTTAAATCGTTACAGCTTTGGCCGTTAGGAGCTCTTTCAGTCGCCTCCTGTACTCCTTAGACATACCTCCATCGAGTTTTGTGGGTTTTTTTACCCTAAACACTTCCTAATTTTCTGATGCTACAAGATACTCTAGCCTTATCTTCTGTATTTTCTGCCACAAACGTAGAACCAGTCATTTTTCCAAGGAGCCTTGCTTCCTTGTATTCAAGAAAGGTGTTACAAACCAAGACCTGGGTGCTATTGTATTTTTCTCTTACTACTTTTTTTCACTCTAGTTCTGTTTTTTCCCCTCTTTTTTTCTTTCCTTGACCTCTGATAAACCAAGTGTGAGTTTTACCATGGCGTATTTAGGTTGGCGTATTAAATACCCATTTCCAACTACCTTCTCCCTTGGACATCTTTTAGCCAAGTTCGTCGTCCTGTGACACGATGCTGACCAGGGAGGTATAAGTACAAATCTCCTGGGAAGGGCTTTCTTTCCACGATCAAGTCAGTACCTGGAGGCAGGTGTCTTTGGGCTCCCCAGCTTTCCTCTTGTCAGCAAAATGGAATTGGTACCTGGATGTCAAGGCCGAGTGGGAAAGCAAATGCTAGGGAGTGCACAGTAGGGGGACAGAAGGGACCTGGGACTGTGATGGCATCGCTGACCCTCCGGTTGCACCTTCCCTGGTCTGTCCGGCTCCACACTTCTTGTTGCCTGAATAAAATAAAGTCCTGTGTATTTAAGCTATTATTACTGTTTTTCCTGTAATTGTGCAGCTGAATACCCAGTAATAGCCAATTCAAGTGTCAACTTGGTTGGCAAAATTATTACTAATTTATTTAAGAAATATTTGTTGAGTACTACCGTACGTAAAGCTGTATAATGTGGTGCAGAAAGAGAGGAACTCTCTTGGTATCATGCCTGTTCCCGCAGAATACAGGTTTAATAGCAGTACGCAGGACAGCATGATTACATGAGAATAATGAAAAACATACAGTAATATTTGTCATTTGCTTGGTCACAATTACCTGTCATCTGTCACTTTTTCTTGTTGTATTCTCTATGTCTGAAAATGGTTTTGCAATTTACTTAGTTCCAGAACAGAGGCGTAAGAATAATTCTAGTGCCTTACTTTTCTCTTAACTCTCCACATCCATTTGGTTACCACAACCTGTTTTCTTTTAAAATTTTTTCCCCATCTTCTTCAATTACTTTGTTCCTCCACCAATCTGACCCTCATACATTTCCCTCATATAGATCATTACAGCTGTTCATACCCAGAGCCCTTATCCCCAGTTCATTTCTCCCCACACCAAAAGGCAGATACAATCTTTCTTCTCTCCTCAGGAAAATTATGTATTTGCTTTGCATAGTCTGTTTGTGTAAAGTTCAGAATTGTTTCTCTTGAAAGCTCTTTGGGACTGACTCTGCGTAGCTGTCCAGCTTCGTCTCATGGCAGTGTCCCCACGCACAAACCGCCACTCAGGACACACCCCCGACTTCATTCCAGACATTTAAGTAATTCTGTCTTTTGTTGTCTGTGTCCTTATTTATCCCAGAACATTCCTTCAGCCAGAAATTCTTACTAACCCTTGCCTTTTAGTCCTTCAAGACTCAAAGCTAGCCTTTCAGAAGACCTTCCCTAAATCTCATACCATCCCCCTCAAAGATCCCTTAACTGTCTGTTATATTTAAAATACCTCTTAAGTTAATCTACTTTCTATCGCTGTTACCACTTTTTTTTCCTAGACGACCATCATCATAACCTATTTAAATGGTCTTTCTGCCTCTACATTGATAACTTCTGAAATACATTCTTTGCTCTGTATCCAGTGGTCTTTTCAAACTCCAGATGTGATATTATGAGGCCCTGTATTTAAAAATCCTTCTCTGGCTTCATGATGATCTTAGGCTACACACTAAAACTAAATGCTACCATGGCCTGCAATGTGCTGCGCAGATTAGTTCCTGTATCTCTAGACTCATCGTGCTTTCTTTTAGTTCTTTAAACATTCTTTGTCTTCTCCCATCTTAGGGCAGTTTGCACACGTTTCTCCAATCTGAAACATTTATCATTTAGGTATCCTTCTAATCTGGGATATCCCCACCCAGATCTATGTCAGATTTCTTTGTTGTATGTTTTACTTTGTCATTTGCATAAACTTACAGAGTTGAGTTGGTGGAGAGCGTAGAGTTGAATTCAGTTTCTAACAATAATTTTAGCCCCCATGTTTAAAAGTAGCTTTTCTGCTTCTATTCCTCTAGAAAGCTTAATTCTTTGTATACAAACAGCTCATTTCACTCATCCTATTAGATTCTTGTCCTGTCTGGACTTCATGATCAATTCTCTAAATATGGCTCTTGTAAGTCTCTTAGATGCTTTTGCTCAAACTCTTTTTTTACAGCCCAACTCATTGTTTCCCTCCAGTTTCTTAGTTTAGTTTTGTTTGTTTTGTTTTTCATGTTTTGGTGAGAAGCCCATAGAGAAAGTTAGCAATTATTTGCTTTGTTTAAGAAAGTTTTGAGTAGTATAAGCTCTGCTTAATGAGTACTTGACGAAGCAATGAATATCAGGGATTTTGAAGGAGTGATTCAGGATCAGCGTTCTATTCCTCACTACCCTTGCTCCTAGACCCAAACCTTACACAGCCAGAACTTGGTGTGATTTCGTGAGCTACTGACAAACATACAAGTTTGATCGTAAGTTCAAACATATGTTGCAAAGTCACAGACTCAAGAGTTGGAAGTGGCTTTAAAGACCATTTAATTCTAGTCCAGCCGTCTCTCTGTCCAGTGTCATCTGGTTTCTGAGTGTCCTCTGCTACTCACATATGAGATTGTCTTTGTTGAAACCTGCCTCCTTACAATTTTTAACCACTAGCTTTAATTCTCAGCACTGTTTGTGGTTTGATAACTCATGTGTTTGAAGACAGTTGAAGATAATTTAAGACAATAATTATATTCTCCCTAAATAGTTTTTCTCCAGAAGAATAGCCCCAGTTCTTGATATATTATGGCTTTTATCACCTATAATTTGAGTTTATAAAATTTTTGATTTTTGAATGTTTTGGATTATTTACCTCTGTCCCATTTCCATTAGTATAAATAATAAGGGTGATTGCAGTGGAACAAGTTGATAGGTTTTTATGGCAAATGCACAATACATAAAAGCAAATTAGTTGAGAGAGCCTATGAAATATAATTTGGTGTTTAGCTTACAGATCAGAAAAAGCTATGCAGACTTTTTTTGCGGATTAAAAAGGGGTTAGAGACAGTATATTTGAATGATAAGAACTAGTGTAGGTGATGATTTATCTGATGTATGACCACTTCTTCACTTTATTACACCATTACATTTTGTATATCACTGTCATTTCTCAGTCTATGATCAGCTGCTCAATTTTGTAAATATAATGTATCCAACATTTTGCCATCCAGGTCATACAGATTGTTGTTTTTCTAGAGCTGTAAAGGTATTCTGTTTTCCCTTGCTGAAAAACACACATCTGTCATCCATTACAACTTGTGCCACCCTTACGTGTCATTACTCCTGTATGCACAGAAGTGGTAGCAGCTGAACTTCCTATGAACTTCAAAGCCCTGAGACAACTTGTCAAGGATTTCAAAGGTTTCTCTTTTAACTTTATCTTACTGTGAGATAAAACCCCCGTATATGAGACAAGACACATTCATCTTTGTTAATGCCACAAACTTATGCCTTTCTAATCTTTTGCCACTCAAGGGCTAAAATATTAATGTCAAATAAAAATTATAAAATGACTTTATAACTATTTTATTTCCAGCAAAAACTGGAAAAGGAAGATTCTTCTTCTTTTACCTGATGTTTGTGGTTTTACTCATACTCTTGAATGCAAACATTTTCAAATGGAATCTTTCCAGAAGACAGCTTTTTTTGGATGGTTTTGATTTTGTTTTTTAAGCAATAAATCTTTTGCATGATGTCATCTTTTTACCAGTTTTGAGCAGAAATTTTAGTATTAATAGCATCTTCTCCAATCATTTAGCTTTTTTCTCTTCTGCCTCATTCTAATATTTGTTGAAAGGTGTAGGACCAGAAAAAGTCCTAGTGGAACATAAACAAGCATTTAATTAAAGGGTAACGCCTGTGGTGCTGGCGTATGTGAAGTAAAACAGAGATGCGTAGTCAGCCACAAGAGCTATTTACCGCTTCGCGAACCTCAGTGCCCATTGCCGTAAATATTATCACTGTTCTAAGACTTCAGAAAAGCAATGAAATATCAAAACAGATATTTCTCTACTGTTAAAGTATGGAGGCTTTTCATCCTAATAGAACTTTGTAATGAAGCTAATAATTGGGAAAGGCACATAGACCTGAAATTTTTAACTGGAGGGTGATCAGAGGAGATGTAAATATAAATGGGAGTGTACTGAAAATGAAGCAAGAAGGAAAAAGTTTGATCTTTACAAAAGTCTGAAATTATTCTGAGGAATAAGTCATGTAACAGTGCCATGTATTTATTCAGCACCTATTGTGGGGCATGGGCTAATAGTTCTTTCCATACATTATCTTTAACATTTGTAGCAACCCTGTATACTAAGTTGGTTCCAGTTTTAGAATGAGGACACAGAAAGTCAAAGTGATTGTCACACAGTTGTGTCTGATTACATCTGTACTCTCCATTATTTCAAACTCTTTATCAGATGAAAGCTTAAATTGAAATACTCATTTTTTTATATTCATTCTGCTAAATACCCATTAGTATACCTGAAAAGTTAAGTTGTGCTATGTTAATTCTTAAATCTTTAGCTTTTTATTTGTTCCAGAGTCAACATTTTTTAAGCAGCTAGTATATTCTTAACACTTGCTAAGTATTATGATGGCTGTAGCCAAACATGAAGACCCAGTCTTTCTGCCTCAAAGTTTGCCAACTGATAAATATTCCACCCTTATATATACAAAATTTTAAAGCAGAATCAAAGTGAGCAAGGCTCTTCTTTCCAATATTTTGTGACTGTTTGCTATACTCCATCCAAACTGTCCTCCTTCTGTTTAAATGAAATGCACACAAAAGCTAAAATGCACAGTCCAGTTGATAGCCATATGGTTGAGCTTACAAGGCCAAGTAAGGAAGGAGTTAATAGTCTGGTTGAAATGCTTTGATAGAGAGGAAATTGTGTGCAGTGAGAACCTGGAAGAGGTAGTTATCAAAAGTCTTCCTGAAGCAGGAGAGGTTTTACAGAAAACCTGTCTTTTGAGCCAAGACAAAGAAAAGCCGGTTAGTACAGAATCTAAGGGAAGGCTTTCCTTAGGATTCTAACATTTTTTACCCAAATATTTATATCAGTTGCTTATACTACTCTTTCCTTTGTAATCTACTATGATTCTGTAGGTCTTTTATTCTGATAATGTTTGCGAAAGGATCTTATGTTCTTTGTGAAAATGTCAGAAATAGAAGTTAAAAAATTTGGATTGTTGATATTATGAAAATTTGACAATCATCATATCCACGTCCCTCATTTTGCACAGAAAGAAGCCAAAGCCCAAATAAGCTATGAAGAGCTTAATGTCAGACACTGTAAGCACCAGACCTGGCACTTGGCTTGGTTTATAATGCTGTTTCTTTCCTGAAGCTCTAGTTGAAAAATGCATGAAGATTAGTGGTGGTTTAATAATAAAAAGTAACATATTTCTTTTCATTATTTTTCTTCTTTGGCTTTGGGAGAGAAGTGGTTAAAGAAATGTGAAGTAATGGAAATATCCAAGATGGAACATGGCCAATTATTTATTTAGGTAAAACATGTTGAACCTTTTGCTTCAGAAAGTTCATCTTTCTAAACTGGAGTCACTTAATTTCTGAAGATGTTTATGTATGTGCCATCTTCATAATGTACCATATAGTGTGAAGATGGTGAATTTTATTAAAAAAACGTATATTGTGAGATAATAGTGGCAACAGAACTTGTGAACTCACATTTATTCATATATTCTTCTTTTCGCTGGTTTTTTAACTGAAGTGAAATTGATGGGAAAAGCGTGAAGTTATGGAGAGTTTGGAATTGAGATGCCTTTGGTTGCCTGTGATTATCATAATATATTTCAACCTTGAAATTGAGCCCTGGATTACAGAGGAAGGCAGCTGAGACATAAGAAAATGCCAGAGAGACAAAATAACCTTTAGCTAGTCTATAAAAGAATGATTAAGCAGTTCAAAATGTAAATGCCAAATTCTATCACAAACCATTTCCTGGGATTTTAAATGATTGTAACTGTTTTTTTTTCTGGATTCAGAAATGCACTTCGGTTCTGAATGGCATAATTAACTATGGGATGTACTGTGGACCTTCTTGTAGTTGCTTTACCCAGGAGATAGAATGTGTGCAATAAAACCAAATAATTTCTGAAAAACAATGCAGAAGATGTAGGAGCAGAGGATGAAGGTATCTTCAGAATTCCCCTAGTTAAGTCCGAGGGACAGTTTCGACTTGAAGTGTTTAAGAGGTCTTATTGATCGTATCACTTACTCCTTAAAACTCTGACGAGTCATTCCTCCTTCACCTTTCTTAAAATGCTCAAAAGAAATTCAGGACTGAAAAAAGAATATGGCTAAGCAAAAATGTATATGTAACTTCCATTACAGTTAGAGCAAAGCAGGTGGTGCCATATATACTAATCTTTGCTAGTGGCAGTAACCTACTGTGTACATCAAATGAAGACGTTACGTTATTTGTAAGTCTCTTTGTTGTTCTAAAATTCATATAAAGACCCTCATCTATTGCACTAAGTCCCATTCATTCTCTATTAAAGCACCCTATCCACCAATCAGATTAATTTTCTGAAAACCCTACATTATCAATTCCTTTGCCTTCTTGTGGGTCCTCATTACATATATAAATGAGTCCAAACTCTGGCTCTAACTACGTTTCCTATCCCTCTTTATGAATCTTTTTCTCTGGCCAGTTTTGTTTAATTTCCTTCAGCTTTGCTGGGTGCACTCTAAATTGTTCCATGTCCCTAATAAAATTTTGTCAACTGACTTAATTTCTCTGGAATTTAGATTGCTTTAGGAAGGATGGCCAATTTGATAGTATTAATTCTTCCTGTCCATGAGCATGGGATGTGTTTCCATTTATTGGTATCTTCTTTAATTTCTCATATTAGTGTCTTGTAGTTTTCAGAGTGTAAGTCACTTCCTTGGTTAGGTTTATTCTTTAGTATTTTATTCTTTTTGATACAATTGTGAATGGAATTGTTTTCCTGATTTCTCTCTCTGCTAGTTCATTGTTAGTGTATAGGAATGCCACAGATTTCTGTGTATTAATTTTGTATCCCACAACTTTGCTGAATTCAGATATTAGATCTACTAGGTTTGGAGTGGATTCTTTAGGTTTTTTTATGTACAATATCGTGTCATCTGCAAACAGGGTCAGTTTAACTTCTTCCTTGCCAATCTGGATGCCTTTTATTTCTTTGTGTTGTCTGGTTGCCGTGGCTAGGACCTCCAGTACTGTGTTGAATAGAACTGGGGAGACTGGGCATCCTTGTCTTGTTCCCGATCTTAAAGGAAAAGCTTTCAGCTTCTCGATGTTAAGTATAATGTTGGCTGTGGGTTTGTCATATATGGCCTTTATTATGTTGAGGTACTTGCCCTCTAAACCCATTTTTTGAGAGTTTTTATCATGAATGGATGTGTTGAATTTTGTCAAATGCTCTTTCAGCATCTATGGAGATGATCATGTGGTTTTTGTCCTTTTTGTTGATGTGGTGGATGATGTTGATGGGTTTTCGAATGGTGTACCATCCTTGCATCCCTGACATAAATCCTACTTGATCATGATGGATGATCTTTTTATGTATTTTTGAATTCGGTTTGCTAATATTTTGTCGAGTTTTTTTGCATCTATGTTCATCAGGGATATTGGTCTGTAATTTTCTTTTTTTGTGGTGTCTTTGCCTGGTTTGGGTATTAGAGTGATGCTAGCCTCATAGAATGAGTTTGGAAGTATTCCTTCCTCTTCTATTTTTTGGGAACCTTTTAGGAGAATGGGTATTAGGTCTTCACTAAATGTTTGATAAAATTCAGTTGTGAAGCCATCTGGTTCAGGCATTGTGTTCTTAAGTAGGTTTTTGATTACCAGTTCAATTTCATTGCTGGTGATTGGTCTGTTCAGATTTTCTGTTTCTTCCTTGGTCAGCCTTGGAAGGTTGTATTTTTCTAGAAAGCTGTCCATTCATTCTAGGTTATCCTGTTTGTTAGCATATAATTTTTCATAGTATTCTCTAATAATTCTTTATTTCTGTGGTGTCTGTAGTGATTTTCCCTTTCTCATTTCTGATTCTATTTATGTGAGTAGACTCTCTTTTTCTCTTGATAAGTCTTGCTAGGGTTTTATCCATTTTGTTTATTTTCTTGAAGAACCATCTCTTGCTTTCATTGATTCTTTTTATTGTTTTATTCTTCTCAATTTTATTTATTTCTGCTCTAATCTTTATTATATCCCTCCTTCTACTGACTTTGGGCCTCATTTGTTCTTCTTTTGCTAGTTTCATTAATTATGAGTTTAGACTGCTTATATGGGGTTGTTCTTCTTTCCTGAGGTAGGCCTGTATTGCAATATACTTTCATCTCAGCATGGCCTTGGCTGCGTCCCACAGATTTTGTGGTGTTGAATTATTGTTGCCCTTTGTCTCCATATATTGCTTGATCTCTGTTTTTATTTGGTAATTGATCCATTGGTTATTTAGGAGCATGTTGTGAAGCCTCCATGTGTTTGTAGGCTTTTTCCTTTTCTTTTTGGAATTTATTTCTAGTTTCATACCTTTGTGGTCTGAGAAACGGTTTGGTACAATTTCAATCTTTTTGAATTTACTGAGGCTCTTTTTGTGGCCTAGTATATGATCTATTCTTGAAAATGTTCTATGTGCACCTGAGAAGAATGTGTATCCTGCTGCTTTTGGCTGTAGAGTTCTGTAGATGTCTGTTAGGTCCCTGTGTTCTATTGTGTTGTTCAGTGCCTCCGTGTCCTTACTTCTTTTCTGTCTGGTTGATCTGTCCTTCAGAGTGAGTGGAGTGTTGAAGTCTCCTAGAATGAATGCATTGTGTTCTTTTTCCTCTTTTAATTCTTTTACTAGTTGTTTCACATATGTGGGTGCTCCTCTGTTCAGAGCATAAGTATTTATAATGGTTACATCCTCTTGTTGGACTGACCCCTTTATCATTATGTAATGTCCTTCTTTGTCTATTGTTACTTCCTTTGTTTTGAAGTCTATTTTGTCTGATACAAGTACTGCAACGCCTGCTTTTTTCTCTCTGTTAGTTGCATGAAATATCTTTTTCCATCCCTTTACTTTTAGTCTGTGTATGTCTTCCGTTTTAAAGTGAGTCTCTTGTAGGCAGCATAAAGATGGGTTTTGTTTTTTTATCCATTCAGTGACTCTATGTCTTTTGATTGGTGCATTCAGTCCATTTACATTTAGGGTGATTATCGATAGGTATGTACTTACTGCCATTGCAGGCTTTAGATTCATGGTTGCCAAAGGTTCAAGGTTAATTTCCTTACTATCTAAGAGTCTAACTTAACTCACTTAATATGCTGTTACAAACACAATCTAAAGGTTCTTTTCTTTTTCTCCCCCTTTTTCTTCCTCCCCAATTCTTTCTATGTTAGGTATCATATTCTGTATTCTTTGTCTGTCCCTTGACTGACTTTGGGGATAGTTCATTTCATTTTGCATTTGCTTAGTAATTAGCTGTTCTACTTTCTTTACTGTGGTTTTATTACCTGTGGTGACAGCTATTCAACCTTAGGAACACTTCCATCTATAGCAGTCCCTCCAAAATACACTGTAGAGACAGTTTGTGGGAGGTAAATTCTCTCAGCTTTTGCTTATCTGGAAATTGTTTAATCCCTCCCTCAAATTTAAATGATAATCTTGCCAGATAGAGTATTCTTGGTTCGATGCCCTTCTGCTTCATTGCATTAAATATATCATGCCACTCCTTTCTGGCCTTTAAGTCTTCTGTTGAGAAGTCTGTTGTTAGCCTGATGGGTTTTCCTTTGTATGTGATCTTATTTCTCTGTCTGTTTTTAATAGTCTGTCTTTATCCTTGATTTTTGACATTTTTATTATTATATGTCTTGATGTTGTCTTCCTTGGGTCCCTTGTGTTGGGAGATCTGTGCACCTCCATGGCCTGAGAGACTATCTCCTTCCCCAGATTGGGGAAGTTTTCAGCAACTACCTCCTCAGAGACACTTTCTATCCTTTCTCTGTCTCTCTTCTTCTTCTGGTATCCCTTTAACGTGAATATTATTCCGCTTGGATTGGTCACACAGTTCTATCAATATTCTTTCATTCTTAGAGATCCTGTTTTCTCTCTGTGCCTCAGCTTCTTTGTATCCCTCTTCTCTAGTTTCTATTTCATGATTGTTTCCTCCACCGTATCCAACCTGCTTTTAATACCCTCCATTGTGCTCTTCAATGATTGGATCTCTGTCTGGAATTCATTCCTGAGTTCTAGGATATCTTTCCCTACCTCCATTAGCATGTTGATGATTTTTATTTTGAATTCCCTTTCAGGAAGAGTCATAAGGTCCATGTCATTTAAATCTTTCTCTGGAGTTATATTAATTTTACTTTGGATCAGGTTACTTTGGCATTTCGTATTTGTATATGGCGCCCTCTAGTGTCCAGAAGCTCTATGCTCTGGAGCTGCTCAGTCCCTGAAGCAATGTCAGGGGTCGCAGGGGGGTCGTATTGGTGCCTGGGGGTAGGAAAGTGTCCTGCTTCCCGGCTGCTGTGCCTATCTCCACTACCTGAACCAGTGGGCCGAGCACACAGGTATAAGCTTTTGTCCCAGAGCAGCCGGATATGGATCCCTGCTTTCCACAACCAGCTAGAATCTCAGTCTCTCCAGGAATTCTGCCTGTTAGCTTTCCAACCCCGTAATCACGTGAGTATCATGAAAGCACCGTGAAATGTAGGTTTGTGCTCATAGCGCAGATCTACGGAGCTAGGTATTCAGCAGTCCCAGGCCTTCCACTCCCTCCCTGCTCCGTTTCTCTTCCTCCTGCCACTGAGCTGGGGTGGGGGAAGGGCTTCGGTCCTGCCAAGCCATGGCTCTGGTACGTTACCCTGTTCTGTGAGGTCTGCTCTTTTCTCCAGGTATGTGCAGTCTGGTGCCATCCTCTTTCTTGTTGCTCTCTCAAGATTAGTTGCACCAACTATATTTTCTAATTGTATACTATTTTAGGAGGAATGCTCTGTCTCTCCTCTCATGCCACCATTTTTAACCCATCTCCCCTCCTCCACCCATTTTTTAATCAGGTTATTTGCTTTTTGGGTGTTGAGGTGTGTGAGCTCTTTATATGTTTTGGATGTTAACCCCTTTTTCCTTAATAACATTTTGAATAGTGTATTGTATGGTAGATATTCAATAAATGTTGGCACTTATTTTATTCAGCTGGAAAGCATCTGATTACTTAGAGATTTTGTTTTCTATTTTATCTAATTCTGTCACTTTACAGGAAATATTTTTAAATTTTATAATTTACTATGTATTAGACACTGTTATAAATACTTTATACAGGTAATCTGATTTTATCTTTAATATAATCCTATGAGGATGGGTTTTATTATTTCCATTTTGTATTTGAAGGACCTAATGATAAGAAAGATTGAGTGACTTGATAAACTTTTTACACATCTGTGTAAGTGCACAATTCATTCTCTTACCCAACACTGATGACCTATTTTGTGTTTAGACAAAAAGTCCATTTGAACATCTCCTAATCTTGTTCAATTGTGAGAATTATTCTAATCCAAAGGTCCTGGTTTATACTACATTCTGCATGGTCGGTCTTACGTGTATTAGCATAGTAATTGGACACTTCTTCTTAACAGTAAGGCTTTATTTAGTTCTTTTTATCTTTCTGGTCCATTATTTCTTCATTTTTCTGTTAATATTTTACATTAGATGACTACTAAATTAAGGTTCTAAAATACTGTAAATTTTTTATTTTTCAAAACTCAAAAACACAGTTTCTTGGAGTCTGCTAATAAAGTTTAGAGATCCATAGGAAACATGACTCATGAATTTCATGACTCAATTGAAATCATATGCAAAATATGATGCATGTGTATGTTGTTCTGAGGATTTAGATCTTTCATCAGATTCTCATAGTTTTATGTACTTCAACACTCATCTTCCACCCAAAAGGTTAAGAACTTTAGCTCTGGAAATATTTTTGCCTAATATAATGAGCTACATGCTTCATGCATTTCTATCCTAAGTAGTTTTCTTTAATGAAGGTATTGTTACTCATTGAAAGTAGCTTTTTGAAGTATGATTACTTTTTGGCTACTTAAACCTGTAATGTTTTCTAAACTTTAGTTGGTTACTTTATCACTTAACAAATCCATTAAACAGAATGAGTAAAAGTTTGACTCTGTCTTATGGTAAATTAAGGAATGCTCCATTTTAAAGTATGGTTCAAATGACCTTCACTAATCCATATTCCCCACTTTGCATATTCCTGTAGGAAAAGAATATTTGAGGTCCATCTATAAGGAAGGAAAAGGCAGTAATAACATAATGCCTACAGTTGGAGCCAGTTAAACTGGGTTTGTACTTTTCATAATGTAATGTACTTATTCTAGTTTTAAGTCCTTTTTTGTCAGTCTTATGCCTTATTCCAGTAGCAAATCTTTTAATTTTGAAACTTGCCTTAGTGTGGAAGAGACAAAGATGAATAACACTTAGTCTTTCCAGAGTATTTTCAGTGTCTCTGTAAATATCAAAGACAAAATGATAAAAAACCAGGTAACCATCTCAGTTTCAGATAAGAAGGTTTAAGAGGTTTGGTAAATTGCTCAAGGTGGAAAGCTCTAGATAGTCAAGCTGGAATTCAAAACTTAGATTTGTTTACTCCAAACCACATTTGCTTTCCATTACATCACAATGGTGCTTATTTTATTTAGGTTAAGTTATACAACTGCTGATAGGTGAAATTGAGGACCAGAACCCCATGCATTTAATTTAAGGAATCTTTCTGATAAAGATAAAAGGAGAGGAAAGCATTCTCTATTTCCCTAAAGTTAGGAGATTAGAGAAGGGAACTAATATTTGTAGAGCACTTAGTATGTGCCAGAAACTGTTATAGGGCTTTAACATGAGCTAGCTCATTTAATTTACAATAACCAATTGACATAGTTGGTATTATCCCTGTTTTAAAGATGAAGAGACTGAGGCTCAGAGAAATAAGTAAATTACCCAAGATCACATAGCTAGTAAGTTACAAAGGCATAATTAAAACCCTTTATTGGGAACGTTAGAAAAGGCTTATTACATCATGTTTTTTTACTTAAAATTGAGTATCACATAAACCAAACTAATAGCTGGACAGGTTGATCTAAGCTCCTTTTGTTATTAGTATCATTTATAAACATTGTTATTGGACTATTAATAGTTAAGTCATCTTTGCCAAAGTAATGTTTACATCTTTTTAATAAGCTTTTCATTGTAACTGGTTTGTAAAGGTAATTGTTTAAGCTGTGGTGAAGAGAGATTTTAAATTCACAAAATAGTGAACAATATCGAATGATACAAGGCATTTTGAGAGTCAGGCAGGTCTGAGTCCTTCCTACTCCCAGCTTTCTTACTGACTTGTATGATCTATAAGTCTCTTTGCCAGCCTTTCATCTCATTTTGTGAAACAAGAAGGTTGAGTTAAACAACTATAAAATCCTATCAGTAAGTAAGTTTTTTATGTGCTTCAAATGTAAATATCAAAGAATTTTTAAAGATGGGAGTCTTCAGAGATCACCCATCTGAATCCACCCATATGACATATGAAGAAACAGATGCTCACATTTGTATGACACTTAAAAACATGTAAAGCTCTTTCCACTTCGTACATTCCTCGCCACAATCGTGTAGATTAAATATCATCCTCCTCATTGTACAGATGAGCACATTTAAATGGTCCTCAGCCCCAAAGCCGGATGCGGACTGTGTGACTATGATTCTTTACCTAAAGTTTACCGTATTTTTTTGCTTTAGTGGGATTAATTACATCTTTGTGATGTAGTCCTATTGAGTGAGAATTCAATGATTCATGAAACAAATCCAGGCAGGAAAAACATTTTCCAGTATAAAAGTAGTAAAAAGTACAGCAGTGTGAATAGCAGAAACAAAGGGAAGAAGGTAGCAAAAACTAGGGTCTACAAGCTAATTTAATCTTTGTTTTAATTTATTTCTGCATTAAGAGGAATTCTTATATTTAGTGTTCTTACATTTATCAATAATGTACTATTCAATTGCATTAATTATCCTTAAAAATAGTTCAAAGATAAATCATACTTCATAGTAAACTATTCATAAATTGTAGATGAGTGTAGAACTTTAGTTAATTCAAAAGCATATCCTAATGAACACATATGTATGGGAAGCTAAGCTGTACCCACAACGATTCTAACTGTTTCATTGCCTTTAGGACGTGTATTTTCTCTCCTGTTTCCACTTTGTAGTTGTGGAGGTATCGCTTGGAAATTACCTGTCTCCAGGTCAGTGGTCTTGCTGTGCAGAACAGAAAACAGCTTTACCTTGGTAACTTTGTAAACAATATATATAAATTTTTATTAGACAATTATCTCAAAACCAATATATGAATGTAAGCAGTTTTTCTTTTACATTCTTGATCTCCAAATTGTCCTTCTTTTAAGAGGAGCTGATTTTCCAGATCCCATGGTATGATGTTTTCTCTGTGGATAAGAAATTTGATCATTAAAAGGTTCCTATTTTGTTTCATATTAAAGTTTAAAAGACATATATAAACTAATTATGAACTACTCTATAGAACCAGTAAGTGGAAGGAGGATCTCCCATGTGGTTCTATCAAATAAGGAAGACAATAAAGAATGGAGTAAGTGTACAACAAAATTTGAAAGCAACATTAGAAGATTTGACTTAGAGAGGAAAAATATTCTTCCTGAAGTCTTTTTTCCTTATGAGCCCTCTTAAAGATTCTCTTGCCCAGCTACTGATATTCTTTCCACATGCCCTTCCCTACAGAGCTCCCCTCACAGCCCACTCCCATTCTCACACTATCACAGATCCGTAGGGTTCAGGGAAATGCTGTTTGAGGTAGACTTCAGTGGGCCAGTCTTAAGTCTCAGATTTTTCTGTCCTTCAGACATACTCAGGGGTGTTTTCAGCCACTGCTTTAAGATTGTGTAAAGGAAAATAACAGTAGCTGATCATTTAGCTTTTGTTTTGAGATAACTCAGGAGCTAGTGTCCCAGAAACGCACCAGGGGGTGCTGGATATTAGAGAAACAGAAAAGCAAAACCATCGAGTAGGTCCCCGCAACCGGCGCCACTGAGACAAAAGAAAAGCGAGTGCTTTTTGCAAGTCTTAAAGGGACAGGGACCTCACAGCTGGACGAAGTCATCCCAACACACACACCCAGCACCTGATAATCTGGGGAACTC
The DNA here is from genome assembly GCF_040802235.1 of Manis javanica. NCBI lineage: Eukaryota > Metazoa > Chordata > Mammalia > Pholidota > Manidae > Manis > Manis javanica. The sequence continues at coordinate 123,642,167 of NC_133163.1, forward strand.
AGAGCAATCTAACCCCCTGGGCAGCAGCACAGCTCTGAGGACGCTCATGGTGATAAGCAGCCTACCAGTCATTCCCCCAACCGGCGTGGACCCCAAAACACCAGCCCAGTAGTGGGAGAGCAGCAGCACGTGCCAGGGGAGGTGGTGCGAGAGAGGCCCAGGAGTGGGCTGTATGAGCCCGCGGTGGCGGTGGCCAAGCGGCCCAGGGCCGACCTGCGTGGGGCGGTGGTGGCAACAGAGTGGCCCTTGCGAGCCCATGGTGGCGACACCTGAGTGATCCGAGACTGGCCCACATGGGCCGGCAGTAGCAGTGACAGACCAGCCTGCATGAGCCCACAGCACTGGCGCTGGAGGGGGCCGGAAGTGGCTTCTGCGAGTCCGTGGTGGCAGCGCCAAAGGGGACTGGGAGCGGCCCATGCGAGCCTGCAGCGGTGGTGACCGAGTGGCTTGGGAGTGGCCCATGCGCACCAGTGGTGACGGTGATGAAGGGGCCTGGGAGAGGCCCGCACGAGCTCACAGCAGTGCCAGAGGGGCCCAGGAGCAGCCTGCGGTAGCTGGTGGCAGTGGCGGAGGAGCAGCCCAGAAGCAGCCACACCCCCAGCAGCTACTCAGCCTGGTGCATGGCCGCCCAGGCAAGACCCAAAGGTCGCTGTTGGCACACAGCTGTCCGGGAGGGGTGCTGCTTTTGCGGGAGAGCGCACCCAGTGCACCTGCCACTCCCCACAGGGCTCTGCACTACGCTGACAGAGACCCTGCCCACAGCAGCTTAGGGGATTAACCCAGAACCTACTCCAGGAGTGTGGGTAACTGATGCAGCGGAGAAGGACAAGGCAAATAGCAAGCAGGAGAGGACTTTGTTCCCCCAGATGACACACACGCTATGGGCCTACAGCTACCTCTATCACCATGAAAAGGCAGAAAAATTTAGTCCAGTCCAAAATAGTCCAGACAATCCCTGAGAGAGGGCCAGGGGAGATAGATCTAACCAATCTCACCAAAAAAGAATTCAAAATAAAGGTAATAACCATGCTGATGGATCTTCAGAGAAATATGCAAGACCTAAGGGATGAAGTCTGGAGGGAGATGACAGAAATGAAACAATCTCTGGAAGGTCTTAAGAGCAGACTGGATGAGGTGAAAGAGACTGTTAATGGAATAGAAATGAGAGAACAGGAACACAGAGAAGCTGATGCAGAGAGAGATAAAAGGATCTCCAGGAATGAAAGAATATTAAGAGAACTGTGTGACCAATCCAAAAGGAACAATATTCACATTATCGGGGTACCAAAAGAAGAACAGAAAGAAAAAGAGATAGAGATTGTCTTTGAAGAAATGATTGCTGAAAATTTCCCCAAACTGGGGGAGGAAATAGTCTCTAAGACCACGGAAATACACAGAACCCCCAACAGAAGGGACCCAAAAAGGACAACACCAAGACACATAATAATTAAAATGGCAAAGATCAAGGACAATGACAGAGTATTAAAGCCAGCTATAAGGAGGAAAGAGGTCACCTACAAAGGAAAAACCATCAGGCTATCATCAGACTTCTCAGCAGAAACCTTACAGACCAGAAGAGAATGGCATGATATATTTAATGCAATGAAACAGAAGGGCCTTGAACCAAAAATACTGTATCCACCATGATTATCATTTAAATATGAAGGAGGGATTAAACAATTTCCAGACAAGCAAAAGTTGAGGAAATTTTCTCCCACAAACCACCTCTACACAGTATTTTAGAGGGACTGCTCTAGATGGGAGCACTCCTAAGACTAAATAGATGTCACCAGAGAAAATAAAATCACAGCAAAGAAAGCAGACCAACCAAATACTAACTAAAGATGAAAAATAAAATCAATCACTAACAAAAGCAGTCAAAGGAAATACAAAAGAGCACAGAAAAAAACACCCAACATATGAAGAATGGAGGAGGAGGAATAAGAAGGGAGTGAAATAAAGAATCACCAGTGTTTATAATAGCTCAATAAGCGAGTTAAGTTAGACAGTAAGATAGTAAACAAGGTAACCTTGAACCTTTGGTAACCACGAACCTAAAGCCTGCAATGGCAATAAGTACATATCTTTCAATTATCACCCTAAATGTAAATGGACTGAATGCACCAGTCAAAAGACACAGAGTAATAGAATGGATAAAAAAGCAAGACCCATCTATATGCTGCTTGCAAGAGACTCACTTCAAACCCAAAGACATGCACAGATTAAAAGTCAAGGGATGGAAAAAGATACTTCATGCAAATAACAGGGAGAAAAAAGCAGGTGTTGCAGTACTAATATCAGACAAAACAGACTTCAAAGCAAAGAAAGTAACAAGAGATAAAGAGGGACACTACATAATGATAAAGGGCTCAGTCCAACAAGAGGATATAACCATTCTAAATATATATGCACCCAACACAGGAGCACCAGCATATGGGAAACAAATACTAACAGAATTAAAGGAGGAAATAGAATGCAATGCATTCATTTTGGGAGACTTCAACACACCACTCACTCCAAAGGACAGATCCACCGGACAGAAAATAAGTAGGGACACAGGCACTGAACAACTCACTAGAACAGATGGACCGAATAGACATCTATAGAACTCTACATCCAAAAGCAACAGGATACACATTCTTCTCAAGTGCACATGGAACATTCTCCAGAATAGACCTCATACTAGGCCACAAAAATAACCTCAATAAATTAAAAAAGATTGAAATCCTAACAACCAACTTTTCAGACCACAAAGGTATAAAACTAGAAATAAATTGTACAAAGAAAGCAGAAAGGCTCACAAACACATGGAGGCTTAACAACATGCTCCTAAATAATCAGTGGATCAATGAACAAATTAAAATAGACATCAAGCAATATATGGAAACAAATGAGAACAACAACACAAAACCCCAACTGCTGTGGGACGCAGCGAAGGCAGTCTTAAGAGGAAAGTATATAGCAATCCAGGCATATGTAAAGAAGGAAGAACAATCCCAAATGAATAGTATAATGTCACAATTATCAAAATTGGAAAAAGAAGAACAAGTGAGGCTTAAGGTCAGTGGAAGGAGGGACATAATAAAGATCAGAGAAGAAATAAATAAAATTGAGAAGAATAAAACAATAGAAAAAAATCAATGAAACCAAGAGCTGGTTCTTTGAGAAAATAAACAAAATAGATAAGCCTCTAGCCAGACTTATTAAGAGAAAAAAAGAATCAACATACATCAATTGGTACTGGCACAAAAACAGAGCCACAGACCAGTGGAGCAAAATAGAGACTCCAAACATTAACCCAAACATATATGGTCAATTAATATCCAATGAAGGAGCCATGGACATTCAATGGGGAAATGACAGTCTCTTCAACAGATGGTGCTGGCAAAACTGGACAGCTGCATGCAAGAGAATGAAACTGGATCACTGTCTAACCGCATACACAAAAGTAAATTTGAAATGTATCAAAGACTTGAATGTAAGTTATAAAACCATAAAAGTCTTCGAAAAAAAACATAGGCAAAAATCTCCTTAACATAAACATGAGCAACTTCTTCTTGAACATATCTCCCTGGGTAAGGGGAACAAAGGCAAAAATGAACAAGTTGGACTATATCAAGCTGAAAAGCTTCTGTACAGCAAAGGACACCATCAATAGAACAAAAAGGTATCCTACAGTATGGGAGAAAATATTCATAAATGACAGATCCGATAAAGTGCTGACATCAAAAATATATAAATAGCTCACACACCTCAACAAACAAAAAACAAACAATCCAATTAAAAAATGGGCAGAGGAGCTGAATAGACAGTTCTCCAAAGAAGAAATTCAGATGGCCAACAGACACATGAAAAGATGCTCCACATCACTAATCATCAGAGAAATGCAAATTAAAACCACAATGATATATCACCTCACACTAGTAAGGATCACCACCATCCAAAAGACAAACAACAACAAATGTTGGCAAGGTTGCGGAGAAAGGGGAACCCTCCTACCCTGCTGGTGGGAATGTAAATTGGTTCAACCATTGTGGAAAGCAGTGTGGAGATTCCTCAAAATGCTCAAAATAGAAATTCCATTTGACCCAGGAATTCCACTTCTAGGAATTTACCCTAAGAATGCAGCAGCCCAATTTGAAAAAGACAGATGCACCCCTATGTTTATCGCAGCACTATTTACAATAGCCAAGAAATGGAAGCAACCTAAGTGTCCATCAGTAGATGAATTTATAAAGAAGATGTGGTACGTATACATGATGGAATATTATTCAGCCATGAGAAGACGACAAATCCTACCATTTGCAACAACAGGATGGAGCTAGAGGGTATTATGCTCAGTGAAATTAGCCTGGCAGAGAAAGACAAGCACCAAATGATTTCACTCATATGTGGAGTAAAAGAGCACAGAAAAACTGAAGGAAGAAAACAGCAGCAGAATCACAGAACCCAATAATGGACTAATAGTTACCAAAGGGAAAGGGACTGGGGAGGATGGGTGGGAAGGGAGGGATAAGGGGGCGGGGAAGAAAGGGGGCCTTATGATTAGCTTGTGTAGTGGGGGTGGCACGGGGAGGGCTGTGCAACACAGAGAAGATGAATCGGGGTTCTGCAGCATCTTACTACGCTGATGGACAGTGACTGTAATGGGGTTTGTGGGGGGGCTTGGTGAAGGGGGGAGACTAGTAAACATATTGTTCTTCATGTAATTGTAGATTAATGATACCAAAGCAAGCAAACAAACAACCAAAAACCTAATAGCTATGAAAATTGAAAACTAATCTACTCTGTCTGAATTAAGATTATAGAATCCTTTGGGTGCATAGAAATATTTTGTATTCCATGTTAAATGTGAGCACATAGAAATATTTTGTATTCTGTGTTAATTGCGATATAATAAAAATTTAACAGAAACATGGAATAGGAGTCAATTTTAGAATAGGGAGAGGCTTTGTAGTTCATTTAATTATCTCCTTTCATTTTACAAAGAGAAACCAAGGGTGAGACCTTAACTGCATCAATTAGGTAGTGACAGTAGCAGGACTAGAATATTCTTTCTTTTATCTATCAAATATTAGAGGTGGAACTTGAAAAATTGTGGAAATTATGGTTTTTATTATTAGTTCAATGTATTTTACACAAGTAAAATTAACTTTTAATTAGGCGAGCTTTAACACCTGCCCCATTCGTGTAAACACCACTGCAAACAGTTCACAGGTAATGTCATCACACCAGAGAACTCCTTCCAGCTGTTCCTTTTTGTTCAGAAACTCTCCCTGCACCTAACAGCTAGCAAATATTGACGACTTTAGTTTTGCCTATCTCAGAATGTCATCTAAACGGAACTTGTCACTCTGAACTCTTCTGTGTGTGGCTTCTTCCAGCTTACTATTTTTGAGATTCATGCACATTGTATGTGTCAGTGGTTCACTCTTTTTAAAAAAATTGCTGTGTAGTATTCTGCTGTACAACTACATAACCATTTGTTTAGTCATTCACCTAAAAATGAACATTTAGTTGTTTCTAGTTCTTACCTAAGTATTTATCATTCATAATAGTCTCATGTTCTTTTAATTGTCTGTAGAATCTTTGGTAGTGTTTGACCTTTCAATCCTAATATTGATCATTTCCGTCTTCTCTCAGTCAGTCTAGCTAGAGGTCCGTTAATTTCATTTGTTTTTTTCTTTCCAAAGAATCGTTTTTCATTGATCTTTCTGTGTTTTAGTTGTCTATTTGATTCTATTCTTTGTTATTTTTGTACTGTCCAATTACTTTGGTTTAATTTTCTCCTTTTTTCCCTAGTTTTTTTATAGTAACACTTCAAAAATTGATTTTAGGCCTTTTCCTCCCAATATAAACATAGAAAACTATAAATTTCCTCAAAGCACCTTTTTCGCTATATCTCAACAATTTTGATAGGTTGCATTTTCATTTTCATTTGTTTCGAGATATCTTCTAATTTTTCCTTGTGATTTCTTATTTGCACTTTGGGTTATTTTAGAAGGATGGTGTTTAATTTCTAAATGTTTAGGAACTTTCCAGATATCTTTGTTACTGATTTCTCATTTAATTTCATTGTGATAAGGGAATGTGCTGTGTATAGTTTCAATTCTTTTAATTTGTTAAGACATTATTGACTTCGCAGGTGATCTGTCTTGGTATGTTTCATGGGCAGTATAAAAATTTATATTTTGCTGTTATCTGTAAATATCGATTCATTTGAGAGTGCTGTTCAAATCTTCTTTGTCTTTGCTGCACTTTCAACTTACATGTTCTTTCAGACACTGAGAGAGGAATGTCGTCACGAACCGTATATTTGTACTTGTTTGCTTCTCCCTCAGTTCTGTCAGTTTTTGCTTCATACATTTGTAGTTTGTTCTTACTTATATATACATTTAGAATGATCCTATCCTCTATATGAATTGACCTTATTATTATGAAAGTCCCTCATTATCTCTGATAATATCCCTTGTTTTATCTTCTATCTTGTCTGATATAAATAGGGCTAGCTCAGCTTTCTTAAGGTTTTTGTTTGCATGGTGAATATTCTGTCCTTTTACTTTTAACCCTTTTCCTTTCATGTGGGATTCTCGTAGATAGCATATATTTGATCTTTCTTATTTATATGTCTTTTAATTGGAGTATTTAGACAGTTCACATTTAATGCATTTAATAATGTGTTGTTTGGGTTTAAATCTACCATCTTCTTTTCCATTAACCCTTCCTTTGAATTAATTATGGTTTTGGATTCCATTTACTCTTCTCTATTGGCTTATTCCCTTATTGAAATTTCCTTGTCCTACCTCTTCATTTTTTTAGTAGTTGCTGTAGGATTTATCACATGCCTCTTTAACATACTGCATTCTACTATCAAATCATATTATACCTAAAATATAAGTACATATATATGTGTGTGTAAACTTATTACACTCTACTAACAAACAGTATTATTCCTGTAATATAATTACATATATTTATATCTATCTATGTGTGTGTGTGTCTATAAATAAAATATAAGGCCTTTACAGCAGTGTTCTTCCATTTTTACAGTCACTTTTTTCTCTCTGAACTTCATTTTGGATAGATTATATTGCTGTGTCGTCAGGTTCACTAATCTCTTTTTTCTCCAGTATATAAACTACTTATCTGATGAATTTTTCATTTCAAATATTTTATATATGTATATAAATAGCTGGAAGTTCCTTTCTAGCTCTTTTTTTATATACCCCTCCTCTTTTTTCACGGTGCCCCTGTCTCATTCTCACGTCCCAGTGTGGAGCATGCCTCGAATAGTGTCTGCCCGTTGATTCCATCATGCTCGTCATTTCTGGGTGTCTCTCTCTGTTGACTGATAATTTTCTGGTTATATGTCACATATTCCAGCTTATTTGTATGTCCAGTAGTTTTTAATTAATGACAGGGATTTGTGAATTTTACATGTTGAGTTCTTGATTTTGTGGTATTCTTGTAAAGAATATGGACACTTTCTTGATAGGCATTTCACAGCATTTATCAGTCTGATCCTTTCGAGGCTTTCGAGGCTCTCAAGCTCCCTTCGGGCTGGCCTGGAGTAGCTTTTATTCTGGGGCTACTTTTTCCCTGTTTCTATGGTCACTACTGATTTCCTTGTACATTCAATGAGGTTTTTTTACTTCTTGCTCAAGGGTACTTGTTGAAATCTTGTCCCCATGTCACCTCTGAGAATCTTCTGTCTGACAACTCCCTGGTAATTTTCTTAGAAATTCTTCTTGGCTGCTCTCAAGAAATTTAAGTTGATATACAGGTTTTTATTTAGTTAACTATTGAAGGGAACCCTCACTTAATACTGGAAGTCTTTCCCTCCTCTCTGGAGCTCTGCTCCATAAATTCTAGCCACTCTGGCCTCTGTGTACTTTTTTCTGTCTTGTCAAGTCAACAGGATTGCCAGACTCGGTTCGGGCTCTCCCTCCCTGTACCAGCTTGGAAAGTTGCTTCCTGGCTGAGAGCTGTGGGTGCCGGTAGGGCTCATCTTGTTTGTTTCCCTTTTTCTCAGGGATCACAGGCCTGTGTTGACTTTATCCAAGTTGTCCTTTTCTATACTGTGTTCTAACTGTTTGCAGTGGAAGGATTATTCTGGACCTGTTTATTCCCCCATGGCCAGATGTGGAAGGTAAATTATTCCAGAATGAATTATAATGCTAACAACTTTAGAAAATTCTGACACTCTCAAGCAAATACTTTTTACCTAATATTTAACCAGTGATTTAGCTTTTTCCCAGTATTGTTATAAATGATCATGTATTGACTGTAGGAACTATTACTTATTCAGTCTTAAATCAGAAACTGACCCAAAGAAGATGATTTATCATATCTTATCAATTTCACAAATCAGGAAAATGGACTTTTGAGTATAGAGAAATTTTCTTCATATATTGGGATAGTCATCCTAAATGTAAAATTATTACTTAACATTCATGAGAAACATGAAAGACTAAATTATATTGAATAAGGAGTTAAACCATTTGATCTAGTCTTTTAACATATAAATCCTGTCATTTTAGAGTATAACCATATTGAGTATACTTCATATCAGGAGCTGGCAAACAACTGTAAAGGGCCAGATAATGTATATTTTAGACTTTCTGTGGGCCATGTGGTTCCTATCACAAGAATTCAACTCTGCCTTTCAAGTATAAAAACAGCCATAGACAATACATTAAAAAATGGGCTGTGTTCTCATGAAACTTTACTTATAGACAAGAAATTTCAAATTTCATTCAATTTTTACATCTCAAAATATTGTTCTTTTGATTTTTTTTCCAACTGTTTAAAAATATAAAAACTATTATTTCCTTGAAGGCCATACATGAACAGATGGCTGGGTAGATTTAACCCATGGGTGATAGTTTGACAGTCCCTGCTCAATATGATTAAAAAGCTTCCAAGTAAGCTTTAGGATTCCTAGTGGACTGTTGTGTTTTAATTCTAAGTAATGCTCTTATTTGAACTATTCCTTACTACTCCACCAAATAGTAAAGTAAATAAGATCACAAAATACTGAGCCCATAGGGCTTTAACAGATTTTTTTAATGTCAGAGTTTATATCAGAGATTCCTCAGCCAGTGGGGAATTGGGGCTAATGTTTAATTTATCTTTATTCCCAAACTGTCATCTTTTCTCTTTTTAATTATTCAAGGTTAAGTTCTTTCTTTCCTGTTTTATTTAAATATGTCTATTTTATTAATGTCCAAAAATTATCACATATGTCTGCATCCTGAATTTAATTATTTTGCAATGAAGTTGCCCTTCTAATCATGATCAGAAAGTCCCCCAACCCTATGCCATTTTCAACTTCATTCTGTCCCCACTTACAAGATCTAGAGATTTCTTCTTCTTAGCACACAGTTTAGACTACAGCCTCTTCTCTTCATTACATTGCTTCTATGATGTCTTCCATGTAACCCCTGTTAGCCAGTTTGAACACAAAATATTTTCCAAAGTATGTTCTCTTTTTCTTAAAGCATATAGTATATTCTGCTTTTTCTTAAAACACATAGTGTATTAGACTTCCACAGAAGACATTCTGGAGATGTGATAGGATCTATTGACACATTTCTTTTCTTTTTCTTTGGTAGTAATTCAAAACTTGTACAAGTTGTAAGAATAGTACAGATAATTTTTCCTGAATCATTTGGGAGTAAGTTGCTGACATAACTATCACTTCCGATTAGAGCGTAAGTATTATATGAAGACATCTTCCTATGTCACTAGGATAAAATAATCACAATCAGGAAATAAGTGTTGATAGATTACTACCATCTAATCCACAACTCCATTTGAGTCATACCAGTTGTCCTAGAAGTCAGTGGTGAAAATCCCCAGAAAGGAGGGAAATTAGGGACTCTAAAATTTGGGTATGTATTCCTTTTAACTCCTTGGCTAATACCTAAGTTCAGCTATGTAGAGGACACTCCATAGAGCCTGATGGAAAGTAATAGCTGACATGGGAAACTGAAGTGATATATCTGATTGAATTTGGAGTTTGAGTCCCACCAAGCATATTAGGGTTTCTGTTGAAATTTCAGAAGCATTAATAGAAGTAACACCATTCAAGGTGAAAGGGACTTATTCTAGGAATAAGGGCAAAACTGAAACATATCCTCCCTAGCAAAGTGTAAAACCAAGCATCCACAAGTTTGAGATTATCAGCCAGTATTTTAATTGCCTATGAGAAAAAAAAATCACACTTCAAATGAAGATATCAATATATACAGTTTCCGTAACATATTATCCATGCTGTCTAATATACAATAAAAAATTATTAAGCGTGTGAAGAGAGAGAAAAGTACACCCACAGTTAAGAGAAAAAACAGTTCAGCTGTCAGGAGACAATAACTTTAAATCAGCTATTATAACTCTGGCTAAAAACTTAAAGGAAAAAGGGGACATAATAAAAATATAATAAATGAAAATGTAAACTGAAATAAGAAGGAAATATAGGCCGCAGAGAGAAGTGGGGACTGTTATCTTTTAAAAAGAAAAAGAAAATTGTAGAACTAGAAATACAATACCTGAAATGAAAAGTTCACAGGATAGACCTAACAGCAGAAGAGAGAATGCAGAAGCAAGGACCTTGATCGAGAGAACATACCCTGCTTAAAAAACGAAGAGTGAAAAAGATTTTTAGAAAGAACAGAACCTGAATGACCAGTGGGACAACAAGCAGGCAGACTTACATATATTGAAATAACAGAAGGCAAAGAGAGAATGTGGGAGAGAAAAAAATGTTTAAGGAAATATTGACTGAGAACTGACCAAATTTAGCAAAACACTAAGTTACATAGCCAAGGAGCTCAGTGAATCACAAGAAGAATAAGTGAAAGGAAAAAAAATCTAGACACATAAGTCATACTCCTGAAAATCAAAGATAAAGAGAACATCTTGAAAACAGCCAGAAAATAAAAGAAATATTATTGTTACAGAGTAATAATAATAATCACAGATGATCTATGAGAAGAATAAAGACAAAAACTATGGAATGACATTTTTAAAGAAGTGTAAGAAAAAATAAAAACCTTTCAATGCAGAGTTTTATATCCAATGATAATATCATTCAAAAATGAAGGTAAATCCAGATAATTTCAGATAAACAAAAACTTAATTCACTGTCACCACATCTGTAGTACAAGAAATAAAGGTTTTTAAATTGAAGGCAGTGATATCAAATGAAAACTCTCAGTACAGGAAGAAATGAAAACCAGGAATATAAATATAAAATGCTTATCTTTTTTTTCCATCCTGTTAAAAATGTAAGACCCAACTATATCCTGTCTAGAAATTACATATCTAAAATACAAAGATTTAATTAAACACTGTTTATGCTCTTCATCTCTTACATTGTTGGGTAAGTTTTCAATGGCCATATTACAATGGAATACCTGCAAGTTCAAGAATAAAGTATTGAGAAAAAGTAGTTTTGGAGTCTGAGAGGAAAGGAATGCCTGAATTATATAGGAGGATAATAGAACACTACATTAGGAAAAAATAAGCAGATCTGGGTTTTCATTTCAGTTTTGCTACTAACTAAACACCTGCCTGTGGGAAGTCACTTCACATTTTTATCACTATGTATTTTTCTACATTACCAATATTTGTATACCCAAATGTTTGATTTTTCATATTAAAATTTTAAAATATTGGCATAAATTGAAATTTTCTTCTCTAAAGACTCATCTTTTAGGGGGAGAAAGATGGATTTTGCTACTATGTATGTGATCCTGGGCATCATCATTCCATCTGTATGTTGGTGGTAAATATTTATATGTATTTTTGGGGGGGGGTAATATTTATCTTACATACCACTTAACACCACACAAGGTGGTAGATATAAGCACTGTAAGAACATCACGTTGTTTTCATCATAAGTAACCCAGCTGTGTTGGCGTTTGATATTGTTCTGGTGCACAAACAAAAACTTTCTTTCTAAGATGCTTTTCTGTTACTTTACAATTCATTGAAAAGTTCAATTTTATATTATATGAGATCAGGAGTCATTTAAAGGTAATTACGTTTACCTTTCACTGTCTGCTTAACTCTTCTAGTTATTTTCCATGTATTTGTGTTATACAGAAAACAACTAGAGGTTGGGCCAGTTTGAACATACATGTATGTGGTGCCCAAGATTCAGAAATAGATAGAAAGGAATATAGTCATTTAATTTTAGGTGGTATTTTATATACCAAATTATAAATATATTTCATACTAGAGCCAAAAGTAAAACAAGGGGCTAGAGAAATTTCATTTGGTGATATCTACTTACATATTTTACAAAGGCTGTATCAAAGTTAGACTTCGTGGCTTTTAGAATTGAACTTTTATAAAGGTGAAGTAGGGTTTAATATTTCTCATTCAATTAATGCTCTTGTATTTCAACTGAAAACAAAGTGTACAAGGACAATCAAATGAAATCTTAGAAAATCTCAGGTGCATCAGTGCTAGTTTGATTTCTTGTAAATTACATGTTTCTTTGGTATGACATGAATAATTCTTGAGTGTGGGAGATGTCTATCTGTTTCTCCACCTAATAAGGAATTACTTCTTAAATAAAAAAATCTAATTAAAATGTTCAGTGAGGGAGAAATTAAGAATATCCTAAAGGAAAGAAAAATACCCAATATATTTAAAACCAGCTTAATCTCTAGCTCTATTTTCTTTTTACTCTTGCAGTAAATATTGCTATCTTCAGAAAGTAAGTTAAGGACTTAGAGGAAAGGAAGAAAGGACATTCATCTTGGAAGAAGCCAAAGCACTTTGAAAATTTTAAAGAATGTAATGATAGCTGATAAATTCATTTTTGTCACCATAATAGATGAAGTACTTCAAATTTAAATGGTAACCAGAATTCTCTTATCATGGTACATTTCCTCCGAGAACTTTAGATGACTAGAAAGGAATTCTTTTCAAGTTTAAGTATTTACTTTAGGAATACCAAAGTATAAATAAAGCCTATAATTTTATAACTCACATAGGTCAGGTTTTTCATTTCGGCCCTTGATGTTTGATCCTAATATTATTCAAAAGAATTGTATTTTAATGAGGTTATGAACTTCTTAATTTAGAAACAGATAAGTTTATTTGAGTAAGAATATGGCATAATGCTAGTACACTTATAGGTCCATCATTCACCATTTTTTTCCTTTCAAAGAAATAACCGAGGTAACATACATGGTAGAGGTCTTTTAATCTTGTATTTCTTGTTGCTTTTTACTCTCCTTACTTGATTTCTGGTCTCAGGATCATTTTCCCTTCATTTTTGACATCTTGTTATTTAATCTTTATGTTCTCCTTTGCCCCTTATTTTTTTTTTTGTTTGCGGTCTTATAGGCTTTTGTTTTGTGTTTTTATTTTAATATCATTAATGTACAATTACATGAGCAACATTATGGTTACTAGACTTCCCCCATTAAGTCCCCACCACAAACCCCATTACAGTCACTGTCGATCAGCATAGTAAGATGCTATATAATCATTACTTGTCTTCTCTGTATATACTGCCTTCCCCGTACTCTCAGCCCGCTATGTTATGTGTGCTAATCGTAATGCCCCAGTTTCCCCCTTATCCCTCCCTTCCCACCCATCCTCCCCAGTCCCTTTCCCTTTGGGTAGCTATTAGTCCATTCTTGGGTTCTGTGAATCTGCTGCTGTTTTGTTCCTTCAGTTTTTACTTTTTTGTTATACTCCACATATGAGTGAAATCATCTGATACTTGTCTTTCTCCATCTGGCTTATTTCACTGAGCATAATACCCTCTAGCTCCATCCATGTTGTTGCAAATGGTAGGATTTGTTTTCTTCTTATGGCTGAATAATATTCCATTGTGTATATGTACCACATCTTCTTTATCCATTCATCTACTGATGGACACTTAGGTCTCTTCCATTTCTTGGCTATTGTAAATAATGCAGCAATAAACATAGGAGTGCATATGTCTTTTCAAACTGGGCTGCTGCATTCTTAGGGTAAATTCCTAGGAGTGAAATTCCTGGGTCAAATGGTATTTCTATTTTGAGTTTTTTGAGGAACCTCCATATTGCTTTCTACAATGGTTGAACTAATTTACATTCCCACCAGCAGTGTAGGAGAGTTGCTATTTCTCCACATCCTCACCAACATCTGTTGTTTGTCTCTTGGATGGTGGCCATCCTAACTGGTGTGAGGTGATATCTCATTGTGGTTTTAATTTGCATTTCCTGATGATTAGTCATGTGGAGCATCTTTTCATGTGTCTGTTGGCCATCTGAATTTCTTCTTTTGAGAACTGTCTATTCACCTCCTCTGCCCATTTTTTAATTGGATTATTTGCTTTTTGTTTCTTGAGGTGTGTGAGCTCTTTTTATATTTTGGATGTCAACCCTTTATTGGATCTGTCATTTATGAATATATTCTCCCATGCTGTAGGGTACCTTTTTGTTTTATTGATGGTACCCTTTGCTGTACAGAAGCCTTTTAGTTTGATATAGTCCCACTTGTTCATTTTTACTTTTGTTTTCCTTGCCTGAGGAGATATGTTCATGAAGAAATTTTTCATGTTTATGTCCAAGAGATTTTTGTCTATGTTTTTTTCTAAGAGTTTATGGTTTCATGACTTACATTCAGGTCTTTGGTCCATTTTGAGTTTGCTTTTGTGTACAGGGTTAGATAATAATCCAGTTTTATTCTCTTACATGTAGCTGTCCAGTTTTGCCAACACCTGCTGAAGAGGTTGTCATTTCCCCATTGTATATTGATGGCTGTGTTATCATACATTAATTGACCATATATGCTTGGGTTTAGATGTGGACTCTCTAGTCTGTTCCACTGGTCTATGAGTCTGTTCTTGTGCCAGTACCAACTTTTCTTGATTACTGTGGCTTTGTAGTAGAGCTTGAAGTCAGGGAGCATAATTCCCCTTCTTTATTCTTCCTTCTCAAGATTGCTTTGGCTATTCGGGGTCTTTTGTGGTTCCATATGAATTTTAGAACTATTTTCTCTAGTTCATTGAAGAATGCTGTAGGTATTTTGATAGGGATTGCACTAAATCTGTAGATTGCTTTAAGCAGGATGGCCATTTTGACAGTATTAATTTTTCCTAGCCAAGAGCATGGAATGAATTTCCATTTATTAGTGTCCTCTGTAATTTCTTTTAAGAGTGTCGCATAGTTTTCAGGGTATAGGTCTTTCACTTCCTTTGTTATGTTTATTCCTAGGTATTTTATTCTTTTTCATGCAATTGTGAAAGGAATTGTTTTCCCAATTTCACTTTCTGCTAGTTCATCATTAGGATATAGGAAAGCAGAGGATTTCTGTGATTTAATTTTGTATCCCACAACTTTGCTGAATTCAGATATTAGATCTAGTAGTTTTGGAGTGGATTCTTTAGGGCTTTTTATGTACAACATCATGTCATCTGCAAGCTTTTTGACTGGTAAGACTTCTTCCTTGCCAGTCTGTATGCCTTTTATTTATTTGTATTGTCTGATTGCCATGGCTCAGACCTCCAGAACTATGTTGAATAAAAGTGGGAGAGTGGGCATCCTTGTCTTGTTTCTGATCTTAAAGGAAAAGCTCTCAGCTTCTCCCTGTTATGTATGTTGTAGGCTGTGGGTTTGTCATATATGGCCTTTATTATGTTGAGGTACTTGCCCTCTATACCCATTTTGTTGAGAGTTTTTATCACAAATTGCTGTTGAATTTTGTTGAATGCTTTTTCAGCATCTATGGAAATGATCATGTTGTTTTTGTCCTTCTTTTTGTTGATGCGATGATGTTGATATATTTTCGAATGTTGTACCATCCATGCATCCCTGGGATGAATCCCACTTGATCATGGTGTATGATCTATTTTATGTATTTTTGAATTCGATTTGCTAATATTTTGTTGAGTATTTTTACATCTGTGTTCATCAGGGATATTGTTCTGTAATTTTCTTTTCTTTGTGGTGTCTTTACCTGGTTTTGGTATTAGAGTGATGCTGGCCTCATAGAATGAGTTTGGAAGTATTCCTTCCTCTTCTACTTTTTGGAAAACTTTAAGGAGAGGATGGGTATTAGGTCTTCACTAAATGTTTGATAAAATTCAGCAGTGAAACCATCTGGTCGAGGAGTTTTGTTCTTAGGTAGTTTTTTGATTACCAGTTCAATTTCTTTGCTGGTAATTGGTCTATTCAGATTTTCCTTTCTTTCCTGGGTCAGCCTTGGAAGATTGTATTATTCTAGAAAGTTTTCCATTTCTTCTAAGTCATACAGTTTGTTACCGTATAATTTTTCATAGTATTATCTCCTAATTCTTTGTATTTCTGTAGTGTCCGTGGTGATTTTTCTGTTCTCATTTCTTATTCTGTTTATGTGTGTAGACTCTCCTTTTTTCTTGATAAGTCTGGCTGGGGGTTTATCTATTTTGTTTATTGTCTCAAAGAACCAGCTCCTGCTTTCATTGATTCTTTCTATTGTTTTATTCTTCTCAATTTTATTTATTTCTGCTTTAATCTTTATTATGTCCATCCTTCTACTGACTTTGGGCCTCATTTGTTCTTCCTTTTCTAGTTTCATTAATTGTTAGTTTGTACTTTTCATTTGGGATTGTTCTTCTTTCCTGAGGTACACCTGTATTGCAATATATTTCCCTCTTACAATGCCCTTTGCTGCATCCCATAGATTTTGTGTTGTTGAATTATTGCTGTCATTTCTCTCCATATACTGCTTGATCTCTGTTTTTATTTGTCACTGATCCATTGTTTATTTAGGAGCATGTTATTAAGCTTTCATGTGTTTGTGGGCTTTTTCATTGTCTTTGTGTAATTAATTTCTATTTTCATACCTTTGTGATCTGAGAAGTTGTTTGGTACAATTTTAGTCTTTTTTTAATTTACTGAGGCTCATTTTGTGGTCTAGTATATGATCTCTTCTTGAAAATGTTCCATGTGTACTTGAGAAGAATGTGTATCCTGTTGCTTTTGGATGGAGGGTTCTGTAGATGTCCATTAGGTCCATCTGTTCTAATACTTTGTTCAGTGCCTCTGTCTCTTTACTTATTTTCTGTCTGGTTGATTGGTCCTTTGGAATGAGAGGTGTGTTGAAGTCTCCTAAAATGAATGCATTGCATTCTATTTCCCCCTTTAATTCTGTTAGTATTTGTTTCATATATGTAGGTGATCCTGTGTTGTGTCCATAGATATTTATAATGGTTATATCCTCTTGTTGGACTGATCCCTTTATCATTATGTAATGTCCTTCTTTGTCTCTTGTGACTTTCTTTGTTTTGAAGTCTATTTTGTCTGATCCAAGTACTGCAACTCCTGCTTTTTTTCTCCCTGTTAGTTGCATGAAATATCTTTTTCCATCCCTTTACTTTCACTTTGTGTATGTCTTTGGATTTGAAGTGAGTCTCTTGTAGGCAGCATATAGACGGGTCTTGTTTTTTAATCCATTCTGTGACTCTATGTCTTTTGATTGGTGCATTAAGACCATTTACATTTAGGGTGGTTATTGACAGGTAGGTACTTATTGCCATTGCAGGCTTTACATTCTTGATTACCAAACGTTCAAGGGTAATTCCCTTACTATCTAACAGTCTAGTTAATTCACTTCATGTGCTATTACAAACACAAACTAAAAATTCTTTTTTTTCCCCTACTTTTTCTTCCTCCTCCATTCTTTGTATGTTATTAGTCATACTGTGTGCTCTTTGTCTATCCCTTGGGTGACATCTATTTAGCCTTAGGAGTACTTCCATCTATAGGAGTCCCTCCAAAATGCATGTTAGAAGTGGTTTGTGGGAGGTAAATTCTCTCAGCTTTTTCTTATCTGAAAATTGTTTAATCCCTCCTTCAAATTTAAATGATAACCTTGCTAAGTAGAGTATTCTTGCTTCAGGGCCCTTCTGCTTCATTGCACTAAATATATCTTGCCATTCCCTTCTTGCCTGTAAGATTTCTATTGAGAAGTCTGATGATAGCCTGATTGGTTTTCCTTTGTGTGTGATCTTTTTTCTCTCTCTAGGTGCTTTTAAATGTCTGTCTTTATCCTTGATCTTTGCCATTTTAATTATTATATGTCTTGGTGTTGTCCTCCTTGGGTCTCTTGTGTTGTTAGATCTGTGCACTTCCATGGCTTGAGAGACTATCTCCTTTCCCAGACTGGGGACGTTTTCAGTAATTACCTCCGCAATGATACTTTCTACCCCTTTTTTTCTCTTCTTCTTCTGGTACCCCTATAATGCAAATATTGTTCCATTCGGATTGGTCACACAGTTCTCTCAATATTCTTTCATTCTTAGAGATTCTTTCTTCTCTTCGTGCCTCAGCTTCTTTGTATTCCTCTTCTCTAATTTCTATTCCATTTACTGTCTCTTCTACTATAACTAATTTTTTAAAATCCCTCCATTGTATGTTTCATTTCAGATATGGAATTACTTAATGATTGAATCTCCTACTTAAATTCATTGCCAAGTTCTTGAATATTTTTCTGTACCTCCATAAGCATGTTTATGATTTTTATTTTGAACTCTCTTTCAGGAAGATTGGTGAGTTCAGTTTCATTGGGCCCTTTTTCTGGGGTTTGTGAGATTTTGGTCTGATCCATGTTCTTTTGACGGTTCATATTTCTGTGTGCTGCCCACTAGTGCTCAGGAGCTCCAGTCCCTGGAGCTGCTCAGCCCCTAGAGTGAGGCTGGAGGTCATAGGGGAGCAGAGCTGTTGCCTGGGGGGAGGAAAGGTCTATTTCCTAATTCCCGTCTGCGGTGCCGTCTCCGGTGTCACAGCCGGTGGGCCGAGCACCCAGGTGTGAGCCTCTGTGCTGTGCGTCCCTGGCTGTGGTGGGCGGGGCCTCCCTCTGGCCGGCCTGATGCCAGCACAGTGACTGCCGGCTTGCGAACCGGGGCGGGTAGGAGGGAGGGAGGCGCCGCAGGCTGCGTGTCTCAGAGGGGGGCCTGGGAGCTGAGCGGGCAGCCAGGGGGATGGGGCGCCTGAAGCTCCTCAAAGGTCCCAACCAGCTGAGCAGAGCCGCCCGGACAACCCTGTCCAGGTCTCCCCTCCCCCGCACAGCAAGCTCCGTGCAAGCCCCACCCCTCCGGCAGCCCGCTCGCTGCTAGGAAGCCTCCCAAACCGCCTGCCTTTCCTTTGTCCCAGAGCAGCCGGGTGGGGATCCTCCACAAATGGCCAGAATGTCAGTCTCTCAAGCACTCCGCCTATCTGAGCGCCCCAACGTCCAGAGCACCACACAGTGTAGGTTTCTGCTCCCACAGCAGAGCTCCAGGCCTCGGTATTCATCAGTTCTAGGCTCCCCCCTCCCCCGCTCCATTTCTCCTCCTCCTGCTGGTGAGCTGGGGAGGGGGAGGCGCTCGGGTCCCGCTGGATCAAGGCTTTCGTGCGTGACCCTGTGTTGGTGAGTTCTGCATGCAGCCTGGTTCAGCTTTCTTGTTGCTGTTTTAGGATTAATTGTAGCAATTAACTATATTTTCATACCATCTGTGGTTTTGGGAGGAATTATCCATCTCACCTCTCACTGTGCCATCTTGAATCTCTGCCCCTTCTTCTTTCGAATTTAGAATAAAAGACACAAAGTTCCAGAATAGAAAAGGAGAGAGTAATTTGAAAAGATTACAAAATTAGTTCTTATTGTGAAATTTAAGGACTGTTACATTTCAGGTGGAGTGTGAAGCAATTATAGAAAGACTTAAGATTCTTTGTCAATGTTTTTTATGTCCTTTATCAATCAAAATTGTTTCAGTGCATGTTTTGTGAGGATTCAAATGTTTGTTAATTTTTTTATGGCCCTGTAGTGAACAATTAGAATTTTTATTCATTGGAAGTCTAAAGTCTACTATTTTGATTTTGAGGGATAATCATTTGTGCGGCTGAGTCCCTGTGTCTTGGTGGCCAGTGGGTGCAGTTGACTTAAACTAGTTCTTTGATGTGAAAGGCCGATGTGGAAAATCAATCAAATATAGTTTCAATTACCAGTCCTAGTGATTCTAAGGAACACAGGGCCTACTTCAAGGAAATGATTCAAATTGTTAAGTGTAATCAGGATAAATAGTATCTAAAGAAAGAATGTTCTAATTACTCTTTCCTGAGCTAAAATTACCTTAATAAAAATTTAAAACACCTTGACATCAATTTTTTTAAAATTCTTCACTTCTCTACTTCTGGCATAATTATAACTTTTCCATATTTTTATCATTATCTTTCATATGTACAGCAGCACTTAGCCCTTTTCAAGTGTCCAGTAAATTTCTAGTCCTTAACCATTAAAAAACTATAGTTGAAGAAAGTAACCTTTGAAACAGCAGGAATTAAAGTGCTGAATGTTCACTTGCACACGTAAGATAATGTGTAGAAAGTCATCAAATTTCCCTTAAATATCCAGTAATGAACTAGGTTTTCTTTACCCATTTAATTATATCTGATTCTGTAAGTCTATATAACCACAGTTTTAGTAAGGAAATTAAAATATTAAATATTAAAACCAAACAACATTGTCAAATTTTTATGGTGGTACTTTAGGCGCTGTCTTGCCAATGGGTTTCAGCCCTGGGTAAGTGCGCTATGGATTCATTGTGACCAAAGAAATTGACAGCAAACGTTCTTGGGGTGAAAGGGCATATTACCCGGCTTTTTCTCCCGGCGGGAGGTGGAGCACTAGAGTCTCTGCCCCACCCAGAGCACTGGGCCGAGCTCTCTATGTAGTGCAGTAATAGCTGATCACCTACAGGTGTGGAAGCGGCAGCCTAGCAACAGGCCAGTTACATCATCAGGTGGTTTAAGTTCAGTGAGGATCCTGGCCATAGGAACCCCACCTTCCCCACAACCACTCCTTATCGAACTCTTAGTACCATTTAAATCCATCTCAGTATTTTTGGTAACCATGGGTAGGAACTTTAAAATCTACAGATAGCAGATATTTCTAAGCATTAATTTCTACTTTTTTCACTACCAAATTTCTTTTCAGGATTATAATATTATCAAGAAACAGTTTAGATTAGAACTTGACCTCGAGAAAATAAAAGAATTACATTGATTCTCCTGTGTAGCCCAGTTCAGAAGTCACATAACTCACATCCATGAAGTATAGAGAGTTCAGGAAGACGACCTGCATTTACGTATTTAGTTTTGCTGGCTCCATCCAAGCTGAGCCCCTTCAAAATACAAAATCTGTGTCATTTAAAGAAAGAAAGGAATCCGATCTCTAGTTACAGAATTAATAGAATTTCTAATACGTACAATGGGAATTCAGATTTCTAATGTGCAAACCACATGGCTGCTTTGAAGAGGCTAAAATCAGAGAGATGCCATTCTAGCTATCTAATGTTGAAGCTGAGCCAAAAACACCCAGTTTAAGTTCATTTGATTAGCTTAAATTACTGTTCTGTTGGGGGCGGAAGTATATTCTTGCAGATAGC
The DNA here is from genome assembly GCF_040802235.1 of Manis javanica. NCBI lineage: Eukaryota > Metazoa > Chordata > Mammalia > Pholidota > Manidae > Manis > Manis javanica. Next base: position 123,663,582 of record NC_133163.1, read on the forward strand.
AAGACTACTCTAAACAATAGATCTATCTGGAATCTTAAATTCCTAAGACTTGATAGGCCTTTTGAGCATTCTCTATACCACCTTCTTTTAGAAAAACTCTCCCTGTGGTGGGAAGCCTATGTGCAGTTTGCCCAACAGAAAGGAATTAAAAATAATAGTAAATAATGTGTATTGACTGATTGTCATATGTCAAGCATTAGGATTAATGTTTAATATGCATTATCTTAAACCTCACAACTCTGTTTGATGTATGTCCAATTACTAAATATCTCCATTTACATATGAGAAAACACATTGTCAAAGAAGTCAAGTAAATTAACTTCAAGTTAAGTAAATTACATCAAGTAACTTATTAGAGGGAGAGCCAGGTCAGCATGACTTCATGGCCTGAGCTCCTACCCAGAAGTGTATTCTAGTTTACAAATATCCAATACAACTTAATGAAGTTTCTGCAGATAAGGAGAAGGCTTTATTATTATCAGCATTTTCATTTCAGCTTCATAAAATTATGCTCCCATGTGGTATATATGCTTCTTATGTAGCATCAATTTTATTTTGTCAATGATTTATCATTATTTTGTTTGTTATTAAAGAGTTATTATATAAAAGATAACAATCCACTGTTAAGTAAGGATTAAGTTACTTGGAGATGTTATCAGTAGATCCATATTTTATTTGAGGTAGAGACTTACAGGAAAGAGAAATATAGGAGGTATGGGTGGGGCAAAATGTAAAACTGGCCTCTTTATTGAGGTGTTCTCCCTTAAAATCGTACTTGCCTTTCTCTTTTCTCTTTATCCCCAGAAGTTCTTTGTTGTTTTTCGGTCTCAGAAACTGATACTATCATTGAAAACTAAAGCAGTAATGAATCCACAGACCAGTTTATCTTGATAGTATAAAGTTTCTATTAAATTTATAATACAATCCCTTTCAAATAGGTTCCCCTTATTCTAATTGTGGAAAATTGAAGTACATTAACCTATCATCAAGACTCAAGAAATTAAATATTTCATTTCTCCCAAGTTAATGTTTAGATTTTAATCAGTCCCTAAAATCCCAGCAAGGATCCTCATGTATTTATAAATTATATGAAATTCTAAAAATGTAAATGGAAAGGAAAAGGAATTAGAGCAGTTAGAAGAATTTTGAAAGAGAAGAATAAAATGGAAGGAATCACTCTACCCAATTACTAAGACTCATTATATAGCCATAGTACTCAGGACTGGTATTGGCAGCAGTATAAACACCTGATAAGCCAGAAATAAATGGCTCAACACAAGTAAGTGGAGCCAGCTGATATTTTTTTTTTTTTTGAGAGGGCATCTCTCATATTTATTGATCAAATGGTTGTTAACAATAAAATTCTGTATAGGGGACTCAATGCACACTCATTAATCAACCCCAAGCCTAATTCTCGTCAGTCTCCAATCTTCTGAAGCATAACGAACAAGTTCTTACATGGTGAACAAATTCTTACATAGTGAATAAGTTCTTACATGGTGAACAGAACAAGGGCAGTCGTATCACAGAAACTTTCGGTTTTGATCACGCATCATGAACTATAAACAATCAAGTCAAATATGAATATTCGTTTGATTTTTATACTTGATTTATATGTGAATCCCACATATCTCCCTTATTATTATTATTATTATTATTTTAATAAAATGCTGAAGTGGTAGGTAGATGCAAGATAAAGGTAGAAAACATAGTTTAGTGCTGTAAGAGGGCAAATGTAGATAATCAGGTCTGTGCCTGTAGACTAAGTATTAATCCAAGCTAGACAAGGGCAACAAAACATCCACGGATGCAGAAGATTTCTCTCAAAACGGGGGGTGAGGTTCTAAGCCTCACCTCTGTTGATCCCCAGTTTCTCACCTGATGGCCCCCCTGCAACTGTGCCTGTCTTAGGTTGTTCCTCCCTTGAGGAATCTTACCCGTCTCTGGCTAACCAGTCATCTTCCAGGACCATACAGGGAAATGTAAAGTTGGTAAGTGAGAGAGAAGCCATTTGTTTGAAAAGGTTAGCTTTTTTTTTTTTTTTTAAATAGCTCACACAATTTAATAGCAAAACAATGTGATTAAAAAATTATCACAGGATCTGAATTTTTCCCAAGGAAGACACACAGATGTCCAACAGACACATGAAAAGATGCTCAACACCATGGTCATCAGGCAAATGCAGATCGAACCACAGTGAGACACCACCTCACACCTGCCAGAACGACTGGCAACAAAGACATGAAACACCAAGTGTTGGCGAGGATGCAGAGAAAAGGGAACCTTGTGCACCATTGGGGGAAATGGAAATCGGTGCAGCCACTATGGAAAACAGTATGAATGTTCCTCAAAAAATTAAAAATAGAACTATGTTGTTGTTATACAGCAATTCCACCTCTGGGTATTTTTTTTTTTTTTTTGAGAGGGCATCTCTCATATTTATTGATCAAATGGTTGTTAACAACAATAAAATTCAGTATAGGGGGGTCAACGCTCAATGTACAATCATTAATCCATCTCAAGCCTAATTCTCGTCAGTCTCCAATCTTCTGAAGCATATCGAACAAGTTGTTACATGGTGAACAAATTCTTACATAGTGAATAAATTCTTACATGGTGAACAGTACAAGGGCAGTCATCACAGAAACTTTCGGTTTGATCATGCATTATGACCTATAAACAATCAGGTCAAATATGAATATTCGTTTGATTTTTGTACTTCATTTATATGTTGATCCCACATTTCTCCTATTATTATTATTATTTTTATTTTTAATAAAATGCTGAAGTGGTAGGTAGATGCAAGATAAAGGTAGAAAACATAGTTTAGTGCTGTAAGAAGGCAAATGTAGATGATCAGGTGTGTGCCTATGGACTAAGTATTAATCCAGGCTAGACAAGGGCAGCAAGACATCCACGGATGCAGAAGATTTCTCTCAAAGCAGGGGGGGTGAGGTTCTGAGCCTCACCTCTGTTGATCCCCAAATTCTCACCTGATGGCCCCCCTGCGACTGTGCCTGTCTTAGGTTGTTCCTCCCTTGAGGAATCTTACCCGTCTCTGGCTAACCAGTCATCTTCCGGGGCCATACAGGGAAATGTAAAGTTGGTAAGTGAGAGAGAAGCCATTTGTTTGAAAAGGTTAGCTTTTTACTTCTTTGCAGATTTATGCCCTGTGGCTTCTATGCCCAGCATTTGTCTTGAGGTATCTTTACCACTTGGAGGAATTATGATACTCGGTAATTTCGTTATGAGGCACGAATTCTACTTAAGGGTTGTAATTAGGAAGGAAGAAGAAAAGCTATAGAAGTAGCAGATGGAAGAAAACATGGGAAGATTGATTATTTCTTTGATATATCTTCTTGTAGAGTAACATAAGCATTAGTCAACCCCAAGCCTAATTCTCCACAGTCTCCAGTCTTCTGAAGCATAACAAACAAGTTCTTACATGGTGAACAAATTCTTACATAGGTTTAAACTACTAATTAAATTGCGCACACACATTAACATAATAGTAATAAAGCTGCATAACCAAAGCAGACCTACAATTACCAGCCATCTCCAGTGAAACCAAGAAAACCAGTTAGGCACCCTAGGCATTTGTGTAAACTTATCAATGATATGATGGATTTTGTCTAACAGAATTTGAATAGTTTGAGAAAAATCAGACAAATTAAAACACATTCCTGGGAACTGTTCACATCCCGTATGTTCTTTTAACGGTAGATAGTCTGTAGTCGCAAGATTTTGGAGCGCTGCAACTTGCACTTCTGCTAATTCTTGGTTGAGTTCCGACAGTATAGATCCAGTCAAATTTGTTGTTTTACTGTATGCACAGGCCAGCTTAGATATCTCCTTCTTCATTCCAATGGCAAGTCCAGGAACCGGTGGGATGGATGCAGCTACAACTGTAACAGTGCCAGGATCTTTGTTGAAGTTTTTTGATGATCATCTTCTGGAATGACTCTTCCAGAGAATGTTGATGTTGGAAGTTCTTCTTCATATCATATCCTAATTCATTTTCTGGGTAGCCAAATTAGGCTTTGATCCTCTGTCTAAACACAAACAAACCCTTTGCCCACAATTTGATATGCCCTTTATATCATTGTGAAGAACTTATTGGAGATCACCACACAGGAACTGCTTTTTTTTTTTTTAAGAGAAAGAAATATTATCAGAAAAATGTACTTCCATAGCTGATCATCTGACACCCTTTAAATGATCAAAACTAAGGATATTTAAAGCATGCAGTAATCATTGACTTACAGTTTTATCCTATCAGGGAGTAATCCCCCTTTTCTTTCTTTTTGTTATCATTAATCTACAATTACATGAAGAATATTATGTTTACTAGGCTCTCCCCTATACCAGGTCCCCCCCACAAACCCCTTTACAGTCACTGTCCATCAGAATAGCAAAATGTTGTAGAATCACTACTTCTCTTCTCTGTGTTGTACAGCCCTCCCCTTTCTCCGACCCCGCCATTATGCATGCTAATCATAATACCCCCTTTCTTCTTCCCCTCCTTATCCTTCCCTACCCACCCATCCTCCCCAGTCCCTTTCCCTTTTGTACCTGTTAGTCCATTCTTGGGTTCTGTGATTCTGCTGCTGTTTTGTTCCTTCAGTTTTTCCTTTGTTCTTATACTCCACAGATGAGTGAAATCATTTGGTATTTCTCTTTATCCACTTGGCTTATTTCACTGAGCATAATACCCTCTAGCTCCGTCCATGTTGTTGCAAATGGTAGGATTTGTTTTCTTCTCATGGTTGAGTAATATTCCATTGTGTATGTGTACCACATCTTCTTTATCCATTCATCTACTGATGGACAATTAGGTTGCTTCCAATTCTTGGCTATTGTAAATAGTGCTACGATAAACATAGGGGTGCATCTGTCTTTTTCAAACTTGAGTGTTGCGTTCTTAGGATAAATTCCTAGGAGTCGAATTCCTGGGTCAAATGGTAAGTCTATTTTGAGCATTTTGAGGAACCTCCATACTGCTTTCCACAATGGTTGAACTAATTTACATTCCCACCAGCAGTGTAGGAGGGTTCCACTTTCTCCACAGCCTCGCCAACATTTGTTGTTGTTTGTCTTTTGGATGGCAGCCATCCTGACTGGTGTGAGGTGATACCTCATTGTGGTTTTGATTTGCATTTCTCTGATAATTAGCGATGTGGAGCATCTTTTCATGTGTCTGTTGGCCATCTGTATTTCTTTTTTGGAGAACTGTCTGTTCAGTTCCTCTGCCCATTTTTTAATTGGATTATTTGTTTTTTGTTTGTTGAGGTGGGTGAGCTCTTTATATATTTTGGACATCAAGCCTTTATCACATGTGTCATTTACAAATATATTCTCCCATACTGTAGGGTACCTTTTTGTTCTATTGATGGTGTCTTTTGCTGTACAGAAGCTTTTCAGCTTAATATAGTCCCATTTGTTCATTTTTGCTATTGTTTTCCTTGCCCGGAGAGATATGTTCAAGAAGAGGTCACTCATGTTTATGTCTAAGAGCTTTTTGCCTATGTTTTTTTCTAAGAGTTTTATGGTTTCATGACTTATATTCAGGTCTTTGATCCATTTCAAATTTACTTTTGTGTATGGGGTTAGACAATGGTCCAGTTTCATTCTCTTACATTTAGCTGTCCAGTTTTGCCGGCACCATCTGTTGAAGAGACTGTCATTACGCCATTGTATGTCCATGGTTCCTTTGTCAAATATTAGTTGACCATATATGTTTGTGTTAATGTCTGGAGTCTCTAATCTGTTCCACTGGTCTATGGGTCTGTTATTGTGCCAGTACCAAATTGTCTTGATTACTATGGCTTTGTAGTAGAGCTTGAAGTTGGGGAGTGAGATCCCCCTTACTTTATTCTTCTTTCTCAGGATTGCTTTGGCTATTCTGGGTCTTTGGTGTTTCTGTATGAATTTTTGAATTATTTGCTCCAGTTTGTTGAAGAATGTTGCTGGTAATTTGAGAGGGATTGCATCAAATCTGTATATTGCTTTGGCCAGCATGGCCATTTTGACGATATTAATTTTTCCTAGCCATGAGCAGGGGATGAGTTTCCATTTGTTAGTGTACCATTTAATTTCTCTTAAGAGTGACTTGTAGTTTTCAGGGTATAGGTCTTTCACTACTTTGGTTAGGTTTATTCCTAGGTATTTTATTCTTTTTGATGCAATGGTGAATGGAATTGTTTTCCTGATTTCTCTTTCTATTGGTTCATTGTTAGTATATAGAAAAGCCACAGATTTCTGTGTGTTAATTTTGTATCCTGCAACTTTGCCATATTCTGATATCAGTTCTAGCAGTTTTGGAGTGGAGTCTTTAGGGTTTTTTCATGTACAATATCATGTCATCTGCAAATAGTGACAGTTTGACTTCTTCTTTACCAATCTGGATTCCTTGTATTTCTTTGTTTTGTCTGATTGCCGTGGCCAGGACCTCCAGTACTATGTTAAATAACAGTGGTGAGAGTGGGTATCCCTGTCTTGTTCCTGATCTCAGAGGAAAAGCTTTCAGCTTCTCGCTGTTCAGTATAATGTTGGCTGTGGGTTTATCATATATGGCCTTTATTATGTTGAGGTACTTGCCCTCTATTCCCATTTTGCTGAGAGTTTTTATCATGAATGGATGATGAATTTTGTCAGATGCTATTTTAGCACCTATGGAGATGATCATGTGGTTATTGTTTTTCTTTTTATTGATGTGGTAGATGATGTTGATGGATTTTCGAATGTTGTACCATCCTTGCATCCCTGGGATGAATCCCATTTGGTCATGGTGTATGATCCTTTTGATATATTTTTGAATTCGGTTTGCTAATATTTTATTGAGTATTTTTGCATCTACATTCATCAGGGATATTGGTCTGTAATTTTCTTTTTTGGAGGGGTCTTTGCCTGGTTTTGGTATTAGGGTGATGTTGGCTTCATAGAATGAGTTTGGGAGTATTCCCTCCTCTTCTGTTTTTTTGAAAACTTTAAGGAGAATGGGTATTATGTCTTCTCTGTGTGTCTGATATAATTCTGAGGTAAATCCATTCGGTCCGGGGGTTTTGTTCTTGGGTAGTTTTTTGATTACCATTTCAATTTCTTTCCTCATAATTGATTTGTTTAACTTTTGTGTTTCTTCCTTGGTCAGTCTTGGAAGGTCGTATTTTTCTAGGAAGTTGCTCATTTCTTCTAGGTTTTCCAGCTTGTTTGTATATAGGTTTTCATACTAGTCTTTAATAATTCTTTGTATTATTGTGGAGTCTGTCGTGATTTTACCTTTCTCATTTCTGATTCTGTAGATTTGTGTTGATTCTCTTTTTCTCTTAATAAGTTTGGCTAGAGGCTTATCTATTTTGTTTATTTTCTCAAAGAACCAGCTCTTGGTTTCATTGATTTTTGCTATTGTTTTATTCTTCTCAATTTTGTTTATTTTTCTCTGATCTTTATTATGTCCCTCCTTCTGCTGACTTTAGGCCTCATTTGTTTTTCTTTTTCCAGTTTTGATAATTGTGATGTTAGACTATTCATTTGGGATTGTTCTTCCTTCTTCAAGTGTGTCTAGATTGCTATATACTTTCCTCTTAAGACTGCTTTCGCTGCATCCCACAGAAGTTGGGGCTTTGTGTTGTTGTCATTTGTTTCCATATATTCCTTGATCTCTACTTTAATTTGTTCATTGATCCATTGATTATTTTGGAACATGTTGTTAAGCCCCCAAGTGTTTGTGAGCCTTTTTGTTTTCTTTGTAGAATTTATTTCTACTTTTATACCTTTGTGGTCTGTAAAATTGGTTGGTAGAATTTCAATATTTTGGAATTTACTGAGGCTCTTTTTGTGGGCTAGTATATGGTCTATTCTGGAGAATGTTCCATGTGCACTTGAGAAGAATGTATATCCTGTTGCTTTTGGATGTAGAGTTCTATAGATGTCTATTAGGTCCATCTGTTCTACTGTGTTGTTCTGTGCCTCAGTGTCCTTATTTATTTTCTGCCTGGTGGATCTATCCTTTGGGGGTGAGTGGTGTGTTGAAGTCTCCTAAAATGAATGCATTGCAGTCTATTTCCCCCTTTATTTCTGTTAGTATTTATTTCACATATGATGGTGCTCCTGTGTTGGGTGCATATATATTTAGAATGGTTATATCCTCTTGTTGTACTGACCCTTTATCATTATGTAGTGTCCTTCTTTATCTCTTGTTACTGTCTTTGTTTTGAAGTCTATTTTGTCTCATATTAGTATTGCAACCTCTGCTTTCTTCTCTCTGTTGTTTGCCTGAAATATGTTTTTCCATCCCTTGCCTTTTAGTCTGTGCATGTCTTTGGGTTTGAGATGACTTTCTTGTAAATAGCATATAGATGGGTCTTGCTTTTTTATCCATTCTATTACTCTGTGTCTTTTGATTAGTGCTTTAAGTCCATTTACATTTAGGGTGACTATTGAAAGATATGTACTTATTGCCATTGCAGGCTTTAAATTCGTGGTTACCAAAGGTTCAAGGTTAGCCTCTTTAGTATCTTACTGCCTAACTTCGCTCGCTTATTGAGCTGTTAGATACACTGTCTGGAGATTCTTTTCTTCTTTCCCTTCTTATTCCTCCTCCTCCATTCTTCATATGTTGGGTCCCTCTTCATAGAGCAGTCCCTGTAGGATGCCCTGTAGAGGTGGTTTGTGGGAAGCAAATTCCCCCAGGTTTTGCTTGTCTGGGAACTGTTTAATCCCTCCATCATATTTAAATGATAGTCGTGCTGGATACAGTATTCTTGGTTCACGCTCTTCTGTTTCATTGCATTAAATATATCATGCCATTCTCTTCTGGCCTGTAAGGTTTCTGTCAAGAAGTCTGATGATAGCCTGATGGCTTTTCCTTTTATAGGTGACCTTTTTCTCTCTAGCTGCCTTTCAAACTCATTCCTTGTCCTTGATCTTTGCCATTTTAATTATTATGTGTCTTGTTGTTGTCCTCCTTGGGTCCTTTCTGTTGGGAGTTCTGTGTATTTCCGTGGTCTGTTCGATTATTTCCTCCCCCAGTTTGGGGAAGTTTTCAGCAATTATTTCTTCAAAGACACTCTCTATCCCTTTTTCTCTGTCTTCTTCTTCTCGTACCCCTATAATACGGATATTGTCCCTTTTGGATTGGTCACACAGTTCTCTTAATATTGTTTCATTCCTGGAGATCCTTTTATCTCTCTGTGCGTCAGCTGCTGTGCATTCCTGTTCTCTGGTTTCTATTCCATCAATGGCCTCTTGCATCTTATCCATTCTGCTTATAAATCCTCACAGAGTTTGTTTCACTTCTGTGATCTCCTTCCTGGCATCTGTGATCTCCCTCTTGACTTCATCCCTGAGCTCTTGCATATTTCTCTGCTTCTCCATCAGCATGTTTATGATTTTTATTTTGAATTCTTTTTCAGGAAGACTGGTTAGGTCTGTCTCCTTCTCAGGTGTTGTCTCTGTGATCTTTGTTTGCCTGTAGTTTTGCCTTTTCATGGTGATAGAAATAGTTTGCAGAGCTGGGATGAGTGACGGCTGGAAGAAGTTCCCTTCTTGTTGGTTTGTGGCCTTCCTCTCCTGGGAGAACAGTGACCTCTAGTGACTTGTTCTGGGCAGCTGCATGCAGACAGGGCTTGTGATTCCTGCCCTGCTGCTATGGAGTTTATCTCTGCTGTTGCTGTGGGCGTGGCCTGCCTTGGGCTGCTGCTCCCATACGGTGGAGCCGTGTTGGAGGGGGAACAGCTGGGAGGCTGTTTATCTCCGTGAGGGACCTCCGTGCTCCCTGCGTCCCAGGGGGTTAGAGTGCCCAGAGATCCCCAGATTCCCTGCCTCTGGACTAAGTGTCCCGCCCTGTCCCTTTAAGACTTCCAAAAAGCACTCGCAAAAGAAGTAAATAAATAAAGCCTCTCACTTTTCTTTTTCCTCCAGCGCCGGCCTCAGGGACCCGCTCACCAGTCTTGCTGCCCTGTTTCCCTAGTATCCAGGACCCCATGCATGCACTGTGTCTGCGCTCTGGTCCGGATGGCTGGGGCTGGGTGTTCAGCAGTCCTGGGCTCCCTCTCCCTCCCTGCTGACTCCTTTCCTCCCGCTGGGAGCTGGGGGGAGGGGCACTCGGGACCCGCCGGGCCGGGGCTTGTATGTTACCCCCTTCACGAGGCGCTGTGTTCTTGCAGGTGTGGATGTGGTCTGGATGTTGTCCTGTGTCCTCTGGTCTCTATTCTAGGAAGAGTTGTCTTTGTTATATTTTCATAAATATATGTGGTTTTGGGAGGAGATTTCCGCTGTTCTTCTCACGCCACCGTCCTGGCTCCGCCCCCTTGATTTTTTTTTTTAATGTAGGTGTATGGGCAGTTCAATGGAGAATGTATTGTCCTGTGATCAAATAGTGCAGGAGCAGGTAGGTGGCTTTCATAGCTGGCAAAAAGAAAAGAACCTTATAAATGTCACCTTATACAGAAATTAACTCCAAGTAGATCATAGATTTAAATGTAAAATATAAAACTGTAAATCTTTTTGAAAGGAAATTAGAAAATCTTTAGACCTAGGGGTTGGTAAGGAGTATAAGATATAACACCAAGGCACAATCCATGAAAGAAAAACAATTGGTAAGTTAAACATCATTGAAATTTAAATCTTTTGCTCTGCAGTTAAAAGGATGAGAAGACAAAAGAGTTGTATGTAGAATATATAAAGAACTCTCAAAACTCAGTTAAGAAAACATCCAGGTCAAAAGTGGGCAAAAGACAGGAAGAGATTTTGCTAAAGAGGGTATGCTCTCAAATGGGAGCCCTCCTACCCTGTTGGTGGGAATGTAAATTGGTACAACTGCTATGGAAAGCAGTATGGAGGTTCCTCAGAAAACTAGATGTAGAATACCATTTGACCCAGTAATTCCACTTCTAGTTATTTACCTAAAGAAAACAAAATCCCTGATTTGAAGAGATATATGCACCCCCATGTTTATTGCTGCATTATTTGCAATAGCCAAGACATGGAAGCAACCTAAGTGTCCACCACTAGATGAATGGATAAAGAAGATGTGGTACATATATTCAATGGAATATCATTCAGCCACAAAAAAATGACACCTGCCATTTGCAATGACGTGTGTGGATCTAGTGGGTATTATGCTCAGTGAAATAAGCCAGGTGGAGAAAGACAAGTACCATATGGTTTCACTCATTTGTGGAATCTCAAAGCAAAACAAAAGGGAAGGAACAAAATAGCAGTAGACTTTAGAGACACTGAGAAGTGACTAGTGGTTACCATGGGGGAGGCGTTGGAGTGGGTCGGCAAGGAGGGCAAAGGGGATAAAGGGGCACAGAAATTCTCAATCATAATATAAGTTGGTCACGAGGAGAGTAGTACAGCATGGTGAATATATTCAGTGATTCTGTAAGATCTTTCTATGTTGATGGATACTAAATACACTAGAGGGGGTGAAGATTTAATAATACAGATAATTGCTGAACCACTGCATTGTATATTTGAGACCAATACAAGATTGTATATCAACGATACCTCTGGAAAAAGTTTTAAAAAGGATATGCATTCTTTAAATATAATTGACAGATAAGCACATGAAAAGATGTTCATAATTACTTGCTATTAGATAAATGCAAATTATTCCATGATGAGTTATTTCTACATACATACTAGGGCAGCTAAAGTAAAAATTAGTAGTAATACCAATTGTTGAGGATGCAGAGATACTAGATCTCTCATGCGTTGCTAGTCAGAATGCAAAATGGTACAGACACTCTGGAAAATAATTGATAGTTTCGTTAAAAGCTAAACGTACACTTACCATATGACCCAGCAATCACACTGTTGAGTAATTATCCCAGTAAAGTGAAAACTTAAAAAATCATGTACATGATTGTTTGTATCTGGTTTATTTGTAACAGCCGCAAATTGGAGCAACCAAAATGTCCTGTAATAGGCAAATGGTTAAACTTTAGTATACCCATATCATGGAATACAATACCAGCAATAAAAAGAATAATGAATTATTGTTGTTATTATTATGATGAATTATTACAATAAAAATAAATGAATTATTGATACATGCCACAACTTGGATGGATCTCAAGGACATTAGTCTGAAAGAAGCAAGCCTCAAAAGGCCACATACTGTATGATCCCATTTATATAACAATCTTGAAATGGTAAAATTGTAGTGGTGGAGAACAGATTAGTTGTTGCCAGGGGTTTGGGAAGATTGAGGGTATGTGACTATAAACATATAGTATAAGGGAGATCCTATGGTGATGGAATAGTTCTGTTTCTTGATTATAATGCAACTATTTCAAGAGCCAATCTAGGGAGACTGGGCCAGGAGAGTACTAGGGATCTGAGAGTACTAGGTTGCTCTCTTATTTCTCTGGGTTTCTGCAAGGGATTGCTTGCTGCTTTCCACCAAGTTCTCTCCCCTCCACATTACTACTACCCCCTCTTCACCATGGGAATTGTAGCCAGCTCCATTTGAGAACAGAGGTTGAATGAACTGTTGTAGCCAGTTGCATGATATCCAAATATATATGATCAAATGTTTCAGTTATTTGTAACAGATTTTCAATACAAGGTTTAGTGTATCTTAATTTTCTGAGATTTTGCTTAAGTAAGGAGAGTGTTTCATATCTCCCACAAAAAGTTGTGTGATTTGTGGAAAAACAAAAGGAGAACAAGAAAAGTTATTTCATCTTTGCTTTCTAAACCAAGGCTATAAGATTCAAAGTAATCCTGTGGATTATTTTGGAGAGAATGTTGAGATCTTTGGGTTATACATCTACCTTCTAGTGGGACAATCAGTAGCATACCTGACTGATGGAGTGAACTTCATGCCATTTTACATATTGACTCATTCATTCATTCATCACACATTCACTTGGGAAAAATAATATTTCAATAGGTAAAATTTTTTTCATTTTGCGCTAGCATAGGTTTAAGTGGTTTGTGTATATTATATCTCTTGGCTGTAAGTATGTCACATAGAAGATACAAGAATACAAAGAAGGGCATAGTACAGTTCCTGTCCTCAGTGGCTCACTATCTAGCAGCGCAGTCAGATATGTAAACGGATATAGCAGTGCATCAAGTACTTACTGGAAGTATGAGTAGAGCTTGGACAGTGTCTTCCATGCCTAGGAAGGCTGCAGAAAGGCTTCCCATAGCACAACCTTTGTGCTGAGGGTTACTGAATAAATAGGAATTTACTGCCCAGAAACAAGCTAGAGGAGAGGAATTCTAGGCAAAGGAAATAACATATGCAGAGATACGCTTACCTCCTCTAGGGGGAAAAAAAAAGTTGTAAATTTTTAACATTTGAAGAAGTTATTGAAGATTGTTTCAACACCCTTGTTTTATATAAAAGGAATTAGAACTCAGAGGCAGATGTTCTTGCCTAGTATCACTTCAAGTATTCTTTCAAACTGTATAGCTCAAAATGTCTTTTTTGGGTCAGATATTACTCTACTCCAAGAAAGAAGGTTCTTCCTCATGTTTTCTTTGTTTATAAGTCTGATTTACTTCCAAGCTAAAATGTAGCCAGGTGTTATTTTTATTTCTCTTTAAAATTTTTTATTATGATAATGTCCAAAAATTCAGGATAATATAAAAAATACCTATTATCTCACCACCAAGAATTAATTGATATTAATTAAATTTTTTAATGCTGCTATTTTGTCAATGTTGCTAAAAGAAAACAATTTAGGAACAATTGGAGTCCTCTTCGTATCATTCTCCTATCTATTCCTATGCTTCCTTCTCCAGAAAAAATATTCTATGAGGTCGGTGAATAAATATTGTTATGTGTGTACTCAAACAACATATGGTGTAAATGATGACGTACTATATGTACATTTTACATCTTTCATGTGTGATACTCACTTCAATGTGTTTTTTCATGTGAGCACAAAATACAGAGCGCAGAAGAGTAGGTGATAGGTGCTCGTCAGCAGCGGAGACTTGCTGTCTTGTTGCAGCTTTGTTCTCATGCGCTCTTCTTGTTACCTAAAGAGGCACTGGTGTCTTGTTAAATGTGCACTGGCATTGGGAGAATGTAATTCCATTGTTGTGTAGGTTTTCAAATGTATTTTCTAAGACTTTCATTGGGAAAACAATTATTTCTGTGGGCTTACATTTGCTCTAATACTAGATTTTTTAAATCCTTCACTGAGATCTTTGCAGTAGAAATATTCTCTAGGAAAGTTAAATGAACAAGATATGACCATTACCACATGGTAGCAATTCTCCCACTACACGTGCATTGCCAGCAAGACAGTAGTACTAAGCAGTAAGAAGCCAGATGTGCTGTGTGGGAGGAGAGTCTCTGAAAACTGTGATGACCCAGGAAGAAGAGGTGTATCTGGAGAAGTCCTTTCACTAAGGGCCTGGCCTTGATGTGAGAGCTGTTGGAGGGAGAGGTAGGAATCTTCAGCGATTGTGAAGGAGAGGATTATTGTAGGTGTTGAGAACACATTTTCACCCTTTGATTCATTGTGCCAACTGTAATTAGCAGTATATGTTTTAAGTTAATGACAGTCAGCTGGGATACCACTAAATGTATGAGGCAACTGAAAGGTGTAATAAATGCACAGAGCCCCTTTGTTTCTCTTAATAGAATGAAAATTCATCCACCATATTCTTCTAACAGTGAAAAACTGAAAATATGCAAAAATGCTAGTAATAGACAAGCCAGTTATTCCCAATCCCACTGATACTTTAATTCTAAGTAATTGTCCCCATGTAGTAGCAACAGAGTAATGGAGGGAAAAAGTTAGAATTTTCATTCTGGCTTGTATGGTTTGAACATTAGCAACTCTGGCACAGGGTAGCAGGAAATCTTATCTACGAATTTCAAATTGTAAAAATGAAAGGAAACTTTTGACCCCTAAGAAACTCATTCTTTTTGGAGTCAGTCCCAGCTTTTGTTTTCTCTCATTGGTCTGGCATAAAGGAAGGAAAACATGAAGCATCCTGGTGCTCTGGCACTGTCCTACGGTGTATAATAGGCCATTGTATAACTGGCGCAAAAGCGTAGGTACGTTTCATGTGAGGAATGTTTAAAAGGAAACAAGATGCAGATGCTTTGTTTGGATTCAAAACGGGGAAATGCACAGTCAGTATATTTCCAGATAGATTTTTTTAACTGGAATTTCTTCTCTACTCTATTCCCCATTCACCAAGAACAGAAAATCATTACTACTGGACTCTCATGCACATCTTCCCAAATCAGGTATCCAAGGTAAAAAGAAAATGTACCAACCACAATTAGATACCGTACCACATCCATGAAATGACTATAACAAAAAAAAAAAAAAGGAAAAAAATGGGAAATTTTCAAGTGTTGGCAAGAATACGGAGAAATTAGAACCTTTCTTCATTGCTGGAAATGTGAAATGTTTTAGCCACTGTTTTAGGTGGTCCATCTAAAACCTAAACTTAGAATTATTATATGACCCAGCAATTCTACCCCTAGAATATAGTCAAAAGAATTAAAAACAAGGTCTCAAACAAATGTTTGAACACAAATGTTCATAACAGCTTATTCACAAGTAAAAACAGCCCAAATGTCCATTAACTGATGAAATATGAACAAAATTCATAAATTCAGAAACGTATATGGTAAAGTTTGTTGGAAGACACACACTAATAAAGCTCTCAAGAAAAGACAGATAGTCTGAACAATCCTACATGTATTAAAGAAACTGAATTTGAGTTTAAATCTTTCCACCAATGGAAACTCCAGGCCCAGATGATGCCTTTACTGACAAATCCTACGAACATTTAAGGAAGAAATAATATCAATTCTATACAAACTCAGTCAGGAAATAGAAGAACACTTCCCAATTCATAAAGTCATGATACCAGAACAAGCTAAAGACACTAAAGGTTGGAAAGTACAAACACAAAAATCTTACACAAAATATTAGCAAATTAAAAATAGTGATTCATAGAAATGACAATTCTTTGTGACTAAGTAGGCTTTTTCCCTGGAATAGAAGGTTGTTTTAATTTTCAAAAATGAATCAGTACAAGTCACATGTTAATAAACTAAAAGGAAAAAAACCGTGATTATCTCAATAGTTAGATATTACATCAATTTATAATAAAGAACTCTTAATGAACTAAAAATAACAGAAACTTCCTCAACCTGGTAAAGGGCAAATGTAAATATACACACCAAATATACCTAAGGATGAAAAACTGAATACTTTACCTGGTATGGGAACAAGAAAGGATATCAACAGTGTACTGGAGATCAGATCTGCAAGGGGAGAAAAATAAGAGAAATGCAGATTGAACAAAAAGAAAAAAAGCTCTTTATATTTGCAAATGAAATACCTTTCTATCTAGAAAATCCCAAAGAATCTACCCAAAACATCTATTAGTACTACTAGCAGGTAAATTTAGCAAACTCACTGAATAGAAAGTCATTATATAAAAACAAATCATACAGGAGGAGCCAAGATGGGGGCATGAATAGAGCAGCAGAAATCTCCTCCCAAAAACATATGTATTTTTGAAAATACAACAAATATAACTATTCCTAAAAGAGACCAGAAGATACAGGACAACAGCAGGGCTACATCTACACCTGTGAGAACCCAGCGCCTCGCGAAGGGGGTAAGATACAAGCCGCGGCCTGGCAGGACCCGAGCGACACCCCTACCCCAGCTTCCCGGTGGGAGGAGAGGAGTCGGAGCAGGAGGGAGAGGGAGCCCAGGACTGCTAAACACCCAGCCCCAGCCATCTGCACCAGAGTGCAGACACACAGTGCATGAGGTGCTGGATACTAGGGAAACGGGACAGTAAAATATGCATGTGGGTCCCCACAGCCTGCGCCCCTGGGACAAAAGAAAAGTGAGTGCTTCTTGAAAGTCTTAAAGGGACAGGGGCCTTACAACAGGACGGAAACATCCCCGCACACTCAGCACAGCACCTCGGAATCCCGGGGAACTCCAGGAGCCCTAACCATCTGGGCAGCAGAGCAGCTTGGAGGCCCTTCATGGTGATAAACAGCCTGCTGCTGTTCCCCCTCCTGCGCGGCTCCGCCATAGCAGAGCCGCACGCTGAGGCCAGCCACGCCACAGCTGCCGCACAGAGCTTCCTTCACAGCAGCCCAGGCAAGAATCAGAGATGCCCAGCACAAGCCAATCTTCCTGAAAAAGAATTCAAAATAAATTCTTTTGGTGGATGAATTTTCATTCTATTAAGAGAAACAAAGGGGCTCTGTGCATTTATTATACCTTTCAGTTGCCTCATACATTTAGTGGTATCCCAGCTGACTGTCATTAACTTAAAACATACTGCTAATTACAGTTGGCACAATGAATCAAAGGGTAAAAATGTGTTCTCAACACCTACAATAATCCTCTCCTTCACAATCGCTGCAGATTCCATAACCATGTTGATGGACTTGCAGAGAAACATGCAAGAGCTAAGGAGGGAGAATACAGATATAAAACAATCTCTGAAAAGACTTAAAAGCAGAAAGGACGAGGTGCAACAGGCCATTGATGGAACAGAAAACAGAGAACAGGAATGCAGAGAAGCTGAGGCAGAAAGAGATAAAAGGATCTCCAGGAATGAAAGAATATTAAGAGAACTGTGTGACCAACTGAAACGGAATAATGTCTGCATTATTGGGGTATCAGAAGAAGAAGAGAGAGAAAAAGGGATAGAAAGTGTCTTTGAAGAAATAATTGTTGAAAACTTCCCCAAACTGGGGGAGGAAATAGCCTCTCAGACCATGGAAACCCACAGAACTCCCAACACAAGAGACCCAAGGAAGACAACACCAAGACACATAATAATTAAAATGGCAAAGATCAAAGAAAAGGACAGAGTATTAAAGGCAGTCAGAGACAGAAAAAAGGTCACCTACAAAGGAAACCCATCAGGTTAGTAGACTTCTTAACAGAAATCTTACAGGCCAGAAGAGAATGGCATGATATATTTAATGCAATGAAACAGAAGGGCCTTGAACCAAGGATACTGTATCCAGCATGATTATCATTTAAATATGAAGGAGGGATTAAACAATTCCCAGACAAGCAAAAGTTGAGGGAATTTACCTCACACAAACCACCTCTACAGGGTATTTTAGAGGGACTGCTCTAGATGGAAGCACTCCTAAGACTAAATAGATGTTGCTAGAGAAAATAAAATCACAGCAAAGAAAGCAGACCAACCAAATACTAACTAAATGCAAAAAATAAAATAACTATCCAGGTAATCAAAAAACTACCCAAGAGCAAAACTCCCAGGCCAGATGGATTTACTGCAGAGTTTTACCAGACATGCAGAGAAGGCATAATACCCATTGTCCTTAAAGTTTTCCAAAAAATAGAAGAGGAGGGAATACTTCCAGACTCATTCTATGAAGCTAGCATCACCCTAATACCAAAACAGGGCAAAGACCCCACCAAAAAAGAAAATTACCAATATCCCTGATGAACATAGATGCAAAAATACTCAACAAAATATTAGCAAACCAATTTCAAAAATACATCAAAAGGATCATACACCATGATCAAGTGGGATTCATCTCAGGGACACAAGGATGGTACAACATTAGAAAATCCATCAACATCATCCACCACATCAACAAAAAGAAGGACAAAAACCACATGATCATCTCCATAAATGCTGAAAAAGCATTCGACATAATTCAATATCCATTCATGATAAAAACTCTCAATAAAATGGGTATAGAGGGCAAGTACCTCAACATAATAAAGGCCATATATAACAAACCCACAGCCAATATCATGTTTAACAGCAAGAAACTGAAAGCCTTTCCTTTAAGATAGGAAACAAGACAAGGGTGCCCACTCTCCCCACTTTTATTCAGTGTAGTTCTGGAGGTCCTAGCCACGGCAATCAGACAACACAAAGAAATGAAAGGCATCCAGATTGGTAAAGAAGGAGTTAAACAGTCAGAGTTTGCAGATGACATGATATTGTACATAAAAATCCCTAAAGAATCCACTCCAAACCTACTAGATCTATTCTCTCAATTCAGGAAAATTGCAGGATACAAAACTAATACACAGAAATCTGTTGCATTCCTATACACCAATGATGAACTAGCAGAAAGAGAAATCAGCAAAACAATTCCATTCACAACTGCATCCAAAAGAATAAAATACCTAGGAATAAACCTAATGAATAAAGTGAAAGAACTATACCCTGAAAACTACAGGACAGTCATGAGAGAAATTACAGAAGATACCAATAAATGGAAACACATCCCATGCTCATGGATAGGAAGAATTAATATTGCCAAAATGGCCATCCTGCCTAAAGCAATCTACAGATTCAATGCAATCCTTATCAAAATACCTACAGCATTCTTCAATGAACTAGAGCAAATTGTTCTAAAATTCATATGGAATGAGAAAAGACCATGAATAGCCAAAGCAATCTTGAGAAGGAAGAATAAAGCAGGGGGGGGCGGATTATGCTCCCCAACTTCAAGCTCTACTACAAAGCCACAGTAATCAAGACAATTTGGTACTGGCTCAGGAAAGACCCATACACCAATGGAACAAACTAGAGAGTCCAGATATAAACCCAACCATATATTATCAATTAATACACAATAAAGAAGCTATGGATATACAATGGGAAAACGACAGCCTGTTCAACAACTGGTGTTGGCAAAACTGGACAGCTACATGTAAGAGAATGAAACTGGGTTACTGTCTTACCCCATACACAAAAGTAAACTCAAAATGGATCAGAGACCTGAATGTAAGTCATGAAACCATAAAACTTTTAGAAGAAAACATAGGCAAAAATCTCCTGAATAGAAACATGGGCAACTTCTTCCTGAACGCATCTCCTCAAACAAGTGAAACAAAAGCAAAAATGAACACATGGGACTAAATCAAACTAAAAAGCTTCTGTACGGTAAAAGACACCATCAACAGATCAAAAAGTCATCGTTTAGTATGGGAGAATATATTTGTAAATGACATATCCGATAAAGAGTTAACATCCAAATACATAAAGAACTCATATGTTCTCAACACCCAAAAAGCAAATAACAGTATTAAAAAAATGGGTGGAGGATATGAAGAGACAATTCTCCAGAGAAGAAATTCAGATGACCAATAGGCACATGAAAAAATGCTCCACATCACTAATTATTAGGGAAATGCATATAAAAACGACAATGAGATATCACCTCATACCAGTGAGGATGTCCACTATCAAAAAAACTAAGAACAACAAATGCTGGCAAGGATGCGGAGAAAGGGGAACACTCCTGCAGTGTTGGTGGGAATGTAAGCTAGTTCAACCATTGTGGAAAGCAATGTGGAGGTTTCTCAAAAAACTAAAAATAGAAATACCATTTGACCCAGGAATTCCACTCCTAGGAATTTACCCAAAGAATATAATTTCTCAGATTCAAAAAGACATCTGCACTCCTATGTTTATTGCAGCACTATTTACAATAGCTAAGATATGGAAGCAACCTCGGTGTCTATCAGTAGATGAATTGATAAAGATGTGGTACATATTCACAATAGAATTTTGTTCAGCCATAAGAAAGAAATCCTCCAATTTGCAACAACATGGATAGAGTTGGAGGATATTATGCTCAGTGAAATAAGCCAGGTGGAGAAAGACAAGTACCAAATGATTTCTCTCATTTGTGGAGTATAACAAGAAAGCAAAACCGAAAGAACAAAACAGCAGCAGACTCACACACTCCGAGAAGGGACTAGTGGTTACCAAAGGTGAGGGGTCGGGGAGGGTGGGTGAGGAGGGAGTGAGAAGGGGATTCATGGGTATTATGATCGGCACACATGTTTTGGGGGTTCATAGGGAAGTCAGTGTAGCACAGAGAAGGCAAATAGTGACTCTGTGGCATCTTACTACACTGATGGGCAGTGACTGTAATGAGGTATGGGGGACATGATATTATTTTTAAATGTAGTAACTACATTCTTTTTTCATGTGAAACCTTCATCAGAGTGTATATCAATAATGCCTTAATAAAAAAAAAAAGACTTATGCACCCCTGTGTTCATCACAGCACTATTTACAATAGCTAAGATATGAAAGCAACCTAAGTGTCCATTGACAGATGAATGGATAAAGAAAATGTGGTATATATACACAATGGAATATTATTCAGCCATAAAGAAACAAATCCTACCACTTGCAACAACGTGGATGGAGCTGAACGATATTATGCTCAGTGAAATCACCTGGGTGGGAAAGATAAGTGCCAAAACATTTCCCTCATTTGTGGAGTATAACAACGAAGCAACACTGAAGGAACAGAACAGCAGATTCGCAGACTCCAAGAAGGGACCAGTGATTACCAAAGGGGAGGGGTGGGGGAGGGGTGGGGGAGGGGTGGGGGAGGGCAGGAGAAGGGGACTGAGGCGTATTATGTTTAGTACACATTGTGTAGGGGGTTCATGGGGAAGACAAGTAGGCAAATAGTGACTATGTGGCATCTAATTGCACTGATCGACAGTGACTGCAATGGCGTATGGGGGGGGACCTCAATAATATGAGTGAATGTTGTAACCATATTGTTTTTTCGTGTGAAACCTTCATAAGAGTGTGTATTAATAATACCTTAATAAAAAGAAAAAAGAAAAGAAAAGAATGAGTGGGTAAACTAAGTTCTTACCAGATAGGATTTAAAGTATTGAATAATGACTTCAAAATTTGCTGCAAAACTGCCCTTAGCAAGTGGAGAAAAAGCTACTATTCACAATTTACAGACTTAGTCAAATGATGGAAATGCATGAAAATATGTTTTTTCTAAAGGCATTGTTGGCTATAGGCTAACTTCTACCTCTTTAGACTAGTTTTGGCAATTGTTTAACCAGTACCGGCTTAATTATAATTAAAACCATTGCTTCTCAAGCTTTTCTGAATATATTAGTCTTTTTAAAACAGACTGATTCCGTAGTTCTTAGGTGGGGCCTGAGATTCTGCATTTCTAACAAACTCGCAAGTGATACCATGCTGCTGTTTTGTGGACCACATTCTGAACAGCAAGAGTCTGAAATTATTCTTAGTACCTGGAGTTCCTGTCTCCTACCTTTGTGTTTGCCTTTTTGCCTCTAAGATTAGTTCTTTGCTCTTTATTTTGCCACT
The DNA here is from genome assembly GCF_040802235.1 of Manis javanica. Taxonomy (NCBI): domain Eukaryota; kingdom Metazoa; phylum Chordata; class Mammalia; order Pholidota; family Manidae; genus Manis; species Manis javanica. Next base: position 123,685,704 of record NC_133163.1, read on the forward strand.
TCACACTATTTAACAATGCTTATTTATTCTATGACAAAGAAAATTACATCTGCAAGCCCCTTTATTACTGGAAACTCCATGTCTTATCTCAGACCCATAGTGGTGTGCCCAGAGTAGATTACCATTGCTGCTGCTTACAGGATTATTAAGATTACTGGGAGCAGTTAACAGAGATCTTCCTGTTTAACAATGGCTATGTGGAAGGAGTATGGATTCTAGAGTAGGACCTGGACTGAATGACCTGGGTAAAGGTTACTGTCTTGCCAGTGAGTTTCAGCCCCAGACAAGTTCACTATGGATTCGGTGAGACCAAAGAATGACAATGGAACATTCTTGGGGTGAAAGGGTTACACCCAACTTTATTCCCATGGTGGCAGGTCAGTCATTAGAATCCCATCCACTCAGAGTGAGTCTACATGCAGCAAGCTGGTCTCTGCCTCTGGGCCTCTCTACATGTGCAGCCGTCTCAGTCTCTGTCCTCAGCGCTGCCACCACTCCAGTCTCATCTCTGCTCTCCTGCAGCCTTGCAGCCATGCCACCGTGTCTCCCAGAGCACTGGGCAGAGCTCTTTGTATAGAGTCAGTAACAGCGTGTTGCCCACACATGTGTAGTGAGCTAGCTGACCAGGGCCAGGTGAGAATCCAGCCACAGGAACCTTCACTTTATCCACAGTTACTTAATTTATTTGATTATCAAGTCATTAGTATGTAAAATGAAAATTGCTTACCTGTGTAAGGTTGTTGGGATAGTTAGTGATTAGCAAAAATGTATATGAAGCACCTGATATAGTACCTACACTATAGTAGACATTTAATAGTTAAGAGTAAGCATCCCAGTCACTGAATGCAATGAAACAAATATTAAACTGTTTAATTTTCTTATATTAGGCATTTCATTAGCAATGTAGCTAAAAAGGAGAAAACCTTTTATTGATTGTTTTCTATAAAAGAAACTTGGAAGTTAACATTATGGGGTTTTTTGCTTTTTGTGTTTCTGTTTCATGTAGAACTTTTACTTTAAGAAAACTCATTTGATTTCTTTGGGAAACTTGGAATCAAGTCACTTTAGTAAATGACCATTACAATCCCTATGATTCAGAAAAAAAAGTTAGATTTTAGATTCTCAGCCTTATTAAGGGAATCAATTCTGCTTCATTCTCACTTGCCTGAATTTTTGACATCAAGATAGACCAATAGTGGCAACCTTAAGGGCTTTTCTATGTCCTTTTTCTCAGTATAGAGGAGAATATCAGCAGCGACACAGCTGGCACCTTGAAAAGCATGATATAAAATTGGCATTGCATGCTAAGCCTGGGAAAGCCAACACTTGTTCAGTTACTAATCTTTTCAGACAGGGCCTTTGATTTGGCCCAAAACCACTGCAATTTATGAAAAAAAGTATTTTTATTTGCTGCCAAAATCCCCACACTAAACTTAGCACATTCTGAAACAGAAAAATTTAAGATATAGATGTGTGTGTGTATTTTGTTTTGTTTGTTTTTTAATTCCCTTTCTCACTCTTATTAGCTGGTTTCCTTATCTTGGGCATAAAGTGTTTGCCTAGTTAGGTGCTTTATAACAGAGGATCTTTCCAATGGTGCACGTGTTCCAGGATAACCTGTTAGCTATATTATATAACTGGGAGCTCTTGCTGATGGTCTATTCATCTGTAGGAAAATGCTCTCTCAGTACCGCTGGGCTTAGCAATGTAGATCCTCACTGTGATCTGTCTCACTTCAAAGCTAATTGAAATCAGCCAGCCTATGTTTCAAAGTATCTGCATATATTACCAACCATCTGGCTGCTCACAAATGGTGAAGACATTTAATATAAAAACCTGGCTAATGTACTAGCCTCTCACCTTTATGGAACAAATCTTGCCTGGGTCACACATACAGCCTTACTTTAGTATCTGTCTGCAGTAGAGGGCAGTCATTTGGGTCCCCAAACTTGTAACAATTTGATGTTATCCCTCCAGGTGACTGACCATGTGGCTGATATTCAGAATGAGCTTTGCAGCACTCATTCAGAACTACAATGTCAGAGAAGAAGGTTTATGTGTAACCATAGAATTAGAATATATAAGGTATATTTGCATGTGGGTAAAGGATATATATGACTATTTTCTAGTAACTCAGTGTGATTTTTTCTGATTAGGGAAATAATAGATGTAAAATGAAATATACTTGTGGGAATTTTGGAATATATACATTTTCATTTGACATTTTGTTATTAGTCTTTCAATTTTATTAGGTTTATGTACATTATTTTTAGCAAAACTGGGATCATTCTGTATGTAGTTTTATTCTTTTTAAATCTAGTTTTGTTTTACGAACATTTTTCACTGTCAGTAAGTAACCGTCTCCATTTCAATTAGTATATAATGTTCTATCATATTGCTATACTGTCTTAACTTACCAATTCCCTATTATGGGCCATTCAGGTTATTTCTCATTTCTCTATCATAAACGACACTGTACTGAACATCCTGTAGAAAGTTATTTGTGTACATAGACTAATCATTGAGCATATCAATGCTTTTCTTTAAGATAAAAATCTTAGAAATTAATTGCAATATCAAAAAGCATGAAAGTTTTAAATTTACTATGCTATGGGTTATTTTTGTTTTTTGGATGTTTTGGGAATGTTCTGTGTATTCCTTTCTACCCTTGAGGAACCTTGTACTTTTCTGTGCTCTTCTTAGTAGTCTGTAGGTGAGATACCCCGTAGCCTACCAAACAGGTAGGCATGCTCATTTTTTTTCCATCTTAGACCAATTTGATAGATGATTAATTGATTTCTCAATGTTTTAGTTTGAATTTCTATGAATTTTACTGAGGTAGCATATTGGCAACACCATAATTATTTTTTGCTGAGATGTCTTGGGTAAATTTCTCATATACCAACTCTAATAATATGTTGATAAAAGGTAAGAATTCCCTATCCACATAATATATTCTAGGTAGTAGTAAGCAACATGATTGTAACTTTTTAAAGAGATTACATTTTGTTCTGAAGCTTCTGGGTAAAATTAGTACTTTTAAAATCAAACAAATCTCAATGCATATTGCATTTTTGTTAATCAGCTATCTAAAACCAAACAAATTTTACCAAGATCTCTATCATCTTTTACCAAACTTCTCATTAAGAATGTTAACTGCCTTTCCTTTCACTGAAGGTCACTACTTTTACTTTGTTTCATGCTTCTTAATCTTAGCTGTCTTTTCTTCCTTTTCCCCCCTCACTTTTGTAAACAAAAGTCCAATTATATTTTGCTTTTGTCATACTTAAATTGCTAACATCTGTATATGTGCTTATTCTTTTTGTGGAAGAGGGAGGTAATTTTGATGTCTATACTCTAATAGTTACCAAAGGGAAAGGGACTGGGGAGGACGGGTGGGAAGGGAGGGATAAGGAAGGGGAAAAAGAAAGGGGGCATTATGATTAGCATGTATAGTGTTGGGGGTGGCACGGGGAGGGCTGCGCAACACAGAGAAGACAAGTAGTGATTTTATAGCATCTTACTACGCTGATGGACAGTGACTGTAATGGGGTGTGGGGGGGGACTTGGTAAAGGGGGAGCCTAGTAAACATAATGTTCTTCATGTAATTATAGATTAATGATACCAAAAAAAAAATAAGAAGGAAAAGAAATATTTGCAATAAGTCAAAAAGAAAATTATGATATAAAATAATATAGGCATAATATATAATTTTATGATATAAAATTATAACATTAAAATATTGCTTATTAATAAATGAATTTTAGTATATAAAATTATATTAGATCCATTGAACACAGTTTTAATAACTTAATAAGGGTAAAGTTTAATTACTATGTATTATTTTAGTTGGAGGTTTATTCCATATGGTAGTGATGGCTTGAAAGTCATTCACTTTATTTAATATCTCAATTGAGTTTTTTAGTCATTTTCCAGTCTTCAGTCCAGACTCTTTGAAAGTATTGATGAGACTGTAGCACCTACAATCCTATAATTAGGCTTGCATTAATGGCAGCTTTACAGCCACTGAGAAGAAGGTTTGGGAAGTAAAGCTTGTTTTCTTTTTTTTTCCTTTTAATTAAAAAAAATTTTTTTTCACTAAGGTGTCAGTTAACACTGTTATGAAGGTTTCACATGGCAACTAACGTTATTACATTCACCCATATTATCAAGTACCCCCATACCCCATGAAAGCTGCTGTCCGTCAGTGTAGTAAGATGCCACAGAGTCACTACTCCTCCGTGCTGCACTGTCTTCCCCATGACCCTCCCTACACCACGTATACTAATCATAATACCCCTCAGTCCCCTTCTCCCTCCCTCCCACACTCCTCCCCTTTGGTAACCACTAGTCCCTTCTGGGGTCTGTGAGTCTGCTGCTGTTTTGTTCCTTCAATTTTGCTTCATCATTATACTCGAAAAATGAGGAAAATTATTTTGTACTTGTCTTTCTCCACCTGACTTATTTCACTGAGCATAATAGCCTCTAAATCTATCCATGTTGTTGCAAATGGTAGAATTTGTTTCTTTCTTCTGGCTGAATAGTGTTTCAGTGTGTATATGAACCACCTCTTTTCCATTCATCTACTTGCATTGCTTCCATATCTTGGCTATTGTAAATGGTGCTGTAATAACCATAGGGGTGCATATGTCTTTTTGAATCTGAGAACTTGTTTTCTTTGGGTAAATTCCTAGGAGTGGAATTCCCAGGTCAAATAGTATTTCTACTTTTAGTTTATAGAGGAACCTCCGTATTGCTTTCCACAATCGTTGATCTAATTCACATTCCCACCGGCAGCGTAGGAGGTTCCTAGTCTTTTTGACATTGGCCATCCTAACTCGTGTGAGGTGATATCTCATTGAGGTTGTAATTTGCATTTCTCTGATGATGAGCGATGTGTAGCGTCTTTTCATGTGCCTGTTGGCCATCTGAATTTATTCCGTAGAGAAGTGTGTGTTCATATCTTCTGCCCATTTTTTAATAAAGTTATTGCTTTTTGGGTGTTGAGGCATGTGAGTTCTTTATATATTTTGGATGTTAACTCCTTGTCGGATATGTTGTTTACAAATATATTTTCCCGTATACTGTAGGATACCTTTTAGTTCTGCTGATTGGGTCCTTTGCTATACAGAAGCTTTTTAGTTTGATGTAGTCCCATTTGTTCATTTTTTATTTTGTTTCACTTGCCCAAGGATATGCCTTCACGAAAAAGTTGCTCATGTTTATATTGAAGAAATTTTTGCCTATGTTTTCTTCTAAGAGTCTTATAGTTTCATGACTTACATTCAGGTCTTTGATCCATTTTAAGTGTACTTTTGTGTATGGGGTAAGACAGTAATCCACTTTCATTCTCTTACATGTATCTGTCCAGTTTTGCCAACACCAGTTGTTGAAGAGGCTATTATTTTGTCATTGTATATCCATGGCTCCTTTATCATATATTAATTGACCATATATGACTGAGTTTATACCTGGGCTCTCTAGACTGTTCCATTCATCTATGCATCTGTTCTTGTGCCAATACCAAGTTGTCTTGATTACTGTAGTTTTGTAATAGAGCTTGAAGTTGGGGAGCATAATCCCCCCCCCTACTTTATTCTTCCTTCTCAAGATTGCTTTGGCTATTCGGGGTCTTTTGTGGTTCCATATGAATTTTAGAACAATTTGCTCTAGTTCATTGAAGAATGCTGTAGGTATTTTGATAGGGATTGCATTGAATCTGTAGATTGCTTTAGGCAGCATGGCCATTTTGACAATATTAATTCTTCCTATCCATGAGCATGGGATGTGTTTCCATTTATTGGTATCTTCTGTAATTTCTCTCATGACTGTCCTGTAGTTTTCAGGGTATAGTTCTTTCACTTCATTCATTAGGTTTATTCCTAGGTATTTTATTCTTTTGGATGCAGTTGTGAATGGAATTGTTTTGCTGATTTCTCTTTCTGCTAGTTCATCATTGGTGTATAGGAATGCAACAGATTTCTGTGTATTAGTTTTGTATCCTGCAATTTTCCTGAATTGAGAGAATAGATCTAGTAGGTTTGGAGTGGATTCTTTAGGGATTTTTATGTACAATATCATGTCATCTGCGAACTCTGACTGTTTAACTCCTTCTTTACCAATCTGGATGCCTTTCATTTCTTTGTGTTGTCTGATTGCCGTGGCTAGGACCTCCAGAACTACACTGAATAAAAGTGGGGAGAGTGGGCATCCTTGTCTTGTTCCGATCTTAAAGGAAAAGCTTTCAGCTTCTCGCTGTTAAGTATGATGTTGGCCCTGGGTTTGTCATATATCGCCTTTATTATGTTGAGGTACTTGCCCTCTACACCCATTTTGTTGAGAGTTTTTATCATGAATGGATGTTGAATTTTGTCTAATGATTTTTTGGTGTCTATGGAGCTGTTCATGTGGTTTTTGTCCTTCTTTTTGTTGATGTGGTGGATGGTGTTAATGCACTTTCCTTCATCCCTGGTTAAATCCTACTTGATCATGATGGATGATCTTTTAGATGTATTTTTATTTCTGTTTGCTAATATTTTGTTGTGTATTTTTGCATCTATGTTCATCAGGGATGTTGATCTGTCATTTTTTTTCTTTGTGGTATCTTTACCTGGTTTTGGTATTAGAGTGATGCTGGCCTCATAGAATGAGTTTGGAAGTATTCCCTCCTCTTCTACTTTTTGGAAAACTTTAAGGAGGATGGGTATTAGGTCTTCACTGGATGTTTGATAAAATTCAGCAGTGAAACCATCTGGTGCAGCTGTTTTGTTCTTAGGTAGTTTTTTGATAACCAGTTCAATTTCCTTGCTCGTAATTGGTCTGTTCAGATTTTATGCTTCTTTCTAGGTCAGCCCTCGAAGGTTGTATTTTTCTAGAAAGTTGTCCATTTCTTCTAGTTTATCCAGTTTGTTAGCATATAATTTTTCATAGTATTCTGTCATAATTCTGTGTATTTCTGTGGTTTCCATAGTGATTTTTCCTTTCTCATTTCTAATTCTGTTTATGTGTGTAGACTCTGTTTTTTTCTTGGTAAATCTGGCTAGTAGTTTATCTGTTTTATTTATTTTTCTCAAAGAAACAGCTCCTGCTTTGATTGATTCTTTCTATTGTTTTATTCTTCTCAATTTTGTTTATTTCTGCTCTAATCTTTATTATGTCCCTCCTTCTACTGACTTTGGGCCTCATTTCTTGTTTTTCTAGTTTCATTAATTGTGAGTTTAGACTGTTCATATGGGATTGTTCTTTCCTGAGGTTGACCTGTATTGCAATATACTTTCTTCTTAGCGTGGCCTTTTGCATCCCACAGATATTTCAGTGTTGAATTATTGTTTTCATTTGTCTCCATATATTGCTTGATCTCTTTTTATTTGGTTATTGATCCCTAGATTATTTAGGAGCATGTTGTTAAGCCTCCATGTGTTTGTGCGCTTTTTCGTTTCTTTGTGTAATTTATTTCTAGTTTCACGCTTTTGTGGTCTGAGAATCTGGTTGGTGCAATTTCAGTCTTTTTTAATTTACTGAAGTTCTTTTTGTGGCCTAGTATATGACCTCTCCTTGAAAATGTTCCATGTGCACTTGAGAAGAATTTGTATCCTGCTGCTTTTAGGTGGAGTGTTCTGTAGGTCCATCTGTTCTAATGTGTTGTTCATTTCCTCTGTCTGTCTCTTTACTTATTTTCTGTCTGGTTGAGCTGTCCTTTTGAGTGAGTGGAGTGCTGAAGTCTCCAAAAATGAATGCATTGTATTCTTTTTTCCCCTTTAATTCTGTTAATATTTGTTTTGCATATGTAAGTTCTCCTGTTTTGGGTGCAAAGATATTTTTCATGGTATAGCCTCTTGTTGGACTGAGCCCTTTATCATTATGTAATTTCCTTCTTTGTCTCTTGTGAGTTTCTTTGTTTTGAAGTCTATTTTGTCTGATACAAGTACTGCAATGCCTGCTTTTTTCTCCCTATTAGTTGCATGGAATATCTTTTTCCATCCCTTCACTTGTAATCTGTGTATGTCTTTGTGTTTGAAGTGAGTCTCTTGTAGGCAGCATATAGTCAAGTCTTGTGTTTTTGTCCATTCATTGACTCTATGTCTTTTGATTGGGGCATTCACACCATTTACATTTAGGGTGATTATTTATCGGTATGTACTTATTGCTATTGCCGGCTTTAGATTTGTGGTTACCAAAGGGTCAAGGGTAACTTCCTTACTATCTAACAGTCTGATTTAAGTTGCTTAGCATGCTATTAGAAACACAATTGAAAGGTTCTGTTTTTCTTTTTCTTTCTCCTTTTTCTTCCTCCTCCATTCTTTATATATTAGGTATCATATTCTGTAGTCTTTCTCTATCCGTTGGTTGACTTTGGGCATAGTTGATTTGATTTTGCATCTACTTAGTAATGAATTGGTCTAGTTTGTTTACTGTGGTTTTATTTCCTCTGGTGACAGCTGTTTAACCTTAGGAATACTTCCATCTATAGCAGTCTCTCCAAAACACACTGTAGAGATATTTTTTTGGGAGGTAAATTCTCTCAGCTTTTGCTTATCTGGAAATTGTTTAATCCCTCCTTCAAATTTAAATGATAATCTTGCCAGTTAAAGTAATCTTGGTTCGAGGCCCTTCTGCTTCATTACATTAAATACATGATCCCACTCCCTTCTGGACTGTAAGATTTCTGCTGAGAAGTCTGATGATAGCCTGATGGGTTTTCCTTTGAATGTGATCTTATTTCTCTCTCTGGCTGCTTTTAATAGTCTGTCCTTATCCTTGATCTTTGCCATTTTAATTATTATATGTCTTGGAGTTGTCTTCCTAGAGGCTCTTGTGTTGGGAAATCTGTGCACTTCCATGGCCTGAGAGACTATTTCTTTCCCTAGTTTGGGGAAGTTTTCAGCAATTATTTCCTCAAAGAGACTTTCTATCCCTTTTTCTCTTTCTTCTCCTTCTGGTACCCCTATAATGCGAATATTGTTCTGTTTGCATTGGTCACACAGTTCTCTTAATATTCTTGCATTCCTAGAGATCCTTTTTCCTCTCTGTGCCTCAGCTTCTTTGTATTCCTGTCCTCTAATTTCTATTTCATTTATCATCTCCTCTGCCTTATCTTATCTGCTTTTAAATCCCTCCATTGTGTGTTTGTTTCATTTCATATACTGTTTTTCAAAGTTTCTATCTCTTTCTTGACAGCCTCTCTGAGGTCTCAAATATTTTTCTGTAGCTCTGTGAATATGTTCCTCATATTTATTCTGAAATCTTTATCAAGAAGATTGGTGATTTCAGTTTCACATAGCCCTCTTTCTGGTGTTTTGGGGATTTTTGTACAAGATTCTTTGCAGTTTCGTATTTCTAATTATTACCATGGAAAAATAACTTTGTGTTGGTGGTGCCCTCTCATACCCAGAAGCTCTACTTTCCAGAGCTGCCCAACCCCTGGAGCAATGGCAGGGGTCACAGGTGTGCGGCACCAGTGCCTGCTGGGAGGAACCAGCTCTTTCCTTCTTCCTGGCTGCAATGCCTGCCTCCACTGTCAGGGCCACTGGGCCCAGCTTGCACGGAGGAGCTCTGCATTATGCCCCATAGGCATGGCTGCCCTCCATCTGGCCTGGAACAATGGCAGGGGCCGCAGGTGTGCAGACCAGTGTCAGCCAGAAGGAAGGAGTGGCCAACTGTATATCACAGTGGGGGCCCTCAGTGCTGCATTGCCAGCCAAGGTAATGGAGTGCATGAAGCTCCTGAAAGTTCCCAACCTGCCGGACTGAGTGCGCTGGGACAATTCTGTCTGCCTGTCATCTTGAGTGGCAAGCTCTGTGTAACCCTTGCCCATTTACTAGCCCTCTTGCTGCTGGGAAGTCTTTCATAATGCCCACCTTTCTGTTGTCCTAGAACAGCCAAACGTGGGTACATATTCTTCACAAGTGGCTGCAATCTTAGTCTTCCCAAGTTTTCTGCTTGTCTTTGCTTTCCACCCCTTACAATCTCCAGAGCACCATGAAATTGGGGTTCATGCTCCAGGAGTAGATCTCCAGGAGTGAGTGTTTAGCAGTGCTGGGCTTCTACTCCCTCCCCACTCTTTTCTCTTCCTCCCACCTGTGAGCTGGGGTCGGGGTAAGGCTTGGGTCCCACTGGATCGCAGCTTTGCCACTTTACCCTTTTAATAGTGGTCTTCTCTTTTCCCCAGATATAGGCTGTCTGTTGCAGTCTTCTTTCTCATCCCTCTTTCAGGCATACTTGTATTTGCTGTATTTTTGTTTTATATGTGTTTTGGGGACGAGTTTTCTACCTCACTTCTCACCCCACCATCTTGTTCGCCCCCCCATAATTGATTTTAGGACCAACTTCTGATCAATTGATGGAGCTAGCAAAAAAAAAAATTCAGTAACACGTAGATTATCTGAAGAACATCATCAACTACCTATCCTTAATTGATACTCAGAACATTGTACCACACAATGGCAAAATAAGCATTCTTTTCAAGTGCACACTTTGTGTTTACCAAAATAAACTACAATTTGTGCCAAAAAACAAGTCTTAATTTAGAAAGGTTGGGACTATAAAGAATTTGTTCTCTGACCACAATGAAATTCTGCTCAAAATCAGATCAATGAGGTGGTCAGAAAAACTTATAAATGACCATTGGATCAAAGGAGAAATTAAGAGAGATCTGAAAATATTTTAAAATTGAAGTGAAAAAGCAACATATCCATGTTTACGGGATCCAGGCAAAGTGGTATCTGGAGGGAAATGTATAGCTTTGAAGACCTACATCATACAAGAAAGAGGTCTCAGATTGATGATCTAATTGACAGACTGATTCTAAAATGTTTATTGAGATTCAGTGGGATGTAAAGAACAAAAGCATCATTGCCAAAGAAAAAGAGTGCTGGAGGATTCACACTACCTGATTTCAACACTTATTATAGTCTACAGTAATCAAGACAGTGTGGTACAGTGTAAGAAGGGACAAATAAATCAATGGAAAAGAATAGAGCATCCGGAAATAGACTCACTTCTATATGGTCAATTGATTTTCTTTTTTTTTTTGTACAAAGTTCCAAGGCAATTCAATGGGCAAAGTATAACCTTTCCAACAAATGTTCTGGTGCAACTGGACAGTTATGTATAAAGAAAAATCAGTCTCAACCCCAGTATATAAAAAAATTAACTCAAAATGTGTCATAGATCTAAATATAAAAGCTAAAACTGTAAAGCATCTAAAGGAAAATGTAAGGGAAAATCTTAGTGTCCATAGGTGGTGTGAAGATTTCTTAAATTGGACACAAAAAGCACAAAATATTTTTTTAGTCAACTGGATTTCATCAGATCAGTCATCTAAGCCAGAGGTTAACAAACTATGTCCTGTGAGCCAAATCCATCCTGCCCTCTTGTTTTTATGAATAATGTTGTTTTTTGGGGGATGGGGAGGAACGGGGTTGTTTACACAGTCATACTCATTTGTTTACATATTGTGTATGGATGTTTTCACACTGCGGTGGGAGGTTTGAATACAGAAACTATATGGTCTGCAGAGCCTGTAATTATTATCTGTCCCTTTTAGGAAAAGTTTGCCAAACTCCCATCTACGTTTCTGCTTTAGGGAAACTAAAAAAAGAAATGTAAATTAAGTTCAAAGGAAACAGAAGGAAAGAAATGATAACAGAAATCAATTTAACTGAAGAAAAAATGTAGAACAAAAGCAATGAAACCCAAAGCTGGTTCTTCGGGGAAAAATTTTAATACAAAGACACAATTTACAAAAAAAATGGAAGAGGGGACTCCATTGCAGTCTCTTCTGACATTAAAAGCATAGGAAGGGAATATCATGAGAACCTTTATGCCAATAAACTTGACAACCTGTATCTTATGGGAAAATTTCTTGAAAGGCATAAATTTCCAAAACTAATCCAAAAAGAAATAAAAAGCTTTGAACAGCCCTTTAGCAATTAAAGAAATGTAATTGATTATGTAAAACCTCCCTACAAAGAAAACTCTAGACCTAGATCATGACAATGGCAAATTCTATAAAACATTTAAGGAAAAGAACACCAATACTATACAAATTCTTTTAGAAAGTAGATGAGGAGGAAATACTTTCCTTATTCATTTTATGAGAACAATATTACCCTGACTCCAAAACCAAACAAGAAAAGGGTACTACAGATGAATATTCCTTAAGAAAATAGGCATGTAATTCCTTAACAAACTACTTGCTAATTGAATCCAACAGTAAATAAAATGGATAACATAAATATCCCAGGAATGCAAAGTTGGTTTAACATTCAACAATTATCAACATAATTCTCCATTTTAATAGTATATAGAAGAAAAAATGGTTATTTCAATAAATGCAAAGAAACATATGACAAAAGCCAGCATCTTTTTATGATAAAAATGTTCATCAAAGTAGTTTTATAAGGAAAGTTCCTCAAAGTTATCTACAAAGAATCCCCTCCAGATAGCATCAGATTCAGTGATGAACGGCTCAATGATTTCTCCCTCAGATAAGGAACAAGGCAAGGATGTCCATTGTGACTACTTCCATTTAATGTTTTTCTAGATGTCTTACCAGTACAATAAGGCAAAAAATAAGTTAATTAAAGGCATACAGACAGGAAAAGAAGAGTAAATCTGACCTTATTTGCAGATGACATGATCATATATGTAGAAAGCCCTAAGGAATTTTTTTTTAATTAAGACCAAATAGATTTAGCAAGATGGCAGTATACACAGTCAATATACAAAAACCAATTCGAAATACACAATTAGAAAATGAAATTTTAAAAAACTCCATTCAGTAGCATAAAATATAAAATATTTAGGTAAATATAACAAAATATTCAAAAACCTCTACACAGAAAAGTGTTAAAACATCGCAATGAGGAAACTAAAGACCTAAAAATAAGTGGAGCACTATACTGTGTTCATGGATTGGAAGACTAAATATTAAGATAGCAGTCTTCCCCAGTAGACCTATAAATTCATGTTACTGGAAGTCAAACTCCAGCAGGCTGTTTGAAAGATATTTACAAACTGGTTTTAAAATGTATATGGTAAGGCAAAGGGCCTAGAATAGCTAAAATAATTTTAATTAAAAAGTTGGGAGACTTAAACTACTTGATTTTAAGATGAACTGTAAAGTTACAATAATTAAGACAGTTTGATTCTGACAAAAGGGTAAACAACATAGATCAATAGAATAGAATAGAAATTCCAGAAATAGATCCACACATATGTGATAAATTGATTTTTTCCATAAATTAATGCAATGTGGAAGAGATAGTCTTTTCAACATGTAGTGCCACATATGTTGGACCATATGTATGGGCTAACATGAACCTTAACCTTACTTCAAATCATACATAAAATGTGACTCAAGATTAATCATAAATGTAAATGTAAAAGTTAAAGCTATTAAACTTCTAGAGGAAACCATAGGATAAAATCTTTGTAAGAAGAGTTGACAAATACATCTTAAAAAGAACATGAAAACCACAGACTAAAAGAAAATATTAGTAAGATGTACTTTATCATGAATAAAAATCTGCTTTTTATAAGACACTTAAGAAAACAAAAAGGCAAGCCACAGTCTAGGAGAAGATTTTTTGCAAAATACATACCCGTTAAAGGGCTTGTCTCCAGAATACATAAAGAACTGCTGCAAGTCTGGAATACAAACAACTCAATTTTAAAATAGACAATTAAAATGCAAATTTTAAAAAGAAACTGAACAGTGCCAAATTTTGATGAAGTTGTGGAGCAACTGGACCTCTCGTACACTACCAGTAGAATGTGAATTGGTACAGCCACTTTGAAAAACAATACGGCAGCACCATACGGAGTTAAGCATACATTCACCGTTTGACCTAGCAACTCCGCTTTAAGGTGTTAACCCAAGCAAAATAAAAACACACGCCCACTCAGAAATATGTTCAATTGTTCATAACAGCATTATTTATAATAGACAAAAACAGGTGAGTACAAATTGTAACATATCCATTCCATGGAATCTTACTAGCAATAAAAAGGAACAAAATAACAGCATCTTACTTCGCTGATGGACAAGTGACTGTAATGGGGTATGTGGGGGGGACTTGATGATGGGGGGAGTCCAGTAACCATATTGTCGCTCATGTAATTGTAGATTAATGACACCAAAATAAAATAAAAAGGAACAAAATAGTAATACACAGAACAACATGGATAGATGTTTTAGCAAAAACATGGGAAGTGAGAAAAGTCCAATGTAAATACTATGCAGCATATGATTCCACTTATATGAAATTATAGAAATAGCTATAGTGACTTAAAGCAAGTTATTGGGATCAGGATTTGCGGGGAAAGGATCAAGTACAAATGGGCACAAAGAAACGTTTTTGAGAGAACTGATCTGTATCTTCATTGTTGTAGTAGTTACACAATCATATACAATTAACAAAAATTATACTGTACACTTAAAATTAGTAGATTTTATTGTTTTAAATAATGCCTTAATAGAAAAGGAGGAGAAATCCTATCCCTTCTTTGAGCCCAGGTTTACACCACCTATTTTCCTTTTATTCTTTCTGTTGGAAGCAATCTTTTACATCACTGAACTCCCAGAACTCTTTTTCTGTAAATCTTAGAACGCTACTTATCATTTTCTATGTCTTGTCATTTTATTAGTACATTTCAACTCCCCTATTAGGCTGATTTCTTGTGGCCAGAGACTGTTTTTCATTTTTATCTTGGGTCCCTCAATGTCTGATTTTTTGCATATCTCGTATTTGTTTCCTTCTCTCTAAAGCGATCGATAGAACATCATTCCATTCGATGCAAGGTGCCAGTCATTCGGGTTTTGACCTGTTCTTATTGCCAGTGTGCTGCTCTGTACGTGCACCCAGCGTAGGGAGTGTGGCCTCTCACGACTTTCTTCACCCAACAAAAGAATTTCCTTTTTTCTTTTCCCAGATTCCAAGTTTATGTGTTCCTTTAAAAAGCTTCCCGCTGCTGGTGAATGGAAAAAGTTATTTTCTAACACTAAACAAAGAGATATTACATGGATCCTTATGTGAGGGATGTTGGGTACAATAACCCAAATAATTCAAAATAACTCAAATAACCCAGTCTGGGGTATTGCAAAAGAAATAGAAATGTTCTCTGATTAGATAGTTCTCATGCCACTTTTAATAAAAAGTCATATGTATAACATTAAATTTTAATGCATTGATGACTTTTTCACAGGACTTTTGGGGTAAACATTGCTCCAGTTTGTTGCTCATAGATGATCTACATACAAGTATAGAGATTAGTGAAAGGAACAGATAATTAAAATATTCCTTGTTTGGCCTCTGTCAAACAACAGCAGGCAGACTGTTAGAATAAACTAGATTTAATCAATTTTTTATCAGATTCTCTCATGCATCTCAGATATGCCTGTATCCTTTATTGTTGAGTCCAGGGGAGTTCTATATAGATTAGGTGAGAGAACTGTGTAAATAGCAAAACTGATATATATATATATATAATTTTTTTTTAATCTCAATATCTTTTTGCCCAATTTTAGGGCTATTCTACTTCCCCATGGAAAGTACCATTTGGCAAGACCAATTTTTAATTTTCTCAAAAGGAGCTTTGAACCCAAAGTACTTGAACAGGTAGTCAGCTGAGACCCATGGTTCTATACCAAATAAACAAAAGAGATCACTGAATCTGACAATGTCATTAAAAAGTAATAAAAAGAGAACCTTAGAGACTGAAAAGCCTTGGGTTGAAGTCCCCACTGGCTGCCTGGTAGCCCTAATGATGTGACCTTGGAGAGATACTCAGTTTCCTGGAGTGTTTCTGCAGCTGTGAAAATAGAAGTGAGAATTGTTTCTTTGTGTTAATTTTGAATTTTCAGTGGTTATATATTTTAGTTCCTGGCACTTCTTCACAGTCAATAATTACTCATTCCTTTCCTATACTTAGTCATAAAAATGGCATAATAAGTAGTAAAATTAAAAACTCACCTTTTTTTTAATCACTTAAAAGCACCCAGCACTTACCCTATTTGATATCTATAACAAACCATAGTTGCTCTCATAAATCCCCATTTTGCAGGTAAGGAAACTAAAGTTTAGAAACACACAAAACTGGCCCACAGACATATAGTCAGGGTAAGTGTCATAGCTGAGATTGAACCCAGTGTGTTCATTTCCTTCTGCTACTGTAAGGAATTACAACTGACTTAATGGTTTAAAACAACACAAATTTATTATTTTATAGTTCTGGTGGTCAGTGGTCTGAAATTAGTATCAAAGGGCTAGAATAAAGGTTTTGGCAGGGGTGTATTCCCTCTGAAGGCTCTGAGGGAGAATTCCTTCGCATGCCTTTTCTAGTTTCTAGGGCCTGCCCTGCATTCCTTGCCTTATGGCCGTTTCTGTCTTCAAAGCAAACAACATCAGCTGGTCACATGTTTGTCATATTATATCAAGAAGACTCTGACCTTCATACCTGCATTCTTCTCTTTTAAGGATGTTTGTCATTATATTGGCCCACTCAGATAATCCTGGATAATCTCCTGTTCTCAAAATCCTAATTTAATCACATTTGCAGTGTCCTTTTTGCTATATAAGGTAACATTTTCACATGTGTTGGAGATTAGGATGTGGACATCTTTGTGGGGCCATAATTCTGCCTACCACACCAGTGAAGGAAAAATTTTTTAAAGACTCCATTTTGTAGTTCTAAAATTTATGTGGCACCACAAAAGACCCTGAATAGCCAAAACAGTCCTGAGAAAGAAGAAAGCTGGGGGTATTATTACGCTCCCTGATTTCAAGCTCTACTACAAAGCTACCATGATTAAAACAATTTGGTACTGGCACAAGGAGAGACCCTCAGACCAGTGGAACAGAATAGAGAGTCCAGACATAAACCCAACCATATATGGTCAATTAATATAAAGGAACCATGAATACACAATGGGGAGAAAACAGCCTCTTCAACAACTGGTGTTGGCAAAACTGGACAGCTACCTGTAAGAGAATGAAACTGGATTACTGTCTAACTCTATACACAAAAGTAAACTTGAAATGGGTCAAAGACCTGAATGTAAGTCATGAAACCATGAGACTCTTAGAAGAAAACAGGCAAAAATCTCTTGAATGAATAGTTTTTTCCTGGATATGTCTCCTTGGACAAGGAAACAAAATAAAAAATGAACAAGTGGAACTATATCAAATTAAAAAGGTTTTTCAGTACATCAAAGGACACCATCAGCAAAACAAAAAGGCATCCCACACTATGGGAGAATGTATTCATAAATAACTCATCTGATAAGGGGTTAACATTCCAAATATGTAAAGAACTCATATGCCTCAACACCAGAAAAACAAATAACGCGGTTGAAAAATGGGCAGAGGACCTCAACAGACACCTCTCCAGAGAAGAAATACAGATGGCCAACAGGCACATGAAAAAAAAAAGATGCTCCACATCTCTAATCATCAGGGAAATGCAAGTTTAAACCACAATGAGATATCACTTCACACCAGATAAGATGGCTACTGTCCAAAAGACAAGAAATAACAAATGCTGATGAAAATACAGAGAAATGGAACCCTCCTACACTGTTGGTGGGAATGGAAATTGGTGCAACCATTGTGGAAAGTAATATGGAAGTTCCTCAAAAAACTAAAAATAGAAATACCATTTGACCCAGGAATTCCACCCCTAGGAATTTACCTGAAGAAAACAACATCTGTGGATTCAAAAAGACATATGGGGGATTAAAAAAGATGGTGGTGTGAGAGGAGAGACAAAGGCTTCGCTCTAAAACTGGATACAATTAGAATATATAATTGGCGCTACTAATCCTGAGAGAGCAACAGGAGAGAGGACACACCAGACCTCACACACCTGGAGAACAGAGCAGACCTCAGCGAACGGGGTAACGTCCCAGAGCTGTGGCCCAGTGGGACCCGAGCCCTTCCCCGACCCAGCTCACCGGCGGGAGGGAGAGAAACGGAGCAGGGAGGGACTGGAGGCTTGGGACTGCTGAACACCTAGCTCTGGAGATCTGCGCTGGGGGCACAGACCTACACTTCATGGTGCTTTCATGAGACTCGCATGACTACCGGGTTGGAAAGCTGGGACAGGCTGGGTTCCTGGGGAGACTGGGATTCCAGCCACTTGTGGAAAGCAGGGATCCACATCCAGCTGCCCTGGGACAAAAACTTACACCTGTGTGACCGGCCCACTGGCTCAGGCAGTGGAGACAGGCACAGCAGCCGGGAGGCAGGGAACAGCTCTTTCCCCCCCAAAGGCACCAGTACTGCTCCCCTGCGACCCCCAACATTGCTTCAGGGGCTCAGCAGCTCCAGAACAGAGCTTCTGGACACTAGAGGGCGCCATATACAAACATGAAACGCCAAAGGAACCTTGTCCAGAGTAAAATTATTAATACAACTCCCGAGAAAGATTTAAATGATATGGACCTCGTGACTCTTCCTGAAAAAGACATATGTACCCCTATGTTTATCACAGCACTATTTACAATAGCCAAGATATGGAAACAACCTAAGTGTCCATCAGTAGATGAATGGACAAAGAAGATGTGGTACATATACACTATGGAATATTATTCAGCCATGAAAGGAAAAGAAATCCTGTCATTTGCAACAACGTGAATGGATCTAGACAGTATTATGCTCAGGGAAATAAGCCAGGTGGAGCAAGACAAATATCGTATAATTTCACTTATTTGTGGAATATAAAAACAAAGCAAAACAGAAGGAACAAAATAGCAGTGGACTCATAGACACCGAGAAGGGACTAGTGGTTACCAACGGGGAGGGGTTGGGGCAGGTGGTGGAATAGGGTCAAGGGGATAAAGGGACCCAGTAATTTGCAGCCACAATATAAGTTGGTCACAGTGACAGTAGTGCAGCATGGAGAATATAGTCAATGATTCTGTAACATCTTCCTATGTTAAGAGATAGTAACCGCACTAGAGGGGGTGAGGATTTAATAACATCGATAACTGTTCAACCACTGTGTTACACATTTGAGACCAACATAAGGTTGTATATCAATGATACTTTAATGAAAAAAAAAAACACTCCATCTTATCCTTTTAGCATCTCATAGAAAAGAGGACTAGTTGTCATCCCATTGGGCAGAATAAGAATTCTAAGGCAGAAGGTATCTGTGACTTTGCCAGAGTTTTATAACAAATTTTAAATCCCAATTCAGAAAGCTTTCTGCTATATTATACTTCCATAACATTTTTATCAGTATTAGGCTTGATGCTAATATAGGTAAATTGCTTTCATGTCTCCAGATAATCAAACTTGAATTCAACGTAAATTAGACTTGATTCAATGCCCTTGCCATCTGTTAGCTTGTTTGATAATTTCTGGTTTAGGTAAAAAAGAAGGCATCTTTTCCTGAACGATAAAGAATTAAGCTTAGGATAAAATGGACATAGAATTTTGACTTTAATCAGGTACTTTGAAAATCTCTGTTTGCTAGTGTTTATACTCAATGGATAAGGAATATGGAAATCTTGAATTTTCTATATCATTTCATATGTCACAATTTTTTAAATTTTATATTAAAAGGAGAGATAAAAGGGTTATATCTTAGATTTTTTTAAAGATCTGGTTTCAATTCATCTTCTTTTTATAAATATATTTTCAGCACATATATTTCCTGTATGTCAATTATGTATTTACTTAACTCTTAACTTAGCAATAGAGAAGTGCTAGTCCTTCAAAAATGAGTAAAAAGTAAAAGGAACCCTTTATAAAACATGTTTTATAGGTGCTATATGAACTAGTAATGGACATGGTAAAGGACATATATTATTTAATCATTGCTCATGAGTTGCTTTTTTTTTATGCCATTACTTCAGTTTTTTATCAGTAGATTAGTTCTCACAGTTAGATGTTTCTATTTTACCAAACCAGGTATTTTCACACATTTCACATGTCAGACTGTAACTCTTCCATAATCCATCTCTTTTGGTTATTTTACTTGGTTTCTGTTACTCTAACCAGCTGTTTGTTTTTAAGTCATTTTCCTAGCTTTTCTCTTAGGTCAGAAATAGCAATATTTTTTCCTTTGTATTACATCGCCTAGACTTCATAGATCTTCTAGTTAATGTAAGCAATTAAACTAAGAAGAGTGGAAGGAAGGATGAACATGATAGTTAACAACGACTAGTAACATTCACCTTGAGAAGAAGATACTGGCCTGGCCAGTCTGAGTCCCATGGAAACAATACTGAGAATGGGGATATTCTCTCAGAGCTACTGGTGGCTCTAGCCAAGGGAGTGGCCAAGTACAGGGTGGAATGGGCTGTGCTGAGATCATAAACCAGAGAAGTGTTTCATCCACAGCAAAGAGGTGTTATCACCAAGTGCAGAAACAGCATCTTTTAATAGAATTGGGTGGGACTTTCAAATGAGTAAGGACTGTGTTCATGTATCGGTTTACTACTTAAAATCTGTATGGCACAATAGAATAGCCAAGATATGGAAGCCACCTAAGTGTCCATCAGTAGATGAATGGATAAAGAAGATGTGGTACATACACACAATGGAATACTACTCAGCCATAAGAAAGAAACAAATCCTACCATTTGCAACAACATGGATGGAGCTGGAGGGTATTATGCTCAGTGAAATAAGTCAGACAGAAAAGACAAATGCCCAATGATTTCCGTCATTTGTGGAGTTTAACAATGAAACCAAACTGAAGGAACAAAATGGCAGCAGACTCAGAGACTCCAAGAATGAACTGGTGGTTACTAAAGGGGAGGGGTGTGGGAGGGCAGGTGGGGAGGGAGGGAGAAGGGGACTGAGGGGTGTTATGTTTAGTACCCATGGTGTGGGGGACCAGGGGGAGAACAGTGTAGCACAGAGAAGGCACATAGTCGATCTGTGGCATCTTGCTGCCCTGATGGACAGTGACTGTATTGGGGTATGGGTGGGGACTTGATAATATGGGTAAATGTAGTAATAACCACATTGTTTTTTCATGTGAAACCTTCATAAGAGTGTATATCAATCATACCTTAATCAAAAAGTTTTAAAAAAATCTGTATGGCATTTGGCAAAGAACTTAATCTCATCAGTCCCCACTTCCTCACTTATTAAAATGATAATTGCTGCCCTTCAAGGCTATTGTATGATTTAGAGATACGATATACACAGGAGTAGTAGCCTAGTAAATAGGAGCCACAGGGATAAAAAATAATAGATGGCAGATGCATAGCAGAGTTTGCTTAATGTTGGATTTTTTCACCAACTCTACTTAAAAGCCTCGGGGATAAGCCACACTTGTAGCTTTCGTTGATCTTAACGCTGGGTAGTGGTGGTCCTCTGACTTTCTTCTTCACAATTGTGTTGGTTCTTCTGATTTTAATCCTGTAGAGTGAGCTGTCTAGTATAAGAGGATAACTTCATTATGGTATTTTACTTTATCTACATATCCCAGAACAATATAAAAATGATTTCTTCATATACTATTTCTCAGATTTTTATCATCCCCATATGTTGCACATATTCTAAAATCTGCTACTGAAAGAATAGTCTGTGGCTCCAGACCTACTGAATGAAGATCTACATTATTATAAGATACCCAAGTACTTTGTAAACATATTGAAGTTTAAAAAGCCCTTAAACTTTAAGAAATATGGCATAGTAACTTCACTTTTTACAATTTGGAAGTCCCCTCACAATTTGAAAAACACATTCAGGAAATGGACTGTTTTTCTTCATTATTTTGTGAGTCTGCTCATTTCAGACCTACTGGTCAGATAATTAGAGGACATATTTTTCAGACAAACTGAAAAAACATCAGATTCAATAGAAACTTTAATGTTAACAAGTAATTCTGCATTCTTTAAAGATTTTCCAGTAGTATTAAATGTGTTTCACATCATTTTGCTTTTTAATTGAAATGGTTAAATTTCTTGTTTCTTTTTCTACTTTCCCTGTTAAACAACTTTAGACAGTTGTGACACATAGGATCATAATTTACAGTAACTCACCTCTAGAGTAAAATATATTATCTTTGCTGTTAAAAATGCTATTAATTGTAATAAGAATGGTGTTTGGAGTCAGACAGTCCTGAATTCTAAAATTAACTCCACTACTTCCTAATTTTATACCCCTGAGCCTCAGTTTCCTCATCTGTACATTGGAGAAGATTCCCACTTCATGGGTTGTTAGGATTAGATGAGGTGGTATTATATGAAGTCTCCAGCATGGTGACTGTAGTACCTCAACAAATGTTTGTTTCTTTATTTACCCCCACCCCCAAAAACAGAATTAAATTTCTTCACATACTCATACTGTGATGTGAGTTCTTTGTTGTCATCAACTATTCACATCCTCTGTATTTAAGAAGCCGTCATGTTTTCTGTCTTTCTGTCTGAATTTGTGGGTTGTTGAACAGTTGGGCTCTTCGTAATTTAACAACAGATTATTTTTCAGAGTAGTCCAAAAAATTGTCTTAGTCTACTTAGGTTGATATAAATCATTACTTTTCTAGAGTTAATAAGAGTTCCAGTTTTTCTCCCGTCGTTCCTGAGTGTTTGGGCTAGCAATTGTAGTTGGTTTTTCTATCTTGTCTTCTTAACTTTTGTCTTATCTCAGAACATGGGGCTCATAAAAGAACCTGTTTGTTGAACACTTCACCAAGATATCCTGTTATTTAGGGGAGAAAATTTGAAAACCAAATTTGTAGAACCAAAATTTGAAAAGTAATAGAATCTACCAAAAATTATTAAATCAAAAAAAATGAAAAAAGAATTATTCAGTCATTGCACAGCAACCTCTTGATGAAAATGTTCATGTTATTTTTTACTTTTAATTATGTCCAAGTTAATTAAATTCTACTTGAATAATTAATTAATTTCACCTCTCATTTTATGGCCCAGGGCAAGTAATGCAATTTAAATGGCTTTAGCTGTTAGGATTTTTTGGTCTATTACTACAGATTTTGTTGTATCTATTACTGGTTTACCCTCCCTTAAGAATTGTTTTGGGTATTCATTCTGATTTTAAGCAATAACCATTGTCATGTATCATAAATAAGCACAGATTTCTCAAGATTGTGTTTTAGATATAGTTTGGAAGGTAAAATATATCATCTTTCATTTTAAAGGTGTCCTCCAAAATCACATTTTCTACCATAATCTCTAAGTTCTCCAAAGTAAATCTTTAGACTTCCGTTGAGTTTGCCTTCGGGTTGATTTTTTTTAATGAGCAAACAAATTTTTCCTTACCGTTTGTCCCTGTCTTGGCGAGGGGACTAGCGTCTGCCAGTGCCTGCTGTGTGCCAGGTGCACACGTGTCTCAGGCGGTGCCCCTTTATTCCCCCGAGCCTCCGGGTTGCGTCGGTGCCTTGCTGCTCCCTACCTCCTCAGCCACTCAGATTTCAATGCCCTCAATAAATCAGAAGCCAGTTTTCCTCAGTAAATTTAGAGAGATTTGGAAAATTGTCTCCTATTAGAATATATTTGGAATCACAGTGATCCAAGATAACATAAAATCGAAGAGTGATGACTGTGAGGAGCTAAGCAAACAAAAAAAAGATGTGCGTGGCGGTATCTTCAGGCCTGCCGACAGATTATACCTTTCTTTCCAACTAACAATATTTAAGGAAAATCACGGGGAGGGGGGAAAAAAGAAAATTAGAGCATGGCAGTCTGTCGTGCAGAAATTACATTGCACTTTATTTCCTAAGCTAAATGCCTTCACTTCCTGGTGGACGAACTGGGAGAAGGGGAATTGGATCAAGAGCTTCATTTCATCTGCCTCTCACCTGCTGTCCATTGAACAAGTGATATTGATGAGTTTGTAAAGTCTTCTCTCTAGTGGAAAAATAGTAGACCCAATATTTAGCTGGCTCTTGCTGAGGAAGGTTAAAGAGATTCTAGAGGAAAAACAGGACTCACAGGCTGTTTAGCGTGAAATACCGAGTATCTAGAGGGACGTACAAGAGTGATGGTATTGCCGCTGCACATAATTGCGGGGGACACTTTGGGAACTGCCCGGTAAGTCTGCATCTTCGTGGGCTCTAATTCAAGGGGGGGCTTCCTCAGGATGGAGCATCAGCAGCACACGTCCACTAGGTGTGTCCATTTTCATGAGCTCATTCACTGAAGAGGCCTGATTAATCAGTACATGTCACCGTCTGGCACTCAGTGAGACTATTCGTTTTTAAAATGTTGAAATTGCAGGGAATGGTGCACACCAATTAAAATTCTTTTAACTGGGTTATGTTGGTATAAAGTATACACCTGCGAGGACTTCACTGGGATTCAGCGTGCATCTAAGGGTCCACACACCAGCCTGAAGTCAGAACAAAGGAAGTCAGTGGAGAAATGAGAGAAGAGCGGCCCCTTACTGAACGTGTCTGCTCACATACTGGGCTTTCTCTTTGTTCCCTTCTTCCCCTCACTGTCTTAATTGTCTTCCCACCTTTTGTTTATTTTGGGTTCCCTTTCTTTCTCTCCCTTCATTTTTATCTTCTTTTTTCCTTTATTCCCCATTTCCTCAACTCCTCCCCACCCCATCATTCTCCAGTTACATTAAAACAGAAAAGATTGGATGAATAATTTTATGTAGTGATATAGTAAATCTTAGCTACGTCCTTTGAAAAAATGAGTTCTAGTTAACCATATTTTCTGGATAATTGTGAGCTTAAGTTCTTTCAACATTAAAATGTTTTTATTCATCTGTTCAAGAAACAGACAGTGCCAAAAATCAGTAAGAAATGTCTCCTGTCTTCAAGGAGCTAAGAGTAGTAAGAGAGAGAAAGTTGTATACAAATAGCCAAAATACCTAGTGATGGGATTTTTGAGGTGGGATCAGTTAATTGTCTAAGAGAATGTTCTGCAGCTTCACAGGGGACTTGGTATTTGACTGAAGCATCAAAAGTTCTGTAGAATTTTGATCAGTTGTTATATGATAGACATGTAGCAGAATAATTTTTTAAGTGGTAAGATGGTATAAGATCACAAAAGAGATTTTTTTTGGTATCGTTAATGTGCAATTACATGAGCAACATTATGGTTACTAGACTCCCCCCATTATCAAGTCCCCCCCCACATACCCCTTACAGTCACTGTCCATCAGCGTAGTAAGATGCTATAGAATCACTACTGATCACAAAAGAGATTTATATTTTATTTTGAGGAGCTCAAATGTATTATATAGGTGACTGAGAACCACTAAATGGTTATATGAAGAAGTAAGTAAAGTGGTAAAGATGTGTATTTTAACAGAATTAGGAGATCCTAATTTGAAATCCAGGACTCACGTTATGGCTAGGGTTGTCAAAAGGAAGAGGACAGACTGGAGAGATGGATCCTGGCAGTGGATTAGATGCAGCATGGGAAAGACCGACGGTATCAAAGTTGACCCGGCCTGAATGGCTACCAATATTACAATGACCATTAATTGTTATGGTGCCCAGAAAAGGTGGAGAACATTTTGGAGGAAAGATGACTTAGTTCTGTTTAGAGAGGTCTAGTAGGCAGTTGGAAGCCGAAATCTGGAACTTCAGAGGATGAGAGGTATAGGCTCTGGGAAATTATTCTACACTTAAGTATTTGGACTAGACAAGATCACAGAAAAGATGGTTAGAAAGTCTTTTTAAAATAAGTAATAGTGGAAGGGGCATCTGAGTTCCTTTTTGAAAGAGCAGGGGGACACACATAACTCTACTCAAATAAATTAACATTATCTCAATGGGTTCATAGTATAGTAGATAGGGGATGTACCAATAAAAAGCAGCATTAGAGAGACAGTTATAACTCATCAAATTCTAAGTAGAGCATTCACCTTTACTTCTATACAAATAGCAACAAAACTGCTTTGAGTTGATCAAATTAAATTTGTGTCTAAAACAAGAATAGAGTCTAGAACACTCCGAGGTTCTTTCCTCCTTTGTTTAGTTTTCAGATGTGCACTGAATAGGTAATCCTGCCAGATATCAATTTCCATAGAGAAAAGTTGTTTCTTATTATATATGAGAAATATTTTTAGTGGTTTAAGGTTTACTAAAGAACTCTTAACTGCCACTTCATTTTTTTCCCAATATTAAATTTGTTTGAATGACTCAAATTGACATTTAACCCAAATTTGCGTCATATAATTCTCTGAATTGATGGTAAATTTTTGAAAGGACTGTAATGGTATTCATGTTACCAGGCAGTATGTTCACTATGTAAATGTATCTGTGTACCTGTGTGTGTACAACTTTATCTGTGTGTAGGAAAAAGACCTGGAAGGGTATATTGTAAGATTGTAAGGGTTTTGTTTGTTTGCATATCTTTGTTTTCTGATTGCTTTTATAATCTAAAGTTATTAAGTGATTTTTCAAATTATCTTCCATTAAAAAAAGATAAGGATCATAAGGACTAGAGAGTTTGAATAACTTGTATAAACTAACATATCTAATTAATCATTGCCTTGAGGGTTGCTCATTTGTGCCTCTGAGGGTTCTACTAATTGGTGAGTGGTTAGGATAGGAGTGGAAATGCTCCCCATTACTCTGGCGGCCACAATGACCAGGGACCCAACACCTCTTCAGGAACGGCTGGCATCCTACCTGCCACTTTCCATTCAGAGAAGCATTGGCTATCTAGTGGACCAGTGACACAGACCACAGACAGGTATCTTCCCTGACAAGGAGAATGAAGACCCAGCATACTTTTGCTAAGGGTAATTTAGCTTTTCCTCTGTCAGACTGTGGTCTCATTGTACATTAATATCCACTAACTCGCCAGAGTCTAAGCTTCTGTTTCTTGAGAACAGCCTTGGGGAGTCCTGTTGGCATGTGCTCATCCCCGTCTGCAGTGCGTGGATCCTCCGGCCCAGTTCCCATCCTTCCTGCCCTGTCACTGGCCCCATCACTTCAGTTATTCAGCCCAAGTTTTATTTTCATGCCTTTATTCTCTAGTAAGGTAAATATAACTAGAGGATTGTCACTTTATTTTTTTCCCCTCCCTCATCCACTTCAGTATTCTGAGTCTTTTATGTTGCTCTCATCAAACCATATTTACCCAAGATTTACAGACAAGTTTATATAAGAAAATAGCAATTGAAATATTTTTAATGGAAAAATTTTTAATCACATACTTGATTTTAGACTACTTTTGCTATTTTCTTTCAGGCATCAGTTTTCTCATTATTCTCTTATAGTTGAAGTCGTGCAACTATCACTTTGTTAATTGTCCATACTTCTCAGTATGCTTCTAGGAAAAATTATATTTGATATTCATCTAGAGAGACCCCAGGGTCATCTTCAGTGCCTGTCTCTCTCCCTCAGTGTCCAACTGGTTGATAAATGTTGTTCTATTTGGCCTCTTGAGTCAGCTCCTGCCCATTAATTCCTACCACCACTGTGTTACTTTAGGACTTTACCTGGTCTAGTATTATAATAGTTTAACCAGCCACATTGCCTCCAACCTTCTCTTCTGTCAACGTATACTTTCTGTGCCCACCTGAATTCTTAAGCACAGGTTAATTACCTTACCCTGTTGCTCAGCAACCCCTTTCTGATACAATCTGAGAGTATGTCTTAAAATTAATGCAAAACACAAGTCCAAAATGGGATGCTAAAGTTTTTTGGCAAGTAAGCTGTTCATAAATCAGATATATTTACCCCATAGAAACAATATTTTAAAAGCTTCTGTACATTAAAGGAAACCATCAACAAAACAAAAACGTAATCTACAAAAAGGCAAATCTACAAAAAGGGATTAACATGCAAATTATATAAAGAACTCATACAACTCAACACCAAAAAACAAATAACCCAATTTAAAAATGGGCAGAGGACCTGAATAGACATTTTTCCAAAGAAGACATACAACATGTCCAATAGGACCATGAAAAATTGCTCCACATCACTAATTATCAGGAAAATGCTAGTCAGAATCATGAGACATCACCTCACACCAGTCAGAATGGCCACCATCCAAAAGACAAGAGATAACAAGGGTTGGCAAGAGTGTGGAGAAAAGGGAGCCTCCTACACATAGTGGCTGAAAAGGGTACAGCCACTATGGAAAACAGTATGGAGGTTCCTCAAAAAACTAAAAATCAAAATACCATATGACCCAGTAATTCCACTTCTAGGAATTTATGCAAAGAAAACAAAAACTCTGATTCAAAAAGATATACACACACCTATGTTGTCACATTATTTACAATAGCCAAGACATGGAAGAACCTAAGTGTCCATCAGTAGATGACTGGATAAAGAAGATGTGGTACATATACACAATGGAATATTACTCAGCCATAAGAAGAAAACGAATCCTACCATTTGCAACAACATGAATGGACCTAGAGGATATTGTGCTAAGTGAAATAAGCCAGGCAGAGAAAGACAAACACTGTATGATCTCACTTGTAAGTAGAATCTAGAAACAAAACAAACAAACAGTAATAGACTCATAGATACTGAGAAGTGACTGGTTGGTTACCACAGGGGAGGTATTTTGGTGGGTGGGAGAAATAAGTGAAGGGGATAAAGAGTCACAAAATAACAATCATAATGTAAATTAGTCACAGGGAAGAAAGTACTGAGTAGAGAATATAGTCAGTAGTTCTGTAACATCTTTCTGTGTTGACAGTCAGTAACTATACTAGTTGAGGTAAATATCTAATAATGTAGAGAATTGTCAAATCACTATGTTGTGTACTTGAAACCAATATAATACTGTATATCAAATATACTTCTAATTAAAAAAACAATAAATAGTAGATAGATTTGCAAGCTAGCTGAAACTTTCCATTAGATCATGTATGATAATTGAAGCCTACCAACATAGTTACCAGTCTTTCCATAGAAATAGCCTTCCAACTGCCCAATTAGTATGTCAAGACGGGTTAGAGATAATGTGTGGGGGGAGTATCCTGTCCTCATTAGGTATAGAGATTTAATAAAGGAGGAAAGAACTAAAATTTATTAAGTCCTTAGTATGAATCAGCCTCTGTTAGGCACTCATTATATATTTTATCTTTTTTAAGATATTTAATTGACATATAACATTGTATAAGTTTAAAGTGTATATAATGTGCTGATTTGATACATTTGTGTATGGCAATATGATTACCACCATAAAGTTGGCTAACAGTTCTAACATGTCATATAATTATCATTGTTTTGTGGTAGAACATTTAAGATCTAGTCTCTTAACAACTTGGAAGTATATGGTACAGTATCGTTGACGATGACCGGTCACTATGCTGTACACCCAGAACCAGTCAATCTCCTAGCTGCAGGTTTCGTAGGCCTTGACCGACATCTCCCCACGTCCCCTACCTCTCAGCCCTTGCTAACCTTTCTTAGATTCTACATGTAAGTGATGTGATACACCTTTCGTCTCTCTGGCTTATTTATCTCACTTAGCACAATGTCCTCAAGATCCATCTGTATTGTCCCAAGCGGCAAGATTCCTTCTTTCTTGTGGCGAAATAATTTTTCATTGTTTATATATATGCTACATCTTTTTTTTCCCATTCATCCATTGACAGGCAGTTGTTACATTGATTCCGTATCTTGGCTGTTGTGAGTGATGCTGCAGTAAACGTGGGGGTGCAGGTACCTTTGTGATGGCCTGTTTTCATTTCCTTAGGGGATAAGCCCAGAAGTAGGATCGCTAGATCATGTGTAGTTCTGTTTTTTAACTTTTTGAGGAACCTCCGTACGTATGTTTTCCATAGTGGCCAAACCAATTTACGGTCCCACCAAGAGTGCACAAGGACTCCTCCTTCTCCACATCCTTGCCAATGCTTTTTATCTCTTGTCTTCTTGATAGCAGTTCTCACAGGTGCAAGATGATCTCTCATATGTGGTTTTGATTTGTATTTCCCTGATGATTAGTGATGTGGAGTCTTTTCATGTACCTGTTGGCCATTAGGATGTGTTTTTTAGAAAGATGTCTTTTCAGTTCTTTTATCTATTTTTTAATCTGATTGGTTTTTTGTTTTATTGAGTTATATGAGTTCTTTATATATTTTGGATATCAACTCATATGCTATATGATTTGCAGATATTTTCTTTAGGTTGCCTTTTCATTTTGTTGATTGTTTTTTTTCTTTTTTGCTGTGTGGAAGTTTTTTAATTTGATAGGTAGTTTTATTTGTTGATTTTTTGCTTTTGTTGCGTGTACTTTTGGTGTCCTATCTAAAAAAATCATTGCCAAGTTGTAGCGCTCCAAAATCTTATGACTATAGACTATCTACGGTTAAAAGAACATATGGGATGTGAACAGATCCCAGAAATGGGTTGCTTTAATTTGTCTGATTTCTCTCAGACTGTTCAAGTACAATTGGACAATATCCATCATATCATAGACTAATTTTCACAAATGCCTAGGGTGCCTAAATGGTTTTCTTGGCTTCACTGGAGATGGATGGTAATTATAGATTTGCTCTGTTTATGTCACCGTATTCCTATTATGTTAATATGTGTGCGCAAGTTAGTTAGTAGTTTAAAACCTATACATGCTTAAGGTACTCTACAAGAAGATATGTCAAAGAAATAATCAATCCTCCCATGTTTCCTTCCATATGCTACCTCTATAGCTTTTCTTCTTCCTTCCTAATTACAACCCTTAAATAGAATTTGTGCCTCATATCGAATTTACCAAGTAACATAATTCCTCCAGGTGGTAAAGATACCTCGAGACAAGTGCTGGGCATAGAAGCCACAGGGCATAAATCTGCAAAGAAGTAAAAAGCTAACCTTTTCAAACAATATGGCTTCTCTCTCACTTACCAACTTTACATTTCCCTGTATGGCCCCGGAAGATGACTGGTTAGCCAGAGACGGGTAAGATTCCTCAAGGGAGGAACAACCTAAGACAGGCACAGTCGCAGGGGGGCCATCAGGTGAGAAATTGGGGATCAATAGAGGTGAGGCTTAGAACCTCACCCCCCCCGTTTTGAGAGAAATCTTCTGCATCCGTGGATGTTTTGCTGCCCTTGTCTAGCCTGGATTAATACTTAGTCCACAGGCACACACCTGATCATCTGATCGTGTACATTTGCTCTCTTACAGCACTAAACTATGTTTTCTACCTTTATCTTGCATCTACCTACCACTTCAGCAGTTTATTAAAAATAAAAAGAAGAAGAAGAAGAAAGGGAGAAATGTGGGATCCACATATAAATCAAGTATAAAAATCAAACGAATATTCATATTTGACCTGATTGTTCATAGTTCATAATGCGTGATCAGAACCGAAAGTGTCTGTGATGACTGCCCTTGTACTGTTCACCATGTAAGAACTTATTCACTATGTAAGAATTTGTTCACCATGTAAGAACTTGTTCGTTATGCTTCAGAAGATTGGAGACTGACGAGAATTAGGCTTGAGATGGATTAATGATTGAGCATTGAGCATTGACCCCCCCATACAGAATTTTATTGTTGTTAACAACCATTTGATCAATAAACATGAGAGATGCCCTCTCAAAAAAAAAAAATCATTGCCAAGACCAATGTCAAGGAAATTTTTTCCTATGTTTTCTTCTAGAAGTTTTATGATTTCAGGTGTTAGCTTAAGTTCTTAATCCATTTTTAATTGATTTTTGTGTACAGTGTAATATAGGGGTCCAGTTTCATTCTTCTGCACATGGTCTAGTTTTTACAACACCATTTATTGAAAAGGGTGTCCTTTCTCCATTCTCGGCTTTTTTGTCATAAACTAATTAATACATGGGTTTATTTTGGGGCTCTCTATCCTGTTCCATTGGTCTGAGAACCTATTTTTAATGCCAGTACCATACTGCTTTAACTACTTTAGCTTTATGGTACAGTTTGAGAGCAGAAGTGTGATGCCTCTGGTTTTTTCTTTCTCAGGATTGCTTTGGCTGTTCAGGCTCTTCTGTGGTTCCACATAAATTTTAGGATTGTTTTTTCTGTTTCTATGAAAAATGCAATTGGAACTTTGATAGGGATTGCTTTGAATCAGAAAGGAAGAAGTAAAATTATTGTTATTTGCACATGATATGGTCTTATTCATGGGAAATCCTAACGACTTAACCAAGTAAACTCTTGGAACTAATCAATTAATTTAGTAAAGTTGCAGGATATAAAATCAATATACAGAAACCAATTATGTTTCTGTACACTGACAACAAAATATCTGGAAACAAAATAAAGAAAACAATCCCATTCCTAATAGCATCGGAAACAATAAAATCCTTAGGAGTAAATGTAACTGAGGAAGTGAAGGATATATACAATGAGAACTATAAAGACTTTGATGAGAGGAATTGAGGAAGATACAAACAAATGGAAAATATCCTAAGCTCATGGATTAGAAGAATTAATGTTGATAAATGTCCATTCTACCCAAAGCCACCTATAGATTCAATGCAATGTCTATTTTATCTATTTGTTTTAACCTCAGCTGTATGAGGTAAATGATTATTACACTCCTTTAACAAATGCTTAGCAAATTAATAATGTAAATAAGATAGCAAGAGGAATGTTTACCTGACGTAAAAGAATACTGTTTTTAAGCATTACTTTTCAAACTTTAGTAATCTATTGGCTCCTTTTAATTGATTAATAAACTATAAACTTTCAGTATTGACATCTATTATTTTTATTATTTCACTTAAACATGAACAAACATAAAATTAGGTAGAAATTCCATATGCTTATATTTCTATTTTAGCTATAAACAAAAACAAATTTAAAAGCTAAGTACAAAAAAGCCTATAAAACAAATAAAATGCAAATTAACATTATTTTAATATGATAGATGATGTTTTGCTGAAACCAAATTGTGCTCACAGTGAGTATGGAGCTGCCTGCCAGCCCACAGGTTTCTTGGTGACTGTCATTACCATTGACTCTTCTGCCACATTTCCTTCTAAGATAATGAAAAGCTAAGATTGAACAATATACAGTGACTGCTCTATGATGTTATTTTAGTCTTTACTTAGTGGGAATATATCATTTACATATTAAGTGAACCTCTTCCTTACAATTAAAGTAGTGTGTTTGATACCAGCTCAGATTAGAAAAACAAATGTATATGTACATTTGTAATCATGTTGCTATGTTTAGTTGATAAGTGGCCATTGCAATGATCCAGCATATGTTTATATTAATTTATTCTAGATGTAAACTGCTTTCAGTTCAGTATTAAAGCTCTTGTGGAGAACTCATAGACCCTTGAAAATACATCCTGGATCCCAGTTTGAAAGATGTTTCATGTAAGCCATTATTTATTTATAACCATCATAAAAATAATTCTTATTTATTTATTGGAACAGGTTCTCCAAGTACCTCTATCAGGAAAGAGTTATACTAGTTTATTTTAGTATCTCTTTGAAAGCAATAAATCTATATTTCTTTAAAATATTATATAATTCAGACTTTCATTAATTTAGAAGTACTTTTTCCTTTTAAAAAGATGTCTAAATTGTAAATGTTTTACAGAATGTATTCACTCTTTTCTGTAGAATTTAGAGTTTCATTCATAAAATGCTTCAAATGGTGTCTAGGACTTAATAGTAAAATGCTAACTAAAAATACTATTATGCAGTCAGCCTTTATTTGGTATCTAGTATATCCCAAGCAGTCCAAGAAATACAGAGACAAAAAACGCACAGCCCTGTCTTCTATAATTAGGGACTTACATAATCACAACATGGCATTATAGTAAAGGTGTTTGGGGAGTCATGTAAAGCTTCATCCAGAGGTAAAATATGAATGGGTCTCAAAGGATAAGTAGGGTTTGCCAAATGAAACATTAGAGGAAGTACATTCTAAGGAGAGAGAGCCGTTTGTGAACAAAATAAAACTGTAAAAGACCATGGAGTCCTGGCTATTCTTAGATAACATTGTTAACCTCTTCCCTGATACCGTCTTAAGTAGGGGTGTTCAGTGTACATTTTGGAGCTTCCAATCTTAAAACTAGTTACTGCCAAGTTTACAGTAATAATAACTATTATTTTTATCTCACTGGTTCACCTAAGAGTTCGAACGTAGGAAATGAGCTGGGACCCAAGCAGTGCTGCTTTCCGGGGAGGTTTGCTGTCACAGCGGTTCCTACCCTACGATGACCACCATGTGACAGGAACAGTGAACTGTCAGAAAAAAAACTTGTGGTTACAACAGTTGGGAGTGGATGGGCTTCCTCCTTTCAACGGAGCTTTAGTTAAGATTCCAAAATGAAGCAGGTTTTACTTTGGTTTCTTCTTTAGACAGGAGAACCTTATATCTTAAGATCTTGCCTATTCTTGTGATAGCAAAGAACTATGATTTTTGTGGGGGGGAGAGCAAGTTTCAAATTATGAAAATTTCTTTTACTCATGGAATTTCCATTTGTGTGCCAAATTAAGTCTCTTTTTTATCTCGTACAAATCCTTTTCCTGCAGCTTTGCCTTCACTTCCTCTCCCCACCCTGTAGTCATATACTGGAGGGTTTAGCAGCTGGTTGAGGTATCAGGTCAACATTTTTCACTGGAGGAAGGAAAAGTTGGGAACAATGACATGGGATACTTGTCACATTTTCCTTTACTTTTTAAATGTAAGTAACCCACATGTTCCATTATAAAAGCCCAATGAGAACCTTGGCTTGTAAATTTTACCCTAGTATCCTGGAGATGGGCTGAGGTGTGGGATGGCCCATGGGTGATAGTTCCTCATTTGGAGTGTCCTTAAAAGCCCATGCACAGCGGTGAGGATCCGTGACTCTGCCTCTGTGGTCGTGTGACAGATTTTATGAAGAGAGATAATGGCCTTTGGGAGCGCAGGATTGAGGAAGGATCTCAGCAGTTCATCTCCCATCCTCCTTTAGTATGAACAGATTCTCCTTGGTACCTTTAGGAAATGCTGTATATACGCTGTTTGATATACCACCTCCACACTCGCCCCCTCTTCGCTGACTTGGAATGCATCCAGCTTAGGAGCTCCAGCTCCTTCTGTGGGCCTGTTTATTCCAAGATTGAAATCTAGTGTAAATCTAGTTGTTCCATATCAAATCTGATTGCAGCTGTTAGACTAGAAGCGAACTAATTATTGTCATTGTCTATATTGCAGCAGAGAGAGTAAAAAACTAATAGATTCTTAAAAAGCTGTCATGACTTCAGGTGAAAAAGGGTACTCTTCAGTAGCTTCATCTATAGCCTGAAGGGCTTTGGTCTTGAAAACTGTCAAACATGAAAGCGGATTTTAGATCATGGAGTGCTGGCTGGCTTCTAGGAGCAGGTCCAGCCACTAAACTCTCCCATCGGTCACTTTGTCTGCAGGATTTCCTTTGAGATTATAAGGAATGTGGAGGCAAATGAGTTCTTCGTATCAAACATTCCATTTGGGTGCTCTGTATCAGTTTTAGCAAATAAATAGAAGACACCTGGGTAGACTCTCGTATATCCTTGCCAAGGTGCCTCAGAAGACCCTTTTTTGAAATTTCTCAAGCATAAATTGGTGACTAGGGTTTCCCATTCGGGGGATGTTGGTATTGAGCAGGCAAAGTGACTAGTTATTTAACTGACTGACACTGAAGTCATTTTACAAAGGTAATAAAGCCCAAGAATTGCTCTTTGGACTGAGCTGCATTGGGTGCAGCTTCTCTTTCTAAGAGCCTGTTGTAAGTTAAAATCGTTTTGGCAGTGTTTTTAAGTGTGCATGTTTGTCTCCAAACAATTAGTGTTGAAAAATAAAGCCCTCCCGAGTTAAGGTTTTGTGGCTTAGACAGCAGCTCCATCTGGTGCTTGCCAAAGGTGTTTGCTTGGTGCACCTCTTGGTTTTACAGCAGCAGGAATACTGATGTACACGGAACCTGTAAAAGAATGTCAAAATGAAGATCTCAATTTTATTGATGGGTTTCTATGGCACACTGCACTGACATAAGCTAGTTGTATTCCTGCTGGATCTTGTTGGTCTCTCCTACTGATGATGTGATAGTTGCTATTCAATTCTACAGCCATCTCTTGACTGAAGTCTTGCTTGCACTACTCCAAGTAGGGAAACTTTTTACTATCTATCTACCGGTCTTAGAAAAAGAAAATGTACTGAACTAATGCAGAGAAAATGTAATCCCTGTTTTATCAGTGGTGAATTTAACTTGGTTAGCAAGATAGTAGGCCAGGATGCCTTACCCTTTTATATTCATTGCCACATAGTGCTAAGTAGACAGAAAATGTTTTGTTTTGTTTTGTTTATTCCTGGTGACCAACAGAAACTACACCAAACTGTTACTAGAAACTACTTCTGAATTATAAGATTGCAAATGATTTCTGTTTTCTTTAAGCTTTTCCTGATATTTTCACAGTGAGTATATATAACAAAAGAAAAAAATTAATTTAAAAATAAACTGTATGTAGCTATAGCCTTTAGTCTCGGTTCTAAGCCTTTCTCGATCACTGTGTGGCCTTTTTTCTGGGCTCCAGTTTCCCTCATCCATAAAAGGATCGAACTAGGGGGCCGCTCAATTTTAACATTCTGTCGGGATTATCTACCTCTTTTTCCTATCTTTTCAGCCTCTTCCACTTTCCTGTATCTTTCTCCAGTATTAACATTCAACATGATCAAGTTTCTACCATATTAAATTGAGGAAATCCTTTCTGGACGACTCCCTTGCCCAATACTCTCAACACATTATTTCTTCCTCTTCCCACCTGAATTTCTGCAAGAAGTTATCGACAGTTATCTCCTCAGTCTTTAACTCACTACAGTCTGTTTTCCATCCACACCACTGCACCAAAATAGTTCGTGCTAAAATCACCAGTGAGCTCACATTTCAAGTCCAGTAAGCACAGGTCCTCATTCTCTGTTACCTCTCGGCAGCATTTGAAAGAATTGTCTCCTTCCCCCTTAATGAAATCTCCTCATCTGGTTTCTTATTATCACTCTCACGGCTCTTATTTTTTTCAGTTTTCTTTGGGAGTCAATCCTTTCTCCCTGGTACACCCACCAAGGGCGCCTCCCAAGATCACTGTTTTCTTTTCGGCCTAGATTCATATACTAATAATTCCCAAACAGACAGAAACAGCAGAATTCCCTTACAGACTTGTAACTTCCAGACTTCCGAATTCACCTGCTTGCTCTATTATATGCAGGCTGATAAAATATGGACTCATGATCTTCCTCCCAAAAGTTGCCCCTCCCCCAGTGTTGTCCATATTAGTAAATGGCCCCACAAATCATCAAATACGCAAAACCAAAACCTCAACATTTCTTTCTCTTCAAAATCCAGTCTCATGTATGTATCTGTCTTTCTGTGCTTTTCCTGACGCCACATCCTAACCCAGATCTTTATCATAATACAACAGCCCCTTAAACAGTCTCCTAGCCTCCTGGCCTGTTCTCCCCAGTCCATTCTCCATACAGCAGTGAGAACTGCCTTATTTTGAAAGTCAGATTGATTGAGGTTGAATTTATATACAGTAAAAATTATCTTTTTGTGTGTGTGTGTACAATTCTATGAATTTTGACGAATTCATGCAGTCATATAACCACCACCACATGACATTTGAATTGTTTCATTTTTGCCTATAAACCTTTGCATACAGGCTCTAGTGTAAACATAACTTTTCATTTGTCTTGGGTAAATACCTGGAAATGAGTTGCTGGGCTGCTTATGTTTAACTTTACAAGAAACTGCTAAACTTTTCCAAAGTAGCCGAGCCATTTGCATTCCTACCAGCACTATGTGAGTTTCAGTTGCACCTCATCCCTCCCTTGCCTCAGTTTTTGTTTTATTTTAATTGTTTTAACTATTCTAATAGATGTATAGTAGTAGCTCAGTGTAGTTTCAATTTGCATTTCCATATGACGAGTGATATTTAGCACCTTTCACAGGCTTATAGGCAGTCTATATTGATCTTGGGTTAAGTGCTCAAATCTTTTGCTTGTTCTTTTCTTAGGACTTTTGTTGTTGAATTTTGAAAATTGTTTGTGTATTCTGGATACAAAGTCCTTTGTCATATATGTACCTTGCAAAATATTTCTTCTTATCTGTGACTTCTCTTTCATTCATTCATCAAGTATCTTTCACAGATAAAATGTTTTTAATTTTGATGAATCCATATTATCTATTTTTTGCTTTTTTTTATTTTTATTTTTATTTTTTTTGGTATCATTGATCTACAATTACATGAAAAACATTATGTTTACTAGACTCCCCCATTCACCAAGTCCCACCCACAAACCCCATTACAGTCACTGTCCATCAGCATAGTAAGATGCTGTAGAATCACCACTTGTCTTTTCTGTGCTGCACAGCCCTCCCCATGTCCCCCCCCCCACATTATACATGCTAATCTTAATGACCACTTTCTTTCCCCTCCCCCCTTCTCCCTCCCTTCCCACCCATCCTCCCCAGTCCCTTTCCCTTTAGTAACTGTTAGTCCATTCTTGGGTTTTGTGATTTTGCTGCTGTTTTGGTCCTTCAGTATTTTCTTTGTTCTTATGCTCCACATATGAGTGAAATCATTTGGTATTTGCTTTCTCTGCCTGGCTTATTTCACTGAGCATAATACCCTCCAGCTCCATCCATGTTGCGAATGGTAGGATTTGTTTTCTTCTTATGGCTGAATAATATTCCATTGTGTATAG
Organism: Manis javanica; assembly: GCF_040802235.1. NCBI lineage: Eukaryota > Metazoa > Chordata > Mammalia > Pholidota > Manidae > Manis > Manis javanica. The sequence goes on from NC_133163.1 coordinate 123,724,264, forward strand.
GTACCACATCTTCTTTATCCATTCATCTACTGATGGACACTTAGGTTGCTTCCATTTCTTGGCTATTGTAAATAGCGCTGCAATAAACATAGGGGTTCATCTGTCTTTTTCAAATTGGGCTGCTGTATTCTTAGGGTAAATTCCTAGAAGTGGAATTCCCGGGTCAAATGGTATTTCTATTTCTGTTTTTTTGAGGAACCTCCATACTGCTTTCCACAATGGTTGAACTAATTTACATTCCCACCAGCAGTGTAGGAGGGTCCCCTTTCTCCGCAATGTCACCAACATTTGTTGTTGTTTGTCTTTTGGATGGTGGCGATCCTAACTGGTGTGAAGTGATACCTCATTGTGGTTTTGATTTGCATTTCTCTGATGATTAGTGATGTGGAGCATCTTTTCATGTGTCTGTTGGCCATCTTAATTTCTTCTTTGGAGAACTATCTGTTCAGCTCCTCTGCCCATTTTTTAATTGGATTGTTTGCTCTTTGTTTGTGGAGGTCCGTGAGGTCTTTATATATTTTGGATGTCAACCCTTTATCGCATCTGTCATTTATGAATATATTCTCCCATACTGTAGGATGCCTTTTTGTTCTATTGATGGTGTACTTTGCTGTACAGAAGCTTTTCAGATTGATATAGTCCCACTTGTTCATTTTTGCTTTTGTTTCCCTTGCCCGGGGAGATATGTTCATGAAGAAGTTGCTCATGTTTATGTCCAAGAGATTTTTGCCTATGTTTTTTTCTAAGAGTTTTATGGTTTCATGACTTACATTCAGGTCTTTGATCTATGTTGAATTTACTTTTGTGTATGGGGTTAGACAGTGATCCAGTTTCATTCTCTTACATGTAGCTGTCCAGTTTTTCCAGCACCATCTGTTGAAGAGACTGTCATTTCCCTGTTGTATATCCATGGCTCCTTTATCATATATTAATTGACCGTATATGTTTGGGTTAATGTCTGGAGTCTCTATTCTGTTCCACTGGTCTGTGGGTCTGTTCTTGTGCCAGTACCAAATTCTCTTGATTACTGTGACTTTGTAGTAGAGCTGGAAGTTGGGAAGCGAGATCCCCCCAACTTTATTCTTCCTTCTCAGGATTGCTTTGGCTATTCATGTCTTTGGTGTTTCCATATGAATTTTTGAACTATTTTTTCCAGTTTGTTGAAGAATGCTGTTCATAATTTGATAAGGATTGCATTGAATCTGTAGATTGCTTTGGGCACGATGGCCATTTTGACTATATTAATTCTTCCTAGCCAAGAGCATGGGATGAGTTTCCATTTTTTAGTGTCCTCTTTAATTTCTCTTAAGAGTGTCTTGTAGTTTTCAGGGTATAGGTCTTTCACTTCCTTGGTTAGGTTTATTCTTAGGTATTTTATTCTTCTTGATGCAATTGTGAATGGAATTGTTTTCCTGATTTCTCTTTCTATTAGTTCATTGTTAGTGTATAGGAAAGCCACAGATTTCTGTGTGTTAATTTTGTATCCCACAACTTTGCTGAATTCCAATATCAGTTCTAGTAGTTTTGGAGTGGAGTCTTTAGGGTTTTTTATGTACAATATCATGTCATCTGCAAATAGTGACAGTTTGACTTCTTCTTTACCAATCTGGATTCCTTGTATTTCTTTGTTTTGTCTAATTGCCGTGGCTAGGACCTCCAGGACTATGTTGATTAACAGTGGTGAGAGTGGGCATCCCTGTCTTGTTCCTATTCTTAGAGGAAAAGCTTTCAGCTTCTTGCTGTTCAGTATGATATTGGCTGTCAGTTCTTCATATGTCCTTTATTATGCTGAGGTACTTGCCGTCTAGACCCATTTTGTTGAGAGTTTTTATCATGAATGGATGTTGAATTTTGTCAAATGCTTTTTCAGCATCTATGGAGATGATCATGTGGTTTTTGTCCTTCTTTTTGTTGATGTGGTGGATGATGTTAATGGATTTTCAAATGTTGTACCATCCTTGCATCCCTGGGTTGAATCCCACTTGGTCATGGTGTACGATCCTCTTGATGTATTTTTGAATTTGGTTTGCTAATATTTTGTTGAGTATTTTTGCATCTGTGTTCATCAGGGATATTGGTCTATAATTTTCTTTTTTTGTGGAGTCCTTGCCTGGTTTTGGTATTAGGGTGATGTTGGCTTCATAGAATGAGTTTAGGGGTATTCCCTCCTCTTCTATTTTTTGGAAAACTTTAAGGAGAATGGTGTTATGTCTTCTCCATATGTCTGATAAAATTCTGCGGTAAATCCATCTGGCCTGGGGGTTTATTTCTTGGGTAGTTTTTTGATTACCGCTTCAATTTCTTTGCTTGTAATTGGTTTGTTTAATTTTTGTGTTTCTTCCTTGGTCAGCCTTGGAAGGTTGTATTTTTCTAGGAAGTTGTCCATTTCTTCTAGGTTTTCCAGCTTGTTAGCATATAGGTTTTCATAGTATTCTCTAATAATTCTTTGTATTTCTGTGGGGTCCATCATGATTTTTCCTTTCTCTTTTCTGATTCTGTTGATGTGTGTTGATTCTCCTTTTCTCTTTATAAGTCTGGCTAGAGGCTTATCTATTTTGTTTATTTTCTCAAACAGCTCTTGGTTTTATTGATTTTTTCTATTGTTTTATTTTTCTTGATTTTATTTATTTCTTCTCTGATTTTTATTATGTCCCTCCTTCTGCTGACTTTAGGCCTCATTTGTTCTTCTTTTTCCAATTTTGATAATTGTGACATTAGACTACTCATTTGGGATTGTTCTTCCTTCTTTACATATGCCTGGATTGCTATATACTTTCCTCTTAAGACTGCTTTTGCTGCGTCCCACAGAGGTTGGGGCTTTGTGTTATTGTTCTCATTTGTCTCCATATATTGCTTGATCTCTATTTTAATTTGGTCATTGATCCATTGATTATTTAGGAGCGTGTTGTTAAGCCTCCATGTGTTTGTGAGCCTTTTTGCTTCCTTTGTACAATTTATTTCTAGTTTTATCCCTTTGTGGTCTTAGAAGTTGGATGGCAGAATTTCAATCTTTTTGAATTTACTGATGCTCTTTTTGTGGCCTAGTATGTGGTCTATTCTGGAGAATGTTCCATGTACACTTGAGAAGAATGTGTATCCTGTTGCTTTTGGGTGTAGAGTTCTATAGATGTCTATTAGGTCCATCTGTTCTAGTGTGTTGTTCAGGGGCTCTGTGTCCTTACTTATTTTCTGTCTGGTGAGTCTGTCCTTTGGGGTGAGTGGTGTGTTGAAATCTCCTAAAATGAATGCATTGCATTCTATTTCCTCCTTTAATTCTGTTAGTATTTGTTTCCCATATGCTTGTGCTCCTGTGTTGGGTGCATATATATTTATAATGGTTATATCCTCTTGTTGGACTGACCCTTTTATCATTATGTAATGTCCTTCTTTATCTCTTGTTACTTTCTTTGTTTTGAAGTCTGTTTTGTCTGACAGTAGTACTGCAACACCTGCTTTTTTCTCCCTATTTTTTGCATGAAATATCTTTTTCCATCCCCTGACTCTTAGTCTGTGTATGTCTTTGGATTTGAGGTGTATCTCTTGTAAGCAATATATAGATGGGTCTTGCTTTTTTATCCATTCTATTACTCTGTGTCTTTTGATTGTTGCATTCAGTCCATTTACATTTAGGGTGATTATTGAAAGATATGTACTTATTGCCATTGCAGGCTTTAGATTCATGGTTACTGAAGGTTCAAAGATAGCTTCTTTACTATCTGTCTAACTTAACTCACTTATTGAGCTATTATAAACACAGTGTGATGATTCTTTATTTTTCTCCCTTCTTATTCTTCCTCCTCCATTCTTTATATGTTAGGTGTTTTATTCTGTGCTCTTTTGTGTTTCCTTTTTCTGCTTTTGTGAGTAGTTGATTTTATTTTTTGCCTTTCGTTAGTATTTGGTTGGTCTGCTTTCTTTAGTGTGATTTTATTTTCTCTGGTGACATCTGTTTAGCCTTAGGAGTGCTCCCATCTAGAGCAGTCCCTTTACAATATCCTCTGGGATGGTTTGTGGAGGCAAATTCCCTTAACTTTTGCTTGTCTGAGATTGTTTAATCCCTCCTTCATATTTAAATGGTAATCGTGCTGGATACAGTATCCTTGGTTCAAGGCCCTTCTGTTTCATTGCATTAAAGATATCATGCCATTCTCTTCTGGCCTGCAAGGTTTCTGTTGAGAATTCTGATGATAGACTGATGGGTTTTCCTTTGTAGGTGACCTTTTTTCTCTCTCTGGCTGCCTTTAATACTCTGTCCTTGTTTTGGTTCTTTGCCATTTTAATTATTATGTGTCTTGGTGTTGTCCTCTTTGGGTCCCTTTGGTTGGGAGTTCTGTGGGCTTCTGTGGTCTGAGAGACTATTTCCTCCCCCAGTTTGGCGAAGTTTTCAGCAATTATTTCTTCAAAGACACTTTCTATCCCTTTTTCTCTCTCTTCTTCTTCTGGTACCCCTGTAATGCGGATATTGTTCCATTTCGATTGGTCACTCAGTTCTCTTAGAATTCTTTCATTCCTGGAGATCCTTTTATCTCTCTCTGCATCAGCTTCTCTGTGTTGCTGTTCTCTGTTTTCTAGTCCATTCATGGTCTCTTGCATCTCGTCCTTTCTGTTTTGAAGTCCTTCCAGAGCTTGTTTTATTTCTGTATTCTCCCTCCTTAGTTCTTGCATTTTTCTCTGCAGCTCCATCAGCATGGTTATGACCTTTATTTTGAATTCTTTTTCAGGAAGATTGTTTAAATCTATCTCCCTCTGCTCCTTCTCAGGGGTTTTCTGGGATATTCTTGTCTGGATTGAATTCTTCTGCCTTTTCATGGCGATAGAGGTAGTCGTGGGCTGTTGGCTCATGTGTCAGCTGGGAGAAAAAAAGTCCCTTCTTGCTTGCTGGTCGCCTTCCTGTACTGGGAGAGCAGCGACCCCTAGCGGCTTGTGCTGGACAGCTTCGTGCCGACAGGTCCTCTGAGACTGGCCCAGGTGGCTGTGGAGGAGGCTCTGGGCGGTTGCTGTGGGCGCAGCCACTCTCAGGCTGCTCCCCTAGGTGGAATGGACAGGAGGCTGTTTATCACCATGAGGACCCTCAGAGCTGCGCTGCCTCCCACAGAGTTAGGGCACCCGGAGTTCCCTGGGATTCCCAGCTGCTGAGCTGTGTGTGCTGGGATAATTCTGTCCAGCTGTGAGGTCCCTGTCCCTTTAAGACTTTGAAAAAACACTCGCTTTTCTTTTGTCCCAGGGGTGCCAGCTGCAGGGACCTGCTCGCAGGTTTTACTGTCCCATTTCCCCAGTATCCAGCACCCCGTGCACTGTGTGCCTGTGCTCCCAGTGCGGATGGCTAGGGCTGGGTATTTAGCAGTCCTGGGCTCCCTCTCCCTCTCCGCTCCGACTCCTCTCCTCCGGCCAGGGAGCTGGGGTGAGGGGTGCTCGGGTCCCACCAGGCTGCAGCTTGTATCTTAACCCCTTCGTGAGGTGCTGAGTTCTTGCATATGTAGATGTAGCCTGGCTGTTGTGCTATATCTTCTGGTCTCTCTTTTAGGAATAGTTGTATTTGTTGTATCTTCAAAAATATATATGGTTTTGGGAGATTTCCGCTGCCCTCCACATGCCGCCATCTTGTCTCCTCTCCCTATTTTTTGCTTTTATAGATCATGCTTTTGTTATTAATCTGAGAACTCTGCCTAACCCAAGATCACAAAGATTTTTCTCCTGTTTTCTTCTAAAAGCTTTATAGCTTTACATGTTATACTTAAATCGGGATCCATTTTGAGTTAATTTTTGTGTATGGGGTGAGGTATGTATCAGGATTAATTTTGTTGCCTTTGGCTAACCAGTGGTTCTAACAAATTTGTTGAAAAGAATATCCTTTGCACCTTTGTCAAATATCAGTGGCCTGTATTTATCTGGGTCTGTTTCTGGAGTCTTTTGTGTCTGTTCTGATCTGTGTTAGGGGTCAGGAAACTTTCTGTAAAGAACCAGATAGTAAGTAAACATTTTAGGTTTTGCAGACCAAAAGGCAAATTTCAAACCATTTTGTAAGTACTTCTATAACAAGAGAAAACAAATTTCTATGAGAAGTTCTTGAGAAAATTCAAAACATAACAACTGATTACAGTTTTTTGTAACAGCTCTAAGAAGAAGAATGGAATTCTTTTTTGGGAGAGGGTTAATAATTTACTTATTTAGGGTTCAGAGTTAGTGTTTCCTCTCACCAAAAATTGATTACAAAAGTTCATCTATTAACATATATCTGTAATGAAATTTCACTTTTTTTTAATCTTTGAAAAATGTCTTCATACAGAGGACACATGTAGCAGTGAAAATGCTGCAACTTGTGGAGTGCTGGGTGGTACTGCGGAGTGATGAGGATCCACATACAATCTGTCAGAACTACTTAACCCTCCACTGTAGCACAAAAGCCGCAATAGACACTATGTAAACAAGCGATCCTGGCTGTGTTCCAATAGAGCTGTATTTTATGGACACTGAAATTTGAATTTCGTATGACTTTCATTTGTCACAAAATATTCTTTTGACTTTTTTCCTAACCATCAAGAATTTTTAAAAGCATCCTTAGCTTAGGAACGCACAAGAACAGGTCGCAGGCTAGATTCAGCGCAGGGCTTTATTCTGTGTCCCCTCCCCCCGCCTATGCTTCTGCCTTTTTGGCAATGCCACATTGTCAAGGTCACTGTAGCTTCATTTCAAGTCTTGAAATCAGGTAATGCAAGTCCTCCAACTTTCTCCTTTTTCCAGTTGTTTTGGCTATTCTTGTTTCTTTGCCTTTCTATCTAATTTTACAATCAGCGTGTTGGTTTCCCCAGAAAACCTTGCTCGGATTTTCGTTTGACTTATTTGAATATACAAAGCAATTTAGGGAGAATTAACATTTAACAATATTGAGTGAACTTGGTTTCTCTCTCCACTTAGGTCTTTGATATTTTTTATCAGTGTTTTGTAGTTTTCTGCATATAGATTTTAGGTTTTGTACATATATTATTAATTTATACGTAAGTATTTCATGTTTTTTGCTCAGCGCTGTCTTTTAAAAATGCAAATTGGATCATGTTGTTTCCCCTGTTTTAAACCTTTAGTGGCTTCCCGCTGCTCTTAGGACAAACTCTATAATCTTTAAAAGCCTAAAAGGGCCTTTGTGACCTGACCCCTGCTATCCTTTTCAGCCTGATTTTACACCATTCTTCTGCTGCTCAGAATGTTCCCATCTCAGACCAGCAGGAAATAGTTTTATCAACTAAAGGATATAGCTCTTAGAATATCTGAAGGAATAAATAAACGTTTTCAAACAAATACTTGAAAAATATATTTTAACATTATTGAAAAGAGCTGTTCGGTGACTTCCAGCAAAGAATGAACTTAGATTTTGGCAGGGTTGTTGGGCTCTCTGGAATTCTTTCGGTCTGTATTTCTTCCATTGGGGCAGAGCGCTTTATGAGTATTGTTTACAAGGGACTTAGCTTTGTATGTATTAGCTAGAGAAAATATTCTTTCCTTTCTTATAAATGTGCTGGAACTTGGCGAAAAAGTGGGTTTCTGACCAAACCAAGGGTCCTGTCACTGTCATTGTATATGAATGAAGTTAAAGTCTTTAGCTATTAAAATAGTTCTTACACATATGTGCCTACTGCCAACTTTATTATAATATCAAAAGTAGAAATGTAAGACTGTAGTGATGGTTGTGGGAAGGTCCGTAGTTATGTGCCTACAGTAAGGGAGAACTGTAAGATTCATTTTTTTTTACATAAACTTTAAGACCAGCACATTTTTTTCATTTCCTTTAATGAGGTACATACAATACAATGCACAAATCTTAATGTGCAGCTCAGTGAATTCTGCATGTATACCATTACTCAGATGTAACCATTACACAGATCAAGATATCAAACATTCTCACTAATTATCTTTTACCTAAGAACCAGCACATTTAATCAACCGATGTTTATTCAGCTCCTTATACTAGACATATAGAGAAGAAAAGGAATAGCCCAGGCCTTAAGAAGCTCAAAAACTAGTGAGGAAACAATTAAAAATGAAAGTGTTTGTTCATGGAGTATGTCTGAGTGGCTTTGATAGTACCAAGGACAAATAGTAGCCCAGTGGAATTTAGAATGTAATAAGATTAGTTGATGTTCAAGACATAAGGCTAGAAGGGAGGCGGGGACCATATCGTGAAAACCCAAGGGGCTTATATTCCATCCTATTACTCAGAGGTTCCACCACTTCAATGCACATAAAATTACCTGGAGAACTTGTTTAAAAATCAGATTCGTGGATTGACAAGGCAGGGCCAAGGTGGCTCCCCAGGTGGTTCTTACTTGGCTGGCAGCCCCTAATCTGCACACTGACATTCGGAAGCCATTGCGTCAGGTAAGACTGAGCCACAGAACAGTTAAGCTAGCTGATAACATGATCGTATTAACATTCTTAGCATGTCAAAACTGATAGTAGTATAGAACATTGTAATCACCTGAAAATCTCACTAAAATGCAAAGTATGGGGGTGCACGTAAGGTAGTACATTTCTCAAAAGTTCCCAGATGAGACTGATACTTCTCTGAGGACCACATTTTGAGTGACAGCAGTAGGGAGGCTGGATTGGGATAGGGTGAGACTGCAGGCAGGAAGACCAGTTCACAGCCTATTGCAGGAATCTAGGCAAAAGATGGTGAGTATCTGAACTACTAGCAGTGTCTGGTAATGGCAAGAAAAAGTTCCAACGAAATGTAATAGATAAAATTGGCAAGACTAATTTAGAGAATTCATAGTATGTAGAGTTAGAAGTGAGGAGAGGTGTCAAGAATGATCTAAAGGTTGACGCTTAGCTGTCTTGGTGGATGATAGTGACATTAACTGAATAGGGTAAAGACAGAGGAAGAAGGTGGCCTGAGGGGTAGAGGAAAACAGGTTAGAGTAGAAAAGTTTCTTAGATTTGAGAAAAGGGGTAGCCAGAAGATTAGTTTCAAATGAGTTTGAGGAGTTTGTGAGATATACAAAATTTTAAAAGGGTGGATAGTAAAAGAGGGACCCACAACAGACTAGGAAGTGTCAAATAACAGAAAGTCGGCAGATAACAGAAAGAACAGTTTCAAAGGCATTTCCAAAAGAGGAGAGTCACAGTATCATCGCCATAGAAACATCAAGCAGATTATATATGGTTCAATGACAGTGCATAAAATCATGATTAAAAATGAACTTCCCAAAATTCTGATTGGCTAAAGGGAGTTCATGAAGTACCTAAATTAGCTTATCTCTCAATCTTTTAAGAAAGAGTTTAGGAATGGAGCCAATTTTTTCAAGTCATTCATCATGATAAGCCTCATAGTGCCTTTTCCTTTCAGCTTTTCTTCTTTTTCCCCACAGATTGATCGTACTTGGAAGAGCTGCTGTGGCACTTAGGGGAGGTGGGAACTGATGGATGGAAGTCTTACCATGCACTGAAGGAAAGCATTGTCTGTGAAGTTCTGGTTTTTAAAATGTCTGCTTGTAACACCTTTACTGAACATGTTTGGAAACCTGGTGAATGCAAGAACTGCTTTAAACCTAAAAGCTTGCACCAGCTCCCCCCAGACCCTGAGAAGGCTCCTGTCACCCATGGCAATGGGAAAACTAATGCCAATCACAGTAACAACCACCACTTGAGGAATACCAGAAATTTCCGACCCCCTGTGGCTAAAAAACCCACTATAGCTGTGAAGCCCACAATGATGGTGGCAGACGGACAAAGTGTATGTGGTGAGCTTAGTATCCAAGAACCCTGTGAGAACAAGCCTGTCGTCACAGGGTGGAACCGAAACAGGACAGCCTTAAATCAGAAACCACTTAATAATAATAATGAAGACGATATTAAAAGATTTAGCCACGTTCCTAAGCCTTATGGTAATAATGATAGTGCAAAAAAGATATCAAATGACAATAATGGACTGACTGATGTGTTGAAGGAGATGGCAGGCTTGGATACCAGCCCTCCGGGAAGAGGAAATGAAGCCGACTCCAGAGAAACATTCTTAGGAAGAATAAATGATTGCTATAAGCGGTCGCTGGAAAGAAAGCTCCCGCCGAGTTGCATGGTGGGCGGGATGAGAGAAACGCGGAGCAAGCATGTCACGCTGAGCGGGAGCGCGGAGGTGATCGGCAGCGAAGGGGGCCGGTTCTGTTACCCCGCATTCTCAAGTGGCGAAGACAGTGAGGACGATGTGCTTTTCAGGGACGCGGAGGAGGAGCGGGAGAGCTGGGACGAGAGTGATGAAGAGCTGCTGGCCATGGAGATTCGCATGAGAGGACAGCCTCGCTTTGCCGACTTCAGGGCAGACACCCTGTCTCCTGTTAGATTCTCTGTGGACAAAAAATGGAATACTGTCCCCTTGCGAAACAAGTCTCTGCAGAGAATCTGTGCTGTAGACTATGACGACAGTTATGACGAAATCCTAAATGAATATGAAGATAATTCTGTGGTTTCCTATGGACCAGGAAGCGTTCAGAGCATGGCGTCATCTGACTCCACATCGCCAGATTCTTCTTTAACCGAAGAATCACATTCTGAGACAGCTAGTAGTTTATCTCAGAAGATTTGTAATGGAGAAATATCACCTGGTAACCCAGGAGATTCCAAGAACATGAAGAAAAGTGAGCCCAATTATGAAAGTCTCTCTGGTAATAATCAGGAGAAGGACTCATCACAAGCACCCAAAAGCTCAGTAAAAGTTCCAGAGACTCACAAAACAGTCCTTGCTCTCCGATTAGAAGAGAAAGACGGCAAGATCGCTGTACAAACCGAGAACCAAGAAAGTAAAGCCTCCACAGATATTGCTGGGCAAGCAGTGACCATAAACCTCGTCCCTGTAGAAGAGCAAGCGAAGCCCTACAGAGTTGTGAACCTGGAACAGCCGCTGTGCAAGCCATACACTGTCGTGGACGTGTCAGCAGCCATGGCCAGTGAGCACCTGGAGGGCCCTGGTAATAGTCCCAAGACGAAAAGCTCATCTTCCACTCCAAACTCTCCAGTGACATCACCGGCATTGACATCAGGACAAATAAGCGCCCACTCCCAAAAATCCAGTGCAATCCGATATCAAGAAGTATGGACTTCCAGTACTAGTCCACGACAAAAGATACCCAAGGTGGAATTAGTTAGTAGTGGAACTGGACCAAATGTCCCTCCAAGGACCAACTGTCACAAATCAGCACCTACTTCACCTACAACTACAAACATTTCCTCCAAAACCATCCCTGTTAAGTCACCTAATTTGTCTGAAATAAAATTTAATAGTTATAACAATGCTGGTATGCCACCTTTTCCAATTATCATTCATGATGAACCAACTTATGCTCGGAGTTCCAAAAATGCTATCAAAGTCCCCATTGTTATCAACCCAAATGCATATGACAATCTAGCCATTTATAAAAGTTTTCTTGGAACCAGTGGAGAACTCTCAGTGAAGGAGAAAACCACAAGTATGCTAAGTCATACTTACGAAGAGATAGAAACTGGAAACAAAGTGTCTGGTAACACCACTAGCCAGCCCACTGAATGTCCCCAAGCTAAAGGGTTTTCAAACAACACAGAGCATAAAAGGGGCTCGGTGGCTCAGAAAGTTCAGGAGTTTAACAGCTGTCTTAACAGAGGTCAGTCTTCACCACAGAGAAGCTATAGTTCGAGCCACAGCTCCCCAGCAAAGATCCAGAGACTCACCCAAGAACCTGTGGCCAAAACAGAAGGCACCCAGGAGTCTCAGATGATGAGCGGTAGCACCAGGGAGAAGGCGAGCACAGTGCTTTCTCAGATCGTGGCTTCTATCCAACCCCCACAGTCTCCTCCAGAAGTGCCCCAGTCTGGCCCTAAAGCTTCCGGTGTTGAAGAGCTTTATGCAGTTCCTCCAGATGTCAGTCCTGCCAAGAGTTCCCCACTCAGGCCCAAATCTCTCTTTACATCCCAGCCCAGCGGTGAGGCTGAAGCACCTGAGACCACAGAAAGTCCCACCACCAAAGTACAGAAAGATCTACTCACAAAACCAGTCACCACTGCTCCCTCCAAATCAGTGACTAGCCCCCAAAGTGAGCCGCCACCTCCCTTTCCCCCTCCGCGTTCTACTTCCTCCCCGTACCATGCAGGTAACCTTTTGCAGAGGCATTTTGCCAACTGGACCAAGCCAACTAGCCCTACTAGGCCGACAGAAGCTGAATCCATCTCGCATTCTGAAAGTGGCCGGCGGGCAGCTGACGCAAAACCTAAACGCTGGATATCATTTAAAAGCTTTTTCCGCCGTCGGAAAACAGAAGAGGAAGACGACAAAGAGAAAGACCGAGAAAAAGGGAGACTGGTGGGCCTCGATGGCACAGTCATCCACATGCTGCCCCCTCCTCCAGTTCAGCGTCATCGCTGGTTCACAGAAGCAGAAGGGGAGTCCGGTGAGAAGCCGGCCATCGTCTTCATGTACAGGTGTGACCCTGCCCAGGGCCAGCCCAGTGTGGATCCGAGCAGCGCCAGGGCGGACCGGTCAACGGCCACGGAGAAGGATGGGACAGAGGACGCGTTATTGCAGGGCTCAGAGAAGAAGGGAAGGAGTCATTCTTCTCCATCACACATTCCTAAACAAACCCCCAGGTATGTGGAATAGGCTGCCAGAATGTGGGGGGGGGGGTAGCACATTTTCAGGTACTAAGTTTTTTCTATCTTCAAGATTACGTAAGAGCCATTTTTGTTTTTAAGTCTTTTTAAGTCACATCAGTAGCCATTATCCATCTTTATAACTGCATTCCAAGATTAGAATATTACTGAAGTTATCTTATTGCACTGAACAAGGTTGATGGCCCTGTTCTGCCTGCTGTATTCTGGTGAATGCCAAGGGACTTTAACAAAGAAAAGTAAGTCCATGCCACCTTAATAGCAATAAATAATATGTTGCCTTGAAATGCTCTGGTAGTGTGAGGAAGAAACAGGATCAAATGAATAAATGGTGGTGCACTTCTTACCCTCACTGTAGATGAAATAAAATTCTTCAAGCAATTCTTTTTTGTTTTCACCAGTGTTGTCTCTATATGAATTAGTACTTTATTTTAAGGCAATATGTATTTTTGTATTGCTCTCTCTTTCTGTCCTTCAGAATGTTGTGGAAAATGGAGGTTTTGGGGGAGGGCAAGCAGTTTATAGTTATTTAATATATGATGAAATGAGAAAGTTGGGTATTGAAATTGATATCCAATAATATAATTTTCAATCTAGCTAGACAGACTGTATTCCCACATCAGTTCTCTAGGCATTCGTTTTCTTTAATACTTTGATAACTGTTTATTGATCACCTACTCTGTATAAAGCATATCCCAAATATTTATCTCAAATTCTTCTAATAGCCCTGCAAATTGGTTGTATACTTCAGGAGAGGAAACTGAAAATCAGAGACATTAAGAAATTGGCCAGTTCACACTAGTAAATTGTCAGAGCCAGAATTCAAACCCAGCTCTGTCTCACTCTAAAGCTTATATTTTTCTTATCATGTTGCATTGCTTAATGAACACAAGCTCAAACAAAATTTTTGTATTTTCATTTGTAATCATTCACATAAGCATTTATGTTTAGGGAATGTAAGGATTGTTTTTGTATTATAAGCAAAATTAGTGAACGGCCAATAAAAACAAGGAACTACTCTCTCCAGTCTGGAACAACTGGGATGATTTCCTTATGTCCCCTGACATTTGTGTTCTTAGAGATCGGCCCTGAGTATTCCATCCATATGATTCTGAGTCTCCCTCCCTCTTGATTCTCAGTAAGCCTTCCCCACCGGGCCTGGTCTCTGCGTCAAAGACAGCAAGCTCTGGTGATAGCGCAAATTCTCTCACTAGTTTTTCTTTAGAGAAGTATAAATAACAATGAAGTGAACACTTAAGGCCTTCACTTTGTCTAGCAAAGTGCTAGGAAGTTTTATATGTATTTTCTTTACTAAAAGAAGCCTTTCACATACCCCCAAATAGTTGTCAGAATACTAGCAAGTTCCTGTTTTCTTTAAACCCATGTAATAACAAAGCAAGTGGAATAGTGGTAATATATAATAGTCTTGTCATTCGTGGTTGAAAGTGGATGCTAGATACTGTAGTCCAGTAATAATAAAACCCATGCATTTCAGGTCACTCTTTTATTAAGAAAAGAAGTCATTTAAACAGTGCTTGGTGGGAATTACCTGAGGGAATGGCAGATAGTTCTTGGAGATCAATAAATGGCTTTACTCCTCGTTAAGTACGGCTGTGTTGTATTTATCTGCATCCTGGGAAGCAGAGCCAAGGAATGATTTGGTAATGAGACACTCTGCTTTGACTGCATGCCATTTGCGTGGGCTTGAGGACAGCCCAGGCCCTTGGCATGGCAGACCCCTTACTATAGTACACAGCTTATAGTTCCATAAATTTGATTGTACATGGGCCAGTATTACCTTCCAAAACTTACCAGTTCTTTATCAGGCACATCTATGAATCCAAATGATGCAATTAGTTTGCCCCATTGGTTCTTAAATTTAACTGTGCATCACAGTAACTGGAGCGCTGTTAAAACACAGATTGCTGGGACCTACCCCCAGAATTTCTGGTTCAGTAGGTCTGAGGTGGGTCCTGAGAATTTAGAGTTCTAACAAGTCCCCAGGTGATATGCTGATTCTATTGATCCTGGGCCACCTTTGAGAACAGCTGATCTTACCACCATAAATCTAAAGCCATAGTCTAAGTAAACATTAAAGCACACTGGAGTTTTCATATTTCATAATGTCCCAGACTAAGTAGAAAAAGAGGTATTAAATTTTTTTTTAACTTTTTTGGAAAGTTTAAAACATGAATACTCAGTTGAAAAATATACACTATTTGCTTTTTCAGTAATTACCTCATTTGCTTGGATACACCATTGTTATTTACTCAAAGCAACTTTGAGAGGAAAAACATTATTGTCAAATGTCAGCATTTGTGTTTCCAACTTGATGGCAGTCTAATCATTAAATTTCATCCCAAAGCTGGGAACACACTACTGGAAGGAATGAAAAATGCTCTACTGAAGGCCAAATCCTAGGTTCTAAAAGATGAGGAACTTTGTAGAACCTTTTGCTATGGATTGTTACTAAGTTCATTTATTCGACTGTTTAGGGGACATAAATTGAGTATCTTAACTTTGCCATGTGTGTGCCATAGGGCCGTATACGGGGAAAGATGATCACACTGCTCAAAGAATGGGCTCAGGTTTGCCTTCAGCTTTAGCTGTTAGTTGAGTCCTTAAGTGTATGGTGACTATAGTGATACGGATACCTATCACATAGAATTAACTTGAGAACTAACTTGAGAAAACATGTAAAAGACTTAGCACAGGGTCTGGATCATATTACATGCTTTAAAATGTTACTAGCCTGTCTGCCTTCTCAATGTGATAAATGCTAAAACAATATATGTGCAGAATGGTGCAGAGGCACACACACAAAAAACAGTGATTCGATCAGCTTAAAAGAGACTTCTCAGAAATGAAATACAAACCATATCTTAAAAGGCAGATAAGATTTTGCGAGCTGGTTGGGGAAGACATCATAGGCAAAAACGACAACATATGCACTCAGAGATGATGAGGGCAAACAGGCAGGACAGGTGGCTGGAAGAGGATAATGACTAGGCCAGTGGTTCTTCACATGTGGTCCATGTAAGGTCAGATGGTGACCATGCAAACGCCATCATTTTCATAATAATATTAAGACATTCATCTTTTTTGCTGTGTAGACATTTGGACTGCTAGGACAAAAACACTAATGCGTAAAACTGCTTAACATCTTAGCACAGATCAGAGGCATGGCACCATAATGTACTAGTAGTTTGTGGTTGTTTTTTTTTTGTCAGTTTCACTCCAGAGTGACATTGATTAAGTCTTAAATTCTATTAAATCTCAGCCTTTGAGTATATATGACTGTTTAAAAATTATATGTGATGAAACGGGAAGTACAAATTGAGTATTTCTGCTGCATAACTAATTATGATGGTTGTCTCAAGGAAAAACACTTGTGAAATAGCTTGACATTCAAAATTTGAGTTACAAAGCTGAACTAGCCCCCTTTTTGATGGACCACCTTGAAAGAACAAGTGTCAGGCCCACTGTGGTTATTCGGACTTGGGTGTTTGGCAGGTATTTTCTTTAAATGAAAATAATGAACCTATTACTTCAAGGGAAAAAAGAACTGACAGTATTTATTGTCACGATAATATTCAAGTTTCAAGAAAAAACAAGAATTTTCTAAAACTTTTATCTCCTACTATGACCTTGCCCTCTCTTGAGTTTGGTGGTGGTATTTATTGTATTAGCAAAAAAAAAAAAATATATATATATATATATATATATATATTTTAATATTACATGATGAAATGTGTCAACATTTAGAAGATCTTCATTTTCAGTGAACCAGTAATTTAATTCCAAGTAAACAAGTGTATATTATAAAATTATGCATGAATAAAAGATCCATTGAAACTGCAAGTTAAACCAATGGATTTTATTTTAAGTGAGTACAAAAAGGTCATTAATACAGCTTCAGATTACATATTGCAAGTAACATTTAAGAAACTATGGCTTGCTGAGTTCTAATATATTGCCAGAGAAGAGTATCTACAATTATCTAGAAGGTTGTTAATATACTCCTTCCTTTCCTCCCTACATACATGGATGAGAGCAGATTTTTTTCATATACTTTAATCAAAACAACATATCACAACACATTGAATGCAGAGGTACATAATGAGAATTCAACTGTCTTCAAATAAGCCCGATACTAAAGAGATTTGAAAAATACTATTTAGGTTAATAATTAAATGATTTATTATTTTTAGATGAATTAATATCTTCCTAAATTTTCTCAGTTTGAATTTATAATGTAATAAATGTCAATAGGTATAATCCACATGAACAGCCTTGTATTTATCAATTTTTAAGAGCATAACAGAATCCTAAGAACAAAAAGTTGAAGAACTGCTGTGACAGACTGAAGAGCCTTGCAGAATACTTAAATATTTGGCCTTCATCTCACAGATTTTGTAATAGAAAAGTTTTTAAGGGAGAAAGGAGTGTGATTTTTTTTTTTAATAAAATATCTTCTGGATAAAGAATATATGCCAGAGGATTAAAGATGGCAGCATGAGAGGTGAGACAGAGGCTTCCTCCTAAAACCACATATAATATGAAAACATAATTAATGCAACTAATCCTGATAGAGCAACAGGAAAGAGGACTACACCAGACTACATACACGTGGAGAAAAGAGCAGACCTCATGGAACAAGGTAACGTACCAAAACTGTGGCCCGGCAGGACCCAAGCCCTTCCCCCACCCAGCTCATCAGTGGGAGGAAGAGAAACGGAGTTGGGAGGGAGTGGAGGCCTGGGACTGCTGAATACCCAACTCCGGAGATCTGTGCTGGGAGCACAAACCTACATCTCATGGAGCTTTCATGATACCCTCGTGATTAGGGGATTGGAAAGCTAAGACAGGCAGAATTCCTAGAGAGACTGAGATTCCAGCTGCTTGTGGAAAGCAGGGATCTATATCCGGCTGCTCTGGGACAAAAGAAAGGCGGGCAGTGTGAGAGACTTCCTAACAAGGAGGCCCTTAGCAAGACGGCTGCTAAAGGGGCAAGGATTGCACAGAGCTCACTGCTCAGGAGAAAGGACAGGTAGACAAAATTGTCCGGGTGCACTCTGCCCAGCAGGTTGGGAACTCTCACAATCTTCAGGTGCTCCAGCTCCCTGGCTGGCTACACAGCTCCAAGGACCCCCTCCGTGATAGGAAGCCTACTGTGCCTTTCTCCCGGCCAGCCCCACCTGACGCGCAAACTGGCAAACCCTACCCTGGCATTAGGCCAGCCAGAGGGAAGATTTGTTTACAGGAACTACAAACGCAAAGCACAGAGGTTTATACCTGTGTGCTTGGCCCACTGGTTCAGGCAGTGGAGACAGGCATAGTGGCCAGGAAGCGGGAAACAGCTCTTTCTTTCCCCCAGGCACAAATACCACTCCCCTGTGACCCCCGACCTTGCTCCAGGGGCTGAGCAGCTCCAGAGACTACAGCTTATGGGCACTAGAGGGCGCCATATATAAATATTAAATGCCAAAGGAACCTGGTCCAAAGTAAAATTATTAGTACAACCCCTGAGAAACATTACATCGACCTCATGAATCTTCCTGAAAGGGGGTTCAAAATAAAAATCATTAACATCCTCATGGAGGTACATTAACATCCTCATGGAGGTACGGAAAGATATTCAAGAACTCAGGAATGAATTCCGGTTGGAGATACAATAGTTCAATAGCACAATGAAGGGTATTAAAAGCAGATAAGATATGATGGAGGAGATGATAACTGAAATAGAAACTAGAGAAGAGGAATACAAAGAAGCTGAGGCACAGAGATTGGATCTCTAAGAATGAAAGAATATTGAGAGAACTGTGACCAATCCAAATGGAACTATTCACATTATAGGGATACCAGAAGAAGAAGAGAGAGAAAAGGGGGTAGAAAGTGTCCTTGAGGAAGTAATTGTTGAAAATTTCCCCAATCTGCAGAAGGAGATAGTCTCTCAGGCCGTGGAGATTCACCAATCTCCCAACACAAGGGACCCAAGGAAGACAACATCAAGACATATGGCAATTAAAATGGCAGAGATCAAGGATAAGGAAAGACTACTAAAAGCAGCCAGAGAGAAATAAGATCACATACAAAGGAAAGCCCATCAGGCTATCATTAGACTTCTCAGCAGAAACCTTACACGTGAGAAGGGAGTGGCATGATGTATTTAATGCCATGAAGCAGAAGGGCCTGGAACCAAGATTACTTTATCTGGCAAGATTATGATTTAAATTGGAAGGAGGGATTAAACAGTTTCCAGATAAGCAAAACCTGAGAGATTTTACCTCCCACAAACCATCTCTACAGTGTATTTTGGAGGGACTGCTACAGATGGAAGTCTTCCTAAGGTTAAATAGCTGTCACCAGAGGTAATAAAACCACAGTAAAGAAAGTAGAACAGCTGATTACTAAGAGAATGCAAAATTAAATTAACTATCCCCAAAGTCAATCAAGGTATAGACAAAGAGTACAGAATATGATACCTAATATATAAAGAATGGAGGGGGAAGAAAAAGGAGAAAAAGAACAGAACCTTTAGATTGTTAAGTGAGTTAAGTTAGACTCTTAGATAGTAAGAAAGTTAACCTTGAACCTTTGGTAACCACAAATCTAGAGCCTACAATTGCAGTAAATACATACCTATCAATAATCACCCTAAATGTAAATGGTCTGAATGCACCAATCAAAAGCCATAGAGTCACTGAATGGATTAAAAAAAAAGAAACAAGACCCATCCATATGCTGCCTACAAGAGACTCACTTTAAATCCAAAGACATACACACACTAAAAGTCAAGGGATGGAAAAAGATATTACATGCAACTAATAGGGACAAAAAAGCAGGAGCTGCAGTACTTGTATCAGACAAAATAGACTTCAAAACAGAAAGTCACAAGAGACAAAGAAGGACATTACATAATGATAAAAGGGTCAGTCCAACAAGAAGATATAACCTTTATAAATACTGATGCGCCCAACACAGGAACACCTACATATGTGAAACAAATACTAAAAGAATTAAAAGGGGAAATAGAATGCAATGCATTCATTCTAGGAGACTTCAACACTCCACTCACTCTGAAGGACAGATCAACCAGACAGAATATAAATAAGGAGACAGAGGCACTGAACAACACACTAGAACAGATGGACCTAACAGACATATACAGAACTCTCCACCCAAAGCAGCAGAATACACTATCTTCTCAAGTGCACATGGAACATTTTCAAGAATAGGTCATATAGTAGGCCACAGAAAGAGCCTCAGTAAATTAAAAAAGATTGAAATTGTACCAACCAGTTTCTACGAAACTAGAAATAAATTATGCAAAGAAAATGAAAAATTCCACAAACACATGGAGGCTTCACAACATGCTCATAAATAACAAAAGGATCGAAGACCAAATAAAAACAGAGATCAAGCAATATATGGAGATGAATGACAACAACAACAACACAAAAATCTGTGGGACGCAGTGAAGGCTGTGCTGAGGGGAGAGTATATTGCAATACAGGCCTACATCAGGAAAGAAGAACAATCCCATATCAGCAGTCTAAACTCATAATTAACAAAACTAGAAAAAGAAGAACAAAGGAGGCCCAAGGTCAGTATAAGGAGGGCCATTTTGCCAATATTAATTCTTCCTAGCCAAGAACATGGGATGAATTTCCATTTATTAGTGTCCTCTTTTATTTCTTGTAAGAGTGTCTTGTAGTTTTCAGAGTATAGGTCTTTCACTTCCTTGGTTAGGTTTATTCCTAAGTATTTAATTTTTTTTGATACAATTGTGAATGGAATTGTTTTCCTGATTTCTCTTTCTGCTAGTTCATCATTAGTGTACAGGAATGCAACAGATTTCTGTGTATTAATTTTGTATCCCACAACTTTGCTGAATTTAGATATTAGATATAGTCATTTTGGAGTGGATTCATTAGGAATTTTTATGTACAATATCATGTCATCTGCAAATAGTGACAGTTTAACTTCTTCCTTGCCAATCTGGATGCCTTTCATTTCTTTGTGTTCTCTCATTGCCATGGTAGGACCTCCACAACTATGTTGAATAGAAATGGGGAGAGTGGGCATCCTTGTCTTGTTCCTGATCTTAAAGGAAAAGCTTTATGATTCGTGGGTACCAAAGGTTCAAGGGTAATTCCCTTACTGTCTAATTTAACTCACTTTGTATGCTATTACAAACACAACCTAAAGTTCTTTTTTTTTTTCATCCTTTTTCTTCCTCCTCCATTCTCTGATGTTATGAATCATATTCTGTACTCTTTGTCTATCCCTTGGGTGACATCTATTTAGCCTTTGGAATACTTCCATCTATAGGAGTCCCTCCAAAATGCACTGTAGAGTTGGTTTGTGGGAGATAAATTCTCTCAGCTCTTACTTATCTGGAAATTGTTTAATCCCTCCTTCAAATTTAAATGATAACCTCATTGGGTAGAGTATTCTTGCTTCAGGGCCTTTCTGCTTCATTGCATTAAATGTATCATGCCACTCCCTTCTAGCCTGTAAGGTTTCTGCTGAGAAGTCTGATGACAGCCTGATGGGTTTTCCTTTGTAGGTGACCTTATTTCTCTCTCTGGCTGGTTTTAATTGTCTGTCCTTATCCTTGATCTTTGCCATTTTAGTTATTATGTGTCTTGGTGCTGTCCACTTTGGATCACTTGTGTTGGGAGATCTGTGCACCTCCATGGCTTGAAAGACTATCTCCTTCCCCAGATTGGGGAAGTTTTCAGCAATTACTACTCAAAGACACTTTCCCTTTCTCACTCCCTACTTCTTCTGGTGCCCCTATAATATGAATATTGTTCCATTTGGGTTGGTCACACAGTTCTCTCAATATTCCTTCATTCTTAGAGATTCTTTTTTCTCTCTGTGCCTCAGCTTCTTTGTCTTCCTCTTCTCTAATTTCTATTCCATTTACCTTCTCTTCTACGACATCCAATCTGCTTTTAAATCCCTCCATTGTATGTTTCATTTCAGATATGAAATTTCTTAATGATTGAATCTATGACTTAAATTCATTCCTGATTTCTTGAATATTTTTCTGTACCTCCATAAGTGTGTTTATAATTTTTATTTTGAACTCTCTTTCAGGCAGATTGGTGAGTTCAGTGTCATTTGGCCCTTTTTGTGGGGTTTGTGAGATCTTGGTCTGAACCATGTTCTTTTGATGTTTCATATTTCTGTGTGGTGCCCACTAGTGCCCAGAAGCCCCAGTTTCTGGAGCTGCTCAGCCCCTATAGTAAGTTTGTGGGTCGAAGGGGAGCAGAGCTGTTGCCTGGGGGAGGAAAGGTCTATTTCCTAATTCCCGTCTGCGGTGCCGTCTCCGGTGTCAGAGCCGGTGGGCCGAGCACCCAGGTGTGAGCCTCTGTGCTGTGCGTCCCTGGCTGTGGTGGGCGGGGCCTCCCTCTGGCCGGCCTGATGCCAGCACAGTGCCTGCCGGCTTGCGAACCGGGGCGGGTAGGAGGGAGGGAGGCGCCGCAGGCTGCGTGTCTCAGAGGGGGGCCTGGGAGCTGAGCGGGCAGCCAGGGGGATGGGGCGCCTGAAGCTCCTCAAAGGCCCCAACCAGCTGAGCAGAGCCGCCCGGACAACCCTGTCCAGGTCTCCCCTCCCCCGCACAGCAAGCTCCGTGCAAGCCCCGCCCCTCCGGCAGCCCGCTGGCTGCTAGGAAGCCTCCCAAACCGCCTGCCTTTCCTTTGTCCCAGAGCAGCCGGGTGGGGATCCTCCACAAATGGCCAGAATGTCAGTCTCTCAAGCACTCCACCTATCTGAGCGCCCCCAACGTCCAGAGCACCACACAGTGTAGGTTTCTGCTCCCAAAGCAGAGCTCCAGAGCTCGGTATTCATCAGTTCTAGGCTCCCCCCTCCCCCGCTCCATTTCTCCTCCTCCTGCTGGTGAGCTGGGGAGGGGGAGGGGCTCGGGTCCCGCTGGATCAAGGCTTTAGTATGTCACCCTGTCTCGTGAGGTGTGGATGCAGTCTGGTTTAGCCTTCTTGTTGCTGTTTTAGGGTTAGTTGTATTAATTAACTCTATTTTCATTCTATTTGTGGTTTTGGGAGGAGTTCTCCATGTCACCTCTCACACTGCCATCTTGATCTCCCTCCCTGTTCTTTCCCCCATTATTTTTCCCCTGTTTGTTTGTTTATTTTGGTATCATTAATCTCCAATTACATGAGCAACATTATGTTTACCAGACTCCCCCCATGGTCAAGTCCCCCCACAAACCCCATCACAGTCACTGTCCATCAGCGTCGTAAGATGCTGTAGGATCACTGCTTGTCTTCTCTGTGTTGCACAGCCCTCCCCGTGCCCCCCACGCACTATACGTGCTAATCATAATGCCCCTTTTCTCCCATCCCTCCCTTCCCACCCATCCTCCCCAGCCCTTTTCCCTTTGGTAACTGTTAGTCCATTCTTGGGTTCTGTGCAAATCCAGGACATCCTTTCAGTTGTAAATGTTTTAGTTTGTATCTGTAAGAGATAAATTATTTTTTTTTCATCATAACCTTATACCAAAAATGTTCTTTAAAGTTTAATGCCTAATCCCTGATTAAACATCATCTGATTGTCAGGATTTTAAATACTGGATATATATTCTGATGACTCCTGAATTAATATCTTTATCCCTGACCTGTCGCACATAATTCACATACAACTCTCCATTTGATACCTACACTAAAGTCGAATGGGCATCTCAAATGTCCAAAACAGAACTCTTGATTTTTCCCTACAAATCTATTCCATCTCAAGTCTTCCCTTCTTGGTAAATGGTCCACCATCCATCCAGTTGCTTAAACCAGAAAACTAGTACTCATCCTTAATTCTTATCTTCCCCCCAACCCATACATCCAAAATGTCAGCAAGGCTTGCTAACTCAGCTTCCAAACTATAGCCCAAATCT
The DNA here is from genome assembly GCF_040802235.1 of Manis javanica. NCBI lineage: Eukaryota > Metazoa > Chordata > Mammalia > Pholidota > Manidae > Manis > Manis javanica. The sequence goes on from NC_133163.1 coordinate 123,747,803, forward strand.
CTTTACTTCTCTCCATTTTTTCTTCTACCACCCTTATCCAAGCCACCTTCATCTCACCAGTTTACTATTTTCCTAATTGATCTCCCTGCCTAATCTCTTGTCCCTTCTAACCTAGTCTCTCTAGACTAGCCAAATACTCTTTTTACAGTACAAGTACTATTGTTCCAACATAGCAAAGAAAATCTGTATATAATAATGACCTCTGACTGCCTGTCTAACCTATCGCCTACTCACCCCCTCGCTTATGAACCTCTCACAATACTTTTTCTGTTCTTCAAACATAATCTCTTTTTATCAGCTCTTCCCTCTGTTAGGAATGCTTCCTTTAGGTGTTTGCATGGCTGGCTCCTTGTCATTTAGCTCTCAATTAAAATGTCACCTCATCAGAAAATTCTTCACTGACTGCCCAATCTTAAGGTACTCCCCCAACCCTTAGTCACACCCCATCACATCATACTTTTTTATTTTGAGTTTATTCACATGTTTATCACTTCTTTTTTGACTATTCTGTCCTGATTCACTCCTCCCTTCTGGATTCAATTTCTCTCCTCCTGAAGTACACCCTTTTAGTAGTCTTTCAAATAAATTGTAGTAGTTAACTCTTGATTATTGACAAATCATACTCATTTCATAACTGATAGGTGAATCTATTGCTAGCCACATATATGTCCTTGAAAATTTAGATAAAAAATTTTTTTCTAATCAATTAGAAAAACTTAATGACTAAGAAGATAACTATCACTCACCCAAAATAGCTATAACACTCCCAAAGTTAAGGGTATCATTTGCCCTTTAGTAACCTCTTGACTGGTGGCTAATCATTCTAGCTCCACCAACTCTGAACATCATGCTCCCAGTTAGCAAAGATCGCCAGTATGTACTGGATACCCTGTAAATCTGGTTTCTCTAGGACTCCCAGAACCATCTCAGCAATACAGCTATGCCTCACATAGCTGAGATTCTGTCCAAAACTCACCCAATTTCTGTTTTGGACAGACAGATTCGATTTGTCACACCTTTTACTCCCCCTTACGAACACCATTCTTCTGTTTAAGACTTCCTTTACCCTTCTAAGACTTTTTGATCCTCTTAGAGTTCTCGGAGCTAAACTGTGTTTCTCAATAACCCAGGAGTCAATCCTAGGTGCCCTCTAATCTATTCCCAGATTCAAAGGTATAGACCAGGAGTTGGCAAACTATAGCCTGTGGACCCATTCCAACCTGTTACCTGTTTTTGTAAATGAATTTTATTAGAAAGCAAACAGCCAATTTGTTCTTTTACTTATTGTCTACTGCTGTTCTCTCACTTTAGTTGCAACAGTCACCACATGGCCTGTAAAGCCTAAAATATTTACTATATGACCTTTTACAGAAAAAGTTTGCTGATCCCTGGACTAAGCTATAATACCTAATATGTGGTTGTCAGGCATGCGAGTGGCCTATAACTATTCTAACCAAATACCAGACAGGTTTGCTACTTGGTAAAGTAACTAGAATATGGGTCTCTTTACATACATGTGTATATGCATATACAATATGGAAAAAGAAAGTCCAAACATTTTTTGACTGTGATAAAATGTGATGTCCTTCTCTATGCAAAGTTCAGTTAGAAGCTTGAATTCTTTAAAAATGTGTATGCTCCAGTTATATCTCAATTTGTATTCTCTCTATTCTTATTGCCAAGGGAATCCTATCAAAGTCATCTTTTCATGCTTAGGACCAAACTGGCCTCTAAAAATCGAACTCCTTTTTCTCTTAAAGAAGAAAAATTGGAGACAGAAGCTGAAGATAGCTGCTTGGTCTCCTGATCACATTTTTTGCTCTAAAGAAATTTCTGGGCTATCAGAATTTATAAATATCGCATCTACATTTGCTGACATATTGTCTGTAAAGTTTAAATGAGTTCATAAAGTCCTTACTGTTGAATTTGTGAACAATCCTGTCAAGTATCTCGCCTCATCCTAATCACAGTGATGCAGAATGGCATGTTCACGTGCACCCTGGTGGGGTCACCTTCAGACAGGTTTACCTTCCTTTCCCTTTGGGGAGGCGATAAAACTCCAGAGAAGTAAGGTGACATGCTTAGAGTCTCATAATGAGTATATTCCAAAGTAAAGAATCAAACTGAAAATCCCCCCAGTTAACTGGGTAGTTTTGCTTTCTTGTTCACCTAATGAATCTGAAGTGAAATACCAGTACTTATTTATGTAATTCTTACAACACTTTTACTCATATTATCTCGGTTGTCCCAACATCTCTGACATGCATCCTTTCCATTTTATAGAAAATTGAGAAACAGACGCTCCCTGACATTCTCAGGGCCGCTCTGCAAGTAGGCGACAGAGCCAGAATCGGACTTCAGACGTGTTGGGCCTTTAGTGGGTTTTTTTGCACTCCTGGTCGTGATTGTTGAGTCTGTTGGTACCGACCGTGTCTCTGATAATGAAAGTCAGCCCTAGCACAAGGGTCACGGTGATGTCTGCTGATCCATTGACCCATCAAGCAACCTTAAAATACTCAACGTTGGCGTAGTTGTGCGCTCTCTTAAAAACTCTGTTATGTGAACTTCCTGATCAGTACATACTCCTGTAAATGTCACTATGCTCATTTTATAGATGAATAGTGGAAGACAGAGTAACTTGATGGCAATGCTGAAATTAAATTTGATTTTCTAATTTCTAGGCCCGTATTCATATCTCTAGGCCAGTTTCAGTCAGTGATATTTAACATGAAGTAGCTGTGGTCGTCAGGTGGTATTTAAAGGTAATTCCAGGACAGGCAGTGTTTTCCTCATATGGTGCTTCTTTGTAATGGGAATTTGTTACTAGCAGGGGAAAGACTTGCCTGGAAGGAACAAAGTGATGATGACAATGCACACTGGCCGGCTCCCCAGCCCCACTCCTAGTTACTGTGGGGTGGAACAGCCTCAGATCAACCACTGGCCTTCCTGAGATGCTGGCACGTGGATGAGGCATCACTGGGCATCAGGGAAGATGTTCCTCTGACTTCCTGGTGGGGAGGGATCCCCCCCACCCTACTCCTTGGATGCTGCACATGGAAACATGTCCCAGTCCCGTTCTCCATGGTGGTGTGGGTAGAAATTTTGCTGGGTTGTGGAGTGAATATACATATCCTGTTGATATTCTCTAGTGCCCTGCTGCCCAGATCCCATCTGATTTGATTTATTCAACACCCATTTACTGAATGCTCACTCCAATCCTCAGACCTTGCTATATTAGCTCCAGTTGCCATGACAAAATGCCCCAGACTGGGTGGCTTAAATAACAGAAATTTATTTTCTCACCATTCTGGAGGGCAGAAGTCCAAGATCAAGGTTCCAGCTAATTTAGTTCCTGGTAAGGACTCATTTCCTGGCTTGCAAATGGTCACCTTCTCACTTCAACTAAGAATTTACTCTCTTCAGTGAATGTGTGCAGAGAGAGAGAGATACCAAGCTCTCTGGTGTCTTTTCTAGAGGCCCTATCTCCAAATACAGCCACACTGCAGGCTGGGGCTTTGACCTATGGGTGTGTGCAGTGGACACAACATTCAGTCCATTAACACCTGCCATGGGTGTTCAGAGAAGGAAGAGTCCCCATGGACAGTAAGACATCGTGGATAATGTGAGACCTGATGACTGGCTGAGTTGGCAGTAGATGGAAAGAAGAAGGGAGGCAACTCTAGGAAGGGAAAATAGGTAAATAAAGATGTTGAATATAGTTTGTCCAAGGGACAGGGGGTTAAGATGTAGAAATACATGGGCTTTTTGGAACCAGAGGATTGTCCCAGAAAGTTTAGAATAAGAATGAAAACCTACATTGCAGCCTCATTATGAAGGGCCTTGAAGACCTAGACATAATCCACCTGACCTTGACAGGTCATAAGGATCTATGGATGATGTGAAACAGAAGAATAGCAGACACAAAGACAGTTCTCGTCCCCTGGCAAGGAGGTAAGGTAAAATGGTATGGTCCTTCTTGCAGCAGCTTTTTCATTCGTAAGGGCCTGCCTTTTGTGCTAACCTCTTCCGTCTATTAAAAACAAAGAACTGAGGTAGTGCTGCCTGTTGGAAGACTAGGCTTATTGCTGGCGTCACACATGCTGTTTCTTGACTTTCATAGTGGTCTCCAGCCAGCCAGGGCTTCTAATAAAAATCATGAATGTCGTACTAGGCCAGATCCTCCTTTTCTAACATTTTGTAAGTTTGTACAATTCTATTCTAAGAATAAACCTCAGAAAGTAAGGACCAGTCCCAAAGCACCACCTCCCTTTTTAGTAGCTCATTACGAGTCTCTCATCTGCGATGACTTGTATTATTTTACTTCCACTTCTCAACTATATCACTTCTTTTTTTCTCTAAAAATACCTATTTTTATTGGAATAAAGTTGATAGGCAATATTGGTTTCAGATCTACAACATACTGACTCAATTATTACATGCACTACTAGATGCTTGCCACAGTAAGTGTAGTTCCCCCATTACCATACCAAGATTCTGCATTATTGGTCATGTTCTCTGTTATACTTCCATTCCTATAACTAACTTACTTTACAGTTTGCACTTTATACCTCTTTGTCTCCGTCTATTTCACCATCCTCCCACCACCCTCCCTTTGGTAACCAACAGTCTGTTGTCCATATTTATGGGTATATTTCCTTTTTGTTTAGTTAGTTGTCTTCTTTTTTAGATCACACATATTAGTGAAATCATATGGTATTTGTCTTTCCCTGCCTGGCTTATTTCAATTAGCTTCATACCTTCTAGGTCCATCCAGTTGTCACAAATGGCAGGATTTCTTTTCTTTTTATGGCTGAATACTATTCCATTGTGTATATGTACCACATCTTCTTTATATATTTATGGGGACTTTGGTTGCTTCCATATCTTTGCTATTGTAAACAATGCTGCAGTGCACATAGGTGTACATATACCTTTTCAAATTAGTGATTTTGTTTTCTTCAGGTAAATTTCTAGAAGTTGAATTGCTGAGTCATATGGTATTTCTACTTTTCGTTTTTTGAGGAGCCTCCATATTGTTTTCCACAGTGGCTGCACCAACTTACATTCCCACCAGCAGAGTAGGAAGGTCCCCTTTCTCCACATCCTCGCCAACAGTTGTTATTTCATGTCTTTTGGATGGTGGCCATTCTGACTGGTGTGAGATGAAACCTCATTGTGGATTTGATTTGCATTTTCCTGATGGTTAATGATGTTGAGTATATTTTCACATGCCTGCTGGCCACCTATACATCTTCTTTGGAAAAATGCCTATTCAGTTTCTCTGCCCATTTTTAAATTGGATTTTTGTTTGTTTGTTTGTTTGTTTGGTGTTGAATTGTATGAGTTCTTTATAATTTTGGGTATTAGACTCTTATCGGATGTGTCATTTACAAATACATCCCCCATACTGTAGGTTGCCTCTTTGTTTTGTTGAGGGTGTCCTTTGTTGTGCAGAAGTTTTTAGTCTGATGCAGTCCCACTTGTTTATTTTTGCTTTTGTCTCCCCTTCCTCTTGGTATACTTTGGACAATAACACTTTTTGCCACACACCCATGAGCATCGCTAGGAGAGGAGCCTGTGGGAGAGAAGATGGTACTGTCTTTGAAGGAAGGTATGACAACAACAAATGTCTCATGCTGATGTTCATGAGCTTCTTGCCTGTGTTTTCTTCTAAGACATTTATGGTTCCATGTCTTATATTTAGGACTCTAATCCACTTAGAGTTTACTTTATATATGGCATAAGACAGCGATCTACTTTCATTCTCTTACATGTAGCTGTCCAGTTTTGCCAACGCCATTTTTTGAAGAGACTGTACTTTCCCCATTGTGTGTTCATGGCTCCTTTGTCATAAGTTAATTGACCAGGTAGACATGAGTTTGAGTTTATTTCTGGGCTCTCCATTCCATTGATTTATGGGTCTACTCATGTGCCAGTATCAAACTGTTTTAATCACTGTAGCTTTGTAGTGTAGTTTGAAATCAGGGTGTGTGATACCCCCAGCTTTGTTATTCTTTCTCAGGATTGCTTTTTCTGTTTGGGGTCTTCCGTGGTTCCATGTAAACTTTAGAATTATTTGCTCTAGTTCATTGAAAAATGCCATTGGTATTTTGCTACAATTACATTGAATCTGTACATTGCTTTGGGCAGGATGGCCATTTTGACAGTATTAATTCTTCCTAGCCAGGAGCATGGGATAGATTTCCATTTATTTGTGTCTTCTTCAACTTCTTTCTTCAGTGTCTGATAGTTTTCAGAGCACAGGACTTTCACTTCCTTGGTTAGGTTTATCCCTAGGTGTTTTATTCTTTTTGATGCAATTGTAAATGAACTTGTTTTCCTCATTCCTCTTTCTGCTAGTCTGTTCTTAGTATATAGAAATGCAACACATTTCTGTATATTGGTTTTGTATCCTGCAAACTTGCTGAATCCAAGGTTATTAGTTCTCATAATCTTTTGATGGAGTCTTTAGGGTTTTATAAATATAGTATCATGTCATCTGCAAATAGTGACAATTTTTCCTTACCAGTTTGGATGCTTTTATTCCTTTATCTTGTCTGATTACTATGGATAGGACTATGTTGAATAAAAGTGGTGAGAGTGAGCATCCTTGTATTGTTCCTGGTCTTAGAGGAAAAGCTGGCAGCTTCTCACCATTGAGTATGATGTCAGCTATGGGTTTGTTGTACACGGCCTTTATTATGTTGAACTATGTACCCTCTATAGCCATTTTCTTGAGAGTTTTTATCATGAATGGATGCTGAATTTTGTCAAATGCTTTTTCAGCATCTATTGAGGTGATCATGTGGTTTTTATCCTTTTTGTTACTGTGGCGTATGATGTTGATTGACTTATGAATATTGTACCATCCTTGCATCCCTGGAATAAGACCCACTTGGTTGTGATGGATGATGATACTTTTGATGTACTTTTGAATTTGGTTGCTAATATGTTTTTGAAGATTTTTGCCTCTATTAGTCTGTAGTTTTCTTTTTTAGTAGTGTCTTTGTCTGGCTTTGATATTAGAGTATTGCTGGCCTCATAAAATGAGTTTGGCAGTATTTCCTCATCTATTTTTTGGAATACTTTAAGAAGGATAGTTATAAGTTTATCTTTAAATGTTTGGTAGAATTCAACTATGAAGCCATCTGGTACTGAACTTTTGTTTGTTGGGGGTTTTTTGACTACCAGTTCCATTTCGTTACTAGTAAACAGTCTGATTTTCTGTTTCTTCCTTGGTCAGTCTTGGAAGATTGTACTTTTCTAGGAGTTTGTCCATTTCTTCTAGTTTGTCTAATTTTTTGGCATATAATTTTTCATAGAATTCTCGTAACTGAATTTCTGTGGTTGTCAGTTTTAATGTCATGTGTTTCATTTCTGATTTTTTTTATTTATGTCCTCTCTGCTTTCTTTTTTTTTTTTTTTTTTTTTTGGTAAGTCTGGCTAACGGTTTTTCTATCTATTTTATCTTGAAGAACCAGCTCTTGGTTTCTTTGATTTTTTTTTCTATAGTTTACTTAATCTCTATTTCATTTATTTGTGCCGTGTTCTTTATTATGTCCCTCCTTCTACTTATTTTGGGCCTTGTTCTTCTTTTTCTAGTTCATTTAGTTATGGGATCAGATTGTTGACTTGATATTGTTCTTGTTTTTCAAAATAGGCCTGTATTGCTGCTATAAACTTCCCTCTTAGAACCACTTTTGCTGCATCCCGCATAATTTGAACTGTTTTTCTGTTTTCATTTGTCTCCAGGTATATTTTGATTTCCCCCTTGATCTGTTCCTTGATCCATTGATTTCTCAGAAGCATGTTGTTTAGCCTCCACATGCTTTGTTTCTTCCAGCTTTTTTCTGGTAATTGATTTCTAATTTCATATGTCATAGTCTGAAAAGATGCTTGGTACAATGTCACTCTTCTTAAATTTGTCGAGACTTGTTTTGTGTCCTAATATGTAACCGATTTTGGAGAATGGTCCATGTGCACTTCAGAAAAAATGTGTATTCTGTTGCTTTTGGGTAGAATCTTCTGTATATATCCTTTAAGTCCATTTGGTCTAATGTGTCATTCAATGCCTCTAATCCTTTTTATTTTCAGTCTGTATGGTCTATCCACTGATGTAAGTGGGGGGTGTTAAATCTCCTACTATTATTGTGTTGCTGTCAATTTTTCCTTCTAAGTCTGTTAGTATTGGTTTATATATTTAGGTGCTCCTATGTTGGGTGCTTAGATGTTTATGATTGTTATATCCTCTTGTTGGACTGATTCCTTTATCATTATGTAATGTCCATCTTTGTTTCTTGTTACTTTCCTTGTTTTGAACTTTTTTGTTTGATATAAGTATTGTAACTCTACCTGGTTTTTGTTCCTTTTTCATGGTATATATTTTGCCATCCATTCAGTTTCAGTCTGTGTGTGTCCCTCAGTATGAATTGAGTCTTTGGAGCCAGCAAATAGATGGTTCTTGTTTCTATCTCACTTGGTCACCCTGTCTTTTGCTTTGAGCATTTAGGCCATTTACATTTAAGGTAATTATTGATATATATGTACTTACTGCCATTTCGTTAAATGTTTCCTGGTTGTTTCTGTTGTTCCATGATTCTTTGTTCATCTCTAGCTCTCTGCTCTTCTTGTGACTTTCTTTAGTGTCATGATTTACCTCCTCTTTTTTGTGTCTGTTATGAGCCTTGGTTGGTCATTACCATAGAGTTCTTTTTTTTTTTTTCACCTTTAGTTTTTTTTTTTTGGTATTATTACTCCACAGTTACCTGGGGAACATTATGTTAACCAGACTCCCCCCATCACCAAGTCCCCCCAACATTCCATATTACAGTCACTGTCCATCAGTGTAGTAAGATGCTTTAGAATCACTACTTGTCTTCTCTGTGTTGCACAGCCCTCCCCGTGCCACCTCCCACATTATACGTGCTAATCGTAATGCTCCCTTTCTTCTACCACCACCCCTTATCCCTCCCTTCCCACCCATCCTCCCCAGTCCCTTTCCCTTTGGTACCTGTTAGTCCATTCTTGGGTTCCTTGAGTCTGCTGCTGTTTTGTTCCTTCAGTTTTTTCTTTGTTCTTATGCTCCACAGATGAGTGAAATCATTTAGTACTTGTCTTTCTCCGCCTGGCTTATTTCACTGAGCATAATACCCTCTAGCTCCATCCATGTTGTTGCAAATGGTAGGATTTGTTTTCTTCTTATGGCTGAATAATATTCCATTGTGTATATGTACCACATCTTCTTTATCCATTCATCTACTGATGGACACTTAGGTTGCTTCCATTTCTTGGCTTTTGTAAATAGTGCTGCGATAAACATAGGGGTGCATCTGTCTTTTTCAAACTGGAGTGCTGCATTCTTAGGGTAAATTCCTAAGAATGGAATTCCTGGGTCAAATGGTATTTCTATTTTGAGTTTTTTGAGGAAACTCCATACTGCTTTCCACAGTGGTTGAACTAATTTACATTCCCACCAGCAGTGCAGGAGGGTTCCCCTTTCTCCACAACCTCACCAACATTTGTTGTTGTTTGTCTTTTGGATGGCAGTGATCCTTACTGGTGTGAGGTGATATCTCATTGTGGTTTTAATTTGCATTTCTGTGATGACTAGCGATGTGGAGCATCTTTTCATCTGTCTGTTGGCCATCTGAATTTCTTCTTTAGAGAACTGTCTGTTCAGCTCCTCTGACCATTTTTAATTGCGTTATTAGCTTTCTGTTTGTTGAGGTGTGTGAGCTCTTTATATATTTTGGATGTCAACCCTTTATCAGATCTGTCATTTATGAATATATTCTCCCATACTGTAGGATGCCTTTTTGTTCTCTTGGTGTTGTCCTTTGCTGTACAGAAGGTTTTCAGCTTAATATAGTCCCACTTCTTCATTTTTGCATTTGTTTCCCTTGCCCAGGGAGATATGTTCATGAAGAAGTTGCTCATGTTTATGTCCAAGAGATTTTTGCCTATGTTTTTCTCTAAGAGTTTTATGGTTTCATGACTTATATTCAGGTCTTTGACCCATTTCAAATTTACTTTTGTGTATGGGGTTAGACAATAATCCAGTTTCATTCTCTCACATGTAGCTGTCCAGTTTTGTCAACACCAGCTATTGAAGAGGGTGTCATTTCCCCATTGTATGTCCATGGCTCCTTTATCGTGTATTAATTGACCATATATGTTTGGGTTAATATCTGGACTCTCCATTCTGCTCCACTGGTCTGTGGGTCTGTTCTTGTGCCAGTACCAAATTGTCTTAATTACTGTGGCTTTGTAGTAGAGCTTGAAGTTAGGAAACGATTTACCTACCTGAATGCCTTGTATTTCTTTGTTTTGTCTGATTGCCATGGCTAGGACCTCCAGTACTATGTTGAATAACAGTGGGAGAGTGGGCATCCCTGTCTTGTTCCCAATCTTAGAGAAAAAGCTTTCAGCTTCTCACTGTTAAGTATGATGTTGGCTGTGGGTTTGTCATATATGGCCTTTATTATGTTGAGGTACTTGCCCTCTATACTCATTTTGTTGAGAGTTTTTATCATGAATGTTGAATTTTGTTGAATGCTTTTTCAGGGCCAAGGAGATAATCATGTTTTTTGTTGATGTGGTGGACGATGTTAATGGATTTTTGAATGTTGTACCATCCTTGCATCCCTGAGATGAATCCCACTTGATCATGGTGTATGATCCTCTTGATGTATTTTTGAATTCGGTTTGCTAATATTTTGTTGAGTATTTTTGCATCCCTGTTCATCAGGGATATTGGTCAGTAATTTTCTTTTTTTTTGTGGTGTCTTTGCCTGCTTTGAGTATTAGAGTGATGCTGGCTTCATAGAATGAGTTTGGAAGTATTCCCTCCTCTTCTATTTTTTGGAAAACTTTAAGGAGAATGGGTATTATGTATTCTCTGTATGTCTGATAAAACTCTCCGGTAAATCCATCTGGCCCAGGAGTTTTGCTCTTGGGTAGTTTTTTGATTACCAATTCAATTTCTTTGCTGGTAATTGTTTTGTTTAGATTTTCTGTTTCTTCCTTGGTTAGCCTTGGAAGGTTGTATTTTTCTAGGAAGTTGTCCATTTCTTCTAGGTTTTCCAGCATGTTAGCATATAGATTCTCTTAGTATTCTCTAATAATGCTTTGTATTTCTGTGGGGTCTGTCATGATTTTTCCTTTCTCAGGTCTGATTCTGTTGATGTGTGTAGATTCTCTTTTTCTTTTAATAAGTCTGGCTAGGGGTTTATCTATTTTGTTAATTTTCTCAAAGACCCAGCTCTTGGTTTCATTGATATTTTTCTGTTGTTTTATTTGTCTCAATTTTATTTATTTCTTCTCTGATTTTTATTATGTCCCTCCTTCTGCTGACTTTGGGCCTCATTTGTTCTTCTTTTTCTGGTTTCAATAATTGTGCCTTTAGACTATTCATTTGGGATTGTTCTTCCTTCTTTAAATAGGCCTGGATTGCTATATACTTTCCTCTTAGAACTTCCTTCACTGCGTCCCACAGAAGTTGGAGCTTTGTGCTGTTGTTGTTATTTGTCTCCATATATTGCTTGATCTGTGTTTTAATTTGGTCATTGATCCATTGATTATTTAGGAGCATGTTGTTAAGCCTCCATGTGTTTGTGAACCTTTTGTTTTCTTTGTACAATTTATTTCTAGTTTTAGACCTTTGTGGTCTGAGAAGTTGATTGGTAGAATTTCAATTTTTTTGAATTTACTGAGGCTCTTTTTGTGTCCTAGTATGTGGTCTGTTCTGGAAAATGTTCCATGCGCACTTGAGAAGAATGTGTATCTTGCTGCTTTTTGGTGTAGAGTTCTGTAGATGTCTATCAGATCCATCTGTTGTAGAGTGTTTTTCAGTGCCTCTGTGTCCTTACTTATTTTCTGTCTGCTGGATCTGTCCTTTGGAGTGAGTGGTGTGTTGAAGTTTCCTAGAACGAATGCATTACATTCTGTTTCCTCCTTTAATTCTGTTAGTATTTGTTTCACATATGCTGGTGCTCCTGTGTTGGGTGCATATATATTTATAATGGTTATATCCTCTTGTTAGACTGACCCCTTTATCAATATGTAATGTCCTTCTTTATCTCTTGTTACTTTCTTTATTTTGAAGTCTATTTTGTCTGATACAAGTACTGCAACACCTGCTTTTTTCTCCCTATTGTTTGCATGAAATATCTTTTTGCATCCCTTGACCTTTAGTCTATGTATGTGTTTGGATTTGAGGTGAGTCTCTTGTAAGCAGCATATAGATGGGACTTGCTTTTTAGCCATTCTGTTACTCTATGTCTTTTGAATGTTGCATTTAGCCCATTTCCATTTAGGGTGATTATTGAAAGATATGTACTTATTGCCATTGTAGACTTTAGATACGTGGTTACCAAAGGTTCAAGGGTAGCTTCTTTACTGTCTAACCATATAACCTAAGTCGCTTATTGAGCTATTATAAACACAATCTGATGATTCTTTAGTTCTCTCCCTTCTTATTCCTCCTTCTCCGTTCTTCATATGTTAGGTGTTTTATTCTGTACTCTTCTGTGTTTGACTGCTTTTGTGAATAGTTTATTTTATTTTTTTGCCTTTTAGTTAGTATTTGGTTGGTCTGCTTTCTTTGGTGTGATTTCATTTTCTCTGGTGACATCTATTTAACCTTAAGAGTGCTCCCATCTAGAGCAGTCCCTCTAAAATATCCTGTAGAGGTGGTTTGTGGGATGCAAATTCCCTCAACTTTTGCTTGTCTGGAACTTGTTTAATCCCTCCATATTTAAATGGTAATCATGCTGGATACAGTATTCTTGGTTCATGGCTCTTCTGTTTCATTGCATTAAATATATCATGCCATTCTCTTGTGGCCTGTAAGGTTTCTGTTGAGAAGTCTGATGATAGCCTGGTGGGTTTTCTTTTGTAGATGACCTTTTTTCTCTCTCTGGCTGCCTTTAATACTCTGTCCTTGTCTTGGTTATTTGCCATTTTAATCATTATGTGTCTTGGTGTTGTCCTCCTTGGGTCCCTTGTGTTGGGAGGTCTGCAGGCTTCCGTGGTCTGAGAGGCTATTTCCTCCCCCAGTTTGAGGAATTTTTCAGCAATTATTTCTTCAAATACACTTTCTAACCCTTTTTCTCTCTTCTTCTTCTTCTGGTACCCCTGTAATGCGAATATTGTTCCTTTTGGATTGGTCACACAGTTCCCTTAATATTCTTTCATTCCTGGAGATCCTTTTATCTCTCTCTGCATCAGCTTCTCTGCGTTCCTGTTCTCTCATTTCTTTTCCATGAACGGCCTCTTGCTCCTCGTCCAGTCTTCTCTTAAGTCCTTCCAGAGACTGTTTCATTTCTGTGTTCTCCCTCCTGACTTGATCCTTTTGCTCTTGCATATTTCTCTGCAAGTCCATCAGCATGGTTATGACCTTTATTTTGAATTATTTTTCAGGAAGATTGGTTATATCTGTCTTCCCTGGTCCTCTCTTGTGGGCTATCTGTGTGATTCTGGGCTGGACCAAATTCATCTGCCTTTTCATGGTGATAGAGGTAATCATAGGCAGGTGGCTTGTGTGTCAGCTGGGAAAATAAAGTCCCTTCCTGCTTGCTGGTCCACCTGCCCCTCTCTACTGCCTGTGTCGGCCAGCCTCACACTGGGGCCAGCTTCCGGGTCAATCCCTTGAGCCGCTGCGGGCGGGTCAGCCCACAGCCCTGCGGGGAGAGGCAGGCGCGCCAGTTATGCTCTCCTGTGAGAACAGCGCCTCTTCATGCCCTGGTCTGGCTTCCTATGCCTGCACCGGGTAGCTGCACCCTGGTGGCAGCCCCGGGTCTGCCCCAGGTGGCTGCGTGCCTGGAGGGGACTCTGGATGGCTGCTGTGGGTGCAGCAGCTCTCGGGCTGCTTGGCCACTGTAGCAGGGCTGTGCCAGAAGGAGAGTGAACAGCAGGCTGTTTATCTCTGTGACGGGCTTCTGATCTCCACTCCTCCCAGGGTCTAGGGCATCTGAAGCTCCTCAGAATTCCCGTCCTGCTGGGCTGAGTGTGCTGGGACGGTTCCATCCAGCTGTGAAGCCTCTTTCCCTTTAAGGCTTTCAAAAAGCACTGGCTTTTCCTTTGTCCCAGGGGAGCCTGCTCTGGGGATCTGCTTGCAGATTGTACTTTTCCGTTTCCCTGATATCCAGCACACCACGCACTGTGTGTCTGCGCTCCCGGTGCGGATCACTAGGGCTGGTTATTCAACAGTCCTGGGCTCCCTCCCCCTCCCCCCTCTGACTCCTGTCCTCCTGCCAGAGAGCTGGGGTCGGGGGAGCGCTCGGGTCCCACCGGGCCCCCTTCATGAGATGCTGGGTTCTCTCAGATGTAGATGTAGCCTGGTTGTTGTACTGTATCCTCTAGTCTCTCTTTCAGGAGTAGTTGTATTTGTTGTATTTTCAAAAATGTATATGATTTTGGGAGGAGATTTCCACTGCCCTACTCATGCCACTGTCTTGACTCCTCCCTCCTACCATAGGGTTCTTAAGTGCCATCCTGTGGATATAAAAATCTATAATAAGATGATGGTCAATTTTGAATGCATTCTAACAGCACTACATTTCTTGCCCCCTCCTCCTTGTTTTATGTATATAATACCATCTTTTACACCTTTTTATTAAGTGATACCTTCAAGTAGTTTTTAGATGTAATTGCTTTTGCTACTTTTGTTTTTTTGACCTTTATACTAGCTTTTAAGTGATTTATTTACTACCTCTGCTATGTTTGCTCTACCAGTGAAAAATTTTCCCTTTTTTAAATTTCTTGCTTCTATTTAGGTCTCTTCTTTTTTGTCTTAAAAAAAGGTACCTTTAAGGTTTCTTGTAAGGCTGGTTTAGTAGTGATGAACTCTTTTAACGTATGTTTATCTGTAAAACTTTTCCTCTCTCCTTCAATTCTGAGTGATAACCTTGCCAGGTAGAACATTCTTGGTTGGAGGTTTCCTCCCTTCAGCAGTTTGAATATATCATGCCATTCCCTTTACATGTAACTTGTAGCTTTTCTCTTGCTGCATTTAAGAATCTGTTTATCTTTGATATTTTGCATTTTAATTATGATGGCTCTTGGTGTGGACCTCCTCTGGTTCATCTCGTTTGGAGCTCTCTGTGCTTACTGGACCTTGTAGACAGCTTCCTTCCCCTAGTTGGGGAAGTTTTCTCCTAATATCTCTTCAAGTAAGTTTTCTACTCTTTTTCTCTGTCTTTTCCTTCTGAGACTCCTGCAGTTCAGATTTGATACTGTCTCGGAACTCTCTTACCCTATTCTCATTTCTTTTAATTCTTTCTTCCTTCTGCTGTTCAGTTTGAGTGCTTTCCTTTACTTTATCTTCCAAGTCACTGATGATTCTTCTGCATCTTCTAGTCTGCTGTTCATTCCCTCCAGTGTATTTTTTATTTCATCTATTGAACTCTTCCCATCTGATTTGGTTCTTTTTTACTTGTTCTGTCTCTTTGTTGAGGTCCATCTTGAGTTCTGCTCTTGTTTTCTCAGGTCCAATGAGTATCATCAACCATTGCTTTAAACTATTTATCAGGTGGATTGGTTAATGTATTTCATTTAGGTTTATTTCTGTTTCTTTTTCTTGTTCTGTCATTTGGGGTGTATTCATCTGTCTCCTCATTTTGTATGACTCTGTCCTTGGTTCTATGAATTGGTTGAAAGGGCACACTCTCTCAGTCTTGAATGATTGTCCTTGTGTGGGAGAGTCTCCTATGTAGACTGTGAGTGCCTCATGGTTTTTGCAAGCTGGAGACCGAGTAAGTGTGAAACAGGCTTTTTTTGGTGTTGGGGACTTCTAAGGAGTGGTCCCTGGAACACAGCCTTTGGGGTCCATTGGAGGGGATCCCGGGTGGACACCTGTGGGTTCCACACTGGTTGGGGGAGGATAGTGGGCCAGTGGGTTGGGGTGCACTTCAGGTAACTCCTGGATTAGCACTAGCTGAGTTCCCTGTGCCTTCTCACCCATATGCCTGTGCATGCTCTGGGCCACTCAGGACCACTCTGAGGAATTCCCGTGTTAGGCACTTGCTGGTTCCTGCTGGTAGAATAGAGTCAGGCTCTGTGATCTTTCCCCAACAGCCCTGTGCACTCTGGGGCTCCCCAGGGCATTCCCATGACAGCACCTGTTGGTCCCACTGATGGCCAGGACTCAGGCCCCACATGTGCATTCCCTCATGGTATTCTGGGGAGTGCCTTGGTGGCACCATCCTGCAGATTCAAGCACCCTACTTGTGAGCCAGGGAACTTTCCAGTCTTGCTGATGGGGGCTGGATCAGTGGACAACAGCAGTGAGCAGTGGGACTCTTGGACTCCCTGCAAGACCCTGAATATGGGGCGGTCAGGGGGCTGCCTAGACCAGGTCTGAGATTGGTGTGTGTGCCCAGATCCCACTCCTGGGCACATGAAGGTATGCAAACAGAGCACAAACAAGGCACTAGCCAGCTCCTCCAGTCCTGTACTGCCTCCAACAGTCTCCTTGCCGAGTGGTGGGTGTTCAGTTCTAGGACTTGGGTTCTTTCACTGTGGTCTAGATGCACTTTAAACGGCAAGGCTCTTTCCTGTGCTTCGGGGCAGGGAGTCCATGGTCTGGCTTTCTCAGACGCAGACCCCTCTCTCACCTCTGCTGGTCATTTTGCTGAGGGTGGGGTTCCCTTGGTTACTGTGTCTCTGTCTCTCCTGCTGTTTTGGGGTTTTGTTTGATGTGATCTTTCCCTTGTTGAATAGATGTTCACTTCAGTCACCATTCTTCAGGGTACAATGCTCTCTGCGTATAGGTATAGATTCAGTGTGGAGGTGGGAGGAGGGATTCAGGCTCTCTCTACCCTGCCGTCTTCTTATATCACTTCTGAGCTGTGAGCCTCCTTTAATTTTTTCCTCCTCACTTTTTACACCTTGATTCTTTTACACATATTGCCCTGTTCTCTCTTGGAGGAGGAAGGTAGTTTCTCAGAATTAGGCCCTAGGACCAACTATGTCGGAATCGCCTGGGGTGTTTGTTTGTATCAATGCAGATTGCTGCCCCATACCCTGAGCTGTTAAATCAATCTCTGAAGGTGGGAGCTGGAAATCTGCATCTTTAACAAGTTCCCAAGGTAATAACAACTGGCATAATGTTTTAGAACATAGACCTTGAGGTCACTCAGATCTGGATTTGGACCCTGCTTTTGCCATTTTATTAGCTCTGTCGCCTTAGACAAGTCACGTGAGCTTTGCTTCTCAGCTTCCTCATCTATAAACTGAGGAGCAAAATAATGTGTCTTTTTAGAGCACAGACTCTAGAGCACAACTGCGGAGTTCTCATCTCAGCTCTGTCAGTTACTAGCTGTGTTATCTGAGGCTTAACCTCTCTGGGCTATAATTTCTTCATTTGCGAAAGAGCTAATAACCTGCCTAGTAAATTGTTAGGAGACTTAAAAGAATTTATGTAAAGGGTTACAAAGTGTTGGAGTGTGGTGGGGGGTTGCCTCTCAGACATTGTTTGTCACTGTTTGGAGACTATTTGTCGTCACATCTGGGGAAACAAGGAGTACGTAGTTCCACCACACACTGGGTAAAGGCAAGACATGCTAGTGTGAACCTACCTATGCACAGGACGGCCCTTCACAGCAAAGAGTTATGTGGCCCAAAATGTCGATAATGCCAGTCTTGAGAAACATGGCTTAGAACAGGAACACAGTAAGTACTATGTGAGTTTTGGCTATTATTATTATTTGCTATTATGGGAATAATATCAAGGCTTACCAAAGTGTTATTGTTAGGAGATATATATTTAAGCACAGTGTCTAGTACTCAGCTGCAGAGGTAGTGGAGGTGGTAATTAATATTAGGAAGCCAAATATCTATAAACACAGTCTTATTCTACTAATGCAGCTCCTATTTTAAAAAAGCCTTTTGCAATGTACATAATGACTTTGTTTAGAACTTTCCAAAAGTTCTGTAATCATTAATATCTCACATTTCAATAATAGCTTTATTCTTTTCAAAGCACTTCTACTTCTTCATCTTCATAATCAAGCATCTATTACCGAGACCACTAAGTTTGTCCTACGGTATCAGTGTGGTGGAAGGAACACAGATGGTGGGTTTTGGATAGTATCCAGTTCAGATCCTGCCTCTGCTGCCCTAAGGAGCTGTGCAGTCTTAAGCACTTCGTTTCACTTCTTTCAATCTCAGTTTCCACATCTGTAAAAGGAGAATTGCACCTGAGATGTTTCGTAAATTAAATGGAAAAGTGTGCAGCTTGTGCAATTCGAGTAGGAGTAAGTTCTGAGCGGTGTGAGTTCTCACTCCCTGCGTGAGCTCACTGTTTTTGGAGAGTTCAGGGTACATAATCATCTCCCTCCTCTGACTCAAAAGGCAGACAAGCAGCTGAGGGAAATAGGACGGAAGTGGAAAGAGATTTAAGTGACCTGTTTCTCCAGTGCTTGTGGGCAAGCAAAGTCCAGGACCCAAAAATAGCTGTTTCACGTCCTCCCTACTTGTTGTGTTGGAGAAGCCTGTGGGTATTTTCTTCTAATATCTTGCCTTTTCAAGAAATATACATGAATATCTTACCCCGTTCTTTAGAAGTGAGTCAAGACCAAACAGTGATACTGAGAAGCTCCTTCAGTGCTTCTGTTGTTGTGAAGGGCAACCTTGTTTCACTGCTTTTTTCTGAGATAAATTTATCTTTTTTGTTAACCTTTCACAGGTGCCATTCTGACTTTGTATTTCAAAGGATTTTAAAATTGCAGTTTTTCTTAGTATTTTGGAGGTGACAGTGAACTACAGTGTCCTGTGTTTTTATGTACTTTTCTGTCTTGCAGTATGGTGCCTTGAAGACACTTTTAATTTACGATTCATTTCTGTAAAAAGTTAAAAAGTGAAACTA
The DNA here is from genome assembly GCF_040802235.1 of Manis javanica. Classification (NCBI taxonomy): domain Eukaryota; kingdom Metazoa; phylum Chordata; class Mammalia; order Pholidota; family Manidae; genus Manis; species Manis javanica. Next base: position 123,766,668 of record NC_133163.1, read on the forward strand.
CATTATCTGAAAATTATAGTCTGTTCAAGACCATGCACTGTTGCCAGTCTTCCCCATTCCAAGACCTAGCCACTTCATTCACACCAGTAAGAGCTACCTTTGTTTGAGCAGACTGTGTTAGACATATTAGGAAGAACTAATCAGATCTCAGTTAAAGGTTAATCCCAGTCCAGGTTAAGAAACTTGAAGTTTTCAGTTAAAGACTACAGAAGCTTAGCGGAAAATTTGAGACCCTGAGATAGTGATCACTGGGCACACTTTTCTACCTGAGAATGTCAGTAATTGGAGAGGGTAGCAAAATCAAGTCGATGACCTGGAAACTAAGGTAGGCTTAAGAAATATCATATTGGTGGGGGTCCTATAGAGGTAGAAAGAAACAGTTTTTGCCTCTTCCAGTAGACTAAAGGTGTAGGATTTGATAACTGGATTCTCCTCCTGTGTCACTGCGTATCCCATTTCTGCAAAGATCTGTCATCTTCAGCAACACCAGAAATAAGCAGCCCTAGAAACCAGTAACACAACCATGAAGTGCTGTTTCTGATATGCTTTGATCTGATTTTTAGGGGTAAAAAGACGTTTTTAAAATCACATTTATTTATTAGCTGTCTTGGGCCGCTAAAGGTAGATGTAGCTGCTGATGAGAGTGAGCAAATGGTAATCTAGAACGCCATCTACCCCAGAAGCGGATGGCCTCCGTTAGAAGCCTGATTCCATTTACTGTCCACTCTGAAGCTGAATGAAAGGGTTGAATTTGAAAATAAAAAGTTGAACTGAAATTTTGGAAATACTTGGATACATAGAGGCCTTTAATCTGTTCTAATGTGAAATTTGATTTGCCTTTGTAAAAGGTACATTCTCACATGTAACAGAATTTTTACAAAAATCTATCTTGAGCGAATTTTCCAGGAAAAAAACAGGATTATTTCATTTGATAGTGACGCCGGGGTTCTTGTTCACAAAGCCAAAGAATGAGCTTCACAAACACTCAAAGTAGAGCAGGGAACAGGCTTTTATTTAGAAATAAAGTGAAAGGACAGAGCTCCTGGCTCAGGCCAGGAGGGAACAGGAGAGTCCACAGCGGTGCCGTGTCCAGGGGGTTTTATAGGCAGATAAGGATTTTTCGAGAACATGAAAAAAAAAGCTTAGGGGTGTGGACTTACTGAGTGGGCCCAGGATATTCACAAGTGACTTGATACAAGGAACCTCCCGCTCTGTTGATTCCTCCCTGAGATGCCAGCATCTTGGTCTGGGGGCATATGACACAAGGCCACCTGCTCAGCCTGACCCCAAAGTGGGCTGAGGCATTGTTTGCTAAAGAGTAAATTAAGTGCAATCTTATCTTAAAGGTGGAATCCTTCTTGCCTTTTACTGTGTTGTGGCTGGGCCTGCAGCTAAATGAGTTGCCCAGTTTGCAAAATCACGTCATTAGATCTGAAGGAGGAAAGACAGCACATAGGCCTGGGCCTTTTAGCCTGTTAAAGTGAATCTTATACATGATTATAAATAATTAGCATAAAATAAACATGTGCTACTCTTCTTTATCTGGGGTACACCAACTGATCTCCCTGAAGAATGACTCTAGAGCTTAATGTTTAACACAGAGTTTTAGTAGGGGTTTCCTTGCATGTAGTTACATTGCTCTGACTGCAGATATCCTGCCTTGCTTTCTCCAGAGGCCTGCACCCTACTCTGACTACACCCCCTGTCCCTGTCTCAATAGTATAATGTTTGATACTACCACTTGGGTAAACCAAGTGGGCTTCACACAGGAGACTGATTCTGCAGTTTTGAAGTGTGTATGATTGTGGATAAAATGAGAGTTCCTGTGGCCAGGATTCTCACCTGGCCCTGGTTGACTAGCTCACTGCACACCTGTGGACAATACATGGCTGTTGATTCTATATAAACGCTCCGCCCAGTGCTCTGGGTGCGACAGGGTGGCAGGGCTGCAAGGCTGCAGGAGAGCAGAGCAGAGGCTGGAGTGGTGGCAGCGCCGAGGACGGAGGCCCAGAGGACGGCTGTGCGGGATGACTGTGCAGGCAGAGGGGCCCAGAGGATGGCTGTGTGGACAGAGGGGCTCAGAGGCAGAGACCGGCTTGCTGCCTACAGACTGGCTCTGAGTGAACGGGGTTCTAGTGACTGACCTGCTACCTGGAAATAAAGTTGGGTATAACCCTTTCACCCCAAGAACGTTTTGCTGTCAAGGCAAGACAATGACTAGTGCGGGCTGGTGAGATATAGCCTCTCCAAGGGTTCTTTGTGTAACAGACAAATCTGTAACAATGCTACTGTTTCCTTTGAGCACCTAAAGTTCCTCCTCCATGCTCAGGAAATGAGATACTTTTGTGGAGATGGTGATGTGATTTTTTTTTAATTGAAGCATAGTTGATGCAACATGATTTTTTTGTGTCAGCTCAGACGTACCAAATCTCAATTAAAAACTGGTCATTAATGAAAAGTTGGTTGAAGAGTTTGAGGTCAAGACAAACGTGTACTGTCTTCCATTATGAAAGCAGAATAAATGACAGGTCCAGGGAAAGTCCAGGCTAAGTCGGGGTTTGACCCAACCAGAGATCAGGACCTCGATAATCAATACCAGAGTTCTTGTACATGTTCTACATTGCATTATAGAACAAAGCATTGTTTCAGCGTGAACTGAAGTAGCACAAATAGAAAAGCCATGACTTCCTCTCTGTGGGCCCCTTATACGTTAACAGTTCTGTTTTAAAGTAAATGAATATCAAATTATACTTACTCTGAAAAGAATCTGGTTGTCCTCATCATTATTTGCTACTTCAAGACATGTGCTGAGATATAGTGTATTAGAAATTCTATTAGCATTCTTGCAATCTCATTTTAAAAAATTTTTCTTAACCTTATATCTCATGGATGAAGTGGGGGAAAGTTTTATTTTCTCTATTATCTCCTTCTTGATGTTTGTACAGAAGATAAAAGTAATAGAGAAACAGATTCTGGTTACTCTGATTCCCATTTTGTTGTTTTGCCATTATATTAAAGATTTCCCAATGAAATATTGGTGAACTGCTTTATTAGCAGATTTTTGGAAAGTGTCATTTTACTATTTGGGGAAGTTTTCTTATTTTATATCTAAATATGAAACATAAAAAAGTTAAAGGTCAAGAATTGTATTTCTTTATAAAATTAATATGTGTAAAATAAATTAATTGTAAGATTTTCCTTTTTTTCTTTCTTCCTGGAAAATGTTTTATTTATATGTAGTGACTGAGTAAACCTCTGGTGCTATTCTCTATTCTTTTTCATTTTTTAGTCACAGCATGTCACCACATCTAAGCCTAAACTCCCAAAACCTCTCCCTTTGACTTATTTCTTTCTTTTACCGTTTTAGTTACAAAAAAATCATCTGCCTAAGGAGCAAGACATGACGTATCACTGAGCATTTAAAAAAACTAATCTTCATGTAGAATATAGGTTGTGTCGCCCTGTTCTCAAAGAGTTAATAAAACTAGTTTTCACTTTGCTTAGCTCCCCAAAGGTAATTTGGCACACTTCCCAGACCAAACCCTGAAGGTAAAGATCAAGGTACAGTGGTGATATTAAGGTGTAGAATTCGAACCTCTTCTATCTTGCCCAGCTTGTATCCTCCTGAACTCATTGGAACTCTGGTTCATCAGAACTTCAGAATATGGTTCACAGACTGAAGAAGGCCCTGTAGAATTTCCTTTAATGGGGAATTGTATGAGTGAGTACAGTAGGTGAGTCTTTAATATTTCTTGCTTTGTAACATCCATGTTTTGTTTAGAGAAGCCCTTAAGACCACCAAGCTGCTTCATGTCTGTGGAAACAGACCGAGGGAAGTCCTCACAGGTTCAGCAGCAACTCTTCCGTGACGTTCACAGCAATCAGGGCTTGGTGGTGGTGACCCATTCCCTAAGAGGAAGAGAGACGAGTGAGGGTGCTTTCTGAACCAATCTTCACCAGTCCTTTCTGACAATGAAAAAGAGAGCTTTCTTTTAGTAACAACAAGGAGATTCGGGGAAGCCGGAGAAAAGTCAAGAGCAAGCCTGCAGAGATTAGGAGCCTAAAAATACAGCATTTTAGTAAACCTCTTAAATTGACTCTAGCATAAAAAGATAATGTCTGGAGGTTTAACGTTTTTCCTTTCCAAGAGAGCCTGATGTTTTAAAATCACTTTATATTTATTGCTTAGAAATCAGAAATGCCTTGTATTAACTTATTTAGCAAAGCTTATTTTCCCTCTCCTGAAACATGTTGATAACTACTCAGTGAGTCATCTTCAGCCTTGACGCTGAGTGGTGTCTGAGAGTGTCTGCAGCGCCACTCGGTCTGTCTTCGCCGATGCTTGGATAGAGCCGGCGTGTTCTCTGATTCTGTGGTGCCCTGCACTGTGAGAAACCAGCTTTGCTGGAGCCCTTCTTTTGGGCTGATGGCCGAGGGCAGCCCGTTAGAGGAGGTGGGCTGCTTTGTTTGGGGGGCCTCTCTTACACGCCACCCTGCTGGCTGCCCACAGAGTGACTCCTTCCCTCCTCAGGCCCGCAAAGGGACCTCCCTGTCGTTGCTCACTCCCAGGACAGAGAAACCTCTGGCTCTGCCAGCTTGAAAGAGTATTTCTGAAGTGATGTATCCAGCAGACATCAAGGCTTATTTTTCTGTTCAGTCACATGCATCACTTCCATAATGAGAACCTGATAAGAAGGTGCTCCTTCCTCCTTGAAATCTGCACCCTCAGGTCCTCGGCGATGTATATGTTCCGATGACACATGATCAAACGAAGTGCCTCTTTGAAAGAAACTGGTAAACGTCACTATGACTCACTGCCAATTGAAAATCCATAATAACATGAATAGTATATAAGATGCTTCCTTCTTTTTCTGTGTCTATTAAAAAGAAAAGGAGGAAGAGTTATTGTGTAACCGTCTAGGGACACTTTCAGTGGACCCAGAAACCATGAGGGGTGCCTGATTTTGAACTGATTTCGTTGACCAGCCCAGTGAGATTTTCTAGCTAGGCCAACATTTTCTCCCAACATTTAATGACCATTCCATCCCCTTGTACTTCAAAGCAGCAGAATTGAGTTCATGCGGGGCGGAGAGTGGTGAAGATTGAAAGAGATAGCTACAAGCAAAGGAGCAGAGAGCGGTGAAGTGAGCCCGGGAGCATGGAGTGCTGTGGGTGACCCGGCTCTAGCTTGTGGCCAACAGGAAACTTCAGTTTCATTTTAATAGATAAGCTTGACCAGAGTGCACACTTCCTTTCCCATTTGCGTTGCCTGCTGCACGCGTACAAGCAAAGGTTGATGCTTTTGTCCTCCTGGCAACAAGACCTTCCTAGCCTCAGTTTACCTCCTAAAACAATGCTTCACTTCCTTGTTTAGTTAGTCTAATCTTAATTTTATTCCCGATCCTTTACTAAATATTTTAGTAAGTACTTAAGCATAGAGTAAATACTATATATTAAATAAATATGTAGTTTCTTTACTATTCTTACTAGATCATTACAGCGCTGGAGTATGATAAATATGCCTAATACTTTACTGAATACTTGAGCATCTTTGTCTTTAACCAGTTAAGCGTTCAGCCCCCTCCTCTGCCCCATCGCCACGTCATGCCCGAAGAGGGGGTATGCCAGGCTCCTTTCTTTGAAGGCTAGAATATGCCTTCCACAAATCTAATTTCAGCAAAACCTTTTGAAAGGGAGTGTAACACTGGTCTGGTTTGTTTCAGTCGTGCGACCCATGAAGCTACAGACGACTTCTCTCTTTGGGCTCCACGAGCCGCCGGGCAGCAGGACGGCGGGAGCTGCCCTCCGGTCACACCAGCACTGCCCCTACCTGGACTGGAAAGGGAGGAAGAAAAAGAGGACATTTCAGATCCCACAGACCTGAATCCCTGTAGCGCAACATACAGCAACTTAGGTAAGTGCACATATCATATAACTAGTATTTAAACTTTGCCTTTTTATACACTAGCCAAACGCTGTATTTGCCTGGAGAGATGGTTTTTATTGCTCCATGGAGTAAAAGTTGGACAATTGGAGTCGAAAACTTTAACTCACATCAGAAAAAAATACTGGTGCTTACTAGGCATGTATTAGAGCACCTGCTGACATGGGTCCTGTGCCACGTACTAAGGCCTGACATGGTCCCTGCGCTTAGGGACTCACCTAGAGGGAAGGAGATGAAGCATCTCAGCATCACATAATAAATGCAGTGATAGAGACACACATGGAATATTTTTTATATTGCACAGGAGAAGGTATCAAAAGATACCCCGAAGATAATTCCTGTACTTACTTAGCTGGTTGACAGAGGAAAGGAAGAGCATTCTAATCAGATGCAACAGCATGAGCACAGGCGTGGAGATACGGAGCAGCTTGGTGAATGTCAGTACCACACCGTTTAGTATTGCTGAAATGCGAACTGGAGAGTTAGACAAGATCATGCATTCCAGGCTGAAACCTCAAACTTTTTGCTATTTGTGATGGTAATCCATCAGAGGTTTTAAGAAGAAAAACATGATTAAATGTGTTTTAGAGCATCCAGTCTGCAGGCTGCCATGCAAGGATGGATTAGAGGTAAAGTGTTTGGTAATTCAAAATCTGGTAGTTGAATACCATGGCAGGACCACATAAGGGGATGAGAACGAGAGGCTTCAACTAAGATAGTGGGAGGGAACAGTGGACAGATTTAAGAGATATTTAAGAGGCAATATACATAAGGCTTAGTGGTTAATTGGATATAAATGATGTGAAGAATCTATGATATATCCCAGATTTCTGGCTTGGTACAATCAGACTCAAGGAAGTAAGATCTCAATTATTGGAGGTGTTTAGACAGAGGCTGGGGGCTATGTCTCAGTGATTCAGGTTGTAAGATTCCTACACTGCAAAGAGGATGGAACTGAATTACCTTAAAGGTGCCTGGCAGTGCAAAGATTCTTCGGTTTTCTAATCATCTTAACTCTCTTTGAAGGCCCAGTGACTTTAGATGTGTCTCCCTTCCTTGAGTATCTCATAGTGTCCTTCCTTCTGAAAAGCAAAGCCTGGGGCTGGGTGAGGATTTCTCAGTGCTATTCTGTGAAGTCAGGAGAAGGGTGAGATGCATGAGCTCATCTACCACGCGCACAGCCCTGGCAAGGTTCTTACGGGCCGCTAACCAGCTCTTACAGCTGTTTGGAAACCAGTGGTGTATGACATCAAAGCATTCTTCTGCCCAGTTTCTCATCTCTTTTCTTCTTTGTCTTTTTCCTCCATCAGGTTACTGTAAGGAAAAATCATTCTAAGATCAGCTAGTGTACTAGTCAGTAAAGGAGTTCTTAAGAAAGCCAAAAGGTTAAGGCAAGTACTGTAGGAGAAATGCTCTAATGTATCTTTTTGGGAAACTCAATCACAACAACCCACATGTAGCTGAAAGTACGTTCTGTAAGGAAAAGACCTTATACATTCTATAAGGTCTAGAAGTCTTGCATGACTTGTGAGGGAGGGAGAGCCTTTTACAGTTCACCCAAGCAACCATCTTGGATACCGTTTTCCAGTTAGAATAGATTTTATAGTCAAGCAGCTTACTGAACTTTCCCATTCTTTTATATTTTGTGCAACATATTATAAGCAATATATATTATTATTTATTTGCTATTCTTGTAAAATACTGGACTGTAGCTGTCTCCCTTTTTTTAAGTCATCTACTATGAGACATAAAGTTTAAGACTTTTTTAAAAATTATGATTACTTAAAGTGCGAAAGTACTAGGTTATAGATGCCCTGACAGAAAGATAGCTTTCTTTCTACCAATTGCTTTACTTTTAAAAGTATGTGATTCTTATAAAATGTTGCCTAGTTTCCCTTAATGCTGAAGTGGCCATACATGACCCCATAGGGTATGATACATGGTTAGCTGCTCCTTTGAAAAGGTTTTACTATGTGAGTAAAGTAATAACTGAGTAATAGGTAGGGTTGACTCCATCCATTCGACGAACTGAGGGGTTTTTATTGTTTGAATTTTTTGTTTTGTTTTTGTTGTTTTTATTTTTCCTAATGGAATATGTATTTTAGGTGGAATTTAGAGCTTGCCTTTTTTAATACTTTCAACAAATCATTTGCATGAAGTTTTAAGCTAGCCCTTCGGGTAATTTCTTATGGTTTACGGCCCTGGTAGCTTTAAAAAAAAAGAATCTGTATTTAAAACAATGTAAATAAAACCTCTTAAAGTAATAGCTTTAGATCTTTTTAAATATTCCAGAACCATTCTGTAAACACCACATTCTTTCATTCTTTCTTTTTCTTCCCTTTTTTTTTTTTTAATGAGGCAGAGAATGGACTCACCAATGGAAGAAATTGAGGGAAGAAAGTTAAGGGTTACCATCATTTTTACTGTGGAATTTATGTCTGAAAATTGTGTTGTAAAGTAACATAGCAAGCAATGTAATATAGTCGAAAAAAATAGGTTTGGGGGATCATATTTTGGTTCATGTGACAGCTGTGTCGCTGCTCAGCTGATGGTCGCGAGTCAGCTGTTTGCCGTTCCCGAGCTTCCGTTTCCTCATCTGAAATGGGGGAATAGCAACATCGGCCTCGCAGGGCTGGTGGCAAAAGTACTACTTGGTATATAGAAGTTCTTAGTAATTGTGAAGTTCTTTTATTACTGGTGCTTTCTCCTTTAAAAATGTTTGATGTGCTAGACAGAAAATGTAGAATAAAGTGGAAATAATTGAAAATGTGTATTAGAAATGTTGAATAAACAGAACAACAACATATAAATCGAAGAAGTTATGGGCTGCCTGTATAACTAATGACTGAGGGTGTGAAACAGGACACAGGATATAGGATCCCAAGGTAGCTAACGGACTAGAGGAGAGGTGACAAATAATAGCGACGTGACTCTAAGAGCCAGTTTCCAAATCTGCTACTTACAGTGACACAAAAGTATAGCTAATTATAGGGCGTGTGTTAAATTTGTCTTGTAGCTCCTACACTTAGGCAGTTCCGAAAGAGGTTAAAAGAAAAAAAAAAAACCCGCTGGAGCAGGCCTTGAGTGTCCCAGCGCGGCACCTCCCGGTGGGCCTCTGCCCCTGAGACAGCCTCGCGTCCCTGCTGTGGTACAAGGGCTGCTGGGGTACAGCCATTCCCACCCAAAGCTACTTATGCGGACCATATGTTTTTCTTTTTACCTTAGAGATCACTCTCCAGGGCTAATTTAGATCCCTTCTTTTTTTCTTGTCCTTAACATAAATAGAACAAACTTTATTTTGTTTATAACTATATTGATTATTAGATTCTAGAGCTTCACTACCCAATATAGTAACTAGCCACTAGCCACATCTGGCTATTCACATTTAAATTCATTGAAATATAAATAAAAGTTCATTTCCTCAGTCTCACTAGCAACATTTCAAGCGCTGAATAGCCCCGTGTGACTAGTAGCTGCTGTATTGGACATCCAGACACAGAACATTTCTATTGTCACAGAAAGTTCTGTCTGACAGCACTGCTTTAAAGTATTGGCATTTAGGGGATTTGTATTGTCTTCTGTGGGCACAAAAAAATGCATAGGTCTTTATGCAACGTGATGATCCCTTAAGAAGGTGTCCCTTACAGAGTGATGGTTTTACTGTGGGTGATGGTGAAGGAGACCACTGAACAAACTCTGCTCTATAACACCTCAATCTACCCCAAACAGAATTGGCAAGGTATCTGCCACTCAAAATGATTTCCCAAAGAAGTGATAGAATGTTTTTTTTATCAGACCTTCAACATTTCCCCATTTTTTTTTTTTGTTTATCTCAAAAATGTCTAGAAGAAAGCAATCATTTTACTAGTAACACCTGACTACTTTATCAGCCCGCTAAAAATCCGGAGCTTGTAATGACTTCTGCTCTGTTGTACAGTAAGTTGGTGACTTTAGCTCTCCTTTACTCACCTTGTAACCGAGCACTGTATACATTGCTTTTCAGAAGATCTATCAAGTCTCTGTTTACCCAACAGATTTTTGGCTTGCTCCTCTTTCTGTGTGCCTACAACCTAGCACATTATCAAAAACACACAGTAGGTGCTAAGAACGTGTTTAAATGAATGAGCCAAAAATGGATCTTGGATCAGACTTCATAAGACCCCCCAGGTTAGGGAAGTCTAGCTTCCTTTCAGGAAAGTCCACGTAAGAAAATTCCAACTCACAGTTCTTAATCAGCTGACTTTTTTTCCTAATATGAGGCTTAATCCACAGGTTTCCTAATTAAGGGACTATGTAAGCCATGCCTCGGTTTCCTTTCTACATGTCCCCACAGGAAACTGTCCACATTTCTCATCTTACTTAGCTGGAGCAAAGCTTAAAGTCACATAGTTTGAACACTGAAAGAAAACTCCGTAAAGTCTTTTGTCTCCAGACCTTGTCAGTGTATTGATTGTCAGTGTTGTATTTTAAGGGATGGCTGGACTTAAAAGAACGTCATTCCATTGCTGGTCCTGATATTGTAATTATGGATTAGCATCATCATAAATCACAACTTAAAAAAAAATAATTCTGAAGAATACATTACCATTAGTTTATTTACTCAAACAGTAATTATTGAGGAGTTTTTATGGGCCAGATAATATTCCACACAATGTAAAGTTAATGATTTGAACCTAAGATTGAAAAATTGAACATTTTTAGGCTATTTGGATGTTTAAAAAAAAAACCTGAGATTGACAGCTTTGAACATTTGTTTGAGCATTTGTTGTACTTCCTAAAAATGTAATTACTTCTATTTTAAAGGAAATCATAGACTGTGCCCTTATCTTTTAAGTTAGCTGCATTGACATTTAAAAATAGTTTCCCATACACTCAAATTAGTTGGCAGAGTACAGTATTTAAATTACATAGGTAACTTACCCCAACAGATGTTATCTGTTCTTGGAAAGGTTTTCACTAACAAAATCTTACAAAAATTAGTCTGTCAGCTGCTATACCACTGACATTTTTTAAAGCAGTCTCTGTATCTCTTTATTTGAGGCTTACTGTGAAGTGGTCTTTGGAGGTCAACTTTCTCATTGGGCATGAAATTGATGTGCCCTGTGGTTTGCCAGTTGGTGCTCACATTTGGTTGTGGTGGGACCCAGCACAGTAATAATGCCCAGGTGATTTAGGACCCTTCATCTTAAGGGCTGATGTCTGCCTCCAGGAAATGATATACTGAGCACTATGTCCAGCCAGGGCTGGTGCACAGGGGTGGTATGCGGCATCTATATTTGTAAATTCCAGTGCTTATTTCCCAATTTGGAGATGATTATCTCTTCTTTTGTCCTCTCTCTTCCCATTCCCATCTATCCCACTGGTCATGGAGCCCTGTAAAATAAATCAGGGATGAAGATTAAAATAACAATTTAAATAAAGAGACATGTTATTTTGGATTTAATACTTTTATTCAGCACACAGTTGCTGGACACCAGCTACCTCCTGGAAGCCAGGCTAGGCATTGGCAATAGCAGTGTTACCTTCAAGGACTCTTGGTCTTTGGTAAAGACAGGCATGGGTCTGAACTCTTAGGAGCCCAAGTGATGGTTGCTGTGGTGCAGGTATTTAAAGGCTTAATGAAAGTCCCTGCCTGGATGAGAGCAGGAGAGGGTCACGAAAGTTTTGAGCAGAGCTTGAAACAAAAGTAGTTGTTTGCCTTATTGACAAGCAAGGGAGAACATTCCAGTAGAGGGAAGAGCATGTACAAAGGCTTGGAGTTTTATAGAGAAATGAATGTTCAATTAATGACAAGTGAGTAATTCAGGCTCTCAAGTGCGGAATGAAAGGGGGCAGAATGGGAGAGATGAGATGGTGGGAAAGCAAGGCTAGATCCGTAAGTGTGTGTGTGTGTGTGTGTGTGTGTGTGTGTGTGTGTGTGTGTGTAGCACAATGAGTGTGTCTTTTACCTGTAGTAAATGGAAAGCAAGTGAAAAATTTTGAATAAAGGGGGCACAGTCAGGATTTTTAAAAGGCCATGTTGCGAGCCGCCTATGGGGTGGTTTGGAGGCGGGAGACTGACCAGGAGATGCTGGCGTCCTGTCTTACTGGAGAGAGAGCTGACCGTGTAGCATGCCACACCTGTGTGGATGGGTCGTTGTTAAGCACCTTGAGTCCCTCGCATCCTAAAATGGTAATGTTGTCAAGTCCTAAGCAAACATTTGTTATGGTGTGTCCCTAGTGTGTCTTCAATGATAGTGTCTTTCAATAGATCAATAATGATAGTTATTGAGTTTTTCAATATGAATCATCTTTAAAAATATTCTCCTTATATCCTTTCTATTTATCATTTCAATCTTGTAAGTTTTAAGAGCCACATATCAATCATTTTCTTTCCTGAGGAGCTTTAAACACACTTTCGGCTTCTTCAAAGTAGTGTCATTAAATTATCCCCTTTTAATCCGTTTTTCATCATTTGCCTTTTAGAGTGTGATAGAGGGCCAGTCTGAAGACATTTTTAAGCAGGGGAAAGTAAAGAGAGAGAATATAAAAACTCCAAAAAAGAGGAAAGTGAGGTTTGAATGTGGTCAAACATATTTGTTCAAAAAGAATTTTTTAGTTTACAGCAAGGCAGGATTTAGATTACAATCTATTTTTTTCTGTTTAGAGAGCTGATATGCCACAAAAATGTGGAGTATGTGATATCAGGCCCGCTGAACGTGAAGCTTAGCATCTGGTCCCAGAGGCTTGAGAGGAATGTACAGAATTAAAAGTTTAAAATAAAAACAGCTAAGATACCAGGCTTTTAAACCATTGACCCAGATGATTGGAATTCAGTTAGGAGAACTTGTCTTTCTTAGAGAGAAGTGCACGTGCGCGTACACACACACACACACACACACACACACACACTTTTAGACTTGGGAGAATGGCTTGACCTATTTGCAGCGGCTGTGGAATGTTCATGGTTTCACTTGGAACACAAAATTCCCGTGTGGAAATCTCTTCAGCTCCCTGGAGATCATATCCTGCTGTTTGAGAAGAGAAGCCGCTATAAATCATCTTTCTTTCCTTGCTGCCTTGGCTGTCCGTCTTCATTTTGGAATGCTCACCAACTGCCGACTCACTGTCTTTCAGTCTGGCACCGTTTACTGCACAGCTGCTACATGTCTCACACCATGACAGGCTCTGAGGCCATGTAAAAAATCATTCAACACACAGTGTAAGAGGCTAAAGATGCTGTGATTGAGTAAACAGTGCTAAGAGAAGGCAGAGGAAGAAGTGATGGTTTCCGATTTGGAGGTAGGAAGTAGAGGGTAGGGAGGGCTTCCATGGAGAAGGCTCATTTGAGCTGGGCTTTGGCTAGAACACCTTTACTAAAACAGTGATAAAATAATAAAAACATGGAGCATATGAAAAGAACAGGAAGTGAGTGAGTCATGTGGGAGGGTTGATGATAACTGGTGGTAGCTAAGAAAAGCGCCTCCACCACCGTGCTGAGGAGTTTGGACCTTGTTCTATAGGTGGTGGAAAGTAGCATGGTCAGCGCTGTCCCACCTCTTGATAAGCATTAAAGGACCGCTGATGGTGATAAGTTTTGTCTCACTTGACAGTTCCAAGGTAGTTTTTTTTTTTTTAAGCGCTTTTGGAATCCTCTATTCAGTCTATGTCCATGATTATTTTTGTTTGTTCTAGTTTGGAGAAATGGGTAGAAAATGACACCTCAGAAAGTTTCTTTTAGGGCCCACAGTGAAAGGGATAAGTATAGGTTCATGTTTTTAGTTTTTTCATTCATTTATTCCTTCCTTCCTTCCCTCCCAGCTAGACTCTTTGCTTGGTCCTGGTAGGCAAATGAGACACAGTTTCTGTTCTCAGTGAGCCAACTAGTAGGGAATTCAAACAGGGACACAAGTCTGTAAGTGTGCAGAGAAGAATGTTCCAGGATATGTCTGAGGTCCCAAGGTAGGAGAGGCCGGTTTGGGGGAGTGAAGTAAGAAACCCTCCTGAGAGGCAGAATGCTTGAAGATGAGAGAACAGGGAACTCACTGCTGGAGGAGGGTCAGCATGAGCAAAGACACAAAGCTTGGAGCAGCCAAGAGTGCTCAAGAAGCTTGGCAGCTGGGTAGCTCTGACTCAAGGTACAATGAGAAATGCTACCAGAGAAACAGTTACCACAGGGCTAGGTCGTGAAAGGCTCGCTTTCTGTGCTTCAGCAAAGAAAATTCTGTCCTCAGAATCAAGTCCAAATTCTCAAGGACAGAAATTTTTAAGTGAAAGAGCTCCATGATAAGCTTTAGTGTTAAAACAAAAAGCAAACAAAAAAAAGACTCTCTGGTGGCTAGTGCAGTGAGGGAGGCAGGTGTCTGACGCGGTGGTCAGGCAGGACACCAAGGTCAGTGCATTCACTGCTTCTGACCTTCTCCGTCACACTTCATCCCTGAAAGGTTTGGGTCAACAACTGAAAAATGAAGGTTTTTACAAAGTATATTCTGTCATCTTGTAAGTAAACTATGGTGCTGACTTCTCACAGAAGATGGCTCGGGGCCGCTCTGCGGGAGGCCTCACCGCCACAGGAAGAGCCCAGTGACTGCCCAGCCCCTCTGTCCTTGGTGACAGTAGGGGCGTAGAGGGCTGGTAAGATGGGACTGAAAACTAAGTTTATGGGTTTCTAAGAATGGATTGTTGATTTTCCTTATTGAGATATAATTTATGTACAGTAAAATGCACCCTTTTATTAGAGTATACAATTAACTGAGTTTTAATGTATTCACAGAATTTTATAATCGCCAGTATCCAATTCCAGGACATTTTCATCACCCCAAACAGAAATCCACTAGCATTCACTCTCCATTTCCATCCTGCCCTTTCCCAGCCCCCAGCAACCACTAATCTACTTCTGTCCCTATGGAGTTACGTTATTTCTGGACATTTCATATAAGTGGATCATATAATATGTAGTCTTTTTTAACTGGCTTATCTCACTTAGCATGTTTTCAAGGCTTGTTCAGTTTGTAGCGTATATCAGTGCTTCATTTCTGTTTATGGCCACACAGCATTCCTTTGCATTGCTACACTACATTTTGTTTATCCATTCATTTGGGCATTTGGGCATTTGGGTTGTTTTCACTTTTCGGCTATTGTGAATAGTGTTGCCAAGAACATTTGTGTACAGGCTTTTGTGTGGACATGTATTTTCATTTCTCTTGGATATATCCCTCAGATTGGAAATGCTGGATCATATGGTAACTGTATTTTACTTTTTCAGTAACTACCAAAAAAGTTATCTATTTTAGATTCCTACTAGCAATACCTAAGGGTTTGAGCTTCTTCATATCCTAACACTTGTCTGTCTTTTTTATTATAGTAGCTTAGTGGTTGTGCAGTCTATCTCATGGCTTTGGTTTGCATTTACTTAATGGGTAATGATGTTAATTATCTTTCCATATTCTGATTGGCCATTTGTATATCTTCTTTGAAGAAATATCTGAGCAAATCCTTTGCCCACTTTTAATGGGTTATTTATCTTTTTATTATAAGTTATTTATAACCTCAGAATACAAAATTCTTATCAGATATATGATTCGTACATATTTTTCCCATACTGTCAGCTGTCTTTTTACTTAATTAAAGTTGTCCTTTGAAGCACAAAAGTTTTTTAATTTTTATGAATTCCTATTTATTTATTTTTCCTTTTTTCCTTTATGCTTTAGATGTCATATCTAAGAAACCATTGTCCAACCCAAAGTTGAAAACCCTATGTTTTCTTGTAAGAGTTTTGTAGTTCTTAAATTTAGAACTGATAGATTTTGCATTAATTTTTGTGTATAGTATGAGGTAGAGGTTCAACTTAATTCTTTCACATGTGGATATGCAGTTGTTCTAGCACCATTTGTTGAAAAGACTACTATTTTCCCACTGAATTGTCTTGGCAACCTTCTCAAAAATTGATTAACCATAAATATAAGAGTTTATTTCTAGACCCTCAGTTCTCTTCCGTTCATCTGTATTTCTATTCTTAATCGATACACACATTCTTGCATACTGTAAGTTTGAAGTAAGTTTTGAAATCATGAAATATAAGTTCTTTTTCAAGATTTTTTTGTTTGGTTACTCTAGATCCCTTGTATTTCCATGTAAATTTTAGGAATATCCTGTCAATTTCTGCAAGAAAGACAGCTAGGATTTTGATAGGGATTATATTTAAATCTTTAAATCACTTTAGAGAATATTTCCATCTGAACATATTCAGCATCTGATCCATGAGCATCATAAAATGTCTTATCATTTATTTAGGTCTTGAATTTCCTTCAGTATTTGGTAGTTTTCAGTATACAAGTGTTGTACTTCTTTGTTAAATTCATTCCTGGATGCTTTATTCTATTTGATGACATAATGAACAGAATTGTTTCCTTAATTAAATTCTTGGATGGTTCAGTACTAGTGTAAAGAAGTGCAATGTAATTTTTCATACCGATCTTAAATCCTACAGCCTTGCTGAAAAGGCATATAAGTTCCAATAGTTTTTGGGTTTATTTTTTATTGAAGTATAGTTGACATACAATGTTATATTGGTTTCAAGTATACAACACAGTGACTCAACAGTTACACACATTACTAAATCCTCGCCCCAATAAGTGCAGTTACTATCTGTCAACACAGAAAGATGTTAAAGAACCATTGACTATATTCTCTGCTGCACTTCCATCCCCAAGACCAACTTACTACATTATGATTGAGATTTTGTGCCTCATTATCTGCCTCACCACTCCACCCACCCAACCCAACCCAACCCCTCCCCCATAATAACCACCATTCACTTATCGGTGTCTGTGAGTCTACTACTGTTTTGTTCATTTTGTTTTGTTTTGATTTAGATTCCACAAATAAGTAAAATGATATGGTATTTGTCTTTCTCCACCTGGCTTATTTCACTGAGCGTGATACCCTCTAGCTCCATCCATGTTGTCACAGATGGCAGGATTTCTTTCTTTTTTATGACTGAATAATATTCCATTGTGTATATGTACCACATCTTCTTTATCCATTCATCTACTGATGGACACTTAGGTTGCTTCTGTATCTTGGCCATTGTAAATAATGTGGTAATAAACATAGGGGTGCATATATCTTTACAAATCAAGGATTTTGCTTTCTTCAGGTAAATCCTACAAGTACAGTTACTGGGTCATATGGTATTTCTATTTTTAGTTATTTGGGGAACCTCCATACTGCTTTCTGTAGTGGCTGCACCAGTGTGCATTCCCACCCCCAGTTTACAATCCCATACATACCCCAAGTGTAGGAGGGTCCCCTTTTCTCATCGTCCTCGCCAGCACTTGTTACTTCTTGTGTTTTGAATAGTGGCCGTCCTGACTGGTGTGAGGTGGCACCTCGTTGTGGTGTTGATTTGCATTTCCCTGATGACTAGCGATGGGAACCATCTTCTCATGTGTCTGTCGGCCATCTGAATTTCTTTGGGAAAATGTCTGTTCAAGTCCTCCATCCATTTTTTAATCGGGTTATTTGTCTTTCTGGTATTGAGGCATATCAGTTCATTATATACTTTGGATGTTAACCCCTTATTGTATAAATCGTTTATGAATATATTCTCCCATACTATAGGTTGCGTTGGTTTTGTTGATGGTGTCCTTTGCTGTACAGAAGCTTTTTATTTTGATGTGGTCCCACTTGTTCATTTGCCCAAGGAAACATGTCCAGAAAAAATTGCTCATGCCTATGCTCAAGAGATGTCTGCCTATGTTCTCTTCTAAAAGAGTTTTATGGTTTCATGTCTTATGTTTATGTCTTTAATCCATTTGAGTTTACTTTTGTGTGGAGTTAGACAGTAATCCAGTTTCATTCTTTTGCATGCAGCTGTCCAGTTTTCCCAACACCATTTATTGAAGAGACTGTCTTTTCCCCATTGTCATATGTTCTTTTGTCATATGTTCATTCAGTACATATGTGTTTATTTCTCGTCTCTGTGTTTTGTTCCATTGATCTACGGGTCTGTGCTTGTGCCAGGACCGTACTATTTTGATTACTGTAGCTTTGCAGTACAGCTTATATGTGGGTTCCTCAGGCTCTTCTATATATAAAATCATGTCACCTATGAATATAGTTTTACTTCCTTTCCAATCTGGGTGTTTTTATTCCTTTTTCTTTCCTGATTTCCCTGTCTAGGTCCTCCAGTATAATGTAGAACAGAAATGACAAGAACAGAAACCCTTGTGTTGTCCCTGATCCTCAAGGGGAAGCATCCCGTCTTTCACCATTAAGTGTGACGTTAGCTCTTGGTCTTTCATAGGCGCCCTTCATCGGTCGAGCATATTCCCTTCGCTTCCTAGTTGTTCAGTATTCTTATTATGAAAAGATATTGGATTTTATCAAATGCTTTTTCTGCATCTACTGAGGTGATCACATGAGGACTTTTTTCCTCTTTATTCTGTTTTCATGGCTTATTATGTTAATTTACTTTCAGGTGCTAAGGAAACCTTGCATTCCTGGGATAGATCCAAGTTTGTCATGGTGTGTAACGCGTTATTGGATTCAGTTTCCTGGTATTTTTGTAAGGATTTTTGTGTCTATATTTTTAGGTGATTTTAGTCTGTAGTTTTTTTGTGTGAGTGATGTCTTTGTCTGGTTTTGGTTATGTAAGTAATGTTGGCCTCAAATATTTCAAGTTGAGAAGTGTTTCCTAACCTTGTATTTTTTGGAAGAGTTTTTGAAGGATAGGTGTTAATAATTCTTTGAACATTTGGTAGAATTCATCAATGAGACCAGATAGTCTTGGACTTTTCTTTCTGGGAGTTTTTAAATTACTGATTGTGTATCTTTCCTTTACCTATACAATTTTACCACTTTTTCTCTTTCAACCCTAAATATATATATATTCTATAGTCATTCAAGAAATATTTGACCATCTATTATATCCAGGTCCTGTTCTTGGCATAACAGATAAGTAAATACAAGTCCTAGCCCTCTTGGAGATTAGCATTCTTATATGCTTTCTCTCTCTCTCATTCTTAAATGCTGTCTCTATATACATATTTTTGTTTAATTTGTATGTAATGTAGCTCTACTCCTTGAAAAAAAAAATTGCTGCATGCCATTGTTGGAGAAAGGGGGTCCTTAGGTTTGCTGTATATATTGTCATAGTTTGTATAAACTGTTATGTATCTTTAAAGAGAGTTCTACACATGGGAAATGGAATATATTGTTATCACAATCATAATTTATATTTGTACATACCCTTCACATTACTACAAGGTCATGTTCCCTCTGTGATTCTGGGTGGAATCCTTACTTCCTTCTGGAATCTGGGGGTAGCCATGAATCCTCAGCATCCTCGCCTTAACTGCATTACTGCAGTCTCTACTTACATCATGGCGTTCTCCCTGTGTGTCTGTTTTCATACGACATTTTCCTCTTCTTAGGAGGACACCAGTCATACTGGATTAGGGCCCATCCTAATGACCTCATCTTAATTACCTCTACAAGACTCTACTTCCAAATAAGGTCACACTCACAGGTACCAGGGGTTAAGGCTTCAACATTTTGAGGATGGGACATATTAACCCATAACAGATCATTATTCTCTAGCTTTGAGATATTTTAATAGCTTTTATAAAAGTTTATTGTGTATTTCTCAATCTTTAAAATAAAAAATGTCTCTCCCCAGAAGGTGTCAGTGATCACACACTGTGTATTTTATCTTCTTAACAAGCATAAATGCTGGAAAGGAGGCAGAGATTGGCTCTATGACTAGGTCTTGAAAGAGATGTTCAAACAAAGCATCTCTCAAATCACAGTTTATACGCCCCCCAAAGTAAAACAGACTCATATTACTGAAGTTTGGGACAGCAGTTGACTGCTCACATACACTTTTCCCCCCGCCACAATCACAGGAATCTTATACATAGCCCAGTTTAAGCAGTGTCAGAATCCATCTCTGTCCTGGAATAAAATAACATGGTTTATGAAATTGTACTGATACGTGTTAGATACAAAATTACAAATGCTATTATATACAATACAACTTAACTTTGCAACAAAGTAAAAGAACAGAATAGTAGCTTCTGAGCGCAAGTCTAGTGGTCACATTGCTAGTTTCAACTGTATTTAATAATGCTTCCAGGTATTTCATTATTTACAAATGCTGTCATCTCTGCCCTGCCACAGGGCATGTGAGTGTCTGTAACCCCGTAGTATTCTAGGGAAATACAGCAGGAGTAGCGAATCTGGATTCCTTTTAAAAACAGACCCCGTCATCCTGTTCCTCTGGCACAGACATGCTCAGGCCTTGTTCGCATGTGTTGCTCCCACCAAGTCTTAGACTCTTTCCTTTAATGCTAACCAATCCTTTGGTTGTTTTCTACTACCATTTTGAATTCAAGGCATTGACTTCTTACATTATCATGTTCACCTCACTTATTTCTTCTTAAATTTCAATTATGTAACAAGAATGAATACTTTGCTTAGTTTTACTTCTCTTTTTCTCTCTCTTTCTCTTTTAAAAAATACAGGGCAATCTAGAGCAGCCATGATACCTCCCAAGCATCCACGGCAGCCTAAAGGAGCTTTGGATGATGCCATTGCCTTTGGTGGGAAAACGGACCAAGAAGCACCTAATGCTTCCCAACCTACACCGCCCCCACTGCCAAAGAAAATGATCATCCGAGCCAATACAGAACCCATCTCCAGAGACCTCCAGAAATCCATGGAAACAAGTCTTTGTGTCATGGCTAATCCCACCTATGAAATCGACCCCAACTGGGATGCCAGCAGTGCTGGCTCTTCCATCAGTTATGAACTCAAGGGATTGGACATTGAGCCTTATGACTCCTTGGAGAGACCTTTGCACAAGGAGAGACCTGTCCCCTCAGCAGCAAACAGCGCCTCCAGCTTGACCACTCTCAGTATTAAGGATAGATTTTCCAACAGCACGGAGTCCCTGTCCAGCCGGCGTGGTCCCTCTTGCAGACAGGGCCGGGGCACCCAGAAGCCACAGAGACAAGCACTTTATCGAGGACTTGAGAATCGGGAAGAAGTGGTGGGTAAAATCCGAAGCCTTCATACCGACGCCTTGAAGAAACTGACTGTTAAATGTGAAGACCTTTTCATGGCTGGACAGAAAGACCAGCTCCGTTTTGGGGTGGACAGCTGGTCAGACTTCAGGCTAACCAGTGACAAGCCATGTTGTGAGGCAGGTGATGCAGTTTACTACACAGCCTCATATGCAAAAGATCCACTTAATAACTATGCCGTCAAGGTAAGAAAATACTATAAATCCGATTTTAATCTGATCACCGTTACTGGGATGCAACTATTCTTTCCTCCGTTCCTCCATTCAGCAAAAAGTTATTGAGCATCTACCTTACACCAGATAATTGTAATAAGCAGGGAGCTTACTTATTATCTAGGGAGAACAATAGACATGTAAAAAGATAGACCTTCAACGCAGTATGTTGAGGGCTAAGACAGAGGGAACAGAATTCTGTCGGAGCTTAGAAGAACCTTAACTCACAGAGAAGTCTTCTTAAATTAGGCAATCCTTGAGCTGTGATCGTTTACAAGGGCTACCTGCACAAATGAGGTGTGTGCCTTCCTTATTCTCCAGCAAATAAGAGACCCTTGTTGACCCCTGTTCTATCACCGCTCTGCTTCATAGAGAAAATTTTTATAGAAGAAGATAACCAATATTTGTTGATGTGCCAGGAACTTTATTGGTGTTACATAATTTAATATTCACTTCGAATTTGTGAGGTTAAGATCTTTTTATCCATTTCACAAGTGAGTCAATAAAGCTCAGAGTGTGAGCTAACTGGCTAATGGTCGCACAACTGGCAATTAGAGCTGGGATTCAAACACAGATCTCTCTGACTCCATAGCCTACACTTTATCCATCATGTCACATATGAATTTCTTAAATGTATGCCACCCATTCCAACCCACTTCTTCAAGTGTGCCAAACTCTTAACATCATGAATTCTTGTCCAGTTACATTCACTGTAACAGTAAGACGTAGGCTTCATCATATAAAGCATGGGCTTTGTTACATTTCCATTTGCATTTGCATGGTATTGTTTTATTTTTTCTTTGACCCATTGGTTGTTCAGTAGAGCATTGTTTAATTCCCACATATTGCTGAATTTCCCAGTTTTCTTTGTGTAATTAATTTCTAGTTTCATACCACTGTGGTCAGAAGAGATGCTCGATATGATTTAAATCCTCTTAAATTTCTAAGACTTGTTTTGTGGCCTAACATATCTGTCTTGGAGAATGTTCCATGTGCACTTGAGAAGAATGTTCATGCTGTTGTTTCTGGATGAAATGTTCTGTAAATACCTGTGAAGTCCATCTGATCCAATGTGTTCTTTAAAGGCGGTCTTCCCATATTGATTTTCTGTGTGGACATTGATACAAGTGGGGTATTAAAGTCCCCTACTATTATTGCATTGCTGTTTATTTCTCCCTTTAGGTCTGTTAATACTTGCTTTATACATTTAGGTGCTCCTATGTTGAGCGAATAATTATTTTCAAATATTATCTCTTGTTGGATTGACCTCTTCCTCATTATGTAATTCCCATCCTTCTTTCTTATTACCGTCTTGTTTTAAAGTCCGTTTTGTCCGATACATACTGATGCATAGCTATTCCGGCTTTCTTTTGGTTTCTGTTTGCATGGGATACCTTTTTCCATCCCTTCACTTTCAGCCTGAGTGTGTCCTTACACCTAAAGTGAGTCTCTTCTAGGCAACATATAGATTATTTTTTATCCATTCACCTACTCTATTTTTTTATTGGAGAATTCAGTCCACTTACATTTAAAGTAATTATTGATAGGTATGTGCTTACTGCCATTTTGTTCATTGTTTTCTGGCTGTTTTTGTAGTTCATCTTGCTCCTTTCTTCTCTTGATCGCTCCCCTTGCGGTTTCTTTAGAGCTATGCTTATATTCCTTTCTCTTCCTCTTTTGTCTATTTACTATAGGTTTTGCTTTGTGGTTACCATGAGACTTGAAATTTATAACAGTCTGTTTTAAGTTGATAATAACTTAAGTTTGATTTCACTATAAAGCTCAGCATGGTTACTCTCACCCCCCCAAATTTTGTTTTTGATGTCACATTTCATATCTTTTTATCTTGTCTATGCCTTAAGTAATTGTAATCAGTTATTTTTATTGCTTTTGTCTTTTAACTTGCATACTAGCTAGCTTTATAAATGACTTTATCTACTACCATTAGTACATATTTACCTTTCCAGTGAGATTTATTCTTTCATATGTGTTCTTGTTAATAATTGTCACCCCTCCTATTCAGCTTAAAGAAGTCCTTTTTACATTTCTTGCAAAGCTAGTTTAGTGGTGGTTAACTCTAGCTTTTGCTTGTCCGGAAAACTCTCTCTGCTTCAATTCTGAATGATAACCATGCCAGGTAGAGTATTCTTGTTTGGATTTTTTTTTTCTAGAAATATTTTGAATATATTATGCCACTCCCTTCTGGCCTGTAAAGTTTCTGCTGAAAAATCTGCTCATGATATTATGGGGGTGCCCTTATATGTAACAAGCTGTTTTTCCCTTGCTGCTTTTAATGTTTTCTCCTATTCTTTAACTTTTAACATTTTAATTATAATGTGTCTGGGTGTGAGTCTTTTTGGGTTCCTCTTGTTTGGAACTCTCTGGGCTTTCTAGATCTAGATGTCTGTTTCTTTCACCAGGTTACGGAATTTTTCAGCTATTATTTCTTCAAACAAGATAACTATTCCTTTCTCTCTCTCTTCTCCTTCTGAGGAGTCTTATGATACAAATGTTGGTCTGTTTCATGTTGTCCCGTAAGTCCCTTAAGCTATCTTCACTTTTTTTAATTCTCTTTTTCTTTTTGCTCCTTTGATTTGATAAGTTCCACTGTCATGTCTTCAAACTGACTGATCCTTTCTTCTGCTTCATCATGTCTGCTGGTAAACTCCTCTAGTATGCTTTTCAGTTCAGTTGTTAGATTCGTCAGCTCTGTAACTCCTATTTGGTACTTTCTTGTATTTTCTATATCTTTGTCGAAGTTCTTCCTGTGTTCATTTATTCTCCCCAGTTCACTGAGCATCTTTATGACCATTACTTTGAACTTTTTATCATGTAAATTACTTACCTTCATTTCATTAGGGTTTTCTTCCAAGGTTTTATCTTGTTCTTTCATATGGTACATACTCTTTTTTCTTTTAATTAAGGTATCATCGATATACAATCTTATGAAGGTTTCACATGAGCAGCATTGTGGTTTCAACATTCACCCATACTATCAAGTCCCTCCTGACCCCATTGCAATCACTGTCTATCAGCATTGTAAGATGCTGTAGAGTCATTACTTGTCTTCTCTGTGCTACACTGCCTTCCCCGTGACCCTCCTACATTATGTGTGCTAATTATAATGCCCCATAATCACCTTCTCCCTCCCTCCCCACCCCCCTTCCCTCTGGTAACCGTTAGTCCATTCTTGGGTTCTGTGAGTCTGCTGCTGTTTTGTTCCTTCCAGTTTGCTTTGTTGTTATACTCCACAAATGAGTGAAATCATTTGGTACTTGTCTTTCTCCGCCTGGCTTATTTCACTGAGCATAATACCCTCCAGCTCCATCCATGTTGCTGCAAATGGTAGGATTTGTTTTCTTTTTATGGCTGAGTAATATTCTATGGTGTGTATGTACCACATCTTCTTTATCCATTCATCTACTGATGGACACTTAGGTTGCTTCCATTTCTTGGCTATTGTAAATAGTGCAGCGATAAATGTAGGGGTGCATCTGTCTTTTTGAATCAGGGATCTTCTTTTCTTCAGATAAATTCCTAGGAATGGAATTCCTGGGTCAAATGGTATTTCTATTTTGAGTTTTTTGATGAACCTCCATACTGCTTTCCACAATGGTTGAACTAATTTACATTCCCACAAACAGTGTGGGAGGGTTCCCCTTTCTCTGCATCCTCACCAGCATTTGTTGTTTCTTGTCTTTTGGATATTGGATGTGGCACATACTTTCCTATTTCTTCATTTAGCTTGACTCTCTCTGTTGCTTTCTACACAGTGGATGAAACAACCACCTCTCCCGGTCTTGAAGATGGAACCTTATATAGGAGATGAAACTTTTTGCTCAATGTGCCTCAGCTCTTGGTTGTCTCTCAAACCTTTGTGCTTATCCAAGCAGCCTACTATATCTTTAATAGCTCCCAGTAGTTGAGGATGAGCCAAGACCTGTCAGTGTCTGAAAGGGCAGGATTTTGATGCATAGGTTCAGGCTGACTAGAAGCCAGACCCTCAGGCATCAGCTTTTTAAGATATGCAGATATATTCAGTTCTGTGGGGTGACAAGCATGAGCCCTGCTGACCCCTGGACGTGTCCTCTAGGCAGCATTCATGAAATTGGGGCTCCAAATAAATGTATAAGGTTTTTGCTGGGGTGATACCAATGAACTAGAGCAAGGCAAAGGGAAAGCACCAAGATGGCATCCATTGCTCTGTTCCTTGATAGCAGCTCCACTCTGCTGAACCTGATGTCTGCAAGCCAAAGTTCTAGAACAAGCAAAGGGACCCCCTTTACAGAAAGACTGGAGAGTGTGCTTCCGACTTCGGTCTGTGTAGTGCCCTGGAGTGATAGCCTGCCAAGAACCACAATTCTGATGGCCACAGTTCTCTGGGACCCTGTAACACAAGCTTACCCGGCCACAAGACCCGGGTGATCAAGGGACACCGCCTGGGAAGCAGCCACCAGGAGCAGAACACCAAACGTAAAAAGCAGGGTACCAGAGGCGTGTAAAGCTGCTCTCTGGCGCACAGCGGGGTGTGAGCAAGACATTGCACCTGCCCTGTGAGGTCTCTGGAAAGGATTCGAGCCAGCCCCAAGAAGCGTGTTTAGTTAGAAGCCTGCCCTTCAGGCCTAAGTCATGATGATTGGGTATTAGGCCTCTTTCGCAGAAAGATTGAATTCCTGGGTCTGTGCCCTTAGCTGTGCCCTTGGGCTGATAGTTGTTTAAGAACTACCTCATTCTCCATTGGTTGGAGTCCTGTGGGTGGGAGCTCTGGCCACCACCGCCAGGTAATATAGAAGTGTCCCCTGGCAGCAGCCATAGAAGCTCCCCTCCAGGAGAAGCTGGCTCTCCAGAACAGGGCAGAGGGAGAGCACGAGGTGGCATCTGCCAGTCTTTGTCCCTGGAAATTGCTCCAGCAGGCCCCCAGATGTGCGTGTAAGTTAGATGCCTGCCCCTCAGGCCAGGGCTTTAATGTAAGCAGGTGAGCCTCTCTCACTTTAAGTCTGGGCAAGACCAGCTGCCTCTGAGCTGGGTCTGGGGATGGCTGTGTCCCAGCCCAAGGGCCCATTAAGAGCCATTTCTCAGATCGCTATAGTCTTATGGGTCCTGGGACTCAAGCCCTATTGGTTGAGTTTCAAAGTTAGATATTTTAGGGGCTTGTCTCTCAAGCGTATGTCTTAAAAGTTGGGATGCCTGATATGGGATTCAAACCCTTCACTCCTCCAGGGAGAAGCTCCGGGTTTGGAGTTCATTCCCAGTTATGGGGCACTGTGCCAAGGGTAGGGTTTCTGGCAAGATTGTGTCTCAGCCTCTCCTACCTGCTTTGAGGTGGTTTTCTTCTTATTTGCCCAGTGGGTATTTGTCACTCAGCCAGCCTTAAGGGTATTTTTAAAGAGGAAATTATTCTATGAGAGGATGAGTGAAATAGGTTGTAAAATAAGTCAGGGGTGAAATAGTATATCATAGGGAATAGAGTCAGTAGCATTGTAATAACCGCTTGATGACAGAGGGTAACTACACTTACTGTGGTGAGCATTTCATAATGTGTGTAACTGTCGCATCTATGTTGCTCACCTGTGTTGCTCAGGGAGTGGGGCATTCCCCACACTGGGCAAGTTCACTGGGAATTTGCTGAGACCAGCTGAAGATAACAGGAAGTTGGTGCTTAAAAGGGGCTCATGCCAAGTTTATTCTCGTCTCGGTCGCCCAGCTGTGTACAAGTGGCAAAGCAGTCTCTGTCTCAGTCTCTCCTGGCCCCCATGCTGCTCCCCCCTGCTTCCTCTCTCTGCACCCTAACTCGCTGCTGCTCAGCTTCCCCCGCTGTCTCAGCTTCCCCTTCATCACCCGTGGCAAGAGAAAGAACTCTGTGGGTGGGTCTCTATGGTGACCAGCGGATGCCCAACAAAATATGTCTAGGCACTTGTGTATTTCCTCTCCACCCCTCCCTTGGGCTGGTACTTACATGACTAAAGATTCCCTCCCAGTGGCTCTGTCAGCATGTAAATATCCTGTAGCTCATAGGTGTGCAACAGGTTCTTCTGTGTATACACTGGACAATACTAAAGCAGGTGAGAATCCTGGTCATAAAATTTCCATTTTCTCTACAACCTGAAACTAATATAATATAATGTATATCAACCAATTTTTTTAAAAAAGAGGAAATTGTCCCATATGACCATATGTAGCTGTTGATGCAGTGTGCCCATAGGAGGAGGTGAGGGCAGGAGGTGAGCTCAGGATCTTCCTACATCACCATCTTGAACCACAATCTAATAAAGCATGGACTTTCAACTCCCAAATCTGGGTTCAAATCCTGACTCTGCCACTTAGTAGCTTTCTCACAAGTTGCTACTCTCAATCTTCATTTCCTCAGCTTTAAAAGGGGATAATAATGGTACCAATGTTATGGAGCTGTTTTGCTAAAAGAGAACAAAATATCCCTACGTATTCACTTCTTTCACTATACCTTCCTTTAACCCTAGATTACTTCAAGAAAGTAACAATCTTTGAGCCTCAGTTTCATCCTCTTTCAGATGTTTACAATTATAATCCATCTATATTGTGGAATTGAGGTTAGAATCAAGTGAGATAATGCATGTGAAAGAGTTTTTTAAAACACAGAGCTCTACATAAACTTAAGGTAATGTTTTCATTCCCATAGTCTCTTTATACAGATTCTATTTGCTTGTTCAAAATCAATTAACATGTCTAAATGACTCTTATGTGTTAATTTGGCTTAGAAAGACCAGATGAGGTCTCAGTAAATTAATGGATAAGGTAAATGATTAGCCTATCCTGTCTATCAATAGAATATATGTTTGGACCAGACCTTCAGCTTGCTGGTCTCTGCAGTTGCAGCACCTACACCACTTAACTGTCCGGTGGCACTGGCAGGGTGACCCTGTGCCCTAGCCCACACTTTTTAGATTAAACTGGGGGATAAACTGTAGAGAGAGTATCTGGACTCTAGGTAATACATTACTGTTGAATCTAAAAAAGGCATTTTGAGATTCTGTGTGGCTCTAAAGAGCTGTTACGTCAGTCAGGGTTATAAGGCCTCATCTGTCTTAGGCCTCTATTTCTACAAGGTCGCCAATGCAGGATCAGGATGAGTACCTATTGCAGAATGAGGCATTGAGCTGTCTGTTCTGTCAAAACAATTGAAAAGTAGGGCTTGACTAACTTTATGTATTATTGCCCTGCAATCTTGTTTCTTTCCCAGATTACTGAGGTGCTATTGATTTCTCTGCTTGTAATGACGCAAAAGCAATCTCCAAAGAGCAGGTGGCAAGTGGTTATATACTGGGAGTAGTTGGCAGGCTTGGGAAGAATGTTTTACGCTAAATGGTGAATATAAATGTCTCTCTGAAGACCCTCTGGACATTTCTAGAAGTACCCAATTGACTGTACAGCCTTAGAGGAATAAACTACCAGGACACTGCAAATCTTACCTTTGCAGAGAGAAGCAAAAGAGATCAGCAGTTGGCTCACACGACTTTTCACTATTTGTCTTCTTGAACTATCCCTTCCCATACCAACGGATCTAGAGTAGGCCAGCAGGCATGACTGTCTCTTGAAGAGACTGAAAGGTCTTAAGATGTCGCAAAAGGAAGTGAGTGCTAGGCTTCAGCAGTTTGAAAACCAAAGGATACTACCCCCCTTAAATAAAATCCACTGCAGTGAGACAGTGCTAAGGTCTTTACTTTGGGTGTTGTTTTACTTTGCACAGGCTGCCCTAACAAAGGACTGTAGATCATTAGGCTCAAACAACAGATACTTATTTTCTCACTATTCTGAAGATGGGAAGGTTCAAGACCAAAGTTCTGGTTGACTCACTTTCTAGTGAGGGCCCTCTTTCTGCCTTGTGGTCAGCTGCCTTCTCCCTGTATCCCCTCGTGGTTGAGGTGGGTGTGAGGCTCTGCATGTCTCTTCTTACAAGGACACTACTCGTATCAGGGCCCCAGCCATATGACTCTTTTTTAACTTTAATTACCTCTTTATATGCCCTGTCTCCAAACACAGTCATATTGGGGGTTAAAACTGGGTATTCTGAGAATCAATTTATAATGTGGGTGGTGGGGTGGGGAGGCTTCTCACACAACACAAACAATTCTTGGACATCAGCAGGGTGTCCTACAATTCAACTGAGGTCAACTCAGTTCTGACACTATCTACCCAGAGAAAGCATCCAATCCCATGGGTTAAGTGTTCAGTTTGTGATACTGTCTCCCCCACCGCCACTTCAGACGCCAGTCACAAAGCCCTGTGCTTTTGACCACCAGGCTACAGACTGGAGGTTCTGAAAACCCCCTGCTTGGACTTGTGACCAACTGGCTGTAATCAGAGGTTCCCAGGACTCCCCCTCAGGTTCAGTTGATTTGCTGGAACAGTTCAGAGAATTCGGAGAAACATTTTACTTACTAAATCACTGGTTTATTGTAAAAGAATGTAGCTTAAGAACAACCAGGTAGAAAGAGATGCATAGGGCAAGGTATGGGGAAAGGGCACAGTACTTCCATGCCCTCTCCAAGCACACCAGTCTCCCCAAATCTCCAGATGTTCACCAACCTGGAAGCTCTCCAGACCCTGTCCTTTTGGTCTTTTATGGAGGCTTCATTACATAACCACGATTGATTAAATCATTGGCTACTGGCTACTGATTTAACCTTCAGGCCCCTTCCCCTCTCTAGAGGGGAAGTTCCATCCCTCCAATCACATCATTGGTTCCCCTGGCAGCCATCCCCCATCCTTAAGTGGGGTTCAAAAGTCACCTCATTAAATAACATAACAGGAGTTATCTGTGTCACTCTCAATGTTTAGGAATTCCAAGGGTTTGGGGAACTGTGAGTTAGAAGCTATGTACGAAGATCGAATACATTTGAGAAATATATTTTGGTCATTTACGTGACCAAATATTTTTTTTTATAAGTCACAATATGACATATAAATAGAGTCAACATATAAATTTTGGGAGTTCACAATTCAGTCTGTAGCATTTTGGCCTTGCGCCCTCCCCAAAATTCATGTTCTTCTCACATGCAAAATACATTCAGTATATCCCAACATCTCCAAAAGTCTTAACTCATTCCAGCATCAACTCTAAAGTCTCGAGTCTCATCTAAATATCATCTAAATCAGATGGTTCCTTTTTGCTGAACAATTCCTTCTTAAATTCTTCTCTCTCCTTTTGCGTTTTTTATAGCGATTAGGAGGAAGCAAGCCACTCCTTCAACACTTGGTTAGAAATCCCTCAGTTAAATACCCAATTTTATCACTCGCAAGAGCTGTCTTCCAAATAAAACTAGAACACAGTTTTGTAATACCACCTTTTTTCCAGTTTCTTCTAACATATTCCTCATTTCTGTCTGAGACTTCACCACAATCACCTCTAATGTTCACATTTCTAGCAACAGTCTGTTCTTGATTATCTAGGCTTTTCCTACCATGTATCCAAAAACTCTTCCAGATTCTACCCAATTCCAAAGTTATTTTGACATCTGCGGGTATTTGTTAGAGCAGTGCCCTGTTTCTTAGCATCGAAATCTTAGTCTTAGCCTGCTTGGGCTGCCGTAACAAAATCCCGTAGGCTGTCCGGCTTAGACCACAGAAATTCATTTTCCCCCAGCTCTGGAGGCTGGGAGCGAAGTGTCCCCCTGGCTGGGAGCAGCCACCTTCTTGCTGCGTCTTCACGTCTTGAGTTGGGGTGGGTATGGAGAGTAGGTGTCAGGACTCCACCATGGGACGTGTTCAGCCCACAGCTTTATTCTGTGTTTCATTCAATGGGAATGGCTTCATTGTTTTTATTGGTCTAAAACTAAAAGATATCACAACAAAGAATAAAGAAAAGTAGGCTTGTAGTCAGCTGAAATGGGTCCAAATTCTGAATCTATCACTTTGTATTCTCAAGCAAGTCATGTATCGTATCTTGGTTTTCATGTGAATGGATACAAACTGCCCTGCCTACCTCATAACATCATTATAATGCATATGTGCTTATATAATAAAAGTGCTTTGTAAACTATGAAGTACATATAAAATATAAGAAGACAATGCCTTATTATTAATAACAATGGAAAATTACTGCTCAACATTTTTTAGATCATTCACTGTTATTATTCTTGAATGTCAGGCACTGGCCTGAGCATATTTAGACAGAGTCTACAGTTAGATATTTTCTTTCTCATTACTTCAAAGACTTAAATATCTTTACTTAAAATTATGGAAGAAAGCTACTAAATGCCACCATCCTCAAGAATTTTAGCAGTGCAAAAATTGGAAAAAACTAAATGCCTAATATTAACAAGACAATTTAATAAATTACATCAGCCCAGTGGAATGTTTGCAGCCATTAAAAACAGTAATTGTGAAGATTGTAGAACATCATGAAAAACATTTTATGTAAAATGTCACATGAAAATAGCAAAATACCAAATAGTATGATCATAACTGTTAAGCTGGACCTACAGAATAGTAATATGCAAGTAACTCCTATGTTGGAGTGGTGGTAATTGTAGGCAATTTTTCTTTTGTTTTACAAGATGTCATAATGTCCTTTCAATGGAAAAAGTAAGTAACTTAGTCATTCACCTCTGTCGTCTCATCCTCAGCACAAATTATAAATAGCTGCTCATGCAGCCCGGCTTTGCCCAGACACTTTCCCCAGCCTGAACTGCCCTTCTGGGAAGAACACTGTCCTCTGCAGGTGACCTTGCTCAGAACCATCTGAGGCATTCTCACGAAAAATGTAGTTTCCTCAGTCCCATCCCATCCCTACAGAATCAGAATCTCTGGGAAGCTGCTTTGTCAGCAAGCACCCCCATGTGGTTCCTACACACGAAATTTGAGGACCATTGACACAGTGCTTAAGATTTTGGGCTTTTAAGTCAGACAGATCTGGGTTTACATTTGTGCTTTAGCAACTTATTAACTGTGCTATCTTGACCCAAGTTGCCTTTTCTAAACTCAGAAAATGTCTTTATCCATAAAATGAAGAAAATACCTCATTCTTCTTAAAGCCATTGTGAAAAGCCACAGGAGGCAGTGTGTGCATAGCGGTGTTTGCAGTGCTCAGGGTACATTTGGCCAAAGCAAGCATACAGCGAGCGGTGCCCGCGCACTCCTCCACTCACTTCTCACGTACCGAGAAAGCTCCTATGCTCCTTAAATAGTCCAGCTCGGTGAATTTTCTTCTCTGATCTTCTGAAAACGTGTCGACGGCTCCTCTCTGTGTACCCACTCCATGCCTACTGGATTTCTCTATCACTGCTCTATCATACTTTGTTGTACAATCATACAGTACTGCTGCTATACAATTAAAGCAACATGCCTCCCCTCCCCACTACTACACGTGGGCTTCCCCATGGCAGGGACAATGCCCTATTAATCCTTATATCCTTATTATATTACTAATCTGATATCGTTAGCATTAGATAGCTTTATATCCTATTTACTCTTAGTATTGTGTACATAGGGAGCATTCAATAAATATTTCTTGATCTTTCTGCAAAGACTTTCTATATAAAACATTGTGATATCTGTGTAGGTTTACAGAAACACATATGAATAAGACAAAGGCCCTGCCCTCAAGGAGCTTATATTCTAATGGGAAAAACAAAGGCATAAAAAGGTCTTAAACAAGCGAGGTTATATAATGAAGGCTCAGAGTGGTATGCAGCAATGTAAAGATGAATGGAAAACTCATTGTTAACCGTTATCTCAGGGCCAATAAAAAAAGGCCTCGTGTCCACTGCACACTAGTCTTTGTGGTAAATACAGTGCATGTAGACAATAGTGGAAAAAGTAAGTCTATGGAGAGATTTGGGACCAACTTTAGAGCTCAAAGCTCTAATGGCGAGCTTAAGAGGTTAGACCTTATTTTGTGTTATATGGGAAGCCAATAAGGATTTTTAAACAGAAGGATAACATGATTTTGGAAGAACACTGTGGCGATAAGAGTCCAGGAGGACTGGATGCGGGGAAGCCAGTCATCATGCTATTACAATAGGCCAGGTAAATAATAATGAGACCCTGAAATAGGACGGCAGGAAGGAAGTCGCATGTGGTGAAAGCTGAGGCAGGCAGGAGACAGCGTCTGGCGAGTGGCTGGATGAAGATGAGGGACCACCACAGGATGACGGTGACGCCACTGACTGAAATATGAACCAGAAAAGCTAGGACGACGAGCTTTCTTTCCACGGAGCATGCCCAAGGGACAGCCAAGCTGAAAGAAACCCTGTTACCAAATAAAAATGTGGTTTTGGTGCTCAGAAGAAAGGTCAAGGCTAGTGATATGGTCACCCAGTCCTCTCATTGATTTGATGTCGTTTAAACTGTGAGTATGTACGAGATTATAGTCTATAGTCTGCAAATTAGGAGAAGGTCCACACATCTAAGTGACCCCACGCAGGAGCATTTGGAATAGAAGTACAGGGCAAGGACCCGCAGATCAGAGACCCCGAGGTTGCAGGACACTTGAGCAGGATGAGGCAAGGGCGGACTTCGATCTCTGCTAAACCTCAAAAAAATAGCAATCTCAGT
Organism: Manis javanica; assembly: GCF_040802235.1. NCBI lineage: Eukaryota > Metazoa > Chordata > Mammalia > Pholidota > Manidae > Manis > Manis javanica. The sequence continues at coordinate 123,800,420 of NC_133163.1, forward strand.
AATAGGAGTAGATACAGGGAGTTAGACGGAGAATGGGACAGGGAGGTCGTGGAGGCAGTGAGCACAGCCTACTTTTTAAGTGTTTTGGTGAAGGAAAGGCCAAATTGATGCCCAGACAGTATTTAGCCTTAGCTCCCATTTCATCTCATTCGTGTCTCCTTTGGTCCCCTCGTCGCCATGCGGTGAGTCGCCACCCAGCGGACCGGACGGACTGCCTGTCTCCATGGGATGTGTATCGGCTGGCCTCCAGCCCTAGTTTTCCTTGTTCTCTAAGTAAAGCTTAACGTAAATCTAAGCATGAGCTTAAAACTGCCCTTCTCTAAATAAAATCCACCTTGCTCTTCCCCCTTTTGAAGAGTCTGGGTAGCCCCTGACCGGATGCGTGACCCTCGGAGCTGGCTCGAGTCAACTTCAGCGGACAGGCGGGAGCCTGGCCCCGCGGGGCCTCCGTGTTGTCCCTGAACGAACACACGGCCGCCTTTTGCCTGGGAGCAGGATGGGCAGGTGGTCAAATTATGGCTCAGACGCGCTGGAACATAACAATATTTTATAACAAATGTGAGACCACATAAGAAATTTGGATATATAGTACTGTGATGAAAATCTCACATAAGCAAAAAATACAAGTTTCTGACTTATTTTTCCAACAGTTCCAAATTGAGGCCATTAGGTGTCTTCTCTTTTTAAAGGAGTCCAGGTCTTTACTCTCCAGGACAGAGCGTGCAGAGCGCAGTGAAGACGCGCACCTCCTGTCACAGGACTGGGGCTGCGTCCTTTTTCCCGCCTGTGCCGAGAAGCCTGTTAGAAGCCTGTGATAGGTGCAGGTGAGCTGGGCAGACTGGCATCTCTTACTGCGTTATCACTCCAGAGTCTGCGCTCATCGCATTTGGGTGGTTGCTGAGAAAGCAAGACTCTAAATGAAAAAACATTATCAGGAAAAGCTGTGATTGGTAGGAATTTACAACCAGTTCAGACTATAGACACAGGCAATTAATTACTGGCTTAGTGACAAGGAAAAAAAACTATAGAGGGGAAACCACTTCCGTCATGATTCAACACAAATATGCCCAACATTGAAACTTCACAGAAAGCCGCTGACCAGCAGCCAGCTACACATACTCCGAGCCATCCTGGGGAGCGTGCACCTCATTTCAGGACCAAATGCATACAGAAGTTCCTAAGAGTCTCCACTGGGAATGGATTTAGAAAGGAGAGGTTTTGGATATTTGTGTAAAATGAATTTTCTGGTGGGACAATGGCTTCCATCAGTGAGATGAGAGGACACAGTTAGAAATTATAAGTTGGGATTCAAATTAATTGAATTCCTCATCTGAGCCCTGAGCTGATTATTGGATGTAGGACGTATCTCAGTTTCTTTAGTGTGAACATCCTGGCATCGTTCTGTCAGCCTAAGTACTGGTTCAGGAACACAAGTGATTTTCTTTTGTTCTACCTGCTGAGTGGGAACGTGAAAAGATTTAATGAGAACAGTCACAAATAAAATAGTAAAAACCTTATACAGTTGCCTTCTTGAGTTTTTCTGGACTCCAAAGTGGCTTTCCTGGGCATGTGAACATTTTTGCAGCCATTCAAGCTGTGAATTACCTGGCCTACCCAACAGATCTCAGCAGATACTCCTGCTGCATGTTCTGAGTACTCGGGGCCCAGACAGCATTTATATATTAAATACTCAATCCATTTTGAATATATTTGTAGCAGCACAAATGCGTGTGGGTCTCAGCTCTGCAGCAGCAAGTAAAGCAATTCTCCTCCAAGGCAGATTGGTCAGTGATCGGCCAATGTTCTTCGAGCAAGATCGTACCAAATACTGGATATCAATTTTGAGTTTGCAGGTTTTCATTCTGTTTTCTCTCCCATTTGCGGTTGTGCTTCTGTGTATTATAACAAAATAGCACAGATGGTGTAGTGCGTGTCGTCTTCAGTGTTTCTCATTTTCATTCCTCTGCAATTCATCCCCTGCAACATCCATCTCACCTAAGGTTCACCGAGGCACTGTAAATGTATAGTGTGACATGGAAATGAGATTCCCCGCTGATAAAGTGGAAGTGGCCTGTAGGCGTACGAGGCTGACTGGGCCCGTAAAGGAAAAGGAAAAGCTAATGTGGTATATTTTTGAAGAGTCCTGTATTTTGTAATTATTGCTTCATTTGGGAACAGAGAAACTTGTACAGAACAATAAGGAGCAATGTCATTTTATGTAGTTTTGTGCAGTGCAAAACCACTGAGCCTCCAGGGCTTAGCAGAACTTAGCAGACAGCCCTTAGTGCTCAGATTTTACTCATTTGCATACTCAGGTCATGAGTATTTATTACTCAGATTTGTCTGCATCGCCCCCTTCCACATCACCTTGCCAACTTCTACCTGTTTCATAAAGCTGTTCATACATTCTGGTTGCTCTGAGTAAATAACCCCTGTTGCTATACCAGATCGGGTGCAGCTTTTCTCAGGATTTTGTACAGACACATTGAGCATGTACCATGTACTCTGTGCTAGGCCCTAAAGAAGCACATATCTGCTCTTAAGACAGACCGAAACATGTGACATCTGTAATAGGAGAGACATGTACAAGGTAAAGAAGAAACACAGGAAAGAGGTTTGGGGTATTTAGCACTTTCTGTCTTTGACAGAATTGGCACATGAGATGGGTTTCAAAATAATACATAAGAATCCCTCAGACAGATGAGGGGTGACGATCTGGGGGGGGAGGGGGAGGGGGCCGGCCGGAGGAGTTCAGTGCGGCAGGAGCAGAGGAGAGGTGAGGGGAGGCTGGAAGGGAGCCAGACCAGGATCTCGGCCTGCGGAGACAACGGGGCGTCGCTAGGAAGTTCATGTAGGCACGTGATTCTGATTTTTTTGAAAGGTGGCCCTGGTGGCCATGTGGAAGGTGTGCTTGAGGGGAACCGCTTGAAAAGTAGGGGGAACACAGGAATGTGTTGTTTTAATTTGTCTGATTTTTCTCAAACTATTCAAATTCAGTTAGACAATACCCATCATATCATTGATAAGTTTTCACAAATGCCTAGGGTGCCTAACTGGTTTTCTTGGTTTCACTGGAGATGGCTGGTAATTGTAGGTCTTCTCTGGTAATGTAGCTGTATTCCTATTATGTTAATGTGTACATGCAATTTAATTAGTAGTTTAAAACCTATACATGCTTATGTTACACTACAAGAAGATATGTCAAAGAAATAATCAATCTTCCCATGTTTCCTTCCATATGCTACCTCTATAGCTTTTCTTCTTCCTTCCTAATTACAACCCTTTAGTAGAATTCGTGCCTCATATCGAATTTACCGAGTAACATAATTCCTCCAGATGGTAAAGATACCTCGAGACAAGTGCTGGGCATAGAAGCCACAGGGCATAAATCTGCAAAGAAGTGAAAAACTAGCCTTTTCAAAGAATATTGCTTCTCTCTCACTTACCAACTTTACATCTCCCTGTATGGCCCTGGAAGATGACTGGTTAGCCAGAGACGGGTAAGATTCCTCAAGGGAGGAACAACCTAAGACAGGCACAGTCGCAGGGGGGCCATCAGGTGAGAAATTGGGGATCAACAGAGGTGAGGCTTAGAACCTCACCCCCCCTGCTTTGAGAGAAATCTTCTGCATACGTGGATGTATTATTGCCCTTGTCTAGCTCGGATTAGCACATAGTCTACAGGCACACACCTGATCATCTACAATTGCTCTCTTACAGCACTAAACTATGTTTTCTACCTTTATCTTGCATCTACCTACCACTTCAGCATTTTATTTAAAATAATAATAATGATAATAATAATAATAATAATAATAACAATAAGGGAGAAATGTGGGATTCATATATAAATCAAGTATAAAAATCAAACGAATAATCATATTTGACCTGAGTTCATGATGCGTGATCAGAACCAAAAGTTTCTGTGATGACTGCCCTTGTACTGTTCACCATGTAAGAACTTGTTCGTTATGCTTCAGAAGATTGGAGACTGTTGAGAATTAGGCTTGGGGTTGATTAATGATTGTGCATTGAGTCCCCTATACAGAATTTTATTGTTGTTAACAACCATATGATCAATAAATATGAGAGATGCCCTCTCAAAAAAAGAAAAGAAAAGTAGGGGTAATAGTTGGAGGCCGTGTTTTGGAGCAGCCCCGGTGAGTGACAATGACGGCAACAGAGATGGAGAAAACAGAGTAATTTGAAAGTTATTTGGGAACAAAGTGAATTAAAGTTAGTAATTAATTAGAGGTAGGGAGTGAGGATGAAGGAGAAACCCAGAGTGAGCCAACTTCTCCTGCAGCGGTTGGGAGACAGTGGGGCCGACCACCGAGGGGGGGGAGTGCGGGGAGGGGGACGGGCCGCAGGAGGGGAGCTCAGGCCTGGTTATGCCAAGTTTAAGGCATCTGTGGGAAGGGGCTACATGGGGAGAAACAAAGGAGGCCACTGTTTAGGTAAGTCTAAAGCTCAGAGACAAGTCTGGGTCACAGCTGTCGATGTGGAAGTCAGCAGTGCATTAAGATGGTTGAAGCCATGAGCTCGCTGCAGGGAGTGTGTCCGTGAGAAAAGAGAACAGAGAGTAAGATTGCCCCCTCCCCACACAATGCCAGCATTTCACGGAGCCTTTGGAAGGCAGGGTCACGTAAGGAAGAATGGATAATACCCCTCCTTGCAACAATTGACTTATTCCACAGTCATGCCATCCTCTTTGCCGCATGTCCCCACACTTCCCCACTTTGTGCCTTAAACTGAAAAATCTAGATTGTTCCACTCCCCGATACTGAAAGGGCAGCAAGATGTATACCGTCTTTACCAGTCCCACCAGATGCTGCTGCTTTGGAAGGGTCAGCAGTGGTAGACACATGGCGCCTCTTCATCCCGGCTGCCTTTGCTGGGGCTTTACAGGCAGAGACCCCACAGTCTGCTTTGGTAAGTCGGCTGTCTTCGTTGAGACTATCACTACAAATATAAATGCTTTATGATGGCAAGATTGCCTCAAAGGTATGCAGAGCAGTTGCCGTGGGCAACGCAGAAACTGATCTGCTGAACAGAAATGAATGGTTGGAATTAAACTTTTCAGGTTATGTGTGAGGAACGATTGTCAAGCTCTTGTCTCCTCACCAAGACCGGGCTTGTGTGAGTGCCGGCTGCCCTGATCTGGGTCTGCGAAGGTCTCAGGAGAGGGTAATCTCGCTTTGATTCTGGAAGCATGTGTTTTTTCCATTTTCCAACGCATGATTTGTCAGTGGTTAAGGGGTTTCCGCACCCCACTATATTTGGCGCTCTGGCCACGTTGCTTCAGGATGCCATGCCCTACAAATGGGAAGTGCTGAGGAGCAGTCAGATACTTGTTGGGATAATCAACTGATATGAATCAATGTTTCTCTTTCCCCTCTCTGTCGCTACTCATCTTTATTAACTCAAGACAGGCAGTTAGTATCCCCTCAACCCTCTGTTTTTGTGAGAGTGCGTTATGCGCACTGGCGGCTGTGTAGCTGCCGGCTGACTGGCCACCCGCTTTGCTGTCCTTCTGGCCTCCTCTGGAGAAGTAGCTCAGTAAGGTGCGTGTTGTGAGCGGGCCAGCAGGCAAGGGGCACTGCCCAGGACGGGCATCTCCTCCGCGTGTGCCCCTCACACCGGCATTCCCTTTGCGGGAACTTGGCATTGCCACCTTATAGAACCAAGCACTTGTCCAGAACAAGGGCCTATGTGTATTTTACAAAATCCAACCTTCACCAGCCTGGTTCGGCTCTCTTGCTACCCCGTGTGCGTGCCCGCAGCCCCTAAGTGCTGACGCTGCAGCGCCCTCTCGTGTTGCCATGACTCGGGCTCTCAGAGCGTTTTTCTTCCCATTCAGAAAATGTAGACAGTAGAGAATCTGCCAAAATTGGCGGCATTTTAAATAGGTTTTCCCATATCTAGTCAAAACACATATGAGGTGTTTTTTCTGCCCCATTAAAAATAGGAATCTTACATGAAGATTTAGGGCCATTCCAGCTCCAGCTTTTTTTCCTATTTCAAAAATTTGGGAAGCCCAAGAGTCCATCATTCTCAGGGAATGGAAGAGCCCTCCAATTCAAGCCAGCCACCCTTTATAAGGAAAAAATGTGAATACATTTCAAGAAAGAGAAATGAGAAGGGGAAACCAAGAAGTTGCTTTGATTCCTACTAGAGAAAATAACTGGGTAAGGGAAGAAGAGAAAAGTCATCTGGGGGAAGAACCCCGTCCATTTATTCTGGGAAGAGTGGCTTGTTTTCTGAAATAACTTCTGGACTAGAAATTTATCATCTGAAGTCAGGTCATTTTGAGTTTTTTTAAGAACCATAGTAGTCAAGTTTTTAATATTTGAAAAATGGCTACAATGTGGCACATAGAATAATATAATACTGCTGCCTAAACTAACATCATCATAGACTCCATAATAAAGATTTATGAGATACCCATTCTATGAGATACCCTATTAGGGGAATCTCCATAGGTCTGTGTTTGGGTTGTAACTGTTTTCATGGTCATGAACCAATTAAAAGCCATAGTGTTTTGTTTCCCTATTTCACACTTGAGTCTACTCCCTTTTTCCTTTTTCCTTAAAACTAGAGCTTATTTTTCAACTTGTCTACATATTGTGAGATGAAAAGATAAGGATGTGCCAGCTACTTAAATTGGCTCTCTAAGCGGGCTGTTTCAGAGCACCCGAAAGGGCTGAACAATTTATCATTTCTTCTTCGCAAATCACTTTGAACCTTTATCTCAAGTTGATCTGTGAAGCTTAACATAAATTTTTGTTGTAGTATTGTTGTAGTATCCATGTTCTCATCTACTCACAAAGCTCTGGGGGATCTCACAAAAGTGTGTGTGTGTGTGTGTGTGTGTGTGTGTGTGTAGTCACTATTAGAATATTCTCAGCTTCTAATGCCAAACCACAAGGTCACAAGTGTTTTTCAGTGCATTTGGCATAATGAAAACTATAGGTTGGCCTTAGATCAGAACATAACACTGGTCTTGGCATGTTTGCCGGGGCCAACCCTGGCATGGAGGTATTGAACTGTAGCAGCCCTCTTTAGCCGCCTTCTACCAAATCCGTGGCCAGAGAGCCTCACTGCTGGGCAAGTGGCTCTCCAGACTCAAAAGAAAGATGCATTGTTCAGTTCTGTTCTTTTTGTTTGAAACAATAGAAGGATTCCATAATATTCCACCATTTTAGTATTTTCAAATTGTTCATTGTTTTAGTCATTACCAGTGTTACATTTGCACAGCTGTGAGATTTACAGACAGGCTCTGCATGCCTGATCTTACCCGATCCTCAACGACTGCATGGGCCAGCAGGCTTCTGTGTATTGTCTCCTTTATTAGGGGAGACTGAGACTCAGAGAAAGTAAGTGAAATACCCGAGGATACGCGGTCAGTGGCAAGGCAAATCCCAGGCCTCCCAGGTCCTTGGAGAATGTCATTTCAATAATATGACAGCTAGAGTTTAGCTATACAGTCTCATTCAGCCAAATTCTGTGGCATTTGATTGTCTTTTCAAAGACTGAGGAGTTGGGACCTTTGAACTTTCATTCCAGCAGGCAATGTGATATTGAGCAAATTATTAAAGTTGGAAATGGGATTAACAGTACCATGTCCTAGGTCCAACTCCTATACATTAAAATGATGATGTGTAGGATTTTTAAATACCTGGTGGCACATAAATATGAAATATTGCCAAAAGTACAGTATAGGAAGAATTCATGTTGTGATTGATGAGTATGTAGAATTATATATTACACTGCACAGGCTGAGACTTTGAGAGCTTTCCAAAGATAATATTTTCTGAAAACATATGTTTCAGCTGAACTCAGCCTGGGGTTATCTCTGTTTCAAGACCAGAAGTTTGCTTAAAGATCAGAAATGCTTAGTGTGCTGTCAGACTCATTAGATAGGCAGTAGAAGATTTAAGGAGACTCATTTTCGGATCTCACACACACACACACAAACACACAATTCTGTGGCGCGATCACCGGCATCAGGTCTCTAACTGTAATAAATATGCACAAGGACAATCAATGAGAAAGGGAGGCTTCTCTCTCCTGAAACTCCTTTGCCTTTGGTCTTTTATTTTATTTTTTCTTTCAAATAGCTATTAAATTACCTGGCCAACAGTACGTCACTCTCCTGACCAGTGGTACAAAACAAGGTATCCTGGCCTACTTTATGAGCCATTTATTGAGCTTCTGTGTAAGTCTGGAAATCAGAGCATACTGCCTCTCAGAACTGGGGACCCACCAGCACTGTCCAAAGAAAACAGACATTCTCTTTAAATGAAAATCATAAGAAAATCCTTTTAAATTTTGCTTCTTTTCTGTATTTTTGCAATGAAGAGGCACTATAAACACTACAGAACCGTTGCTGGGAGGCTTTGATTTCTGTGAAATAACGTCAGTGTATGAACCCGTCAAGACTAGAAATATAATAGTTGTTTTAGCATGTAGAGCTCTAAGCTAATGTATGACAAAAACGTCTTCCTTGATCCATAACCAATTAATGAAGTTCTTGTTAAAAGGCCTTATTGCCTGAGTATCGGACCTTAAATGAGCCCTGTTAATAGAAAGCATGAAACACATGGTCCTCCATTAAAAATGTTGGCTTTGCTCTGACCAGGTCATGCCAGTGATTCTCTCAAACTTTTATTTCTACCCTGTCAGTGAACCCTGGGTGCCTGAGTTGTGGCCATCACAATGCCATCAAAAGTTAGGAAAACCCACAGTTTACCTGGCCAGTTGTATGTCACTCTCCTGACCAGTGGTGAAACAGGCTCTCCTGGCCTACTTCATGAGCCATTTCTTGAGCTTCTGTGTAAGTCCGGACTGTAAACCTCCACTGAAAGTAGGTGAAAAAGTATTTTCTGTTCTGCTCTCTAGATGAGGTGCAGGGTACAGTGAAGGAGCGAGCTTTGGTGTTAGACAGACTGAGGTTTGCAAACTGGTAGTCCTGGGTGTTTTGTTTTTTGTTTTAATTCTTAGATCCCTGGCTGCTCTGGACATAATACACGTAAAGTACTAAGCTCATGGACAGCCGCGAGGAATGACCACTGCCGCTGCTATTGTCGCACAGGGCTACGAAGAACCTTTCTGAAGGCTCGACTATAAACCCATTTGTTCCTAACCTGTCGTCTTTCCGTTCATCCTCCTTTATGTATCATAAGCCTAGTCAGGAGAGTACGTTTCACATTGTGTTATTTGCTCTCTTCTTTCAGATCTGTAAGAGCAAAGCAGAAGAATCTCAGCAGTATTACCACAGCTTGGCTATCCGGCAGAGTCTGGCTGTCCATTTTAACATCCAGCAGGACTGCGGTCACTTCCTTGCCGAAGTGCCCAGCCGTCTGCTGCCCTGGGAGGACCCTGGCACCGCCGAGGAGGAGGAGGAGGTGGAGGGAGAAGTGGGCGGGAAGGGCCCGGGGCCCCGGCCTGAAGCAGAGCCGCCCCGGAGGGAGGGCCAGGGGGCCGCCGGCAGGAGGCGGAGAAGCCACGTCGTGGTCATCACCAGGGAGGTTCCCTGTCTCACTGTGGCCGATTTTGTGCGAGACTCTCTGGCCCAGCATGGAAAAAGCCCCGACTGGTATGAGAGGCAGGTGTGTCTGCTGCTCCTGCAGCTGTGCTCCGGCCTCGAGCACCTGAAGCCCCACCACGTCACTCACTGCGACCTTCGCCCGGAGAACCTGCTGCTCGTCCGCCACCAGCCTGGGGGGCCCGCAGAGCCCACCCCCACCTCGTCCCGTCCCCCCAGACTCCTCGTAAGCAACTTCTCTCAGGCCAAGCAGAAGAGCCACCTGGTGGACCCTGCGGCCCTCCGGGACCGGTCCCGCCTCGCCCCGGAGATCCTGACGGCCACCCAGTACAAGAAGTGTGACGAGTTCCAGACAGGCATCCTCGTCTACGAGATGCTGCACCTGCCCAACCCCTTCGACGAGAACCCGGGGCTCAAGGACAAGGAGTACACGCGGGCAGACCTGCCTCGCATCCCGCTCCGCTCCCCCTACTCCTGGGGCCTGCAGCGGCTGGCCAGCTGCCTCCTGAACCCCAACCCCTCCGAGCGGATCCTCATCTCGGACGCCAGAGGCATCCTCCAGTGCCTGCTCTGGGGCCCCCGGGAAGACCTCTTCCAGACTCTCGCTGCCTCCCCCAGCCCGGTCCAGAGAAGCACCCTGCTCCAAAACTGGCTAGACATCAAGCGAACGCTGCTGCTGATCAAGTTCGCCGAGAAGTCCCTGGACAGCGAGAGTGGCGTCCACCTCGAGGACTGGCTCTGTGCCCAGTATTTGGCTTTTGCCACTCCAGACTCCCTCAGCTGTGTTGTGAAAATCCTGCAACACTGTTAATGTACCCTAGTTGCTGCTTTTTCTTCCCCTTCTTCAAGTTTCCCACGCACTTCCCCTCCCATCACTCACACAGAATTCAAGGGAAGAAGAGAGACAAACCCTCCATCCCGTCCATGAACAAATGAGTCAGAGGTTATCCACCACTCCAAATTGAGTGAGAAGCTTAGTCCGTCTTAACTTTACAGGAATTCAACTGCACAAACATGCATTTGCCTTCCATTGGAGCACCTCATACCCTGATTGTCCCACAAATGCAGGTAAAAAATGAAAGTACATATCCTTGAAGGGACAGCTCCTTTGGTATAAACTCAATGAGCTATGTCCTATTCCTCTGTAATTCTGAACATCATATGTCTTTTTAACACCAAGTGTATTCTCACTAGCAATAGACAGCTTTAACCAACCCTTGCCATCATCCATTAAGCTCTCACAACAGATTTTCTTTCTTTAAAATACCAATAAGAGACTCTCTTACCAGGCGGAACTGCCTTCCTTAGCATCAGCCTAGTTTTGGTTCTGGGGACTATGTATCCTTTGTTCCAGTGGGTAGTGGAAAGATGGAGAGGTCCCATCCTTTGGGTCATGGCCCCATTTCCATTCCTGTTATCGGTAAGTGGGTGTTCTGCATGGAGGGTCGCCCTCGCAGTCTCCCCTCAGCTGCCACTGTCATTCTCCTTCACCTCTACTCTGCCCCCGCTTGCGGGTGGAGTTTGGGTTCACTGACCACACGTGCCCCATTACAGAGCTGTCCCATGGTGGTGTCGCAAATGCCTCGGCAGGGTGGGGCACAGTTCAGATCCTGTAAATAGCTGGCAGGACACAAGGAGATGATTTTCCTGCATGCGCGATTCTTTCGGGGCCAGCAGGGGAACAGTTTAAAGGACCATTCTTTGATTACCGTCAGAGCTGTCAGTGTTGACAGCCCGGGCTGGCGGTGCCCAGATCAGAGTTTTCCCCTGAGCAGTAATCGGCCCGCTGTCTTCCATCAGTAGCCAGTGCTAACTAGCCTACCAAAATGCTATAGATAACAGCCCTGGATGAACTGGCTGTCCATTGAGCTCTTAAGATCTCTCAGAGGGCATGGCACAGCTGGCTATTAGGATGTCCAGAAGGCTGGCGAGGGGGAGAAGGCCAGTGATGAGGCTGCTGACCTCCTCCCCAGGATACTGACCTCTTCTGGAGGCTGCTTCCTGGTTGCACTGCTACATTGCTCCTTATGACTCTGAAATGGCTCTGAAGGACAGCTGACAGGGAATTTTGACTGCTGAGGTGGGTGGTTGAGAGCTGTTCATCATTCGTGGGGTCTGCGCTCCATGCCTATGGATATATGTGCACTTTTTGTATGTATTCTTAGCTGTATATTACAGTGTTTATGTTGCAACTTCACCTGAAGCAAGATCTACAGAAGTCCTCTCCTTCCCTCAGCACATTTTGGCTAAGAGACAAGTGTTCCTTCCACTGAGGGTTGGGGAGATTGTGTGTGTGTGTGTGTGTGTGTGTGTGTGTGTGTGTGTGTGTGTGTGTGCACGTGCACAAACGTGAGCACATGCGTGCTTGTTTTATTCAAAACTGTGAGTATCTGTTTACTTCAACCTTAAGTCCCAAGAGTCACTCAGACAGTGTGATTGTTGTGTACACGTGTGTGCCCATGTGTGTGCACATGCACGCTGAAAGCAGAGGTCAGGCCTCTCGGGGAGCAACCTGTGACAGGTTCGATAGACATGTTCTCTGCACCTAGTTGGTGAAGGAGCCCTGGGGCCCTTCATCTACCAGGACAGAGTTTCTTAAAGCCAAGACTGAATGTACAGTATTACTTAGCACATTAGTGGCCTTTTGGATATTTCTAAACTTTTGACATTTTAGCGGCCTTTCATGTGATTCACCTATATCAAAGAGGGTCAAGAAAGGAGAAGAATGTATTTTGTTGTGCTTTTCTTTCTTTTTTTTTTTAAGAGAATGGTCATGTGAGGCTCCATGTGGAGCATGTCCCTGCTGTGGCCGGCAGGACGGGACTCCCAGGAAGAGAGCTGGTCGGCCCCAGCAAGCCTTGCCTTCTCTAGCCGAGTATGGCCGCAGAATGGGTGTGCCGCTGCAGGCCAGCAGTCCGCTCTCCCCATGGCCTGCGGCTTGGCCGCACCTTGCCTAGCACACTGGTGTCTGGTTCATCTTAGCATAGCCCATGTGCGCATAGCTCCTTGCCCGATCGCACACTGAGGCAGCAGCTCACGGGCGCGGGCCACGTCAGCTGGCACGCTCCCGAGAGGCCCTCCCCGCCAGCTGCGTGCTGAGACACTCTCGCAGTGCCTTCCCCATGCAAGTTTGAACGTTGATTATTTAATGAAGAATGTTCCCTAGTCCTTCTACTTGTTTTCTAGGTATCCTTTCTTTTTCTTTTCCTTTTTTTCTGTCTTGACTTGGATCCGGTCTTCTAACTCTTAAAGCATTATAAACATGGACACCCTCCACTACTCTTACAGCACTGGTAAGCCGTGCGCCTCTTCTCATCAGATTTGTTTAGTACTGTTTTTGTATTCGATTTGTTAGGGGCAAAAGATGAATGCGAACTCATTCGAGAAGGGCCTCAGGCTTCCCGGAGACAGGTGGCCAAGGAATGTGAGCTGGGGAGAGAGGAGCGTGTTACAGGTTAGAGCAGAAAAGATGAAATAACTATTTCTAGACAAGAAGTACTACATCAGATGGTCTGCAGAATGTTTTCCCAAAATAATGAAATTTAGGCAATCTAATATTATCATAATCTTTTTTACATTTCCTTTTTTAATTATAGTAGGAACTTTGAATCCATTCGTCAACTGGAAAGAACCCTATCCTCAGACACAGATAGACAGACATGTATATATGTTTTGGTTTGTGACTAATAGAGCACTTTAAGTTTTCTCAAGCAATACAGAGTTATTATCTTCAAAACTGATTGGAAATGCTTTCACTGAGGTCTGTACTATACAGAGTCTTCCCTTTATATTGAGACTTTGAACAATTAAATCACCATTGGGACTTTTCCTTAAGCCACCTGAGCAAGAACAATCTGTCGGCCACATTTCGGCGCTAGAGCACCAGGACGGCAGCTGGAGTGGCCGAGACCGCGCCTGGATGTACAGCAGGGCGCCTTGTTCGAGTGAGAGCCCAGGCTTGGAAGGCAGAGGGTCAGGGTTCCACAGGCAGGACTGGAGCTCTGAGAGGGCCCCGCGCCAGCGTGAGCAGAGCCGCTCTGGCGTGTGTGCGCTCCTACGGTGCGCAGAAGCCAGTTCAGGACGAACAGCGGCAGGAAGAAGGCGAGCAGGTGGAGCAGGGGGAAGCTGTGGACCCCGCAACGAGAGAATCGTGAATCAGGCCCACAAGTCACTAGGTCAAGGTAGAATTGGGAGCCAGACAGATGGCAGTGGGTTTCAAGGTTCGCCCTCGGAAGATGAAGCAGGTAAGGCAGAGGGCGTGGCACAGCACCCACACTGCAGGTGTGGGCCGAGAAAGATAAAGCATCTGGTAGGATTTTTAAGAATCTGAGTAGTCCTTCATTGTCAGAGTAAGTGGGGGCCGCTTTGGCTTCCAAACCTCAGGGTAAGTTTGTGAATATGGAACACTCTTAAGTCAAGAGATCTAAACCTCTAGAAATAGTAATACTATGGAGTAAACGACCTAAAATTGTACTTTAAGCTTCCTAGCATTGTAAAGTTCCCTAAATAGTAAGGCATGGAAAAATTACCCTCAGCTGCCCCAATTTGAATTTAAGATACTTTGGTGCTGGGAAGTAACCTGACTTGGTTTTATTGGTAACCTGCAACTAGGACTTTTCCCTAGATTTTACCAGCAGTGATCTGAAAAAGATACATGCTGGTCTCCAGAATTGCTGAGGGGCAGGTCAGGACACTGCACAGTATTCGGAGTGCTTCTAGACACAGAAAGGATCAATACACTTGGGGGTGGGGGAGAGAGCGCTTCACTCTGTAGGCCAGCTCGGATAGTTTTTTATTCCCCTCACTAGCTGACAAGGATTAAAATTCAGGTCCAGCCTAATGAGTGAACAGGAGTGGCTGCCCACAAAACCAGGCTCTGAGTTTTACCCCACTGCCGCTCATGCCGAAGTGTGCACTGAAGTCTGGCTGGCTGTGCTTATGGCAGCACCAAAAGTGGGGATTCCGTGGACCAAAAATGATGCCATAAGGGAGGCCAGAAGAGCTGCAGTGCAAGGTCCTAGATAGTGATTATACCAAAGAAATCAAGCCTCTTTGTCGTGATGCTTCTAAGGTGATAAGACTGAGCAATGACAGATGCCAAATATGAGGAGAATGCACATACATTCCGTATCAGGGTAGTCAACTGATAAAATAATCCATTGTGAAAACACCTACTTTTTTAAATAAGTCAATTTTGTGTATTTGAAAAAGAAGATGATGGAATCCTTGGGCCGATCATGTGAAGTCCCCTCATATATGTAAAGAGAAGGAACCCGTCCCTTCTGCCCTTGGCCGACTGTGGCTACTGGCCAACCTCCGGCTTGGGGACATGAGACCCACATGGTACTGAGAGCTGAGGGGTTTTTTTTTTTGAGACATCTGATAGTTTCAATAGGTGTGTTTAAAGAACTCTTGGGAGATTTCTTAACAAATTGCAATACTTTTTATAAACCTTCCTACAGAGGTGTTTACCACTCATCACCACCATTATTTAATATTTATAAGTGCCCAGAATGTACAAGGTGCTACACAGCTGTTAAACACCTCGTCTCTGCAGCTGTTTGAAATTAGAGTAGATGTTTGCATCAGCCACTGCTAGAAGCTTTCCCCACCTGGGTCACAGGGGCCTGCATTCCAGACATCCCATTAGTATTTCCTACTCCAGAGAACCTCCACATTTATTCTGGCTCCTCACCTTTACCCATCCCGCTCACCCCATGTTTTTTCTAAATCAAGAAAGTTTCAGGGACTCAAAAGAGGTCGGGAATTTTTTAACCTAGCAGAAGTACATAGTCATATATTTTGCTACAAATATTGTTGTGTAAGGAAAATCCAGTTTGCCCATAAAGTGTGTGGAAAGTATGTGTGTGTCTGCACTCATAATAACTTGAATCTTGAACCTGCCCTATGACTTCAGGGTAGCAGTTTTGAAAGATAAACCACAGTGTTTCAGGAAACTTGCTCTAAATACCACTTGGTTATCTCCTCCCTTACCAGTTTTAAAGAGTTACGTGTGAACACACAGGGTTGGGATTTTCTGTTGATTAAATGCAGGGCACTCTGGTGTGAGGTCAGGGCAGAAACCAGATGCCATCCTCGATGATGTGGATCATGGCGGTCCTCATTCCAGTCCCTCCAATTCCCCGTGGCTCGGCCCACACTCTGTATTTCAAAATCTTGATTCGCTTGCTCTTCCCTGAAGCTTCGCCTCTTTGCTCACATAATTTAGAGTCATCTAAATCTGCCAGTGAAAACCCTTGTGTCCCAGGTGGCGCCGCCCCTTGGTTTGCTGTGGTACTCCGCTGTGGCCTCTGTGGATGTGTTACTGTGTAAATAAATTCATATCGATACACTAAAGACCAGACAAGCATTTGTCCTTCCAGCGACTTCCATACTGACATGATGGGGAGGGCCTGGCCGAAGACACAGTTATGCCAGCCCCCCACTCGGGAGGCGTGCCCTTGGCTCCTCATCTGCTGCTGACCTGGATCGAATATTCTGTTCATTCTCCCTAATCTGAGAAAAGTAGGCCCGAAGAAGTGAAGGCCGCGGGTTTGCGGTGTGGCCTCGCCCCCTGGTGGTCAGTCTCTGTACAGCCTTTCTGGGCTCGTCCTGCATGTTGGAGAGACTCCGGGCTCAGGCTGACCTGAGGGGACGTGTCAGAGCCGTGGAGATAATGCGAGCAGAGGCAGGGCCTTGTCCAGCGTCACCTGCTGCAGAATTCACATGCCTTTTGCCTGTTCCCTAAGGTACAGGACAAACAGCGTCCCCACAAAGGCAGACAAGTTAATGGTAACAGGGGAGGCCGCCCGGCTTGGGCAATCAGCAGCCGGCAGTGGTAGCAGCAGCTGCCATGATTCTACGAGTAGAATGGGTGCAAGTGAAAACATCTAGACTCTAAATTTTAGACCATATTTTGGAGCTCTCAACCCCTGGCAGTGGACTGTCTGCAGCCTGGTGTTTCTTCTCACTAGCAAGCACTCTGGAGATTTGTAGACGTGGTATTTAAGCAATATTCCAGAAAAGTGATTGCCAGACTCAGGTGTGCTGAGGAGGCAGAGCTCATACCGGAGTGGGCCTGAGAGCGCACTGTCTGCGTCACCTGGGCCTGGGAGGAGGGGTCAGCAGGAGAGCCTGAGAGAGAGCCTGCAGGGACGCAGGCTCTGCCTGCTGCGGTTTTCAGCGTGCTTGCCAGAGGGGAGCCCAGGGAACTGCCCGTCCTGGGTGCGAGCGCAGCCCGCCGGCTTCTAGGGGAAAGGAACTAAAGAACAGCAGGCAGGTGGCGCCGAGAGGTCACAGAGATGTAGTGTGCTAGGCTTCGGGCACTGGGTCCACCGGGCATGAGCAGCCAATATGGGGCCCAGAAAGGGTGTGGGCCTACATGGTAGGATTAGGTCAGGGAAGACAAGAGAAAACTGCAGGAAGACAAGAGAAAACTGGAGTTGGTGTTCTTCCAATGGGATCACTTGGTCCTTTGGTATGCCGGTGGAGAAATGATATTATTTCCCCTCCATCACTGCCCACATGGTATCCACTCCTGGGAATTCTGTCAGGGGGTCCTAAGCAAGACCACCTTTCTCTCTGATTCTGGGTTGTCCTGAGGCAAAGGACCACTGATGTTTGGGCAGGGCCTTTGGCTTCCACATGCCTTCAGTCTGATTTATTTCAAGAATCAGGCTCTTTCCTACCTGGAATTAACTAGCACAAGTTGTTCCGGGGGACCCGGGGCTGCTGAGGGTCACCCTCTGCTCCAGGGGCTCTTCGCCTGCCCTCTGAGACCCAGCAAATCATGCTTCCTCTGAAGTGAGCCTGTGCTCTGCAAAGGAAGGGCTTCCTTCGTGCCTTAGGAGCCGAGAGCTGCAGTCGGCTGAGCACAAGTCGTCGTGAACAGCAGCTCAAAGCAATTAAAGCTGAAACTTAAAAACTGGATTTCACACTGGGTGGGGGACAGGAGGGAGCAGGCTGCCAAGATCCAGTTCTCTCAGATTTGCAGACCTCTGGGTGGAAACAAGCTGCCTGGGCACAATCCCTGACTTCCTGGTAACCCCAGATAACTTTACATATGTGCTCTGGCACGTGTATGGAAGCAACCAGAAGGCAGAGAGCAGTGCAGGTCACCAGTCTCAGCTTGAGAATCACGGCGGGGCTGGGTGGATGGTGGATGGCTGCGGGTTCGGCGCGTGGGCCTGGGGCCGCAGGAGGACAGGGCTCTGCATCTCTGTCAAGAGGGCCGAACTCTCAGCTTTCTGTGGGTCCTTCACCTCCACCGCCTGTCGGTCTGGAGCTGGAGTCCTGGAACCTAGGGATCAGAAGTCAAAGACAGAGTGAAACTTTTTCCAAGCCTATGGCTCATCTTCCACTCTTTCTCACCTCCAAACACCTCACCTCCCTGCACCACACTCTACCAGAGACCCACACGTGGTTAAAACTACCAGAGCCTTCCCAGATATCACCAGATGCTGGGGACAGAACCCCATCCGTGCCTGGAGTATTGGGCTCTGCAGACCTCCCTCCCTCAGCACTTGGGGCTCTGAGCTGCTCGGCGTCTGCCGTGAACTCTTCTTTCTCGACCTCCTGACCCAGAAGATCAGAGCAGCTTCCTTTCCCAAGCACCTCTGCATGTGGCGTGGGCAGCGCTCCAGAGAGCCCCCAGGCTGCAGCCAAGTGAGAGCATTAACAGCAGCAGCAGCTGGTGTGCACCTACCCACCCTCTTGCGTCTTCCTCACCACCATTACGTGAGGTGGCTCCATTCTGCCCATTTTTCACTCAAATAATCAGAGCCAGGATTTGAACCGGATTTGTGTGGCTTCTAGTCTGGTGCTTTTTCTTCCACCCATATGAGGCCAGGACGCTGGGAAGACTGTAAGAACCCAGGGAGGAGCTTCCTAGGGGTAGCTGTAGAGCCTTGAAAGGGAAGAGAGAGACCTTCTCTGTGTGTCCTTTCATTCCTTAAGTACCATGTGCTGGGACCCCAACAGTGGGCAAAGCCAGCAGGAGCTCTGCCCACCTCTGATAGGGAGAGGGTAAAGTGGGGTGCCAACTGGAAGGGGAGCAACGGGCAAGCAAGCGTACATGCCCATTGCTATGTGTCTGGGGAACAGTTTGGAGGAATGAGTCCAGCGTCTGGAATGAAATGTCTTCCCTGGAAACCAGTGGCCCATCTGCTGGGCCAGACAAACATCCTACAAACAAAGGCACGGGCCTCGGGAAGCTACTCGGAGCCCCAGGGATGCTGTGCAGCCCTGCGCATACTGGGCCCGCAGCACCAGGCAGAGCCAGGCAGGCCGGTGTCTCTCAGCACCTCCTGGGCCGGCAGAACCACCTCTGCCTCCAGGAAGCCAGAAACCTGGTCTGGAAGGACCTTAAGCAAATTCCTTATTCTCTATGAACTCCACTCTCCTGCAGAATGGGGCCTCATCTGCCACCCCCTCCTAGACGGGGAGATGGGAGGGTGGAGCAGTGCGGTAACATGTGTGCGAAGGTTTTAGTCTGACTTGGTAAAAAGCAGAGCACGTCTGAGGCAGGCAGAGGACGCTGCGGACAGAGAAGAATGCTTTGCACGTTCAGACGGAACTGCTCAGAGATGCCGCAGTACGAGACGTTTGGCCTCCGTAGGAAAGGGATGGGGTTTGAGGGGCAAACCCTTCTGGCCCCACCTCCAGCATCTACACCCCTGATTTTTCCACTCTTTTGACCTCCGTCCAACTTCAGGCAAGTTCATCGCGCCTACAGAGTAAGATCCTAGGCTGAGTCCCTCCTCAGAACGCCTGTGTCCCCGCGGGGCACGGTCCTCAGCAGTCGCAGGCACGCAGCCCTGGGGAGGGGTGCTGGTGGGTGCACTGGAGAACTGAGGCAGCGCCTGCCAGGACCAAGGAGTCCGCCTTCTCCAGAGAGCCAGCCCAGGGGGTCTTTTCACGATCAGCTTAAATTTTATCTTCACAACAGTCCTGTGAGGTAAGTTCTAGAATTATCCCCATTGTACCAATGAGAAAACCAGAAGAAACCAAAGAGTTTCCTTCCATCTGCCCCAAATCCCTAGAGAGGGGACCAGGGTCGGCCGCAGACCGTCTGCTCCTGCTCCCAGGTCCCTGGCACTCCAGGCCTCCCTCCCCTCCCCGCTGCTGCCCCCGTCAGTCGGAGCCCAAGCCCGCCCCCTGGTCATGCTCAGGCTGACCAGACCCGCACACCGGCCCCCACCTGCCAGGCTGGCCTCCTTGCTGCCCCCTCAAACCTGCTTCAAGATCTTCCAGGCCCACAGTGTTCCTGCCCTTTTTCTCCCTGTTCTTCGGGACCCTATTCAGCTACAAAGCTATGGGGGTAACTCCAACTGGAAATGCCCCCTCATTCCCATGTGGAACTGCCGACTTGCTCCTCGGACCCCCGCTTGGCCGTGCGCACTCATCCCCCCTCCATGTGAGCGGCCCTGGGGCCACCTGGCCAGGAACAGCGTCCGCCAAGGAGAGGGAGGCCCTGGTCACCCGAGCTTCCCGCTCAGGAGGCCCCAGTGCTGGCTGGCTTCCCCCCACCCCAGCAAGCTAGTTCTCAGAGTCACTCGGAAGAATGAATAGGTGAAAGAAAGTCAGAAATTGTTGAAATTGACAGACTACTTAAGTATATGAAAAAGCTACAATCAATAAAACAGTGTGATACAGGCACAGGAAAAAACAGGTTTTTGTAACAGTAACCTAAAAACAAAAATGTGAATGTATCATAGGGAAGACATCACAGTATGGAAAAAAAGTCTTATCCAATAAAATGTGCTTGCACAATTGGTTAGCTATTTGGAAAATAATTCATCTGTGCCCTGTAAACCAAAATAAATCCAAGCATGTCAAAGAGCTGTATGCCACAAAGGAAAGAAAAAGGAAAAGAAATCCTAAGAACTAGAAAGAACACCGAGTCAGTATCTGTTTCACCTCCTTTTGATAAAGGCTCTGCAGGATGAGGGGCGGTGGGAGGCGTCTGCACGGGGGGGTCAGTAGGTTTTACAACATAAAGATGATCAACCTTTATCCACTGAAAACATTAAAAACAAAAGTTGAAAATAAATAACCAGCCAAGAAAACTATTTCAACAGATATAATAGACATAGGGTTAAAATCCTTAGTTATGAAGAACTTTTACAAATGATTAAGAACATAAAACACCAATAGATAGACATAGATGGACAAGTTGCGAAAGAATCCAAACATTTAAACTTTCTAGAAGTAAACGCAATGAAAAACTAAGATGGCATATCTAAAGACCATTTTAATAGCTTTTTCTGTTTATGAAAGTAATGTACGTTTGTGGTAGAAAATCTGGAGAATAAAATTGACCCACGAGGTCACCACCCAGAAATGGCCGCCCCAATGTTTGCTGTATATCCAGCAAGTGTTTCCTCTGCCTTTTCCATTTTTAATTAGGACCATATTGTTGGCATCCCATTTTCTGCCTGTCAAATTAACAAAGGTCTTTTAAAAGACTTACCCTCAATGCTGGTGACAGTGTATACAATCCAGACAATGTGGGTACAACTGAATTGGGAAGGGGCTTAATTCATTCCATCCTTTTTCTAATGCTACAGCTGAGCCAAGGTATCAGGCAAAATGTGACCCCAATAGGCAGGGCTGACCTGGGGAGTTCAGATCTCCACGGTCGGAGCACCAGAGTCACCAGGGAGTTTTTCAGAAGGACAGACTCCAGGGCCTTTTGCAAGCCTGGTGAATCAGAAGCCCCCCTCCCTCCACAGCCCCTCAGTTCTGAGCTTGCCAGGGCCCTCACCGCCCCAGGTCTGGCAGTCCAGGTTTGGGCCCCAGGTCCGCCCCTAGCTGACCGTGTGCCCTCAGGCACTCTGAGCCTTGGCTTCGGTGGAGATTCCTACCTAACAGGGTCATCGTGAGGACTAAAGGACACGGTCCAGCCCACTGTGTCTAGCTCACTGCCTAGCAACAGTACATGCTCAAGTACTGTAAGCTGAAAAGGACAAACTCAAAGTATTTGCTTTCTGTTTTTATATCTAAGGACTCATCAAGGGATTTTTGCCGATAAAAGGCACTGTGAATTCAAATCTCTGCCTCATGAGAGTCAGAAAACTACTTGCAGCTTTTAAATGGTACTTTTTCCCAGGTTTCCAAATATCTCCTGGCAAAATTTCAGAAAGCCCTGTTAACAGTCCCTTCTTTGAAAACCTCCTGCCTGCCCAAGGTGACGCAGCCCACAGAAGGCAGAAACGGGCCCAGGCCCCTGAACCCAAGCCTGCCCCCTGATCCCCACCCAACTGTGGTCCTTTAATGCCAGGCACGGCGATGAGCTGACGGGGCTGGGGGGCACTGCAGGAGGCTGACGGCGGCCAGGGGCGGCCCACCCAGCTCTGGGCCTGCCTGCTCATTAGAGGGTCGCTGTGTCCAGAAGCACACCCCCTTTCTCCCTTAACAGGGGCCCGCAGACCCGCACCCGCCCGCCCCCCACTCAGGGCCGCGGCCCACGTCAGAGCTGCCACGTGGCTTCCCTGCGTGACACTGTGCCTTGGCGTGATGAATGCTCTGGTCCAATGTACTTTATTTTTGGACAAATCATTAAACTAGTTTGGTGGAAACGTTTTAATTGAATTAGATTGTTTTCTGATTGTAATAAATGTTAATTCATTGAGTGGGCTGGGTGTCCTTGGATCCAGCTGGCTTCTCTCAGCTTAATGAGGAGGACAGTGCAGACTTATTTCTTTTTAGCCATGAATTTCTGGTTTAAATTTATCTTTTGTGCTAATAAAGTTATCAGGCAAATGCAGGGAGAAGATTATTTCTTATATCTGAAATCTAATAGCCTAAATCTCTCACAGAGCCAGGTGGCACCCCTGTTTGGCATTGTCGGGGCGTGACCCAGTTCTTTCTTGTCTTGGCTTGAGGTTTCTCTGTTTCTCTTGGGACAAGAAGTTTTAAGTTCTGCAAAGATCCCTTTCTTTCCCAAGAATACTAGTCCCCTGGTTCCAGGGGGCCGTCATTGCTAATTCCCCTGGGAGTGGCTGACCAGAGGGGCAGACAGTCCGCCAGGCAGCTGAGACCTCCACGCTTTTATACCCCCACATGTGGAGCAAGCAGGCAGGCCCTGGGCAGCCACAGAAACTCAGAGCAGCACGCTGCACGGCCAGGACATGACGCCTACAGCCCCAGGACATGAGCCAGTTCCTGGGTTAGGTGTGAGGTCCCCCAAGAGGTTGCACAGTGGTAACAGGGACTGTGTGAGCTGGGCTGTGGCAGAGGGGCCCACACAACATA
Organism: Manis javanica; assembly: GCF_040802235.1. Lineage (NCBI taxonomy): Eukaryota > Metazoa > Chordata > Mammalia > Pholidota > Manidae > Manis > Manis javanica. Next base: position 123,823,221 of record NC_133163.1, read on the forward strand.
GCAGGCACTGAGAGACAGGCAGGTTGCCTGTCTTCTGGGGAGGAAGGGCGGTCTGGGAGCCTTGGTTTTTTAAGGGTAAGAGGAGTTTTCCAGGTGGACACTGTGTGTAGAAGGGCATTCCACACAGAGGCAACGGCATGTGCAAAGCCGAGTTCATTCCAGCAACCATGGAAGCCATAGGCAGCTCTCAGAGGCAGGACATCAGGTCGGTGCTGCAGGAGGGCTCCTTCTGGCTGCTGCAGTGGGTTCCAGAGGGGGCACCTGTGGGCAGGGACAGCCAGGTGAGGGGAGCCGGGAGCCCCTCAGCTCATCTCAGTGCCTTGGAGATGAAGAGCAGGGCCAGATCCTAGAACTACTCAGGAGGTGAAGCCGATAGTTCCTGGCTTGGGCAGCTGCCCACGAGGTGTGATCCCTCTAGGAGGCCCGGGGAGGGAGCAGGTGGCGAGGAACGGGCAACACCCTCCTTTTTGGACAAGCTCCTTGGCAACTGAAGTTTTGCCCTCCCCCTGAGTGGTGCCACGCGGTGGTAAGACGATAGCAGCAGCTGACCCGGAGCGGCTCCTTCAGCAGGACACCAGAGCACGGGCTTCACCCGCACAATGCACGTTCTGTGCGGGGCGACCCTACGAGGTGAGTCCTTACCCCATGTTACCAGTGAGCAAACCTGGTCGTGGGGGTGGTCCATGACTCGCCCACGATCGCTAAGCTTAGGAAGCGGGAGTGGCAGCTCTTCCAGGCTGAGCCCCCCTGGGCCCCTCGGAACTTCACCAAATAAATGCGCTCCACATTGAGATGAGGTTTAACTGACTTTTTACCCAAAATTATCCACTGTTACAGGCAACAAGAGTCTAGGTTTTCTCTTGAGAAATCAAAAGAGCTTCCTGCCACCAAACAGCATTCCCGAGGAGTACCAGGGCCCCAGACCTCAGCGTCTTGTTACCCCCCAGATCTGTGCCCAGTCCCTCCTGTCTGGTGGGAGAAGGGGAGACCAGGCTGGGCTTCCTCCTTGAAGGCCCGACAGTAGAGCAAGAAGGGCCTGGGCTCAGATGCACTCCCGTGTGGCCCCGGGCAAGCCCCTGTCCTCTATGAACCTCAGCAACTGACTGACGCATCTGCACCGGCCCCTCCCAGGACTGTGATGGAGTCCGCAGGGTCCCCGCCTGCAGAAGCTGACGGCCGCTGTGATCACGGCTGCCCTGCCCTGCCGCTGGCTCTTTCTAGGCCAAGGTGGTCTGAGGACACAGAGGAGTATCCTCACAGGGGCAGCCACGGGCCCCAGAAATCAGGGCCTGCCACCTGGGAATCAAGCCCGCTGGGAGGGGAGCCCCTCCTTTAGTAGGTCCCCGACCCTCAAGAAGACCCTTGGGTAGTTCCTCTGCTGGGACGCGCAGCAGCGCAGCCCTTCCCGTGCACACGCCCGCCCTGCCTCTGCCTGTCAGGGTTCTGACCCCTCTCCACGGCCTCTGCCTGGCCACCTCCCCTGCGACCCCAACCGTGTCTCCCCACCTGCTTTCTGCCTCCTTTTGCCCGTCGGCCCCTGGACCCTTGTCGGACACTGCGAGCTCGCAGGGCAGGCCCACGCCTCGGAATCACACCCAAGGCCGGCCAGAGCCACTCCCGTGGGAGCTCCAGCTGAGGGTTACTGTGGATGGAGATGGGACAGAACTGCCAGAGGACATTCTCTCTGTCCCCCCCATTTCACACACATGCACACACACACACACACACACGCACGCACGCACGCCCACACCCTGTCTTGCCCACCTCCCCGTCTTGTGGCTTCTCTGGCCTTTCCAGCTCTGGCTCTGGGACCTCTTCACACTCTGCCCTGCTCCTCGTCAGGCAGTTTATGATGTTTACCTGGCCTCTGGTGATCATTTCTCCCCCTTCCACTGGATATGCCCTGAATTTCAGGCAGGGGCTGGCAAGGTGCCACTACACATCACAGTGGCCCTGTCCTTGGGAAAATAAGAGGAACCCAGGTTAGGATCTGGTCACCTGCCAGCTCCAGGGAACTCCCACAAAGTCCAGGGAGAAAGCAGACCTAGGTCCTTCCCCGGGAGGCCAGGAGAGTGGACCCTGCGACGCAAGGTCAAGAAGATATTCCGTTGTCTCCCCACTTGCTAGAGAGCGAAGCAGCAGGGCCACCTCGTTCCCAATTGATGGGGTTCCTGTCACCCACTCACCCCCCACTTCTCCTGCAGGATAGACCAGCTGTTGGTGGCAGATTAACGGCCACAATTAAAAGCGAAATGCCCTTGTGGTGGCCTGCTGCGCTCCCACACCTGAGAGTCTGTAGGCTGAGCTCTGAGCCCTGGGAATGGAAGATTTGTAATGCAATCAGACAGGCCTCTTAACTGCTGATGCTATCAGGGCCCAAGGGAGATGCAGACTTATTTCCTAATCTCCCGCAGAGCATCTGTCAGCCCCACTGCCCAGCAATGTCATTCCCGTGTGCAGCAAGGACCTTTCAGCGGGCAGACTGTCTGTCAGCGGCCTGCCTGGCCGCCTGGCTGCCTGCCCCCCCATCGTTTCCTCATGCCTGGGCTCAGGCAGCACACACATTCACAAACACACACACCCTGATTCATTCATAAATTGCCTGCTCTGCCCTCTTTGCATAGAGAGAAGAAAGAGAAAAATAAGAACACCTTTTTAGCATCGTTGGAGAACAGTCAAGGGTACCATTGATGGAGTGATCATTTTGAGGGATTTCTAGAAATTTAGAGGCAAATGAGAACAAGCAAAACAAGTCTGTTGGTGTCACATGGCCAGTGACCCACCCAGACAGCCCTGGGGACCAGTTTCCCCACCAGAGCCCATAGAGCCCGACTCTGGACAGCAGGACTGGGCAAAGGGACTGAAGAAGGCCTCAGGAGTCATATCCCGCCTGGCCTCAGTCCCCACACTGTCCTGCCTGCTGAGTCAGCAAGGGGTCCAAGGGGCCTGTGCGGGGCAGAGGGGAGAGGGCCACACAACCACTGCAGAGGAAAAGCCTGAAATGGTCTTGGGCCAGCGACAGCAGCTCCTACCATGCCGGGAACTTCTCCGCTGCCTAGGCACCCTGTGGACACCCTGAGGCCCCATCAGTGGGAACCGTAGAAATGGCTGGGTGGGGAGCAGGTGGCACGGCCTGGGCTCCGCTGGGGCAGTGCACAGAGATCCGCCCCTCCCTGGCCCCAGCCTCAGCCTCTTGGTGCACCTGCGTCTTTATGAGATGTGGGACATGAGGCACAAGGACCCCTGTGGCTCCTGCCCCAGCGCGGCCCTTGCCCCCAGTTCATGCACTTGGAAAGGCATTTTC